>NC_080379.1:56551372-57969532 GCF_014773155.1 Arachis stenosperma
TTCATGAGGTTATAGCCCAAGAACTCTATAAGGTGCGGACAAGTCCTCTACCTTGGCAAGGTTAACCTTTCCTCATCTTTGTCACCTCTGTTATTCAGTAGGAGTTGACATAGAAGGAGACATCCTCATTGATGACAACCCATCACTAAGAAAGGATGGAGCAAACAAGAACCCCTCTCATCATGAAATCCCTGAGATGCCTCAAGGGATGCACTTTCCTCCACAAAACTATGGGAGCAAATCAACACCTCCTTAGAGAACTGAGTTCCAACATGGACAACTAAGGGTGGGCACCAAGAACATTCCATTCTCCTCCATGAATTAGAGAAGATCAAAGAATCATGAAGAGGAGCAACAAAGGCAAGGAAGAGACATTGAGGAGCTCAAGCACTCCATAAGACCTTCAAGAGGAAGAACAAGCCGCCATCACTAAGGTGGACCCGTTCTTTAATCTCCTTGTTCTTTACTTTCTTGTTTTTCAAATTTCTATGCTTATGTTTATCTATGTTTGTATCTTATGATCATTAGTGTCTTAATGTCTATGCCTTAAAGTTATGAATGCCCTATGAATCCATCACCTTTCTTAAGAAAAATGTTCTTAATTGAAAAAGAGATGAATTGCATGAATTTCAGATTTTATAACAGATTAATTATTTTGATGTTGTGGCAATGCTTTTGTTTTCTGAATGTATGCTTAAACAGTGCATATGTCTTTGAATTTGTGTTCATGAATGTTTAAAGTTGTTGGCTCTTGAGAGAATGATGAAAAGGTGACATGTTACTGAGGATCTGAAAATCAAAAATGATTCTTGAAGCAAGAAAAGCAGTGAATACAAAAAAAAAGAAAGAAGCGAAAAAAAAAGGGAGAAAAAGAAAAAGAAAGAAAAAGAAAGAAATAAAGTTGTGATCCAAGGCAAAAAGAGTGTGCTTAAGAACCCTGGACACCTCTAATTGGGGACTCTAGCATAGCTGAGTCACAATCTGAAAAGGTTCACCCAATTATGTGTCTGTGGCATGTATGTATCCGGTGGTAATACTGGAAGACAGAGTGCTTTGGGCCACGGCCAAGACTCTAAAGTAGCTGTGTTCAAGAATCATCATACTTAACTAGGAGAATCAATAACACTATCTGGATTCTGAGTTCCTAAAGAAGCCAATCATTCTGAATTTCAAAGGATATAGTGAGATGCCAAAACTGTTCAGAGGCAAAAAGCTAAAAATCCCGCTCATCTAATTAATACTGATTCATAGATTTTTTGGAATTCATTGCATATTCTCTTCTTTTTATCTTATTTGATTTTCAGTTGCTTGGGGACAAGCAACAATTTAAGTTTGGTGTTGTGATGAGCGAATAATTTGTACGCTTTTTGGCATTGTTTTTAGTATGTTTTTAGTATATTTTAGTTAGTTTTTAGTATATTTTTATTAGTTTTTAGTTAAAATTCACTTTTCTGGACTTTACTATGAGTTCGTGTGTTTTTTCTGTGATTTCAGGTATTTTTCTGGCTGAAATTGAGGGACCTGAGCAAAAATCTGATTCAGAGACTGAAAAGGACTGCAGATGCTGTTGGATTCTGACCTCCCTGCACTCGAAGTGGATTTTCTGGAGCTCCAGAGACCCAATTGGCACGCTCTCAATGGCGTTGGAAAGTAGACATCCTGGGCTTTTCCGCAATATATGATAGTCCATACTTTGCCCAAGATTTGATGGCCCAAACCGGCGTTCAAAGTCACCTTCAGAACTCCCAGCGTTAAACGCCGGAACTGGCACCAAAGTGGGAGTTAAACGCCCAAACTGGCACAAAAGCTGGCGTTTAACTCCAAGAAGAGTCTCTACACGAAAATGCTTCATTGCTAAGCCCAAGCACACACCAAGTGGGCCCGAAAGTGGATTTTTATGTCATTTACTCATCTTTGTAATTCTTAAGCTACTAGTTCTCTATAAATTGGACCTTTTACTATTGTAATTGAACATCTTCGGATCATTCTTGATCTTAGGATCATCTTTGGACATCTAGTTCTTAGATAATTGGGAGGCTGGCCTCACGGCCATGCCTAGACCTTGTTCTTATGTATTTTCAACGGTGGAGTTTCTACACACCATAGATTAAGGTGTGGAGCTCTGCTGTACCTTGAGTATTAATGCAATTACTATTGTTCTTCTATTCAATTCAGCTTGTTCTTGTTCCAAGATATCACTTGTTCTTCAACTTGATGAATGTGATGATTCGTGACACTCATCATCATTCTCACCTATGAACGTGTGACTGATAACCACCTCCGTTCTACCTTAGATTGGGTGAATATCTCTTGGATTCCTGATACACGACGCATGGTTGATCGCCTGACAACCGAGCGCTCGCCTGACAACCGAGCCAGCCATTCCGTGAGATCAGAGTCTTCGTGGTATAGACTAGAACTGATGGCGGCATTCAAGAGAATCCGGAAGGTCTAAACCTTGTCTGTGGTATTCTGAGTAGGATTCAATGATTGAATGACTGTGACGTGCTTCAAACTCGCGATTGTGGGGCGTTAGTGACAGACGCAAAAGAATCACTGGATTCTATTCCGACATGATCGAGAACCGACAGCTGGATAGCCGTGTCGTGACAGGGTGCGTTGAACATTTCCACTAAGAGGATGGGAGGTAGCCACTGACAACGGTGAAACCCTTGCATAAGCTTGCCATGGAAAGGAGTAAGAAGGATTGGATGAAGACAGTAGGAAAGCAGAGAGACGGAAGGGACAAAGCATCTCCATTCGCTTATCTGAAGTTCTCACCAATGAATTGCATAAGTATCCCTATCTTTATCTTTATGTTTTATTCATCATCTATACCCATTTGAGTCTGCCTGACTGAGATTTACAAGGTGACCATAGCTTGCTTCATACCAACAATCTCCGTGATCGCCCTTACTCGCGTAAGGTTTATTACTTGGACGACCCAGTGCACTTGCTGGTTAGTTGTGCGAAGTTGTGTTTATGCCATGGTATTGAGCACCAAGTCTTTGGGGCCATTACTAGGGATTATTTGAGTTGTGAAAAGTAGTGATCACAATTTCGCATACCAAATATACAATGAATTCCAAAAACATCTATGAAGATTAGTATTAATTAGATGAGTGGGGCTTTTAGCTTTTTGCCTCTGAACAGTTTTGGCATCTCACTTTATCCTTTGAATTTCAGAATGATTGGCTTCTATAGGAACTCAGAATCTGGATAGTGTTATTGATTCTCTTAGTTAAGTATGATGATTCTTGAACACAGCTACTTTATGAGTCTTGGCCGTGGCCCAAAGCACTCTGTTTTCCAGTATTACCACCGGATACATCCATGCCACAGACACATAACTGGGTGAACCTTTTCAGATTGTGACTCAGCTTTGCTAGAGTTCCCCAATTAGAGGTGTCCAGGTTCTTAAGCACACTCTTTTTGCTTTGGATCACGACTTTAACCGCTCAGTCTCAAGTTTTCACTTGACACCTTCATGCCACAAGCACATGGTTAGGGACAGCTTGGTTTAGCCGCTTAGGCCAGGATGTTATTCCTGTAGGCCCTCCTATCCACTGATGCTCAAAGCCTTGGATCCTTTTTATTACCCTTGCCTTTTGGTTTAAAGGGCTATTTGGCTTTTTCTGCTTGCTTTTTCTTTTTCTCTCTCTCTCTCTTTTTTGAATTCACTGCTTTTTCTTGCTTCAAGAATCATTTTTATGATTTTTCAGATCCTCAGTAACATGTCTCCTTTTTCATCATTCTTTCAAGAGCCTACAATTTTAACATTCATGAACAACAAATTCAAAAGACATATGCGTTGTTCAAGCATACATTCAGAAAACAAAAGTATTGCCACCACATCAAAATAATTAATCTGTTATAAAATTTGAAATTCATGTAATTCTTTTCTTTTTTCAATTAAGAACATTTTTCATTTAAGAAAGGTGATGGATTCATAGGACATTCATAACTTTAAGGCATAGACACTAAGACACTAATGATCATAAGACACAAACATAAATAAAACATAAGCATAATTTTTGAAAAAACAGAAAAATAAAGAACAAGGAGATTAAATAGCGGGTCCACCTTAGTGATGGCGGCTTGTTCTTCCTCTTGAAGATCTTATGGAGTGCTTGAGCTCCTCAATGTCTCTTCCTTGCTTTGTTGCTCCTCTCTCATAATTCTTTGATCTTCTCTAATTTTATGGAGGAGGATGGAATGTTCTTGGTGCTCCACCCTTAGTTGTCCCATGTTGGAACTCAATTCTCCTAGGGAGGTGTTGATTTGCTCCCAATAGTTTTGTGGAGGAAAGTACATCCCTTGAGGCATCTCAGGGATTTCATGATGAGGAATCTCCTCATCTCCATGAGTGGGATCTCTTGTTTGCTCCATCCTCTTCTTAGTGATGGGCTTGTCCTCATCAATGAGGATGTCTCCCTCTATGTTAATTCCAACTGAATTACAGAGGTGACAAATGAGATGAAGGAAGGCTAACCTTGCCAAGGTAGAGGACTTGTCCGCCACCTTATAAAGTTCTTGGGATGTAACCTCATGAACTTCTACTTCCTCTCCAATCATGATGCTATGAATCATGATAGCCCGGTCTATAGTAACTTCGGACCGGTTGCTAGTGGGAATGATTGAGCGTTGGATAAACTCCAACCATCCCCTAGCAACGGGCTTGAGGTCATGCCTTCTTAGTTGAACCGGCTTCCCTCTTGAATCTCTCTTCCATTGAGCGCCCTCTTCACAAATGTCTCTGAGGACTTGGTCCAACCTTTAATCAAAGTTGACCCTTCTAGTGTAGGGGTGTTCATCTCCTTGCATCATGGGTAAGTTGAATGCAAACCTTACATTTTTTGGACTAAAATCTAAGCATTTTCCCCGAACCATTGTAAGCCAATTCTTTGGGTCCGGGTTCACACTTTGATCATAGTTCTTGGTGATCCATGCATTGGCATAGAACTTTTGAACCATTAAGATTCCGACTTGTTGAATGGGGTTGGCAAGAACTTCCCAACCTCTTCTTTGGATCTCATGTCGGATCTCTGGATATTCACTCTTTTTGAGTTTGAAAGGAACCTCGGGGATCACCTTCTTCATGGCCACAACTTCATAGAAGTGGTCTTGATGCACCCTTGAGATGAATCTCTCCATCTCCCATGACTTGGAGGTGGAAGCTTTTGCCTTTCCTTTCCTCTTTCTAGAGGTTTCTCCACCCTTAGGTGCCATAAATAGTTATAGAAAAACAAAAAGCAACGCTTTTACCACACCAAACTTAGAAGGTTTGCTCGTCCTCAAGAAAAAGTAGAAAGAAGAGAGTAGAAGAAGAAGAAATAGAGGAGATGGAGGGGGGCTTTGTGTTTCGTCCAAGGGGGAGAAGTAGTGTTTAGGTTGTGTAAAAATGAGGGGGTGAAGATGGGTTTATATAGGGGTGGAGAGGGGGGGTATGGTTCGGCCATTATGGGTGGGTTTGGGAGGGAAAGTGGTTTGAATTTGAATGGTGAGGTAGGTGGGGTTTTATGAGGGATTGATGTGAGTGGTGAAGAGAATAGTGGGATTTGATAGGTGAGGGGTTTTTGGGGAAGAGGTATTGAGGTGATTGGTGAATGGGTGAAGAAGAGAGAGAGTGGTGGGGTAGGTGGGGATCCTGTGGGGTCCACAGATCCTGAGGTGTCAAGGATAGCTCATCCCTGCACCAAGTGGCGTGTAAAATGCCCTTTTCTGCCAATCCTGGTGTTAAACGCCGGGCTACTGCCCTTTTCTGGCGTTAAACGCTAGTTTGGTGCCCCTTTCTGGTGTTAAACGCCAGTCTGGTGCCCCTTTCTGGCGTTAAACGCCCAGAATTGTGCCAAACTGGGCGTTAAACGCCCATTTGCTGCCCTTACTGGCGTTTAAACGCCAGCAAGCTTTTCCTCCAGAGTGTGTTATTTTTCTTTCTGTTTTTCATTCTGTTTTTGCTTTTTCAATTGTTTTTGTGACTTCACATGATCATCAACCTATAGAAAACATAAAATAACAATGGAAAAATAGATAAATATAGCATTGGATTGCCTCCCAACAAGCGCTTCTTTAATGTCAGAAGCTTGACAGTGGGCTCTCATGGAGCCTCATAGATGTTCAGAGCAATGTTGGAACCTCCCAACACCAAACTTAGAGTTTGAATGTGGGAGTTCAACACCAAACTTAGAATTTAGTTATGGCCTCCCAACACCAAACTTAGAGTTTGATTGTGGGGGCTCTGTTTGACTCTGTTTTGAGAGAAGCTCTTCATGCTTCCTCTCTATGGTTACAGAGGGATATCCTTGAGCCTTAAACACAAGGGATTCTTCATTCACTTGATTGATCAATTCTCCTCTGTCAACATCAATCACAGCCTTTGCTGTGGCTAAGAAGGGTCTGCCAAGGATGATGGATTCATCCATGCACTTCCCAGTCTCTAGGACTATGAAATCAGCAGGGATGTAATGGTCTTCAATATTTACCAGAACATCCTCTACAAGTTCATAAGCTTGTTTTCTTAAATTATCTTCCATTTCTAGTGAGATTTTTGCAGCTTGTACCTCAAAGATCCCTAGCTTCTCCATTACAGAGAGGGGCATGAGGTTTATGATTGACCCTAGGTCACACAGAGCCTTCTCAAAGGTCATGGTGCTTAATGTACAAGGTATTGAGAACTTCCCAGAGTCCTGTCTCTTTTGAGGTAAACTCTGCCTAGTCAAGTCATTCAGTTCTTTGGTGAGCAAAGGGGGTTCATCCTCCCAAGTCTCATTACCAAATAACTTGTCATTTAGCTTCATGATTGCTCCAAGGTACTTAGCAACTTGCTCTTCAGTGACATCTTCATCCTCTTCAGAGGAAGAATATTCATCAAAGCTCATGAATGGCAGAAGTAAATCCCATGGAATCTCTATGGTCTCAGTGTGAGCCTCAGATTCCCATGGTTCCTCATTAGGGAACTCATTGGAGGCCAGTGGACGTCCATTGAGGTCTTCCTCAGTGGTGATCACTGCCTCTTTCTCCTCTTCAAATTCGGCCATGTTTATGGCCTTACACTCTCCTTTTGGATTCTCTTCTGTATTGCTTGGAAGGGTACTAGGACGGAGTTCAGTAACTTTCTTACTCAGCTGACCCACTTGTGCCTCCAAGTTTCTAATGGAGGACCTTGTTTCAGTCATGAAACTTTGAGTGGTTTTGATTAGATCAGAGACCATGGTTGCTAAGTCAGAGTGGCTCTGCTTAGAATTCTCTGTCTGTTGCTGAGAAGATGATGGAAAAGGCTTGCCATTGCTAAACCTGTTTCTTTTACCATTATTGTTGTTGAAACCTTGTTGAGGTCTCTATTGATCCTTCCATGAGAGATTTGGATAATTTCTTCATGAAGGATTATAGGTGTTTCCATAGGGTTCTCCCATGTAATTCACCTCTTCCATTGATGGGTTCTCAGGATCATAAGCTTCTTCTTCAGCTGAAGCGTCCTTAGTACTGCTTGGTGTAGCTTGCATTCCAGACAGACTTTGAGAAATCATATTGACTTGCTGAGTCAATATTTTGTTCTGAGCCAATATGACATTCAGAGTATCAATCTCAAGAACTCCTTTCTTCTGATTTATCCCATTATTCACAGGATTCCTTTCAGAAGTGTACATGAATTGGTTATTTGCAACCATTTCAATGAGTTCTTGAGCTTCTGCAGGCGTCTTCTTCAGATGAAGAGATCCTCCAGCAGAGCTATCCAATGACATCTTGGACAGTTCAGATAAACCATCATAGAAGATACCTATGATGCTCCATTCAGAAAGCATGTCAGAAGGACACTTTCTGATCAATTGTTTGTATCTTTCCCAAGCTTCATATAGGGATTCACCTTTCTTTTGTCTGATGGTTTGGACTTCCACTCTAAGCTTACTCAATTTTTGAGGTGGAAAGAACTTTGCCAAGAAGGCATTGACAAGCTTTTCCCAAGAGTTCAGGCTTTCTTTAGGTTGTGAGTCCAACCATATCCTAGCTTTGTCTCTTACAGCAAAAGGGAATAGCATAAGTCTATAGACCTCAGGGTCAACCCATTGGTCTTGACAGTGCCACAGATCTGCAAGAATTCAGCTAAAAACTGATGAGGATCTTCCAATGGAAGTCCATAAAACTTGCAATTCTGTTGCATTAGAGAAACTAGTTGAGGCTTAAGCTCAAAGTTGTTTGCTCCAATGGCAGGGATAGAGATGCTTCTCCCATAGAAGTCGGGAGTAGGTGCAGTAAAGTCACCTAGCACCTTCCTTGCAGTGTTTGCATTGTTGTTGTTTTCGGCTGCCATGTCTTCTTCTTGTTTGAAGATTTCTGTTAGGTCCTCTACAGAGAGTAGTGCTTTAGCTTCTCTTAGCTTTCGCTTCAAGGTCCTTTCAGGTTCAGGGTCAGCCTCAACAAGAATGCTTTTGTCTTTGTTCCTGCTCATATGAGAGAGAAGAGAACAAGAAAATATGGAATCCTCTATGTCACTGACGTTAGAATTCTTGCCAGTAAAGAATGTCATAAAAACAGTCGCGTTGTAGATATAGTCTCTAAACCGACAAAAATCCCTTCGTACAAACGTTTTGGTTGTCACAAGTAACAAACCCCTTTAAAAATTGTTAACCGAGTATTCAAACCTCGGGTCGTCTTCTCAAGGAATTGCAGGAAGGTATGTTCTTATTATTGGTTATGAAAAAGTGTGTTTGGGGTTTTGGATTAAGGTAAAAGGTTAGTTGGGCAGTGGTCACAGATATATTTTTAAAGCAATAAAAATAAATAAATAACTGTAAAATAAACTCTTGGCAAGGTATAAATACTGGAGGTCCTATCCTAGTTATCCTTATCAATTGTGATGAGAATTGGATTTTTCTCCCACTTTGTTAACCTCTAACTATGAAGGTAAGTTAAGTGGATGAATTCCAATTTTCAATCAACAATGAGTTTAATAACTCAAGAGTTACCAATTATTTAACCAAGGCCAAAAGGGGAAAAACTAAATCTACTAGAGTAACAATATCCTTAGATTAGGAATAATAAAAAGGAACAATCATAAACTAAAATAACTCAAATATCATTAAATAAAATATTCAAATCTTAACATGAAAAAGTTCATAAGCCAATTAGGCAACATATCTAATACAAGCAATGAAGTATCTGAAAATAGGAAATAAATATAAAGTAAAAGAACATTGAACCTGGGATTGAGAGTCACTCCTAAAACTAAGAGAAATTCTAAATCCTAAGAGAGAGAGGAGAGAACCCCTCTCAAAACTAATCTAAATCATGAGAAGTGAATTATGAGTGCCTGATTATGAATAGATGCATTCCCCCACTTTATAGCCTCTAATCTGTGTTCTCTGGGCTGAAAACTGGGTCAGAAATAGCCTAGAAGTCACTTCCAGCGCGTTCTGGTCCGTACAGGTCGCGGAAAAGTGACGCGGTCGTGTCGTCCACGCGGCCGCGCGGGTTGCGCTCCTACTAGGTCACGTGTCCGCGTGACCCATGCGTTTGCGTCGCCTGGCGTCAGAGCAGCTATGGTAAATTATATATCAAATCGAAGCCCCGGACGTTAGCTTTCTAACGCAACTGGAACCGCGTCGTTTGGACCTCTGTAGCTAAAGTTATCGCTGTTTGAGTGTGAAGAGGTCAGGTTGGACAGCTTAGCAGTTTCTCCAACTTCTTGTATTCCTTCCACTTTTGCATGCTTCCTTTCCATCCTCTGAGTCATTCCTGCCTTGTAATCTCTGAAAATACTTAACACACACATCAAGGCATCTAATGGTAATAAGAGAGGATTAATAATAAGCAAATATAAGTCCAAAGAAACATGTTTTCAATCAAAGCACATAATTAGGAAGGCAAATGTAAAACCATGCAAATAGTATGAATAAGTGGGTAAAGAGTTGATAAAAACCACTCAATTGAGCACAAGATAAACCATGAAATATGGGTTTATCAACCTCCCCACACTTAAACACTAGCATGTCCTCATGCTAAGCTCAAGAGAAACTATAAAGATGAAGAGGAATGGTAGAATGCATGAGATGCAACCTATGAATGCAACTAAATGAAAAATGTTTCTACTTACTTGGTTAAAAGCAAATAAATCCCCAAGAATAAATATGAACTGGATTTCACTAATTCAAATCATAAAAATGAAGTACAAACAGACTTGTAGAAGAAAATAGCTCATGAAGGCTGGGAACAAAGAATCGAGCATCGAACCCTCACTTAGTAGTGTATATCACTCTAATCACTCAAGTGTTTTAGGTTCAATTCTCTCAATTCTCTACTAACCTTGCTTTCTAAGGCTTGCTCTTCATCTAACAATCAACATAAATTTAATGCATAAATACACATATCAAGAGGTCTTTTAAGGGTTGTAATGGGATTAGGGTCAAGGTAGGATTGTATTTGGCCAAGTGGACTAAAATCTGAATCCTTAATTAACTTAAAATTTCCCACCTAACTTAAACAATCCATGTAATCATAATACAACATCTAACCATCCATTAACCATGTTTTCCACATATTCATGCATTCGAATTTCAAGTATAACTCATATGCATTGCTTTCACTTACTTTGGGGCATTTTGTCCCCTTTCACTTATTTTGCTCTTTATATATATATATATATATATATATATATATATATATATATATATATATATATATATATATATATATATATATATATATATATATATATTTTTTTTTTTTTTTTCTTTTGTTTTTCTCAATGCATATGATTAATTTATTGAATGCATGAACATGTCCTAAACATTTCTTTCACATTTTCAGAAAATTCTAACATACTCAATTCTCAAACCAGATGTTTCCAAACCCACTCTTCCCCACACTTAATTCATAAGCATTCTCACTAATGTAAGCTAACCAAGGATTCAAATTAAGGACATTATTATTTTTCGCTTAGAGTTAATGATGTGCTAAAGTAAAGAATAAAGGGGTAAAATAGGCTCAACATTGGTTTGCAAGGGATAATGAAAGGTAAGGCCATATGGGTATGTAAGCTTAGTGAAACAAAGGTCTCAATCATGTAAGTGCATGCATACATCAAATAATGGAAATATAGAATTAAGCAAGACAGAGATCACAATTTTAGAGAGAAAAACACACACCAAAAATAAAATATTGGTTGATAAAATGCAACCAATCAAATAGGCTCAAAATCTCACTGGTTTTGTGTTCGAGCTCTAAACTTTGTTCCAAAATAATATTTCTTCAAACAAGTTTTTCAAAAAGTTTTATTCAAATTAGTGAAATACTATAAAAATTTCTTGAAAAAGAAGAATATTACTTTAACCAAGTAGTAAAATATGCACAAAAATCAAACAAACATGCAAATGCAACAATGAACAAACAAATAAAATAAAATATTGGTGTTGAGTCAAGAAGTAACTAACCCATGGAGATTAGTATCGACCTCCCCACACTTAAAGATTGCACCGTCCTCGGTGCATGCTGAGATGTGCAGGTGGATGGGGGTTGTGGTTCCTCAGCTGGTGCTCTCTTGTAGAGGCTTTCTCTTTTACCCGTTTTGGTGGCCAACCTGAAAAAGAGAGAAGAGAAAGCCACATGAAGTCAAAGGGGTGGAGCAAAGAGGAGGGCGGTACGAGTGATAATCATGCCAAGCAAAAGAAATAGTGAATGAAAGACATGGTCGCGATTCCATGTGATCAGTTCATCAATGGAAATATAGCAAGGCATGGGGAGTATTGGACGCAAGATGTTTACTAGCATGCCGGCAAGGGCATGAGTAGCATAGATCAAGCATCAAAAGCTTTTAATGTATTGTTAGTCGTGAGAAACTAACAATAACGTTTGTATTAACAATTATATTTAATTAATAAAATAGTAAAGGGAATTTGTGAAAAGCAGGCATTTATAGTAGTAGATTAAAAGAAATCTTAAAAATAGTGCACAATGCCATACGGGCGTTTTCACAAACACATAGCATGCACGGGAAATAAGCTATTTGAAAGTATTAAATTGAACATGTAAGCAACCCTTTAAAAATTAATATAATTGTCAAACAATTCCTTTAATAATCCACAAGCAAAATATGGTAAATAATTACCCAAATAAATTTCTAACACCAATGAAAATAATGCAATGAATGAAAGTATGCAAATGAATTAAAATAAAATAAAAAGAAAAATAAGAAGAATTAAAAGGAAAAGAAGGGAAGAAGAAGTAAGGAAGAAAGGAGGGAGGGAAAAATTAGGATTGGGGAAGAAGAGATAAGATATTTGGCAAATTGGGATATGTTGTGCGGTGCAGGCAACGCGGACGCGTGGGGCACGCGTTCGCGTGATTGCGCTTTAAGTAAGGGGACGCGGTCGCGTGACCCATGTGATGCTTCTGGCGCGAGTGCAGCCTCGCGCCTGCACAACTCTCTGTTCAAATTAATTTATTTGCCAAAATTGGGGTGACGCGATCGCGTGGGGCACGCGATCGCGTGAGTGTGCTTCAGAAGATGGAGGACGCGGCCGCGTGGGGCACGCGGTCGCGTGATAAGGATTGTGCTTCCAGCACCAATCCAGCACCACTCTCTCACAATATTTCATTGTGCACCCTTTTACGTCGGAAACCCAGGGCACGCGGCCGCGTGGAGCACGCGGTCGCGTGGGAGGCCATACTTCCCATTCGACGCGGACGCGTCAGCGACGCGGTCGCGTGGGTCGATATGTGCCATTAGCACGCCTCCAGCCACGCTCCAGCGTGACTCTCTGTTCACTTTTAATTTTCTGTACTCTTTCTGCCACCCGGACGCGTCGCTTGTGCGATCGCGTCGCGCGGTGAAATTTTTTTTTTTAAGAAAGATAAAGACATGTAATTGAAAGAGCACGAAAGCACTAATAAAGAGAAGAGTCATTTAAAGAAGAAAAACTAAAAGTGAAGAAAAGAACGATTATACCGCGGTGGGTTGTCTCCCACCAAGCACTTTGCTTTAACGTCCGTAAGTTGGACGCTCAACTAGCTCAGTCTGTTGCTATGTAGGGATCTTCCAGGCGGAAGATCTCAAGCTCCTTGCTTTTCTGCACCTTTTCACCATAGTATAGCTTCAGGCGGTGTCCATTAACTTTAATAAGTTCAGAACTTGAAGGATGGCTTAGGTGATAAACTCCGTACGGTTCAGCCTTCTCTATTCTGTATGGACCTTCCCATTTGGATCTCAACTTACCGGGCATGAGCCTCAGTCGAGATTTGTAAAGGAGAACAAAATCTCCAGGTTGGAACTCTCTCTTCTTGATGTTTTGATCATGCACAGCTTTCATATTTTCCTTGTATATTCTGGAGTTCTCATAAGCTTCTAGGCGAAGGTTCTCCAGTTCCTGCAGTTGTAACTTTCTTTTAGCTCCAGCAGTCTCAATCCCATGTTGCACTCTTTAACTGCCCAGAAGGCTCTGTGTTCGATTTCAACTGGGAGATGACAAGCTTTTCCATAAACTAAGCGGAAGGGGCTCATCCCAATGGGTGTCTTGTATGCTGTTCTATATGCCCACAGTGCATCTTGTAGTCTGGTGCTCCAGTCTTTTCTGTGAGGCTTTACTATCTTTTGCAAGATACGTTTAATTTATCTGTTTGACACCTCGGCTTGCCCATTAGTTTGGGGATGGTAAGCTGTTGCAACTTTATGGATTATCCCATGCTTCTTCATCAATCCTGTTAGTCTCCTGTTACAAAAATGGGTGCCTTGATCGCTCACGATTGCTCGTGGTGATCCAAAGCGGCATATAATATGGTTTCTCACAAAGGAAACAACAGTGTTAGCATCATCAGTGCGGGTAGGAATTGCTTCCACCCATTTGGAAACATAATCTACAGCTAACAATATATAAAAATATCCACTAGAATTTGGAAATGGACCCATGAAGTCAATGCCCCAAACATCAAAAATTTCACAGAAAAGCATATATTATTGAGGCATCTCATCCCTCTTGGATATGTTACCAAATTTCTGGCATGGGTGACAAGATTTACAAAACTCAGCAGCATCTCTAAAAAGAGTAGGCCACTAGAATCCACAGTCTAAGATCTTTCTAGCTATTCGTTGGGGGCCAAAATGTCCTCCACTCTCAGATGAGTGACAGACCTCTAAAATAGACTGGAATTCTGATTGAGGTACACAACGTCTAATTATCTGGTCAGCGCCACATCTCCATAAATATGGGTCATCCCATATATAATATTTAGACTCGCTTTTCAGCTTGTCTCTTTGATGTTTAGAAAAATGTGGAGGAAATGTGCGGCTAACTAAATAATTAGCAACAGGTGCATACCAAGGGACTACCTCAGATACTGCTTGTAAGTTGTCAAAAGGAAAATTATCATCTATAGGAGTAGAATCATCCTTAATATGTTCAAGGCGACTCAAGTGGTCTGCTACTAAATTTTGATTACCACTCCTATCCTTGATTTCTAAATCAAATTCTTGTAACAGCAGTATCCAACGTATAAGTCTTGGTTTGGATTCCTTTTTAGCCAGTAGATACTTTAGAGCTGCATGGTCCGAATACACTACTACTCTAGTACCAAGTAAATAAGCCCGAAATTTATCCAGAGCAAAAACAATAGCAAGTAGCTCTTTCTCAGTAGTAGTATAATTGGACTGGGCAGTGTCTAAAGTCTTAGACGCATAGGCAATAACAAAAGGATCTTTACCTTCACGCTGAGCCAGTGCTGCTCCTACTGCATGGTTGGAAGCATCGCACATGATTTCAAATGGCTGGTTCCAATCGGGTCCTCTCACAATTGGAGCTTGAGTTAGAGCAGTCTTTAGCTTATCAAATGCTTGTTTGCAATCCTCACTGAACTCGAACTCAATATCCTTTTGTAGTAATCTGGATAAGGGAAGTGCCACCTTACTAAAGTCCTTAATAAATCTCCTGTAGAAACCTGCATGGCCAAGGAACGAACGGACTTCCCTCACAGAAGAGGGGTAAGTTAAACTAGAAATAACATTCACCTTTGCTGGGTCTACAGAAATGCCATTATTAGATACCACATGTCCTAATACAATCCCTTGCTTTACCATAAAGTGGCATTTTTTGAAATTCAATACAAGGTTTGTATTAATACATCTATCTAATACTTTAGATAATCCATCTAAGCAAAGGTTAAAAGAATCACCATAAACGCTAAAGTCGTCCATAAAAACCTCCATACAGTCCTCAATAAGATCAGAGAAAAGACTCATCATGCACCTTTGGAAAGTAGCTGGTGCATTGCACAAGTCAAAGGGCATTCTTTTATAAGCATAGGTCCCAAAAGGACATGTAAAAGTAGTCTTTTCCTGATCCTCAGGAGCTATATGAATTTGGAAATAACCTGTGTAACCATCTAAAAAGCAATAATGCGATTTACCTGACAGGCGATCCAGCATTTGATCAATAAATGGAAGTGGATAGTGATCCTTACGAGTAGCTTGGTTGAGACGCCTGTAATCAATGCAGACTCTCCACGCATTCTGAACTCTAGTTGCTATGAGCTCTCCATGCTCATTTTTCACTGTAGTGACTCCGGACTTCTTGGGCACCACTTGTACTGGGCTTACCCATTCACTGTCTGAAATGGGATATATGATACCAGCCTCCAATAGTCTGGTCACTTCCTTTTTTACAACTTCCAAGATGGTAGGATTCAATCTTCTTTGTGGTTGACGGACAGGTCTTGCTCCCTCTTCTAAAAATATTTTGTACTCGCATACTTGAGGGTTGATTCCCATTATGTCTGCCAAACTCCACCCAATTGCCTTCTTATGCTTCCTCAACACATCAAGTAGCTGTTCTTCTTGTTGAGAAGTCAGTTCTCTTGCAATAATAACCGGAAACTTCTCCTCATCCTCAAGGTAAGCATATTTGAGATGTGGAGGGAGAGGTTTCAATTCTAACTTTTGAGCATGGGTAGGCTCTGGGTTATCTGGGGCTTGTGAAAATGGCGAAGTGTCCTCATTGTCAGTTAAGAGGGTTCCCACACTTGGACCTTGTCCCGTATGTTTCCCTTCAAACTCTTCCTTTTGAACTTCAGCCACACTTTCGTCTATGACATCACACTGGAAGATGGAACGATCTTCTGGGGGGTTGTCAATGATTCCATTCAGATTGAAGATTACTATGCGACCATCTATTTCAAAGGAGTATGTTCCTGAAAAAGCATCCAATTTGAATTTTGATGTCTTCAGGAATGGTCTTCCAAGTAGGATTGATGATGGCTTATCTGAATCATTATGGGGCATCTCCAAGATATAAAAATCAGTGGGAAATGTGAGCCCTTTAATATTCACCAAAACATCTTCAGCAACTCCAGCCACTGTAATAATGCTTTTATCTGCTAACACAAAATGAGCTACCGACCTTTTTAAAGGAGGAGCCTTAAAACATCATATATAGACAAAGGCATTATACTGACACATGCTCCTAAATCACACATGCAATCATAAATTACTACACCACTAATAGTACAACTAACTATGCAAGGACCTGGATCACTACATTTTTCAGGTAATCCTCCCATTAAAGCAGATATAGAACTACCTAAAGGAATAGTTTCTAATTCATTAATTTTGTCTTTATGGATACATAAGTCTTTTAGAAACTTTGCATATTTAGGTACTTGATGAATAACATCAAAAAGGGGAACAGTTACCTCAACCTTTTTGAATATTTCTACCATTTTAGGATTAGGTTCCAGCTGCTTCCTAGGCTTCCTTGCAAGTTGTGGAAATGGAATGGGAGTAGTGTTTTCTGTGGTGCCTGCACCTTTTTGTGCTTCTTCCTGTGGTTGAGCTATTTCTTCTTCAATTGTGGCCTGTATATCCTCTTCCTGTTCAACATCTTCGATCTCTACCACCTCTTCAGCTGAGGCATATTTTGGTGAGCTTGGTTCCTCCTGATTCCTCTCCTGCAGTGTGGTTCCGGACCTCAGGGTGATGGCATTAATGCCTCCCTTTGGATTGGGCAATGGTTGAGAGGGGATTCCAGTGGTGCTTGAAGGTTGGTTACTGGAATTTTGTGCTGAACCAAGTTGTGTCATAAAAGCTTGCAGAGTAGAGGTGAAACCATTCAGACTGGCGTTAATACTGTTCACGATGGTATTTTCCATGGCTAGTTGTCTTTTCTCAAAAGCTTGTAACAATTCTTCATTAGAAGATACAGAAGAATGAGTAATTTGAGAGGGTTGCTGCTGATTGTTCGGTGGTCCTTGGTTTTGCCTCAGGTGAGGTGCTCGGTAAGGTTAATTTTGCTGTCTGTTGTTGTAATTATTCCACCTCTGATTTCCTTGATTATCTCTGCCTCCCCTATTATTGTTGTCCCTCCAATTCTGGTTTGAATTGTCCTGCCATCCATGGTTATTATTTCCACTTTGATTGTACCCTTGGTTGGGACGGTCATAGAAGCTGTGAGTGGATGCCACCATGTTGTCTTCTTGTTGGAGCTGCGGGCATTCATCAGTGTAATGGCTGTAATCAGCACAAATTCCGCAAAGTCTTTGTGGGACTAGTTGTTGGTTTTGCTGCGGTTGAGTTTGCTGAGCTTGTTGATTTAACTGCATTTGCTTAAGCAGGTTGGTCATTTCACAGATGCTTCGATTTAGAGCAGCAGTCTCTATGCCAGAAGATACTTCTGCAACGGCCCTTGAACGGCCTTGCTTCTGTCTGTGGTTCCAAGTAGATTCAGCTAAATCACTGATCAATTGCCAAGCTTCATCAGTGGTCTTGTACTTCTTCATAGACCCATTGCTGGCACTTTCTAATGTGGTCTTATCTTGGGGCCTCATACCTTGTGTGACATAGCTGAGTAGCACGATCTTGTCAATCATGTGGTGGGGGCATGCTTCCAGAAGATTATTGAAGCGCTCCCAGTATTCAAAGAGAGTCTCACTGTCATCCTGAACAATTGTTGAGATATCCTTCCTCAGTTTATCAGTAACTTCAGATGGGAAGAATTTCTCCAGGAACTCCTTTCTGAGTGTATCCCAGTTGGATATGTTTGCTAGAGGTTGAGTGTAGTACCACTCTCTTGCTTTTCCCTCAAGAGAGAACAGAAAAGCTTTCAGCAGAATTGAAGTTTCATCAGCGCCATCACGCCTGACAGTAGAACAGGCTGCTTGGAAATCTCTCAAGTGCTTGATAGGCTCTTGAGCAGGTAGGCCATGAAACTTCGGCATCAAATTTAGCAGTGCGGTCTTTATTTCAAAATTCGTAGCTGCTGCTGGATGATGCGCTTGAAACGGTTGCAGTGTAAAATCAGGAGCTCCTTCCTCCTGAATGGTAATTCTTCTAGCTGCCATGTTTTCTGCACGTAAAACAACCGAATCAGTAGAACGGGGGCTGGTTTCTTCCTCAAATTCACTTTCAGATCTGCCCTCAGAGTGGGCTAACCTACGCTTTTCTCGCCTTATTCGTGAAATTGTTCTTTCAATTTCAGGATCGAATATTAGCAAGCGCGGATCAGGAGGTGAACGTGTCATTTGACGGAAGAAATACGCAGCTCATAGTAGCAAAATTAAATAAAATGCAAATAAATAAATTCTAATTAATAAAATAAGCACTCTATTCTAACTCCCCGGCAACGGCGCCATTTTGACGTTAGGATTTTTGCCAGTAAAGAATGTCATAAAAACAGTCGCGTTGTAGATATAGTCTCTAAACCGACAAAAATCCCTTCGTACAAACATTTTGGTTGTCACAAGTAACAAACCCCTTTAAAAATTGTTAACCGAGTATTCAAACCTCGGGTCGTCTTCTCAAGGAATTGCAGGGAGGTATGTTCTTATTATTGGTTATGAAAAAGTGTGTTTGGGGTTTTGGATTAAGGTAAAAGGTTAGTTGGGCAGTGGTCACAGATATATTTTTAAAGCAATAAAAATAAATAAATAACTGTAAAATACACTCTTGGCAAGGTATAAAGACCGGAGGTCCTATCCTAGTTATCCTTATCAATTGTGATGAGAATTGGATTTTTCTCCCACTTTGTTAACCTCTAACTATGAAGGTAAGTTAAGTGGATGAATTCCAATTTTCAATCAACAATGAGTTTAATAACTCAACAGTTACCAATTATTTAACCAAGGCCAAAAGGGGAAAAACTAAATCTACTAGAGTAACAATATCCTCAGATTAGGAATAATAAAAAGGAACAATCATAAACTAAAATAACTCAAATATCATTAAATAAAATATTCAAATCTTAACATGAAAAAGTTCATAAGCCAATTAGGCAACATATCTAATACAAGCAATGAAGTATCTAAAAATAGGAAATAAATATAAAGTAAAAGAACATTGAACCTGGGATTGAGAGTCACTCCTAAAACTAAGAGAAATCCTAAATCCTAAGAGAGAGAGAGGAGAGAACCCCTCTCAAAACTAATCTAAATCATGAGAAGTGAATTATGAGTGCCTGATTATGAATGGATGCATTCCCCCACTTTATAGCCTCTAATCTGTGTTCTCCGGGCCGAAAACTGGGTTAGAAACAGCCCAGAAGTCACTTCCAGCGCGTTCTGGTCCGTACAGGTCGCGGAAAAGTGACGCGGTCGCGTCGTCCACGCGGCCGCGCGGGTTGCGCTCCTGCTAGGTCACGCGTCCGCGTGACCCACGCGTTCGCGTCGCCTGGCGTCTTAAACACTAGACTCAAGCAAGAAACATAAAATTATTTTTGGTTTTAAGATTTTATAATTTTTTTGGATTTTTTTTTGAAAATTGAGTGGAAAAGGATATCAAAATTCTTAATGAGAATTCCAGGAATCATGCAATGTTAGTATAAAGCTTTAGTCTAAAGAAATTAGACATGGCTAGCCAAGCTTCAGCAGGACATTACATTCAAGAGCTAAATTGATGAGAATCAATCAGCTTTTGTGATGATAAGAACATCACCTTGAAACTCTAGAATTCATTCTTAAAAATTCTGAAGAAAATTACCTAATCTAAGCAACAAGATGAATCGTCAGTTGTCCAAATTCGAACAATCCCAGGCAACGGCGCCAAAAATTTGGTGCACGAAATTGTGATCATCAATGGCGCCATCAACATGGTACACTCAATTGCAATCTCAACTCTTTATCACAACTTCGCACAACTAACCAGCAAGTGCACTGGGTCGTCCAAGTAATAAACCTTACGCGAGTAAGGGTCGATCCCACGGAGATTGTTGGTATGAAGCAAGCTATGGTCATCTTGTAAATCTCAGTCAGGCGGATTCAAATGGTTATGGAGGATTGATAATTAAAAAGATGAATAAAACATAAAATAAAGATAGAGATACTTATGTAATTCATTGGTGAGAATTTCAGATAAGCGTATGGAGATGCTTTGTCCCTTCCGTCTCTCTGCTTTCCTACTGTCTTCATCCAATCCTTCTTACTCCTTTCCATGGCAAGTTGTATGTTGGGCATCACCGTTGTTAATGGCTACAATCCCGTCCTCTCAGTGAAAATGTTCAACGCGCTCTGTCACAGCACGGCTAATCATCTGTTGGTTCTCGATCATGTCGGAATAGAATCCAGTGATTCTTTTGCGTCTGTCACTAACGCCCCACAATCGCGAGTTTGAAGCTCGTCACAGTCATTCAATCCCTGAATCCTACTCAGAATATCACAGACAAGGTTTAGACCTTCCGGATTCTCAAGAATGCCGCCATCAATTCTAGCTTATACCACGAAGATTCTGATTAAGGAATCCAAGAGATAAACATTCAAGCCTTGTTTGCATGTAGAACGGAAGTGGTTGTCAGGCACGCGTTCATAAGTGAGAATGATGATGAGCGTCACATAATCATCACATTCATCAAGTTCTTGGGTGCAAATGAATATCTTAGAACAAGAATAAGCTGAATTGAATAGAAGAACAATAGTAATTGCATTAATACTCGAGGTACAGCAGAGCTGCACACCTTAATCTATGGTGTGTAGAAACTCCACCGTTGAAAATACATAAGAACAAGGTCTAGGCATGGCCGAGAGGCCAGCCCCATGATCTAAGATAGCATAAGACTATTCAAAGATAGCTACCGAGATGAAAATACAATAGCAAAAGGTCCTATTTATAGAGAACTAGTAGCTTAGGATTTACAAAAATGAGTAAATGACGTAAAAATCCACTTCCGGGCCCACTTGGTGTGTGCTTGGGCTGAGCATTGAAGCTTTCATATGTAGAGACTTTTCTTGGAGTTAAACGCAAGGGAGTCTTATGCCAGTTCTGGGCATTTAACTCCCACTTCTGTGCCAGTTTCGGCGTTTAACGCCGGGCAGTCTTGAGCTGATTTAGAACGCCGGTTTGGGCCATCAAATCTCGGGCAAAGTATGGACTATTATATATTGTTGGAAAGCCCAGGATGTCTACTTTCTAACGCAATTAAGAGCACGCCAATTAGGCTTCTGTAGCTCCGGAAAATTTACTTCGAGTGCAGGGAGGTCAGAATCCAACAGCATCTGTAGTCCTTTTTCAGCCTCTGAATCAGATTTTTGCTCAGGTCCCTCAATTTTAGCCAGAAAATACCTGAAATCACAGAAAAACATACAAACTCATAGTAAAGTCCAGAAAAGTGAATTTTAAATAAAAACTAATAAAAATATAATAAAAACTAACTAAAACATACTAAAAACATACTAAAAACAATGCCAAAAAGCGTATAAATTATTCGCTCATCAAGGACCTCACTGAAATTTTTGAAAAGGAAGCAGCAAAAGAAACAATTATGGCCGAACCAAACAACAATGCAAGGAAGATGCTTGGTGATTTCACCACACCAACTTCTAACTTCTATGGAAGAAGCATCTCAATCGCTGCCATAGGAGCAAACAATTTTTGGCTAAAGCCTCAATTAGTTTCTCTACTACAACAGAACTGCAAGTTTCATGGACTTCCATCAGAAGACCCTTATCAGTTCTTAACTGAGTTCTTGCAGATCTGTGATACTGTTAAGACCAATGGAGTTAATCCTGATGTCTACAAGCTTATGCTTTTCCCTTTTGCTGTAAGAGAGAGAGTTAGAACATGGTTAGACTCACAACCTAGAGATAGCCTGGACTCTTGGGATAAGCTGGTCACAGCTTTTTTAGCCAAGTTCTTTCCTCTTCAAAAGCTGAGCAAGCTTAGAGTGGATGTTCAGACTTTCAGAAAAAAAGATGGTGAGTCCCTCTATGAAGCTTGGGAAAGATACAAGCAACTGACCAAAAAGTGTCCTTCCGACATGCTTTCAGAATGGACCACATTAGATATATTCTATGATGGTCTGTCTAAATTTTTCAAGATGTCACTGGACCATTCTACAGGTGGATCCATACACCTAAAGAAAATGCCTACAGAAGCTCAAGAACTTATTGAGTTGGTTGCAAATAACCAGTTCATGTATACCTATGAGGGGAATCCTATGAGTAATGGGACACATCAAAAGAGAGGAGTTCTTGAAATTGATGCTCTGAATGCCATACTGGCTCAGAACAAAATATTGACCCAACAAGTTAATATGATCTCTCAGAGTCTGAATGGATTGCAAAATGCATCCAATAGTACTAAAGAAGCATCTTCTGAAGAAGAAGCTTATGATCCTGAGAACCCTACAATGGCAGAGGTGAATTACATGGGTGAAGCCTTTGGCAACACCTATAATCCTTCATGGAAAAATCATCCAAATTTTTCTTGGAAGGATCAACAGAAGCAAGGCTTCAATAATAACAATGGTGGAAGAAACAGGTTTAGCAACAGCAAACCTTTCCCATCATCATCTCAGCAATAGATAAAGCATTCTGAGCAGAATTCTTTTAGCTTAGCAAACATAGTCTCTGATCTATCTAAGGCAACTCTTAGTTTCATGACTAAAACAAGATACTTTATTAGAAATTTGGAGACACAAGTGGGCCGGCTGAGTAAAAGGGTTACTAAAACTCCTCCTAGCACTCTCCCAAGCAATACAGAAGAGAATCACAAAAGAGAGTGCAAGGCCATTGATATAATCAACATGGCCGAAACCTTAGAGGGGGAGGATGACGTGAAGCCCAATGAGGAAGACCTCAGGGGACGTCTAATGGTCAGTACGGAATCCCCTAATGAGGAACCAAAGGAATCTAAGGCTCATACAGAGACCATAGAGATTCCCTTGGACCTCCTTTTACCATTCATGAGCTCTGATGACTATTCATCTTCTGAAGAGGATGAAGACATTGTTGAAGGGAAAGTTACCCAATATTTAGGAGCAATTATGAAGCTAAATGCCAAGCTGTTTGGTAATGAGACTTGGGAGGAAGAGCCTCCCTTGCTCACCAATGAACTGAATACATTGGTTCAGCAAAGTTTACCTCAAAAAAAATAGGACCTTGGTAAATTCTTAATACCCTGTACCATAGGCACCATGACTTTTGAAAAAGCTCTGTGTGACCTGGGGTCAGGGATAAACATGATGCCCCTCTCTGTAATGGAGAAACTGGGAATCTATGAGGTACAGGCTACCAAATTCTCATTGGAGATGGCAGATAAATCTATGAAAAAGGCTTATGGACTAGTAGAGGACGTGCTAGTGAAGGTTGAAGGCCTTTACTTCCCTGCTGATTTCATAATCCTAGGCACTAGGAGGGATGAGGATGAATCCATCATCCTTGGAAGACCTTTTCGAGCCACAACAAGAGCTGTAATTGATGTTGACAGAGGAGAGTTGATCCTTCATGTGAATGAAGAATGCCTTGTAGTAAAGACTCAAGGTTCTCCATCTGTAACCATGGAGAGTAAGCATAAAGAGCTTCTCCCAATACAGAGTCAAACAGAGCCCCCACATTCAAACTCTAAGTTTGGTGTTAGGACGCCACAGCCAAACTCCAAGATTGGTGTTGAGAGATCTCAACCATACTCTGATCATCTGTGAGACTCCATGAGAGCTCACCGTCAAGCTATTGACATTAAAGAAGCGCTTATTGGGAGGCAACCCAATTTTATTTTAATTTTATCTATATTATTTTGTTTTCTTTTAGGTTGATGATCATGTGAAGTCACAAAGACAATTACAAAAATAAAGAAAAAAAAATCAAAAACAGCATTGAAAATAGCAAACCCTGGAGGAATGACTTACTGGCGTTTAAACACCAGTAAGGGTAGCGAAATGGGCATTTAAACGCCCAATTTGGCACCTTTCTAAGCGTTTAAACGCCAGAATAGGACACCAGACTGGCGTTTAAACGCCAAAAGAGGGCAATAAACTGGCGTTTAGACGCCAGAACATGAAGGAAAGCTGGCGTTTAAACGCCAGAACAGGGCAGCAAACTGGCATTTAAATGCCAGAATTGCACTCTAAGGCTTTTTGAACACCCAATTGGAGCAGGGATGTGAATTCCTTGACCCCTCAGGATCTGTGGACTCCACAGGATCCCCACCAACCTCAACTCACTCTCTCTCCTCTTCACACCTTTCTACAACACTCTTCCCCAAATACCCTTCACCAATCACTTCCTTAACTCTTCCCCAAATACCCCTCTTCACTCCTTCATTTTCACACATCATACACACCTTCCCCTCCCCTTGGCCGAAACACATACACCTTCCATTTCCTCCTTTTTCCCCTTGTTTCCTTCTTTTTTTGCTCGAAGACGAGCAAACCTTTTAAGTTTGGTGTGGTAAAAGCATTATTTTTTGTTTTTCCATAACCATTTATGGCATCTAAGGCCGAAGAAACCTCTAGAAAGTGGAAAGGGAAGGCAATTGCTTCCACCTCCGAGTCATGGGAGATGGAGAGATTCATCTCAAGGGTCCATAGCTCAGTAGTAGAGCATTTGACTGCACATCAAGAGAGCCCACTCATGGACCTCAACAAGAGCATGAGGAAATTCATCATCAAGAACTCCCTGAGATGCCTCAAGGGATACATTTTTCTCTACATAACTATTGGGAGCAACTAAGGATAGGAGCACCAAAATCACTAGGGATGGAGCAACCAAGGCAAGGAAGAGACATAGAGGAGCTCAAGAGCACCATTGGACCTTCAAGAGGAAGATGCCACCCTCACTAAGGTGGACTCATTCCTTAATTTCCTTGTCTATTTATTTTTTTGTTTTCGGCTTTATGCTGTAGGCTCTATCTATGTTTGTGTCTTCACTACATGATCATTAGTGTCTAGTGTCTATGTCTCAAAGCTATGAATAACTCCATGAATCCTTCACCTCTCTTAAACAAAAAATATGCTTAATTACAAAAGAACAAAAAGTACTTGGATTTCAAATTTTTTCCTGAAACTAGTTTAATTATTTTGATATGGTGGCAATACTTCTTGTTTTCTGAATGAATGCTTGAACAGTGCATATTTTTTATTTTGTTGTTTATGAATATTAAAATTGCTGGCTCTTAAAAGAATGATGAACAAAGAGAAATGTTATTGATAATCTGAAAAATCATGAAATTGATTCTTGAAGCAAGAAAAAGCAGTGAATAAGAAAGCTTGCAAAAAAAAAATATGGCGAAAAAAAAAGAGAGAAAAAGAAAAAGCAAGCAGAAAAAGCCAATAGCCCTTTCAACCAAAAGGCAAGGGTAAAAAGGATCCAAGGCTTTGAGCATTAATGGATAGGAGGGCCCAAGGAAATAAAATCCAGGCCTAAGCAGCTAAATCAAGCTGTCCCTAACCATGTGCTTGTGGCATGCAGGTCCAAGTGAAAAGCTTGAGACTGAGTGGTTAAAGTTGTGATCCAAAGTAAAAGAGTGTGCTTAAGAACTCTGGACACCTCTAACTGGGGACTTTAGCAAAGCTGAGTCACAATCTGAAAAGGTTCACCCAATTCTGTGTCTGTGGTATTTATGTTTCCAGTGGTAATACTGGAAAACAAAGTGCTTAGGGCCACGTCCAACACTCATAAAGTAGCTATGTTCAAGAATCAACATACTTAACTAGGAGAATCAATAACACTATCTAAAATTCTGAGTTCCTATAGATGCCAATCATTCTAAACTTCAAAGGAAAAAGTGAGATGCCAAAATTGTTCAGAAGCAAAAAACCTACATGCCCTGCTCATCTAATTGGGACTAAGTTTCATTGATACTGTGGGATTCATTATATATTCTCTTCTTTTTATCCTATTTTGTTTTCAGTTGCTTGGGGACAAGCAACAATTTAAGTTTGGTGTTGTGATGAGCGGATAATTTATACGATTTTTGGCATTATTTTTATATAGTTTTTAGTATGATTTAGTTATTTTTTAGTATATTTTTATTAGTTTTTAAGAAGAATTCACATTTCTGGACTTTACTATGAGTTTGTGTGTTTTTTTGTGATTTCAGGTATTTTCTTGCTAAAATTGAGGGACCTGAGCACAAATCTGATTCAGAGGCTGAAAAAGGACTGATGATGCTGTTGGATTCTGACCTCCCTGCACTAGAAGTAGATTTTCTGGAGCTAGAAAACTCCAAATGGCGCGCGCTCAATTGCGTTGGAAAGTAGACATTCAGAGCTTTCCAGCATAATAGTCTATATTTTGCTCGAGTTTTGACGACGCAAACGGGCGTTCAAATGCCCCTTCTCTGCCCTATTCTGAAGTCAAAACGCCAGAACTGGCATAAAAGTTGGAGTTAAACGCCCAAACTGGCATAAAAGCTGGCCTTTAACTCCAAGAGAAGCCTCTACACGTGTAAAGCTCAATGCTCAGTCCAAGCACACACCAAGTGGGCCCAGAAGTGGATTTCTACATCATTTACTTATTTCTGTAAACCCTAGTAGCTAGTTTCATTATAAATAGGACCTTTTACTATTGTATTTTCATCTTGGAATGTTGGAAATCTTGGAATCTTTGGAACGTTTTTCCTTAGACTTTGGGGGGCTGGCCTCACGGCCATGCCTAGACCTTGTTCTTATGTATTTTCAACGGTGGAGTTTCTAAACACCATAGATTAAGGGTGTGGAGCTCTACTGTTCCTCGAGTATTAATGCAATTACTACTATTTTCTATTCAATTCATGCTTATTCTTATTCTAAGATGTTTGCTTGCACTTCAACATGATGAATGTGATGATCCGTGACACTCATCATCATTCTCCCCTATGAACGCGTGACTGACAACCACTTTCGTTCTACTTAAGATTCAGCGTGTATATCTTAGCCTCCATTCTAAAAGATCGGAGTCTTCGTGGTATAAGCAAGAATTATTGGCGGCCATTCCTGAGATCCGGAAAGTCTAAACCTTGTCTGTGGTATTCCGAGTAGGATCTGGGAAGGGATGACTGTGACGAGCTTCAAACTCGCGAGTGTTGGGCGTAGTGACAGACATAAAGGATAATTGGATTTTATTCCAACATAATCGAGAATCGACAGATGATTAGTCGTGCGGTGACAGCGCATGTGGACCATTTTCACTGAGAGGACGGGAAGTAGCCATTAACAACAGTGATGCCCAACATACAGCTTGCCATGGAAATGAGTATGAAGGATTGGATGAAGGCAGAAGGAAAGTAGAGATTTAGCAGGAACAAAGCATCTCTATGCACTTATCTGAAATTCTCACCAATGAATTACATAAGTATCTCTATCTTTACTTTATGTTTTATTTATCTTTTAATTATGAAAACTCTATAACCCACTTGAATTCGCCTGACTGAGATTTACAAGGTGACCATAGCTTGCTTCAAGCCGACAATCTCTGTGGGATCGACCCTTACTCATGTAAGGTTTATTACTTGGACGACCCAGTGTACTTGCTGGTTAGTTGTGCAAAGTTGTGAAAAAGAAGTGAGATTACAATTGTGCGACCAAGTGGTTGGCGCCATTGTGTATCACAATTTCGTGCACCAGTGACCCTAGGATAGGGCTTTGGAATATTGATATAGTTGTTGGATAATTTGGATTGAGTTAAATGTGCATGTATGATGGTGGAAATGATTGTGAGTGGTTGCATGGGTTGGTAAAGTATGTAATGTTGTGTGTGATATGGATTAAAATATTGGATTGATGATAGTGTTAAGGCTCTTGTTGATGAGCATGATTTGAAGTGTGATATTGATATGTGTGTGTGTGTGCGTGTATATATATATATATAGATATATATATATATATATATATATATATATATATATATATATATATATATATATATATATATATATATCTGTGTGTGTGTGTGTGTGTGTGTGTGTGTGTGTGTGTGTGTGTGTGTGTGTGGTGATTCATGAATTGGATATTTGTTTAGAGATTGAGATATAAAATGTTGATTATGATGTGAGTTTTGTTAAATTGAGATTTGGTTAAATATGGTGGAATTGGTGGGTTGATGACTAAAATAGGTTTGGAAATGGTTAACGTTGGGATGGTTAAGTTTTTGGTTGATTTTGAATAGATTTGGAAGTGTATGTTTTGAAACTTGGGAGTTTATGAGTTTTGGTAAAAAATGGAATTTTGATAAACTTCAAAGGATCATATCTTGAGCTATTGTTTTTGGAATTTGATGATTTTTATATCAAAAGAAAGATAATTTTCTAAGCCTTAAAATGGTTTAAATTTGATGGAAATATGAATTTTGTGGAACGAGATATGATCATTAGAAGTTTGGGCCAAAAATTTGAATTTTGCAGATTCTGCAGAATGTGAGACTTCTGGTTTGTGTGCGCACGCACACCCCGCGGGATTTTGAACCTGTGCGTACGCACATCCTTGTGCATACGCACACGCGGGGACAGGGCCACTGATAGGAGCGCTAGCACGCTTTGTGTACACACACAACCAACGAGGGTTTTCGAGCTGTGTGTACGCACAGGCTTGTGCACATGCTCAAGTTGGGAATGACTCTCAATTGATGGCACTAGCACACCTTGTGTGCGCACTCAACTCTGGAAATTTAACTTTCTGTGCGTATGCATAAGCCTGTGCGCACGCACACTTTCTGAAAATATTTCTGGGCGTGTGCATGCACACCCCTGTGCGTACGCACGCAACCCTGTTATTTTCTAAAGCATTTGTTTTTAAGTCTTTCACATTTTCAACAAGCTTGTCACCCTCTGAGATGTTATTTCACACTTATAAACTCTCAATTTCATCCCTTGAATCTTAAATTGATACAGGATGCCTAGTGAATGAGAATAAGCTAGGGAAAAGGATAACTTGCGGAGGAAGAAAGGGGATATTATGATGAGTTATGATTAATAAAGATGATATGAGATGTTAAGGAGGATAATGGAGTGCTATGTATGATATGAGCTGAATGGCTGCATATAAGATGAGCCGAATGGCTGTGTATGAGGTGATGGCTTGTAGCCGATCATGAATTATGATTTTAAGCCAGTTGGCTGAGATGAATGAATTATAAAGATAATGAAATCGAAGTTTATTGTGATGTGCCTCCGGGTAAGACGTAGTGGTGCTAACCACTTGCTCCGGGTAAGATACGAGAACTTTGGGTATGAATTGAGTATGATTGGATGAATGAATGAATGTTAATGGTAATGAAAGTGTGTTTCTGTATGTGTCTCCAAGTAAGATGCAGCGATGTTATCCACTTGCTCTGGGTAAAAGTCAGTAAGTCGAGTAAGATGCAGTGGTATTATCCACTTGCTCCGGGAAAATTCGAGGTTGCAGGTAAGATGCAAGGGTTGTTTTCTGTTGTCGCTTGCTCCGGGCCGAGAATGTAACACTACCTGGGTAAGAGGCAGGGTGAAGTTGTCCCCTGTTTCGGGTACGCAGGTAAGATGCAAGGGTTGTGGCATTGTCCCACTTGCTCCGTGTTTGGTGTTCTGTCCAATGGTTAGCTACCAGGACATGTTGGGTTGGCTTTGCAATTGACAGATGAGACTCATTAGCTAATAGGACAGGCATGCATCAGATGCATTACATGTGATTTGTTTGGAATGTCTAATTAATTGCATCATTACTTGCTAATTGCCTAATTGTCTTATCTGTTTCCTACTTGTGCATTTCTTTGTTTGATATACTTGTGTTTGCATCTCAATTACTGTTGGCGGTTGGGAGGTTTGGAGGATTTGGAAAGGGGCTATTTAGTTAGCTTGGAGATCCCTAAGTTAGTCGCTTATTTTCACTTTTCTCATGGTTTAGTTGTATTTATATGTTTTGATTATAAAATGGAAGTTCTAGAATTGTCTTCGGCTTTCCCAGGATATTACATGTTAGATATTTGGGTACCGTTACCATGCTGAGAACCTCCGGTTCTCACCCATATATATATATATATATATATATATGTATATGTATGTATATATGTATACTGTTATTCTCTGACCGGTTATCTTCGCAGACCAAGTCGTGAGCCTTGATATATATATATATATATATATATATATATTCTTGGCACTCTCTTATATATCTTCTCGTGTTACCTCACTCTTTATCTCTTTCATCTACGTTATCGATCGGAGCATTGTGCTTTTGATTTAACGGTAGATTTACCCCTTTTTCTTCAAAGGCTCCTAGTTATAAACATTTTTGCAATACTATATGTACTAAATCTTGTTTTAGAGGTCGTAATACCCCACCATCTCTGTTTTATGACTTAAGCATAAGGCTCTGTGTGGTAGGGTGTTACATTATGGTATTAGAGCAGTTCGTTCTTGTATAGCCTGAGGGACGGACTGACTATGCTTCTGAGCATACTCTGGGTCGTATCTATGTGCTATTTAGGATATCTGCTTGATATACATCGCATAGAGTCCATGAGCATGCATTTGGAACTTTGAAGCACTAGACTTATGATATTGAGACTGATCACCTTGATATCACTTATTTGGTGTGAACAGGAACCAAATGGCGACTCGTGGATGTGATCACGGTCAAGGGAGAGATATGGCTAGTAATACGGAACCTGAGAATAATCCCGCAAACTTTTTGACTTTCCTAGAGAACATGGCTGCTGCTATGCAGGCTACGGCTGCAGCATTGGGAAATCAGGCTGGTAATGGGAATGACAGTGATGGAGAAAAGGGGCCAATGACCTTAGTAACCTTCCTGAAGGTAAACCCGCCCATCTTTAGAGAAACGACGGACCCCATAGAGGTAAATAACTAGTTTCAGGTGATGGAAGGGGCTTTACACGAACAACAAGTCCCTGAAAATCAACGTGTTGAATTTGCAACTTATTAGTTAATGAGTGAAGCCCAGCATTGGTGGCAAGGTACGCGACGCTTGCTGCAGCAAGAAGACATTGTAATACCTTGGAATGCCTTTCAGGTAGAATTCTACAAAAAGTATTCTCCCAATTCGGTTAGAACAGTTAAGGAGCTTGAATTGTTGCAATTGAAGTAGGGTCAAATGTCTGTAGCTGAATATACAAACAAGTTTGAGGAATTATGTCAATTTTCTAAGATTTGTCAGGGTGCTCTAGGAGACTTTGAGGAATGGAAGTGCGTCAAATATGAAGGCGGACTCTGGAGTAACATACTGAGTTCAGTGGGCCCGATGGAGATAAGAGTTTTCTCAGACCTGGTAAATAAGAGTAGGGTTACGGAAGAATGTTCAAAGAAGGCTGCTATAGAAAGAAATGATGGTCGGGGATTCCACCGAAGGGAACATAATCAGAACTTCGCACCAAGGGGCCAATAATTCAAGAGAAAAGGAAAATAGTTAGTGGCTGCTTCAGACGATTCAAGTTGTTAGAAATGCGGAAGCTATCACCCGAATAGGCCGTGTCGTTTGGGTTCGGGTTTATGCTATAAGTGCGGTCGTCTTGGGCATATGTCCTAGAACTGTCCACAAGGGAGAACTTAGAGTGCCGGTTGGTCACCACGAGGTAGAGGTAATTGCGAAATGACTAATGTAATTTCAATTATGATATACAATGTTGTGACATTGCATTTATTTGCACTTGAGATAGAAGTGACATATTAGGATTTAAGGTAATTAACTTGTGATGAGCGGATAATTTATACGCTTTTTGGCATTATTTTTATGTAGTTTTTAGTAGGATCTAGCTACTTTTTGGGATTTTTTTATTAGTTTTATGCAAAATTCATATTTCTGGACTTTACTATGAGTTTGTATGTTTTTCTGTGATTTCAGGTATTTTCTGGCTAAAATTGAGGGACCTGAGCAAAAATCTAATTCAGAGGCTGAAAAAGGACTGCAGATGCTATTGGATTCTGACCTCCCTGCACTCGAAGTGGATTTTCCGGAGCTATAGAACTCTAAACGGTGGGCTCTCAATTGCGTTGGAAAGTAGACATCCAGGGCTTTCCAGCAATATATAATAGTCCATACTTTGAGCGAGTTTTGATGATGTAAATTGGCGTCAAAACACCAGCTCTCTGCCCTTTTTGGCATCAAAACGCCAGAGCTGGCATAATAGTTGGAGTTAAAACGCCCAAACTGGAACAAAAGCTGGCGTTTAACCCCAGGAACAGACCTCTACACGTGTAAAGCTCAATGCTCAGCCCAAGCACACACCAAGTGGGCCTGGAAGTGGATTTCTGCATCATTTACCTATTTCTGTAAACCCTAGTAGCTAGTTTCATTATAAATAGTACATTTAGAGATTTATTTTGTACCTCATGACATTTTACATATGACTTTGTATCTTCTACAGCATGAGTCTCTAAACCCCATGGTTGGATGTGAGGAGCTCTGCTGTGTCTCGATGGATTAATGCAATTACCACTGTTTTCTATTCAAACACGCTTGCTTCCATTCTAAGATATTCATTCGCACTTAAACATGATGAATATGATGATCCGTGACACTCATCACCATTCTCAACCTATGAACGTGTGCCTGACAACCACCTCCGTTCTATCTTAGATTGAATATTTATCTCTTAGCCTCCATTCCGAAAGATCGAAGTCTTCGTGGTATAAGCTAGGATTATTGGCGGCCATTCCTGGGATCTGGAAAGTCTAAACCTTATCTGTGGTATTCCGAGTAGGATCCGGGAAGGAATGACTGTGATGAGCTTCAAACTCGCGAGTGTTGGGCGTAGTGACAGACGCAAAAGGATCACTGGATTCTATTCTAACATGATCGAGAACCGACAGATGATTAGCCATGCGGTGACAGCGCACATAGACCATTTTCACTGAGAGGATGGGAAGTAGCCATTGACAACGGTGACACCCTACACACAGCTTGCCATGGAAGGAGCCTTGCGTGCGTGAAGAAGGAAACAGAAGGAAAGCAGAGATTCAGATGATAGAGCATCTCCAAAACTCTAACCTGTTCTCCATTATTGAATTACAAGTACCTTTTATTTCATGCTCTTTTATTTTATTGCAAACAAAACCCTTCTCATTAATACTCTCCTGACTAAGAGTTACAAGGTAACCATAGCTTGCTTCAGGTTGACAATCTTCGTGGGATCGACCCTTACTCACGTAAGGTATTACTTGGACGACCCAGTACACTTGCTAGTTAGTTGTGCAGAATTGCAAGTGTGATTGCAATTTCGTGCACCAAGTTTTTGGCACCGTTGCCGGGGATTGTTCGAGTTTGGACAACTGACGGTCTATCTTGTTGCTTAGATTAGGAAAATTTTGTCTTTTGGGTCAGAGTCTCTTGTTTTCTTTTCAAAAATTTTTCAAAAAAAAATTATTATTTTTCTTTTAGATTTTTCTATTTGAGTCTAGTTGCATGTTTTAAGTTTGGTGTTTTCTTGTTAGCTTTTATTTAAATTTTCGAAAATTTATTTTTGGTTTTCTAAGAATTTTAAGTTTGGTGTTCTTTTTATGTTCTTGAATCATTCTTGTGTTTTGATCTTAAATTTTTTAAGTTTGATGTTCTTTGGTGTTTTCCTCAAATTTTCGAAAGTTTTGCATTAAATTAGTCATCAATTTTCAAAATCAAATCTTTTTAAATTGTTTTTCAATCATATCTTTCTTTTTTACTTTCCAATTTTTATCTATTATTATTATTTCGAAAATATATATATATATAATAAAATAAATAAGATAAATCCACATCATCTCCCTTTCTCCATCATGGAACTAAGTGGAAATGAACAATCCAGAAGGACTTTGGGGTCATATGCTAACCCCGCTACTGCTTCATATGGGAGTAGTATCTGTATACCCTCCATCGGAGTCAGTAGCTTTGAGTTGAATCCTCAGCTCATTATCATGATGCAGAAAAATTGCCAGTATTCTGGTCTTCCACAGGAAGAACTGATAAACCACTATTTTATGGTTTATATTGTGTTTAATTGAGTGGTTTTATCAAGCTTTTCACCCATTTATTCATATGATTTGCATGATTTTTACAATTTCTTCCTAGTTTAGTTCTATGATTGAAAAGTTGCTTCTTAAAGATCTTTTAATTATGTATTTTAATTCTCATTTATACCATTCGATGCCGTGATCCGTGTGTCAAGTGTTTCAGGCTTCATATGGCAGGAATGACTTAGAGAATGAAGAGGAAGCTTGCAAAAAGGGAAGGAGCACAAGAAATAAAAGAGACAACCAGCGAACAGTGACGCGCACGTATGGCTGACGCGTGCGCACAAATTAGACAAAATCACAGCGACGCGTACGCGTGCTTGATGCGTCCGCGCGAATTGGAGTTCGCACAACCGACGCGAGTGCGTGCCTGACGCGGACGCGAGGAGAGGAAATCACTGAATGACGCATACGCGTGACTGACGCGTACGCGTGACCTGCGCGATCTACAGAAATTACAGAATACGCTAGAGATAGTTTTGGGCTGCGTTTTAACCCATAGTTCGGCCCGGAAACACAGATTAAAGTCAGGGAACATGCAAAGACTCAATACATTCATTCATAATACACACTTTTCATAAATTAGATGTAGTTTTTAGAGAGAGAGGTTCTCTCCTCTCTCTTAGGATTAGGATTAGGACTCCTCTTAAAGGACTTAGGAATATTTTCATCTTCTTCAATTACAGGTTCAATGTCCCTTTTATTTATCTTTTCAATCTAATTTATGAACTTGTCCATGTTAGAATTGATATCTTCATTTAATATAAATTGAGGTATTTCAGACTCATGATTACTTCTTTCTATTTATTATATAAATAATTTAGATTTTTCCCTTTTGGCTTTGGTTGATTAATTGGTAACTCTTGTGTTGTCAAACTCATCGTGATTGATAATTGTTATCTTTGCTGATTAATTTAGATTCCTATAACTCTAGTCTTTCCTTGAGGAGTTGGCTAGGACTTTAGGTGTTAAATTAATTTGTCCACTTAACTGACCTTCATAGTTAGAGGTTGACTTAGTGGTAGGAGAAATATAATTCTCATCACCATTGATAAGGATATCTAGGATAGGACTTCCAGTTTTCATTCTTTGCCAAGAGATTTCTTAGTTAGTAATTTATTAATTCCTGCAATCCATTTCTCTTGTTCAAAACCTTTTCAAAACCCAAAACACTGTTTTTCATAACCAATAGTAAAACATACTTCCCTGCAATTCCTTGAGAAGACGACCCGAGGTTTGAATACTTCGGTTTATAAATTTTATTGAGTTCATTACTTGTGACAACCAAACATTTGCTAGAAAGGAATTCTTGCCGGTCTAGAAGCTATACTTACAACGGGAATTTATTTGTGAAAATTCTAGATTGCGCGAGAGTTTCGTTCTTTAAAATGGCGCCGTTGCCGAGGAATTGCAAATGTGTGCCTTATTATTGGTTATTATAAATATTTTTCTTTTACTTGTTTATTTGTTTTTGTTTTCCCTTCTTATTTCTAATAGCTACTATGAATTCTCACCCCTCTCGCTTTGAGTTTGGTTCTAATTTTGTTGAAAGGAATGGAAGCTATAACAGGACTATGCATCACTATCAAAACAATCAAAGATGGATGGAGCTAAGAGGATCTGATCAACCCTTTAGGCAACAACACCCTCCTAGATATCATGGACAAGGACCATTCTACAATGCATACCAAGTCGATAGATATGGTGGACCCCCTTGTAGCTACCAACAAGCCCCACCCTATGCTCAGAGACTATCCTCTCAACATAGCTTCGAACCACCACACTCACAAGCTTCTTTTCGCCATTCGCCACCGTATGATCCTTATCCGCCCCAATGCCAATCCAATTACTCCCAAGAACCACCACTCCCCTATGCACCATGTCCATACCCATCAAGTCAAGAATCATAGGCTCACTTCAAAGAATCAGTAGACCAATTTCATGCAACCCTTCATTAACTGGAGCAAGCAATAAATCAATTATCTTCCAGATGTTCGGATACTCAACAAACTCCCATGGCTTCATGTGGAGAATCTAATGAAGAACGTAGCATGAAGGAGACACTAGAAACTCCAATGGACAGTATAGAGCATAACTTCGTACTAGAACAAGTAGAGGAAGCTGTCATTATATAAGAAGAAGAGTTGGTTGAAGATTTAGGAGATGCCAAACCTCCACAGGAATCCAAAGTAGTGGAAAATTCCATCAAGGACGCTACAGTCGATGCTAAGGAGGATAGTGCACAACCCCCGAAGCAGGTATCATAATTGGACGGAATAACCCAAGACGCAAGTTTCCTTGATGATGATAACCACGAGTCAAGTTCTCTTGGTAATGAACTTGCATCCGCAAGTGAATTCTTTGATATAGAAGAATCTTCCCCAAGTGAATACGAAGATGATGCAGAGGTAAACTTTTCTTAACCTCCCAATTATGACTCAAGTGATGAGGAAGATATCGATGACGTTGATCAAGACATGGTTGAAATGGAAGAAATTTGCAAAGAAGTGGAGGAATTCACTGAAGACCACAAGGGAGTAGAGCTTGCAGAACCACTGGAAACACTTATCCCAAGGCCATTACCGCCCAATACAAACTTCAAGTGGGTAAAATCCTTGACCTTTATCTTTACTTTTCCACTTGAATATGGTTTACTTGAAACAGATGGCCAGCTTAGAGCTCTTTGCGGCTTTAAGAGCAAAAGGGAAATGACTCGCACTCAGCACTGCTATGCAAGATTCAATGAGGTTTCACACTTCAATTTGAGGTGCAAAGATTGGTGTCAAGCTCCATTGAAAAGATCTCGGAAGCTGTTTGGTCACTGCAGTAAGAATTCAGATTGCTCACCACCCGGCTGGAAAAATGTAGATCAAGACAAAAATGGGTGTAAAATTAAAGTTTGGGATCCTGGAATCTTTTCTGACATTCAACACCCCAGGAGCCTTGAAACTTGTTTGAACTCACTTAAGGGCTTTACGTACCTTATTTGGGACCCCGGAGGCTGTTGGCATTCCAAACAATGGTGGAGATTTCTAGACGAATTCAAGCACAAGCCACTATAACGGGAAGCTCATCAATGTCCAACTTAAGGACTTTAACTAAAAGTGCTAGGTGGGAGATAACCCACCATGGTATGATCGTTCCTTTTTCAGTTTAGTCTGTTTTTGAATTTTGATTGAACCTGGAATTTTTGCATGACATTCATTGCATTTTGCATTTTGCATACTGCATCAAAAAAAAGAAAGTGATCAACGCGCCAGCGTCTACGACGTGCACGCGCCGTTTGTGTAGCGAAACTGAACAGAGAGTTGCGCGAGAGACGCGCGGGAGTGGTGTGTAGCACATAAGCCACACCACTATTTTATGGTTTATATTGTGTTTAATTGAGTGGTTTTATCAAGCTTTTCACCCACTTATTCATATGATTTGCATGATTTTTACAATTCCTTCCTAGTTTAGTTCTATGATTGAAAACTTGCTTCTTAAAGATCTTTTAATTATGTATTTTAATTCTCCTTTATACCATTCGATGCCGTGATCCGTGTGTTAAGTGTTTCAGGCTTCATAGGGCAGGAATGGCTTAGAGAATGAAGAGGAAGCTTGTAAAAAGGGAAGGAGCACAAGAAATAAAAGTGACAACCAGCGAACAGCGACGCGCACGCATTGCTGACACATGCGCGTGAATTGGACAAAATCACAGTGACACATACGCGTGCTTGACGCGTATGCACGGATTGGAGTTCATGCAACCGACGCGAGCGCGTGCCTGACGCGCACGCGAGGAGAGGAAATCACTGAATGATGCGTACGCGTGACTGACGCATACGCGTGACCTGCGCGATCTGCAGAAATTACAGAATACGCTAGAGACAGTTTCGGGCCGCATTTTAACCCAGAGTTTGGCCCAGAGACACAGATTAAAGTCAGGAAATATGCAGAGACTCAATACATTTATTCATAATACACACTTTTCATAAATTAGATGTAGTTTTTAGAGAGAGAGGTTCTCTCCTCTCTCTTAGGATTAGGATTAGGACTCCTCTTAAAGGACTTAGGAATATTTTCATCTTCTTCAATTACAGGTTCAATGTCCCTTTTATTTATCTTTTCAATCTAATTTATGAACTTGTCCATGTTAGAATTGATATCTTCATTTAATATAAATTGAGGTATTTCAGACTCATGATTGCTTCTTTTTATTTATTATATAAATAATTTAGATTTTTTCCTTTTGGCTTTCGTTGATTAATTTTTTAATTTTTGAGTTTCCAAACTCATCATGATTGATAATTGTTATCTTTGCTGATTAATTTATATTCCTCTAACTCTAGTCTTTCCTTGAGGAGTTGACTAGGACTTTAGGTTTTAAATTAATTTGTCCACTTAACTGACCTTCATAGTTAGAGGTTCACTTAGTGGTAGCAGAAATATAATTCTCATCACCATTGATAAGGATAACTAGGATAGGACTTCCAGTTTTCATACTTTGCCAAGGGATTTCTTAGTTAGTAATTTATTAATTCCGGTAATCCATTTCTCTTGTTCAAAACCTTTTTAAAACCCAAAAACACTGTTTTCCATAACCAATAGTAAAACATACTTCCCTGCAATTCCTTGAGAAGACGACCCGAGGTTTGAATACTTTGGTTTATAAATTTTATTGGGTTTGTTACTTGTGACAACCAAACATTTGTAAGAAAGGAATTCTTGCCGGTCTAGAAGCTATACTTACAACGGGAATTTATTTGTGAAAATTCTAGATTGCGCGAGAGTTTTGTTCTTCAAGAACCTACTGAGTTTCTGGCACAGTTCTAACAAATTGCTGACACAATACATATTAAGGAAGTAGACCAGGATGTCTACAGATTATTACTGTTTCCATTTGCTGTAAAAGACCAAGCTAAGAGGTGGTTAAATAATCAACTTAAGGCCAGCATAAGGACATGAAAACAGCTGTCAGAAAAATTTCTGAATCAATATTTCCCTCCCAAGAGGATGACACAGCTAAAGCTGGACATCAAAGGCTTTAAATAAGAGGATAATGAATCCCTTTACAACACCTGGGAGAGGTACAGAGAGATGCTAAGAAAATGTCCCTCTGAAATGTTTTCAGAATAGGTGCAGTTAGGCATCTTTTACTATGGGCTTACAAAAAAAGCTCAGATATCTCTAGACCACTCAGATGGTGGATCTAGACACATGAGAAAGATAATTGAAGAGGCTCAAGAGCTTATAGATACGGTTGCTAGAAATCAGCATCTATACTTGAGCAGTGAGTCCTCTATGAAGGAAGAGGCTAAAGCAGTATCTACTGACCTTAGTCCTCCAGAAAAAGCTGCTGAACTCAACCAGCAATTACTTGCTCTGACAAAATAGTTAGCAGAATTTAAAGAAATGTTACAAGATACTCGGGATGCTAATAAGAATATGGAAGCACAACTTGACCAGACAAGACAATAGTTATCTAAACAAATAACAGAAGAATGTCAAGCTGTTCAATTAAAGAGTGGAAAAATATTAAATACATCAACTCAAAGCAGCAGAAAGCCAAGGAAAGAACAGCTGACAGAGGATGAACAGAATATTACCCAAAATCCCTCTGAGGACAGTAAGAGCCCAGAGAGGAATGATTCTAGCGTCCAAACGCCAGAAAAGGGTGACAAGTTGGCGTCAAATGCCAATTCCATGTTCAACTCTAGCGTTCAAACGCCATAACAGGGTAGGAATCTGGTGTTAAACGCCAATCCAGCGCCCAATCCTGGCATTCAAACGCCAGTAAGAGATTAGACACCCGCAAGTGCTGATAATAACTCCCTCAAGAAGGCTTCACAACCTGCCTCTGTAGGAAATAAACCTGTAGTAACTAAGGTTGAAGAATATAAAGCCAAATTGCCTTATCCTCAGAAACTCCGCCAAGCGGAATAGGATAAACAATTTGCCCGCTTTGCAGACTATCTCATGACTCTTGAAATAAAGATTCTGTTTGCAGAAGCGCTTGAGCAAATACCCTCTTATGCTAAGTTCATGAAAGAAATCTTAAGCCATAAGAAGGATTGGAGAGAAACTAAAAAATTTTTTCTCACTGAAGAATGCAGTGTAGTCATTCTAAAAAGCTTACCAGAGAAGCTTAAGGATCCCGGAAGCTTTATGATACCATGCACATTAGAAGAAATTTGCACCAAGACAACTCTATGTGATCTTGGGGCAAGTATCAACCTAATTCCTGCATCCACTATCAGAAAGCTTGGTTTGACTAAAGAGATCAAACCAACCCGGATCTGTCTTCAACTTGCTGATGGCTCCACTAAATACCCATCAGGCATAATCGAGGACATGATTGTCAAGGTTGGGCCATTTGCCTTTCCCACTGACATTGTAGTGCTGGAAATAGAGGAGCACAAGAGTGCAACTCTCATTCTAGAAAGACCTTTCCTAGCAACTGGATGCACCCTCATTGATGTTTAAAAGGGGAAAGTGACCCTGAGAGTCAATAAGGATGAGTTTAAGTTGAATGCTGTCAAAGCTATGCAGTATCTAGACACACCAAAAGACTGCATGGAAGTGGATCTTATTGACTCTCTGGTAGAAGAAGTCAATATGACTGAGAGTCTCGAATCAGAGCTAGATGATATATTTAAATATGTTCAGCCTGATGATGAGCGGATAATTTATACGCTTTTTGGCATTGTTTTTAGGTAGTTTTTAGTAAGTTCAAGCTACTTTTAGGGATGTTTTCATTAGTTTTTATGTTAAATTCACATTTCTGGACTTTACTATGAGTTTGTGTGTTTTTCTATGATTTCAGGTAATTTCTGGCTGAAATTGAGGGACTTGAGCAAAACTCTGAAAAAGGCTAACAAAAGGACTGCTGATGCTGTTGGAATCTGACCTCTCCACACTCGAAATGGATTTTCTGGAGCAAACAAACTCCAAATGGCGCGCTCTCAACTGCGTTGGAAATTAGACATCCAGAGCTTTCCAGCAATATATAATAGTCCATACTTTATTCGGAAATTGACGACGTAAATTGGCGTTGAACGCCAAGTACATGCTGCTATCTGGAGTTAAACGCCAGAAACACGTCATGATCCGGAGTTGAACGCCCATAACACGTTATAACTTGGAGTTCAACTCCAAGAAAAGCCTCAGCTCGTGGATAGATCAAGCTCAGCCCAAACATACACCAAGTGGGCCCCGAAAGTGGATTTATGCATCAATTACTTACTCATGTAAACACTAGTAGCTAGTTTAGTATAAATAAGACTTTTTACTAATGTATTAGGAATCTTTTGATCACTTTAGATCTAAGGAACATCTGGGGGCGCATAGTCCTCAGATCATGGGCGCTGGCCATTCGGCCATGCCTGAACCTTTCACTTATGTATTTTCAACGGTGGAGTTTCTGCACACCATAGATTAAGGGTCTGGAGTTCTGCTGTACCTCAAGTTTCAATACAATCACTATTACTTTTTATTCAATTCTCTTCTATTCTTATTCCAAGATATACGTTGCACAACACTTTGATGAATGTGATGATCCGTGACACTCATCATCATTCTCACCTATGAACGTGCGTGATTGACAACCACTTCCGTTCTACCTTAGGCCGGGCGCATATCTCTTAGATTCCCCAACAGAATCTTCGTGGTATAAGCTAGATAGATGGCGGCATTCATGGGGTATTCCGAGTAGGATTCCGGTATTGAATGACTGTGACAAACTTCAAACTCCTGAAGGCTGGGCGTGATGACAAACGCAAAAGAATCAAGGAATTCTACTCCACCTGATTGAGAACCGACAGATGATTAGCCGTGCTGTGACAGAGCATTTGGACCATTTTCACTAAGAGGATGGGATGTAGCTATCAACAAGGGTGATGCGTCCAGACGATTAGCCGTGCAGTGACAGCGCATACGACCATTTTCCCGAGAGGATTAAAAGTAGCCATTGATGATGGTGATGCCCTACATACAGCTTGCCATGGAAAGGAGTAAGAAGGATTGGATGAAAGCAATAAGAAAGTAGAGATTTGAAAGGATTCTAGCATCTCCACACGCATATCTGAAATTCCCACGTTTGATTTACATAAGTATTTATATCCCTTTTTATTTTCTATTTATTATTAATTTCCGAAATCCATAACCATTTAATCTGCCTAACTGAGATTTACAAGGTGACCATAGCTTGCTTCATACCAACAATCTCTGTGGGATCGACCCTTACTCACGTAAGGTATTACTTGGATGACCCAATACACTTGCTGGTTAAGTTGAATGGAGTTGTGATCATAAATTCCAATAGAGCCAATTTTTAAATCTCATGCAAATACAAAGAGGATCACAATTTCGTCCACCAAGTTTTTGGCGCCGTTGCCGGGGATTGTTCGAGTATGGACAACTGACGGTTCATCTTGTTGCTCAGATTAGGTAATTTTCTTTTCAAAAATCTTTTTCAAAATTTTTCTTTTATTTTTTGTTTTTCCAAACTTTATTTTTGAAAAAATTATAAAAATCCAAAAAATTAGAAAATCATAAAAATCAAAAATATTTTGTGTTTCTTGTTTGAGTCTTGAGTCAATTTTTAAGTTTGGTGTCAATTGCATGCTTTAAATTTTTTCTTGCATTTTTCGAAAATTTCATGCATTCATAGTGTTCTTCATGATCTTCAAGTTGTTCTTGACAAGTCTTCTTGTTTGATCTTGATGTTTTCTTGTTTTGTGTTGTTTGTTGTTTTTCATATGCATTTTTCGTTTGTTAGAATCCATGCATTCAAGATTTCTAAGTTTGGTGTCTTGCATGTTTTCTTTGCATCAAAAAATTTTTCAAAATTATGTTCTTGATGTTCATCATGATCTTCAAAGTGTTCTTGGTGTTCATCTTGACATTCATGGTGTTCTTGCATGCATAATGTGTTTTGATCCAAAATTTTTATGTTTTGGGTCATTTTTGTGTTTTTCTCTCTCATAATTAAAAATTCAAAAATAAAAAATATATCTTTTCCTTTTTTCTCTCCAAATTTTCGAAATTTTGGGTTGACTTGGTCAAAAATTTTTAAAATTAGTTGTTTCTTACAAGTCAAGTCAAAATTTTAATTTTAAAAATCTTATCTTTTCAAAATCTTTTTCAAAAATCATATCTTTTCCATTTTTTTTCTCATTTTCGAAATTTTTTTTAAAATTATTTTTCAAAATCTTTTTCTTATCTTTTATACCATATTTTCGAAAATATGCTAACAATTAATGTGATTGATTCAAAAATTTGAAGTTTGTTACTTTCTTGTTAAGAAAGGTTCAATCTTTAAATTCTAGAATCTTATCTTGTAGTTTCTTGTTAGTTAAGTCATTTTAAAAAAATTAAATCTTTTTCAAAATATCTTTTTCTTAAAATTTTTATCTTATCTTTTTATCTTTTTAAAATTTGATTTCAAATCTTTTTCAATCAACTAACTAACTTTTTGTTTGTTTCTTATCTTTTTCAAAACCACCTAACTACTTTTCCCTCTCTAATTTTCGAAAATATCTCACCTCTTTTTCAAAAATTCCTTTTGTTCTAAATTTTAATTTTAATTATATCTTATATTCAATTTTCGAAAATCACTAACCCCTTTTTCAAAAATTATTTTCGAAATTCTCCCTCTCTTTTCTTGTTCTATTTAATTATTTAATTACTAACACTTCTCTTCACCTCTCTCCATCTAATTATCTGAATCCCCTCTTCTACATTCTTCTCCCCTTTCTTCTTCTACTAACATAAAGGAATCTCTATACTGTGACATAGAGGATTCCTCTTTCTTTTCTTGTTTTCTTTCATATGAGCAGGAACAGGGAAAAAGGCACTCTTATTGAAATTGATCCTGAACCTGAAAGGACTCTGAAAAGGAAACTAAGAGAAACTAAATTACAACAATCCAGAAACAACCTTTCAGAAATTTTCGAACAAGAGAAGGAGATGGCAGCCGAAAATAATAATAATGCAAGGAGAATGCTTGGTGACTTCACAAAGCCAACGTCCAAATTTGATGGAAGAAGCATCTTCATTCCTGCCATTGGAGCCAATAATTTTGAGCTTAAGCCTCAACTAGTTGCCTTAATGCAACAAAACTGCAAGTTTTATGGACTTCCATCTGAAGATCCTTATCAGTTTTTAACTGAGTTCTTACAGATCTGTGAGACTGTAAAGACGAATGGAGTTGATCCTGAAGTCTACAGACTCATGCTTTTCCCTTTTGCTGTAAGAGACAGAGCTAGAATATGGTTGGATTCACAACCTAAGGATAGCCTGGACTCCTGGGATAAGCTGGTCACTGCCTTCTTGGATAAATTCTTTCCTCCTCAAAAGCTGAGCAAGTTGAGAGTGGATGTTCAAACCTTCAAACAAAAAGATGGTGAATCCCTCTATGAAGCTTGGGAAAGATACAAGCAGCTGACCAAAAGATGTCCATCTGACATGTTTTCAGAATGGACCATATTAGATATATTCTATTATGGTCTATCTGAATTTTCGAAAATGTCATTGGACCATTCTGCAGGTGGATCTATTCACCTAAAGAAAACGCCTGAAGAGGCTCAAGAACTCATTGATATGGTTGCAAACAACCAATTCATGTACACTTCTGAGAGGAATTCCGTGAATAATGGGATACCTCAGAAGAAAGGAGTTCTTGAAATTGATGCTCTGAATGCCATATTGGCTCATAACAAAGTGTTGACTCAACAGGTCAACATGATCTCTCAAAATCTGAATGGATGGCAACATGCATCCAATAGTACTAAAGAGGCAGCTTCTGAATAAGTTTATAATCCTGAGAACCCTGCCATGGCAGAGGTTAATTACATGGGTGAACCTTATGGAAACACCTATAACTCATCATGGAGAAATCATCCAAATTTCTCATGGAAGGATCAACAAAAGCCTCAACAAGGCTTTAACAATGGTGGACGCAATAGGCTGAGCAATGGCAAGCCTTTTCCATCATCTTCTCAGCAACAGACAGAGAATTTTGAACAGAACACCTCTAATTTAGCCAATCTAGTCTCTGATCTGTCAAAGGCCACTTTCAGTTTCATGAGTGAAACAAGATCCTCCATCAAAAATCTGGAGGTAGAAGTGGGCCAGCTGAGTAAGAAAGTCATTGAAACTCCTCCCAGTACTCTCCCAAGCAATACAGAAGAGAATCCAAAAGGAGAGTGCAAGGCCATTGATATAATCAATATGGCCGAATGCACAAGGGAGGAGGTGATGTGCGGAAAACGATCCAACACAAAACTCACCGGCAAGTGTACCGGGTCGCATCAAGTAATAATAACTCACATGAGTGAGGTCGATCCCACAGGGATTGAAGGATTGAGCAATTTTAGTTTAGTGGTTGATTTAGTCAAGCGAATCAAGTATTGGTTGAGTGATTTGTATTTAACAGGAAGTAAATAATAGAAAATGTAAAGGGGGAAGGGAAGAATTGCAGAAATTAAAAGAAACTGAAAGTAAAAGGACTGAATCTTAAAGAACAAGAAATTAAATGACTGAAACTTAAAGTGCAAGTAATGTAAATTGCAGTAACTTAAAGTGCAAGGAATATAAATTGCTTGAATGTAAAAGGGATTTGAGGACTGGGATTTCAGGATCTAAGCAAAGAGAAATTGAATTGCAACAATTAATAGAGTAGAAATTCAGTTAGAAGCAAGTAGAATTCAAACAGTAAGGAAAGTAAGTGCAGCAAAAGGTTCACAGAAGAACCAAGAGGAAATTGGGACCTCAGGACTCCAGAGACTAGGTAGCAAAGCCTAGATCTCAATTGCCTTCCCAGATCCAAGTTCACAAAGCAATTAACAAGAAACTGAAGAAGAAGCAGTAAAGGAAATGTGTTTGAATTCAATTATGCAGAGGAGAAACTAAAGAGCTCTTGAGTGGAGATTGAGACAGAATTTCCTCAATTCTTAACACCCAAGACTCAAATAAGAAAAGTAGAAATGCCCAAGCAAGAACCAGAAAGAAGAGAGATCAATTCTCCTCCCAAATTCTCAGAAATCTCGGTCAAGTCTCTTAAAGAAAAATTGCAAAATTTAAAGCTCTAAGCCAAAAGTGCAAAAATTCCAAAGTCAAGTAAAAGGTCCTAATTACATCAAACTAGCTCCTATTTATACACTTTCTATTCTTGGATCTTGGGATTTGGATGGGCTTTTGATTTAGTGAAGAAATGAATTAAATTGGATTTTTAATTCAATTTTTGGCCCATGAAGAATTGCTTCCAGGAGGCTGCCCTGCCCTTGTGGAGGGCAGGGCAGAAAATTGATGCGTGCGGCCTTTGTGCGAGCGTGGTGTGCGAGTTTGGTGCGCAGGATGCTGCCCTGCCCTCGCGGAGGGCAGGGCAGAAAATTTTGGTGCGCCAGTTTGGTGCCTGTGCGTGCTGCTGGTGCTGCCGAACCGTCCCTTGGTGCGCCAGAATGGTGCGCCTGTGTGCCACAACAAAATGCTGCCCTGCCCTCGCGGAGGGCAAGGCAGTGTTTCCAAATTGAAGTTCCGTGTTCGAGACTTGGCCGATGCACACACTACTATTTTTCCTTGGCTTTCTTGGCACCATAATGAGGCCTAGTTCCTTTCTTCCTCATTGTGCCGTGTTCGATTCTTGTGGCAAGCATTGGTAGGCTTTTTCCTTTGATTTATTTTCCATGAAGGCCTGATACTGCCCTTGTGGAGGGCAGGGCAAGGTTTTTCTCTTCTTTGATCCAAGGCACAATTTTGTGCTCTGCCCTTGTCGTGGGCAGGGCAGAGTTGCCTTTCACTCCTTGTTCCCTTATGTTGCCCTCCTAGAGGGCAGTGTGCCCTTGTGGAGGGCAATGCTTGCTTCCTCCCTTCCATGCGGCACACTTCTCCTTCCTTTGGCCACGTTTTCTTCTCCTTGGGCCACGCTTTCTTAGGCCACGTTTTTCCTTTTTTTCTTTTCTTCACCTACAATAAACCAAAACAACCACTCAAAGTATCACTAAATTCACAAGGTTTATAAATCAATTAAAAATCAATTAATTTCAGCTTAAACCTCATGAGTTAACATTAATTTCATGGTGGTTATTTGATTTAAAGAAGTTATGCATTTTCATTCCAAATCACTTACTTAGGATGCAAGAAAGTGCATAAAGGCTAATAAAACAAGTGAAATTAGCTAGAAAAATGGGTATATGATGACCAGTCATCACAACACCAAACTTAAATCTTGCTTGTCCCCAAGCAAGCATCAAAACTAAGAGAAAATGAAATGAACAAGAAAAGATAACATATCCTTATTAGGCAAATAGCAGAACTTGATTTATGGAGTCTTTATGCAGACAATGATAACTCAAGTTATTATTTGCTGTTACATAATATACATTTTTCATCAAAGGCTTGCTAAACTTGCTGTTATAAGACTCACTTCTTAATTACTCCCTTGCTAACTTTTCTTTCTTATAATGCTTAACAAGCTTATTCTTTTGGAGGTTTGGTGTCTAATGTTGCAGTAGTAGCCTTTGGCTTTATGTTTTTTTTTTCTTTTACTCAACATCTTTCCACCACAGACACATGGCTCACTATTTCTTCCTAGGATCATTGATGCCCAGCATCTCTTTGGATAACTAAATGTTCTGTATTTAAGTTGCTCTTTATTGTGGACTTTCAATTGGCCATCCCAAATCAGTTGATCTAAGTGACCGGGTTTTAAAATACCCCTTAGAATTTACTTATCCAAGCATATCTTAGTACAAGAACACCACAGGCATATGTCCTAGGGTCCAAGCTATTGGTGTCCAACCTTTATTCTTTGTTTTTCTTGCCACTTTGGCTTTTTCTTCTTCCTTTTCTTTCTTATTTTTGTTTTTGTTCTCAAGGGCTTTTTCTTTTATTGATAAGAATCTTTGTAACAGCAAGCTAACTCACACTTTAATGAAAATGATATTATGCAGCAATTATTTCATGAGTTATGCATTTAATCAAACACATACACCACCATTAACTTCCATTCTACTTATGCAACATTGGATATTTACTTTTCAATTCAAACAATTCTCTTTTATTCAAGCATATGGGAAACAAAACAAAATTTAAGCTAAGTGATGAATGACAAGCATTATGCAGATTAGCATGCTTAATCAAACAACTTCACTTGCAACTAGGTAAACACTTTAGCAAGATATACAATGGTTCCCAGATTCAAAACACTTCACAGCAGCAAGGATTAAGTTTAGATACAACCTTTGAAGTTGCAGCCCTTTGATTCTTCCTTCTATTGTGTTCTCTTTGAGTTAAGATGCATAATATCTTAAATTGTTGACTCATGTTCTGTATAATTCTCAAAAGTTGCTTGCTTCTCAAGCCCTTAATTGTATGGTTAGTATGCATAAATTGAGTGTGGCTTTTGGATTCATTTTGGTGTGGGAACACCAAACTTAATTGTTTGCCACTGTCTCGGATGCAACAAGTTAACTATATTTGAAACCCTGTGTCCTTGCTAAAGGTTATGGAATTAAAAACTAGAAAACAGTTAAGTAGTTGAATAATTTGTTTGATTGCTTGGAGCTAGCATTGTGCAGGAAGTGAGAATGTGCTTTTAAGTGAGATTTTTGGTGGAACACCAAACTTAGAATCCTTCATTCTCCCTTAAATTGTTTTTGGTGTGCAACACCAAACTTAGCTCCTTGCAATGCATACCAATGATTCAACATTTTATTGAAAAAGCTATGAAAAGAAAACTACCTCAGGTTGGGTTGCCTCCCAACAAGCGCTTCTTTATTGTCACTAGCTTGACATTGAACTCCCTTTAGGGTGGTTGATGTTGGTGATGTCTCAACTTGTCACCTCTCACTGTAAGCTTTCTCTGTGTGCCTTGATGCTCAATTTCCATATGTTCAAGAGAAAGTACTTGGTTGACAATGTAATAATCTTTTGTTCCCAACTGTTGATATACTAGTTGCACCTTGTCACCTTTGGAGAATCCTTCAGTTGGGATTTTCTTATTCTTCCACCCCTTGTAGCCCTTTTTCTTGTTTTTCTTCTTTTTCTTTCTTGTTGATCTTTCTTTCTTGATAGTGACTTGGGTTGTGATACCTTCCTTCTTGTTTATCATCCCAGCTTCTTTTTGAATTCCTTTTTCTTCTTGCAGCTGCTTGTTTTCTTGTTCTACTGCCTTGTCGGTTGCTTGCTTTGGAAGGAAGTCACTACTTGTCTTGCTTGTTTCTTCATTCCTTTGTAATTCTGGAAAGACTTTCAAGGTGATGCTCTCCTCATGCATCCTGAGGGTTAGCTCTCCCTGCTCTATATCCACAATGGCTCTAGCAGTAGCAAAAAATGGTCGACCAAGTATTATGGAGTCATTTCCATTTTCTGAAGAATCCAGGATCACAAAATCTGCCGGATAGATGAACCTGTCAACCTTAACTAAAAGGTTCTCAATCAGCCCTTTAGGATATACTACTGATTGGTCCACCAACTCCAAGGACATCTGTATTGGTTTCACCTCCTCTATGCCAAGCTTTTTCACTAAAGAAGATGGGATTAGATTTATACTTGCTCCTAAATCACACATCCCCTTGTTGATGAATAGGCTTCCAATAGTGCAGGGTAGGAAGAAACCTCCAGGATCTTCAAGCTTGGGAGGGAGTCCCTTTTTGACAAGTGCACTGCATTCTTCACTAAGCATTACAGTCTCCTTCTCATTCCAACTTCTCTTCTTGTTGATGAGCTCCTTTAAGAACTTGGCATACAGAGGCATTTGCTCCAATGCCTCAGCCAAAGGTATGTTGATTTCCAGCTTCTTGAAAGTTTCAAGAAATTTGTGGAAATGCTGATCCTTTGTCTCTTTGTGGAATCTTTGAGGATAAGGTATTGGGGATGTCGAGCTTTTCTCCCCTTGAAGTTGTCTTGGAATTGGTTCTTCCATGATTTGCTTTCCTTTCTTCAGATTCTGTGGTTGGTTGTTTTCCTCTGTGAGTTTTTCTGGGACATTCTTGCTTGTCATGTCCTTGTTGATGGCTTCATCATTCTTTGTTGGCTCTTTATCATTCTCCACAAGCTTCTTGGTTGCTCCTTGGTTACCATCCACTAATATCTTTCCACTCCTTAGTTGCACGACCTTGCATTCTTCCTTTGGGTTAGGAATGGTGTCACTTGGTAGTGAGCTTGATGGTTTTTCAACAGAAATCTGTTTGGAGATTTGTCCAATTTGCCTTTCTAAGTTCTTCATGGAAGCTTCTTGGTTCTTTGTTGTCAATTCTTGGTTCTTCATCATTTTCTCCATGAGCAGCTCTAGATTAGTGATCCTCTGAGATTCTTGTGAGATGTGTTGGTTTTGGGGTGTTGTTGGATGATGGTAGGTGCTTTGGTTAGTTGGGTGGTTATTGGGTAGGTGATGGTTAGAGTTGGGGTAATTATTTTGTGGTTTTTTGTATGTATTTTGGTTAGTGTTTGGCTGGGGGTTGTGGTTTGTGTTTTTCCAATTGTTCTGACTTGAGTTTCTTTGCCATGGTTGTTGGTTTTGATTGTGGTTGTCTCCCCATCTGAGGTTGGGATGGTTCTTCCAAGATAGATTGTAAGTATCACCATAGACTTCATTTGTTCCAGGATTTTGGTTGTGCATGTACTGGACTTTCTCTTGCTGTTGCTCCTCTTGAGTTTCTTCACTTTGTACCCATGTGGTTGATGGTTGGCTTGTGGTGCTCACTGCTGCTACTTGCAGGCCATCAATTCTTTTGGCCATTTGCTCAAACTGTTGTTGAATCTGCTGCTGCATCATCTTGTTCTGAGCTAGAATTGAATCAACTCCTTCCAACTCCATTACTCCTCTTCTTTGTGATGGTTGGTGTTGTCTTTGATGAGCAAAGAAATATTGGTTGTTGGCCACCATATCAATGAGGTTTTGAGCTTCCTCTGTAGTTTTCATGAGTTGTAATGAGCCTCCAGCTGAATGATCAAGTGCTTCTTGAGCCTTCAGAGTAAGTCCTTCATAGAAGTTTTGCAACTTATCCCACTCAGTAAACATCTCTGGTGGACATTTCCTCAATAGTGCCTTATACCTTTCCCATGCTTCATATAAATTCTCAGCCTCCATTTGAGTAAATGTCTGCACCTCAGTTTTCAATCTTATGATTCTTTGAGGGGGATAAAATTTGGCGAGGAACTTGCTCACCAAGTCATCCCAAGTGTTGATACTTTCCTTTGGGAACGTTTCTAGCCATTGAGTGGCTTTGTCCCTGAGAGAGAATGGAAAGAGCAGCAACTTGTAACTGTCAGGAGGCACAACATTGGTTTTGACAGTGTCACAAATCCTCAAGAAAGTGGATAGATGTTGATTCGGATCCTCCAATGGCCCTCCTCCAAAAGAACAGTTGTTTTGGACTAGTGTGATGAGCTGTGGCTTTAGTTCAAAGTTGTTTGCATTGACATTGGGGGGAAGAATGCTACTCCCACAATGTCTAGCATTTGCAAATGTGTAGGAAGCCAGTACTCTTCTTTGTTGTAGGTTGTTGTTGGCTCCTTCTTCTGGTTGATTGGGATTTGATGGATCTCCTTCCATTTCTTGGAATTCCTCCTCAGATTCTTCCTCTCCAATGACGTTCTTCCCTCTTTCAGCTCTTCTTATTCTTCGAAGAGTTCTTTGGTCAATTTCAGAGAGAATAGGGGAGGATCTGCCTGTACCTGACATACAAACACACAATAAGAAACACACAGATCTAGAAAACCAGTGAAACTTCACTCTATTGCTAGAGTGAGGTTTTTTGTTAGTTTAAGCAAAAATACAAACAGTTAGTGTGTTAGAGAAACAGAAAAGAAAAAGTGCTTGATCTAGACCTCCACTTCACTTAATCATTGTCAATCTATTTCAATCCCCGGCAACGGCGCCAAAAACTTTATGTGCGGAAAACGATCCGACACAAAACTCACCCGCAAGTGTACCGGGTCGCATCAAGTAATAATAACTCACATGAGTGAGGTCGATCTCACAGGGATTGAAGGATTGAGCAATTTTAGTTTAGTGGTTGATTTAGTCAAGCGAATCAAGTATTGGTTGAGTGATTTGTATTTAACAGGAAGTAAATAATAGAAAATGTAAAGGGGGAAGGGAAGAATTGCAGAAATTAAAAGAAACTGAAAGTAAAAGGACTGAATCTTAAAGAACAAGAAATTAAATGACTGAAACTTAAAGTGCAAGTAATGTAAATTGCAGTAACTTAAAGTGCAAGGAATATAAATTGCTTGAATGTAAAAGGGATTTGAGGACTGGGATTTCAGGATCTAAGCAAAGAGAAATTGAATTGCAACAATTAATAGAGCAGAAATTCAGTTAGAAGCAAGTAGAATTCAAACAGTAAGGAAAGTAAGTGCAGCAAAAGGTTCACAGAAGAACCAAGAGGAAATTGGGACCTCAGGACTCCAGAGACTAGGTAACAAAGCCTAGATCTCAATTGCCTTCCCAGATCCAAGTTCACAAAGCAATTAACAAGAAACTGAAGAAGAAGCAGTAAAGGAAATGTGTTTGAATTCAATTATGCAGAGGAGAAATTAAAGAGCTCTTGAGTGGATATTGAGACAGAATTTCCTCAATTCTTAACACCCAAGACTCAAATAAGAAAAGTAGAAATGCCCAAGCAAGAACCAGGAAGAAGAGAGATCAATTCTCCTCCCAAATTCTCAGAAATCTCGGTCAAGTCTCTCAAAGAAAAATTGCAAAATTCAAAGCTCTAAGCCAAAAGTGCAAAAATTCCAAAGTCAAGTAAAAGGTCCTAATTACATCAAACTAGCTCCTATTTATACACTTTCTATTCTTGGATCTTGGGATTTGGATGGGCTTTTGATTTGGTGAAGAAATGAATTAAATTGGATTTTTAATTCAATTTTTGGCCCATGAAGAATTGCTTCCAGGAGGCTGCCCTGCCCTTGTGGAGGGCAGGGCAGAAAATTGATGCGTGCGGCCTTGGTGTGAGCGTGGTGTGCGAGTTTGGTGCGCAGGATGCTGCCCTGCCCTCGCGGAGGGCAGGGCAGAAAATTTTGGTGCGCCAGTTTGGTGCCTGTGCGTGCTGCTGGTGCTGCCGAACCGTCCCTTGGTGCGCCAGAATGGTGCGCCTGTGTGCCACAACAAAATGCTGCCCTGCCCTCGCGGAGGGCAAGGCAGTGTTTCCAAATTGAAGTTCCGTGTTCGAGACTTGGCCGATGCACACACTACTATTTTTCCTTGGCTTTCTTGGCACCATAATGAGGCCTAGTTCCTTTCTTCCTCATTGTGCCGTGTTCGATTCTTGTGGCAAGCATTGGTAGGCTTTTTCCTTTAATTTATTTTCCATGAAGGCCTGATACTGCCCTTGTGGAGGGCAGGGCAAGGTTTTTCTCTTCTTTGATCCAAGGCACAATTTTGTGCTCTGCCCTTGTCGTGGGCAGGGCAGAGTTGCCTTTCACTCCTTGTTCCCTTATGTTGCCCTCCTAGAGGGCAGTGTGCCCTTGTGGAGGGCAATGCTTGCTTCCTCCCTTCCATGCGGCACACTTCTCCTTCCTTTGGCCACGTTTTCTTCTCCTTGGGCCACGCTTTCTTAGGCCACGTTTTTCCTTTTTTTCTTTTCTTCACCTACAATAAACCAAAACAACCACTCAAAGTATCACTAAATTCACAAGGTTTATAAATCAATTAAAAATCAATTAATTTCAGCTTAAACCTCATGAGTTAACATTAATTTCATGGTGGTTATTTGATTTAAAGAAGTTATGCATTTTCATTCCAAATCACTTGCTTAGGATGCAAGAAAGTGCATAAAGGCTAATAAAACAAGTGAAATTAGCTTGAAAAATGGGTATATGATGACCAGTCATCAGGAGGAGGACGAAAATCCTAGTAAGGAAGACCTCCTGGGACGTCCCTCAAGCAAGAAGGAGTTCCCTATTAAGGATCCAAAGGAATCTGAGGCTCATATAGAGTCCATAGAGATTCCATTAAATCTCCTTCTGCCATTCATGAGCTCTGAAGACTATTCTTCCTCTGAAGAGGATGAAGATGTGACTGGAGAGCAAGTTGCTCAATATTTAGGAGCTATCATGAAGCTGAATGCCAAGCTGTTTGGTAATGAGACTTGGGAAAGTAAACCTCCTTTGCTCATTAGTGAACTGGATACCTGGATTCAGCAAATTCTACCTCAAAAGAAACAAGATCCTGGCAAGTTCTTAATACCTTGTACCATAGGCACCATGACCTTTGCAAAAGCTCTGTGTGATCTGGGGTTAGGGATAAATCTTATGCCACTCTCTGTAATGGAGAAACTGGGGATCATTGAGGTACAACCTGCCTTGTTCTCATTACAATTGGCAGACAAGTCATTGAGACAAGCTTATGGAATAGTAGAGGACGTGTTAGTAAAGGTTGAAGGCCTTTACATCCCTGCTGATTTCATAATCTTAGACACTAGGAAGGAAGAGGATGAATACATCATCCTTGGAAGACCTTTCCTAGCCACAGCAGGAGCTGTGATAGATGTCAACAGAGGTAAATTAGTCCTTCAATTGAATGGGGACTACCTTGTGTTTAAGGCACATGGCCATCCCTCTGTGACAAAAGAGAGTAAGCATGAAGAGCTTCTCTCAGTTCAGAGTCAAGAAGAGCCCCCACAGTCAAATTCTAAGTTTGGTGTTGGGAGGCCACAACCAAACTCTAAGTTTGGTGTTAAGACCCCATATCCAAACTCTAAGTTTGGTGTTGGGACTATACAACATTGACCTGATCACCTTGTGGCTCCATGAGAGCCCATTGTCAAGCTATTGACATTAAAGAAGCGCTTGTTGGGAGGCAACCCAATTTTATTTATCTAATTTTTATTTTATTTTATTTTATTGTTATTTTATGTTTTATTAGGTACATGATCATGAGGAGTCACGAAAAAAATATAAAAATTAAAAACAGAATCAAAAACAGCAGAAGAAAAATCACACCCTGGAGGAAGCACAGGCTGGTGTTCAACGCCAGTAAGGAGCATCTGGCTGGCGTTCAACGCCAGAACAGAGCATGAAACTGGCGCTGAACGCCAGAAACAAGCAACATTCTGGCGCTGAACGCCAGGAATGTGCCTAGAAGAAAAACTGGCGCTGAACGCTAGTAACAAGCATGAAACTGGCGTTCAACGCCAAAAACATGCTTTACATGGGCGTTGAATGCCCAGAACGTGCACCACTCGGCGTTTAAACGCCAGAATGGTGTGCAAAGGCATTTTACATGCCTATTTGGTACAGGGATGGAATTCCTTGACACCTCAGGATCTGTGGACCCCACAGGATCACCTCAGGATCTGTGGACCCCACAGGATCCCCACCTACTATATTCCCACCTTACCTCCTATTCCTAGTTTTACTCTTCCCCGTGTCACACTTCCCAAAAACCCTTCACCAATCACCTCAATCTCTCTTCCCAATTACCCCCTTCACCACACATATCCATCCACTCTTCCCCATAAACCCCACCTACCTTCAAAATTTAAAAACATTTTCCCACTCAATCCCACCTAAATGGCCGAACCTACCCTCTCCCCTCTCCCTATATATACCCTTCCATTCTACTTCATTTTCACACAACACAACCCCCTCTTCCATACCTTGGACGAATCCATCTCCCCTCACTCTCCTCTATTTTCTTCTTCTTCTTCTTCTCTTCTTTCTTCTCTTGCTCGAGGGCGAGCAATATTTTAAGTTTGGTGTGGTAAAAGCATAAGCTTTTTGTTTTTCCATTACCATCAATGGCACCTAAGACCGGAGAATCCTCTAGAAAAGGAAAAGGGAAGACAAAAGCTTCCACCTCCGAGTCCTGGGAGATGGAAAGATTCATCTCCAAGAGCCATCAAGATCACTTCTATGATGATGTGGCAAAGAAGAAGGTGATCCCTGAGGTCCCTTTCAAGCTCAAGAAAAATGAGTATCCGGAGATCCGACATTAAATCCGAAGAAGAGGTTGGGAAGTCCTAACCAACCCCATGCAACAAGTCGGAATCTTAATGGTTCAAGAGTTCTATGCCAATGCATGGATCACTAGGAACCATGATCAAAGTATGAACCCGAGTCCAAAGAATTATCTCACAATGGTTCGGGGGAAATACTTAGATTTTAGTCCGGAAAATGTGAGGTTGGCATTCCACTTGCCCATGATGCAAGGAGATGAATGCCCCTACACTAGAAGGGTCAACTTTAATCAAAGGTTGGACCAAGTCTTTATGGACATATGTGTGGAAGGAGCTCAATGGAAAAGAGACTCCAAAGGCAAGCCAGTCCAACTAAGAAGACTGGACCTCAAGCCTGTAGCTAGAGGATGGTTGGAGTTCATTCAACGCTCCATCATTCCCACTAGCAACCGATCTGAAGTTACTGTGGATCGGGCCATCATGATTCATAGCATCATGATTGGAGAGGAAGTAGAAGTTCATGAGGTCATCTCCAATGAAATCTACAAAATAGCCGACAAGTCCTCCACCATGGCACGGCTAGCTTTTCCTCACCTTATTTGCCATCTATGTTACTCAGCTGGAGTTATCATAGAAGGAGACATCTCCATTGAAGAGGATAAGCCCATCACCAAGAAGAGGATGGAGCAAGCAAGAGAGACCCTCCACGGTTCTCAAGAGATGCATGAGGAAGCTCATCATCAAGAAATCCCTGAGATGCCTCAAGGGATGCACTTTCCTCCCAACAACTATTGGGAACAACTCAACACTTTCTTAGAGGATTTGAGCCACAATGTTGAACAATTAAGGGTGGAACATCATGAGCACTCCATCATTCTCCATGAAATAAGAGAAGATCAAAGAGCAATGAGGGAGGAGCAACAAAGGCAAGGAAGGAACATAGAAGAGCTTAAGGACATTGTTGGTCCTTCAAGAAGAAGATGCCACTAAAGGTGGATTCATTCCTTGTTCTTATTTCTTTCTGCTTTTCGGTTTTTTTATGTTGAGTTTATCTATGTTTTGTGTCTCTACTTCATGATCATTAGTATGTAGTAACCATGTCTTAAAGCTATGAATAAAATCCATTAATCCTTCACCTCTCTTAAATGAAAAATGTTTTAATTCAAAAGAACAAGAAGTACATGAATTTTGAATTTATCCTTGAATTTAATTTAATTATATTGATGTGGTGGCAATACTTTTGTTTTCTGAATGAATGCTTGAACAGTGCATATGTCTTTTGATCTTGTTGTTTATGAATGTTAAAATTGTTGGCTCTTGAAAGAATGATGAACAAGGAGAAATGTTATTGACAATCTGAAAAATCATGAAATTGATTCTTGAAGCAAGAAAAAGCAGTGAAAAAGAAGAAGCTTGCGAAAAAAAATGGCGAAAAAAATAGAAAGAAAAAGAAAAAGCAAGCAGAAAAAGCCAGTAGCCCTTAAAACCAAAAGGCATGGGTAAAAAGGATCCAAGGCTTTGAGCATCAATGGATAGGAGGGCCCAAGGAAATAAAATCCAGGCCTAAGCGGCTAAATCAAGCTGTCCCTAACCATGTGCTTGTGTCATGAAGGTCCAAGTGAAAAGCTTGAGACTAAGTGGTTAAAGTCGTGATCCAAAGCAAAAAGAGTGTGCTTAAGAGCTCTGGATACCTCTAACTAGGGACTCTAGCAAAGCTGAGTCACAATCTGAAAAGGTTCACCCAGTCATGTGTCTGTGGCATTTGTGTATTCGGTGGTAATACTGGAAAACAAAGTGCTTAGGGCCACGGCCAAGACTCATAAGTAGCTGTGTTCAAGAATCAACATGCTTAACTAGGGAAGTCAATAACACTATCCGAAATTCTAAGTTCCTAGACAAGCCAATCATTCTAAACTTCAAAGGAAAAAGTGAGATGCCAAAACTGTTCAGAAGCAAAAAGCTACAAGTCCCGCTCATCTAATTATAATTAATATTTATTGATATTCTGGATTTTATAGTATATTCTCTTCTTTTTATCCTATTTGATTTTTAGTTGCTTGGGGACAAGCAACAATTTAAGTTTGGTGTTGTGATGAGCGGATAATTTATACGCTTTTTGGCATTGTTTTTAGGTAGTTTTTAGTAAGTTCAAGCTACTTTTAGGGATGTTTTCATTAGTTTTTATGTCAAATTCACATTTCTGGACTTTACTATGAGTTTGTGTGTTTTTCTGTGATTTCAGGTAATTTCTGGCTGAAATTGAGGGACTTGAGCAAAACTCTGAAAAAGGCTAACAAAAGGACTGCTGATGCTGTTGGAATCTGACCTCCCTACACTCGAAATGGATTTTCTGGAGCTACAGAACTCCAAATGGCGCGCTCTTAACGGCGTTGGAAAGTATACATCCAGAGCTTTCCAGCAATATATAATAGTCCATACTTTATTCGGAAATTGATGACGTAAATTGGCGTTGAACGCCAAGTACATGCTGCTGTCTGGAGTTAAACGCCAGAAACACGTCATGATCCGGAGTTGAACGCCCAAAACACGTTATAACTTGGAGTTCAACTCCAAGAAAAGCCTCAGCTCGTGGATAGATCAAGCTCAGCCCAAACATACACCAAGTGGGTCCCGAAAGTAGATTTATGCATCAATTACTTACTCATGTAAACCCTAGTAGCTAGTTTAGTATAAATAAGACTTTTTACTAATGTATTAGAAATCTTTTGATCACTTTAGATCTAAGGAACATCAGGGGGCGCATAGTCCTCAGATCATGGGGGCTGGCCATTCGGCCATGCCTGAACCTTTCACTTATGTATTTTCAACGGTGGAGTTTCTGCACACCATAGATTTAGGGTGTGGAGCTCTGCTGTACCTCAAGTTTCAATACAATCACTATTACTTTTTATTCAATTCTCTTCTATTCTTATTCCAAGATATACGTTGCACAACACTTTGATGAATGTGATGATCCGTGACACTCATCATCATTCTCACCTATGAACGTGCGTGATTGACAACCACTTTCGTTCTACCTTAGGCCGGGCGCATATCTCTTAGATTCCCCAACAGAATCTTCGTGGTATAAGCTAGATAGATGGCGGCATTCATGGGGATCCGGAAAGTCTAACCTTGTCTGTGGTATTCCGAGTAGGATCCCGGGAATCCGGAAAGTCTAACCTTGTCAGTGGTATTCCGAGTAGGATTCCGGTATTGAATGACTGTGACGAACTTCAAACTCCTGATGGCTGGGCGTGATGACAAACGCAAAAGAATCAAGGGATTCTACTCCACCTGATTGAGAACCGACAGATGATTAGCCGTGCTGTGACAGAGCATTTGGACCATTTTCACTGAGAGGATAGGATGTAGCTATCAACAAGGGTGATGCCTCCAGACGATTAGCCGTGCAGTGACAGCGCATAGGACCATTTTCCCAAGAGGATTAAAAGTAGCCATTGATGATGGTGATGCCCTACATACAGCTTGCCATGGAAAGGAGTAAGAAGGATTAGATGAAAGCAATAAGAAAGTAGAGATTCGAAAGAATTCTAGCATCTCCACACGCCTATCTGAAATTCCCACGTTTGATTTACATAAGTATTTCTATCCCTTTTTATTTTCTATTTATTATTAATTTCCGAAATCCATAACCATTTAATCTGCCTAACTGAGATTTACAAGGTGACTATAGCTTGCTTCATACCAACAATCTCTGTGGGATCGACCTTTACTCACGTAAGGTATTACTTGGATGACCCAGTACACTTGCTGGTTAAGTTGAATGGAGTTGTGATCATAAATTCCAATAGAGCCAATTTTTAAATCTCATGCAAATACAAAGAGGATCACAATTTCGTCCACCACCTGACCTGGAGGGGCCAGAGGAATTAGAAGAACCTCTGAAAACTCCTCAATTAGAGGAAAAGTCCCCCAACCAGAGCTCAAACCACTGCCACCATCCCTAAAATATGCATTTCTGGGAGAAGACAACACTTTTCCTGTGATCATAAGCTCTACCTTAAAGCAACAGGAAGAGGAAGCGCCGATTCAAGTGCTAAAGACACACAAGATAGCTCTTGGGTGGTCCATAAGTGATCTTAAGGGAATTAGCCCAGCTAGATGCATGCACAATATTCTCTTGGAGGATAATGCTAAGCCAGTGGTTCAACCACAAAGGCGGCTGAATCCAGCCATGAAGGAAGTGGTGCAGAAAGAGGTCACTAAATTACTAGATGCTGGGATTATTTATCCAATTTCTGATAGCCCCTGGGTGAGCCCTGTACAAGTCATCCCCAAGAAGGGAGGCATGACAGTGGTTCATAATGAGAAAAATGAATTGGTTCCCACAAGAACAGTTACAGGGTGTCGCATGTATATTGACTACAGAAGACTCAATACAGCCACCAGAAAGGATCATTTTCCTTTACCATTCATAGACCAAATGCTAGAAAGACTAGCAGGTCATGATTATTACTGCTTTTTGGATGTCTATTCAGGCTACAACCAAATTACAGTAGACCCCCAAGATCAAGAGAAAATAGCATTCACATGCCCATCTGGAGTATTTGCCTACAGAAGGATGCCATTTGGGCTGTGTAATGCACCTGCAACCTTTCAGAGATGCATGCTCTCTATTTTCTCTGATATGGTGGAGAAATTTTTGGAAGTCTTCATGGATGACTTCTCAGTATATGGAGACTCATTCAGCTCCTGTCTTGATCACCTGACTCTTGTTCTAAAGAGGTGCCAAGAGACTAACCTGGTTTTGAACTAGGAAAAATGTCACTTTATGGTGACTAAAGGGATCGTCCTTGGGCACAAGATCTCGAATAGAGGAATAGAGGTAGATCAAGCTAAGGTAGAGGTAATTGAAAAATTACTACCACCTGCCAATGTTAAGGCAATCAGAAGCTTTCTGGGGCATGCAGGATTCTATAGGAGGTTTATAAAGGATTTTTCAAAAATCGCAAAACCTCTAAGTAATCTGCTAGCTGCTGACACGCCATTTATATTTGACATAGAGTGTCTGCAGGCGTTTGAGACCCTGAAAGCTAAGCTGGTTACTGATAAACCACTATTTTATGGTTTATAATGTGTTTAATTGTGTGGTTTTATCATGATCTTTACCCACTTATTCATATAATTAGCATGCATTTATATTTCCTTCCTAAAATTACTACATGATTGAAAACTTACTTCCTAGAGACTTTTAATTAGGTATTTTAATTCTCCTTTATCCCATTCGATGCCGTGATCTGTGTGTTAGTGTTTCAGGCTTTATAGGGCATGAATGAATTGGATATTGGAAAGGAAGTTTGCAAAAATGGAAGGAATACAAGAAATTAAGGAGATGACCAGCGAGAAGTGATGCGGCCGCATGGCTCACGCGACCGCGCGAAAGAGTGGAAATCGCAGTGATGCGGCCGCATGGCTCACGCGACCGCGCGGATTGGAAAAGCATAAGTGATGCGGAGGCATGGACGACGCGCCCGCATGGGAAAGCAAAATGCCGAATGACGCGACCGGGTGGCATGCGCAATTTGTAGAATTTTAGAAGTCGCTGGCAGAATTTCTGGGCCAGATTTTAACCCAGTTTTTGGCCCAGAAACATAGACTAGAGCCAGGGAACATGCAGAAACAGAGGAGAACAATTCATTCCACATAATTTTTAGTTTTAGATCGGAATTGGCTCCTCCCCTAGGTTTTTATCACTTGACATTTATAATTAGGATTTTTGGAAGATTTTGCTTTTTAGCTTTTGAGAGGAGGCCACCTCCGGTACTAGTAATTATACTTTGCTATTTGCTTTTTACTTATTCTTCCATGTTCTTAATCCCCTTAGAGTTGACATTGGCTTATTTTTACAAGTTATTAATATAGACTATTTTTATTTTTAATTAATCCTTTTCATTATTATTTATCATGTCTCTTTTTAATTCCCTTTCCTATGTTATGAGTTCTACATTCACAATGAGCGAGTAGTTCCCTTACTTGATGGGGAGTTGATTGAAAGGAAGCCTTGAGTTGGGGTACTTAAAGGAGAAACTGTAATTGGGCTCATTGTTGGAATGCCCTCTAGTGACTGACACAAATCTTTTTCAATGAGTGGATTGGGACTTGTGAATAGAAATAGCATTCCAACTTGTTTGACTCTCCCTTACCTAGTAAGGGGTAACTAAACAGAGCAATCTTCAATTATCAATTAATCTTGAGAGTACTTCAACAAGAATAGGGCTTCCAACTAATCTACTCCCAATCAAGGCTTTTATTTAGAATTAATTAAATTCTCTATTTTAATTTCCTGTTTATCAACTCAACCATTTTTGAAAATACCTGATTGATAAAATAGCACATCTCTCTATAACTCGTTGGGAGATGACCTGGGACGGAGGGAAAGGCAAGAGAGTGGTATTACACTCAGCTCGGAACAACTGTTTCCAACTGGAAAACACTTAGAAGAGAATTTCTGGAGAAATTCTTTCCAGCTGAAGTTGCCGATAAGCTGAGGAAGGACATGTCTATGATCGTTCAAGATGAATCTGAGACCCTCTATGAATAATTGGAACGCTTCAATAATCTTCAGGAATCATGTCCCCACCATATGATTGACAAGATAGTGTTCCTCGGCTACTTTACACAGGGTTTGAAATCTCAAGATAGGACCACATTAGAAGGTGCCAGCAATGGTTCTATGAAAAAGTACAAGACTACGGAAGAAGCATGGCAATTGATCAGTGACTTAGCTGACTCTACCAGAAATCACAGACAGAGACAAGGTCGGTCAAGAGCTGTTGTAGAGGTATCCACTAGCAAAGAGACTGCTGCTATAGCTCAGAGCTTATGTGAAATGACTAACTTGCTGAAGCAGATGCAGCTGAATCAACAACAACCACAGCAAGTTCAACCTTCTCCACCACAGCACAACCAGCAGTTGGTTCCACAAAGGGTATGTGGAATATGTGCAGATTACAGTCATTACACTGATGAGTGTCCACAACTCCAACCGGAAGACCACACTGTAGCAGCCACTCATAACTTCTATGATTGCCCCAATCAAGGGTATAATCAAGGTGGCAGCTATAACCAAGAATGGCAGGATAACTCTAACCAAGGCTGGAGATACAACTCTAACCAGGGTTGGAGGGACAATCATAATAGAGGAGGCAGAGATAACAATGGAAATCAGAGGTGGAATAGCAATAACAACTTCAGGCAGCAGAATCAGAATCAAGCCTACAGAGCACCTCATCTAAGACAGCCTCAAGCATCTCAGCAGCCCTCTCAGATCACTCATCCCTCTTCATCTCCTAATGATGAGTTAGTGCAATCTATTGATCAGAGACAACAGGCCATCGAAAATAAGTTTACTGCTACTCTGAATGGTCTGACTTCTACTCTGTAAGCCCTTGTCTCACAGATTGGACCAATGAACAACTCCAACAACCAGTCCTCAAGCTCTGGTGGACTCCCCTCTCAACCATTACCCAATCCAAAGGGTGGTATTAATGCCATCACTCTAAGGTCCAGAACCACATTGCAAGAGAGGAATCAGGAGGAGCCAAACCCACCTGAACATGCCTCAGCTGAAGAGGTAGTGGAATTAGAAGATATTGAGGAAGAAAAGGATATACAGGACATGGTTGAGGAAGAAGACGCTAAATCACAGGAAGAAGCACCAAAGGGTGCAGATACTGTAGAACACGCCACTCTTATTCCATTTCCACAACTTGCAAGGAAGCCCAGGAAGCAGTTGGAACCTGATCCCAAAATGGTAGAAATATTCAAAAAGATTGAGGTAACTGTTTCCCTTTTTGATGTTATTCAACAGGTACCTAAATACGCAAAGTTTCTAAAGGATTTATGCATACATAAAGACAAGATTAATGAATTAGAAACTATTCCTTTAGGAAGTTCTATATCTGCTTTAATGGAAAATATACCTGAAAATGTAGTGACCCAGGTCCATGCATGGTTAACTGTACCATTGGAGGTGTGATATTTTCTGACTGCATGTGGGATTTAGGAGCATGTGTTAGTATAATGCCTTTATATGTATATGATGTTTTAAGTCTCCCTCCCTTAAAAAGGTCGACAGCTCATTTTGTGTTAGCAGATAAAAGTATTATTACAGTGGCTGGAGTTGCTGAAGATGTATTAGTGGGTATTAAAGGTCTCACTTTCCCCATTGATTTTTACATCCTGGAGATGCCCCAACATGACTCAGAGAAGCCATCATCAATCCTACTCGGGAGACCTTTCTTGAAAACCTCGAAGTTCAAATTAGATGCTTTTTCAGGAACATACTCTTTTGAAATAGACGGCCGAGTAGTCAGCTTCAATCTGAATGGTGTTATGAAGTACCCTCCAGAAGATCACTCTATCCTCCAGTGTGACATCATAGATGAAACCGTAGCTGAAGTTCACCTGGAGGAGTTTGAAGAGAAGTACATAGGACAAGGTCTAAGTGTGGGGACATTTTCAGAGGACAATGACAGTACTCTACCACTACCACCAGCTCCAGATAATTCCAAGCCTGACCATGAACAGAAGTCAGAGTTGAAACCTCTCCCTCCATACCTCAAATATGCTTACCTTGAAGACAAGCAGAAGTTTCCAGTTATCATTGCACGGGACCTCACTTCTCAACAAGAAGAGCAATTACTTAGTGTGCTAAGGAGGCACAAGAAAGCAATTGGGTGGAGTTTAGCAGACATAGTAGGTATCAACCCTCACGTTTGTGAGCACAGAATCTTTTTAGAAGAAGGAGCAAGACCTGTTCGTTAACCCCAAAGAAGACTGAACCCCACTATCTTAGAGGTTGTCAAGAAGGAGACTACTAGAGGTAGATATTATCTACCTCATCTCAGACAGCGAATGGGTGAGCCCAGTACAAGTGGTGCCCAAGAAGTCGGGAGTCACTACAGTGAAGAATGAGCATGGAGAGCTCATAGCAACCAGAGTACAAAACGCTTGGAGGGTCTGCATTGATTACAGGCATCTCAATCAAGCCACTCGTAAGGATCACTATCCTCTTCCATTCGTTGATCAAATGCTGGATCGCCTGTCAGGTAAATCACATTATTGCTTTTTAGATGGTTATACAGGATATTTCCAGATTCATATAGCTCCTGAGGATCAAGAAAAGACTACTTTTACTTGTCCTTTTGGGACCTATGCTTACAAGAGAATGCCCTTTGGCTTGTGCAATGCACCAGCTACTTTTCAAAGGTGCATGATGAGTCTTTTCTCTGATCTTATCGAGGACTGTATGAAAGTTTTTATGGACGATTTCAGCGTTTATGGTGATTCTTTTAGCCTTTGTTTGGATAGTCTATCTAGAGTATTAGATAGATGTGTCAGTACAAACCTTGTATTGAATTTCAAAAAATGTCATTTTATGGTTAAACAAGGTATTGTGCTGGGACATGTTGTATCTAATACTGGCATTTCTGTAGATCCAGCAAAGGTGGATGTTATTTCTGGTTTACCTTACCCCTCTTCTGTGAGGGAAGTCCGTTCATTCCTTGGACATGCAGGTTTTTACTGAAGATTTATCAAGGACTTTAGTAAGGTAGCACTTCCCCTATCTAGATTACTACAGAAATATATTGAATTTGAGTTCAGTGAGGATTGTAAACAAGCGTTTGATAAGCTGAAAACCGCCCTGACTCAAGCTCCAATTGCGAGAGGACCGGACTGGAGCCAGCCATTCGAAATCCTGTGTGATGCTTCCAACCATGCAGTAGGAGCAGCGCTGGCTCAGTGTGAAGGTAAGGATCCTTTTGTTATTGCTTATACGTCTAAAACTTTAGACGCCGCTCAGTCCAATTACACTACTACTAAGAAAGAGCTTCTTGCTATTGTTTTTGCTCTGGATAAATTCTGAGCCTATTTACTTGGTATGAAGGTATTAGTGTACTCAGTCCACACAGCTCTAAAGTATTTATTAGCTAAAAAGGAATCCAAACCAAAGCTTATACGTTGGATACTGCTACTACAAGAATTTTATTTAGAAATAAAGGATAGGAGTGGTAACCAGAATCTAGTGGCAGACCACTTGAGTTGCCTTGAGCACATTAAAGATGACTCCACTCCTATAGCTGATAATTTTCCATTTGATAACTTACAAGCAGTATCTGAGGTAATCCCTTGGTATGCACCTGTAGCTAATTATCTAGTTAGCCGTACTTTTCCTCCAAACTTTACCAAGCATCAAAGAGACAAGCTGAAAAGCGAGTCTAAATATTATATATGGGATGACCCATATTTATGGAGATGTGGCGCTAACCAAGTAATTAGAAGGTGTATGCCTCAATCAGAATTCCAGTCCATTTTAGAGGCCTGTCACTCATCTGAGAGTGGAGGACATTTTGGCCCTCAAAGAATAGCTAGAAAAATCTTAGATTGTGGATTCTGGTGGCCCACTTTTTTAAAGACGCTGCTGAATTTTGTAAATCTTATCCCCCATGCCAAAAGTTTGGTAATATATCCCAAAAGGATGAAATGCCTCAACAAATTATGCTTTTCTGTGAAATTTTTGATGTTTGGGGCATTGACTTCATGGGTCCATTTCCAAATTCTAATGACCACCTCTATATACTGTTAGCTATAGATTATCTTTCTAAATGGGTGGAAGCAATTCCTACCCGTATTGATGATGCTAACACTGTTGTTTCCTTTGTGAGAAACCACATTATTTGTCACTTTGGATCACCACGAGCAATCGTGAGCGATCAAGGAACCCATTTCTGTAACAGGAGACTAACAGGATTACTGAAGAAGCATGGGATCATTCATAAAGTTGCGATTGCCTACCATCCTCAGACTAATGGGCAAGCCGAGGTGTCAAACAGAGAGATAAAGTGTATCTTGCAGAAGATAGTCAGACCTCATAGAAGAGACTGGAGCACCAGGCTACAAGATGCACTCTGGGCATACAGAACAGCATACAAGACACCCATTGGGATGAGCTCTTTTCGCTTAGTTTATGGAAAAGCTTGTCATCTTCCAGTTGAAGTAGAGCACAAAGCTTTTTGGGCAGTAAAGGAGTGCAACATGGGAATTGAGAAAGCCGGAGCTGAACGAAAATTACAACTGCAAGAACTGGAAAGCCTTCGCCTAGAAGCTTATGAGAACTCAAGACTATACAAGGAGAAGATGAAGGCTATACATGATCAGCATATCAAGAGGAAAGAATTCAAACCTGGAGATTTAGTCCTCCTTTACAAATCTCGACTGAGGCTCATGCCAGGCAAGTTGAGATCAAGATGGGAAGATCCATACAGAGTAGAGAAAGCAGAACCGTGCGGAGTTTATCACCTAAGTCACCCTTCCAGCTCCGAACTTATCAAGGTTAATGGACATCGCTTAAAGCTGTACCATGGCGAGAAGATGAAGAAAAACAAGGAGCTTAAGATCTTCCTCTTGGAAGATCCCCACAGAGCCGAAGACTGAGCTAGTGGAGCGTCCAACTTACGGACGTTAAAGCAAAGTGCTAGGTGGGAGACAACCCACCATGGTATGATCGTTCCTTTCCTTGTTTTTATTTTCACATTCAATAACTCTTCTCTTTCTTAGTACATTTTATGCATATGTTACATGCTTAAAAAAATTAAAAATTAAAAAAATTACGCGACGCAACCGCATCATTGATGCGTCCGCGTCGCAGGTGGTTTGGAAAGATTAAGAAATGAACAGAGAGTCACGTAGGAGCGTGGCTAGAGGCGTGCCAATGGCACAAATCATCCCATGCAACCGCGTCACTCACGCGGCCGCGTGCTCTTGAATTCGACGTAAACTGGGTGCACGACCGAAAGTTGTGCTAGAGTGGTACTGGCTTGGCGCTGAACGCCCAATTCTTTCCATGCGGATGCAGGGCTCACTGATGAGCGGATAATTTATACGCTTTTTGGCATTGTTTTTAGTATGTTTTTAGTATGTTTTAGTTAGTTTTTATTATATTTTCATTAGTTTTTATTTAAAATTTACTTTTCTGGACTTTACTATGAGTTTTTGTATTTTTCTGTGATTTCAGGTATTTTCTGGCTGAAATTGAGGGACCTGAGCAAAAATCTGATTCAGAGGCTGAAAAGGACTGCAGATGCTGTTGGATTCTGACCTCCCTGCACTCGAAGTGGATTTTCTGGAGCTACAGAAGCCCAATTGGCGCGCTCTCAATTGCGTTGGAAAGTAGACATCCTGGGCTTTCCAGCAATGTATAATAGTCCATACTTTGCCCGAGATTTGATGGCCCAAACAGGCGTTCCAAGTCAGCTCAATAATTCTGCCGTAAAACGCCGGAACTGGCACAAGAATGGGAGTTAAACGCCCAAACTGGCACAAAAGCTGGCGTTTAACTCCAAGAAAAGTCTCTACACATGAAAGCTTCAATGCTCAGCCCAAGCACACACCAAGTGGGCCCGGAAGTAGATTTTTATGTCATTTACTCATCCTTGTAAACCCTAAGCTACTAGTTCTCTACAAATAGGACCTTTTGCTATTGTATTTTACATCTTTGGATCAATTTAGATCTTTAGATCATCTTTGATCAATCCCATACTATCTTAGATCAGATCTTGGTTCTTCTGGTTCCCTCTCTGGGGTCGAAGCCAATGATCAAAATTATCACATATGTATTTTCAACGGTGGAGTTTCTACACACCATAGATTAAGGTGTGGAGCTCTGCTGTACCTCGAGTGTTAATGTAATTACTATTGTTCTTCTATTCAATTCAGCTTATTCTTGTTCCAAGATATCACTTGTTCCTCAACTTGATGAAGGTGATGATCCGTGACACTCATCATCATTCTCACCTATGAACGTGTGCCTGACAACCACCTCCGTTCTACCTTAGATTGAGTGGATATCTCTTGGATCCCTTAATCGGAATCTTCGTGGTATAAGCTAGAATTGATGGCGGCATTCAAGAGAATTTGGAAGGTCTAAACCTTGTCTGTGGTATTTTGAGTATGAATCAAGGATTGAATGACTGTGACGAACTTCAAACTCGCGATTGTGGGGCGTTAGTGACAGACGCAAAAGAATCACTGGATTCTATTCCGACATGATCGAGAACCGACAGCTGAATAGTCGTGCTGTAACAGAGCACGTTGAACATTTTCACTGAGAGGACGGGACTGTAGCCATTGACAACGGTGATGCCCAACATACAGCTTGCCATGGAAAGGAGTAAGAAGGATTGGATGAAGACAGTAGGAAAGCAGAGAGACGGAAGGGACAAAGCATCTCCATACGCTTATCTGAAATTCTCACCAATGAATTACATAAGTATCTCTATCTTTATTTTATGTTTTATTTATCTTTTAATCATTAATCCTCCATAACCATTTAAAATCCGCCTGACTGAGATTTACAAGATGACCATAGCTTGCTTCATACCAACAATCTCCGTGGGATCGACCCTTACTCGCGTAAGGTTTATTACTTGGACGACCCAGTGCACTTGCTGGTTAGTTGTGCGAAGTTGTGATAAAGAGTTGAGATTACAATTGAGCGTACCATGTTGATGGCGCCATTGATGATCACAATTTTGTGCACCAAGTTTTTGGCACCGTTGCCGGGGAATTAAATGTCCTAACTACAGTTTCGCATTTGTTCCCTGCAATAACAGTGCCAAGTTTTGATCCGGCAACAACACCAAGTTTTTGGCGCCGTTGCCGGGGATTGTTTGAGTTTGGACAACTGACGGTTCATCTTATTGTTTAGATTAGGTATTTTTCTTCAGGATTTTTAAGAATGAATTCTAGTGTTTCAAGGTGATGTTCTTATCATCACCAAAGCTGATTGATTCTCATCAATTTAGCTCTTGAATGTAATGTCCTGCTAAAGCTTGGCTAGCCATGTCTAATTTCTTTAGACTAAAGCTTTAGACTAACATTGCATGATTCCTGGAATTCTCATTAAGAATTTTGATATCCTTATTTTCTTTTTCACTCAATTTTCAAAAAAAAAAGCCAAAAAAATTATAAAATCTTAAAACCAAAAATATTTTTATGTTTCTTGTTGAGTCTAGTGTCTCATTTTAAGTTTGGTGTCAATTGCATGTTTCTATTCTTCTTGCATTTTTTTGAATTCATTCATGTGTCTTCATTGATCTTTAAGTTGTTCTCGATGATTTCCTTACTCTGATCTTTAAATTCTCTTGTCTTGAGTGTTTTGTTGTTTCTCATATGCATTCTCAATTTGTTGGTGTCAATAGTATACAAACTTCTAAGTTTGGTGTCTTGCATGCATTGTTTATTTAATCTTAGTTTCATTTTGATTATTCCTCATCATTAAAAATTCAAAAAAAAATTTAATTTGTGTCTTTTCAAGTCAATAATATAGAGAATTGAAGATTCAGAACATACAGCAGAGGAATTACACAGAAAAAGCTGGGCGTCCAAAACGCCCAATGAAGAAGGAAAACTGGCATTTAAACGCCAGCCAGGGTACCTGGCTGGGCATTTAACGCCCAAAAGGGTAGCATTTTGGGCGTTAAACGCCAGAATGTATACCATTCTGGGCGTTTAACGGCAGGATGGAACAAGAGGGAAGATTTTGTTTTTAATTCAAATTTTTTTCAAGTTTTCATAATTTTTTCAAATCTTTTTCAAATCATATCTTTTCAATCATATATTTTCAAAATCAATTTCTTTCCACTTTTCAAAAATACTTGCTAACAATTAATGATTTGATTCAACATTTCAAGTATGTTGCCTTTTCTGTTGAGAAAGGTTTAATGTCTGAATCATATCTTTTAAATTTCTTGTTAGCCAAGTCATTAATTTTAAAAATAAAATTTTTTTAAATTGTTTTTCAATCATATCTTTTTAAAACCATAACTTTTCAATCATATCTTTTTAATCACATCTTTTTCAAAATAGTCTTCAATCATATCTTCTTGATTTCTAATTTTCAAAATCTTTTTCAAAAATTACTTAATTACTTTCTCAATCTTAGTTTTCGAAAATCACCAATCAATTTTTCAAAATTTCTTTTAATTATTTCAAAATCTCTTACTTTATTTTCGAAAATTTCTTCCCCTCTTCTCACATCCTTCTATTTATGGACTAACACTCCTCCTAAATGCACAATTCGAACTCTATCTTTCTTGATAAGTTCGAATTCTTCTACCTCTTCCTCCTAAATGCACAATTCTTCTATCTCTATACTGTGACATAGAGGATTCCATACTTTCTTGTTTTCTTCTCTTTCATATGAGCAGGAGCAAAGACAAAAGCATTCTTGTTGAGGCTGACCCTGAACCTGAAAGGACCCTGAAGCGAAAGCTAAGAGAAGCTAAAGCACAACTCTCTGTAGAGGACCTAACAGAAATCTTCAAACAAGAAGAAGACATGGCAGCCGAAAACAACAACAATGCTAACAATGCAAGGAAGGTGCTGGGTGACTTTATTGCACCTACTCCCGACTTCTATGGGAGAAGCATCTCTATCCCTGCCATTGGAGCAAACAACTTTGAGCTTAAGCCTCAATTAGTTTCTCTAATGCAACAGAATTGCAAGTTCCATGGACTTCCATTGGAGGATCCTCATCAGTTTTTCGCTGAGTTCTTGCAAATCTGTGACACTATTAAGACCAATGGGGTTGACCCTGAGGTCTACTGACTTATGCTATTCCCTTTTGCTATAAGAGACAGAGCTAGGATATGGTTGGACTCACAACCTAAAGAAAGCTTGAACTCTTGGGAAAAGCGAGTCAATGCCTTTTTGGCAAAGTTCTTTCCACCTCAAAAATTGAGTAAGCTTAGAGTGGAAGTCCAAACCTTCAGACAGAAGGAAGGTGAATCCCTCTATGAAGCTTGGGAAAGATACAAACAATTGATCAGAAAGTGTCCTTCTGACATGCTTTCTGAATGGAGCATCATAGGTATCTTCTATGATGGTCTGTCTGAACTGTCCAAGATGTCATTGGACAGCTCTGCTGGAGGATCTCTTCATCTGAAGAAGACGCCTGCAGAAGCTCAAGAACTCATTGAAATGATTACAAATAACCAATTCATGTACACTTCTGAAAGGAATCCTGTGAACAATGGGACGAATCAGAAGAAAAGAGTTCTTGAGATTGATACTCTGAATGCCATACTGGCTCAGAATAAAATATTGACTCAGCAAGTCAATATGATTTCTCAAAGTCTGTCTGGAATGCAAGCTGCACCAGGCAGTACTAAGGACGCTTCATCTGAAGAAGAAGCTTATGATCCTGAGAACCCTTCAATGGAAGAGGTGAATTACATGGGAGAACCCTATGGAAACACCTATAATCCTTCATGGAGAAATCATCCAAATCTCTCATGGAAGGATGAACAGAGACCTCAACAAGGTTTCAACAACAATAATGGTGGAAGAAATAGGTTTAGCAATGGCAAGCCTTTTCCATCATCTTCTCAGCAACAGACAGAGAATTCTAAGTAGATCCACTCTGACTTAGCAACTATGGTCTCTGATCTAATCAAAACCACTCAAAGTTTCATGACTGAAACAAGGTCCTCCATTAGAAACTTGGAGGCACAAGTGGGTCAGCTGAGTAAGAAAGTTACTGAACTCCCTCATAGTACTCTTCCAAGCAATACAAAAGAGAATCCAAATGGAGAGTGCAAGGCCATCAACATGGCCGAACTTGGAGAGGAGAAAGAGGCAGTGAGCGCCACTGAGGAAGGCCTTAATGGACGTCCACTAGCCTCCAATGAGTTCCCTAATGAGGAACCATGGGAATCTGAGGCTCACACTGAGACCATAGAGATTCCATTGGATTTACTTCTACCATTCATGAGCTCTGATGAGTATTCTTCCTCTGAAGAGGACAAAGATGTCACTGAAGAGCAAGTTACTAAGTACCTTGGAGCAATCATGAAGCTAAATGACAAGTTATTTGGTAATGAGACTTGGGAGGATGAACCCCCTTTGCTCACCAAAGAACTGGATGACTTGACTAGGCAGAGATTACCTCAAAAGAGACAAGACCCTGGGAAGTTCTCAATACCTTGTACCATAGGCACCATGACCTTTGAGAAGGCTCTGTGTGACCCAAGATCAAGCATAAACCTCATGCCTCTCTCTGTAATGGAGAAGCTAGGGATCTTTGAGGTACAAGCTGCAAGAATCTCACTAAAGATGGCAGACAATTCAAGAAAACAAGCTTATGGACTTGTAGAGGATGTTCTGGTAAAGATTAAAGACCATTACATCCCTGCTGATTTCATAGTCCTAGAGACTGGGAAGTGCATGGATGAATCCATCATCCTTGGCAGACCCTTCCTAGCCACAGCAAAGGCTGTGATTGATGTTGACAGAGGAGAATTGATCATTCAAGTGAATGAAGAATCCCTTGTGTTTAAGGCTCAAGGATATCCCTCTATAACCATGGAGAGGAAGCATGAAGAACTTCTCTCAAAACAGAGTCAAACAGAGCCCCCACAGTCAAACTCTAAGTTTGGTGTTGGGAGGCCACAACCAACTTCAAAGTTTGGTGTTGAACCCCCACATTCAAACTCTAAGTTTAGTGTTGGGAGGTTCCAACATTGCTCGGAGTATCTGTGAGGCTCCATGAGAGCCCACTATCAAGCTACTGACATTAAAGAAGCGCTTGTTGGGAGGCAACCCAATGTTATATTTATCTATTTTCCATTGTTATCTTATGTTTTCTATAGGTTGATGATCATGGGAAGTCACAAAATCAATTGAAAAAGCAAAAATAGAATGAAAAACAGAGAGAAAAATAGCACACCCTGGAGGAAAAGCTTACTGGCGTTTAAACGCCAGTAAGGGCAGCAAATGGGCGTTAAACGCCCAGTCTGGCACCATTCTGGGCGTTTAACGCTAGAAAGGGGGCACCAGACTGGCGTTTAATGCCAGGAATGGGCAAGAAGTTGGCGTTAAACACCAGAAACAGGCACCAGCCCGGCGTTTAACGCCAGAATTGGCAGAAGGAGCATTTTTGCTCGCCACTTGGTGCAGGGATGAATTATCCTTGACACCTCAGGATCTGTGGACCCCACAGGATCTCCACCTACCCCACCATTCTCTCTCTTCTTCACCCATTCACCAATCACCTCAACACCTTTTTCCCAAACACCCCTCACCTATCAAATCCCACTATTCTCTTCACCACTCACATCCATCCTTCATAAAACCCCACCTACCTCACCATTCAAATTCAAACCACTTTTCCTCCCAAACCCACCCATACATGACCGAACCATACACCCCCTCTCCACTCCTATATAAACCCATCTTCACTCCTTCATTTTCACATAACTTAAACACTACTTCTCCCCCTTGGCCGAAACCCAAAGCCTCCCTCCATCTCCTCTATTTCTTCTTCTTCTTCTACTCTCTTCTTCCTTCTTTTGCTCGAGGACGAGCAAACCTTCTAAGTTTGGTGTGGTAAAAGCATTGCTTTTTGTTTTTCCATAACCATTTATGGCATCTAAGGCCGGAGAAACCTCTAGAAAGAGGAAAGGGAAGGCAAAAGCTTCCACCTCTAAGTCATGGGAGATGGAGAGTGAATATCCGGAGATCCGACATGAGATTCGAAGAAGAGGTTGGGAAGTTCTTACCAACCCCATTCAACAAGTCGAAATCTTAATGGTTCAAGAGTTCTATGCCAATGCATGGATCACCAAGAACCACGATCAAAGTGTGAACCCGGACCCAAAGAATTGGCTTACAATGGTTCGGGGGAAATGCTTAGATTTTAGTCCGAAAAATGTAAGGTTGGCATTCAACTTGCCCATGATGCAAGGAGATGAACACCCTTACACTAGAAGTGTCAACTTTGATCAAAGGTTGGACCAAGTCCTCATAGACATTTGTGAAGAGGGCGCTCAATGGAAGAGAGATTCAAGAGGGAAGCCGGTTCAACTGAGAAGGCATGACCTCAAGCCCGTGGCTAGGGGATGGTTGGAGTTTATCCAACGCTCAATCATTCCCACTACCAACCGGTCCGAAGTTACTATAGACCGGGCTATCATGATTCATAGCATCATGATTGGAAAGGAAGTAGAAGTTCATGAGGTTATAGCCCAAGAACTTTATAAGGTGGCAGACAAGTCCTCTACCTTGGCAAGGTTAGCCTTCCCTCATCTTATTTGTCACCTCTGTTATTCAGTTGGAATTAACATAGAGGGAGACATCCTCATTGATGAAGACAAGCCCATCACTAAGAAAAGGATGGAGCAAACAAGAGACCCCACTCATCATGAAATCCCTGAGATACCTCAAGGGATGCACTTTCCTCCACAAAACTATTGGGAGCAAATTAACACCTCCCTAGGAGAATTGAGTTCCAATATGGGACAACTAAGGGTGGAACACCAAGAACATTCCATCCTCATCCATGAAATTAGAGAAGATCAAAGAATCATGAGAGAGGAGCAACAAAGGCAAGGAAGAGACATTGAGGAGCTCAAGCGCTCCATAAGATCTTCAAGAGGAAGAACAAGCCGCCATCACTAAGGTGGACCCGTTCTTTAATCTCCTTGTTCTTTATTTTTCTGTTTTTCGAATTTTTATGCTTATGTTTATCTATGTTTGTGTCTTATGATCATTAGTGTCTTAGTGTCTATGCCTTAAAGTTATGAATGTCCTATGAATCCATCACCTTTCTTGAATGAAAAATGTTCTTAATTGAAAAAAGAGAAGAATTGCATGAATTTTGAATTTTATAACAGATTAATTATTTTGATGTGGTGGCAATACTTTGACTTCTGAATGTATGCTTGAACGGTGCATATGTCTTTTGAATTTGTTGTTCATGAATATTGGCTCTTGAAAGAATGATGAAAAAGGAGACATGTTACTGAGGATCTGAAAAATCATAAAAATGATTCTTGAAACAAGAAAAAGCAGTGAATACAAAAAAATAAATAAATAAAGTCGTGATCCAAGGCAAAAAGAGTGTGCTTAAGAACCCTGGACACCTCTAATTGGGGACTCTAGCAAAGCTGAGTCACAATCTGAAAAGGTTCACCTAGTTATGTGTCTGTGGCATGTATGTATTCGGTGGTAATACTGGAAGACAGAGTGCTTTGGGCCACGGCCAAGACTCATAAAGTAGCTGTGTTCAAGAATCATCATACTTAACTAGGAGAATCAATAACACTATCTGGATTCTGGGTTCCTATAGAAGCCAATCATTCTGAATTTCAAGGGATAAAGTGAGGTGCCAAAACTATTCAGAGGCAAAAAGCTAAAAGCCCCGCTCATCTAATTAATACTGATCTTCATAGATGTTTTTGGAATTCATTGCATATTATCTTCTTTTTATCTTATTTGATTTTCAGTTTCTTGGGGACAAGCAACAATTTAAGTTTGGTGTTGTGATGAGCGGATAATTTATACGCTTTTTGGCATTGTTTTTAGTATGTTTTTAGTATGTTTTAGTTAGTTTTTATTATATTTTTATTAGTTTTTATTTAAAATTCACTTTTCTGGACTTTACTATGAGTTTGTGTGTTTTTCTGTGATTTCAGGTATTTTCTGGCAGAAATTGAGGGACCTGAGCAAAAATCTGATTCAGAGGCTGAAAAGGACTGCAGATGCTATTGGATTCTGACCTCCCTGCACTCGAAGTAGATTTTCTGGAGCTACAGAAGCTCAATTGGTGCGCTCTCAATTGCGTTGGAAAGTAGACATCCTGAGCTTTCTAGAAATATATAGTAGTCTATACTTTGCTCGAGATTTGATGGCCCAAACAGGCGTTCCAATTCAGCTCAATAATTCTGGCGTAAAACGCCGGAACTGGCACAAGAATGGGAGTTAAATGCCCAAACTGGCACAAAAGCTGGCGTTTAACTCCAAGAAAAGTCTCTACACATGAAAGCTTTAATGCTCAGCCCAAGCACACACCAAGTGGGCCCGGAAGTGGATTTTTATGTCATTTACTCATCCTTGTAAAGCCTAAGGTACTAGTTCTCTATAAATAGGACCTTTTGCTATTATATTTTACATCTTTGGATCACTTTAGATCTTTAGATCATCTTTGATCAATCCCATGCTATCTTAGATCAGATCTTGGTTCTTTTGGTTCCCTCTCTGGGGCCGAAGCCAATGATCACTATTATCACTTATGTATTTTCAATGGTGCAGTTTCTACACACCATAGATTAAGGTGTGGAGCTCTGCTGTACCTCGAGTATTAATGTGATGAGCGGATAATTTGTACGCTTTTTGGCATTGTTTTTAGTATATTTTTAGTAGTTTGAGTTGAGTTTTTAGTATATTTTTATTAGTTTTTAGTTAAAATTCACTTTTCTGGACTTTACTATGAGTTTGTGTGTTTTTCTGTGATTTCAGGTATTTTCTGGCTGAAATTGAGGGACCTGAGCAAAAATCTGATTCAGAGACTGAAAAGGACTGCAGATGCTGTTGGATTCTGACCTCCCTGCACTCGAAGTGGATTTTTTGGAGCTACAGAAGCCCAATTGGCGCGCTCTCAACGGCGTTGGAAAGTAGACATCCTGGGCTTTCCAGCAATATATGATAGTCCATACTTTGCCCAAGATTTGATGGCCCAAACTGGCGTTCAAAGTCACCCTCAGAATTCCCAGCGTTAAACGCCGGAACTGGCACCAAAATGGGAATTAAAGGCCCAAACTGGCATAAAAGCTGACGTTTAACTCCAAGAAGAGTCTCTAAATGAAAATGCTTCATTGCTCAGCCCAAGCACACACCAAGTGGGCCCGGAAGTGGATTTTTATGTCATTTACTCATCTCTGTACACCCTAGGCTACTAGTTCTCTATATATAGGACCTTTTACTATTGTATTAGAGAGCTTTTGATCATGTTTTTATGATTGAACTCACTTTGGGAGGCTGGCCATTCGGCCATGCCTAGACCTTGTTCTTATGTATTTTCAACGGTGGAGTTTCTACACACCATAGATTAAGGTGTGGAGCTCTGCTGTACCTCGAGTATTAATGCAATTACTATTGTTCTTCTATTCAATTCCGCTTGTTCTTTGTCCAAGATATCACTTGTTCTTCAACTTGATGAATGTGATGATCCGTGACACTCATCATCATTCTCACCTATGAACAAGGTGACTGACAACCACTTTTGTTCTACAAGCATATGAGGCTCTAGTGTTTATCTCTTGGATTCCTGATACACGATGCATGGTTGATCGCCTGACAACCGAGTGCTCGCCTGACAAACGAGCCAGCCATTCCGTGAGATCAGAGTCTTCGTGGTATAGGCAAGAACTGATGGAGGCATTCAAGAGAATCCGGAAGGTCTAACCTTGTCTGTGGTATTCTGAGTAGGATTCAATGATTGAATGACTGTGACGTGCTTCAAACTCCTAGCAGGCGGGGCGTTAGAGACAGACGCAAAAGAATCACTGGATTCTATTCCGGCCTGACCGAGAACTGACAGCTGGATAGCCGTGCCGTGACAGGGTGCGTTGAACATTTCCACTGAGAGGATGGGAGGTAGCCACTGACAACGGTGAAACCCTTGCATAAGCTTGCCATGGAAAGGAGTAAGAAGGATTGGATGAAGACAGTAGGAAAGCAAAGAGACGGAAGGGAAAGTATCTTCATATGCTTATCTGAAGCTCTCACCAATGATATACATAAGTATCTCTATCTTTATCTTTATGTTTCATTCATCATCTATACCCATTTGAGTCTGCCTAACTAAGATTTACAAGGTGACCATAGCTTGCTTCATACCAACAATATCCGTGGGATCGACCCTTACTCGCGTAAGGTTTATTACTTGGACGACCCAGTGCACTTGCTGGTTAGTTGTGCGGAGTTGTGTAGTGATCACGATTCCGTGCACCAAGTTTTTGGCGCCGTTGCCGGGGATTGTTTTGAGTATGGACAACTGACGGTTCATCTTGTTGCTTAGATTAGGTATTTTTTTTTCAGAGTTCTTAAGAATGAGTTCTAGTGTTTCATGATGATCTGTTGAAGTCTGGCTGGCTGAGAAGCCATGTCTAATCTTATTGGACCGAGGTTTCAACTTATCATCACAAGAGCTTGTTGATTTCTATCAATCTTGCTATTGGAGCAATGATCTGCTAAGGCTTGGCTGGCCATTGGCCATGTCTAGTGTTTTGGACCGAAGCTTTCTTTGAAAGCTTGGCTGGCTGTGAAGCCATGTCTAATTCCTGGACCGGAATCTTAGACTAGCATTGCAATGATTCCTGGAATTCAAATTAAGAATTCTGAAACCTTTATTTTCTATTTTCATACAATTTTCGAAAAAACACAAAAAAAATTTTGTTATAAAAATCATAAAAACCAAAAATATTTTATGTTTCTTGTTTGAGTCTAGTGTCTAATTTTAAGTTTGGTGTCTTGCATGCCTTATTTATTTGATCTTGGTTCTATTTTCAAGTCAATAGTACAGGGAACTGAAGATTCAGAACATGCAGCAGAGGAATTACACAGAAAAAGCTGGGCGTTCAAAACGCCCAGTGAAGAAGGACAGACTGGCGTTTAAACGCCAGCCAGGGTGCCTGGTTGGGCGTTTAAACGCCAGCCAGGGTGCCTGGTTGGGCGTTTAACGCCCAAAAAGTAGTGCATTGGGCGTTAAACGCCAGAATGTGCACCATTCTGGGCGTTTAACGCCAGGATGGCACAAGGGGGAGGATTTTGTTTTCAAAATCAATTTTTTTCAAGTTTTCAAAGTTTTTCAAAATCAAATCTTTTTCAAATCATATCTTTTCAATCAAATGTTTTCAAAATCAATTTCTTTCCTTTTTCAAAGATACTTACTAACAATTAATGATTTGATTGAACATTTTAAGTATGTTACCTTTTCTGTTGAGAAAGGTTTAATGTTTGAATCATATCTTTTCTTGTTAGGCAAGTCATTAATTTTTAAAATCAAATCTTTTTAAAATTGTTTTTCAATCATATCTTTTTAAAACCATAACTTTTTCAATCATATCTTTTTAATCACATCTTTTTCAAAATAGTTTTCAATCATATCTTTTTGATTTCTAATTTCAAAAATCTTTTTCAAAAATTACTTGATCTCTTTCTCACCCTTGATTTTCGAAAATTAATTAAATTTTTTAAAAATGTTTTCAAAATATTTCACTTGATTTTCGAAAATTTCTTCCTCTCTTCCCACATCCTTCAATTTTTGGAGTATCACTCCTTCTCAATGCACAATTCGAACTCTATCTAATTAAGTTCGAATTCTTCTACTTCTTCCTTCTATTTTTCTTTTCCTCTGACACCTCAAGGAATCTCTATACTGTGACATAGAGGATTCCACATTTTCTTGTTCTCTTCTCTTTCATATGAGCAGGAACAAAGACAAAGGCATTCTTGTTGAAGCTGACCCTGAACCTGAAAGGACCTTGAAGCGAAAGCTAAGAGAAGCTAAGGCACAATTCTCTGTAGGGGACCTAACCGAATTCTTCAAAGAAGAAGAAACCATGGCAGCCGAAAATAACAACAATGCCAACAATGCAAGGAAGGTGCTGGGTGACTTTACTGCACCTACTCCCGACTTCTATGGGAGAAGCATCTCTATCCCTGCCATTGGAGCAAACAACTTTGAGCTTAAGCCTCAATTAGTTTCTCTAATGCAACAGAATTGCAAGTTCCATGGACTTCCATTGGAAGATCCTCATCAGTTCTTAGCTGAATTCTTGCAAATCTGTGACACTGTCAAGACTAATGGGGTTGACCCTGAGGTCTACAGACTTATGCTATTCCCTTTTGCTGTAAGAGACAGAGCTAGGACATGGTTGGACTCACAACCTAAAGAAAGCCTGGACTCATGGGAAAAGCTAGTCAATGCCTTCTTGGCAAAGTTCTTTCCACCTCAAAAATTGAGTAAGCTTAGAGTGGAAGTCCAAACCTTCAGACAGAAGGAAGGAGAATCCCTCTATGAAGCTTGGGAAAGATACAAACAATTGATCAGAAAATGTCCTTCTGACATGCTTTCTGAATGGAGCATCATAGGTATTTTCTATGATGGTCTGTCTGAACTATCCAAGATGTCTTTGGATAACTCTGCTGGAGGATCTCTTCATCTGAAGAAGACGCCTACAGAAGCTCAAGAGCTAATTGAAATGGTTGCAAATAACCAATTCATGTACACTTCTGAAAGGAATCCTGTGAACAATGGGACAAGTCAGAAGAAAGGAGTTCTTGAGATTGATACTCTGAATGCCATACTGGCTCAGAACAAGATATTGACTCAACAAGTCAATTTGATTTCTCAAAGTCTGATGGAATGCAAAATGCACCAAGCAGTACTAAGGATGCTTCATCTGAAGAAGAAGCTTATGATCCGGAGAACCCTTCAATGGAAGAGGTGAATTACCTAGGAGAACCCTATGGAAACACCTACAATTCTTCATGGAGAAATCATCCGAATTTCTCATGGAAGAATCAAGAGAGACCTCAACAAGGTTTCAATAACAATAATGGTGTAAGAAACAGGTTTAGCAATGGCAAGTCTTTTCCATCATCTTCTCAGCAACAGACAGAGAATTCTAAGCAGAACCCCTCTGACTTAGCAACCATGGTCTCTGATCTAATCAAAACCACTCAAAGTTTCATGACTGAAACAAGGTCATCCATTAGGAACTTGGAGGCACAAGTGGGTCAGCTGAGCAAGAAAGTTACTGAACTCCCTCCTAGTACTCTTCCAAGCAATACAGAAGAAAATCCAAAAGGAAAGTGCAAGGCCATTGATGAGCGGATAATTTATACGCTTTTTGGCATTGTTTTTAGTATGTTTTTAGTAGTTTTAGTTAGTTTTTAGTATACTTTTTATTAGTTTTTAGTTAAAATTCACTTTTCTGGACTTTACTATGAGTTTGTGTATTTTTCTATGATTTCAGGTATTTTCTGGCTGAAATTGAGGGACCTGAGCAAAAATCTGATTCAGAGACTAAAAAGGACTGCAGATGCTGTTGGATTCTGACCTCCCTTCACTCGAAGTGGATTTTCTGGAGCTACAGAAGCCCCATTGGCGCGCTCTCAACGGCGTTGGAAAGTAGACATCCTGGGCTTTCCAGCAATATATGATAGTCCATACTTTGCCCAAGATTTGATGGCCCAAACCGGCGTTCAAAGTCACCTACAGAATTTCCAGCGTTAAACGCCGGAACTGGCACCTAAATGGGAGTTAAACGCCCAAACTGGCATAAAAGCTGGCGTTTAACTCCAAGAAGAGTCTCTACACGAAAATGCTTCATTGCTCAGCCCAAGCACACACCAAGTGGGCCCGGAAGTGGATTTTTATGTCATTTACTAATCTCTGTACACCCTAGGCTACTAGTTTTCTATAAGTAGGACCTTTTACTATTGTATTTTTATCTTTTGATCATGTTTTGATGATTGAACCCTCCTTGGGAGGCTGGCCATTCGGCCATGCCTAGACCTTGTTCTTATGTATTTTCAACGGTGGAGTTTCTACACACCATAGATTAAGGTGTGGAGCTCTGCTGTACCTCGAGTATTAATGCAATTACTATTGTTCTTCTATTCAATTCCGCTTGTTCTTTGTCCAAGATATCACTTGTTCTTCAACTTGATGAATGTGATGATCCGTGACACTCATCATCATTCTCACTCATGAACAAAGTGACTGACAACCACTCTTGTTCTACAAGCATACGAGGCTCTAGTGAATATCTCTTGGATTCTTTAACCGGAATCTTCGTGGTATAGGCGAGAACTGATGGCGGCATTCAAGAGAATCCGGAAGGTCTAACCTTGTCTGTGGTATTCTGAGTAGGATTCAATGATTGAATGACTGTGACGTGCTTCAAACTCCTGAGGGCGGGGCGTTAGTGACAGACGCAAAAGAATCACTGGATTCTATTCCGGCCTGATTGAGAACCGACAGATGGATAGCCGTGCCGTGACAGGGTGCGTTGAACATTTCCAATGAGAGGATGGGAGGTAGCCACTGACAACGGTGAAACCCTTGCATAAGCTTGCCATGGAAAGGAGTAAGAAGGATTGGATGAAGACTGTAGGAAAGCAGAGAGACGGAAGGGAAGGCATCTTCATACGCTTGTCTGAAGCTCTCACCAATGATATACATAAGTATCTCTATCTTTATCTTTATGCTTTATTCGTTTATCATCATACCCATTTGAGTCTGCCTGACTGAGATTTACAAGGTGACCACAGCTTGCTTCATACCAACAATCTCCGTGGGATCGATCCTTACTCACGTAAGGTATTACTTGGACGACCCAGTGCACTTGCTGGTTAGTTGTGTGAAGTTGTAGTGATCACAATTTCGCGCACCAAGTTTTTGGCGCCGTTACCGGGGATTGTTTGTGTATGGACAACTGACGGTTCATCTTGTTGCTTAGATTAGGTATTTTTTTTTCTTCAGAGTTCTTAAGAATGAATTCTAGTGTTTCAAGGTGATGTTCTTATCATCACCAAAGCTGATTGATCTTCATCAATTTAGCTCTTGAATGCAATGTCCTGCTGAAGCTTTGCCGGCCATGTCTAATTCCTTTAGACTAAAGCTTTAGACTAACATTGCATGATTCTTGGAATTCTCATTAAGAATCTTGATACCTTTATTTTCCTTTTCACTTAATTTTCGAAAAAAGCACAAAAAATTTACAAAATCATAAAATCCAAAAATATTTCTTGTTTGAGTCTAGAGTCACATCTTAAGTTTAGTGTCAATTGCATGTTTCTGTTCTTATTGCATTCATGCATGTGTCTTCATTGATCTTCAAGTTGTTCTTGATGATTTCCTTGTTTTGATCTTTGAATTTTATTGACTTGAGTGTTTTGTTGTTTCTCATGTGCATTCTCATCTTGTTAGTGTCAGTAGTATACAAACTGCTAAGTTTGGTGTCTTACATGCATTGTTATTTGATTTTAGTTGCATTTTGATTATTAAAAATCCAAAAATATTTTTAATTTGTGTCTTTTCAAGTCAATAATACAGAGAATTGAAGATTCAGAACATACTGCAGAGGAATCACACAGAAAAAGCTGGGCATTCAAAAATGCCCAGTGAAGAAGACAGACTGGCGTTTAAACGCCAGCCAGGGTGCCTGGCTGGGCGTTTAACGCCCAAAAGGGTAGTAGTTTGGGCGTTAAACGCCAGAATGTGCACCATTCTGGGCGTTTAACGCCAGGATGGCACAAGGGGGAGGATTTTGTTTTCAAAATCAATTTTTTTTCAAGTTTTCAAAGTTTTTCAAAATCAAATCTTTTTCAAATCATATCTTTTCAATCAAATGTTTTCAAAATCAATTTCTTTCCTTTTTCAATGATACTTACTAACAATTAATGATTTGATTGAACATTTTAAGTATGTTGCCTTTTCTGTTGAGAAAGGTTTAATGTTTGAATCATATCTTTTCTTGTTAGGCAAGTCATTAATTTTTAAAAATCAAATCTTTTTAAAATTGTTTTCAAATCATATCTTCTCAATCACATTTTTTTTTAAATCAATCATATCTTCTTAACCTCATCTTTTTCAAAATAATTTTCAATCAAATCTTTTTTATTTCTAATTTCAAAATCTTTTTCAAAAAAATCACTTGATTTCTTTCCCACTCTTATTTTCGAAAATCAATTAAGTGTTTTTCAAAATGTTTTCAAAATCTTTTACTTAATTTTCGAAAATTACTTCCCTTCTTCTCACATCCTTCTATTTATGGACTAACACTATTTCTTAATGCAAAATTCGAACTCCATCTCCTTTGATAAGTTCGAATTTTCTACTTCTGTCTTCTACTCTTCTTTTCCTCTGACACCTCAAGGAATCTCTATACTGTGACATAGAGGATTCCACATTTTCTTGTTCTCTTCTCTTTCATATGAGCAGGAACAAAGACAAAGGCATTCTTGTTGAAGCTGACCCTGAACCTGAAAGGACCTTGAAGCGAAAGCTAAGAGAAGCTAAGGCACAACTCTCTGTTGAGGGCCTGATCGAATTCTTCAAAGAAGAAAAACCCATGGCAGCCGAAAATAACAACAATGCCAACAATGCAAGGAAGGTGCTGGGTGACTTTACTGCACCTACTCCCGACTTCTATGGGAGAAGCATCTCTATCCCTGCCATTGGAGCAAACAACTTTGAGCTTAAGCCTCAATTAGTTTCTCTAATGCAACAGAATTGCAAGTTCCATGGACTTCCATTGGAAGATCCTCATCAGTTCTTAGCTGAATTCTTGCAAATCTGTGACACAGTCAAGACTAATGGGGTTGACCCTGAGGTCTACAGACTGATGCTATTCCCTTTTGCTGTAGACAGAGCTAGAATATGGTTGGACTCTCAACCTAAAGAAAGCCTGGACTCTTGGGAAAAGCTAGTCAATGCCTTCTTGGCAAAGTTCTTTCCACCTCAAAAATTGAGTAAGATTAGAGTGGAAGTCCAAACCTTCAGACAGAAGGATGGAGAATCCCTCTATGAAGCTTGGGAAAGATACAAACAATTAATCAGAAAATGTCCCTCAGACATACTTTCTGAATGGAGCATCATAGGTATTTTCTATGATGGTCTCTCTGAACTATCCAAGATGTCTTTGGATAGCTCTGCTGGAGGATCTCTTCATCTGAAGAAGACGCCTACAGAGGCTCAGGAACTAATTGAGATGGTTGCAAATAACCAATTCATGTACACTTCTGAAAGGAATCCTGTGAACAATGGGACAAGTCAGAAGAAAGGAGTTCTTGAGATTGATACTCTGAATGCCATACTGGCTCAGAAAAAGATATTGACTCAACAAGTCAATTTGATTTCTCAAAGTCTGTCTGGAATGCAAAATGCACCTGGCAGTACTAAGGATGCTTCATCTGAGGAAGAAGCTTATGATCCTGAGAACCCTTCAATGGAAGAGGTGAATTACATGGGAGAACCCTATGGAAACACCTATAATTCTTCATGGAGAAATCACCCAAATTTCTCATGGAAGATTCAAGAGAGACCTCAACAAGGTTTCAACAACAATAATGGTGGAAGAAACAGGTTTAGCAATGGCAAGCCTTTTCCATCATCTTCTCAGCAACAGACAGAGAATTCTAAGCAGAACCCCTCTGGCTTAGCAACCATGGTCTCTGATCTAATCAAAACCACTCAAAGTTTCATGACTGAAACAAGGTCCTCCATTAGGAATTTGGAGGCACCAGTGGGACAGCTGAGCAAGAAAGTTACTGAACTCCCTCCAAGTACTCTCCCAAGTAATACAGAAGAAAATCCAAAAGGAGAGTGCAAAGCCATAAACATGGCCGAATCTGGAGAGGAAAGAGAGGAAGTGAACGCCACTGAGGAAGGCCTCAATGGGCGTGCACTGACCTCCATAGAGTTCCCCAATGAGGAACCATGGGAATCTAAGGCTCAAAATGAGACCATAGAGATTCCATTAGACTTACTTCTGCCTTTCATGAGCTCTGATAAGTATTCTTCCTCTGAAGAGGATGAGTATGTCACTGAAGAGCAAGTTGCTAAATACCTTGGAGCAATCATGAAGCTAAATGACAAGTTATTTGGAAATGAGACTTGGGAGGATGAACCTCCTTTGCTCACCAAAGAACTGGATGACTTGTCTAGGCAGAAATTACCTCAAAAGAGACAAGATCCTGGGAAGTTTTCCATACCTTGTACCATAGGCACCATGACCTTTAAGAAGGCCCTGTGTGACTTAGGGTCAAGTGTAAACCTCATGCCTCTCTCTGTAATGGAAAAGCTAGGGATCTTTGAGGTACAAGCTGCAAGAATATCACTAGAGATGGCAGACAACTCAAGAAAACAAGCTCATGGACTTGTAGAGGATGTTCTGGTAAAAGTTGAAGACCATTACATCCCTACTGATTTCATAGTCTTAGAGACTGGGAAGTGCATGGATGAAACCATCATCCTTGGCAGACCCTTCCTAGCCACAGCAAAGGCTGTGATTGATGTTGATGGAGGTGAACTGATCATTCAAGTGAATGAAAAATCCTTTGAGTTTAAGGCTCAAGGATATCCCTCTATCACCATGGAAAAGAAGCATGAAGAGCTTCTCTCAAATCAGAGACAAACAGAGCCCCCACAGTCAAACTTTAAGTTTGGTGTTGGGAGGCCACAACCAAACTCTAAGTTTGGTGTTGAACCCCCACATTCAAACTCTAAGTTTGGTGTTGGGAGGTTCCCACATTGCTCTGATCATTTGTGAGGCTCTATGAGAGCCATCTGTCAAGCTACTGACATTAAAGAAGCGCTTGTTGGGAGGCAACCCAATGTTTTATAATTAACTATTTCCTTTTGTTATTTTATCTTTTTTGTAGGTTGATGATCATGAGAAGTCACAAAATCAATGAAAAAAGCAAAAACAGAATGAAAAATAGGAAGAAAAACAGCACACCCTGGAGGAAGAACTCACTGGCGTTTAAACGCCAGTGAGGCTAGCAGTTGGGCGTTTAACGCCCAGTCTGGCACCATTCTGGGCGTTTAACGCCAGAAAGGGGCACCAGGCTGGCGTTAAACGCCAGAAAAGGGCAAGAACCTGGCGTTAAACGCCAGGAATGGGCACCAGCCCGGCGTTTAACGCCAGAAATGGCTCAAAACGTGATTTTGAATGCCATTTGGTGCAGGGATGACTTTTCCTTGACACCTTAGGATCTGTGGACCCCACAGGATCCCCACCAACCCTCACCATCCCATATTTCTCTTCACCACTCACATCCATCCTTCATAAAACCCCACCTACCTCACCATTCAAATTCAAACCACTTTCCCTCCCTAACCCACCCATACATGGCCGAACACAAAGCCATTCCCTTCTTCCTCATTTTCTTCTTCTTCTACTCTCTTCTTTCTTCTTTTGCTTGAGGACGAGCAAACCTTTTAAGTTTGGTGTGGAAAAAGCGTTGCTTTTCATTTTTCCATAACCATTTATGGCATCCAAAGCCGGTTCAACTGAGAAGGCATGACCTCAAGCCCATCACTAAGAAAAGGATGGAGCAAACAAGAGATCCCTGAGACACCTCAAGGGATGCACTTTCCTCCACAAGACTATTGGGAGCAAATTAACACCTCCCTAGGAGAGTTGAGTTCCAACATGGGACAACTAAAGGTGGAGCATCAAGAACACTCCATCATCATTAGAGAAGATCAAAGAATCATGAGAGAGGAGCAACAAAGACAAGGAAGAGACATTGAGGAGCTCAAGAACTCCATAAGACCTTCAAAAGGAAGAACAAGCCGCCATCACTAAGGTGGACCCGTTCTTTAATCTCCTTGTTCTTTATTTTTCTGTTTTTCGAAAATTATGCTTTATGTTTATCCATGTTTGTGTCTTATGATCATTAGGGTCTTAGTGTCTATGCCTTAAAGTTATGAATGTCCTATGAATCCATCACCTCTCTTAATTGAAAAATGTTTTAATCACAAAAGAACAAGAAGTACAGGATTTCGAATTCATCTTTAAAACTAGCTTAATTAGTTTGATGTGGTGGCAATACTTTTTGTTTTCTGAATGTATGCTTGAACAGTGCATATGTCTTTTGAATTTGTTGTTCATGAATGTTAAAATTTTTGGCTCTTGAAAGAATGATGAAAAAGGAGACATGTTATTGAGGATCTGAAAAATCATAAAAATGATTCTTGAAGCAAGAAAAGCAGTGAATACAAAAAAAAAGAGAAAAGGAAAGCAAGCGAAAAAAAAAAGAAAAAAAAAAGAGAAAAAGAAAGAAAAAGAAAGAAATAAAGTTGTGATCCAAGGCAATAAGAGTGTGCTTAAGAACCCTGGACACCTCTAATTGGGGACTTTAGCAAAGCTGAGTCACAATCTGAAAAGGTTCACCCGATTATGTGTCTGTGGCATGTATGTATCCGGTGGTAATACTGGAAGACAGAGTGCTTTGGGCCACGGCCAAGACTCAATAAGTAGCTGTGTTCAAGAATCATCATACTTAACTAGGAGAATCAATAACACTATCTGGATTCTGAGTTCCTAAAGAAGCCAATCATTCTGAATTTCAAAGGATAAAGTGAGATGCCAAATGTTCGGAGGCAAAAAGCTACTAGTCCGCTCATCTAATTTGGAGCTAAGTTTCATTGATAATTTGGAGTCTATAGTATATTCTCTTCTTTTATCTTATTTTATTTTTCAGTTGCTTGGGGACAAGCAACAATTTAAGTTTGGTGTTGTGATGAGCGGATAATTTATACGCTTTTTGGCATTGTTTTTAGTATGTTTTAGTTAGTTTTTAGTATACTTTTTATTATTTTTAGTTAAAATTCACTTTCTGGACTTTACTATGAGTTTGTGTGTTTTTCTGTGATTTCAGGTATTTTCTGGCTGAATTGAGGGACCTGAGCAAAAATTTCAGAGACTAAAAAGGACTGCAGATGCTGTTGGATTCTGACCTCCCTGCACTCGAAGTGGCTTTTCTGGAGCTACAGAAGCCCAATTGGAGCGCTCTCAACGGCGTTGGAAAGTAGACATCCTGGGCTTTCCAGCAATATATCATAGTCCATACTTTGCCCAAGATTTGATGGCCCAAACCGGCGTTCAAAGTCACCCTCAGAATTCCCAGCGTTAAACGCCGGAACTGGCACCAAAATGGGAATTAAAGGCCCAAACTGGCATAAAAGCTGGCGTTTAACTCCAAGAAGAGTCTCTACACGAAAATGCTTCATTGCTCAGCCCAAGCACACACCAAGTGGGCCCGGAAGTGGATTTTTATGTCATTTACTCATCTCTGTACACCCTAGGCTACTAGTTCTCTATATATAGGACCTTTTACTATTGTATTAGAGAGCTTTTGATCATGTTTTTATGATTGAACCCTCCTTGGGAGGCTGGCCATTCGGCCATGCCTAGACCTTGTTCTTATGTATTTTCAACGGTGGAGTTTCTACACACCATAGATTAAGGTGTGGAGCTCTGCTGTACCTCGAGTAATGCAATTACTATTGTTTCTTCTATTCAATTCCGCTGTTCTTTGTCCAAGATATCACTTGTTCTTCAACTTGATGAATGTGATGATCCGTGACACTCATCATCATTCTCACTCATGAACAAAGTGACTGACAACCACTCTTGTTCTACAAGCATACGAGGCTCTAGTGAATATCTCTTGGATTCTTTAACCGGAATCTTCGTGGTATAGGCGAGAACTGATGGCGGCATTCAAGAGAATCCGGAAGGTCTAACCTTGTCTGTGGTATTCTGAGTAGGATTCAATGATTGAATGACTGTGATGTGCTTCAAACTCCTGAGGGCGGGGCGTTAGTGACAGACGCAAAAGAATCACTGGATTCTATTCCGGCCTGATTGAGAACCGACAGATGGATAGCCGTGCCGTGACAAGGTGCGTTGAACATTTCCAATGAGAGGATGGGAGGTAGCCACTGACAACGGTGAAACCCTTGCATAAGCTTGCCATGGAAAGGAGTAAGAAGGATTGGATGAAGACTGTAGGAAAGCAGAGAGACGGAAGGGAAGGCATCTTCATACGCTTGTCTGAAGCTCTCACCAATGATATACATAAGTATCTCTATCTTTATCTTTATGCTTTATTCGTTTATCATCATACCCATTTGAGTCTGCCTGACTGAGATTTACAAGGTGACCATAGCTTGCTTCATACCAACAATCTCCGTGGGATCGACCCTTACTCACGTAAGGTATTACTTGGACGACCCAGTGCACTTGCTGGTTAGTTGTGTGAAGTTGTAGTGATCACAATTTCGCGCACCAGCCATCAACATGGCCGAATTTGGAGAGGAAGGAGAGGCATTGAACGCCACTGAGGGAGACCTCAATGGACGTCCACTGGCCTCTACTGAGTTCCCCAATGAGGAACCATGGGAATCTGAGGCTCAAAATGAGACCATTGAGATTCCATTGGACTTACTTCTGCCCTTCATGAGCTCTGATGAGTATTCTTCCTCTGAAGAGGATGAGTATGTCACTGAAGAGCAAGTTGCTAAATATCTTGGAGCAATCATGAAGCTAAATGACAAGTTATTTGGAAATGAGACTTGGGAGGATGAACCTCCTTTGCTCACCAAAGAACTGGATGACTTGTCTAGGCAGGAATTACCTCAAAAGAGACAAGATCCTGGGAAGTTTTCCATACCTTGCACCATAGGCACCATGACCTTCAAGAAGGCTTTGTGTGACTTAGGGTCAAGTGTAAACCTCATGCCTCTCTCTGTAATGGAGAAGCTAGGGATCTTTGATGTGCAAGCTGCAAGAATCTCATTAGAGATGGCAGACAACTCAAGAAAGCAAGCTCATGGACTTGTAGAGGATGTCTTGGTGAAGATTGAAGACCACTACATCCCTGCTGATTTCATAGTCCTAGAGACTGGGAAGTGCATGGATGAATCTATCATCCTTGGCAGACCCTTCCCAGCCATAGCAAAAGCTGTGATTGATGTTGATGGAGGAGAACTAATCATTCAAGTGAATGAAGAATCCTTTGTGTTTAAGGCTCAAGGATATCCCTCTGTCACCATGGAGAGGAAGCATGAAGAGCTTCTCTCAACTCAGAGTCAAGCAGAGCCCCCACAATCAAACTCTAAGTTTGGTGTTGGGAGGCCACAACCAAACTCTAAGTTTGGTGTTGGACCCCCACATTCAAACTCTAAGTTTGGTGTTGGAAGGTTCCAACAGTGCTCTGAGTATCTGTGAGGCTCCATGAGAGCCATCTGTCAAGCTACTGACATTAAAGAAGCGCTTGTTGGGAGGCAACCCAATGTTATATTTTATCTATTTTCTTTTGTTATTTTATTTTATTTTGTAGTTGATGATCATGAGAAGTCACAAATCAATTGAAAGAGCAAAAACAAAATGAAAAACAGGAAGAAAAACAGCACACCCTGGAGGAAGAACCCACTGGCGTTTAAACGCCAGTGAGGCTAGCAGGTGGGCGTTTAACGCCCAGTCTGGCACCATTCTGGGCGTTTAACGCCAGAAAGGGGCACCAGACTGGCGTTAAACGCCAGGAAAGGGCAAGAACCTGGCATTAAACGCCAGAAAGGGGCACCAGCCCGGCGTTTAACTCCAGAATTGGCTCAAAACGTGATTTTGCATGCCATATGGTGCAGGGATGACTTTTCCTTGACCCCTCAGGATCTGTGGACCCCACAGGATCCCCACCAACCCCACCACTCTCTCTCTTCTTCACCCATTCACCAATTACCTCAATACCTCTTCCCCAAACACCCTTCACCTATCAAATCCCATCTTTCTCTTCACCACTCACATCCATCCTTCATAAAACCCCACCTACCTCACCATTCAAATTCAAACCACTTTCCCTCCCAAACCCACCCATACATGACCGAACCATACCCCTCCCCTCTCCTATATAAACCCTTCTTCACTCTTTCATCTTCACACAACCCAAACACCACTTCTACCCCTCTTTGGCCGAACACAAAGCCATTCCCTTCTTCCTCTTTTCTTCTTCTTCTACTCTCTTCTTTCTTCTTTTGCTCGAGGACGAGCAAACCTTTTAAGTTTGGTGTGGTAAAAGCATTGCTTTTTGTTTCTCCATAACCATTTATGGCATCCAAGGCCGGAGAAACCTCTAGAAAGAGGAAAGGGAAGGCAAAAGCTTCCACCTCCGAGTCATGGGAGATGGAGAGATTTATCTCAAGGGTGCATCAAGACAACTTCTATGAAGTTGTGGCCTTGAAGAAGGTGATCCCCGAGGTCCCTTTTTCACTCAAAAAGAGTGAATATCCGGAGATCCGACATGAGATTCAAAGAAAAGGTTAGGAAGTTCTTACCAACCCCATTCAACAAGTCGGAATCTTAATGGTTCAAGAGTTCTATGCTAACGCATGGATCACCAAGAGCCATGATCAAAGTGTGAACCCGAACCCAAAGAATTGGCTTACTATGGTTCGGGGGAAATACTTGGATTTTAGTCTGGAAAATGTAAGGTTGGCATTCAACTTGCCTATGATGCAAGGAGATGAACATCCTTACACTAGAAGGGTCAACTTTGATCAAAGGTTGGACCAAGTCCTCACTGACATTTGTGAAGAGGGCGCCCAATGGAAGAGAGATTCAAGATGGAAGCCGGTTCAATTGAGAAGGCATGACCTCAAACCCGTGGCTAGAGGATGGTTGGAGTTTATTCAACGCTCAATCATTCCTACTAGCAACCGGTCCGAAGTTACTCTAGACCGGGCCATCATGATCCATAGCATCATGATTGGAGAAGAAGTAGAAGTTCATGAGGTTATAGCCCAAGAATTCTATAAGGTGGCGGACAAGTCCTCTACCTTGGCAAGGTTAGCCTTTCCTCACCTCATTTGTCACCTCTGTTATTCAGTTGGAGTTGACATAGAGGGAGACATCCCCAATGATGAGGACAAGCCCATTACTAAGAAGAAGATGGAGCAAACAAGAGACCCCTCTCATCATGAAATCCCTGAGATGCCTCAAGGGATGCACTTTCCTCCACAAGACTATTGGGAGCAAATTAACACCTCCCTAGGAGAGTTGAGTTCCAACATGGGACAACTAAGGGTGGAGCACCAAGAACACTCCATTCTCCTCTATGAAATTAGAGAAGATCAAAGAATCATGAGAGAGGAGCAACAAAGACAAGGAAGAGACATTGAGGAGCTCAAGCACTCCATAAGACCTTCAAGAGGAAGAACAAGCCGCCATCACTAAGGTGGACCCGTTCCTTAATCTCCTTGTTCTTTATTTTCTTGTTTTTCGAAAATTTATGCTTTATGTTTATCCATGTTTGTGTCTTATGATCATTAGTGTCTATGCCTTAAAGTTATGAATGTCCTATGAATCCATCACCTTTCTTAAACAAATGTTCTTAATTGAAAAAGAAAAGAATTGCATGAATTTTGAATTTTATAACACTTTAATTATTTTGATGTGGTGGCAACACTTTTGTTTTCTGAATGTATGCTTAAACAGTGCATATGTCTTTTGAATTTGTGGTTCATGAATGTTGGCTCTTGAAAGAATGATGAAAAAGGAGACATGTTACTGAGGATCTGAAAAATCATAAAAATGATTCTTGAAGAAAGAAAAAGCAGTGAAAAAAAAAACAGAGAAGAGGCGAAAAAAAAAAGAGAAAAAAAAAAGAAAAGAAAAAAAACGAAAAAGAAAGAGAAAAAGAAAGAAAAAAAAAGAGAAAGGAATAAAGTTGTGATCCAAGGCAAAAAAGAGTGTGCTTAAGAACCCTGGACACCTCTAATTGGGGACTCTAGCAAAGCTGAGTCACAATCTGAAAAGGTTCACCTAATTATGTGTCTGTGGCATGTACGTATCCGGTGGTAATACTGGAAGACAGAGTGCTTTGGACCACGGCCAAGACTCATAAAGTAGCTGTGTTCAAGAATCATCATACTTAACTAGGAGAATCAATAACACTATCTGGATTCTGAGTTCCTAAAGAAGCCAATCATTCTGAATTTCAAAGGATAAAGTGAGATGCCAAAACTATTCAGAGGCAAAAAGTCAAAAGCCCCGCTCATCTAATTAATACTGATCTTCATAGATGTTTTTGGAATTCATTGCATATTCTCTTCTTTTTTTATCTTATTTGATTTTCAGTTGCTTGGGGACAAGCAACAATTTAAGTTTGGTGTTGTGATGAGCGGATAATTTGTACGCTTTTTGGCATTGTTTTTAGTATATTTTTAGTAGTTTGAGTTGAGTTTTTAGTATATTTTTATTAGTTTTTTAGTTAAAATTCACTTTTCTGGACTTTACTATGAGTTTGTGTGTTTTTCTGTGATTTCAGGTATTTTCTGGCTGAAATTGAGGGACCTGAGCAAAAATCTGATTCAGAGACTGAAAAGGACTGCAGATGCTGTTGGATTCTGACCTCACTGAACTCGAAGTAGATTTTCTAGAGCTACAGAAGCCCAATTGGCGCGCTCTCAACGGCGTTGGAAAGTAGACATCCTGGGCTTTCCAGCAATATATGATAGTCCATACTTTGCCCAAGATTTGATGGCCCAAACCGGCGTTCAAAGTCACCCTCAGAATTCCCAGCGTTAAACGTCGGAACTGGCACCAAAATGGGAGTTAAACGCCCAAACTGGCATAAAAGCTGGCGTTTAACTCCAAGAAGAGTCTCTACACGAAAATGCTTCATTGCTCAGCCCAAGCACACACCATGTGGGCCCGGAAGTGGATTTTTATGTCATTTACTCATCTCTGTACACCCTAGGCTACTAGTTCTCTATATATAGGACCTTTTACTATTGTATTAGAGAGCTTTTGATCATGTTTTTATGATTGAACTCACTTTGGGAGGCTGGCCATTCGGCCATGCCTAGACCTTGTTCTTATGTATTTTCAACGGTGGAGTTTCTACACACCATAGATTAAGGTGTGGAGCTCTGTTGTACCTCGAGTATTAATGCAATTACTATTGTTCTTCTATTCAATTCCGCTTGTTCTTTGTCCAAGATATCACTTGTTCTTCAACTTGATGAATGTGATGATCCGTGACACTCATCATCATTCTCACCTATGAACAAGGTGACTGACAACCACTTTTGTTCTACAAGCATATGAGGCTCTAGTGTTTATCTCTTGGATTCCTGATACACGATGCATGGTTGATCGCCTGACAACCGAGTGCTCGCCTGACAAACGAGCCAGCCATTCCGTGAGATCAGAGTCTTCGTGGTATAGGCAAGAACTGATGGCGGCATTCAAGAGAATCCGGAAGTTCTAACCTTGTCTGTGGTATTCTGAGTAGGATTCAATGATTGAATGACTGTGACGTGCTTCAAACTCCTAGCAGGCGGGGCGTTAGTGACAGACGCAAAAGAATCACTGGATTCTATTCCGGCCTGACCGAGAACCGACAGCTGGATAGCCGTGCCGTGACAGGGTGCGTTGAACATTTCCACTGAGAGGATGGGAGGTAGCCACTGACAACGGTGAAACCCTTGCATAAGCTTGCCATGGAAAGGAGTAAGAAGGATTGGATGAAGACAGTAGGAAAGCAGAGAGACGGAAGGGAAAGTATCTTCATACGCTTATCTGAAGCTCTCACCAATGATATACATAAGTATCTCTATCTTTATCTTTATGTTTCATTCATCATCTATACCCATTTGAGTCCGCCTAACTAAGATTTATAAGGTGACCATAGCTTGCTTCATACCAACAATCTCTGTGGGATCGACCCTTACTCGCGTAAGGTTTATTACTTGGACGACCCAGTGCACTTGCTGGTTAGTTGTGCGGAGTTGTGTAGTGATCACGATTCCGTGCACCATAATGCAATTACTATTGTTCTTCTATTCAATTCAGCTTATTCTTGTTCCAAGATATCACTTGTTCCTCAACTTGTTGAAGGTGATGATCCGTGACACTCATCATCATTCTCACCTATGAACGTGTGCCTGACAACTACCTCCGTTCTACCTTAGATTGAGTGGATATCTCTTGGATCCCTTAATCGGAATCTTTGTGGTATAAGCTAGAATTGATGGCGGCATTCAAGAGAATCCGGAAGGTCTAAACCTTGTCTGTGGTATTCTGAGTAGGATTCAAGGATTGAATGACTGTGACGAGCTTCAAACTCGCGATTGTTGGGCATTAGTGACAGATGCAAAAGAATCACTGGATTCTATTCCGACATGATCGAGAACCGACAGCTGAATAGCCGTGCTGTGACAGAGCGCGTTGAACATTTTCACTGAGAGGACGGGACTGTAGCCATTGACAATGGTGATGCCCAACATAATGCTTGCCATGGAAAGGAGTAAGAAGGATTGGATGAAGACAGTAGGAAAGCAAAGAGACGGAAGGGACAAAGCATCTCTATACGCTTATCTGAAATTCTCACCAATGAATTACATAAGTATCTCTATCTTTATTTTATGTTTTATTTATCTTTTAATCATTAATCCTCCATAACCATTTGAATCCGCCTGACTGAGATTTACAAGATGACCATAGCTTGCTTCATACCAACAATCTCCGTGGGATCGACCCTTACTCGCGTAAGGTTTATTACTTGGACGACCCAGTGCACTTGCTGGTTAGTTGTGCGAAGTTGTGATAAAGAATTGAGATTGCAATTGAGCGCACCATGTTGATGGCGCCATTGATGATCACAATTTCGTGCACCACTCACACATCCGCGTCATAGCCTTTTAATGACCACCCACGCAATCACATGACCCACACGATCGCGTGACCCTAGACTTGGCAAAAATAATATTTCGAACGGAGAGTTGTGCGAGTGCGAGGCTACCCTCGCGCCAGTAGCATCAAACGGGTCACGTGGGATCGCGTCAATCAGTATAAGCGCAAGTCGCGCGACCGCGTGCCCCACGCGGCCGCGTCACCTGCGCCGCATAGCGCCCCTGATTTGCCAACTATCTTATTTTTCTTTTCTCCAAATCCTATTTTCTCTTCTTCCTTCTTCCTTCTCTCTCTCTCTCTCACTCTCTCTCTCTCTCTCTCTCTCTCTCTCTCTCTCTCTCTCTCTCTCTCTCTCTCTCTCTCTCTCTCTCTCTCTCTCTCTCTCTCCCTTTCATCCCCATTAACAAGGTTTCCTTTTCTTCTTCTCCCCTTACTTTTCTATTATTCTTCTTAATTTTATATGTTAGTTTCTTTTTTTTTCTCTTTTCCTATTACTTTCACTATCCATATTTTCTTCCCCTTTTCTTTTCTTCTTTCTTTTAATTGGTGTTGGAATTTATTTGAGTCATTGTTTTGCTTGTGAATTGTTAAAAATATTGTTTGACAATTATATATTCCTTTTAGGGTTGCTTGCATGTTTAATCTAATACTTTCCATACCTTAGTTACCATGCATGCTATGTGTTTGTGAAAAAGCCCATATGGCATCATGCACTTTTCTACATTATTCTATTCTACTATTTAATGCCTGCTTTTCACAAATTCCTTTTATTATTATATTAAGTGAATTTAATTATAAATACAAACGTGATAGTTTGTTACAAAGTGATGCTTGATCTATGCTACTCATGCCTTTGCCGGCATGCCAATAAACATCTTGCATCTACTTACCCTCTAATGCACTTATTTTTTTCCCTTTGATGAACTTTTCACATGTTGTCATGACCATGTGTTCCCTTCATTCATCTTTACCGTGCACTGACTATCACTCACTCAACCCTCTCCCTTGCTTTATCTCTTTAAATTTAATTTACTTTCTCTTCCCCTTTTTTAGAATGGCCACTAAGAAAGGCAAAGAGAAAGCTACCCCCAAACCCACAGCAAGGAAAGGAACAAAAAGAGCATTAGTGGCAGAACCTTCTTCAACTGCAGTCAAGCCCTCAACAAAAAGAATTAAAAGGATAATAAAGGTTGATGAAAAGGAGAGAGCTTTCCAAGCAAAGGACATTGCACGATTCCCGAATCGCTACTGTGAGCAGATGTTTCCTATTCTGGCAGCTCGGAATTACAACAACGAACACCTTCTCATCCTTCCGCCTCATATTGCCGCCTTTGTTGAGCCGCAAATTGCACAAAGACACTGGGAATTTTTACAGAGGCAGCCACGACAGGTCAATCTTTCTTGGGTTCTACTCCAACTTCTACCTGCCAACCCTGCAGCCTGTCTATATATGTCAGAAGCAAATCCCTATTACAGAAGAAGCCATTCAGCGAGCCTTAGATCTTCCACCTGCTCCAGAAGGATTGGACGCCTTTCAGAAAGCCGCAATCAAGCACCAGGCATACACCTTTGACTGGGACGCTGTTCTCAGAGTTATCGCTCAACCTGGCAGCAAATGGATCTTCGGATACCATCGTTCCCATCCTAAGGGAATCTCGACTTCCGCACTTACCTTAGAGGCTCACGTATGGGCACAGATTATGTCCCATTACGTCTTCCCGAGTACTCATGAGTCCTCCTTCACCGCAGACATGGCCGTTCTACTATGGTGCATCCTCACAGACCAGCCTCTTAATTTACCAAGACATATCCAGAATGCTATGGAACATGTACAAATCGCGGACAACCAACCTTTCCCCGCCTTGGTCTCTGATCTTATCTCAGCAGCCGGAGTATTCTACAGAGCTGGAGACACCAAAGCCATTCTTCCACGGGATGATCAGTATGTCCCTAAACGGGAGATATCTCAGGCCACAACTTGCCACTACCAGCCAGTCCACAGAGGATGCTGCAGCTCCTCCACCATCTACTAGTCAGCTGCTGCACCAAATACTAAAGCGATTGGACCAACAAGAAAAGAAAGCAAAGCTCCGAGAGCGCTGCCACCACCGCCGTTTCAAACACCTCAAGGAGCTACTTACAGGCAATCACAGAACCAATGACGATCCAGGCACTCCGGACTTCACTTCTTTCACCAGCACAGGGAGCCACAACAGTTCCGACTGTGGAGACACTGCCACCAGCCCACCACTGTTCCTAACATATGGCACTGAGGACGGTGCAAATCCTTAAGTGTGGGGAGGTCGGTCAGTACCTGACTTCCGGAGGTAATTTTTCTTCCCTAAACACCAATAAATTAGGATATTTAGTTAGTTTTTCTTTCTTTTGTAGAATAGGATAAATTACATAGTAATAGATTAGTTGCATGCATGTTCCACTTGATTGAAAAGACAATAAGTTTCTTCTAAAACTCTATCTTTGAAACAAAATTTCACTAATTTTAATTAAAACTCTTATGTTAAATTTGCTTGAAGTTGTATTTGGAACATGATTTTTAAAGCTAAAGAACACACAACCTGTGAGAATTGAGCCTTTATGCATGGTTACATTATTTAACCATATTTGTTTTATTCTTGTGTGTTTACTTCTCTATGATTGTAACCTATATTTTGTTCCATCCTATATGTCCAATGTTTAATATATTTATATACTGCATATGGTTGAGGCCATTAATTGTTTAGCTCGCTTATCCAAATTAAGCCTACCCTTTCAATTACCTTTGTTAGCCACTTTGAGCCTTTAAATCCCATTTGTTCTATAATTTACCACATTACTAGCCTTAAGCGAAAAAACAATTATATACCCCAATTTGAATCTTTGGTTAGCTTAAGATAGAATTGTGTGTGCTAATTAAGTATGGGAAATTGTGGGAAAAAAAGATAATAAGGGGATATGTCATGATAACATAATGGGAATTTGGACGCATACTCAGGTGAAACTATGAAAATAAAAAATCCATGTGCATTGATAAGCTATGTTTAAAATAAGGGGACAAAATTACCCCAATGTTGAGTTAAGAATTCAAAGGTCAATGCATGTATGATAGAATTAAAATAAACAGTTGATACATGAGTATGGAATATGAAAGAGAATTCTGGGTAGCTAGGTACGAACTCCATAGTTATATAAAATATATAGGTTATGTTAGAGTTTGAGTTAATTAAAGATTCAATTTATAAGCTCACTTAACCATATATGTATCCTTACCCTTACCTTGGCCCCGTTACAACCTTGAAAAGACCTCATGATGTTGCATTGGTATATTAAATGTTGTTGATTGATTAGGAAAAGAACAAAATTTAGGGAGCATGATTAGAGAAGGATAGAGTGATTACCCTATACACTGGAGAGATTAGAATATACATACATCATCAGTGAGGGTTCAATGCTTAAAATTCTATGTTCCCTGCTTTCATGAGCTATCTTCTTGCATTTTTATCTGTTCTTACTGTATGAGAATTGAATTAGTGGAGCTTGATTTGTAATTGTTTTGAAAAGCTTATTTATTATTGATCAAGTGGACAAGAATCATATAGTTGCATTCACATATATAGGTTGCATTGCATTACATGAGTTTTTACATGTTCCTACTCATTTATTTTATCTCCTTCAACTAAGCATGAGGACATGCTAATGTTTAAGTGTGGGGAGGTTGATAAACCACTATTTTATAGTTTATAATGTGTTTAATTGTGTGGTTTTATCATGATCTTTACCCACTTATTCATATAATTAGCATGCATTTATATTTCCTTCCTAAAATTACTACATGATTGAAAACTTACTTCCTAGAGACTTTTAATTAGGTATTTTAATTCTCCTTTATCCCATTCGATGCCGTGATCTGTGTGTTAAGTGTTTCAGGCTTTATAGGGCATGAATAAATTGGAGATTGGAAAGGAAGTTTGCAAAAATGGAAGGAATACAAGAAATTAAGGAGATGACCAGCGAGAAGTGACGCGGCCGCATGGCTCACGCGACCGCGCGAAAGAGAGGAAATCGCAGTGACGCGGCCGCATGGCTCATGCAACTGCGCGGATTGGAAAAGCATAAGTGATGCGGAGGCATGGACGACGCGCCCGCTTGGGAAAGCAAAACGCCGAATGACACGTCTGCATGAATGACGCGACCGCATGGCATGCGTGATCTGCAGAATTTCAGAAGTCGCTGGCAGAGTTTCTGGGCCAGATGTTAACCCAGATTTCGACCCAGAAACACAGACTAGAGCCAGGGAACATGCAGAAACAGAGGAGAACAATTCATTCCACATAATTTTTAGTTTTGGATCGGAATTGGCTCCTCCCCTAGGTTTTTATCACTTGACATTCATAATTAGGATTTTTGGAAGATTTTGCTTTTTAGCTTTTGAGAAGAGGCCACCTCCGGTACTAGTCATTATACTTTGCTATTTGCTTTTTACTTATTCTTCCATGTTCTTAATCCCCCTAGAGTTGACATTGGCTTATTTTTACAAGTTATTAATATAGAATATTTTTATTTTTAATTAATCCTTTTCATTATTATTTATCATGTCTCTTTTTAATTCCCTTTCCTATGTTATGAGTTCTACATTCACAATGAGCGAGTAGTTCCCTTACTTGATGGGAAGTTGATTGAAAGGAACCCTTGAGTTGGGGTACTTAAAGGAGAAATTGTAATTGGGCTCATTGTTGGAATGCCCTCTAGTGACTGACACAAATCCTTTTCAATGAGCGGATTGGGACTTGTGTATAGAAATAGCATTCCAACTTGTTTGACTCTCCCTTACCTAGTAAGGTGTAACTAAACAGAGCAATCTTCAATTATCAATTAATCTTGAGAGTACTTCAACAAGAATAGGGCTTCCAACTAATCTACTCCTAGTCAAGGCTTTTATTTAGAATTAATTAAATTCTCTATTTTAATTTCCTGTTTATCAACTCAACCATTTTTGAAAACACCTGATTGATAAAATAGCACATCTCTCTGCAACTCGTTGGGAGACGACCTGGGACTCATACTCCTAGTATTTTAATTTAAATTTTGTGACAACCCTTCTAAATTGATAAGCGGATTTTCGGTTGGTTAAGGACTGTACTTGCAACGCATTTCTATTAATAATTTCTTAACCCGCCAATTTCTGCCACGTCAGCTACAGCACCAGTCATTTCTGTACCAAACTGGACATTACCATTCGAACTTATGTGTGATGCCAGTGATCATGCCATTGGTGCAATATTGGGATAGAGGCATGACAAACTTCTGCATGTCATTTACTATGCCAGTCGTGTACTAAATAATGCACAGAAGAATTACACAACCACAGAAAAGGAATTGCTTGTAGTGGTTTATGCCATTGACAAGTTCAGATCCTATTTGGTAGGATCAAAGGTGATTGTGTACACTGACCATGCTGCTCTTAAATATCTACTCACAAAGCAGGATTCATAACCCTGGCTCATAAGGTGGGTGCTGCTTCTGCAACAGTTTGGTATAGAAATAAGAGACAGAAAGGGGACAGAGAACCAAGTGGCAGATCACCTTACCGGATAGAACCAGTAGAAGGGGCATCCCTCCCCATTACTGAGATCTCTGAAACCTTTCCGGATGAGCAACTATTTGCCATTCAAGAAGTACCAGGTCATGTGAATAAAGAATGCCTTGTAGTAAGGACTCAAGGTTCTCCATCTGTAACCATGGGAATTAAGCATGAAGAGCTTCTCCTAATACAGAGTCAAACAGAGCCCCCACATTCAAACTCTAAGTTTGGTGTTGGGAGGCCACAGCCAAACTCTAAGTTTGGTGTTGAGAGATCTCAACCATACTCTGATCATCTATGAGGCTCTATGAGAGCTCACTGTCAAGCTATTGACATTAAAGAAGCGCTTATTGGGAGGCAACCCAATTTTATTTTTATTTTATCTATATTATTTTGTTTTCTTTTATGTTGATGATCATGTGAAGTCACAAAGACACTCATAAAAATAAAGCAGAAGTAAAAAATAGCACACCCTGGATGAAGGACTTACTGGTGTTTAAACGCCAGTATGGGCAGCAAAATGGGCGTTTAAACACCCAATCTGGCACTTTTCTGGGCATTTAAATGCTAGAACAGGGCACTAGACTGGCGTTTAAACGCCAAAACAGAGCAGAAAGCTGGCATTTAAACGCCAAAGCAGGGCAGCAAACTTGTGTTTAGACGCCAAAATAGGAAGGAAAGCTGGCGTTTAAACGCCAGAATAGGGCAGCAAACGGCCGTTTAAACGCCAGAATTGCACTCTAAGGCATTTTGAACGCCAAATTAGAGCAAGGATGAGAAATCCTTGGCTCTTCAGGATCTATGGATCCCACAGGATCCCCACCTACCTCAACTCATTCTCTCTCTTCTTCACACCTTTCTACAATACCCTCCCCCAATCACTTCCATATCTCTTCCCCAAATACCCCCATTCACCCTTTCATTTTCACACATCACAAACACCCTCTTCTCCCCTTGGCCGAACCCTATACACCCTCCATCTCCTCCATTTTCTTCCTCTTCTACATCTTTCCTTCTTCTTTTGCTCGAGGACGAGCAAATATTTTAAGTTTGGTGTGGTAAAAGCATTGCTTTTTGTTTTTCCATAACCATTTATGGCACCTAAGGTCGGAGAAACCTCTAGAAAGTGGAAAGGGAAGACAAAAGCTTCCACCTCTGAGTCATGGGAGATGGAGAGATTCATCTCAAGGGTCCATAGCTCAGTAGTAGAGCATTTGACTGCACAACAAGAGAGCCTACTCATGGACCCCAACAAGAGCATGATGAATTCCTTCATCAAGAAATCCCTGAGATGCCTCAAGGGATATATTTTTCTCCACACAACTATTGGAAGCAACTAAAGATAGGAGCACCAAAATCACTAGGGATGGAGCAACAAAGACAAGGAAGAGACATAGAGAAGCTCAAGAGCTCCATTTGTTCTTCAAGAGGAGGAAGACGCCACCGACACTAAGGTGGACTCATTTCTTAATCTCCTTGTCTAATTATTTTTCTTTTTTTCGAATTTTTGCTTGATATGTTATCTATGTTTGTGTCTTCATTACATGATCATTAGTGTCTAGTGTATATGCCTTAAAGCCATGAATAAATGAATCCTTCACCTTTCTTAAATAAAAAATGTGCTTAATTACAAAAGAACAAGAAGTACTTGGATTTCAAATTTTATCTTGAAATTAGTTTAATTATTTTGATGTGGTGGCAACATTTTTGTTCTTTGAATGAATGCTTGAACAGTGCATATTTTTTATCTTGTTGTTTATGAATGTTAAAGTTATTGGCTCTTGAAAGAATGATGAACAAAGAGAAATGTTATTGATAATCTGAAAAATCATGAGATTGATTCTTGAAAAGGAAAAAAAGATCCAAGGCTTTGAGCATTAATGGATAGGAGGGCCAAGGAAATAATATCCAGGCCTAAGCGGCTAAATTAAGCTGTCCCTAACCATGTGCTTGTGGCATGTAGGTCCAAGTGAAAAGCTTGAGACTGAGTGGTTAAAGTCGTGATCCAAAGCAAAAGAGTGTGCTTAAGAACTCTGGACACCTCTAACTGGGGACTTTAGCAAAGCTGAGTCACAATCTGAAAATGTTCACCCAGTTATGTGTCTGTGGCATTTATGTATCTGGTGGTAATACTGGAAAACAAAGTGCTTAGGGTCACGGCCAAGACTCATAAAGTAGCTGTGTTCAAGAATCAACATACTTAACTAGGAGAATCAATAACACTATCTAAAATTCTGAGTTCCTATGGATGCCAATCATTCTGAACTTCAAAGGAAAAAGTGAGATGCCAAAACTGTTCAGAAGCAAAACGCTACAAGCCCCGCTCATCTGATTGTGACTAAGTTTCATTGATATTGTGGGATTCATTGTATATTCTCTTCTTTTTATCCTATTTTGTTTTCAGTTGCTTGGGGACAAGCAATAATTTAAGTTTGGTGTTGTGATGAGCGGATAATTTATACGCTTTTTGGCATTATTTTTAGGTAGTTTTTAGTAGGATCTAGCTACTTTTTGGGATGTTTTTATTAGTTTTTATGCAAAATTCATATTTCTGGACTTTACTATGAGTTTGTGTGTTTTTCTGTGATTTCAGGTATTTTCTGGCTGAAATTGAGGGACCTGAGCAAAAATCTAATTCAGAGACTGAAAAAGGACTGTAGATGCTGTTGGATTCTGACCTCCCTGCAATCGAAGTAGATTTTCTAGAGCTACAAAAGTCCCAATGGCGCGCTCCTAATTGCTTTGAAAAGTAAACATCCAGGGCTTTCCAGCAATACATAATGGTCCATACTTTGAGCGAGTTTTGACGACGTAAATTGGCGTCAAAACGCCAACTCTCTGCCCTTTTCTAGCGTCAAAACGCCAGGGCTGGCATAAAAGTTGGAGCTAAAACGCCCAAACTGGCACAAAAGCTGACGTTTAAACCCAGGAACAGACCTCTACACGTGTAAAGCTGAATGCTCAGTCCAAGCACACACCAAGTGGGCCCGGAAGTGGATTTCTGCATCATTTACCTATTTCTGTAAACCCTAGTAGCTAGTTTCATTATAAATAGTATTTTTAAAGATTTATTTTGTACCTCATGACATTTTAAATCTGACTTTATATCTTCTATTCAAACACGCTTGCTTCCGTTCTAAGATATTCATTTGCACTTAAACATGATGAATGTGATGATCTGTGACACTCATCACCATTCTCAACCTATGAACGCATGTCTGACAACCACCTCTGTTCTATCTTAGATTGAATGTTTATCTCTTAGTCTCCATTCTGAAAGGTCGGAGTCTTCTTGGTATAAGCTAGGATTATTGGCGTCCATTCCTGGGATACGGAAAGTCTAAACCTTATCTGTGGTATTCCGAGTAAGATTTGGAAAGGAATAACTGTGATGAGCTTCAAACTCGTGAGTGTTGGGTGTAGTGACAGACGCAAAAGGATAACTGGATTCTATTCCAATATGATCGAGAAACGACAGATGATTAGCCGTGCGGTGTCTGCGCACATGGACCATTTTCACTGAGAGGATGGGAAGTAGCCATTGACAACGGTGACACCCTACACATAGCTTGCCATGGAAGGAGCCTTGAGTGCATGAATAAGGAAACAGTAGAAAAGCAGAGATTCAAATGACAGAGCATCTCCAAAACTCCAACCTGTTCTCCATTATTGAATTACAAGTACCTTTTATTTCATGCTCTTTTATTTTATTGCAAACAAAACCCTTTTCATTGATACTCTCCTGACTAAGAGTTACAAGGTAACCATAGCTTGCTTCAGGCTGACAATCTCCGTGGGATCGACCCTTACTCACGTAAGGTATTACTTGGACGACCCAGTGCACTTGCTGGTTAGTTGTGCGGAATTGCAAGTGTGATTGCAATTTTGTGCACCAACTTGGAACCAACATAAGATTGCTACGTGAGGTAGTGACATCGAATGACAAATTCTTGAAGACAAACGAATCAGAGTGGCGCAGCAGAAGCAGGTTGGATTATATATAAGGGATTGGAAGTGTTGAAAACTGTGTGGAGTTATTGTTTGGAACCCCGTGATAATGAATTGCGAGGATAAGGGATGGAACGGATTCAACCTTTAGTTGCTAATCGTTAAGAGGCGAATGAAGATAAGACCAAATTACTATTGCGAGAGAGTTGACGAGACAATCCTGAAAGTGTACCAAACCCCCATCTCGGAGAGAAAGCAAGTCTGCGATAGGCTTGGTGGCAGAAGCCGAATCAGTATTGATTGTACCGCAATTGAAGACACCAGTATAATCGGCAGAACCTAGGATCGAGTTGAAAGGAGTACCAGAAGAGAAAACTGTTCGACTAAGTGTTTTCCTGTGAGAAGCACCAGTTAGGCTAGTGAAGAAAGAAGAGAACGGCAGAAGGCTTTATGCGAGGGAAAGTGTGCCAACAGAATCTGTGCGAACCGATCTAATCTTCTTTTAAGACCTGTATTGGAACTCTACTTGGACTCCTTCTTAAATGACTTGAGCGTCTTTCTAGTTTTACCCTTTTCGCACACGAATCTTGTTTCTTCCAAAATGAACTTTAGCCTGTCCTGGTATAGCCACATAATCCTTGAATCCTGGAAACTCGTTGTGAGTAGAGTTACTCTCATTCACAGACCGCATACTTCAAGTTAACTGGGACTTCTTTGGTCCTATACGCTTTGCTCCTTCTACCGAAGGCTCTTGATTTGAGCTTTTATCTTGAGATGCACCTTGATTCCTCTTCTTATGTATTTCATTATTTTGGTATAGCTCTGTTTGATCACATGCAAGATTTTCTTTTGATTTCTTGAAAACACCCTTCGCGTTGCTCGTTCGTCAATCAGAACCTAACATCCTTTTGGAAATTAACTCATCCTGAACTTTTCGTCACGTACAACTCCTAGATGAGCTCACTAAAATGATGATTCTCTATAACAAGACTTTCGAGCACGAAAAGTACACATGTGTTACTTCGAAGAATTTTGGAGCCTTAATTCTTGACAACCATTTTACCTGCTGTTAAGTTAGCACTTTAGGATGTACTTTTTTTTACACCTAGATACGACGAAGGCTTTCAGACCTTGAAAGGAGACTAACATCAGTTCCAGTATTGATGATGCCCATGCTTAAGTGAACTACGTGAAATGATTGCGATGCCTTGTAGAAAAAGGATTTAGGATGCGTGCGAACACAACTTCGGAAAGTGGTGATGGACACCTGAGCGGGAAATCTCTGAGTATTACTCGTATGACCAAGGAGGATAAAGAGCTATCGAGGATATTGAAGTCTATTAGTGTGCCCAACGTCAAAAGTTGACGCATGAACTGATATCTGAAGCCTACAAGAGCGGATTTTTTATTCACCCTGTAATTACCGAAATGTGTCATGCATTTAGAGAAGACATTTTTGGGTGGCTTGGTAAAATGGCGTGGCGGCACGTGTGATTATGTAGCTGACATGTTAGGAAATAGAAATAAACCAACAGAAGCCATTCGAAATGCTGCAACCATTGAAGGTTCTACACTTAAGGTGAGGAAGGATAGCCATTGACTTTGGAATAGACTGCCGAGGTCTAGGACAGAAGGTGCTGCTGTTAGATAACTGTAGGACAAGCGACCAAGTCCAATCCGACCATCAAAACAAACTAATTATTGGAGATATTAACGAGACTATACACCAAGGAGAAGGTGGGATTTCATAGTGCTTTAGGCGCCTTTGTATTGATCTGAAACTAGAAGTATCAAGCATCATAGTCCCTGAGTTTGATAGTTGAGACAATTAAAAAAAAGCGATTTAAGATTCTCCCCACGAAAGGCCGACATAAAAGTTATGCAGACTGACAGAGTGAGCTTAGAGAGTTTAAGAGAGAACACTGTGTACTTTTGGAAACAGATTCGGCCATTGGTAAGAGGAGAGCGATCGACCTAAAAGAGTTTGTTTGGAGGACGATGGGCCATCTGAGGTGTTAGAACAAGTTAAACCGGTTTGATTAAAAAAGGATATGAAGTTCCAAGTGCACCTAATTAGAATTGATAATGTAAACAATAAGGAACTTTGAGGAAAAGAAGTCTTATTAGAAAGGTGACTTGGAGATCAAGTCAGAATGGAGGTACACACCGGAGAACTTGAATTTGAAATGGGGACAAACTTCCCTCACCTATTTACAGGAAACTGAATTCGAATTTTGTGGGCAAAATTCCCATTTAGGTGGGTAGAATGTAAAATCCGGTTAATTAAGGACTAATTAACCTATAAATTAAAATATATTCTAGAAAGTGAGAAATGAAGTTTTTATGGTTTAATGTGATAGAGTGATGAGTGGATAATTTATACGCTTTTTGGCATTTTTTAGTATGTTTTTAGTATGTTTTAGTTAGTTTTTATTATATTTTTATTAGTTTTTATTTAAAATTCACTTTTCTGGACTTTACTATGAGTTTGTACATTTTCCTGTGATTTCAGGTATTTTCTGGCTGAAATTAAGGGACCTGAGCAAAAATCTGATTCAGAGGCTGAAAAGGATTGCAGATGCTGTTAGATTCTGACCTCTCTGCATTCGAAGTGGATTTTCTGGAGCTACAGAAGCCCAATTGGCACGCTCTCAATTGAGTTGGAAAGTAGACATCCTGGGCTTTCTAGAAATATATAATAGTTCATACTTTTCTCGAGATTTGATGACCCAAACCGGCGTTCCAAATCAGCTCAAGACTGCCCGGCGTTAAACGCCGGAACTGGCACAGAAGTGGGAGTTAAACGCCCAAACTGGCACAAAAGCTGGCGTTTAACTCCAAGAAAAGTCTCTACACATGGAAGCTTCAATGCTCAGCCCAAGCACACACCAAGTGGGACCGGAAGTGGATTTTTACGTCATTTACTCATTTTTGTAAATCCTAAGCTACTAGTTCTCTATAAATAGGACCTTTTGCTATTGTATTTTCATCGGGGTAGCTATCTTCGAGTAGTCTTATGCTATCTTAGATCATGGGGCTGGCCTCTCAGCCATGCCTAGACCTTGTTCTTATGTATTTTCAACGGTGGAGTTTCTACACACCATAGATTAAGGTGTGGAGCTCTGTTGTACCTCGAGTATTAATGCAATTACTATTATTCTTCTATTCAATTCAGCTTATTCTTGTTCTAAGATATTCATTTGCACCCAAGAACATGATGAATGTGATGATTATGTGATGCTCATCATCATTCTCACTTATGAACGCGTGCCTGACAACCACTTCCGTTCTACATGCAAACAAGGCTTGAATGTCTATCTCTTGGATTCCTTAATCAGAATCTTCGTGGTATAAGCTAGAATTGATGGCGGCATTCAAGAGAATCTGGAAGGTCTAAATCTTGTCTGTGGTATTCTGAGTAGGATTCAGGGATTGAATGACTGTGACGAGCTTCAAACTCGCGATTGTGGGGCGTTAGTGACAGACGCAAAAGAATCAATGGATTTTATTCCGACATGATTGAGAACCGATAGATGAATAGCCGTGCTGTGACAGAGTGCGTTGAACATTTTCACTGAGAGGACGGGACTGTAGCCATTGACAACGGTGATGCCCAACATACAGCTTGCCATGGAAAGGAGTAAGAAGGATTGGATGAAGACAGTAGGAAAGCAGAGAGACGGAAGTGACAAAGCATCTCCATACGCTTATCTGAAATTCTCACCAATGAATTACATAAGTATCTCTATCTTTATTTTATATTTTATTTATCTTTTAATCATCAATCCTCCATAACCATTTGAATCCGCTTGACTGAGATTTACAAGATGACCATAGCTTGCTTCATACCAACAATCTCCGTGGGATCGACCCCTTACTCGCGTAAGGTTTATTACTTGGACGACCCAGTGCACTTGCTGGTTAGTTGTGCGAAGTTGTGATAAAGAGTTGAGAATGCAATTGAGCGTACCATGTTGATGGCGCCATTGATGATCACAATTTCATGCACCAAGTTTTTGGCGCCGTTGCCGGGGGATTGTTCGAATTTGGACAACTGATGGTTCATCTTGTTGCTTAGATTAGGTATTTTTCTTCAGAATTTTTAAGAATGAATTCTAGAGTTTCAAGGTGATGTTCTTATCATCACCAAAGCTGATTGATTCTCATCAATTTAGCTCTTGAATGTAATGTCCTGCTGAAGCTTGGCTAGCCATGTCTAATTTCTTTAGACTAAAGCTTTAGACTAACATTGCATGATTCATGGAATTCACATTAAGAATTTAGATATCCTTATTTTCTTTTACACTCAATTTTCAAAAAAATCCAAAAAAAAAATTATAAAATCTTAAAACCAAAAAGAATTTTATGTTTCTTGTTTGAGTCTAGTGTCTAATTTTAAGTTTGGTGTCAATTGCATGTCTTTATTCTTCTAATTTTCGAAAATTATATGCACTATGTTCTTCATTGATCTTCAAGTTGTTCTTGATGATTTCCTTGCTCTGATCTTTAAATTCTCTTGTCTTGAGTGTTTTGTTGTTTCTCATATGCATTCTCAGTTTGTTAGTGTCAGTAGTATACAAACTTCTAAGTTTGGTGTCTTGCATGCATTGTTTATTTGATCTTAGTGGCATTTTGATTATTCCTCATCATTAAAAATTCAAAAAAAATTTTAAATTGTGACTTTTCAAGTCAATAATACAGAGAATTGAAGATTCAGAACATGCAGCAGAGGAATTACACAGAAAAAGCTGGGCGTTCAAAACGCCCAGTGAGGAAGGAAAACTGGCGTTTAAACGCCAGCCAGGGTGCCTGGCTGGGCGTTTAACGCCCAAAAAGGTAGAGTTTTGAGCGTTAAACGCCAGAATGGATACCATTCTGGGCGTTTAACGCCAGGATGGCACAAGAGGGAAGATTTTGTTTTTAATTCAGTTTTTTTTTCAAGTTTTCATAATTTTTCAAAATCAAATTTTTTTCAAATCATATCTTTTCAATCATATATTTTCAAAATCAATTTCTTTCTATTTTTCAAAAATTACTTGTTAACAATTAATGATTTGATTCAACATTTCAAGTATGTTGCCTTTTCTGTTGAGAAAGGTTTAATGTCTGAATCATATCTTTTAAATTTCTTGTTAGCCAAGTCATTAATTTTAAAAATCAAATCTTTTTAAATTATTTTTCAATCATATCTTTTTAATCACATCTTTTTCAAAATAGTTTTCAATCATATCCTTTTGATTTCTAGTTTCAAAATCTTTTTTAAAAATCACTTTATTTCTTTCCCAACTTTAATTTTCGAAAATCATTCTTCAGTTTTTCAAAAATTTCTTCAAAATCTTTTAATTTATTTTCGAAAATTCTTCCCCTCTTCTCACATCCTTCTATTTATGGACTAACACTCCTCCTCAATGCACAATTCGAACTCTATCCCTCTTGATAAGTTCGAATTCTTCTACCTCCACCTTCTATTCTTCTTTTCCTCTCACATCTCAAGGAATCTCTATATTGTGACATAGAGGATTTCATATTTTCTTGTTCTCTTCTCTTTCATATGAGCAGGAACAAGGACAAAAGCATTCATATTGAGGCTGATCCTGAACCTGAAAGGACCTTAAAGCGGAAGCTAAGAGAAGCTAAAGCACTACTCTCTGGAGAGGACCTAACAGAAATCTTCAAACAAGAAGAAGACATGGCAGCCGAAAACAACAACAATGCCAACAATGTACGGAAGGTGCTGGGTGACTTTACTGCACCTACTCCCGACTTCTATGGGAGAAGCATCTCTATCCCTGCCATTGGAGCAAACAACTTTGAGCTTAAGCCTCAATTAGTTTCTCTAATGCAACAAAATTGCAAGTTCCATGGACTTCCATTGGAAGATCCTCACCAATTTTTAGCTGAGTTCTTACAAATCTGTGACACTATCAAGACCAATAGGGTTGATCCTGAGGTCTACAGACTTATGCTATTCCCTTTTGCTGTAAGAGACAGAGCTAGGATATGGTTGGGCTCACAACCTAAAGAAAGCCTGAACTCTTGGGAAAAGCTAGTCAATGCCTTCTTGGCAAAGTTCTTTCCACCTCAAAAATTGAGTAAGCTTAGAGTGGAAGTCCAAACCTTCAGACAGAAGGAAAGTGAATCCCTCTATGAAGCTTGGGAAAGATACAAACAATTAATCAGAAAGTGTCCTTCTGACATGTTTTCTGAATGGAGCATCATAGGTATCTTCTATGATGGTCTGTCTGAACTGTCCAAGATGTCATTAGACAGCTCTGCTGGAGGATCTCTTCATTTGAAGAAGACGCCTGCAGAAGTTCAAGAACTCATTGAAATGGTTGCAAATAACCAATTCATGTACACTTCTGAAAGGAATCCTGTGAACAATGGGACGAATCAGAAGAAAGGAGTTCTTGAGATTGATGCTCTGACTGCCATATTGGCTCAGAACAAAATATTGACTTAGCAAGTCAATATGATTTCTCAAAGTCTGTCTGGAATGCAAGCTGCACTAGGCAGTACTAAGGATGCCTCATCTGAAGAAGAAGCTTATGATCCTGAGAACCCATCAAAGGAAGAGGTGAATTACATGGAAGAACTCTCTGGAAACACCTATAATTCTTCATGGAGAAATGATCCAAATCTCTCATGGAAGGATCAATAGAGACCTCAACAAGGTTTCAACAACAATAATGGTGGAAGAAACAGGTTTAGCAATGGCAAGCCCTTTCCATCATCTTCTCAGCAACAGACAGAGAATTCTAAGCAGAGCCACTCTGACTTAGCAACCATGGCCTCTGATCTAATTAAAACCACTCAAAGTTTCATGACTGAAACAAGGTCCTCCATTAGAAACTTGGAGGCACAAGTGGGTCAGCTGAGTAAGAAAGTTACTGAACTCCCTCCTAGTACTCTTCCAAGCAATACAGAAGAGAATCCAAAAGGAGAGTGTAAGGCCATCAACATGGCCGAATTTGGAGAGGAGGAAAAGGTAGTGATCGCCACTGAGGAAGACCTCAATGGACGTCCACTGGCCTTCAATGAGTTCCCTAATGAGGAACCATGGGAATCTGAGGCTCACACTGAGACCATAGAGATTCCATTGGAATTACTTCTGCCATTCATGAGCTCTAATGAGTATTCTTCCTCTGAAGAGGACGAAGATGTCACTGAAGAGCAAGTTGCTAAGTACCTTGGAGCAATCATGAAGCTAAATGACAAGTTATTTGGTAATGAGACTTGTGAGGATGAACCCCCTTTGCTCACCAAAGAACTAGATAACTTGACTAGGCAGAGATTACCTCAAAAGAGACAGGACCCTGGGAAGTTCTCAATATCTTGTACATTAGGCACCATAACCTTCGAGAAGGCTCTGTGTGACCTAGGGTCAAGCATAAACCTCATGCCTCTCTCTGTAATGGAGAAGCTAGGGATCTTTGAGGTACAAGTTGCAAGAATCTCACTAGAGATGGCAGACAATTCAAGAAAACAAGCTTATGGACTTGTAGAGGATGTTCTGGTAAAGATTGAAGACCATTACATCCCTGCTGATTTCATAGTCCTAGAGACTGGAAAGTGCATAGATGAATCCATCATCCTTGGCAGACCCTTCCTAGCCACAGCAAAGGCTGTGATTGATGTTGACAGAGGAGAATTAATCATTCAAGTGAATGACAAATCCCTTGTGTTTAAGGCTCAAGGATATCCCTCTGTAACCATGGAGAGGAAGCATGAAGAGCTTCTCTCAAAACAAAGTCAAACAGAGCCCCCACAGTCAAACTCTAAGTTTGGTGTTGGGAGGCCACAACCAAATTCTAAGTTTGGTGTTGAACCCCCACATTCAAACTCTAAGTTTGGTGTTGGGAGGTTCCAACATTGCTCTGAACATCTGTGAGGCTCCATGAGAGCCCACTGTCAAGCTACTGACATTAAAGAAGTGCTTGTTGGGAGGCAACCCAATATTATATTTATCTATTTTCCTTTGTTATTTTATGTTTTTTGTAGGTTGATGATCATGTGAAGTCACAAAAACAATTGAAAAAGCAAAAACAGAATGAAAAATAGAAAGAAAAATAGCACACCCTGGAGGAAAAGCTTGCTGGCATTTAAACGCCAGTAAGGGTAGCAAATGGGCGTTTAACGCCCAGTCTGGCACCATTCTGGGCGTTTAACGCCAGAAAAGGGCACCAGACTGGCGTTTAATGCCAGAAAAGGGCAGCAGCCCGGCGTTTAATGCCAAGATTGGCAGAAAGGGCGTTTTACACGCCACTTGGTGCAGGGATGAGCTATCCTTGACACCTCCGGATCTGTGGACCCCACAGGATCCCCACCTACCCCACCACTCTCTCTCTTCTTCACCCATTCACCAATCACCTCAATTCCTCTTCCCCAAAAACCCCTCACCTATCAAATCCCACCATTCTCTTCACCACTCACATTCATTCTTCATAAAACCCCACCTACCCCACCATCCAAATTCAAACCACTTTCCCTCCCAAACCCACCCATAATGGCTGAACCCTATCCCTCTCTCCACCCCTATATAAACCCTTCTTTACTCCTTCATTTTCACACAACCTAAACACTACTTTTCCCCCTTGGCCGAACCACAAAGCCCCCTCCATCTCCTCCATTTCCTTCTTCTTCTACTCTTTTCTTTCTTCTTTTGCTCGAGGACGAGCAAACCTTCTAAGTTTGGTGTGGTCAAAGCGTTGCTTTTTGTTTTTCCATAACCATTTATGGCACCTAAGGCTGGAGAAACCTCTAGAAAGAGAAAAGGGAAGGCAAAAGCTTCAACCTTCGAGTCATGGGAGATGGAGAGATTCATCTCAAGGGTGCATCAAGACCACTTCTATGAAGTTGTGGCCATGAAAAAGGTGATCCTGAGGTCCCTTTCAAACTCAAAAATAGTGAATATCCGGAGATCCGACATGAGATCCAAAGAAGAGGTTGGGAAGTTCTTACCAACCCCATTCAACAAGTCGGAATCTTAATGGTTCAAAAGTTCTATGCCAATGCATGGATCACCAAGAACCATAATCAAAGTGTGAACCCGGACCCAAAGAATTGGCTTACAACGGTTCGGGGAAAATGCTTAGATTTTAGTCCGGAAAATGTAAGGTTGGCATTCAACTTGCCCATGATGCAAGGAGATGAACACCCCTACACTAGAAGGGTCAACTTTGATCAAAGGTTGGACCAAGTCCTCATAGACATTTGTGAAGAGGGCGCTCAATGGAAGAGAGATTCAAGAGGGAAGCCGGTTCAACTGAGAAGGCATGACCTCAAGCCCGTGGCTAGGGGATGGTTGGAGTTTATCCAATGCTCAATCATTCCCACTAGCAACCGGTCCAAAGTTACTATAGACCGGGCTATCATGATTCATAACATCATGATTGGAGAGAAGTAGAAGTTCATGAGGTTATATCCCAAGAACTTTATAAGGTGGCGGACAAGTCCTCTACCTTGGCAAGGTTAGCCTTCCCTCATCTCATTTGTCACCTCTGTAATTCAGTTGGAATTAACATAGAGGGAGACATCCTCATTGATGAGGACAAGCCCATCACTAAGAAGAGGATGGAGCAAACAAGAGATCCCACTCATGGACATGAGGAGATTCCTCATCATGAAATCCCTGAGATGCCTCAAGGGATGCACTTTCCTCCACAAAACTATTGGGAGCAAATCAACACCTCCCTAGGAGAATTGAATTCCAACATGGGACAACTAAGGGTGGAGCACCAAGAACATTCCATCCTCCTCCATGAAATTAGAGAAGATCAAAGAATCATGAGAGAGGAGCAACAAAGGCAAGGAAGAGACATTGAGGAGCTCAAGCACTCCATAAGATCTTCAAGAGGAAGAACAAGTCGCCATCACTAAGGTGGACCCGTTTTTTAATCTCCTTGTCCTTTATTTTTCTGTTTTTCGAAAATTATGCTTTATGTTTTATTTACGTTTGTGTCTTATGATCATTGGTGTCTTAGTATCTATGCCTTAAAGTTATGAATGTCCTATGAATCCATCACCTTTCTTAAATGAAAAATGTTTTTATTACAAAAGAACAAGAAGTACATGATTTCGAATTCATCCTTAAAACTAGTTCAATTATTTTGATGTGATGACAATAATTTTTATTTTCTGAATGTATGCTTGAACAGTGCATATGTCTTTTGAATTTGTTGTTCATGAATGTTAAAATTGTTGGCTCTTGAAAGAATGATGAAAAAGGAGACATGTTACTGAGGATCTGAAAAATCATAAAAATGATTCTTGAAGCAAGAAAAAATAGTGAATTCAAAAAAAAAAGGAGAGAGAAGAGAAAAAAAAGCAAGCAGAAAAAGCCAATAGCCCTTTAAACCAAAAGGCAAGGGTAATAAAAAGGATCCAAGCTTTGAGCATCAGTGGATAGGAGGGCCTACAGGAATAATATCCTGTCCTAAGCGGCTAAACCAAGTTGTCCCTAACCATGTGCTTTTGGTGTGAAGGTGTCAAGTGAAAACTTGAGACTGAGCGGTTAAAGTCATTATCCAAAGCAAAAAGAGTGTGCTTAAGAACCCTAGACACCTCTAATTGGGGACTCTAGCAAAGCTGAGTCACAATCTGAAAAGGTTCACCCAGTTATGTGTCTGTGGCATGTATGTATCCGGTGGTAATACTGGAAAATAGAGTGCTTTGGGCCACGGCCAAGACTCATAAAGTAGCTGTGTTCAAGAATCAACATACTTAACTAGGAGAATCAATAACACTATCTGGATTCTGAGTTCCTATAGAAGCCAATCATTCTGAACTTCAAAGGATAAAGTGAGATGCCAAAACTGTTCAGAGGCAAAAAGCTACTAGTCCCGCTCATCTAATTGGAGCTAAGTTTTATTGATAGTTCGGAGTTTATAGTATATTCTCTTCTTTTTATCCTATTTGATTTTCAGTTGCTTGGGGACAAGCAACAATTTAAGTTTGGTGTTGTGATGAGTGGATAATTTATACGCTTTTTGGCATTGTTTTTAGTATGTTTTAAGTATATTTTAGTTAGTTTTTATTATATTTTTATTAGTTTTTATTTAAAGTTCACTTTTCTGGACTTTACTATGAGTTTGTGTGTTTTTCTGTGATTTCAGGTATTTTCTGGCTGAAATTAAGGGACTTGAGCAAAAATCTGATTCAGAGGCTGAAAAGGACTGCAGATGCTGTTGGATTCTGACCTCCCTGCATTCGAAGTGGAATTTCTAGAGCTATAGAAGCCCAATTGGCACGCTCGCAATTGCGTTAGAAAGTAGACATCCTAGGCTTTCCAGCAATATATAATAGTTCATACTTTACTCGAGATTTGATGGCCCAAACCGGCGTTCCAAATCAGCTCAAGACTGCCCGGCGTTAAACGCCGGAACTGGCACAGAAGTGGGAGTTAAACGCCCAAACTGGTACAAAAGCTGGCGTTAACTCCAAGAAAAGTCTCTACACATGAAAGCTTCAATGCTCAGTCCAAGCACACACCAAGTGGGCCCGGAAGTGGATTTTTACGTCATTTACTCATTTTTGTAAATCCTAAGCTACTAGTTCTCTATAAATAGGACCTTTTGCTATTGTATTTTCATCGGGGTAGCTATCTTCGAGTAGTCTTATGCTATCTTAGATCATGGGGCTGGCCACTCGGCCATGCCTAGACCTTGTTCTTATGTATTTTCAACGGTGGAGTTTCTACACACCATAGATTAAGGTGTGGAGCTTTGCTGTACCTCGAGTATTAATGCAATTACTATTGTTCTTCTATTCAATTCAGCTTATTCTTGTTCTAAGATATTCATTTGCACCCAAGAACATGATGAATGTGATGATTATGTGACGCTCATCATCATTCTCACTTATGAACACGTACTTGACAACCACTTCCGTTCTACATGCAAACAAGGCTTGAATGTCCATCTCTTGGATTCCTTAATCAGAATCTTCGTGGTATAAGCTAGAATTGATGGCGGCATTCTTGAGAATCCGGAAGGTCTAAATCTTGTCTGTGGTATTCTGAGTAGGATTCAGGGATTGAATGACTGTGACGAGCTTCAAACTCGCGATTGTGGGGCGTTAGTGACAGACGCAAAAGAATCAATGGATTCTATTCCGACATGATCGAGAACCGACAGATGAATAGCCGTGATGTGACAGAGTGCGTTGAACATTTTCACTGAGAGGACGGGACTGTAGCCATTGACAACGGTGATACCCAACATACAGCTTGCCATGGAAAGGAGTAAGAAGGATTGGATGAAGACAGTAGGAAAGCAGAGAGACGGAAGGGACAAAGCATCTCCATACGCTTATCTGAAATTCTCACCAATGAATTACATAAGTATCTCTATCTTTATTTTATGTTTTATTTATCTTTTAATCATCAATCCTCCATAACCATTTGAATCCGCCTGACTGAGATTTACAAGATGACCATAGCTTGCTTCGTACCAACAATCTCCGTGGGATCGACCCTTACTCACGTAAGGTTTATTACTTGGACGACCCAGTGCACTTGCTGGTTAGTTGTGCGAAGTTGTGATAAAGAGTTGATATTGCAATTGAGCGTACCATGTTGATGGCGCCATTGGTGATCACAATTTCGTGCACCATAGAGAAATTCAAAATGAGAATTTTGACACCAATTTTAAAGAAATCGGCCCAAGACTGAGCCGAACGGGCCAAACCAGGCCAGCCAGACCCAAGTTAGACCCAAGGGGCCCAGCTAAGCCTCATTAATATAAGAGCTCCTATTATACAAAACACACACACACGCTGAACACAAAGGGAAAGGGGGAGAAGAAACATAAACCCTTGCTCCTATTCACCTCAAAATTCCATTGATCATAATTTTTTATTCGGAGCTCCGATTGACGCACCATTTGCGACCACGCGACTGCAGTGTCGAGCTCTACAAAACTCACACAATCAATCTTGAGGATCAAATTAATTTGAGGGAAAGGCTTGTTCTTGCTCCCTTGATCCTTGAAATAAGGCATATATATATATATATATATATATATATATATATATATATATATATATATATATGTATTGGAGCTTGATTAGTGGTTTTGAAAAGCTTTGGAGTGGAGTACCAAGCTTGGAAATCTGTTTGTGAAGCCTAGAGATATTAGAAGTTGAGGAGAAGTGAGATTTGAGGTGTTCTGGGTGGAAGGGGAATCGGCCAACGTATGGTTTCAATTTTCTGTATCTAAAATATAATGTGGTTGTGAAAACGTAGGCTAGTGACCCTAGGATAGGGCTTTGGAATGTTGATATAGTTGTTGGATAATTTGGATTGTGTTAAATGTGCATGTATGATGGTGGAAATGATTGTGAGTGGTTGCATGGGTTGGTAAAGCATGTAATGTTGTGTGTGATATGGATTAAAATGTTGGATTGATGATAGAGTTGAGGCTCTTGTTGATGAGCATGATTCGAAGTGTGATATTGATGTGTGTGTGTGTGTGTGTGTGTGTGTGTGTTTGTGTGTGTGGTGATTGATGAATTGGATATTTGTTAGGAGATTGAGATATGAAATGTTGATTATGATGTGAGTTTTGTTAAATTGAGATTTAGTTAAATATGGTGGAATTGGTGAGTTGATGATTGAAAGAAGTTTGGAAATGGTTAATGTTGGGATGGTTGAGTTTTTGGTTGATTTTAAATAGATTTGGAAGTGTATGTTTTGAAATTTGGGAGTTTATGAGTTTTGGTAAAATAATAGAATTTTGATGAACTTCAACAGATCATATCTTGAGCTATTATTTTTGGAATTTGATGATTTTTATATCAAAAGAAAGATAATTTCCTAAGCTTTAAAATGGTTTAAATTTGATGGAAATCTGAATTTTGTGGAAGGAGATATGATCGTTGGAAGTTTGGGCCAAAAATAAAAATTCTGCAGATTTTGCAGAATGTGAGACTTCTGGTTTGTGTGCGCACGCACTCCCCACGGGATTCTGAACCTGTGCACACGCACAGCCTTATGCGTACACACATGCGGGAACAAGGTCACTGATAGGAGCGCTAGCATGCCCTGTACGCACACACAACCAATGAGGGTTTTCGAGTTGTGCGTACACATAGGCCTGTGCGCACGCACAAGTTGGGAATGGCTCTCGGTTGATGGCGCTAGCACACCTTGTGCGCGCACTCAACCTTGGAAATTTAACTTTCTGTGCGTACGCACAAGCCAGTGCGCACGCACACTTTCTAAAAACATTTCTCGGCGTGCGCACGCACACCCCTGTGCGTATGCACACACACCACTATGCGTACGAATGCAACCCTGTTATTTTCTAAAGCATTTGTTTTTAAGTCTTTCACATTTCCAACAAGCTTGTAACCCTCCGAGATGTTATTTCACATTTATAAACCCCCAATTTTATCCCTTGAATCTTAAATTGATACAGGATGCCTAGTGAATGAGAGTAAGCTAGGGAAAAGGATAACTTGCGGAGGAAGAAAGTGGATATTATGATGAGTTATGATTAATAAAGACGATATGAGATGTTGAGGAGGATGGTGGAGTACTGTGTATGATATGAGCTGAATGGCTGCGTATAAGATGAGCCGAATGGCTGTGTATGAGATGATGGCTTGTGGCTGATCATGAATTAGATAAATGAATTATAAAGATAATGAAATCAAAGTTTATTGTGATGTGCCTCCAGATAAGACGCAGTGGTGCTAACCACTTGCTCCGGGTAAGAGGCGAGAACTCCGGGTATGAATTGAGTATGATTGGATGAATGAATGAATGTTAATGGTAATGAAAGTGTGTTTCTGTATGTGACTCCAGGTAAGATGCAGCAGTGTTACCCTCTTGCTCTGGGTAAAAGTCAGTAAGCCGGGTAAGATGCAGCGGTGCTATCCACTTGCTCCGGAAAAATTTGAGGTTGCGGGTAATGTAACATCCTACCATACAGAGTCTTATGCTTAAGTCATAATTCAGAGATGGCAAGGTATTACGACCTCTAAAATAAAAATTTAGTACGTATAGTAGTATGAATGATTGATTATAACTAGGAGCCTTTGAAGAAAAAAGGGTAAACAAAAATCGCAACTCTAAAGCGCAACACTCCGATCGATAACGTAACAAACAAGGATAACCAACGCGAGATTATATATATACAAAGGAGTGTAAAAAACAGGAATATCAAGACTCAAGATCCGGCTGCGAAGATAACCGGTCTGAGCATAGCAATATATACATATGATAAAATAAGGAAAACCCCAAAGGAAACCCAAAGGGACACAAATACATAAAACCTATTCTCCAAAATCTCCCATAAGAGGAGTCATCACAGTTTGTATTATTTAATGGAGATAAAAGCATCTAAGCAAAACATATCAACCAAAACATAGCCCCGAGAACAAAGGATCTTTGCAAATATAGAAGTCTCCAGCATGCCTCAGCGGGAAACCTCACGTCCTGCATCTGAAAACTACAAAATCCGCATGGGTGAGAACCAGAGGTCCCCAGCATGGTAACAGCTTCCACATATATAATACATAATAATAGAGGAAAGCCAAAGGCAATCCTAGAACTTCCTCCAGATAATTCAAAACTTATAAACAAGCTAAACCATATAAAGGCATCTGACTAAAGGTTCTTCAGTCTAACTAATACTTCCCTTTCCAATTCCTTCAAACCCCCCAACCACCAGCAGGAGTATAATGTAGCAAACACAGTTATATCAGACAATAAATATACAATTAGGAACAAGTAAGATATTTAGACAATTAGCAAGTAATATGCAGTCAAATAGGCAATCTCAAACAATTCATATAGTATGCATATGATGAATGCCTGTTCCTAGTGGCTGATGATATCATCTGTTGGTTATAGAGCCAACCCGACAAGTCCTGGCAGCTAACCATTGGACTGTCCCTCTGTCGCGCATCCCCAACTCGAGTTATACTCATCATAAACTTGATCATAATCATGATCCATATCCATTACCCTCACTGGTGAATATTTACGGGGGCGAGCTCATCCGGGCCTTTCACAGTGCCCGGCCACACTTACGACATAGGGTTAATAGAGCTTCGAGTCTCAACCTGGAGCACGTGGTGGCTAGCCACTGCTACCTCCCAGGAAAACTCTCATCTCCAATAGTGGAAGTGCAACATTCACAATTCATTCAACAGCATATATGCATTTGTACATGGCCATAATCATGGCTCCGCCGTAACACGGCAATAATCTAGCCTTCCGGCTCACGGTTAAATCCATAACCAGCCCATTGGCATCACGGTTAAATCCATAACCAGCCATCTCATTAACAAATACGGCCTTTCGGCCCATGGCATAACAAGCACTTCCACCACCATGCTCCGCATCTCACATAATCATGCTTGATCCTCAATGATCATTCATTTTTCCCTTGCTTCACTCGCAAGTTACCTCATTCACTAGCCCCTTTTTAATAGCTAGGCATGTCATAATGATTTAAGACATAAATGGTGAGATTGGAGGCTTAGAAGTATGAGATTTGGCTTTTAAAACTCAAAAATCAACTTTGGGATGAAAACAGGGCCACGCGTACGCGCACTCCACGCGCACGCGTGGATGGCCTCAAAACTCATCGACGCGCAAGCGTCATGCACGCTAATGCGTGGATTAAAAATTTGCCAATCGACGCGCATGCGTCAACCACGCGTACGCGTGGGTGTTCTCGTGCCCCAAGCACAACACTGGCACAGTTCTAGCATAACTCTCTGGAAAATAGCTGGGCATTGGGTGCAGCACAATCGGCGCGCCCGCGCACATCACGCGCACGCGTGGATGGCACTTTCTGGAAGATCGGCGCGTACGCGCCAGGTGCGCCCACGCGCAAGGGGTCATTCTGCTAAAAATTTTTCTAAGTTAAAAGCTGCAGAATTCACAGATTCAACCCCCAATCTTCCGACGGACATAACTTCCTCATTTTAAATCGTTTTTCACCCGTTCTTCAAACGGCATGGACATCCCGGATCCAATTTCATTTCTAAATAGATTTGGCACAAAACAGAGATCCGTAGTCCAAGTTATGTCCCGTCAAAGTATGCATAAAAATCATATTTTTCATACAAAACCACAAAGTGCCATTTTCAAAACAAGCCATTTGCAACTCTTTTCAAAATCTATCAAAACATGCCAATTTCATCCCTTTTCTTTGAAATCAATCAAAATATATCAAATTCAACATCAAGCCTCCTCAACTCACACATTGACACTTTACCACAATTTACAAAATCACTATCTCATCATTTTAACCCACTTCACCCAAGTGGCTCAAATTCAAACATATTGACATGTCATATACTATTCCTCATGCCAATTCTCAACAACACCAATTCCAATAAGTCATTATTGTACTCACTCAACATCATACTCACCATCAACATGGTTCAACCCACAATTCAACCATAACCATTCATCAAGCATATATCACAACATGCATATTTCTCATACATCATACCACCAAGGCATCAATAATCATCATCACATATATGACCACATCATATATCTCAATCATTCAACAACATCAACAATTCAATGCCTATCTTAGGGCCTCTAGCCTAAGTATTTCCTACCACATTACATATTAGATACGGGAAACCAAAACCATACCTTAGCCGATTTCCCAAGCTCAACCGGAGCACTTCCAAACCACTTATCCACAAGCTCTCAAGGCCTCAAAACCTCCAAGAACAGATTTTTCACCACCAAACCCTTTCCAAGCTTTTCAAAATCACCAATTAAGCTCCAATATTCACATATACACAACCTAAGCCACAATCATCATACCCATACACAACATCTCAATACCCAAACATCATAGAACAACAAATCACACTAGGGTTGAGAATCTTACCACACCCAAGGTCCAAGGAGATAAGATTAACCTTCTCCTTCAAGAGTGTTGGGTCCTATAACATCAAAGAGCCCAAAATCTCAATATTTTTGCTCATAAAACTCGAAAACAATGCTGGAATTTCGAAGAGCAAAACGTGGGTTACCTCAAGATTAATTGTATGGGTTTTGTAGAGCTCTCCGCGGTGAACGCGTGGCCGCAAATAGAGCGACAATCGGAGCTCTAGATCAAAAGTTATGGTGGTTTGAAGATCAAGTGAGAGAAAGAAGTTGAGAGAGTGTTCTTCCTCCCCTTTCTTCAATTTCAGCGTGTTTGAGTGTGTTGTGAGGAGAGAGAGTGCTGAAAACTAGGGTTTTGGTTTAGTTATGTTGGGCCAAGGGCCCACTTTGGGTCCGGTTGGCCCGGTTTGGCCCGTTCGGTCCAATCTTGGTCCGAATTCTATAAAATTGGTACCGAAATTCTCGTCTCAATCTCCTCTATCACATTTAGCCATAAAAATCACATTTTAGGCTTTCTAGAATAAATTCTCATTTATAGGTTAATTAGCCGTTAATTAACCGGATTTTACAGGTAAGACGCAAGGGTTGTGTTCTGTTGCCACTTGCTCCGGGCCGAGAATGTAACACTGCCTGGGTAAGAGGCAGGGTGAAGTTGTCCCCTACTCCGAGTACGCGGGTAAGATGCAAGGGTTGTGGCGTTGTCCCACTTCCTCCGTATTTGGTGTTCTGTCCAATGGTTAGCTACCAGGACATGTCGGGTTGACTTTGCAACCGACAGATGAGACTCATCAGCTACTAGGACATGCATGCATCATATGCATTACATGTGATTTGTTTGGAATGTCTAATTGATTGCATCATTACTTGCTAATTGCCTAATACTCTTATCTTCTTCCTACTTGTGCATTTCTTTGTTTGATATACTTGTGTTTGCATCTCAATTACTGTTGGCAGTTGGGAGGTCTGGAGGATTTGGAAAAGGAATATTTAGTTAGCCTGAAGAACCATAAGTTAGTCGCCTGTTTTCACTTATCTCATGGTTTAGTTATATTGATATGCTTTGATTATAAAATACGAGTTCTAGGACTGCCTTCGGCTTTCTCAGGACATTACATGTTAGATATTTGGGCACCGTTACCATGCTGAGAATCTCCGGTTCTCACCCATGCGAATTTTGTGGTTTTCAGATGCAGGACATGAGGCTCCTCACTGAGGCATGCTGGAGACTTCCTTTTGGCGAAGATCCTTAGCTTTTGGGATTTTGTTTTGATCATTATATACTTGTTTAGATACTTATATTCTCTACTGTATATATATATTGTATTGACTCCTCTTAGAGGTTATTTTGGAGAAACATGTTTTGTGTATTATATTTGGGCTTGGTTTTGAGTAGTTCCTATATATATATATGTGTGTATGTGTGTGTGTGTGTGTGTGTGTGTGCGTGTGCTATGCTCTGACTGGTTATCATCGCAGACCGAGTCCTGAGCCTTGATATATGTATTCTTGGCACTCTGTTGTATATCTTCTCGCGTTACCTCACTCTTTATCTATTTCGTCTACGTTATCGATCGGAGCGTTGCGCTTTTGATTTAACGGTTTTAATTTACCCCTTTTTCTTCAAAGGCTCCTAGTTATAAACATTTTTGCAATACTATATGTACTAAATCTTGTTTTAGAGGTCGTAATACTCCGCCACTTCTGTTTTATGACTTAAGCATAAGGCTCTGTATGGTAGGGTATTACAGCTATTGGGGGGATGCTATGCCAACGACCCTGTCCTTTGCCGAAGATGCAGAATAACAATTGAAATGCTATGCCACTATTTGTAGAGATGTGACCCATGGTGTAAAATCTAGCAAGCTTCTTCTCTTGGGGCTAAGATTTTGTAGCAGCAGCTAGTGGTGTTCAGTGAATGGTGGTTGTCAATCCAAGCGGCGGTGGGTGGAGGTGCCATTATGGAAAACGTTATGGCATTGTTTGCAATCCTATGTTAGCAAGATGGAAGGCTCAAAATGAAGAAATCTTTAAAGGTGATAAGATCCAAGTTCGGCTAGTGTTGGAATCGGTGATGAAACATCATGAGGAGATTTATAGAAGATTTGAACACTTGACTCCATAAGGGACCTTTTCCTCTTAGTTTTTTTTTGTCTGAAGCTAATAAAATTTCTAGAAGATTCCCAATTCTTTATTTCTCACTAATTGGACACTTTGTACTTCCTTTTCAATGAAATATAATCACTTACTTTTGAAAAAAAAATATGATGCGTAATTTGTGGCTAATGCATGAGTTACACGATTGCATCACTTGGCTACAATTTGGTTTGAGTTGTGTAGCAGCCAAAGTGCCAATGCCAAACCAAAATAGCACCTAACTCTCTCAACCAAAGATTTTTCTCCATGTAGCTCCTGCCTCATATTTTCTAAAACTCACTTTCACTCTCTCCATTAGGCACAGACCGAGGTGAAAGAAAGAGGGGGCATTTGCCCCCACAAAAATTTTAATAAAAAAATATAATTATATATAAATGTTAAAATTGATCTTTTTGTTATATTAGTTTATTCCTAAAATAAATAAAGAGGATAAATGCTTTCCTCTTATATGCACCAAACAAAAAGCTTGAAGAAAATAGAAATTATGAAGCTCTGCTACAAATGAAGGGTCAAGAACAAAATTTGGAGCTAAAGTATTGATGAATAACTCAGATCCTTAAAGAAAATTAAAAAAGAAAGAAAGAAAAGCAAGTGGGTAAGATTGCATGTTTACTTTAATCACTGCTGTTGTCACATCTCTTCTCTACGCTGCTGCTGTGTTAATCAGAAGAAAAAGTCAAAACTATTCAAGCCAAGTTCAAGTTTTGGAAGCTTTACTCCTCTATTAAAGGGATAAACGGCCAGAAGTTAAAGTAAGGAGTGAGCACACAAGTTTGGATTGGTCACGGATTTTATATTCCACAAAACATCGGCAAGTACACCAATTTTATGAGGGTTTTTGAAACTGATTGCATAGAGAGACAATAAATTGAGTGAAAGCAAGTCGTAAGAGATTGAGAAAAAATATGATTCAAAAAGAGTTGAGGTTTCAGAGATGTTGAAACTTCTGGAAAAGCATTTTTCACTTTCCACCTTGATTAAACAATAATGTTTTTATGACAAATCATAAGTAATTAAACTCTAATTTCTTGGTAATTTAATTTCTCCAATCCTAATCAATTATGAATTCCTTGATTAATTAATTAAGACAAGAGGTAAAGACCGTTCATTGATTCAAGAAACGCATAATTCTCAATAATCAAACTTGGTTGATTCAATGTCACTTATTAGATCCAAATCCAAAACTTAAGAATTATGAGAAGAAGTTTTCAAACTTAATTCAATTAATCACTTTTCCAAGGTTTTAACATAATTCAAATAAGAAGAGAATTGTTTTCCAACACATTCAAATCTTTGGTATGAAGAACGAAAACTTTTTCTTAAGAAAACATCAATGTATAAATCAAAATAGAAAAGCTATAACATTAATCCATAGGAATCAACAGAGCTCCTAACCTTAACTAAGAAAATTAGTGGCTCATGCTTCAAAAATAAAAAACTAGGATTCAAAAGCTGTAAAAGATCTGAAGGTCTCTCCAAAGTATTCTTAGGACCTTATATACTAAAGAAAAAAACTAAACCTAATTATTAAATTCAAAACAAAATAAAATAAAATTTAATATTCTGCATTAAATCTTGAGTTTTATATCTTTTCTTCCATGCTAGAGTGGTCCCAAATTGCATTCTGAATGTGCTTGAAGTAACAAAAAAGATTAATTGGGAAGATTGGGCCAAGTGACACGCTTTCTATGTGAATGCCATGCTTTTTCATGCAAGGGACACGATTCTTGGGTGTTGGTTTCCATTGGCGTGCAACACCCTCCATTGGGCGTGTGAAACGCCCATCTTCTCTTGTTAGTGTAACGCCCTTGTATTCTGGTTCCTGGACTCAAAGTGGGGCCCTTAAGACACTCCTCTGGAAATTTGGCCCGGCGTGTAACGCCAGGTTGTGGGGTTCGACACGCCACAAAATGAAACATGATCTTGGAAGGTGAAACATAGCGTGTGACACGCCAAGAAGGTGGTGTTTCACGCCCAAAATAATGCATGAAAGAGAGTCTTCGAAGGCGTGCCATCCCTGCACGCCCATTCTTTTGTGGCATGCTACACGCCAACTGTTCATCATGTCGCGCGTACGCGTGAGGGATGCATACGCGTGACCCTACAAAAATCCTTGATTGCACGTACATCTGAGGCATGCATACGCATGAGTCTTCAAATTCCCATGCGTTGTGCGTATGTGTGGGGCATGTGTATGCGCAAATGCTCAAAATTCAGGTGTTGCGCGTACGCTTGTGGCATGCGTACACGCGAGTTTTGTGTTGAAGGCGTTTCAAAATGGCACGCCCACTGTTCCTGGCGTGTTGCAAGCCATGCATGCAACATCCAGGGGCCTTCTTTTCATGTGGAGTATGACATGCCACTTCCTTGGCGTGTTGCACGCCTGTTTCTCACTCAAATGGCCTCGAATCAAATCCTCTGGAAAGCTGGCCCAGTGTGCAACACCGATTTCTCATGCTTGAAATGCCAATTTCTTGGCATGTCACACGCCACCAAACAATGAATTTTGGGATTGGATGAAGGGGCGTGTGGAACGCGTAAGTGTAGCGTGTAACGCCCTTCATGCTTTGCACTCTTCTCTTCTCTGTTTCCTTGCCTTGGCGTGCAATGCCCTTCTGTGGCGTGTGACACGCGAGGTCTCTGTCTCCATCTTGGGGCGTGTTGCATGCTACCTGTCTAGCATGGGGCATGCGAGCCCTCTATCTCCTATCGGATGCTTCTTTAGTTGCTTTCTTTTGCTTGTACTTTGCTCCTCTTTCACCTTCATTTTCCTGTAATTGAATCACAAACCAAAGGACTCAAAGTACTAATAAAATTTCATATAAAACACATGATAAACAAGCAACAAGTAGTGAATTCTATCTAGAAATATATAAGAAAAGTACTTAAGAAGCTCATGCATCATGAATCTTTATAGCTTTCAAGTTATCCTTTCTTCTCCTTCATGAGTTTACATTAAATTTTCTGTTTTTCAGTGTTCATCTTTCTTTATTTCTTTTCAATGAAAAAAAGAATTAAGTGAAGAATCAATAAAAGCCATTGAGAGAAAAGGCAAAGAGAGTTATAAGAAAAAGGTAGAAAATTATGTCAAAACTCTTTTGTTTGTTTTTCTGTTTCGTACACATGATCTTGAGGGGATTTCCTTACTAAGATAAGTGAGCACTTAGTGGTTGCAACTCTAGGGAGAGAATCTAGTCAAATCTAGCTTGGGTAAAAGCTGGGTTTGTCCCAAATAGGATTGGGTTGAATCCTAGAAAAATTGGTGTTTGTAAGCATTGTGAAAAATAGTGAAAATTCAACAACTGTTGTGAGGAGACTGAATGTAGGTCACATTGCACAAAGTGGCTGAACCAGGATACATGGCCGTGTGATTATATCTTCTCTACTCTTCTTTTGTTTTATTTCGATATGAGACAATAAAAATATCTCCTACATTGTCTATTTCTCAAAAGTCACAGCTATCCAAAAACTAAGAGTTGTTCTGTTCTTGATTGCGTTGTGAAGAGACAAAATAACATTTTCTCCTGAAATCTCAATTTGACAGACTTTTCAGCAACTAAAATTCTATTCTAGTCAAAAATAAAAGCAAAAGAAGTTTAAAAGGTGGTCATAAATTCAACCCCTTTTTAAGTTATTTACAAACCTTCAAATTTTATGAGCACGTACTTATTAATATGACAATTAGGAGTATTGAAGATGGTAGCCTACCTTAGCAAGATTTGCCCAAAATCAGAGCAGGCTAGCCTAGCTCGTCAAAGTAAAAATGAACATAAACTTCTAGTTCGCGTTGCTTTTGGCACATTATTAGGCTGCAACTAGTGTTTCAATTTTTTTTTTTGTAAAATAAAATAAAATAAATTAAAATTATTCTCATAAAATATGATAAGTAAAAATTTAATCATAATTTAAACACATAAAAATAGTTAAATTCTAGCAATATTCTTTATAATCTTTTTTTAAATTTTCAACATCAATCAAATTGCCTATCATAATATTCAAATTCAAATTATTGCTAAGAATAAAAAAATAACGATTTAAACTTAATTCAAATAATAAACAATTTTGAAACGATAACAATTTACAATACAGTATTAGTTATTTTAGTATGATTATACTACGGTAATTATCATATTTTAAAAAGCGTTGTTAAAATTAAAATAATATTTTTTGTTAAACATTTCTTTTTAAAATGTGTTACTTAAAAAAAAGTATTATCAAAATGCTAAAATCCATATATATATATATATATATATATATATATATAAAATGAGATAAACGAATTATTAAATTAGGCACAAGTAAAGATTCATGATTTATAAATTCAAGAATTAGTTTAATTATTTTTAAAATTCAAAAACTATTTTGACCAATGTTAAAAATTTTAAAGACCGAATTGATAGTTAAATAGTATATGAATTAACATTAATATATTATAAATATAAAAAATTACTATTATTTAATCATATTTAAGATTAAAAAAATTCAACTCTAATATTTATTTCTCAGCAAGTAAAATTTTTTTCTCTGCATTAGTTAATAAAATAAAATATTTTAAGAAATACTATAAATTAACCGTTTTAAGAATTTATTATTGAAATATATTTTGTGTAATAGGCTGGCCTAAATAACATACGTCGTAGTCTGAGACATTGAACTTTCTCACATTATTTGAAGAGGAAAATCTCAAACCTTGCTCATCATTATTATTTTGAGTAACCGACTACTATTATTTATTGTAAGAATTATTTAATCAAAAAAATTTTATATATTTTAGTACATCGCCTTTAGAAAATTTTAGAATTGATATTTTAACTAGATTTTTTTCTCACGGTATTTTTTATTCTGACAAATTAAGAATTAATCCGTTACGGTACTAAGTTCTATTTAAGGTTTGCCACTTGCTACATATATAAGATAGAAATCGAACCCCAACACTTATTTAAACGGATTAATAAATTAACCACTAGACCAATCCAACTTAATTTTCAATTCAACTAGGATTTTGGTAAACTCAAAAGAGATGATATTCTGATTAGTGAAGGAAGAAAACAAAAAAGGAAAAAGATTGATCAAGACACTACAAGAAAAACACCCATTCAGGTACACTTCAAAAGTGTAGCCAAAAGTGAAAAAAAAATGATGCCTTAGGCTACGGCTACGCTTTTTGGGCTACGGCTACGCTTTTTGGGGTGATTCCTATTCGCCCGTTGCCTATTCTCAAAGGCTACGCTTTTCTACACCAAGGGCTACGCTTTTGACGTTTGGGAATAGGCTACGCTTTTCAAGTGATGCTGTCCAGGACCAAAGGCTACGCTTTTCAGCTTTCATTCTTTCAGAATAGGCTACGCTTTTCAACGCTACTGCATCACTTGTAAAGCGTAGCCACATTGTATACCATAGCTACTTTTTATAAGCGTAGCCCTAGGTCCCTCTTTTTTTTAATTTTCTGTATAACCATAGCTACTCTATATAAGTGTAGCCTTAGGTCTCTCATTATTTTTTTTTAATTTTCTATATATATATAATATTCTAATAATTTTTTATACAACATAATATTTAATAATATTATTACATATATAATTTTACATTTTTAATTAAATGAGTTAAATATTATAAAATAAAATTAAACACATAATTATACTAAATAATTTTTTTAAATAATAAAAATTATCCTTACACAATTCAAAGACATAATCTTAAGAAGCAATTAACAATCAAAATATAACTTAGGATAATTTAAGTCACATGAAACTTGTATCACATATTAATTAAAATGCAAAGTTTGCACTCTATATCCAAAAAGAATTTAACAAACAGAAAATCGTTAATCTTCTAATCTTGGCATAATGACTAAAAAATGTTCTGAAGCACCTTCAAATTCTTCTCAAACACATCTTTTTCATGCTGATCTTCATCACCATCAAGAAAACTCTTGGCCTTAACAATTTTATCAGTGTTCATTCCCTTGTTCATTCCCAGCAAGAACTAATTTCCAAGCAGTTACTGCTTACAGCTGCAAATTATCATAATTCAAAAAGAGAAGCATGTAAGGATTTTGCATACTGATTCACCACCATACGCAATCAATACAAGATTATGTTAAAGGAAATGACCGGGCTACTTACAAATATTCTTTTGACCATTCTCGCGACACATGAAGAAAACAAAATCATAGAACCGAATGAATTCTGAAAAGTAGGCCTGGCAAGAGCAACAAATGAAGCACATGTTCCAATTGCAAGTATCAGATTAAAGATTAAAAATACAAGAAAACAAACTAAGGGTAAATCAGATAAACAAAGAAAGAAAAGAAAAGAACATTGCTCACAAAAGCTAAACAGAATTGAGGTTGTATTATTGAAAAGATATACGTATAATTAACTAGTCTAGCCATTTAAAAAGTAAATAAAAAACAATCTTTTTAATGAAAGCTAAGAATCCCAATTCTAGAGTCCTAGATTGCATTGAAGCCATGTGAAAAATTGGTCAATTACCTTGATAAAGGACATCATCATCAACATCATCATCTGCTTGAAAGTTATCAGTTTTGCACTTGATATTGAACCACTTATTGACCAATGTCTTGGGCCATGAAAGCTTCACCAAATAAAGGAGAGTAAGCAATGGCTATGGCAAAATGCAATTGCAAATGAAGCTTGGAAGCACAAATGTCATTTATTTTAAATCGAACATTGCTTTTCTTGGAAGCACAAATGCCATTTAACAAATCCTGTTAGTCACATTGATCACTTCAATTTCATAATTCAACACATACAAATTAAGAATACGCACTATAACAAATAACAAGTATTGTAGTAGGAAGTAGTCAAATGCAACATATTTCAAGTCTTAATTTAGCACTAATTAAAAAGAATGCAATGTTGGATGAGAAACGAACCACGTGTCTGTGTTGCTCGAACCTTTCACGGAGGTTAGCTGCCTGAAAAAGAAGAATAAGAACAAGAAAAATGGTTAAATAATTAAAGTTAGGGACCCAAAGTAAAAAAAAAATTAATCAGAAGGGTGAAAGACCCGGTGATATCAATGTATATCAATTTAGCTTAGCTTGTGAAGGTGGAAAGTGTGAGAACTCATCATCAAACAGAAAATTATTGAACAAAAAGAAAATGTCAGGAATAATACATAAAATCATAATTAGTTTTCTATTTCAAAATTCAAAACAAAACTGAATAAAATGCTATAAGGGAATCACAGATACAGGGAGAATTTTACACATGTATCAACACACTGGATTAGTGATGGCAACATCAGGAACAGAAGCTAGCATCAGGATGATAGGGTATGATGAAGGGTCTTGCGAGAAAGCAGAGGAGAAAAGATAAACAGATAAACGGGTAATAGACAAAGATAAACAGATGCACAAATCCAGACACAAATTCAAAAGTGCAAAAAAATAGGAATTCTAGCAAAGAGAAGTGCACAAAACTAGAATTACAACAACCAGAATTGCACAAATAATTTTCAGCCATAACAACACAACTTCAAGTGTTAAAGTGTCAATAAAGCCAACAACATATGATTTTCAGCCATAGCAATTAACTTAACCATATGCAAATATAAGAGGCATAACATATTATACATATACCTAATATATTATACATATAAAAAAAAGGGGACAAAAGAAATCCTAATATATTATTATTTATTTTAAATAGGAATCCTAAAGTGTACTTTGGTTTTAGTTTTGCAACTGCGTTCTAAGAATTTAATTTTATATGATTTTTTAAAAACCGGCTACTGATTTAGTACACTTCAGAAAAACAGCAAGCAGTAACCAATTTAGAAAAATCATATAAAATCCATCTTTGGTTGGATTCTCCTAAAGTTTGGTGTGATTGAACCAGACTTACCCATCTTTCACCCAGTTCAAGTCTCAGAGCATTTTCACTTCTCTAGAAAAAGTTATGCCTCTCGAAATATGGTTTTGTTTTAAGGAAAGGGTGCTGTCGCAGCAGTGAACAGCCCTGCTTCCAGAAGACACAACTTTCTCTATAAAATTCAAAATTGTCCTGAAATTTGGACATAAAATACTAGACATCCTAATATTTCATTCCTCTTTAGTTTCACCTCCAAAGAGTTTCAGAGTATTGAGATATGTGGTTTTGAAGTTGCTGTTCCAGAATTCGTACAGCATTGTTTCTGCAGAAAATGACCATTTTATAAAAATCATATCTCCCAAACCACACATCAGAAAATTCTGAAATTTTAGGGAAATAATCTAGACATCTTAAGGATTCATAGAAAAATAATTTTACTCATTTTGAGTGGCTAGATTGCTCCCAGTTTTGTTCACAAATTGCTGCCCGAAACTGCATAATTCTGCAACATGTAACCTCGGGTTTTGAGAGGTCAAAAATTGATTCCTAGCTTTTCACTCACTCTAACCTTGCATTCAAACTTTATTTTACCTATTGTAACTTATTGGAAAGATTAAATCAGCTCCAAGTGTTCCGGATTAATAAATCACCATTTTTTGTCACTTTTTACATTTAAGCGTACTCATATGAAATCAACAATTTCTGCATTACTCAACATAGCAATCCAGCCACAAATCACTCAAACAATTCACATATATTATCATCAATTTACTGCATTATATATAACAAATAGACCAGCATCATCTCAAATAATCATTAGCATGTATCATCAATTAATTCAATCATGAAACTTGGCTTTTAGCCTTTCAACAAATTCTGCATTCTAACAAACTTGGATTTTACATGTATAAGCCTATTGTGCATTTCATCAAACAGCTCAAGTGCAAAATCACCCGAAGGAGCACACAATCAATAAGCTCATAAATCAAACCAGCAACATTATTAACAAAACGCGCAGGCTTCCTACCTCTATCTCAGCATGCATATTTCTTACCATAACAAAACAGATCATCCAACATTCAAAAACAAAAACAAGTCTTTATATAGATAAACAAAAATCAATACATTCAAATAAAGCATCAATACCTTTATATAGATATTTTACCTCTCGAAAGTTATAAGCTGATGTAGTTAGGTGAGTGCAGTAATTAACTACCACTTTTCAACAAATAATCAGCAACTTCAGCTAATTACTTTCTACTAAGATTACTAGGAACGTAGAACTATATATAATAAGGAAACATCACATCAAATTAATTAAGATTAAGAAGAGAACTAGATGAAGTTAGTGTTGTTGGTTGGGTTAGTTGCAGCCTGATTTTTATATTGGAATTTAATCATGATGAATTGGAAAAAAACATACCTTAGCTGCTCTTGTTCTTGCCCTTGCCCACCTTGACACAACAGATTCTTGTTTCTCCACATCAAAGAATGAAACTGAACTCCTTTTAAGAGCAGCAAAATCCAATGCCTTCCACCTTCATCATTCAAAAACATTTAATTATTTACATGTATAAGATAGAAATTTAATCAAACACCTAGGGCGCACCAACAAAAAAAGGCATGTTTTCATGAAAAACTAACCATAGTTCCTCCACCACCACAGCACAATCTGCCAAGTTTCTTCTGGTACGGTAACTCTTATAAACCTTCTGCAGCTTGGTGGCAGCTGCATCAAGCTCGCTTTGGAGAAAAAGAAATTAATAAAAACACAAAAAATGCTTGACAATTAGTACTATAGTAGTAATCGTAGGCAAGGAATCAAATTTCTGGAAGCTTTGGTGGAAGTTATGCATGTCTTCCATAAAGGACTAACTAACTACATATAGTATTTAAAAGAAACGACAATACAGGGGGGAATAAGAGGAAAGTTGCAGTGGAACCCTACCCTACCATGTTATTAATTAGCAAGGGCCTGAGTACTCAGAATCAAATAATTTTAGGAAAGTGGATAACAGGCTAGAGACTGCAGCAGCACAGATAAATATTTCCATCCAATTCTTCCTACTTTATTCATTCACACTCATTAGTTTTATAGTAACCCTTTAATTTTAACGGAATTTCTGCAAAATTATTATTTTCTCTGGATACGTAATTAAATAATAATACATTGCAATTCTTTTTGTAAGGAATGGCCGTTTAATTGCAACAAGAATGAGAAGCTACATAAGAATTTATACAGCTGTTTTTATCCATATGTAATATAATTGACTCAAAACTCGGCTAATAAAACTCTTATTTCCAGTGTGCTTCATCAAATAACAGTATTATATATTCTAGGACCAAGTTTTTCCCTTTTTCCCATTTGCTGTTATTTTTTTGACACATTTTAATTGGCTATTATCACTAAAATTCAAAGCATCTATGAAAAATAACCAAAAAAAGCATTTGAAAAGCATCAGAGAGGAATATAGCTTGAAGCTAGAAATTGAAAGCAACCACTATGTTCAAGGAATGCGTATGAACCAAGACATAAATCAAAATATTTCAGTGTGAAACCTGTTCTTTTCACTAATTTTTTCTTAAGATGCTAAACTAATTGAAAACCTAAAATTCGAACCCAACACCCCCAAAAATTCACAGAACCAATTGAAAATTGATACATACCTTCTCTATCTTAATTAGCCGTTGCAGTTCATCATCACTATCAAAACCATACCCACTTTCGAACTGAAAAGTGAGAGCGAGTTAGAGAATGAGCGAGAAATTGAGGATACAGAACAGAGAATGTTTACCTGGTGACAGAGGATACGACGCTGGTGATGAGCGGCGACGGTGAAGAAGAGATAAGCGACAACGCAACAACTTGGCGACAAAGCACGACGGTGGCGAGACATCCCTTTGAGCTCCTCGGTGGCAGCACAGCAGCCCGACGGTGGCAGAACGGCGATGGCAACAAGCCCTAGCAACGGCGATGGAGCTTCAGTGGCGACGGAGCACCCCCTTCTTCTCTCCTCCATCGCGTTTTCTCTTTTCCTCGAGCTCTCTCTCTCACTGGCGCTCGACAACGACGGCGGCGGAGCCTTAGCCGGCGTCGTCCTTTCCTTCCTTCCCTCACTTTTCTTCTTCTTCCCGTTCTCCCTTTCAGATTTCTTCCCTCTTTCGTGTGTGGGTGGAGTGAGGATGAGGGTGTATGTCACGTGAGTGAGGGTGACTGGGTGAGGGCAAATTTTTGCTGAGTTTATTTGAGGGTGTGTTGTGTGCGAAAGGGTTGGCGAAGGTGAGGGTTATGTGCGAAGGTGAGAATGGCGAAACGGTGTGCTTCTGGAGGGAAGAGGGTTTGCTATGCGCGAAGTGTCTCGTGGGTGTGTGTTCTTCTGGAGGAAATTGAAAGGGGAACAAAAAAATTTACTAAGTGTTAGGGATTTGCCATACATACATTAGGCATCACTTTTAAAGCGCACCCAAAACATAATAAATAAGTTACTTTTAAAAAGCGTTCTCTTTGATACGAAAAATGAACCCATAAATATCAACCTACGGCTACGCTTTATAAGTGATTTCTATAATACCTAAGGCTACGCTTTTTAAATGATGCCGCACTTGTGTATCCTTTTCTCTTATAAAAAGGCAACACGGAGAAAAGCGTAGCCTATTCTATGAATAGGCTACGCTTTTCAAATGTAGCTTAAAAAAAGTGTGGCTGAATGGGTATTTTTCTTGTAGTGAGAGAAAATATTTAAAAATAAAAGAATGAAATTTTTTCATAATAATTAGAGTGAGACTAAACTACTAACAGAGTATTGATAAACCTCACTTTTAGGGTTTATCTTGTGTTGAATTTTGAGGATTTTATCACTTTTTTTCACATTTATCCAATGAAATAGCATGGTTTTTGTTATTCTCCTTTAATTGTGCTTAAGAGTGAAAACATGTTGTTTAGGTCTTAAAATAGCTAAATTTAATTCATCTTGTTTCCATTAGATGCCTTGATATGTTTGTTAAGTGATTTCAGATTTACGAGGCAAAGATTGGAATTGAGCGAATGAAGAAAAAGCATGTAGAAATGGAGAACTCATGAAGAAATGAAGGAATCGCAAAGCTGTCAATCCTGACCTCTTCGCACTTACTCAATCATAACTTGAGCTACAGAAGTCCAAATAAGGCGGTTTCAGTTGCGTTGGAAAGCTAACATCCGGAGCTTCAAATGATATAAGATTTGTCATAGTTGCCTATTGTTTAGACATGCATACGCATACAGTACGCGTACGCGTGATGTACGCATACGCGTGGAAAGCTGCACGTGACTCACTAAAGGTAACTCGTGGCTAGCGATTTTTGAAGTATTTTGGGCCCAATCCAACTTATTTCTTATGCTATTTAACTCAAGAATTGAAGGAGAATGAACCAGTTAGTTACCAATTAGTTTAGTTTTTGTTTAGAGTTAGTTTCTAGAGAGAGAAGCTCTCTCTTCTCTCTAGAATTAGGATTAGAATTAGGTTTAATTCTTCTCTAGATCTAGGTTTAATAAATGCTTTGATTTACTTTTTCTTTATCAATTCTTGCTCCTCTACTCTTCCTCTCTCTAGTTTTGTACTTTAATTCTTGTAATTCCTTAGTTTTATGTTGATGCACTCTTGTTTCTTCTATTTTTCTTTCAATGCAATTTATGATTCATGTTCCTTTATTGTTGATTTGATTTGTTGATTGTTAATCTCTTGCTATTAGTAATTGTAGATTTACTTTTCCTGCGATTTTATCTTACTTTCCTTTTATGCCTTCCAAGTGTTTGATTAAATACTTGAAAGGATGCTAAAGTAGAATTTTCTCCTCTTGGCTTAGGTTGAGTAATTGGTGACACTTGAGTTATCAAACTATCTTTTTGATCGATAATTAGAAGTTGCTAATTGATTTGACTTCCACTAAAGCTAGTCTTTCTTTAGGAGTTGACTAGGACTTGAGAAATCAAGTTAATTCATCCACTTGATCTTCCTCCATAGTTAGAGGTTGATTAAGTGGGAGCAATAGACAATTGACATCACAATTGAGGAGGATAATAAGGGTAGGACTTCTAGTTCTCATGTACCTTGCCAAGAGCTTTGTTAGTTGTTAGCTTATTTCCTTTGCCATTTATACTTCTTGTCTATTATCTCAAAAACCCAAAACATACTTCATAGCCAATGATAAGAACACTTTATTACAATTCCTAGGGAGAACGACCCGAGGTTTGAATACTTCAGTTTATATTTTTAGGGGTTTGTTTTAGTGACAACTAAATTTTTGTATGAAAGAATTCTTTGTTGGTTTAGAAACTATATTGCAACGAGATTTCATTTGTGAATTCTAAACCGTCAAAAATCCAATCATCAAAATGGCGCCGTTGCCGGGGACTTGCAATTGTGTGCCTTGTTATTAGTTATTGTATATATGTGAATATTGTGAATATGTTTTTCTTTTGCTTGTTTGTTAGTTTTTGTTAGTTTTAGGATTCTATTAGTTTTTTTTTATTTGTTACTATGAATTCTCGTCCTTGTGGTTTCGGATATGGTTATGACTATGTTGTAGGTGTTGAAAACTTGAATGATGGTTCACATTATAGGAGAGATAAATTTTTGAGAAGGGAGTCACATCCATATGAGCAATTATCATGGTAACCTCCTCATTCAAGCTACTATGATGGTAATCCCTCCTATAATGCATATCATTCCAATGGATATGATGGTTCTTACTGTGATTACTCCACTCAACCACCCTCATTCCATGCACCATACTCTCAACATAGTCCTCAAACACCATCATTCCAACCACTATATTCTCAATCCACATCCTATTTCCACCAATTTCCTCCACAAAATCCTAATCTGTATTCCCCCTATGCATATCCTTGTGATAATTATGAACAAGCAACCATTGAATCACCACTACTCCAACATCTTTACCCTTCAAACCAAATTCTCATGGATGATACACATGGTATCATTCCTCAAGAGCAAGAAGAGCTCCAAACCGCACTCACTAGTTTCACCTCTACTCTCCAAGAATTTATGTCCCGTATACTTCCACCTTCTACTAACAACCAAAACACCTTCCAACCTCCAAGCTTTGATGAACCTCCTTTCTACTCACATAATAAAATCTCCTTTCCAACACAACTCTCCATGAAAGAATATCCATGTCTATCAATCCAAGAGCAATATGATCCTACTTATGTTAGCAAAGTGGAACAAGAACCAAAGGATCATCTGAAGGAAGCAATGGATCGGCTTCAAGCAACCATCCGTCAAAAGATGAACTCATGAGATTCATGCCACAAGCAACGCAAGTCCACGGATGATTGTGTAGAAGCAACCAAAGAGGGATGTATGAGAAAAATTTTAGAGTCTCAAGTTGAGAACAAGGAAATAGAGTGTGTTTTGCAACAAGTGGAAGAGATAGAGATTGTTGACAAAGAAGAAGTGGAAGAAGACCTTGGGGAGGTTGAATAAGAAGGAAACTCCATCATTGAAGACAACTCTACACCAAGTGACAATGGTGATCTTGTTGAAGCTTCTTCCATGAGATGTGAAATCGATGTTGAGGAGGCATGTGTGCAACCTCCAACACATGACTTGATGAATGAGGAAGAGTAGGAAGAAGTTAGCAAACAAGAGGAAATTGAAAAAAGTTGTCAAAAGATGGAAGTCATCAAGGAGGAGCCAAAGGAAGTGGAGCCTACAATGTCAAGACCCTTGGATATCTTCCTTGCTAAGTCGCCATCCAAATTACAAGTTGAATGGGTAATCATCTCATCTTTCAATTTCCTTGGCCCATATCAATATGCATTGTTAGAAACGGATGGTCAACTTAGAACTATTTGTGGGTTAGAAAGTAGAAAAGAGTGGGATGTTAGTTGGCAACAAGAATCAAGGTACATAGGGGGTAGAAACTCAAACTTTGGGATTCAAAGGAGGAGTGGAACTCAAGTCAATGGAATTAGGATGACGAGGATTAGGAGTTCTAAGGGGAATTCAAGAAGTTTGCCAACCAAGTCACCCTATCGGAAGCATGAAGATCAAGAAGAAAGGGGGTTGACAAACAAAGTATGGGAATTCGGAATATACATAGACAATCATCAACTTTGGGGCCTTGTCACTTGGTTACGCTTCCTTGAAGGCCTTATACGCCTAATTTGGGATCCCGGAGGTTATTGTAAATACAAACATTGGTGGGGATTCAAGGATGAATTCAAGCATAAGCCACCCTAGCAAGAACTCCACCAAATGTCCAACTTAAGGACTTTAAATAAAAGTGCTAGGTGGGAGACACCCCATGATGGGCGGATATTTTACACGCTTTTTGGGGGTGTTTTAATATAGTTTTTAGTAGGATCTAGCTACTTTTTAGTATATTTTTATTAGTTTTTATGCAAAAATCACATTTCTGGACTTTACTATGAGTTTGTATGTTTTTCCGTAATTTCAGGTATTTTCTGGCTGAAATTGAAGGACCTGAGCAAAAATCTTATTCAAAGGCTGATAAAGGACTGCTGATGCTGTTGGATTCTGACCTCCCTGCAATCAAAGTGGAATTTTTGGTGCTACCGAAATCCAGATGGCGCGCTCTCAATTGCTTTGGAAAGTAGAATCCAGGGATTTCCAGAAATATATAATAGTTCATACTTTGCCCAAGTTTAGACGACGCAAACTGGCGTTTAACGCCAGCTTTCTGCCCTATTCTGGCGTCAAACACCAGAAACAAGTTACAAACCAAAGTTAAACGCCAAAAACAGGTTACAAACTGGCATTTAACTACGAGAATAGCCTATGCACGTGAAAGCTTCAATACTCAGCCCCAGCACACACCAAGTGGGCCCCAGGAGTGGATTTCTGCACTATCTATCTTAGTTTACTCATTTTCTGTAAACCTAGGTTACTAGTTGAGTATAAAAACTACTTTTAGAGATTTATTTCGTACCTCATGACATTTTACATCTGAATTTGTATCTTTGACGGCATAGGTCTCTAAACCCCATGGTTGGCGGTGAGGAGCTCTGCTGTGTCTCGATGAACTAATGCAATTATTTCTGTTTTCTATTCAATCACGCTTGTTTCTATTCTAAGATATTCATTTGCATTTCAACATGATGAATGTGATGATCCGTGACACTTATCACCATTCTCAACCTATGAACGCGTGCCTGACAACCACTTCCGTTCTACCTTAGATTGAATGTATGTCTCTTGGGTTCCTGGCTAACGAGTTTGACTGCCTCTCTTGACAATAGAGCATTCAAATCCGTGAGATCAGAGTCTTTGTTGTATAAGCTAGAATCAATTGGCAGCATTCCTGAGATCCAAAAAATCTAAACCTTGTCTGTGGTATTTTGAGTAGGATCTGGGAAGGGATGACTGTGACGAGCTTCAAACTCATGAATGATGGGCGTGGTAACAGACGCAAAAGGATCAATGGATCCTATTCTAACATTAGTGAGAACCAACAGATGATTAGCCATGTACATGGACCCTTTTCACTGAGAAGACGGCTGGTAGCCATTGACAATGGTGATCCACCAACATACAGCTTGTCATGGAAGGAGAGCTGCGTGCGTGAAGAAGAAGACAGTAGAAAAGCAGACATTCAAAGGACAGAGCATCTCCAAAACTCCAACCTATTCTCCATTACTGCGTAATAAGTATTCATTTCATGCTCTTTCACTTTTCACAATTAAAACTAAGAACCATTATTGATATCCTGACTAAGAATAATAAGATAACCATACCTTGCTTCAAGCCGGTAATCTCCGTGGGATCGACCCATACTCACGTAAGGTATTACTTGGCCGACCTAGTGCACTTGCTGGTTAGTTGTGCGGAATTACATATTGTGAGTGTAATTTTCGTGCACCAAGTTTTTGGCGCCATTGCCGGAGATTGTTCGAGTTTGAACAACTGATGGTTTATCTTGTTACTTAGATTAGGAAAAATTTGTCTTTTTGGTTTAGAGTCACTAGGATTGCATCTTTTATTATTCCTTCTAAAAATCTTTTAAAAATATTATTTTTCTTCATTAGTTTTTAATTTTTCTTTGAGTCTTTTGTTTGAGTTTAGTTTCATCTCTTAAGTTTGGTGTCAATTGCATATTTTTATTTTCCTTTAAATTTTTGAGTTTGTGTTCATTGTTCTTGCTTGATCTTCAAGTTGTTCTTGCTATTTTTCTTGTTTGATCTTTAGTTTGTCTTGTTTTGTGTCTTTTCTTGTTTTTCTTGTGCATTTTCAAATCATCAGTTTTCAAAAAAATTATATATATTAAAAATACCTTTTTAAATCACATTAAATTTATAGCTCAGTTGGCTAGAGAGTTGTGCTTGTGTTCTTGGTAATTGGGTATCTTCCTTTTAAAACTTTTTCAAAAATAATTTTTCTTTGATTAAATCTTGTGCCAAATTTTAAGTTTGGTGTTCTCTTGTTAATTTTTCTTTAGTTTTCAAAAATTTTATTTTGGTTTTCTAAAAATTTTAAGTTTGGTGTTCTTTCTTTTTGTTCTTATTGTTCTTGTGAGTCTTCAAAGTGTTCTCGAGTCTTCTTTGTGTCTTGATCTTAAAATTTTTAAGTTTGGTGTGCCTTGGTGTTTTCCCTCCAAAATTTTTGAAAACAAAGAGCATTGGATCTAAAAATTTTAAGTCTTGTGTCTTTTGTGTGTTTTTGTATTTCATAATAAAATTCAAAAATAAAAAAATATATTTTCCTTTAATTTCTCATAATTTTCGAATCCCTTGGGTTGACTTAGTCAAAATTTTTCAAATCATATCCTTTTAAGATTTTTAAAATCATATCTTTTTCAAAAACATCCTAACCACTTTCTCTCTCCTCACTTTTTCGAAAATCCTCATAAAATATTTTCAATTTTTTATTTATTTTAGTTTTTTTTATTTTTATTTTATTATTTTGAAAATATATATATATATAAATAAATAAATAAATATAAAATAAAATAAAATTTTTATCTACATCATCTCCCTTACTCCATCATCTCCCTTACTCCATCGGAGTCAGTAGTTTTGAGTTGAATCCTCAACTCATTATCATGGTACAGCAAAATTGCCAGTATTCCGGTCTTCCACAGGAAGAACCTACTGAGTTTCTGGCATAGTTCTTACAAATTGCTGACATAGTACATGATAAGGAAATAGATCAGGATGTCTACAGATTATTACTATGTTCATTTGCTGTAAAAGACCAAGCTAAGAGGTGGTCAAATAACCAACCTAAAGCTAGCATAAAAACATGGAAACAGTTGCCAGACAAATTCCTGAATCAATATTTCCCTCTAAAGAGGATGACACAGCTAAGGCTGGGCATCCAAGGCTTTAAACAAGAGGATAATGAATCCCTTTACAACGCCTGGGAGAGGTACAGAGAGATGCTAAGAAAATGCCCCTCTGAAATATTTTTAAAATGGGTGCAGTTAGACATCTTCTATTACGGGCTTACAGCAAAAGCTCAGATATCTCTAGACCACTCAGCTGGTGGATCTATACAGATGAGAAAAATAATTGAAGAGGCTCAAGAGCTCATTGATACAGTTGCTAGAAATTAGCATCTGTACTTAAGTAGTGAGTCCTCCATAAAAGAAGAGGCTAAGGCAGTATCCACTGAACTTAGTCCTCTAGAACAATTTGTCGAAATTAATCAGCAATTATTTTATCTGACAGAACAGTTGGCAGAATTTAAAGAGATGTTACAAGACAATAAGGATGCTAACAAAAACATGGAAGCACAACTTGACATGACAAGACAGCAGTTATCAAAATATATAACAGAAGAATGCCAAGCAGTTCAATTAAGGAGTGGAAAAACATTGAATGCCTCAACTCAAAGTAGCAGAAAGTCAAGAAAAGAACAAATAATAGAGGATGAGCAGACTGCTATCCAAAATCCCTCTGAGGACAGTAAGAGCCCAGAGGGAAATGATTCTGGCGTTCAAACACCAGAAAATGGTGAAAAAATGGCATTAAATGCCTAGTGGACGCCCAGTTCTGGCGTTCAAACGCCAGATATTGGCGTTAAACGCCCAACCCATGTTCAGTTCTGGCGTTCAAATGCCAAAAAAAGGGAGGGAATATGGCGTTAAACGCCAATCCAGCCCCCAATCCTAGCGTTCAAACGCCTATGAGGGGTCAGACACTTGCAAGTGCTGATAGTAACTCCCTCAAGAAGGCTTCTCAACCTACCTCTGTAGGAAATAAACCTGCAGCAACTAAAGTTGAAGAATACAAAGCCAAAATACGTTATCCTCAGAAACTCCGCCAAGCAGAACAGGATAAATAATTTGCCCGCTTTGCAGACTATCTCAGGACTCTTGAAATCAATATTCCGTTTGCAGAGGCACTTGAGCAAATACCCTCTTATGCTAAGTTCATGAAAGAGATCTTAAGTCATAAGAAGGATTAGAGAGAAACTGAAAAAGTTTTTCTCACTGAAGAATGCAGTGCAATCATTTTAAATAGCTCACCAGAGAAGCTTAAGGATCCTGGAAGCTTTATGATACCATGCACATTAGAGGGAACCTGTACCAAGACATCTCTATGTGATATTGGGGCAAGTATCAACCTAATCCCTGCATCCACTATCAGAAAGCTTGGCTTGACTGAAGAGGTCAAACCAATCAGGATATGTCTTCAACTTGCTTATGGCTCCATTAAATACCCATCAGGCGTGATTGAAGACATGATTGTTACAGTTGGGCCATTCGCCTTTCCCACTGACTTTGTAGTGCTGGAAATAGAGGAGCACAAGAGTGCAACTCTCATTCTAGGAAGAACCTTCCTAGTAACTGGACAAACCCTCATTGACGTCCAAAAAGGGGAAGTAACCCTGAGAGTCAATGAGGATGAGTTTAGGCTGAATGCTATTGAAGCAATGAAGTACCCAGACACATCAAAAGACTGCATGCGTGTTGATATTATTGACTCCTTGGTACAGGAGATCAGTATGGCTGAGAGTCTCGAATCAGAGCCAGAGGATATCTTTAAAGATGTTAAGCTTGATTTGGAGGAACCAGAGGAAATAAAAGAACCTCTGAAAATTCCTCAGGAAGAGGAGAAACCTCCTAAACCCGAGCTCAAACCACTACCACCATCCCTAAAATATACTTTTCTGGGAGAAGGTGAAACTTTTCCTGTAATCATAAGCTCTACCTTAGAGCCACAGGAAGAGAAAGCACTAATTCAGGTGCTAAGGACACACAAGACAGCTCTTGAGTGGTCCATTAGTGATCTCAAGGGCATTAGCCCAGCCAGATGCATGCACAAGATCCTACTGGAGAATAATGCCAAACTAGTGGTTCAACCACAAAGGCGGCTGAATCCAGCCATGAAGGAGGTAGTGTAGAAAGAGGTCACTAAATTACTAGAGGCTGGGATTATTTATCCCATTTCTGATAGCCCCTGGGTGAATCATGTCCAAGTTGTACCCAAAAAGGGAGGCATGACAGTGGTTCATAATGAAAAAGATGAACTGGTTCCTACAAGAATAGTTATAGGGTGGCGTATGTGTATTTACTACAGAAGACTCAATACAGCCACCAGAAAGGATCATTTTACTTTACCCTTCATAGACCAAATGCTAGAAAGGCTAGCAGGTCATGACTATTACTGCTTTTTGGATGGCTACTCAGGCTACAACCAGATTGCAGTAGATCCCCAAGATCAAGAGAAAACAGCATTCACATGTCCATCTGGAGTATTTGCCTACAGAAGGATGCCATTTGGTCTATGTAATGCACCAGTAACCTTTCAGAGATGCATGCTCTCTATTTTCTCTGATATGGTAGAAAAATTTCTGGAAGTCTTCATGGATGACTTCTCAGTATTTGGAAATTCATTCAGCTCTTGTCTTGACCATCTAGCACTTGTTCTGAAAAGGTACCAAGAGACTAACCTGGTTTTAAACTAGGAGAAATGTCACTTTATGGTGACTGAAGGAATTGTCCTTGGACACAAAATTTCGAACAAGGGGATAGAGGTGGATCAAGCCAAGGTAGAGGTAATTGAAAAATTACCACCACCTACCAATGTTAAGGCAATCAGAAGCTTTCTGGGACATGCAGGATTCTATAGGAGGTTTATAAAGGATTTTTCAAAAATTGGAAAACCCCTAAGCAACCTGCTAGCTGCTGACACGCCATTTATCTTTGACACAAAGTGTCTGCAAGCTTTTGAGACTCTGAAGGCTAAGTTGGTCACAACACCTGTCATATCTGCACCAGACTGGACATTACCATTTGAATTAATATGTGATGCCAGTGACCATGCTATTGGTGCAGTATTAGGACAGAGGCATAATAAGCTTCTGCACGTCATTTACTGTACTAGCCGTGTTCTAAATGACGCACAGAAGAATTATACAACTACAGAAAAAGAGCTACTTGCAGTGGTTTATGCCATTGACAAGTTTAGATACTATCTATTAGGATCAAAAGTGATTGTGTACACTGACTATGATGCTCTTAAATATCTACTCACAAAGCAAGATTCAAAACCCAGGCTCATAAGATGGATGTTGCATCTGCAAGAGTTTGATATAGAAATAAGAGACAGAAAAGGGACAGAGAATCAAGTAGCAGATCACCTGTCCCGGATAGAACCAGTAGAAGGGATGTCTCTCCCCCTCACTGAGATCTCTGAAATCTTTCCAGATGAGCAACTCTTTGCCATTCAAGAAGTACCATGATTTACAGACATTGCAAACTATAAAGCTGCAAGATTCATTCCCGATGAGTACAGTAGGCAGCAAAAGAAAAAATTACTTTCTGATGCAAAGTACTACTTGTGGAATGAACCATATCTCTTTAAGAGATTCGCAGACAGAATAATCAGTAGGTGCGTGCCTAAAGAAGAGGTGCAAAAGTTCCTATGGCATTGCCATGGATCAAAATATAGAGGACATTTCGGAGGTGAGCGAACAGCCACCAAAGTTCTCCAATGTGGCTTCTACTAGCCTACAATCTATAGAGACTCCCAAGAGTTTATACGTAACTCTGACAGTTGCCAGCGAGCTGGTAATCTGCCTCATGGTTACGCCATGCCTCAACAAGGAATCCTAGAGATTGAGTAGTTTGATGTATGGGGTATTGACTTCATGGGGCCTTTCCCACCATCATACTCAAACACTTACATTCTGGTGGCAGTAGACTATGTATCTAAATGGGTGGAGGCAATTGCAACACCCACTAACGATACTAAGATAGTACTGAAGTTCCTCTAGAAACATATCTTTAGCAGATTTGGTGTCCCTAGAGCACTAATCAGTGATGGAGGCACTCATTTTTTCAATAAACAGCTTTATACTGTCATGGTCCGATATGGAATCAGCCACAAGGTGGCAACTCCATATCATCCACGTACCAATGGACAAGCTGAAGTCTCTAATAGAAATCTGAAAAGAATCCTGGAACAAACTGTAATTGCCCGTAGAAAGGATTGGGCAAAGAGCTTGGATGATGCTCTATGGGCATACAGAACAGCATTCAAGACTCCTATAGGAACCTCTCCATACCAGCTTGTGTATGGGAAGGCCTGTCACCTGCCCGTGAAACTGGAACATAAAGCTTACTGGGCAACCAGATTCCTAAACCTTGATGCCAAATTAGCTGGAGAGAAAAGATTTCTCCAGCTGAATGAGCTAGAGGAATTCAGACTCAATGTTTTTGAAAATGCCAAAATTTACAAGGAGAAAGCAAAGAGATGGCATCATAAGAACCTGTCATCCAGAGTCTTTGAGCCAGGACAAAAGGTTCTGCTGTTTAACTCTAGGCTTAGGCTATTCCCTGGGAAACTAAAATCCTGGTGGAGAGGACCATATGTGATTACAGGCGTGTTACCATATGGATACGCAGAGCTTCAGGATATTGATTGTGACAAAAAGTTCATTGTTAATGGACAGAGAGTCAAACATTATCTTGAAAGTAATTTTGAGCGAGAATGCTCAAAACTGAGACTAGATTAAAGCTCAGTAAGGTCCAGCTAAAGACAATAAAGAAGCGCTTGCTGGGAGGCAACCCAGCCATTACTATAGTTTACTTGTTATTTAAATAATAATTATAGGAGTTAAATAAATTATCATCAGAACTAATTCTCATTTACAGAAGTTCATAGAGTTACAGAAGGATTCAGAGCAGAAAGCAGAGAAAAGAAGTTCACTGGCACTAAAATGCCAATAAGAGGCACTTTCTGGCGTTTAACGCCAGCTAGGGTACCTGGCTGGGCGTTAAATGCCCAAAACAAGCAACTTCTAGGCGTTAAACGCGAGAATGGGTGCCATTCTGGGCGTTAAAACGCCAGAATGGGTGCCATTCTGGGCGTTTAGAAAAATGCCCAGTGATAAAGACTTTCTGGTGTTTAACGCCAGCCAGGGTACCTGGCTGGGCGTTAAACGCCCAAAACAAGCAGCAATTGGGCGTTAAACTCCCAAAACAAGCAGCGTTTGGGCGTTTAACGCCAAGAACATGGAGGGGAGGTGATTTTGTTTTCCAACCCAGTTTTTTTAATTTTTTATGTTTTCACCCATAATTTCTTGCATAAACATATTTCAAATCCTCATCTTTCAATTTCAAATTTCAAAAAAAAAACATATATAAATAACTCTTATTCCTAACAATCTTTTTTTCTTTTCAAATCTTTTTCAAAATACATATATTTTTTTTCTTTCCAAATCTTTTTCAAAATTCATATATCTTTCTAATATCTTTTCAAATCTTTTTTTTTTCAACTCATCATACTATCTTTTCAAATTTAGATTTATCTTTTTCAAAACTCTCTCCTATCTTTTCAATTTTAAAATTACATCTTTTGCATATCATAATTATCTTTTTACAAATCATATATTCTATCATATCTTTTTCAAAAATTTTCGAACCCACCCTTTCCTTTTAAATTAACATTCGGCCACCCCCTCTCCTCCACAATTCGAATTTGGCTCTCCTCCTTTTCCTCTCCTTTCCTTTCTTTTGCTTGAGGACAAGCAAACCTCTAAGTTTGGTGTGTTTTGTGTGATCACTGAGCTAAGACTCACTAAGATCATGGCTCCTAAGGGAAAACAAACCACTTCAAGAGGGAAGAAAGAGAATAATCCAAGATCACTTTGGAATCAAGGGAGGTTCTTAACCAAGGAACATTCAGACCATTACCATAAAATAATGGGTCTAAGGTCAGTGATCTCGGAAGTAAAATTTGATCTGAAAGAAGATGAATATCCAGAGATCCAATAGCAAATTCGAAACAGAGGCTGGGAAATTCTAGCTAATCCTGAGACAAAAGTGGGTAGAAACATGGTTCAGGAATTCTACTCAAATCTGTGGCAAACAAAGAGGCTGAGAATGACTGGAACTGCTATCTATACCTTTCGAACCATGGTCAGAAGGAAGATGATTTACTTCCACCTGGACAAAATAAGAGAGGTCTTCAAGCTGCCTCAACTACAAGATGATCCAGAATCCTTTAATAGGAGAATGGTGTGTGATAATAAGCGTTTGAACTAAATTCTAGAGGACATATGCATCCCTGGAACCAAGTGGACAACCAGCACAAAAGGTGTTCTAAATCAACTCAAGAGAGGGGACCTCAAACCAATTGCTAGGGGCTGGCTGAATTTCATTGGGCGTTCCATACTGCCTACCAGCAACCGCTCCTAAGTCACTATCAAGAGAGCAGTGATGATCCATTGCATTATGCAAGAAAACGAAGTGGAAGTTCATCAACTGATTTCTTGTGAGGTCTACACAATTGCAAATAAGAACTCCAAGGACGCCAAATTGGCTTACCCAAATTTAATTTCTCTGCTATGTAAAGAGGCTGGAGTGAAGATGGGGGTAGATGAGTTCATCCCAGTCGAACATCCAATCACCAAGAAGTCAATGGGGGGACAACAAGTACAAGAAAACTCTATCAAAAGGAGGGCGCAGGAGTTCCTCCCAGAAATCCCTCAGATTGACTACTGGACCCGCCTAGAAGCATCTGTCACCAAGTTACAAGAAACTATGGATCAACTAAATGAAGAACAGAAGAATCAAAATTTTATGATCTGTAAACTGTTTAAGGAACAGGAGAAGCAAGGGCTTGAACTACAGGAGCTGAAGCGCCAGAAGCTTTCTCTTGAAGGTCCAGACAACCGACAAATTGAAGGAGCATCCATCTCCCAAAATAAAGGTTGTTGAGTCCTAATCTTAATTCTGTGATAACTTTCTGCTATTAAAAATCTATCTTAGGAGTCATATGAGTAGTAGTGATTAGTAGTTTTATTTTTATTTTTATCATCTCCAAGTAAGCTATAATTTATTTTTCTTATCATCATTAAACATGAATAAAATAGCAGATATTTTTAGATTAAGGAGGCAATTTTTTTTTGAGTTCTTAATAAGAAAAATTCAAATTATTTATATGTGGTGGCAACACTCTTTGTCTTCTGAATGAATGCTTAAACAGTGCATATTTTTGATCTTGTTGTTTATGAATGTTAAAACTGTTGACTCTTGAAAGAATGATGAAAAAGAGAAATGTTATTGATAATCTGAAAAATCATAAAATTGATTCTTGAAGCAAGAAAAAGCAGTAAAAAATAAAATAAAATAGAGAAATAAAAAGAAAAAGAAAAAGCCAATAGCCCTTAAAACCAAAAGGCAATGATAAAAAGGATCCAAGGCTTTGAGCATCAATGGATAGGAGGGCCTAAAGGAATAAAATCCTGGCCTAAGTGGCTAAACCCAGCTGTCCCTAACCATGTGCTTGTGGCATGCAGGTCCAAGTGAAAAACTTGAGACTGAGTGGTTAAAGTCGTGATCCAAAAGAGTGTGCTTAAGAACTCTAGACACCTATAATTGGGACTTTAGCAAAGCTGAGTCACAATCTGAAAAGGTTCACCCAGTTATGTGTCTGTGGCATTTATGTATCCGGTGGTAATACTGGAAAATAAAGTGCTTAGGGCCACAGCCAAGACTCATAAAGTAGCTGTGTTCAAGAATCAACATACTAAACTAGGAGAATCAATAACACTATCTGAATTCTGAGTTCCTATGGATGCCAATCATTCTAAACTTCAAGGGATGAAGTGAGATGCCAAAACTGTTCAGAAGCAAAAAGCTACTAGCCCCACTCATCTAATTAGAATTGAGCTTCATGAAAAACTCTGAAATTGCCTCTTGATCCTCATACTATCCTATTTTATTTATCTAGTTTCTTGGGAACAAGCAACAATTTAAGTTTGGTGTTGTGATGAGCGGATATTTTATACGCTTTTGGGGGTGTTTTAATATAGTTTTTAGTATATTTTTATTAGTTTTTATGCAAAAATCACACTTCTGGACTTTACTATAAGTTTGTGTATTTTTCTGTGATTTCAGGTATTTTCTGGCTGAAATTGAGGGACCTGAGCAAAAATCTGATTCAGAGGCTGATAAAGGACTATTGATGCTGTTGGATTCTGACCTCCCTGCACTCGAAGTGCAATTTTTGGAGCTACAGAAATCCAAATAGTGCGCTCTAAAATGCGTTGGAAAGTAGACATCCAGGGATTTCCAGAAATATATAATAGTTCATACTTTGCCCAAGTTTAGATGACGCAAACTAGCGTTTAACGCTAGCTTTCTGCCCTATTCTGGCGGCAAACGCCAGAAACAAGTTACAAACCAGAGTTAAACGCCAAAAACAGGTTACAAACTGGCGTTTAACTCCAAGAATAGCCTATGCACGTGAAAGCTTCAATGCTCAGCCCCAGCACACACCAAGTGGGCCCCATGAGTGAATTTCTGCACTATCTATCTTAGTTTACTCATTTTCTATAAACCTAGGTTACTAGTTGAGTATAAAAACTATTTTTAGAGATTTATTTTGTACCACATGACCTTTTACATCTGAATTTGTATCTTTGACGGCATGAGTCTCTAAACCCCATGGTTGGGGGTGAGGAGTTCTGTTGTGTCTCGATGAATTAATGCAATTATTTCTGTTTTCTATTCAATCACGCTTGTTTCTATTCTAAGATATTCATTCGCATTTCAACATGATGGCCACTCTCCGTCTACCGGGTATTGAAGTTACCACCACTAAAAAGGTCGACGGCAAGATTTGTCCTAGCGGATAAAAGCATAATAACCGTGACGGGTGTTACGGAAGACGTATTGGTGAATATCAAAGGGTTGGTGTTTCCGATTGACTTCTATGTCCTTGAAATGCCATCAAGCGAGACCGAGAGCGCATCATCTATTCTACTTGGAAGACCATTTTTTAGAACTTCTAGATTTAAGCTAGATGCCTACTCGGGGACCTACTCATTTGAAATAGATGGGAGAATCATAAGTTTTAGCCTAGAAGAAGCAATGAAGCATCCACCGGAGAATCACTCTCTATTTCGGTGTGACCCAATTGACAACATGGTTGCCGAAGTGCACCTTGCAAAGTTAGATGAGAAGTACATGATTGAAGAAGCAAATGAAGGCCCGAGCAAACTAAACACCACACACCATACAAACCATCCGGAAACTCAAACTTCAAAGAATGACAAAAAGATGGAATTGAAGCCACTATCACCCCACTTAAGGTACTCATATCTTGATGAAGCCCAAAAGCTCCCCGTGATAATTGCAAAAGAGTTAACTCCTCAACAAGAAGAAAAATTGCTAAATGTATTGAGGAAAAACAAAAGGGCAATTGGGTGGAGTTTGGCGAATCTAGTGGGAATAAGCCCCCAAGTATGCGAGCACCGCATATTTCTTGAAGAAGGAGCAAGACCGGTCCGACAACCTCAAAGGAGACTTAATCCAACCATTCTTGAGGTTGTGAAAAAGGAAGTCACTAAGCTACTTGAAGCGGACATCATCTATCCTATCTCGGATAGCGAGTGGGTAAGCCCGGTCCAAGTAGTGCCAAAGAAGTCCGGGGTGACAACAATCAAAAATGAAAGTGGTGAACTTATAGCAACAAGAGTGCAAAATTCTTGGAGAGTATGCATAGACTACCGAAGGTTGAATGCGGCCACAAGAAAAGATCACTTCCCACTACCATTCATTGATCAAATGCTTGATCGATTAGCCGGTAAATCATATTATTGCTTTCTTGATGGTTACTCCGGTTACTTTCAAATTCACATTGCTCTAGAGGACCAAGAAAAAACCACATTTACTTGCCGCTTTAGAACGTATGCTTACAAGCGTATGCCATTTGGCCTATGCAATGCACCGGCAACGTTTCAAAGATGCATGATGAGCTTATTTGCGGACTTTCTAGAGCAATGTATGGAAGTTTTCATGGACGACTTTAGTGTGTACGGTGATTCATTTGAGCATTGCTTAGGTAACCTTGAAAAAGTCTTAGAGAGATGCACCAAAACAAACCTTGTCTTAAATTTTGAAAAATGTCATTTCATGGTCAAACAAGGCATTGTTTTGGGACACATAGTCTCAAAAGAAGGCATCTCCGTAGATCCGGCAAAAATAAATGTCATATCTAGTTTACCTTACCCCTCCTCCGAGAGGGAAGTCCGCTCTTTTCTTGGACATGCAGGATTCTACCGGAGATTCATCAAAGACTTTAGCAAGGTGGCCTTACCTCTCTCTCGACTACTACAAAAGGACACTGAATTTGAGCTGAGCAAGGAATGTATGGAAGCATATGACAAACTTAAAGTAGCATTGACACAAGCCCCTATTGTGCGAGGACCGAATTGGACTCAACCATTTGAAATCATGTGTGATGCTTCGAATTATGCGATAGGAGCCGCGTTAGCACAACGCGAGGGTAAGATTCCCTATGTCATAGCTTATGCTTCCAAAACACTAGACGGAGCCCAATCCAACTACACTACTACCGAAAAGGAACTTCTAGCTATTGTTTTTGCTTTGGACAAGTTCTGAGCCTATCTTCTTGGTTCCAAGGTTGTAGTGTACTCGGATCACGCGGCACTAAAGTATTTGTTGGCCAAAAAGGAATCAAAACCGAGATTAATTCGTTGGGTGCTTTTGTTACAAGAATTTGACTTGGAGATCAAGGATAGGAGTGGTTCCCAAAACCTAGTGGCGGACCATCTAAGTCACCTCGAACACACAAAGGGCGACACCACTCCTATCAATAACTCATTTCCTTTAGATGCTTTGCACACAATCTCGGAAGTAGTTCCTTGGTATGCCCCAATAGCAAACTACTTGGTTTCACGCACTTTCCCTCCCAATCTCAACAAACACCAAAAGGATAAGCTAAAAAGCAAATCCAAATACTATGTTTGGGACGATCCCTATTTGTGGAGGTGTGGAGCGGACCAAATAGTGCGACGGTGCATACCTCAAACCGAATTTCAAGCAATCTTGGACGCTTGCCATGCTTCCGAAGGAGGTGGCCACTACGGCCCCCAAAGAACGGCAAGAAAGGTCCTTGATTGCGGATTTTGGTGGCCAACCCTTCTCAAAGATTCTTCTCTCCATTGCAAATCTTGTCCCCAATGCATTCGGTTTGGAAATATTTCTAAGAAGGACGAAATCCCCCAACAAAATATGCTTTTTTGTGAAATCTTTGATGTATGGGGAATCGACTTCATGGGACTATTTCCAAATTCCAATGGCTTTCTCTACATCTTGTTAGCCGTCGATTATGTGTCAAAATGGGTGGAGGCAATCCCCACCCGAACGGATGACGCTCATGTTGTTTATTCTTTTGTGAGGAACAATATCATTTGTCGCTTTGGCTCCCCAAGAACAATCATAAGTGACCAAGGATCCCACTTTTGCAACAAAAAAATGGACGGCCTCATGAGAAAGTATGGCATCATACACAAAGTCGCCACGGCTTACCACCCTCAGACGAATGGCTAAGCCGAAGTTTCTAACCGGAAAATCAAACATATGTTGGAAAGGATTGTGAAGCCGAATCGGAAGGATTGGAGCACTAAACTCTCCGATGCACTTTGGGCTTATCGAACGGCTTACAAGACACCCATTGGCATGAGCCCTTTTAGGCTTGTATATGGTAAAGCATGCCACTTACCGGTAGAAATCGAACACAAAGCTTATTGGGCCATAAAGGAATGTAATATGAGCTTGGGTGGAGCCGGAGTAGAGAGAAAGCTTCAATTAGTGGAATTGGAATGCTTAAGATTAGAAGCTTATGACAACTCTAGACTTTACAAGGAAAAGATGAAAGCCATCCATGACAAGAACATTAGGAGAAGGGAATTCCGACCCGGTGAACTAGTCCTTCTTTACAGCTCAAGGTTGAGATTACTACCCGGAAAGCTTAGATCAAGGTGGGATGGACCCTACCAAGTGGAGAAAGTAGAACCTTTTGGGGTCTACCACTTGCGCCACCCATCAAGTCCGGACATTTTCAAGGTAAATGGGCACCGTCTCAAATTGTATCATGGTGAGCAAAGAAAGAACTCCAAGGAATTTGAAGTATTCCTCTTGAGGGATGCACCTCTTGAACAAGAACTTTGAACTATCGAAAGTCCAACTTAAGGACGGTAAACAAAAGTGCTAGGTGGGAGACACACCACCATGGTAAGATCTTCCTTTGTACATAGCCATTGCATCATTCTTTGATTGACACTTGCTTAACACTTGACTTCATGTTTGTTAGTTAGATTTCAATTCTAATTCTGCTTCATTTGTTGAGTTCATTGGTAGTTTATCAAGTTAAAACGCCCTTCTTTAGTGCTTAAGTGGCTGTTTGGAGGGTTGAAATGCAATAAGTGGAGCAAAAATATGCAAACTTTTGAAAAGGCACCCTTCTGCGCGTACGCGCACCTGGCGTGTGCGCGCCCTTGAAGCATTTGACGACCACCCATGCGAACGTGCACCGTGCGCGGACGCGTGGGTTGCAAAAAACACCCCTCCATACATTTTTCTGAGAGTTACGCCCACACCATGCCAGCACCATGCCTGAGGCATAGGCCACTTACGCGTGCGCGCACATGGCGCGTACGCGCGCTTGGGCGAAATCTGCAGATCGACGCGCTAGCGTACCGTGTGCGTCCGTGTCGATCACCCTTTTGCACTTCTGGTACATATTCCAGAGAGTTAGGCCACTCTAGGGCCCGCACTAAGCCACCAGCCCAGCACCTCTGCCGCGTGCGCGCACTTGGCGCGCACGCGTCCATATGCTAAGCAACACGAGGTACGCGCGCGCGCCTAGGCCGCGCACGCGCCCCTTGTTCTGCACCCTCCTCTAGGCCACTCCACAGAGAGTTAGGCCCACCCCAGGCCCATCTCATGCCTGGGGCATAACCACATTGACGCGTGCGCGCACCGTGCGCCCGCGCGCCAACAGCCCTGCAGCCAACTTCTAGTACCTCGTCCTGAGAGTTGTGCCACCTCTATGCCACCCCTGTGCTGCCAGCCCAAGTGCATGAGCGCGTGCGCGCAACGTACGCGCGCGCGCCCCCACTCCACCTCGCTCCCTTGCGCGAGCGCGCACCGTGCGCGCGCGCGCGAGTGATCGACACCAACTTAAGAGGGAGCATACTTGCCCCCTTCATTCTTCTTCTCCTTTCCCTCTTCTTCTCACTCTTTCTACTACCCATCCACCTACTACCATTTCTTCTTCCAGTCAACCACCTCCTACCACCTACCTCCGGTGGCCCCACATTACCCCTCTACTCTCCATCACTCCACTCTACAACTTCTTCTTCCATATCCTCTTCTATCTCTCAAGGTACTATACTAAGCTACCCTCTTACTCCACCTATCTCTTTTGATTCTTAATCATTTAGTTTCATTTTCTTTTAGGTAGCCTCTTTCCTTTCTCCTCCCTCTTTTTAGTTACTTCTTTAGGGTGTTTTTTTTTTCAATTTAACTCTTCATAGGCATTTGGGTCTTAACTTCTCTTGCATTGGTAGATGAGATGTGTTGCTTGATTTTCTTACAACTACTGTGCACTGTAGTCATTAATAATGGATTGTGGAATGTTACATTGCTTTCACCTTCTTCTAATCACATGCTACAAGAAGGATGCACGCCAAGTGTTCGACGAAAGGCATACTTGAGTTTTGAGCTCATTTTGACTAAATTGCCTCTCAACTAATCACTTTTGGGTGCATCCCCACATTCTCCAATCCATCCACTCACCTTTTCTTAACTTGCTTCCCACTTTGGTATTTAAGGGTGTATGCTTCTCATGCTTCTTACTTGCATGCTTAAACTACCCTTGCACCACATGCTAATGATTTGCCTTGCTCTTCACATGTTATCTTAGTACATGTTACAGCTGTCATGTAATAATGATACCCATATTCTATGACATAACTTTTCATTGCATAATCGCATTTAATTACGCTTCTTTGGGTGTGATGTTATCCCCTTTCTTTGCTATCACAGGATGGTCATCAAAAAAAACAAAGGGAAAGCCCTGAAGAAGCCAGCTTCCAATAAAGAGCGCCAATAACTAACGGCCAAGCCACTCTTAAAGAAGGCTAAGGGCCCCGTTGATGTTCTAGAGAAGGACAACCCTCCAAAGGATTCAAATAAGTTCCCTAACAGCTACTGCGAACTTGTTTACTCAAGAATGATTGAAAAGAATTATCACCCGGAGCCCCTTCTAGTCCTACCGGCTCACCTCACTCCAATTGTGATGCCACACATTGACCGGAGGCAATGGAGGTTCCTCTTGAGGCAACCAAAGGAGGCCAATCTCTCATGGGTGGTGGAATTCTACTCCAACTACCACTCACCCCTTCTCACATCAATATTTGTGTGCCGGAAGCAAGTGTCAGTCACAGTGGAAACCATCCGAGAAGTCCTTGGGATTGGGCCGTTGACAGATGGATATGATGCCTACCAAGAAGTCTTGGCTACATGCGATGACCGTGCGTTCGATTGGGGCGCGATCATCCGCGTAATTGCTCTACCCGACGCATATTGGATTCGGGGGACCATAAAGCAAAGACCAAAGGGTTTAGATGTCCGCCACCTCACTAAAGAAACCACGGCATGGGCCCAAATTCTAGCTCATTACGTGCTCCCAAGCACCCATGGGTCATCCATTACCGCCGAGCTTGCCTTATTGATATGGTGCATCTTAACCGAGAAACCGGTCGACATTTCGCATGCCATTCGCCAATCCATGGGGCGCATTCATGCCAAGGGAAATCTACCATTCCCCGCTATGGTGACCGAATTAGTTGCAAAGGCCGGCGTCAACCGAGAGGCTAAGGATAGGAGAACCTCAATTCCAGTCGAAGGCGATGTTATTCCGACCAAGAGGTGCCTCAAGCCTCCGGAATTCCCTAAGGACATTGGACTACCCACACCAACTCGCAACACTACCACATCATCTACACCACAAAAATCAGCCACCCAACGCCTTGAAGACCTTCACAAGAAGTTGGACCGTTATGAGAGGCGTAACCAACGCCGATATGCTCATGTGAAGAAACTTCTAAGTGTAGTCACCCCACCTATGGAGGAACCAGATATCTCCACATCCACCGTAACTTCAAGCGGAGATAGCAATGACATTGGAGATGAGGGACACTCGGGACTCGACCACCCATTGCGCCTAACCTATAGCACGGAAGACCGTGCTAAGTTTTAAGTGTGGGGAGGTCGGCCGACCGATCTCCGTAGGTAACATCCGAATAAAGTTTTATTCCTTGAACTCCTTTGTAATTAGGATAGGTTGCATGATTAGGTCTTAGTTGACACCATTCGCATGATAAGTTTACTTGGTTGGAACAATGAAACTCTTTCTTAGGAAACCAATACTTTGGGGCAACCGTTGCATTGCCAATTTTAAATACTTTGATGCCAAATTTGCATGAAGAATTATATTTTGGAACATGGATTTTGAGTTAAGAACACAAGCTAGTGAGTTTTGAGCCTAATTACATGGTTGCATCTTATAACCACTCATTTTTCCTTCTTGTGTGCATTATTCTCTTTCTATGATTGTAACCCTTGATTTGTTTGATTCTTTGTGTCCATTATTCTGTGTATTCATGCATTTATATGATTGAGGCCATCATTTCATTAGCTCACTTACCCAAATGGCCTTACCTTTTATCTTCCCTTGTTAGCCAAATTTGAGCCTACGATTAACCCATTTTGTTCTTAATTTAGCACATTACAAGCCTTAAAGCGAAAAATAATAAATGTCCTTAATTTGGATCTTTGATTAGCTTAGGTTAGTGTGTGTGAGTATCATTCAAGTGTGGGAACCTTGGGACATTGGGTGAATAAAAGGGTAGTTTTGTATTTTTATTAAAATTATTGGAAATTGGGTACATGCTCATGTATTGATCAATTGTACAACCTTATGCATTGATGCTCTTGTATATAAGAAGAAAAAAAACAAAAGAAAAAAAGAAAAGAAAAAAAAGAAAAAAACAATATGGAAAAGAAAAAAAAATATAGAAAAAGAAAGAAAAAAAAAGAAGAAAAAGAAAGAAATAGAAAAAGGGGACAAAATGCCCCAAAGTAATGCTCAAATAAAAGTCAATGCATATGTGTTGAGAAATGAAAAGGGAATGCATGAGTATGTGGAAAGGTGAAGAATGGGTAGTTAGGTTAGAACTTAATTGTATAGGATCTCATAGGTTAGGTGGGAAGTCTAAGCCTATCAAAGATTCAAATTTCAAGCTCACTTGACCAAATGTGCATCCTACCTTAACCCTAGCCCCATTACAACCTAAAGAAAAGACCTCATGATAATTGTATGCATGCAGTGAATAATTGTTGATTGTTAGAAGAAAAACAAATCTTGGAGAGAATGATTAGGGGAGAATTGAGTGAATCAACCCCAAACACCGAGCGACTAGAGTGCAAACACTTTCGGTGAGGGTTCGATGCTCAATTCCTTGATTCCCGGCTCTCACGAGCATTCCTCATGCAAGGTTGCATATATTGCATTTGATGCTTAAAATTGGTAAGTCCTATACATTGACCACCATCGTATCCCATATGCTTGCGTATATCATGGGAATGTTGATTTGTTCCTAACCAAGTAGATAATAACACTAGTCATAGTTGCATTCATACAAGTAGGTTGCACTTCATGAGTCTTATACTTTTATGGTCTCTCGGTCTTCTGTGTTTCTTTTGCATTTCTCTAAGCATGAGGACATGCTAGAAATTAAGTGTGGGGAGGTTGATAAACCTCATTTTGAGGGTTTATCTTGTGTTGATTTCAGGGGTTTTATCAATGATTCCACACGCTTTCTATATGAAAATACAAAATTTTGTGTTCCTTTCCTAATTTTGCCCCATGGATGAAAACATGCTTATTTTGCACTAAAATAGATACATTTCTAATCTTCTCTTGATGCCATTCGATGCCGTGACCTGTGTGTTAAGTGGTTTCAGAAAATAGGGCAGGGATGGACCGGAAGAGAGAAGGAGGACGGGTGCAAAGGAAAGGAGCATGAGAATTGAGCCTTGGAAATCTCAGCATGGGCGCGTGCGCGCACTTGACGCGTCCGCGTGGATAGAGCAACTAGAAGTCGAAGCCAAGAGCCAAACCACAAGCCGGCTTGCGTAGCGGCTAAGCCACGATCTTCAGTGGCGCACACGCGTACATCACGCCTCCGCGCACATTACAAGATGCTTCGGTGGCGCGCACGCGTACCTTGCGCGTGCGAGCCGATGTTCGAAATGTGATTTTTTTTAGAGCCACGTGACTTAGGCATGGAGGTAGTTGGGAATCCCATTTTGGGGAAATGCCTTGGTGGAAAAAGCTTAAGAAGACCAAAGGAGCAAGGGTTAAGGACTTTTAGTTCATTTTTCTAGATTTTAGATATTTTGGGGGGATAGTTAGTTACACTCTTGGAGAAGGAGAGAGAGATTCCAAGCTCTCACTAGGGTTCATCTTCATCTAATTTCTGAATTTTCAATCACTCTTTGGTGAGATCCATTGCAATTCTCACTTCACTTTGTTCATGTCATAGATCTTCTTCTCCAATTTCAAGTAGTGTTTGTAATTGCTCAATTCTCATAGATCTAGAATTCAACTTTGTAGTTTTGGATTTTATCAATACCTTGAGAATTTGATTTTCATTGTTGTTCTTTGATAATTGTTGTTAGTTCCTTGTGTTGCAATACTTTTAATTCTATTTTTCTTCTCATTTTTACTATGACTTTCATTCTTGCTCATCAAATGTTTGATAAAATGTCAACACTAGTTATGGAGTAGAAAATTTCTTACTTGGCATAGGGTTTGGGTCATTAGAAGAAGTTGAATAGTTGTGTCAATTGTTGATTTGGAATTAGGGATTGCTAATTGACTTGGAGTGCACTAAAGCTAGATTCCCATGAGGTGAAGCTAGGACTTGTGACTCAAGTTGATTATTCTCATTTGACTTTCCTCTATACCTAGGGGATAACTAAATGAGGCAAGGCCTAATTGTTGTCATCATTGAAGGAACTATAAGGATAGAATTTCTAATGCCAACCCTAAGCCAAGTCTTTTAATGATTGATTGTTTGTTTCCTATTACATTGCTAAAACCTTCAAGGAATCCTAACAAGGCTTTCTAATCAATAAGATGCACACTTTAGCAATTCCAAGGGAGGACGACTCGGGAGACTAGTACTCTCGGTTATAGATTGTAGGATTGTTTGGTGCGAAGTTTAAGTGTCGATTAGACTATACTCACGATCATATTCATCATTGAATTCTAAATCGGCATGCTAAATTTCGTTTATCACCGTGACACTCATCACCATTCTCAACCTATGAACGCGTGCATGACAACCACTTCCGTTCTACCTTAGATTGAATGTATGTCTCTTGGGCTCCTGGCTCACGAGTTTGACTGCCTCTCCTGACAACAGAGCATTCAAATCTGTGAGATCAGAGTCTTCATGGTATAAGCTAGAATCAATTGGCAGCATTCCTGAGATCCAGAAAGTCTAAACCTTGTCTGTGGTATTTCGAGTAGGATCCGGGAAGGGATGACTGTGACGAGCTTCAAACTCATGAAAGCTGGGCGTGGTGACAAACAAAAAAGGATCAACGGATCCTATTCTAACATTAGTGAGAACCAACAGATGATTAGCCATGTACATGGACCTTTTTCACTGAGAGGACGGCTGGTAGCCATTGACAACGGTGATCCACCAACATACAGCTTGCCATGGAAGGAGACCTGCGTGCGTGAAGAAGAAGACAGTAGGAAAGCAGACATTCAAAGGACATAGCATCTCCAAAACTCCAACCCATTCTCCATTACTGCGTAATAAGTATTCATTTCATGCTCTTTCACTTTTCACAATTAAAACTAAGAACCACTATTGATATCTTGACTAAGAATAATAAGATAACCATAGCTTGCTTCAAGCCGGCAATCTCCGTGGGATCGACCCTTACTCACGTAAGGTATTACTTGGACGACCCAGTGCACTTGCTGGTTAGTTGTGCGAAATTACATAGTGTGAGTGTAATTTTTGTATACCACCCCACCATGGTAAACTCTTTCCATTCTCTTGTATATATACTTAATAAGTGATTTAAGTTGCCATTATAGGTAGTTTTCTTCTTTTGATAGTTATGTTTGTTTGCCTTTGACAATTTTTGTTAACTTTGCATTTGTAGTTGGTTTTGAGTTGTAGGGAGTGTTAGGCGGAGTTTAAGCTGTTTTTAGTATTTTGAAAAAAAAAGTGTATCCATGCGTGAGCGTACTAGACGCCTACTGATGAGCGGATAATTTATACGCTTTTTGGCATTGTTTTTAGATAGTTTTTAATGAGTTTAAGCTACTTTGAGGGATGTTTTCATTAGTTTTTATGTTAAATTCACATTTCTGGACTTTACTATGAGTTTGTGTGTTTTTCTGTGATTTCAGGTAAATTCTGACTGAAATTGAGGGATTTGAGCAAAACTCTGAAAAAGGCTGACAAAAGGACTGCTGATGCTGTTGGATTCTGACCTCCCTGCACTCGAAATGGATTTTCTGGAGCTACAGAACTTCAATTGGCGCGCTCTCAACGGCGTTGGAAAGTAGACATCCAGGGCTTTCCAGCAATATATAATAGTCCATACTTTATTCGAAGAATGACGACGTAACTTGGCGTTGAACGCCAAGTACATGCTGCTGTCTGGAGTTAAACGCCAGAAAAAACGTCATGATCCGGAGTTGAACGCCCAAAACACGTCATAACTCAGAGAAGAGAAGCCTCAGCTCGTGGATTGATCAAGCTCAGCCCAACATACACCAAGTGGGCCCCGGAAGTGGATTTATGCATCAATTACTTACTCATGTAAACCCTAGTAGCTAGTCTAGTATATAGGAACTCTTACTATTGTATTAGACATCTTTGGTCTCAGTTTGTGTTTTATTCTTCATCTTAGGAGATCATGATCACGTTTTAGGGGGCTGGCCATTCGGCCATGCCTGACCCTCTTTTACTTATGTATTTTCAACGGTGGGTTTCTGCACACCATAGATTAAGGGTGGAGCTCTGCTGTACCTCAAGTATTAATGAAGTTCTATTTTCTTTATTCGGTCTATCTTATTCTTATTCCAAGATATTCATTCGTACCCAAGACATGATGAAGGTGATGAGTAAATAACCTCACTATCATTCTCACTTGACGCGCGTGATTGACAACCACTTCCATTCTACATGCAACCGAGCTTGAATGCGTATCTCTTAGATTCCCCAACAGAATCTTCGTGGTATAAGCTAGATAGATGGCAGCATTCATGAGGATCCGGAAAGTCTAACTTTGTCTGTGGTATTCCGAGTAGGATTCCGGTAATGAATGACTGTGACGTGCTTCAAACTTGCAACCTGGGGCGTTAGTGACAGACGCAAAAGAATCAAGGGATTCTATTCCAGTAGGAGCGGGAACCAACCGGTGATGGCCGTACTGTGACAGAGTGCGTGAGCATTAGCTTTCACTGCGAGGATGGGATGTAGCCATCAACCATGGGTGATGCCTCCAGACTGATTAGCTGTGCGAGTGACAGCCGCATAGGATATTTTCCCGAGAGGATGAAAGTAGCCACAGCTGATGGTGAACCCCTATACAAAGCTTGCCATGGAAAGTAAGAAGGATTGAGTAGAGCAGTAGGAGGGCAGGCGTCCGTGAGCTCTACAGCATCTCCATTCCGCTTATCTGAAATTCTCACCAATGAATCTGCATAAGTGTTCTATCCCTTTTTATTATGTATTTTCTTTTATTTTATAATTATTCCAATAATCACAATTACCCTTTAATCTCCTAACGAGATCTACAAGGTGACCATAGTTTTGCTTCATACCAACAATCTCTGTGGATTCGACCCTTACTCACGTAAGGTTTATTACTTGGACGACCCAGTACACTTGCTGGCTAGTTGAACGGAGTTGTGAAAATAAACAGTGCCCTAAGAGTAAATCCATACAAAGACAAACAACTTGAAAAGAATAGTGATCACAATTTCGTCCACCAAGTTTTTGGCGCCGTTGCCGGGGATTGTTCGAGTATGGACAACTGACGGTTCATCTTGTTGCTCAGATTAGGTAATTTCCTTTTCAAAAATCTTTTTCAAAATTTTTCTTTTATTTTTCGTTTTTCTTAACTTTATTTTCGAAAAAAATTAAAATAAAAATACAAAAAAATTAGAAAATAATAAAAATCAAAAATATTTTGTGTTTCTTGTTTGAGTCTTGAGTCAATTTTTAAGTTTGGTGTCAATTGCATGCTTTTAAAAATTTTTCTTGCATTTTTCGAAAATCTCATGCATTCATAGTGTTCTTCATGATCTTCAAGTTGTTCTTGACAAGTCTTCTTGTTTGATCTTGATGATTTCTTGTTTTGTGGTGTTTGTTGTTTTTCATGTGTATTTTTTCATTCATATTTTTCATGCATTAAAAATTTCTAAGTTTGGTGTCTTGCATGTTTTCTTTGCATCAAAAATTTTTTCAAAAATATGTTCTTGATGTTCATCATGATCTTCAAAGTGTTCTTGGTGTTCATCTTGACATTCATAGCATTCTTGCATGCATCTTGTGTCTTGATCCAAAATTTTCATGTTTTGGGTCATTTTTGTGTTTTTCCTTAAAAATTTAAAAATCAAAAATATCTTTTCCTTATTTCCCTCCAAAATTTCGAAATTTTGGTTTGACTTGGTCAAAAATTTTTAAAATTAGTTGTTTCTTACAAGTCAAGTCAAAATTTCAATTTCAAAAATCATATCTTTTCCATTTTTTTCTATTTTTTCGAAAATTTCAAAAATATTTTTCAAATTATTTTCAAAATCTTTTTCTTATCTTTATATCAAATTTTCGAAAATTAGCTAACATTTAATGTGATTGGTTCAAAAATTTGAAGTTTGTTACTTTCTTGTTAAGAAAGGTTCAATCTTTAGGTTCTAGAATCTTATCTTGTAGTTTTTTGTTAGTTAAGTAATTTTAAAAATTAAATCTTTTTCAAAATATCTTTTTCTTAAAAATCTTTTTATCTTTTATCTTATCTTTTTCAAAATTTTATCTTTTTCAAAATTTAATTTCAAAATATCTTCTTATCTTCTTATCTTTTTCAAATTTGATTTTCAAATCTTTTTCAATCAACTAACTAACTTTTTGTTTGTTTCTTATCTTTTTCAAAACCACCTAACTACCTTTCCCTCTCTAATTTTCGAAAATATCTCCCTCTTTTTCAAAAATTCTTTTTAATTAATTAATTGTTTCATGTTTTAATTTTAATTACATTTTATTTTTAATTTTCGAAAATCACTAACCACTTTTTCAAAAATTATTTTCGAATTCTCTCTCCTCTTTTCTACTTCTATTTAATTAATTAATTACTAACACTTCTCTTCACCTCTCTTCATCCAAAATCCGAATCCATTCTTCACTCTTCTACCCCTTTCTTTTTCTACTAACATAAAGGAATCTCTATACTGTGACATAGAGGATTCCTCCTTCTTTTCTTGTTTTCTTCTCTTTCATATGAGCAGGAACAGGGATAAGGGCACTCTTGTTGAAGTTGATCCAGAACCTGAAAGGACTCTGAAGAGAAAATTAAGAGAAGCTAAATCACAACAATCCAGAAGAGACCTTCTAGAAATTTTCGAACAAGAGAAAGAGATGGCAGAAAAAATAATAATATGCAAGGAGATGCTTGGAGACTTCACAAAGCCAACGTCCAAGTTTGATGGAAGAAGCATCTCCATTCCTGCCATTGGAGCCAATAACTTTGAGCTTAAGCCTCAACTATTTGCTTTAATGCAACAAAACTGCAAGTTTTATGGACTTCCATCTGAAGATCCTTACCAGTTTTTAACTGAATTCTTGCAGATCTGTGACACTGTAAAGACAAATGGAGTTAATCCTGAAGTACAGACTCTTGCTTTTCCCTTTTGCTGTAAGAGACAGAGCTAGAGTTGGTTTCATAACCCAGGATAGCCTGGACTCATGGATAAGCTTGTCACTGCATTCTTAGATAAGTCTTTCCTCCTCAAAAGCTGAGCAAGCTGAGAGTGGATGTTCAAACCTTCAAACAAAAAGATGTGAATCCCTCTATGAAGCTTGGGAAAGATACAAGCAGCTGACCAAAAGATGTCCATCTGACATGTTTTCAGAATGGACCATATTAGATATATTCTATTATGGTCTCTCTGAATTTTCGAAAATGTCACTGGACCATTCTGCAGGTGGATCTATTCACCTGAAGAAAACGCCTGAAGAGGCTCAAGAACTCATTGACATGGTTGCAACAACCAGTTTATGTACACCTGAGAGGAATTCCGTGAACAATGGGATACCTCAGAAGAAAGGAGTTCTTGAAATTGATGCTCTGAATGCCATATTGGCTCAGAACAAGGTGTTGACTCAACAGGTCAACATGATCTCTCAAAATCTGAATGGATTGCAATATGCATCCAACAGTACTAGAGAGGCAGCTTCTGAAGAAGCTTATGATCCTGAGAACCCTGCCATAGCAGAGGTCAATTACTTAGGTAAACCTTATGGAAACACCTATAACTCATCATGGAGAAATCATCCAAATTTCTCCTGGAAGGATCAACAAAAACCTCAACAAGGTTTTAACAATGGTGGACGTAATAGGCTAGGCAATAGCAAGCCATATCCATCATCTTCTTAGCAACAGACAGAGAATTCTGAACAAAACACTTCTAATTTAGCCAATATAGTCTCTGATCTGTCAAAGGCCACTTTCAGTTTCATGAATGAAACAAGATCCTCCATTAGAAATTTGGAGGCACAAGTGGGCCAGCTGAGTAAGAAAGTTATAGACACTCCTCCCAGTACTCTCCCAAGCAATACAGAAGAAAATCCAAAAGGAGAGTGCAAGGCCATTGATTTAATCAAAGTGGCCGAATGCACAAAGGAGGAGGAGACGAAATCCCAGTGAGGAAGACCTCCTGGACGTTCCTCAAGCAAGAAGGAGTTTCCTATTAAGGATCCAGAGGAATCTGAGGCTCATCTAGAGACCATAGAGATTCCTTTAAATCTCCTTCTGCCATTCATGAGCTTTGAAGAATATTCATCCTCTGAAGAGAATGAAGATGTGACTGGAGAGCAAGTTGCTCAATACTTAGGAGCTATCATGAAGCTGAATGCCAAGCTGTTTGGTAATGAGACTTGGGAAAGTGAACCTCCCTTACTCATTAGTGAACTAGATACTTGGATTCAGAGAACTCTACCTCAAAAGAAACAAGATCCTGGCAAGTTCTTAATACACTCTCTTTAATGGAGAAGCTGGGATCATTGAGGTATAACCTGCCTGTTCTCATTACAATTGGCAGATAATCCATAAGACAAGCTTATGGAATAGTAGAGGACGTGCTAGTAAAGGTTGAAGGCCTTTACATCCCTACTGATTTCATAATCCTAGACACTAGAAAGGAAGATGATGAATGCATCATCCTAGGAAGACCTTTCCTAGCCACAGCTGGAGCTGTGATAGATGTCAACAGAGGTGAGTTAGTCCTTCAATTGAATGGGGACTACCTTGTGTTTCAGGCACATGGCCATCCCTCTGTACAAAGAGAGTAAGCATGAAGAACTTCTCTCAGTTCAGAATCAAGAAGAGCCCACACAGTCAAACTCTAAGTTTGGTGTTGTGAGGCCACAACCAAACTCTAAGTTTGGTGTTCAAACCCCATATCCAAACTCTAAGTTTGGTGTTGGGAATACCACACTTAAGTTGACCTGATCACCATGAGGCTCCATGAGAGCCACTGTCAAGCTATTGACATTAAAGAGCGCTTGTTGGGAGGCAACCCAATTTTATTTATCTAATTTTTATTTTGTTTCTTTGTTATTTTTTTATGTTTAATTAGGTACATGATCATGAGGAGTCACGAAAAAATAAAAAAAATTAAAAACAGAGTCAAAAATAGAAGAAAAAATTTTTCACCCTGGAGTAGCAGACTGGCGTTCAATGCCAGTAAGGTGCATCTGGCCGGCGTTCAACGCCAGAACAGAGCACCATTCTGGCGCTGAACGCCCAAAACAAGCAACAACCTGGCGTTAAACGCCAGGATGGTGCACAGAGAGGACAAACTGGCGCTGAACGCCAGGAACAAGCATGAAACTGGCGTTCAACGCCAGAAACATGCATTACATGGGCGTTGAACGCCCAGAACATGCATCAATGGGCGTTTGCACAGGATCCCCACTTCAGGATCTGTGGACCCACAGGATCCCCACCTAACATATTCCCACCTTACCTCCTAATCCTAGTTTTTGTGAATGTGATTACTCTTCCCCATGTCACAATTCCCAACATCTCTTCATCAATCACCTCAATTCCTCTTCCAATTACCCCATTCACCATTCACATCAACCTCCTCTTCCCCATAACCCCCACCTACCCTCATAAAATTCAAATTCAATTTCCCACCCATTCCCACCCAAAATGGCCGAACATTAACCCTCCCCCCTCCCTATAAATAACCTTCCATTCTCTTCATTTTCACACAAAACCCCTTCTTCTCCCACATAGCCGAAACCACTTCACTCCCTCTCCACAATATTCTCTTCTTCTTCTTCTACTTTTCTTTTCTTTTCTTGCTCGAGGACGAGCAAATTTTAAGTTTGGTGTGGTAAAAGCATAAGCTTTTTTGTTTTTCCATTACCAATGGCACCTAAGGCCGGAGTTTCCTCAAGAAAAGGAAAAGGGAAAGCAAAAGCTTCCACCTCCGAGTCATGGGAGAAGGAGAGATTCATCTCCAAAAGCCACCAAGACCACTTCCATGATGTTGTGGCAAAGAAGAAAGTGATCCCTGAGGTCCCTTTCAAGCTCAAAAAGAATGAGTATCCGGAAATCCAACATGAAATTCAAAGAAGAGGGTGGGAAGTCATAACCAACCCCATGCAACAAGTTGGAATATTGATGGTTCAAGAGTTCTATGCCAATGCATGGATCACTAGGAACCATGATCAAAGTATGAACCCGAACCCAAAGAACTATCTCACAATGGTTAGGGGGAAATACTTGGATTTTAGTCCGGAAAATGTGAGGTTGGCGTTTCACTTACCCATGATGCAAGGTGATGACGCCCCTACAAGAAGGGTCAACTTTAATCAAAGGTTGGACCAAGTCCTTAGGGACATTTGTGTGGAAGGCGCCCAATGGAGAATAGACTCCAAAGGCAAGCCAGTCCAACTAAGAAGACTGGACCTCAAGCCTGTAGCTAGAGGATGGTTGAAGTTCATCCAAAGATCCATCATCCCTACAAGCAACCGATCTGAAGTTACTGTGGATCGGGCCATCATGATTCATAGCATCATGATTGGAGAGGAAGTAGAGGTTCATGAAGTCATCTCCAATGAACTCTACAAAATAGCTGACAAGCCTTCACACATGGCACGGCTAGCTTTCCCCCACCTTATATGCCATCTATGTTACTCAGCTGGAGTTATCATAGAAGGAGATGTCTCCATTGAAGAAGACAAGCCCATCACCAAGAAAAGGATGGAGAAATCAAGAGAAGTTCCTCACGGCCCTCAAGGAGAACATGAGGAAGTTCATCATCAACAAATGCCTCAAGGAATGCACTTTCCTCCCAATAACTATTGGGAGCAACTCAGTACCTCTTTAGAAGATTTGAGCCATAATGTTGAACAATTAAGGGTGGAACATCATGAGCACTCCATCATTCTCCAAGAAATAAGAGAAGATCAAAGAGCAATGAGGGAGGAGCAACAAAGGCAAGGAAGGGACATAGAAGAGTTGAAGAACATCATGGGTCCTTCAAGAAGAAGACGCCACTAAAAGGTGGATTCATTCCTTGTTCTTTATTTCTTTCTGTTTTCGGTTTTTAATACTATGTTTATCTATGTTTTGTGTCTTTATTTCATGATCATTAGTATGTAACCATGCCTTAAAGCTATGAATAAAATCCATTAGTCCTTCACCTCTCTTAAAAGAAAAATGTTTTAATTCAAAAGAACAAGAAGTACATAATTTTCGAAATTATTATTGAATTTAGTTTAATTATATTGATGTGGTGACAATGCTTTTTGTTTTCTGAATGAATGATTGAACAGTGCATATGTCTTTTGATCTTGTTGTTTAATGAGTGTTAAATTTGTTGGCTCTTGAAAGAATGATGAACAAAGAGAAATGTTATTGATGATCTGAAAAACATCATGAAAGTGATTCTTGAAGCAAGAAAAAGCAGCAAAAAAAAAAGGGGGCGAAAATTTCAAAAAAAGCAAGGATCCAAGGCTTTGAGCATTAATGGATAGGAGGGCCCAAGGAAATTAAATCCAGGCCTAAGCGGCTAAATCAAGCTGTCCCTAACCATGTGCTTGTGTCATGAAGGTCCAAGTGAAAAGCTTGAGACTGAATGGTTAAAGTCGTGATCTAAAGCTAAAGAGTGTGCTTAAGAGCTCTGGACACCACTAACTGGGGACTCTAGCAAAGCTGAGTCACAATCTGAAAAGGTTCACCCAGTTATGTGTCTGTGGCATTTGTGTATCCGGTGGTAATACTGGAAAACAAAGTGCTTAGGGCCACAGCCAAGACTCATAAGTAGCTGTGTTCAAGAATCAACATGCTTAACTAGGAAAGTCAATAACACTATCCAAAATTCTAAGTTCCTAGAGAAGCCAATCATTCTAAACTTCAAAGGAAAAAGTGAGATGCCAAAACTGTTCAGAAGCAAAAAGCTACAAGTCCCGCTCATCTAATTATAATTAATATTCATTGATATTTTGGACTTTATAGTATATTCTCTTCTTTTTATCCTATTTGATTTTCAGTTGCTTGGGGACAAGCAACAATTTAAGTTTGGTGTTGTGATGAGCGGATAATTTATACGCTTTTTGGCATTGTTTTTAGATAGTTTTTAATGAGTTTAAGCTACTTTGAGGGATGTTTTCATTAGTTTTTATGTTAAATTCACATTTCTGGACTTTACTATGAGTTTGTGTGTTTTTCTGTGATTTCAGGTAAATTCTGACTGAAATTGAGGGATTTGAGCAAAACTCTGAAAAAGGCTGACAAAAGGACTGCTGATGCTGTTGGATTCTGACCTCCCTGCACTCGAAATGGATTTTCTGGAGCTACAGAACTTCAATTGGCGCGCTCTCAACGGCGTTGGAAAGTAGACATCCAGGGCTTTCCAGCAATATATAATAGTCCATACTTTATTCGAAGAATGACGACGTAACTTGGCGTTGAACGCCAAGTACATGCTGCTGTCTGGAGTTAAACGCCAGAAAAACGTCATGATCCGGAGTTGAACGCCCAAAACACGTCATAACTCAGAGTTCAACTCCAAGAGAAGCCTCAGCTCGTGGATTGATCAAGCTCAGCCCAAACATACACCAAGTGGGCCCCGGAAGTGGATTTATGCATCAATTACTTACTCATGTAAACCCTAGTAGCTAGTCTAGTATATATAGGAACTCTTACTATTGTATTAGACATCTTTGGTCTCAGTTTTGTTTTATTCTTCATCTTAGGAGATCATTGATCACGTTTTAGGGGGCTGGCCATTCGGCCATGCCTGACCCTCTTTTACTTATGTATTTTCAACGGTGGAGTTTCTGCACACCATAGATTAAGGGTGTGGAGCTCTGCTGTACCTCAAGTATTAATGAAGTTCTATTTTCTTTTATTCGGTCTCTATCTTATTCTTATTCCAAGATATTCATTCGTACCCAAGAACATGATGAAGGTGATGAGTAAATAACCCTCACTATCATTCTCACTTATGAACGCGCGTGATTGACAACCACTTCCATTCTACATGCAACCGAGCTTGAATGCGTATCTCTTAGATTCCCCAACAGAATCTTCGTGGTATAAGCTAGATAGATGGCAGCATTCATGAGGATCCGGAAAGTCTAACTTTGTCTGTGGTATTCCGAGTAGGATTCCGGTAATGAATGACTGTGACGTGCTTCAAACTTGCAACCTGCTGGGCGTTAGTGACAGACGCAAAAGAATCAAGGGATTCTATTCCAGTAGGAGCGGGAACCAACCGGTGATTGGTCGTACTGTGACAGAGTGCGTGAGCATTAGCTTTCACTGCGAGGATGGGATGTAGCCATCAACCATGGGTGATGCCTCCAGACTGATTAGCTGTGCGAGTGACAGCCGCATAGGATATTTTCCCGAGAGGATGAAAGTAGCCACAGCTGATGGTGAACCCCTATACAAAGCTTGCCATGGAAAGGAGTAAGAAGGATTGAGTAGAAGCAGTAGGAGGGCAGGCGTCCGTGAGCTCTACAGCATCTCCATTCCGCTTATCTGAAATTCTCACCAATGAATATGCATAAGTGTTCTATCCCTTTTTATTATGTATTTTCTTTTTATTTTATAATTTATTCCAATAATCACAATTACCCTTTAATCTCCCTAACTGAGATCTACAAGGTGACCATAGTTTGCTTCATACCAACAATCTCTGTGGATTCGACCCTTACTCACGTAAGGTTTATTACTTGGACGACCCAGTACACTTGCTGGCTAGTTGAACGGAGTTGTGAAAATAAACAGTGCCCTAAGAGTAAATCCATACAAAGACAAACAACTTGAAAAGAATAGTGATCACAATTTCGTCCACCACCTACGCGTCGATGGCTTTCGCAACTCCTGGTACAAAAACCAGAGAGTTATGCAAAAATTGAGCCAGCACTGAGCCCCACGCTTGCCCCGACTCATGCGTCCGCGTCAATGGTCCTGATCGCGCAACCCACGCGTAGGCATGGGCGACGCGTACACGTCGACTGCACCATCTGTAACTCTAGGTACATTTTCCAGAGAGTTAGGCGAGATTTATGCTGATGTTATGGCTCACGCCGAACCCTGCCCACGCGTACGTGCGCATGACGCATATGCATCCCCCTACTGATCTACGCATCCACGCGTAAGCATGGATGACGCGTCCGCGTCGCCTCGCACCCTGTTTTTCTCTTTTCTTCTTCTTTCTTCTTCTCTCTTTCTTCTTTCCTTCTTCTTTCTTTCTATCTTTCTTCTTCTCTCCTCTCCCTTTCTTACTTTAGTCTTTAGCCTCTCTAAAAAAAGAGTTTTTTTCTTCTCATCTTTCATTTTTTTGTTTATTTCATTTGGATACTTTTATTCACTGCATTTTAATTTTGTTTTTATAACTTGTTCTTACCTTCTTTTCTAAGTTTTTATTTTAGTAATGGTGTTGAATTTTTATACTCAATTGTTGATAATTTCTCGCATTATTTTGGTGCTTCTTGACTTGTTTGATATTGATGGGTGATAAAACTTTTAAATCAATGCTTAATCTTGTATGACTCTTGTGTCTTTGTGCATTGATATGACCTCATATTATTTTTCATGATCCACTTTTTTCTTATTTGAACTTGATGCTCAATATGCTCTTCATGCTTTGATTTTACTCTTGCATCAAGTATTAGTTGATATGCCCTTTGCCTATATTGCTTTCTCACTTACATGCGTAGCTAACATGTAGTGAGGAACCTACTTTTATTTGGCATTAGCCCCCGCCTATGTTCTATTTGCTTTGATATCTTTGTTATAGCCTTAATTTTCTTTCTTTTTCTCTCCTTTTAGGTTGGCCACCAAGAGGAAAAAGGAAAAGTTTCTAAATGGGGCGACAAACAAGTCATCCGCACAATCTTTTGAAGAATTTCATCAGTTATTTCAACCCATCCACCTTTCTCTTCTTTGCATGCACCGAGGACGGTGCAATATTCAAGTGTGGGGAGGTCGTATGACCGACTTCCGTAGGTAACAATTTTCTTTTTCAACACCAATGTTAGATAGTTGTTTCATTGCATGATAGGTTGCATGTTAGTTAGAATTTGTACATATTTACCACTTCTTTCTTACTAGGACTACTTGGTTAAGGTGATGATTTCTTCTCCGAGAAATTGTTTTAGGGCACCCTACCAATTTGAAAAATTTTGTTGAACTTGCTTGAAAGAATTTATTTTGGAATATGGTTTTTGAGCTAAGAACACAAGCTTGTGAGTTTTGAGCCTAATTGCGTGGTTACATCTTATAACCACTTATTTTCCTTCTTGTGTGCATTATTCTCTTTCTATGATTGTAATCTTTGATTTGTTTGATTCTTTATGTCCATTATTTTGTGTATTCATGCATTTATATGATTGAGGCTATTATTTCATTAGCTCACTTACCCAAATATCCTACCTTTTATCAACCTTTGTTAACCAATTTTGAGCCTATGCTTAACCCAATTGTTCTTTATTTTAGCACATTACAAGCCTAAAGCGAAAAATAATAAAAGTCCATTGTTTGGATATTTGATTATCTTAGACTAGTGAGAGTGTTTATTATTCAAGTTTGGGGAGGTTTGGGAACATTGGTTGGGATAAAAGGAGTATTTTTGTTTTTGTTGTAAATATTGGGAATTGGGTACATACTCATGTATTAATCAAATATTAAACCTTATGCATTGATGCTCTTGTATATAGTTTGAAAGAAAAAAAAATATGAGAAAAACAAAGAAAAAATGGAAAAGAAAAGAAAAGAAAGAAAAAAATAGAAAAAGAAAAAAAAAGAAAAGAAATAAAAAGGGGACAAAATGTCCCAGAGAAGTTCAATAAAAGTCAATGCATATTTGTGGAAATCAAGAAAAGAATGCATGAGTATGTGAAAAAAGTGAAGAATGGGTAGTTAGGTTAGCACTTAATTGTATAGGTTGTTATATAGGTTAAGTGGGAAGCCTATGTTAATCAAATATTCAAATCTCAAGCTCACTTGACTAAATATACATCCTTACCTTTACCCTAGCCCCATTACAATATTTGAGAAAGACCTCATGATAATTGTATGCATGCATTGAATAATTGTTGATTGTTAGATGAAAAATAAATCTTGGAAAGCATGATTAGGGGAGAGTTGAGAGAATCGACCCTATACACTTGAGCGAATAGAGTGTAAACACTTCCGGTGAGGGTTCGATACTCAATTCCTTGTTCCCGACTTTCATGAGCTTTCTTCTTGCAAGTCTACTTGAACTTTATTTTGATATTTGAATTGGTAGGATTCATGAATCGTTATATGATCTTGGCCCTACTTGTGCATGTATGTCTTGGAGATTGATTTACTTTTAACTAAGTAGGTATGATCATTTTGCATTTAGTTGCATTCATTTAGATAGGATGCATATGGATAGATTGTATTCAATAAATGTTCATACCCCTTTTCTTGTCCTTCTTGGTTTAGCATGAGGACATGCTATTATTTAAGTGTGGGGAGGTTGATAAACCCCATTTTTAAGGTTTATCTTGTGTTGAATTTAGAGGATTTTATCACCTTTTCCCACATTTATCCAATGAAATAGCATGGTTTTTGTTATTCTCCTTTAATTGTGTTTACGAGTGAAAACATGCTTTTTAGGTCTTAAAATAACTAAATTTAATTCACCTTGATTCCATTAGATTCCTTGATATGTTTGTTAAGTGATTTCAGATTTAAGAGGCAAAGATTGGAATTGAGGGAATGAAGAAAAAGCATGTAGAAATGGAGAACTCATGAAGAAATGAAAGAATCGCAAAGCTGTGAATACTGACCTCTTTGCACTTAATCAATCATAACTTAAGCTACAGAAATTCAAATGAGGCAGTTTCAGTTGCGTTGGAAAGCTAACATCTGAGGCTTCAAAATGATATAAGATTTATCATAGTTTTCTGAATTTTAGAGATGCGTACGCATGATGTACGCGTACGCGTGGGAAGCTGCACGTGACTCACTAAAGGCAACTCGTGGCCAGCGATTTTTGAAGCATTTTGCGCCCAATCCAACTCATTTCTAATGCTATTTAACTCAAGGATTGAAGGGAAATGAACTAGTTCGTTACCAATTAGTTTAGTTTTAGTTTAAAGTTAGTTTCTAGAGAGAGAAGCTCTCTCTTCTCTCTAGAATTAGGATTAGAATTAGGTTTAATTCTTCTCTAGATCTAGGTTTAATTCATGCTTTGATTTACTTTTTCTTTATCATTTCTTGCTCCTCTACTCTTTCTCTCTCTAGTTTTGTACTTTAATTCTTGTAATTCCTTACTTTTATGTTGATGCACTCTTGTTTCTTCTATTTTTCTTTTAATGCAATTTATGATTCATGTTCCTTTATTGTTGATTTGATTTGTTTATTGTTAATCTCTTGCTATTAGTAATTGTAGATTTACTTTTCCTGCAATTTTATCTTACTTTCCTTTTATGCCTTCCAAGTGTTTGATTAAATGCTTGAAAGGGTGTTAGAGTAGAATTTTCTCCTCTTGGCTTAGGTTGAGTAATTGGTGACACTTGAATTATCAAACTCTCTTGTTGATCGATAATTAGAAGTTGCTAATTGATTTGACTTCCACTAAAGCTAGTCTTTCCTTAGGAGTTGACTAGGACTTGAGAAATCAAGTTAATTCATCCACTTGACCTTCCTCCATAGTTAGAGGTTGATTAAGTGAGAACAATGAACAATTGACATCACAATTGAGGAGGATAATGAGGGTATGACTTCTAGTTCTCATGTACCTTGCCAAAAGCTTTGTTAGTTGTTAGCTTATTTTCTTTGCCATTTATACTTCTTGTCTATTATCTCAAAAACCCCAAACATACTTCATAGCCAATGATAAGAACACTTTATTGAAATTCCTAGGGAGAACGACCAGAGTTTTGAATACTTCAGTTTATATTTTTAGGGGTTTGTTTTAGTGACAACCAAATTTTTTTATGAAATGATTCTTTATTGGTTTAGAAACTATATTGCAACGAGATTTCATTTGTGAATTCTAAACCGTCAAAAATCAAATCATCAAGTATAATATCCATAAAATAAATACTCAACAGTTTAATTTTAATTATTTAAAAAATAGATCAAATTCTAATTTATTTTGATAAAATTTATTTTTAATAATTATTTACTGAATTTTAGTACACTTAAATTATATGTTATTTGTTGAAAAGTTATCTTGTATTTTATTTTTTTCAGTAAAGTTTACCTATATTTTAAGACAATAAAACTAATAATTTATTATTTAAATTTTAATTTTCTGTCAAGGATATTTACACAATAAACTGCTTTAATTTTAATCACATGATACCTGATATTCTAATTAATTTTTATGTTGATTGTGATTATTTTGAGGATTTATATATGAGTTTAACCCAAAAAAAAAATTTTCTTAAATTTTTTTCTAGTGATTTATGTATGTGTTTGGTAGTGTTTGATTTTTTCTCAAAAATAAAAATAAAATAAAATAAATATATAACTTTAATAGTAGAGACAATGAAATTAGAATTCGAAAACAACATATTTATTTTGTTATTTCTAGTGCATTGCTGCTACTAACTACCTTTCTAATATATATATATATATATATATATATATATATATATATATATATATATATATATATATATATATATATATATTCTAAATACACTATCTCCCTCTAAATACACTATTCAAACACTACTTATGTATGTGTAATGAAACATTTATGTTTGAGTGGCTTTAAACTGATCATGACTTTGTTTTTCCTGACCAATGCGTCATATATCCATACTTTCTATTCTAAATCAATTATTTTTCTTGTATAAAATGTTTCCTTTACATTTAGTATATATATATATATATATATATATATTCTCTAGCACGTTGCGAATTACATTTTTAAATTTAAAAAAAAAAACAATCTCGCTTTCTGCAAGTTACAAGGAGAGAACCTAAAAACAAATGTGCCGACAATTTTGCATAACGCCCTCCAACCCCATCTTGAAACATAATTCCAAAAAAACTTCGTATCAAAATTTTTTGGCTTAAAATTTTTATATTAATTAGTGTTTTTGTTTATAATAATAATAAGAAAATATAAATCTTTTAAAATTATATCAACTTTATCCTAATATTATAAATTATAACAGAAAAAATTTATAAGTTACTTTACAAAAAATCGTTGAAAACAAAAGTCTCTATTGACTAAAAAGATCAAGGTTTTCATAAATAATAAAAAAAATAATTAATAAATTTTTTAGTTATTCTTTTATGTAAAAGAGTTTATTTTTTTATTAATAATTAATTTTAACGTTCATTATTTAAAATTTGAAAGAATTTAATATGTATACTTTCATATTTAGTTAGGTATTAAAATTGTTGCATAAATAAAAATAATTAAATTTAATATTTTTTATTTAAAATAATATTTTCGATCTCTCCTTTTCTCTCTCTATATATATAATTAAATATTAGTATAAAAAAATTTACATTGATATTTATAAAATTAACTCAAAATAATTTTTTTGAAACAATTGAATCTTGTTTCAAATTATTAATTACAACATTCAAATTATATGTAATAATATTTGAAGGAAGAGAAGTGCAAATATACATTTTAAAGATAGACGGTGAAAATTTAAAACTAAATAAAATATTAAAAAATATGTATATAATAATAATATTTTATGTGACTAGGATTATTTTTTAATTATATTTAATTATAAATTTAATGTTTTTTATAATTTTATAATTTTTTTGAATTATATTATTTTATTAATTTTATTTTTATAAAACAAAAAGGTAAATAGAAATATAGAAAGAGTGAGAAAAGAGAAAGAAAGATAAAGAAGAAGAAGAGAGAAAGTTTGTTAATTTAAAAAAATATATTTTATTTTTTTAATTATATTAAAAGAATATTTTGTAACACATTTTGGTTTATTAAGTTAGTAATATAAAATATAAATTATAAGTTATATATAGAGTGGAAAGAGTAGCAGAGAAGTAGAGAATGAGAGAAAGAGGTGGGTAAGAAAATATAGGAAGAGAGTTTTTTTTTATCGAAGATAGGGAGGCTCGAACCTGCGATCTCTTAAGTGAGTGTGGGGAGACTATGCCATTTGAACTATAATTCATTGGCATAGGAAGAGAGTTTGTTAACTTTGGAAGAAAATATTTTATCTCAATTTTAATAAGAAAGTGTTATGTGACATATTTTAGTTGTTAAATTATTAATATAATATAGTTATATTTTAATTTTAATTTAATTTTAATTACAATTAAAACATATTATGTTACATATTTTGATTGTCAAAATTATAATTAGTCATTAATAATGATGTATAAGAGAGATAGAGTTTGTGAAAGAATGAGAGATAGAGAAATGGAGAGAGAGAGAGAGAGAGAGAGAGAGAGAGAGAGAGAGAGAGAGAGAGAGAGAGAGAGAGAGGAGAACTATTTAGTTTTAGAAGGAAAGATTTGATTTAGTTGTAATGAGAGAGTAACATATATCATAATTTAGTTGTAAAATTAGTAATATATAATAGAATAATAAATATAACTATATTTTAGTTTTAATATTTTAATTTTAATTTAATTTTAGTTATAAATAGAAAATATTATGTTCTATATTTTAATTATCAAATTTATAATTAATTATTAATAATGATATATAAGAGAGATAAAATAGATTAAAGAATCAAAGAGATAAAGAAATGGAGAGAGAAAAAGAAGAGAGAACTCTTTAATTTTAATTATAATAAAAAAAGTGACATGTTGATGGTAATCAGTGGCTAAGAGAAGGGGGTTGAATCTTAGCCCCTTTTTTGTTGAATCTCAATCTCTGATTTTTCAACCAAACTTTAGGAGATATTTCTGCTTTTGTCTCGTGTCGAGTTAAAAGGCACTTTTGTTTTGTCTCTTGCCGAGTTGAGAGATACTTTTGTTTTCGTCTCCTGATTAACAGAAACAGAGAAAGGAGTAGAGAAGAAGAATTAACACGAGATATATCCTGGTTCAGCCACTAGGTGCAATGTGACCTGCATCCAGTCTCCATCACAACAATAATAGAATTTCACTATCTCTTTTTCAAGATTACAAACACCAATTCCTCCCTAGGAACTACCTATTCCTATCTGGGACAAATTCAAATTCTATCCCCAATCTAAATTTGACTTGGACTCAAACCAAACTTTCAACTGCAAAGTGTTAACCTAAGTTGCAAGGGAACAAGTCCAGATTCTAACCCAACCTGAACTTGACTAGGACTCAAACCTAGCTTTCAACCGCAAAGTGCTAACCCAACTTATAAGGGAATACCCTCAGGATCATGATAACAAAACAGAAATACATACAAAAAATTTCTGAGATAACTATGGCTTTTTCTTTAACTCTCTGCATTTTTTTACTCATTGGCTTTTTCTTACAAAACCTCAAATTTTACCTTTTACCAATGAAACAAAGACAGACTCACTGAGAAAAAGAAATATTCAATGAAAGCCATGAAGGAGTAGAATAAACAACTCAAAGAGCTATGAAAACCCAAACGTGTGCTCTCACTCCTTGATCTTAAGCCTTGGCCGTTCACCCTTATTATAAAATGAGAAGCTTCCAAGGTTGAAACTAGTTCAACCAACCCAGCAACTTCTTCTCCAACATAGATTAAGTCACGGTTTGATCAAAAGGAAGAGAGAAGAAAATTAAAACTACATGCATGTACCTCTCTCAACCTTTTTCATCTATTTCCTTCAATCTTGACCATGGATCTTGACTTTTGTCCCAAGAATTGATTCTAAACGTTGATGAGTGTCTAACCCAGGTTGGCTTCAAACTTTCTATTTTTGCTTCTTCCCTACCTAATACTCAGAGGCTATCTTCTTCACAAAAATGGAAATGAATCTTTATTGTGCCTTCAAGATAGATTTTCTTCATGAATCAAGGCATTTCTTTCATTTCTTGGCAACAAATCTTTAAGCCTTTCTTCAAATCTTTCCTTCTATGGAAATAATCTTTCTTAGCCTTTTTCATAGGCTTTTCTCTGTGGCTTTAATTTTCTTTTTTCTTTTTTCTTTCAAAGAAAGATGTGACGAAAAGCAAGAGGGGGGAGAGAGAAGAAATAATAGCTTTCATTGGAAGTTATCAATGCAAATTAAATTGAATTAAATTTGGAGTTACAGTTACCAAAGATGTAGTAACCGAAGCATGCTTTTAATGAAAATAAACTCAATTGGATTTTTACTTCCAGTAACCAAGAATAATAACTTTGACAATTTGAATTCCCTTTAGTTTGTGACCACCGAATGGGTTACTAAGGCTTTGGGCCATTTCCTTCTTTTATTTGCCTTTTAATTGTTTAGCCACTTGAAGTAAACAATTATTATTGGGCTAAACTTGTTTAGTAACCAAACTGGGCTCTCATCACTTGGGCCTTTTTGGATCTCTTTCTCTTTTAATATTAGCCACTATTTATGAAATAAATTTTGTGTAAGGCTGGCGATTCAATAATCAAATTGGGTTTGATTGCATCTTAGCCTAATATTGAAAACTAATTTGCTTCTTGCACACTAACATAAACATCAAACAAACTATTGGAAGCAATTTAAACAATTAATAATATTTTAATAATTTCCTAATTTATATTTTAATAATGTTTGCTCATCATTTCAATTTTTCAAACTCAACAATCTCCCCCTTATAACAAACATTATTAAAAGTGAATTTAAAAGATTTACGATAGAAAACTTCCTTTTGAAGATTTTTCAAAATCTCTCCCCCTCTCATTTGTTCAGTAAGCTCTCCCTTAATGTGTGCCTGATTTAACAAAATTTTTCAAGAAAGCAAACATTGTATACAAGCTCTAACAAGTTCCTAAAGATTAAAAATTTAAACAATGGAGCATTTTAAAACCGAGCCAGTTTTTCACAAGAATATGCTTCTCAAACACCTTAATAAAATTCTATAGTCTAGACAACACATATGCACTTAAGCAAATAAGTTTATCAATAATAATCAAAGTTCAAGTTGAAATTTATCCACTAAAATAGAATACTAAAAATAGAGCAAATTAGAGCATGAAACAGAACACTAATCAATGAAATAAAACAGTTTCAATTAAGCTCTTTTTCTCCCTTTTTCATTTTTTTCCCTTTTTTGTCATCAAGGAGGGACACATCATATGTCAAAATTTGCCAACTAAGGCTCTTATCAATTCACAAAAATCATCTGCCAACTTTGAAACATGCATGAATCAGAGCTAAACCAAATATTAATTAAAAGCTATTTATTCAAGAGCTCAGATGCTAAGCTATAACAATATTCACAACCAGATCAAATTGTAAATTTTTAAACTCAAATTCAAATAATAAATAGCAGCAAATTCAAATTATAAACAGTAGGTTCAAGCATCATCATCATAGATCAAGATAGAAACAGATAATAGCCTTTCAATTCATTTTTCTTTCTCCCCCTTTTGTTAATAAGGAGGGACACCTGCATGAAAAAATAGTTCACCATATATGCAAAAAAATGTAGAGCAGGTAAAAGTGTAAAGATTAATTTACAGTCACCCAATAGAGTTCAACGACTAAAATCCAGATATACAACAAAAATCAATGATAAACCAATGCTTCAGAAACAGTTTTTTCAGCAGCCTTAATCAAAAGCTCAGTTACCAAAACCAAATAAAAGCAATATTCACAATCAGAGCAATATGCATGATCAGAGCTACATGAAATAATAGTGTAAAAAAAATTACAGCCAGTCTCAAGCATCACAAGTTCAATTGTTTCACTGTAACTGTTTCAATTTATTTTCACACAAAAACAGTTCAATACGCAATCCACAAGTGCAAAACAGGTATATGAGTGTTAGTGTCAACAGAAGTTGTAAAATGTATCATAAAAAAAGATTATAAGAAAATAGCTGCATCAAATTAGGCTTGACATCAGATCCCTCATCTTCGATTGTAAGAGGATCTTCTTCTTCTTTCGAAACTGTGTCCTTGGCTGCCTTTGTGCCATTTTTCTTAGATTTCTTTACAGCACCACTACCCTTAAGATTTAAAATTCTATCTTGGGTTTCATTACTCAGATTGATACTAAAATACTCAAAAATAAAAATTAAAAACATTCTATATGTAAGAAAAAATAGGAGTAGTGGAGAAGATGAGAAGTTATCATAATAACTGCTTTAAATGTTCAAAAATCTTTTGAAAATACAAACCAATTTAATAAAACGAGATTCAAAGAATATTGACTTTTAAAAACAATACAGGCAGTTTTAAAATGACAAGTCAAATAAAAATTGAAAAGATTTTGAAATTGATTTGACTTGAAAAATAATGAATGCAAATACTCCCCTTTTTGGTATATGTGATCAAAACAAGCAATGAGACCCACTACATAAAACAAACCAACTTTCTCTTGGGCTTAATAGTGGTTTTAAGGAAACATATTTGACCACCAAAGATTTAGTTTAGATCGAAATTCATTTAAAGTTATCAATACATTGTCTGAACTTCATAGAACCTAGAGAGAGTCATCATTTGTCCAGTTTTGTCTCTCTGTAACCTGAGAGACAAAAACAACCAGAAAAACTTTTAAACATATTTAATTCAAAAAAAACTCAGCAGTCAATAATCCCTAGAGTAGTTCTCAATTTCACAAATTATATGTCAATTGTTCCCTTTTGCACATGTTCTTTTATGGAATGAACTCTTACTTCAATATGTTTAGTTCTTGAGTATAAAATAGGATTTTTTTAAAAGATTTATTGCACTCAAATTGTCACAAAATATAGGGATACTATTGACTTACAATTTGTAATGTGCAAGTTGTGCTTTGAACCAAGTCAATTGAGAACAAGAGGAAGTTAAGATATATTCGGCCTTAGCCATTCACAGAGGTAGCTTACTTCTTGCTTGACCACACATGGATTGTCCAAGACAACAACAAATCTCTAAAATGCTGCTTTTATTCACACGATCTCACCAAAATCTCATTTCGCTCAAATTAGACCAGCTCTTCTTCCATTCCCTTCATCCAAGAGGGATCTTCAATTATTTTTTTCGCATTTTGGGGTTTCACTTGTGATGTAAGAGCGAGGTTATTGAGTTTGGCTCTCTTTCTTCTTGAGAATCTTGTGGTAAGTCCATAAGAGGGATCTCCAATGATAAATTCATGTGGATGGTTCTTCAAGAACTTCCATTCTTGATTTTGGTGAGGTGATCTCAGGTTGAGTATGAAAATCATCAGTTCCATTAAAATTTTCAAAAATTTCTTGTGTTAGGAGGAGACCAAACAGAATCGTCTCCTAGAAACCGGTCTACAGAATTATGAACATCATCTTCTATTGTAGGTTCAGATTTGTCTTTTCCTTGAATTCTATCTGAAATTTGTGCAATCTCAGTTCCTGCATCAATTTTCTCAACAACACTTGAAAGAGAGTTAGAATCATAAGAAAATGATATGTATAGACTACTCAATTATTCTATGTTTCTTGATGTAAACTCTATAAGCTTTACTAGTGGTTGAATATCCAACAAAGATACCTTCATAAGATTTTGGATCAAATTTTCTAAAGATTATACTACAACAACTATGGGCTTTAGCAACGCCAAAATCTGCAACGCCTTAAAACCGTTCTCTTAGATGGTTTTAGACAACGATTTTTTACAGTGTTATTATTGAAGTTTAGTTTTTATTATTTTATAGCAACAAAATTTGTATTATGATTGAATTACGATTTATTTTATTAAATTGAGCTATTAGAGATTAATTTGTTAAAAATGATTAAATTGATTTTTATAAATACTTTAAGTTTAAGACCATTAATATCTATGTACAATTTTTTTTATAATAAGTTATTTTATATAAATTAAAATTAAATTCTCGATGATAGAAAAATAATGAAAGGTCATGATTTAATTTAGATAATTAATATTTTGGGTTTAAATTGTATTTTATAGGATGTGATTAATATGTTCATTTTATAATTTAAATTAAAAATAATTATTTAAACTCATTGATAAATTGATAAATAAAACTATATGTGTTCCGAAATTAATTTTTACAGTATTATATTTAAATTCTAAATTGTTATTCTATCATAAATATTTTATAAAATTATTATATTAGTCATATATTTTAAAAAATCTTAATTTACCCTAATTCCCAATTTCATTCCATTTTAAAACACACACACGCACGCTCAGAGGAAAAAGAAAAGAAACAGAATGGAAAAGGGGAAAACGGAGGAGAAGAGGAAGGAGAAGCGAGGGAGGAGGAAGGAACAGCACCGGCTGGGGGCGGCACCGCCGTTGCCGTCGTCATGGAGCACGAGGGGAAGAGAGAGGTTCGCAGTAGAGTGAGAGAGAGGGGGGGAGAGAGAGACAAGCGTGACTGAGGGAAGCTCGCGACAGAGATGAGAGGGACCGTCGCCATCGCTGCTGGAGTAGTCGAAGCCGCCGTCGTCGATTGAAGGTGCCGCCGTTGTAGTGAAAGAAGCCCAGGGGGAGACATGAACTAGGCCCGAAGAGAGTGAGCGTCGCTCCTCTGCTGTTTCTGCCTAGCGTCGCTGCCGTCGGAGTTAGTTACTACCACCGCCGGAGTTAGTTACTGCCGCCGTCATTGGAGATGAACCCAGTTGTTCTCTTGCAGCCGGAGATGCCAAAGCCTCTGCCACTGTGGGTATTGCCGTTGGAATCACCGAAAACCCTTACTATCTAGGCTGCCATTGTTGTTTTATTCTGCCTTCCCCTGGTATAATTGAATTATGTTCTGTGTCGCTATTTTGTTTGCTGCTGCCTTGATAATAATCTACTTCATTTTCTTGATTTTCCCTAGCTACAAATCATTATTATATCTAATCGGTATCGCCATCCTTGCCCAGAACTACTAGTGTCACTGTTATTCTAGTTAATGTTGTCGGCATTGTCCTCGTAGTGTTATTAATACGACATCAAGATAGGGGGTTTAATATAAACGATTTTAATTTAAGAATGCCTACAAAATTTATTGAATAGTTGCAAATATGTTTAATTATTATGAGTAATTGATTGATTATATGGATGTTGAGTTGTGGCTGCGAATGTGATTGTGCTTGTTAATTTTGTGTAATTGGTTGGTTATGTATGAATTATGAATTGTTGATGAGTGATTGCTGAGAATGCTGAATCTTGATGGATTATATTAGTTGATTGCTATCGAGCTAGTTATTAGATATATTATAATGGTGATGAACTTGGTGGGTGATTGTTTTGAAATTGATTTTTAGAGGTATTGAAGGTTGAATCTTGGAATATTAAACTTTTTGTTTAAAACCTGATTTTCTGCATTACTTTTAAACAAAGTTAGAAACTTTGAAAAGTTATAACTAATTCTATGATGATCAGAATTGCATGGGACTAAGTCTGGGTTAAAAGCGGGAATAAATGGAGCTGGCTAGACTGGAAAATTTGAGTCTTTTTTATTAAATATACAATTTATGACAAATTTTTAAAGTCGGGTCGTTTAAATCTGTTCTGCTGTAGAAAAGTTCGAACAGGACAGCAATTTGTTTGTCTTGCTGTGACTCCTACGAGTTAAGTTCTGAAGTGAAACTAATTTTGTTTTAACATTTGATTAACTTGATTTATTTCTCTAAAACTTCATAATTTTAGGAGTTAAGGATTGGGGGTTGTGAGTTTTTGAAAATTGGTGGTCAAAACTGGAAAGAATCAGTTTTCAGCAAGTTATGCATCAACTTCCAATGCTTGTAACTCTTAGAATTGAATAACAATTGGGTTGCCCCCAAGGCACACTTGTTGCTAGATAAGTTAGAAGTCTCCAAACCAAAATTTAGCTTAATTGAAGTTTTGTAGTAAAAGTTATGTAAGTTGAAAGATACCAAGCTTGCTGATTTCTAAAACAGGTTTTGACTCTTTTCTACCTAACTTTCAAGCTATGTAACTTTTTCATTAAAAATGGTATTAACCTGAAACCAATTGAAAAAAATATGAATAAGTTAAGTTAAACCACATTAATGTTTAAGGCCATTGGATTTAATTTGGATTTTATATGGAATTTTGAATATTGCACGCTGCTGCTGTTTTCTGATTTTTATATACTGCAAAGCAATCATGGTTTTTCTTCTATTCCTGAGGCTAGAGTGATCAGAAATTTATGGGTTTTAGTTTATTAGAAAGCTTAATCCGAGACGGTCACCTGGACATAAAATTTGTGCAATTCTAAATTCATTTGGTATTTTGAAAACATAATTGAAATTAGACTGCCGAAGTTATTTTTTTGGTAATAACCTTGCATACGAGATTTAAGACTAAATTTCTATATTATTATTATCAAATATTTTTTAGAATATATTGTTGTGGCAATTGCTGATAAAAGGCTGGTGAAATGTTGAGAAAGAGAGAACCCATAGGAGTGGCTAAGTCCTATTTTTAGATGAGAGTATGTCCAATTTTTTATAAAAGTATAAAGATTTAATTAAAATGAATATTTAAGCCTTGTTTAATGGTGACAACTTCACTGCTTTTTTTTCATGTAGGTAGGTTCTTTCAACCATGGCACCCTAGCTTCTCAAGCAAAGAACATGGTCTCTGCTCCCATCCTTTTCATTCTTTCTTTTTCTTAATTCGTAATTAAGGAAGATACTAATATACTTGAGTTTTTTCTAACTTAGCCTTTCCTTGTTGGGTTCAAATCAGAACTTTTATAGCATGAAGTATATAATGCCTTTAAATTTGCCAGTTCGTATATATGCATACAAAGAGTAGCTACGTATTTATTTGTTCTTTTTCTTGTAGCACAATTCCTGCTCTAACTATGGAAATTAATCTTAAAGACTTGAAGTAAAATAGTATTCAAGTGGATAAGGGGATTGACTAGTAACCAAGGTAAATTCCATCAACCTAACTAATTGAATTGGTTATTGGTTATTGAGTTTACAGGGGACAAGCAAAGAAAGAATTCAGGGTTGAAGTGAAAGCTGTAGGCCATGTTTGACATTTAAATTTCGTGCAATTGCTTGGATATTGCATAGAAGGATTACATAGGTAAAACTTTTTCTGAATAAGTTGCTTGAAAATTATTACAAGTTCCTGTTCCCAATTGATGCTTCAACTCCATGATTTACATGATCCAGACAAGGTTGGTACATAACTTTGTGTTTGTCTTTTTAATGCTTAGTATTCAGGTTTTCTAATCTGCTAAAAATGTTTATACAAATATAAAGATCATATTTAAGATTCTTTCTAGTACTTTTGGAGCAATTGCCATTGAAGCCAAAAGAGTCCACTCAAGTCGAGTTACCACACCAACTTTGTTGAAGAAAAAGGAAGAAATTGCCATTCTTAGGCTATAGTTATGATATTTTAAAAAATGATGATGATAAAAGTAAAAGTAGTTATGACTTAGACTAGTATTATGTTATTTTGCAACGATGATATAATGCGATTGTGGATCTTACAACAATTTTTATAAGTCAAATTTAATGGTAAATGTTCAATTAGTTTTCTTTAGTAATTTGATTCAGATAGTTTAGGTTATTTATTGACACTAAATTAAAAAAAAAAGTTGGAACTAATTTCATTCATGAGAAATCTATTGTAAATAAACAATTATATATTATAAAAAACCGTTGTCAAAAGTCACAAAAGGTAATGGTGTTAAAACCGTTGTCAAAGACAACTATAAAATGGCAATGGTATTAAAACCATTGCCAAAAAACGACACTAATGGCAACGCTTTAAAACCATTGGCTTTGTGAATAATAAAATTACAATAGTTTAAAACCGTTGCCTATCCAGTTATAATTTTAAACTATTACGTCATGAAAGAGAACGGTTTTAAATCGTTGCCTATCCAACCATGGTTCTAAACTATTCTTTAAAAATTGTTGTCAAAATCGTTGTCTATACCAGTAACTTTGGCAACGGTTTTTTTGTTACCTTTGCTTTAGGTAAAAAAATGTTGCCTTTGAGCATTGGCAACGGCTGCATATACCACAGGTCAAAAACCGTTGCCAAAGCGTTGCCTAAGATTTTAGGAACAGTTTTTTTATCTGTAGCAACGGTTTTTTACCATTGCGAAAACCCTTATTTGTTGTAGTGTTATCTTTAGTCTTTAACAAAAAATATTTGTAAGAACTACAATTAATCGAACCGGTTAATTAAGTCGTTATATTGCCCAAATTTGATTCCGAAAAGCTAGAATTAGAATTTGAGGTTTTAAACATCATTTTTGGATTTAGTGAGTCTTTCCGAGTCAGAGGATGTGTTTTCTGTGAAAAACCATAAAAAATCGCGAACGGGCAGTTGAACCGGTTGAACCGATACAAGTCTGCCCCGTGCTGTGCGAGAAAAAGTAGAGACAGTTAAAAAGCCTTAGAAAAACAGTAGCAATGGAAACCTGGGCGTTAATTTTAAAGGTCTGGCCTGAAGTTGGGCCAAACGGGCTAAAAATGCTAATGGGTTGAACCGGACCCAAGTTGGGCCTAAGTCCAACATATATAAAGGTTTATTTAATAAACCCTAGCCTCATAAACACACACACACTTCAGATTTGAAAGAGGGAGAGAAAAAGAGGTTGAACCCTAGTCACCTCAATCTTCTTAAGCTCATATCTTGAGTTCTAGAGCTCCGATTTGCGTACCGTCAGTGGCTACGCGTTTCTTGCTGAGAGCTCTACAAAACCCACCCAAAAAAATCTAAAGATAAGCTCTAAATCCTTGTAGTTCTTCTCTCCAAATTTTTGGGTACCTAGGATTCATGGCTACGTGAGTTTTTGTGATTCTTGATGTTTAGGTTCACTCTAATCCTTGCTTAGCTTTGGGTTTTGCCATCCAAATCTGTTGCGAAAGGTAAGAGGCTTTGATCTCTTGTGAACTTTGATTTATGTTGAGCCCTAGGTTGATTTTGTGGTGATTTATATGTATATAGCTTAATTATTGTGAGTTTGGGCTTGTTGGAGCTACATTGGTGGTTGAATTTTGGTTGGAAGCTCATTTGGTTTATATTGAAAATTGGCCAAGGTATGGTTTTGGTTTTCTCTATGTAGTATATAATATTCATGGACACTTAGGCTAGTGACCCATAGGATAGGATTGGATTTGAATAGTTGTTGAATTGTTGGATGTGATTGTATGATGATGTTTGATGAAATGATGATTAATAGTGATATGATGAGAATAAATGAATTGTGAAGTTGAGGAGTGAATTATGTTAATAAATGTGGTTTTGGTGTTGATTGATTGGTAATGTAGTCGGAAATTGTTAATAAAGTTTGATATATGAGATATATTGATATGGATGTTGTGGATGAGGAAAAGTGAAGAAAAATGTGGTAATTTTGGTGTGTTATGACCTAGAGGGTTGATTTTGATGAAAGGTGGAGTTTGGGAATGGTTTGGTTTGGTTTTGGTTGTGTTTTGCAAAGCAAATGTAAAAATTGTGATTTTGGGTAAAAGTGAAGTTTTGGTAAACTTTGTCTGATCATAACGTTTGCCTAGGTTTTCAAAATTGATTGAAAATTGTTTAGAAATAAAGATATTTGAAAACCCTTTAAATCGGTATAAAGTTTGTGAAATTTGAAATTTTGTAGAGGAAGTTATGATCAATTAAAGTTGGTGTTGAAAATCTGAAAATTCAGCAAAGTTACAGAATTCTAAGTGTTCTGGTATGTACGCACACACACTCTGCGTAAATGGCGACCTGTGCGCACGCACAGACCTGTGCATCTGCACATGCAGAGGCAGGCAATCTGCCTACAGCGCTAGCACAGCTTGTGCGCGCGCACACTAATGGAAGAATTGCAACATGTGCGTACGCACAGACCTGTGCGCACGCACACATTGAGGAGGCCAATTTGTTAGGGGCGCTCGCATAGGTTGTGCGATTGGACCGACCCTTTTATATTTTGATACCTGTGCGTACGCACACCCCTGTGCGTACGCACACTTTTAAAAATTTCTTGGGTGTGCGCACACACACCCTTGTGTGGACGCACACGTCCTGTTTCTCAAATTTTGCTTTGTTTTCAACTATTTCACCTTCTCGACGAGGTTGTAAGCTTCTATAACACCTTTTAAAGACTTTTGGCTGTATTTTTGGGTGTTCAAACATGGGAAATGGTTTAAGGGTTTTAGATGCTATTCCTTAGGAAAAAGTTAGCAGACGGAGTGCTAGGTTTCTGTTGTACTGGGGAGGTTTGTCGATGTGTGATGAATGGTTAATGAATGAGATGTGAAAGCAAGTATCTGAGATGTGAATGAATAGTGGTTGAAAGGAGTTGAGGACTCTGAATGAAGTGATGGGTCCATCTTATACTAAAATATTTTTGAAAAACCATTGTACCACCTTTCATTGAGATTATGAGACGCTATGCGCCCGGCAGGGGCCAAGGTTGGATCCCACCTGTCGAGGTAGCGGCGGCAGCGTAATGGCGGTGGTTCGTCCCGCTTGCGCTTAGATGTGAGGTCGGTGACAATAGATCCCGCTCACATCCCTTCGGATCATCAGAGCGTACAGGCGCAAAACCCTGGATAGTGATCTGAGCACTATATCTCGGGGGTTCCCACACCATGAATCCGAAGGGCAATGTCTCCATGAAGATGTGTCGGGTTGACAGTTGAACTGACAATGTGATATCACAGCCAGTAGGACAGACATTCATCATGTGCATTTTCTATCTGTTTGTATGCTTTGTCGACTTGATATTGTTTTCCTATATGTATAACATGGCTAATTGCTATATCAAGTAAGTGCTATACATGCCTATACTTGTGTTTTACTTGTATTGTATATATTTGTGCTTTGCTGGAGCTGAGGAGGTTCGGAAGGCGGTAGTGATGGGATCGCATGGCGAATCGGTTGGTGAAGGCTGTGGGATAGCGGTGTTTGATTAGAGTAGAAATTCCCTAAGATAGATTACCCTTTTTATGGTACTACGGCTTAAGTTATGTTAAGGAATTACATATTATGCTGTTTTGGTTTGGTATGCTTTAAGTTTGAATTCTTATGATGGATATGGAGTCTAGGATTGCCTTTGGCGTCCCACGGTCTTATATCCTACATCACTGGGTACTGTTACCATACTGAGAACCTCCAGTTCTCATACCATATCTTTGTTATGATTTTCAGATGCAGGTCGCAACCCACCTCGGTGAGTTATCTGGTTGGTGATAGGAGCGGAGGATCTGGATGTCTTTTGGAGTCCTTTTAGGTTATTATATATATATATGTCTCTCACTTTTGTATTTAGCTTTAGCCTAGAGGCTTGTATTGAGAGAACAAAACTTGTATAAGCTGTTTTTACTGTCTAGTTTCATACATGGTCTGTATTTGGCTAGCCGGCTTAAACTCCGCGAGTCGGGGCTAGTGTCTTATGATATTATACTATTATACTATAATGTTTTGTTACACCATACCTGTTTCTTATGCTTTAAGCCAGTAGCTTCATTAGTACGTTTTGCGCATTTTAAAATCCTATTTTTGAGCTATATTCTTCATCGGGCTTCTAGATATTATTAATTCTTTCTATATAATATATGTAACAGCTTAGAATTGTCGTAACCTTTGATTAACCTTTACTTTACGACGCGAGGTAAGGCTTAGGCTAATTGGGGTGTTACAATATTTGCATCCAAAAGTATGAAAGTATTTAAGATTGGGTGGTACTCCTTTTCAAGACTCGTATGGTGTTTTCTTTAAAACTTTTCTAATGATGATTTGGTTCAAAATATACCTTCAGTCCAAAAGAATTTTGGAATTTTATTTTCACAAAGCATAGCCCTAGTCGTCATTTTTTTTAAGGCTTCTATTTCTCCTTTCAATAACTCCATTTTGTTGAGGTGTTTTAGGACATGAAAGATTATATGAAATACCAAATTCATCAAAATGTTGATTTTTAAATTCATTTCCATGATCACTTCTTAAGGAAATAATTTTCAAAAAATTTCATTTTGGATCTTTCTGCATAGAGTTGAAAAAGCAATGAAAGCATCATTTTATGAGCCATCAAAAGAATCCATTCAAGCTAAGTATAGTCATCAAACACTACTAAGCTATAGTGCTTAACATCAAGACTTTGAGTCTTTGTAGGACCAAAAAGATCAATATGTAACATTTTCAATGGTCTTTTGGTTGAGATGTCATACTTGAATTTGAAAGAATTTTTTTTGTTTACCCACTTGACAAGCATTACAAGTGATTTTTTTGTCAAATCTTATTTTAGGAAGACCTCTAACCAAATTCTTTTTCACAAGCTTAGAAACTTGAAGCATGCTTGCAAGTTCTAATTTCTTATGCCATAACCATTTCTTAGATTCCATGGAATTAAAACAAGCTACATTTTGTTCTTTTAGTTCCTCTAAGGTTAGTCCATACACATTATTGCATCTTTTAAATTTAAACAAAATTTCACCAGATTTTTTACACACAACCAAGCATTTTAATTTCTTGAAAATATCCAAACAACATAAATCACACAATTTGCTAACGCTTAGAAGATTGTGTTTCAACCCATCAACTCAAAATACAACATCAATGAAAGTTGAGAAATTCTTACCAACCTTACCTATGGCCACAATTTTTTATTGTCACAGAAAGTCACAAAGCTTCCATCGTATATATCAAGTTTGATGAAGAAAGTGAACTTTTCGGTCATGTACTTAGAGCATCCACTATTCAAGTATCACATGTCTTTCTTCTTTTTGGATGCTTAAGCAAAACTGCACAAATCTTTTAAGTGACCTTAGGTATTCAAACTAATTTGGATCCTTTGAAGTTAATCTTTCTTGGTTGCCCAAGCGCATTAAAATCACAAACAGCCTTGCATGTTTTGTTTCCTACTCTTCTTTTGTTAATAAAGCATGGGAAAGAAAAGAAACCAGGTTTATTGCAATTAAAATAATGATTTGTGTGAGCATGTTGCTGAAAACGATTAAAGGTATGATGCTGAATTTTCTGGTATTTGAAAATGGTGCATCTCTTTTGAAAGATCCATCTCTATCATTTGTACCTCCTCTTTGCAAAAAATATTAAACCAGAATTTCTTGACACATGAGTTTTTAGAACGTGAGGCTCTTTTGTGAAAGAAGAATTTTCTAAAAACGGCCTCATTGTCAGAGATATAACCCAAACCAGCGTTATTTGAAGTAGGTTTAGACTTTGAATAAGATGTATTTTTTTTAATCAAAATCTAGCTTTTCAAAATCAGCATCAAGGTTAGATGAACATTCAAGACCAGATTTATCAAATGATGATTTTATTCTTGAAAATGATGCTGAAAATTTTGCAAGTGATTTTTTAAAAATTGGATCATTTTTGTTACATACCCTAAACCTGATTTTTTCAAACAACAGTCTTTGATTAGCAAGTAATTTGTCCAAGTTACTAGACCTATGTACAAATTTTGTTAAATCATTATTCAAACTTTTGATAATTTCATTTAATCTTTAATTTTCAGCAATAAGTTCTTGAGAAAGATCAATGATGTGCTTTCGTTTGAACTTTTCAATTTCATATTTTAAAAATCTATTTTCTTCAATGAAATCAAAAGCACATTTGGTCTCCTTCACCTTTTCTTTCAAAAACTCATTTTCATCTTTCAAAACTTCATTTTCAGATTTACATTTGTTGTATTTATTCAACAATTTTTCAGAATGGTGAGTGAGCTCATCAATAATAACATGCAAATTATCAAGAGATAAGTCATAGCAATTTACCTCTTCATCTTGATCTTCATCATCAGCCATGAAATAGATTCGAGCTTCATCTTTGGAGTTTCCTTTCTCATCTGATTCAATCTTGAGATCCTCCCAAGAAGCCATAAGTCCCTTCTTTTTTGGTTCCTTTGAGTTGCCACCTCTGCTTCTTCCTTTGAGTCTCATCATCCTTCTAAGTTTTCTATCAAAACATACAAACTCGTCATTTTATAAACAGTCACTAAATTCATCATTCAATGATTCAGGGTAAGATTTAAGAGCCACTTCTTTCCTTTCCTATTTTTTTTTGTATAATTTTTTTTAGTGATTCCATTTTCTAGTAACTTTTCTCTCAACGCATTATGGTCATTTGACTTAGGTTACTGATTTCATAGATAACAGTATCCTTAGTTTTCGACTCTCTTGTCAAGCTTCTTGATAAGAGATTTTATGTCAATAAAGATTTTCACAAAAATATCACGTTACAATTATAGTTCTAAACTGACAATTGAACCTCAATCAATATTTAAATTGTTTGTCACTTAAGCAAACCCAATAAAATTAACCGAAGTATTTAAACCTCGGGTTGTCTCTCAAGGAATTGCAAGGAAGTATAGTTTATTATTGGTTATGTGATGATTGAATTTTTGACGGTTTAGAATTTCACAAATGAATTTTCGTTGCAAGTATAGTTTCTAAACCAACAATAATCCTTTCATACAAAAGATTATTTGTCACAAGTAACAAACCCCTAAAATTAATAACCGAAGTATTTAAACCTCGGGTCGTTCTCCCTAGGATTTACAATAAAGTGTCTTGTTATTGGTTGTGAGTTATTTTTGGGGTTTTGATAAGAAGCATGAAAGATAAATGGCAAGAAAGTAAACTAAGGCCTAAAAAGGTCTTGGCAAGGGTTGGTGGTCAAGGATCTCTATCCTAATCACTAACCACAATATGAGAATTGGTAAGGATTAATCTCATTAAATCATCCTCTAACTAGTAGTAAAGAAAAGTTAAATGAGCTATATCAATCCTAGTCCATAAGTCCTAACTCTTCACTAATTCAATTAGTGAGAACTAGAGTCAATGGATCCCAATCATCAATTACTTGGACATTAGTAACTCAAAAGTTCCTAAGTTACCTTTCCAAGCCAAGAACATAAAATTCTACTCTAAAATCCAACCAAGCATTTCATCAAACACTTGGAAGGCACAAAAGAAAAGCATAGTAAATTGACAACAAGAATGAAATCTAACAACAATCAAATGTAAAGAATTAACAACAACAATTAAAGGAAACAAGATCTACATGAATTACCTCTTATTGAATTGAAAGAAAATGGAAGGAACAATAGTAGATCTACAACAAAACATAAGAACAACATAAAGGAAATTACAACAGAAGAATAGAGGAAGATGAATGTAACAACAAAGAATTGAAAGGTAGAAGTAGAAGAAAGCAAAGATTAAAACCTAGATCTAAGAACAAATCCTAATCCTAATCCTAGAGAGAAGTGAGAGCTTCTCTCTCTAGAAACTAACTCTAACTACTAAACTAAGCTAATGATTAAAAGTCAGTCGATTCCTCTTCAATCCTTGGCTTAAATAGCATCAGAAATGAGTTGGATTGGGCCCACAGGGCTTCTAAAATCGCTGGCCACGTGTTGCATTAAGTGGGTCATGTGCCACCATCGGCGCGTCCGCGTACTGTGCGCGTGCGCACCCTTATGCGCAATGCAACTATGACGAATCTTATATTGTTTTGAAGCCCCGGATGTAAGCTTTCCAACCCAACTGGAACTGCATCATTTGGATCTTTGTAGCTCAAGTTATGGTCGTTTAAGTGCGAAGAAGTCGGCTTGACAGCTTTCCGGTTCTTTCGTTTCTTCATGAGTTCTCCAACTTTTCATGCTTTCTTTCTTCATTCCCTTGATCCAATCTTTGCCTCCTAAACCTTAAATCACTTAAAAAATATATCAAGGCATCTAACGAAATCAAGGTGAATTAAATTTATTTATTTTAAGACCTAAAAAGCATGTTTCCACTCTTAAGCACAATTAAAGGAGAATATACAAAACCATGCTAATTCATTGGGTAAATGTAGGTAAAAGGTGATAAAATCCCCTAAAATCAATACAAGATAAACCCTACAAATGGGGTTTATCAACCTCCCCACACTTAAACCAAGCATTTCCTCATGCTTAAGCCAAGAGAAAGTGGTGGACGAAATTGTGATTACTATCTTTTGAGCTTTAGTATGTATTTACTCTTAGGGCACTGTTTATTTTCTTTATTGGAATTCACAACTCCGTTCAACTAACCAGCAAGTGTACTGGGTCGTCCAAGTAATAACCTTACGTGAGTAAGGGTCGAATCCACAGAGATTGTTGGTATGAAGCAAGCTATGGTCACCTTGTAAATCTCAGTCAGGCGGATTAAACATGATACTTAATTAGATTCAAATAATAAAATAAAAATAATAAAAGGGATAGAATACTTATGTAGATTCGTGCATAGGAATTTCAGTTAAGTATATGAAGATGCTGTATGGCTCAAGGACGCCTGCCTTCCTACTGCTTCTACTCAATCATTCTTACTCCTTTCCATGGCAAGCTTTGTATAGGGGTTCACCATCAACTGTGGCTACTTTCAATCCTCTCGGGGAAATATCCTATACGGCTGTCACTCGCACAGCTAACCAGTCTGGAGGCATCACCCATGGTTGATGGCTACATCCCATCCTCGCAGTGAAAGCTAATGCTCACGCACTCTGTCACAGTACGGCCAATCACCGGTTGGTTCCCTCCCCTACTGGAATAGAATCCCTCTTTTGCGTCTGTCACTAACGCCCAGCAGGTTACAAGTTTGAAGCACGTCACGGTCATTCATTACCGGAATCCTACTCGGAATACCACAGACAAGGTGAGACTTTCCGGATTCCCAGAATCCTACTCGGAACACCACAGACAAGGTTGGACTTTCCGGATCCTCATAAATGCCGCCATCCATCTAGCTTATACCACGAAGATTCTGTTGGGGAATCTAAGAGATACACATTCAAGCTTCTTTGCATGTAGAACGGAAGTGGTTGTCAATCACGCGCGTTCATAAGTGAGAATAATAATGAGGGTTATCTAACTCATCACATTCATCATGTTCTTGGGTACGAATGAATATCTTGGAATAAGAATAAGAGAGATTTGAATAAAAGAAAATAGAACTTCATTAATACTTGAGGTACAGCAGAGCTCCACACCCTTAATCTATGGTGTGCAGAAACTCCACCGTTGAAAATACATAAGCATAAGGTTCAGGCATGGCCGAATGGCCAGCCCTCTCCATGATCAAGTGACCGAATGAATAAAGAGTTTAAAGTGGTCAAAAGATGTCTAATACAATAGATAAATGTCCTATATATACTAGACTAGCTACTAGGGTTTACATGAGTAAGTAATTGATGCATAAATCCACTTCCGGGGCCCACTTGGTGCATGTTTGGGCTGAGCTTGATCAATCCACGAGCTGAGACTTCTCTTGGAGTTGAACTCCGAGTTATGACGTGTTTTGGGCGTTCAACTCCGGATCATGACGTTTTTCTGGCGTTTAACTCCAGACAGCAGCATGTACTTGGCGTTCAACGCCAAGTTACGTCGTCATTCTTCGAATAAAGTATGGACTATTATATATTTCTGGAAAGCCCTGGATGTCTACTTTCCAACGCCGTTGAGAGCGCGCCATTTGGAGTTCTGTAGCTCCAGAAAATACATTTCGAGTGCAGGGAGGTCAGAATCCAACAGCATCAGCAGTCCTTTTGTCAGCCTTTTTCAGAGTTTTGCTCAAATCCCTCAATTTCAGTCAGAATTTACCTGAAATCACAGAAAAACACACAAACTCATAGTAAAGTCCAGAAATGTGAATTTAACATAAAAACTAATGAAAACATCCCTAAAAGTAGCTTAAACTTACTAAAAACTATATAAAAACAATGCCAAAAAGCGTATAAATTATCCGCTCATCACAACACCAAACTTAAATTGTTGCTTGTCCCCAAGCAACTGAAAATCAAATAGGATAAAAAGAAGAGAATATACTATAAAGTCCAAAATATCAATGAATATTAATTTAATTACATGAGCGGGACTTGTAGCTTTTTGCTTCTGAACAGTTTTGGCATCTCACTTTTTCCTTTGTAGTTTAGAGGGATTGGCGTCTCTGGAGAACTTAGAATTTGGGATAGTGTTATTGACTTTCTTAGTTAAGCATGTTGATTCTTGAACACAGCTACTTTTGAGTCTTGGCTGTGGCCCTAAGCACTTTGTTTTCCAGTATTACCACCGGATACACAAGTGCCACAGACACATGACTGGGTGAACCTTTTCAGATTGTGACTCAGCTTTGCTAGAGTCCCCAGTTAGTGGTGTCCAGAGCTCTTAAGCACACTCTTTTGCTTTGGATCACGACTTTAACCACTCAGTCTCAAGCTTTTCACTTGGACCTTCATGACACAAGCACATGGTTAGGGACAGCTTGATTTAGCTGCTTAGGCCTGGATTTAATTTCCTTGGGCCCTCCTATCCATTGATGCTCAAAGCCTTGGATCCTTGCTACCCTTGCCTTTTGGTTTTAAGGGCTATTGGCTTTTTCTATTGCTCCTTCTTTTTCTATATACTCTTTTTAGATAACCCCCCTTTTTTTTTTCACTGCTTTTTCTTGCTTCAAGAATCAATTTCATGATTTTTCAGATCATCAATAACATTTCTCTTTGTTCATCATTCTTTCAAGAACCAACAATTTTAACACTCATAAACAACAAGATCTAAAGACATATGCACTGTTCAAGCATTCATTCAGAAAACATAAAGCATTGTCACCACATCAATATAATTAAACTAAATTCAATAATAATTTCGAAAATTATGTACTTCTTGTTCTTTTGAATTAAAACATTTTTCTTTTAAGAGAGGTGAAGGACTAATGGATTTTATTCATAGCTTTAAGGCATGGTTACATACTAATGATCATGAAATAAAGACACAAAACATAGATAAACACCATAATTAAAAACCGAAAACAGAAAGAAATAAAGAACAAGGAATGAATCCACCTGAGTGAGGGTGGCGCCTTCTTGAAGGTCCAATGGTGCTCTTTGAGCTCCTCTATGTTTCTTCCTTGCTTCTGTTGAATGATTCATAGTAATTTTGGTGTTTCTACCCTTAGTTGCTTCCAATATTTGTGTGGAGGATAACTTATCCCTTGAGGTATCTCAGGGATCTCTTGATTTGCAGCCACATGTTCTACCACTGAGCTATGACGGCTTATATTTTTAGTCTTTCCATCTCCCATGACTCAGAGGTGGAATCTTTTTATCTTCCCTTTGAGGTTTCTCTGGCTTTAGGTGCCATTAATGGTAATGGAAAAGCAAAAAAGCTATGCTTTTACCACACCAAACTTAAAATATTGCTCGCCCTCGAGCAAGAGAAGAAAGAAGAGAAGAAGAGGAAGAAGAAGAAGAAGAAGGAGGTGAGTGAGGGGAGATGGGTTCGGCTATATGGGTGGGATTGGGTGGGAAAGAATTTTGAATTTTGAAGGTGAGTGGGGTTTATGGGAAAGGGTGAGTGGTGAATGAAAAACAGAAGGGATGACCATGAATGGAGAGAGAGAGAGGGCGAGGTAGGTGGGGATCCTGTGAGTTTCACAGATCCTGAGGTGATCCTGTGGGGTCCACAGATCCTGAGGTGTCAAGGAATTCCATCCCTGCACCAAATAGGCATGTAAAATGCCTTGGCACACCATTCTGGCGTTTAAACGCCCATTGGTGCACATTCTGGGCGTTCAACGCCCATGTAATGCATGTTTCTGGCGTTGAACGCCAGTTTCATGCTTGTTCCTGGCGTTCAGCGCCAGTTTGTCCTTTCTGTGCACCATCCTGGCGTTTAACGCCAGGTTGTTGCTTGTTTTGGGCGTTCAGCGCCAGAATGGTGCTCTGTTCTGGCGTTGAACGCCGGCCAGGTGCACCTTCTGGGCGTTGAACGCCAGCCCGTGCGTCCTCCAGGGTAAAAATTTTTTTCTTCTGTTTTTGACTCTGTTTTTAATTTTTTTTTATTTTTTCGTGACTCCTCATGATCATGTACCTAATTAAACACAAAAATAACAATAAAACAAAATAAAATAAAACTAGATAAATAAAATTGGGTTGCCTCCCAACAAGCGCTTCTTTAATGTCAATAGCTTGACAGTGGCTCTCATGGAGCCACAAGGTGATCAGGTCAATGTTAGTGTATAGTCCCAACACCAAACTTAGAGTTTGGATATGGGGTTTGAACACCAAACTTAGAGTTTGGTTGTGGCCTCACAACACCAAACTTAGAGTTTGACTGTGTGGGCTCTTCTTGACCTTGAACTGAGAGAAGCTCTTCATGCTTACTCTCTTTTGTCACAGAGGGATGGCCATGTGCCTTAAACACAAGGTAGTCCCCATTCAATTGAAAGACTAACTCACCTCTGTTGACATCTATCACAGCTCCTGCTGTGGCTAGGAAAGGTCTTCCTAGGATGATGCATTCATCATCTTCTCTCCTAGTGTCTAGGATTATGAAATCAGTAGGGATGTAAAGGCCTTCAACCTTTACTAACACGTCCTCTACTATTCCATATGCTTGCCTCACTGACTTATCTGCCAATTGTAATGAGAACAAAGCAGGTTGTACCTCAATGATCCCCAGCTTCTCCATTACAGAGAGTGGCATAAGATTTATCCCTGACCCCAGATCACATAGAGCTTTTTCAAAGCTCATGGTGCCAATGGTACAAGGTATTGAGAACTTGCCAGGATCTTGCTTCTTTTGAGGTAGAATCTTCTGAATCCAAGTATCTAGTTCACTAATGAGCAAGGGAGGTTCACTTTCCCAAGTCTCATTACCAAACAACTTGGCATTCAGCTTCATGATAGCTCCTAAATATTGAGCAACTTGCTCTCCAGTCACATCTTCATCCTCTTCAGAGGATGAATATTCTTCAGAGCTCATGAATGGCAGAAGGAGATTTAATGGAATCTCTATGGTCTCTGTATGAGCCTCAGATTCCTCTGGATCCTTAATAGGGAACTCCTTCTTGCTTGAGGGACGTCCCAGGAGGTCTTCCTCACTAGGATTTTCGTCCTCCTCCTCCCTAGTGCATTCGGCCACTTTGATCAAATCAATGGCCTTGCACTCTCCTTTTGGATTCTCTTCTGTATTGCTTGGGAGAATACTGGGAGGAGTTTCAATAACTTTCTTACTCAGCTGGCCTACTTGTGCCTCCAAATTTCTAATGGAGGATCTTGTTTCATTCATGAAACTGAAAGTGGCCTTTGACAGATCAGAGACTATATTGGCTAAATTAGAATTATTTTGTTCAGAATTCTCTGTCTGTTGCTGAGAAGATGATGGATATGGCTTGCTATTGTTCACCCTTGTACGCCCACCATTGTTAAAGCCTTGTTGAGGCTTTTGTTGATCCTTCCATGAGAAATTTGGATGATTTCTCCATGATGAGTTATAGGTGTTTCCATAAGGTTCACCTAAGTAATTAACCTCTGCCATGGCAGGGTTCTCAGGATCATAAGCTTCTTCAGAAGTTGCCTCTCTATTACTGTTGGATGCATGTTGCAATCCATTCAGATTTTGAGAGATCATGTTGACCTGTTGAGTCAACACTTTGTTCTGAGCCAATATGGCATTCAGAGCATCAATTTCAAGAACTCCTTTCTTCTGAGGTACCCCATTATTCACGGAATTCCTCTCAGAGGTATACATGAACTGGTTGTTTGCAACCATGTCAATGAGTTCTTGTGCCTCTTTAGGCGTTTTCTTCAGGTGAATAGATCCACCTGCAGAATGGTCCAATAACATTTTCAAAAATTCAGAGAGACCATAATAGAATATATCTAATATGGTCCATTCTGAAAACATGTCAGATGGACATCTTTTGGTCAGCTGCTTGTATCTTTCCCAAGCTTCATAGAGGGATTCACCATCTTTTTGTTTGAAGGTTTGAACATCCACTCTCAGCTTGCTCAGCTTTTGAGGAGGAAAGAATTTATCCAAGAAGGCAGTGACCAGCTTATCCCATGAGTCCAGGCTATCCTTGGGTTGTGAATCCAACCACACTCTAGCTCTGTCTCTTACAGCAAAAGGGAAAAGCATGAGTCTGTAGACTTCAGGATCAACCCCATTCGTCTTTACAGTCTCACAGATCTGCAAGAATTCAGTTAAAAACTGATAAGGATCTTCAGATGGAAGTCCATAAAACTTGCAGTTTTGTTGCATTAAAGCAACTAGTTGAGGCTTAAGCTCAAAGTTATTGGCTCCAATGGCAGGAATGGAGATGCTTCTTCCATTAAATTTGGACGTTGGTTTTGTGAAGTCACCAAGCATTCTCCTTGCATTATTATTATTATTTTCTTCTGCCATCTCTTTCTCTTGTTCGAAATTTTCTAAAAGGTTGCTTCTGGATTGTTGTATTTTAGCTTCTCTTAATTTTCTCTTCAGAGTCCTTTCAGGTTCTGGATCAATTTCAACAAGAGTGCCTTTATCCCTGTTCCTGCTCATATGAAAGAGAAGAAAACAAGAAAAGAAAAAGGAATCCTCTATGTCACAGTATAGAGATTCCTTTATGTTAGTAGAAGAAGAAGGGGGTAGAAGAAGATTGGAAAAAAGAAACACAACTGTGAGGATGGCAGAGATGTGAGATGAGATGTTAGGAAATGAATGAAGAGAGGTGAAGAGAAGTGTTAGTAATTAAATAATTAAATAGAAGAAGAAGATAGAAGAGAGAGGATTTTCGAAAATAATTTTTTTTTTGAAAAAGAGTTAGTGATTTTCGAAAATTAAAATGAATTGTAATTAAAATTAAAACATGAAACAATTAATTAATTAAAAAGAATTTTTGAAAAAGAGAGAGATATTTTCGAAAATAGAAGAGGGAGAAGTAGTTAGGTGGTTTTGAAAAAGATAAGAAACAAACAACAAGTTAGTTAGTTGATTGAAAAAGATTTGAAATCAAAATTGAAAAAGATAAGAAGATAGCAAGTTAGATAAGATATTTTGAAATCAATTTTGAAAAAGATAAAAATTTTTGAAAAAGATAAAATAAAAGATAAAAAGATTTATTTCAAAAAATTTTGAAATTATTTACTTCACTAACAAGAAACTACAAGATAAGATTCTATAACTTAAAGATTGAACATTTCTTAACAAGAAAGTAACAACTTCAAATTTTTTGAACCAATCACATTAATTGTTAGCTAATTTTTGAAAATATGATATAAAGATAAGAAAAAGATTTTTGAAAAATAATTTTTAAAATTTTTCGAAAATAATAAAAAAAATGAAAAAGATATGGTTTTTGAAAAAGATTTTGAAAAGATAAGATTTTTAAAATTGAAATTTTGACTTGACTTGTAAGAAACAACTAATTTTGAAAATTTTTGACTAAGTCAACCCAAGATTTCGAAAATTTGGAGGGAAACAAGGAAAAGATATTTTTTGTATTTTTGAATTTTAAGGATGAGAGAGAAAAACAACAAAAATACTTAATACATGAGATTTTTAGATCAAAACAATGAATGCATGCAAGAATGCTATGAATGTCAAGATGAACACCAAGAACACTTTGAAGATCATGATGAACATCAAGAACATAATTTTGAAAAATTTTTGATGCAAAGAAAACATGCAAGACACCAAACTTAGAAATCTTTAATGCATGGAAAATATGAATGCAAAAATGCACATGAAAAACAACAAACAACACAAAACAAAAAATCATCAAGATCAAACAAGAAGACTTATCAAGAACAACTTGAAGATCATGAAGAACACTATGAATGCATGAGATTTTCGAAAAATGCAAAAAAAATTTTTAAAACATGCAATTGACACCAAACTTAAAAATTGACTCAAGACTCAAACAAGAAACACAAAATATTTTTGATTTTTATGATTTTATGAATTTTTTTGTATTTTTATTAATTTTTTTCGAAAATAATGTTTTGAAAGACGAAAAATAAAAAGAAAAATTTGAAAAAAAAGATTTTTGAAAAGAAAAGTACCTAATCTGAGCAACAAGATGAACCGTCAGTTGTCCATACTCGAACAATCCCCGGCAACGGCGCCAAAAACTTGGTGGACGAAATTGTGATTACTATCTTTTGAGCTTTAGTATGTATTTACTCTTAGGGCACTGTTTATTTTCTTTATTGGAATTCACAACTCCGTTCAACTAACCAGCAAGTGTACTGGGTCGTCCAAGTAATAACCTTACGTGAGTAAGGGTCGAATCCACAGAGATTGTTGGTATGAAGCAAGCTATGGTCACCTTGTAAATCTCAGTCAGGCGGATTAAACATGATACTTAATTAGATTCAAATAATAAAATAAAAATAATAAAAGGGATAGAATACTTATGTAGATTCGTGCATAGGAATTTCAGTTAAGTATATGAAGATGCTGTTTGGCTCAAGGACGCCTGCCTTCCTACTGCTTCTACTCAATCCTTCTTACTCCTTTCCATGGCAAGCTTTGTATAGGGGTTCACCATCAACTGTGGCTACTTTCAATCCTCTCGGGGAAATATCCTATGCGGCTGTCACTCGCACAGCTAACCAGTCTGGAGGCATCACCCATGGTTGATGGCTACATCCCATCCTCGCAGTGAAAGCTAATGCTCACGCACTCTATCACAGTACGGCCAATCACCGGTTGGTTCCCTCCCCTACTGGAATAGAATCCCTCTTTTGCGTCTGTCACTAACGCCCAGCAGGTTACAAGTTTGAAGCACGTCACGGTCATTCATTACCGGAATCCTACTCGGAATACCACAGACAAGGTGAGACTTTCCGGATTCCCAGGATCCTACTCGGAACACCACAGACAAGGTTGGACTTTCCGGATCCTCATAAATGCCGCCATCCATCTAGCTTATACCACGAAGATTCTGTTGGGGAATCTAAGAGATACACATTCAAGCTTCTTTGCATGTAGAACGGAAGTGGTTGTCAATCACGCGCGTTCATAAGTGAGAATAATAATGAGGGTTATCTAACTCATCACATTCATCATGTTCTTGGGTACGAATGAATATCTTGGAATAAGAATAAGAGAGATTTGAATAAAAGAAAATAGAACTTCATTAATACTTGAGGTACAGCAGAGCTCCACACCCTTAATCTATGGTGTGCAGAAACTCCACCGTTGAAAATACATAAGCATAAGGTTCAGGCATGGCCGAATGGCCAGCCCTCTCCATGATCAAGTGACCGAATGAATAAAGAGTTTAAAGTGGTCAAAAGATGTCTAATACAATAGATAAATGTCCTATATATACTAGACTAGCTACTAGGGTTTACATGAGTAAGTAATTGATGCATAAATCCACTTCCGGGGCCCACTTGGTGCATGTTTGGGCTGAGCTTGATCAATCCACGAGCTGAGGCTTCTCTTGGAGTTGAACTCCGAGTTATGACGTGTTTTGGGCGTTCAACTCCGGATCATGACGTTTTTTTGGCGTTTAACTCCAGACAGCAGCATGTACTTGGCGTTCAACGCCAAGTTACGTAGTCATTCTTCGAATAAAGTATGAACTATTATATATTGTTGGAAAGCCCTAGATGTCTACTTTCCAACGCCGTTGAGAGCGCGCCATTTGGAGTTCTGTAGCTCCAGAAAATCCATTTCGAGTGCAGGGAGGTCAGAATCCAACAGCATCAGCAGTCCTTTTGTCAGCCTTTTTCAGAGTTTTGCTCAAATCCCTCAATTTCAGTCAGAATTTACCTGAAATCACAGAAAAACACACAAACTCATAGTAAAGTCCAGAAATATGAATTTAACATAAAAACTAATGAAAACATCCCTAAAAGTAGCTTAAACTTACTAAAAACTATATAAAAACAATGCCAAAAAGCGTATAAATTATCCGCTCATCAGAAAGCAAAGGGCATCAACATTTATTCAATGTAACCTATCTATATGCATCCTATCTACATGAATGCAACTAGATGCAAAATGATTCTACCTACTTGGTTAAAAATAAATCAATCCTCCAAGAGCATGTATAAACGGGTAGGGCTAAGGTCATATGACGATTCATGAATCCTACCAATTCGAATATCAAAATGAAGTTCAAGTAGGCTTGCAAGAAGAAAAGCTCATGAAAGCCGGGAATCAAGGAATTGAGCATCAAACCCTCACCGGAAGTGTTTGCACTCTAGTCGCTCAAGTGTGTAGGGTCAATTCTCTCAATTCTCCCCTAATCATGCTTTTTAAGATTTGTTTTTCTTCTAACAATCAACATATATTTCATGCATGCATACAATTATCATGGTAGGGGTGCATATTTGGTCAAGTGAGCTTAAAATTTGAATCTTTGATAAGCTTAAACTTCCCACCTAACCTATGACATCCTATACAATTGAGTTCTAACCTAACTACCCATTTCTCACTTTTTCACATACTCATGTATCCCTTTTCATTTCACAACACTTATGCATTGATCTTTATTGGACTTTACTTTGGGGCATTTTGTCCCCTTTTTATTTCTTTCTTTTTCTATTTTTTTTCTTTTTTTTCTTTTTTTTCTTTCCTTTTCCATATTATTTTTCTTTTTTTTCTTTCCTTTTCCATATTATTTCTTTCTTCCTATATACAAGAGCATCAATGCATAAGGTTTTACAATTGATCAATACATGAGCATGTACCCAATTTCTAATAATTTCAATAAAAATACAAAACTACCCTTTTATTCCTCCAATGTCCCAGGATTCCCACACTTGAATGATACTTACATACACTAGCCTAAGCTAATCAAAGATCCAAATAAGGACTTTTATTGTTTTCCGCTTTAAGGCTTGTAATGTGCTAAATTAAGAACAAAGTGGGTTAATCGTAGGCTCAAACTTGGCTAACAAAGGAAGATAAAAAGTAAGCTATTTGGGTAAGTGAGCTAATGAAACAATGGCCTCAATCATATAAATGCATGAATACATAAAATAATGGACATAAAGAATCAAACAAATCAAAGATTACAACCATAGAAAGAGAATAATGCACACAAGAAGGAAAAATAAGTGGTTATAAGATGTAACCATACCATTAGGCTCAAATCTCGCAAGCTTGCGTTCTTAGCTCAAAAACCATGTTCCAAAATAAATTCTTTCAAGCAAGTTCAACAAAAATTTTTCAAATTGGTAGGTTGTCCTAAAACGGTTTCTTGGGAAAGAAATCATCGCTCTAACCAAGTAGTCCTAATAAAAAGAAGGTAGTAAAATATGTACAAATTCTAACTAACATGCAACCTATCATGCAAATGCAACAACTAACTAACATTGGTGTTGAAAAGGAAATTTTTACCCATGGAGATCGGTCGATGACCTCCCCATACTTGAAGATTGCACCGTCCTCGGTGAACGCAAAGGAGAGCAAGGTGGACGGGTTGCTACAATTGATGAGCTCCTTCAAAAGGTTGTGCGGATAACTTGTTTGTTGCCCCATTTAGAAACTTTTCCTTTCTCCTCTTTTGGTGGCCAACCTAAAAGGGGAGGAAAGAAGAATGACAATTAGGCCTACAAAAAAGATATCAAAACAAGTAGAACGTAGGCCGGGGCTAATGTCAAATAAGAGTAAGGTTCCCACTACATGTTAGCTACGCATGTAAGTGAAAAAACAATATAAGCTAATGGCATATCAATGATACTTGATGCAAGAGTAATGTCAAAGCATGAAGAGCATGATGAGCAACAAGTTCGAACAAGAGAGAGTGGGCCATGAAAGACAATATAAGGTCGTATCAATGCACAAAGAACATAAGTGCATAAAAGATTGAGCATTGATTTGAAGAGAAACATCACCCAACAATATGAAACAAGTCAAGAGGCACCAAAGTAATGCAAGGAATCCTCAATAATTGAGTAGGAAGATGCAACACCATTATTAAAATGACTAAAAAAACGAAAACATGCTACAAAAACTAAATGAAAATGGGAAGAGTAGAAGTATACGAATGTGATAAGCAAAAGAAAATAGAAGGGGAGAAAAAAAACACTTTTTTTTACTGACGCGTACGCGTCATGCGTGCTTACGCGTCAATGGGCATATTGGTTGAAGGATGCGTACGCGCCAGGTGCGCGCACGCGTGCGTCGAGTTAGGCCGGAGGCATAATGTCGGCCCAAGTCTGGCACAACTCTCGGGTAAAAGTACCGGGGGTGCAGATTGTGCAATCGACGCGCGCGTGCACAGTGTGCGTGCGCATGCATTGCGAACTTAAGATCGTGTGCGCGTACGCGCCAAGTGCGCGCACGCGTGCATAGACTTGTGCCTTAGGCCCAATGTTCGCACAGTGCAGGCCTAACTCGCAGATTTTTGGCTGGGGTAGAATTTTTGCATCCACGCGTACGCGTATAGTGCGCGTCCGCGTGGATGGTCGAAAAATGCTCAGGTGCGCGTATGCGTTATGTGCGCGCACGCGTGGATGGTGTTCTGTTTTTCAAAAAAAAAAATTTTTTCTAAGTTCTTGCACCAATCCAAGCCTTTCAATCCTCCAAACAGCTACCAAAACACCCTAGGACCTTATTCAACATACTATACTACTAACTAAACTCAATAAAACAATAAAAACAAGAAATTAAACTAATTCTACCAATATTTACAAAAGATAAAAAAGGAAAATGAGAATCTACCTACAATGGCAACTCAATTTACTTATTAACAAAACTAAAAGAGTATGGAAAGAATTTACCATGGTGGGGTGTCTCCCACCTAGCACTTTTATTTATTGTCCTTAAGTTGGACTTATGGGGAGCTTCTTATCAAGGTGGCTTGTGCTTGTACTCGCCTTGGAACATCCACCAATGCTTGGTCTTCCAATAAGCTCCATTCTTCAATTTCAATATCTTCAAGCTTTGATGGAGTTCTCCACAAACCATGAGCTCCCAAATTTGATTTTCATTGTGCGATCCGGGATCCCACACTTTGTTTTGACACCCGTCCTTAAATTGATCGTCATTATTCCATCCGGGTGGTATGGCCTTGGAATTCTCAAAGAAGCTTCCAAACAACTTCCTAGACCCATGCAAATTGGTTGTACACCAACCATTGCTCTTGAGTTTTGAGCTTACAACCGTCATGAGCTGAGAATGATGTTTCCAACCACTACACAACTCTCTTATACTTTTAACTCCACAAAGAGCTCTAAGTTGACCATCATTTTCAATTAAACCATATTCAAGTGAGAAAGTAAAGCTTAGGGATAAGAGTTTTACCCACTTGAATGTTGTGTTGGATGGTGACTTGGGGAGGGGGACCTCCCCACACTTAGACAATGCAAGGTCTACTTCTTTAGGCTTTTCTTTAGTTGTTTCCACCTCTTCACAAGCTTCTTCAATTTCAACCTTTTCCCCTTTTTCACTTGGCTTGGTGTTGTCTTCAAGAACTTCATCTTGCCCAATGGGAGGTGAGTCAATTTTGGATAGGAATTCATTGATGAATGAATCCATCTCTTGAACAACCTCTTCATATTCTTCAATTTCAATATACACCATGCCAACTTTTTCCTCTTGGTAGCTGATGAGCGGATATTTTATATGCTTTTTGGGGGTAATTTCATGTAGATTTTAGTATGTTTTAATTAGTTTTAGTTAAATATTATTAGTTTTTAGGCAAAAATCATATTTCTGGACTTTACTATGAGTTTGTGTATTTTTCTGTGATTTCAGGTATTTTCTGGCTGAAATTGAGGGAGCTGAGCAAAAATCTGACTTAGGCTGAAAAAGGACTGCTGATGCTGTTGGATCCTGACCTCCCTGCACTCGAAATGGATTTTCTGGAGTTACAGGGGTCCAATTGACGCGCATTCAACGGCGTTGGAAAGTAGACATCCAGGGCTTTCCAGCAATATATAATAGTCCATACTTTGCGCGAGGATAGATGACGTAACTTGGCGTTGAACGCCAAGTACATGCTGCTGTCTGGAGTTAAACGCCAGAAACACGTCATGATCCGGAGTTGAACGCCCAAAACACGTCATAACTTGGAGTTCAACTCCAAGAAAAGCCTCTACTCGTGGATAGCTTTAGTCCCAGCCCCAGCACACACCAAGTGGGCCCCAGAAGTGGATTTCTGCACCAATTATCTTAGTTTACTCATATTTTGTAAACCTAGGTTACTAGTTTACTATTTAAACAACTTTTAGAGAATTATTTTGTATCTCATAACATTTTCAGATCTGAATTACATACTTTTTGACGGCATGAGTCTCTAAACTCCATTGTTGGGGTGAGGAGCTCTGCAGCGTCTCAATGAATTAATACAATTCCTTTATTTTCCATTCAAACACGCTTGTTCTTATCTAAGATGTTCGTTCGCGCTTAATTATGGAGAAGGTGATGATCCGTGACACTCATCACCTTCCTCAATCCATGAACGTGTGCCTGACAACCACCTCCGTTCTACATCAGATTGAATGAGTATCTCTTAGATTCATTACTCAGAATCTTCGTGGTATAAGCCGGATTGATGGCGGCATTCATGAGAGTCCGGAAAGTCTAAACCTTGTCTGTGGTATTCCGAGTAGGATTCTGGGATTGAATGACTGTGACGAGCTTCAAACTCCTGAAGGCTGGGCGTTAGTGACAAACGCAAAAGAATCAATGGATTCTATTCCAACCTGATTGAGAACCGACAGATGATTAGCCATGCTGTGACAGAGCATAGGAACGTTTTCACTGAGAGGATGAGAAGTAGCCATTGACAACGGTGACACCCTACATAGAGCTTGCCATAGAAGGGATTTTGCGTGTGGAAAAGGATTTCAAGGAAAAGTAGAAATTCAAAGGACAAAGCATCTCCAAAACTCCAACATATTTCTCATTACTGCACACCAAGTAATGATTTGATTCTCTCTTATTTTTCTAATAATTTTAAACACTTTGACTTCTTACAATTAAATCCAAATAATCTTATTGGCCTCCTGACTAAGATTAATAAAATAAATATAGCTTGCTTCAAACCAATAATCTCCGTGGGATCGACCCTTACTCACGTAAGGTATTACTTGGACGACCCAGTGCACTTGCTGGTTAGTTGTGCGAATTGCCAAAGAGTTAGATTGCATTTCGTGCACCAAGTTTTTGGCGCCGTTGCCGGGGATTATTTGAGTTTGAACAACTAAAGGTTTATTTTATTTCTTAGATTAGGAATAATTTATTTTTTTATTTTTATTGTTATAGAGTCATTAAATCTTGATAGGATAGTTTCTTTTCAAAAATTTCTTTTCAAAATTTATTATTTTTCTTAATTAATTGCTAATTTTCGTGAGTTTAGTGTCTTGTTCTAAGTTTGGTGTCAATTGCATATTTTATATTTAAAAAAAAAAACATTTCAACTTGTGTTCTTTGTTCTTCATTGATCTTCAAGTTGTTCCTGTTTATTTTTCTTGTTTGATCTCAAGTTTTTCTTGTTTTGTGTCTTTTCTTGTTTTTCTTGTGCTTTTTCAAAACATTAATGATGAGCGGATAATTTATACGCTTTTTGGCATTGTTTTTATATAGTTTTTAGCAGGTTTAAGCTACTTTTAGGGATGTTTTCATTAGTTTTTATGTTAAATTCACATTTCTGGACTTTACTATGAGTTTGTGTGTTTTTCTGTGATTTCAGGTAAATTCTGACTGAAATCGAGGGATTTGAGCAAAACTCTGAAAAAGGCTGACAAAAGGACTGCTGATGCTGTTGGATTCTGACCTCCCTGCACTCGAAATGAATTTTCTGGAGCTACAGAACTCCAATTGGCGCGCTCTCAACGGCGTTGGAAAGTAGGCATCCAGGGCTTTCCAGCAATATATAATAGTCCATGCTTTATTCGAAGAATGACGACGTAACTTGGCGTTAAACGCCAAGTTCATGCTGCTGTCTGGAGTTAAACGCCAGAAAAACGTCATGATCCGGAGTTGAACGCCCAAAACACGTCATAACTCAAAGTTCAACGCCAAGAAATGCCTCAGCTCGTGGATTGATCAAGCTCAGCCCAAACATACACCAAGTGGGCCCCGGAAGTGGATTTATGCATCAATTACTTACTCATGTAAACCCTAGTAGCTAGTCTAGTATATATAGGACATTTATCTATTGTATTAGACATCTTTGGTCTCAGTTTTGTATTATTCTTCATCTTAGGAGATCATTGATCACGTTTTAGGGGGCTGGCCATTCGGCCATGCCTGACCCTCTTTCACTTATGTATTTTCAACGGTGGAGTTTCTGCACACCATAGATTAAGGGTGTGGAGCTCTGCTGTACCTCAAGTATTAATGAAGTTCTATTTTCTTTTATTCGGTCTCTATCTTATTCTTATTCCAAGATATTCATTCGTACCCAAGAACATGATGAATATGATGAGTTAGATAACCCTCATTATCATTCTCACTTATGAACGCACGTGATTGACAACCACTTTCGTTCTACATGCAACCGAGCTTGAATGTGTATCTCTTAGATTCCCCAACAGAATCTTCGTGGTATAAGCTAGATAGATGGCGGCATTTATGAGGATCCGGAAAGTCTCACCTTGTCTGTGGTATTCCGAGTAGGATCCTGGGAATCCGGAAAGTCCAACCTTGTCTGTGGTGTTCCGAGTAGGATTCCGGTAATGAATGACTGTGACGTGCTTCAAACCTGTAACCTGCTGGGCGTTAGTGACAGATGCAAAAGAATCAATGGATTCTATTCCAGTAGGAGCGGGAACCAACCGGTGATTGGCCGTACTGTGACAGAGTGCGTGAGCATTAGCTTTCACTGCGAGGATGGGATGTAGCCATCAACCATGGGTGATGCCTCCAGACTGGTTAGCTGTGCGAGTGACAGCCGCATAGGATATTTCCCCGAGAGGAAGAAAGTAGCCACAGCTGATGGTGAACCCCTATACAAAGCTTGCCATGGAAAGGAGTAAGAAGGATTGAGTAGAAGCAGTGGGAAGGCAGGCGTCCTTGAGTCATACAGCATCTTCATATACTTAACTGATACCTCTACTAATGAATCTACATAAGTATTCTATCCCTTTTATTATTTTTATTTTATTATTTGAATCTAATTAAGTATCATGTTTAATCCGCCTGACTGAGATTTACAAGGTGACCATAGCTTGCTTCATACCAACAATCTCTGTGGATTCGACCCTTACTCACGTAAGGTTATTACTTGGACGACCCAGTACACTTGCTGGCTAGTTGAACGGAGTTGTGAAAATAAACAGTGCCCTAAGAGTATACATCCTTTATAAACAAAAGAACATGTGATCACAATTTCGTCCACCAAGTTTTTGGCGCCGTTGCCGGGGATTGTTCGAGTATGGACAACTGACGGTTCATCTTGTTGCTCAGATTAGGTAATTTTCTTTTCAAAAATCTTTTTCAAAATTTTTCTTTTATTTTTTGTTTTTCTAAACTTTATTTTCGAAAAAATTAATAAAAATACAAAAAAATTAGAAAATCATAAAAATCAAAAATATTTTGTGCTTCTTGTTTGAGTCTTGAGTCAATTTTTAAGTTTGGTGTCAATTGCATGCTTTTAAAATTTTTCTTGCATTTTTCGAAAATCTCATACATTCATAGTGTTCTTCATGATCTTCAAGTGTTCTTGATAAGTCCTCTTGTTTGATCTTGATGATTTCTTGTTTTGTGTCTTTTCTTGTTTTTCTTGTGCATTTTTGCATTCATATTTTCCATGCATTAAAAATTTCTAAGTTTGGTGTCTTGCATGTTTTCTTTGCATCAAAAATTTTTCAAAAATATGTTCTTGATGTTCATCATGATCTTCAAAGTGTTCTTGGTGTTCATCTTGACATTCATAGCATTCTTGCATGCATCTTGTGTCTTGATCCAAAATTTTCATGTTTTGGGTCATTTTTGTGTTTTTCCTTAAAAAATTTAAAAATCAAAAATATCTTTTCCTTATTTCCCTCCAAAATTTTGAAATTTTGGGTTGACTTGGTCAAAAATTTTCAAAATTAGTTGTTTCTTACAAGTCAAGTCAAAATTTCAATTTTAAAAATCTTATCTTTTCAAAATCTTTTTCAAAAATCATATCTTTTTCATTTTTTTATTATTTTCGAAAATTTTAAAAATTATTTTTCAAAAAAATCTTTTTCTTATCTTTATATCAAATTTTCAAAAATTAGCTAATAATTAATGTGATTGGTTCAAAAATTTGAAGTTTGTTACTTTCTTGTTAAGAAAGGTTCAATCTTTAAGTTCTAAAATCTTATCTTGTAGTTTCTTGTTAGCTAAGTAATTTTAAAAAATTAAATCTTTTTCAAAATATCTTTTTTCTTAAAAATCTTTTTATCTTTTTATCTTATCTTTTTTTTTCAAAATTTGATTTCAAAATATCTTATCTAACTTACTATTTTCTTATCTTTTTAAATTTTGATTTCAAATCTTTTTCAATCAACTAACTAACTTTTTGTTTATTTCTTATCTTTTTCAAAACCACCTAACTAATTTTCCCTCTTCTATTTTCGAAAATATCTCTCTCTTTTTCAAAAAAAAAATATTTTTAATTAACTAATTGTTTCAAATTTTAATTTTAATTACATTTATCTTTAATTTTCGAAAATTACTAACCTCTTTTTCAAAAATTATTTTCGAAATTTCTCTTCTCTTTTCTTCTTCTATTTAATTATTTAATTACTAACACTTCTCTTCACCTCTCTTCATTCATTTCCTAACATCTCATCTCACATCTCTGCCATCCTCACAGTTGTGTTTCTTTTTTTCCAATCTTCTTCTACCCCCTTCTTCTTCTACTAACATAAAGGAATCTCTATACTGTGACATAGAGGATTCCTTTTTCTTTTCTTGTTTTCTTCTCTTTCATATGAGCAGGAACAGGGATAAGGGCACTCTTGTTGAAATTGATCCAGAACCTGAAAGGACTCTGAAGAGAAAATTAAGAGAAGCTAAAATACAACAATCCAGAAGCAACCTTTTAGAAAATTTCGAACAAGAGAAAGAGATGGCAGAAGAAAATAATAATAATAATGCAAGGAGAATGCTTGGTGACTTCACAAAACCAACGTCCAAATTTGATGGAAGAAGCATCTCCATTCCTACCATTGGAGCCAATAACTTTGAGCTTAAGCCTCAACTAGTTGCTTTAATGCAACAAAACTGCAAGTTTTATGGACTTCCATCTGAAGATCCTTACCAGTTTTTAACTGAGTTCTTGCAAATCTGTGACACTGTAAAGACAAATGGAGTTAATCCTGAAGTCTACAGACTCTTGCTTTTCCCTTTTGCTGTAAGAGACAGAGCTAGAGTATGGTTGGATTCACAACCCAAGGATAGCCTGGACTCATGGGATAAGCTTGTCACTGCATTCTTAGATAAGTTCTTTCCTCCTCAAAAGCTGAGCAAGCTGAGAGTGGATGTTCAAACCTTCAAACAAAAGATGGTGAATCCCTCTATGAAGCTTGGGAAAGATACAAGCAGCTGACCAAGAGATGTCCATCTGACATGTTTTCAGAGTGGACCATATTAGATATATTCTATTATGGTCTCTCTGAATTTTCGAAAATGTCATTGGATCATTCTGCAGGTGGATCCATTCACCTGAAGAAAACGCCTGAAGAGGCTCAAGAACTCATTGACATGGTTGCAAACAACCAGTTTATGTACACCTCTGAGAGGAATTCCGTGAATAATGGGGTACCTCAGAAGAAAGGAGTTCTTGAAATTGATGCTCTGAATGCCATATTGGCTCAGAACAAAATGTTGACTCAACAGGTCAACATGATCTCTCAAAATCTGAATGGATTGCAACATGCATCCAATAGTACTAGAGAGGCAGCTTCTGAAGAAGCTTATGATCCTGAAAACCCTGCCATGGCAGAGGTTAATTACTTAGGTGAACCTTATGGAAACACCTATAACTCATCATGGAGAAATCATCCAAATTTCTCCTGGAAGAATCAACAAAAACCTCAACAAGGTTTTAACAATGGTGGACGTAATAGGCTGAATAATAGTAATCCATATCCATCATCTTCTCAGCAACAGACAGAGAATTCTGAACAAAACAATTCTAATTTAGCCAATATAGTCTCTGATCTGTCAAAGGCCACTTTCAGTTTCATGAATGAAACAAGATCCTCCATTAGAAATCTGGAGGCACAAGTGGGCCAGCTGAGTAAGAAAGTCATTGACACTCCTCCCAGTACTCTCCCAAGCAATACAGAAGAAAATCCAAAAGGAGAGTGCAAGGCCATTGATTTAATCAAAGTGGCCGAATGCACCAAGGATGAGGAGGACGAAAATCCCAGTGAGGAAGACCTCCTGGGACGTTCCTCAAGCAAGAAGGAGTTTCCTATTAAGGATCCTGAGGAATATGAGGCTCATCTAGAGACCATAGAGATTCCTTTAAATCTCCTTCTTCCATTCATGAGCTCTGAAGAATATTCATCCTCTGAAGAGAATGAAGATGTGACTGGAGAGCAAGTTGCTCAATACTTAGGAGCTATCATGAAATTGAATGCCAAGCTGTTTGGTAATGAGACTTAGGAAAGTGAACCTCCCTTGCTCATTAGTGAACTAGATACTTGGATTCAGAGAACTCTACCTCAAAAGAAACAAGATCCTGGCAAGTTCTTAATACCTTGCACCATTGGCACCATGAGCTTTGAAAAAGCTCTATGTGATCTTGGGTCAGGGATAAATCTTATGCCACTCTCTGTAATGGAGAAGCTGGGGATCATTGAGGTACAACCTGCCTTGTTCTCATTACAATTGGCAGATAAGTCCATAAGACAAGCTTATGGAATAGTAGAGGACGTGCTAGTAAAGGTTGAAGGCCTTTACATCCCTACTGATTTCATAATCCTAGACACTAGGAAGGAAGATGATGAATGCATCATCCTAGGAAGACCTTTCCTAGCCACAGCAGGAGCTGTGATAGATGTCAACAGAGGTGAGTTAGTCCTTCAATTGAATGGGGACTACCTTGTGTTTCAGGCACATGGCCATCCCTCTGTGACAAAAGAGAGTAGGCATGAAGAGCTTCTCTCAGTTCAGAGTCAAGAAGAGCCCACACAGTCAAACTCTAAGTTTGGTGTTGTGAGGCCATAACCAAACTCTAAGTTTGGTGTTCAAACTCCATATCCAAACTCTAAGTTTGGTGTGGACAACTATACAATATTGACCTGATCACCATGTGGCTCCATGAGAGCCACTGTCAAGCTATTGACATTAAAGAAGCGCTTGTTGGGAGGCAACCCAATTTTATTTATCTAATCTTATTTTATTTTGTTTCTTTGTTATTTTTGTGTTTAATTAGGTACATGATCATGAGGAGTCACGAAAAAATCAAAAAAATTAAAAACAGAGTCAAAAATAGAAGAAAAAAATTTTTCACCCTGGAGGACGCACGGGCTGGCGTTCAACGCCCAGAAGGTGCATCTGGCCGGCGTTCAACGCCAGAACAGAGCACCATTCTAGCGCTGAACGCCCAAAACAAGCAACAACCTGGCGTTAAACGCCAGGATGCACACACAGAGGACAATCTGGCGCTGAACGCCAGAAACATGCATTACATGGGCGTTGAACGCCCAGAACATGCACAAATGGGCGTTTGAACGCCAGGATGATGCATGGAGGCATGTTACATGCCTATATGGTGAAGGAATGGAATTTCTTTTCACCTCAGGACCTGTGGACCCCACAGGATTCTCCCTCAGGATCTGTGGACCCCACAGGATCTCCACCTACCATATTCCCACCTTCCCTTTTAATCCTAATCACACTCTCTTAATCCAAATCTCATTCTCAATATCACACTTCCCAAAAACCTTCACCAATCACCTCAACTCCTCTTCCCAATTACCCCATTCACCATTCACATCAACCTCCTCTTCCCCATAAACCCCACCTACCCTCATAAAATTCAAAATCAATCTCCCACCCTTTCCCACCCAAAATGGCCGAACCTATACCTCCCCCCCTCCCTATAAATAACCTTCAATTCCCCTTCATTTTCACACAACACAACCCCACATTCTCCTACATAGCCGAACCCTCTCTTCTCCCTCTCTACCAAATTCTCTTCTTCTTCTTCTACTCTTCTTTTCTTTTTTTGCTCGAGGACGAGCAAATTTTAAGTTTGGTGTGGTAAAAAGCTTAAGCTTTTTGTTTTTCATTCACCATCAATGGCACCCAAGACCGGAGTTTCCTCAAGAAAAGGAAAAGGGAAGGCAAAAGCTTCCACATCTGAGTCATGGGAGAAGGAGAGATTTATCTCCAAAAGCCATCAAGACCACTTCTATGATGTTGTGGCAAAGAAGAAGGTGATCCCTGAGGTCCCTTTCAAGCTCAAAAAGAATGAGTATCCGGAAATCCGACATGAAATCCAAAGAAGAGGTTGGGAAGTCCTAGCCAACCCCATGCAACAAGTCGGATTATTGATGGTTCAAGAGTTCTATGCTAATGCATGGATCACTAGAAACCATGACCAAAGTATGAACCCAAGCCCAAAGAATTATCTCACAATGGTTAGGGGGAAATACTTGGATTTCAGTCCGGAAAATGTGAGGTTGGCGTTTCACTTACCCATGATGCAAGGTGATGAACGCCCCTACACAAGAAGGGTCAACTTTAACCAAAGGTTGGACCAAGTCCTTATGGACATTTGTGTGGAAGGCGCCCAATGGAGAATAGACTCCAAAGGCAAACCGGTCCAACTAAGAAGACTGGATCTCAAGCCTGTGGCTAGAGGATGGTTGGAGTTCATCCAAAGATCCATCATTCCTACTAGCAACCGATCTGAAGTTACTGTGGATCGGGCCATCATGGTTCATAGCATCATGATTGGAGAGGAGGTGGAAGTTCATGAAGTCATCTCCAATGAACTCTACAAAATAGCTGACAAGCCTTCATACATGGCACGGCTAGCCTTCCCCCACCTTATATGCCATCTATGTTACTCAGCTGGAGTTATTATAGAAGGAGATGTCTCCATTGAAGAAGACAAGCCCATCACCAAGAAAAAGATGGAGCAAACAAGAGAAGTTCCTCACGGCCCTCAAGGAGAACATGAGGAAGTTCATCATCAACAAATGCCTCAAGGAATGCACTTTCCTCCCAACAACTACTGGGAGCAACTTAACACCTCCTTAGAAGATTTGAGCCATAATGTGGAGCAATTAAGGGTGGAACATCATGAGCACTCCATCATTCTCCAAGAAATAAGAGAAGATCAAAAAGCAATGAGGGAGGAGCAACAAAGGCAAGGAAGGGACATAGGAGAGTTGAAGAACATCATTGGTCCTTCAAGAAGAAGACGCCACTAAAGGTGGATTCATTCCTTGTTCTTTATTTCTTTCTGTTTTCGGTTTTTAATTATTATGTTTATCTATGTTTTGTGTCTTTCTCTCATGATCATTAGTATGTAACCATGCCTTAAAGCTATGAATAAATTCCATTAGTCCTTCACCTCTCTTAAAAAAGAAAAATGTTTTAATTCAAAAGAACAAGAAGTACATAATTTTCGAAATTATTATTGAATTTAATTTAATCATATTGATGTGGTGACAATGCTTTTTGTTTTCTGAATGAATGAATGAACAGTGCATATGTCTTTGGATCTTGTTGTTTATGAGTGTTAAAATTGTTGGCTCTTGAAAGAATGATGAACAAAGAGAAATGTTATTGATGATCTGAAAAACATCATGAAATTGATTCTTGAAGCAAGAAAAAGCAGTGAAGAAAAAAAAAAGAGAGAGGCGAAAATTTTAAAGCAAGGATCCAAGGCTTTGAGCATTAATGGATAGGAGGGCCCAAGGAAATTAAATCCAGGCCTAAGCGGCTAAATCAAGCTGTCCCTAACCATGTGCTTGTGTCATGAAGGTCCAAGTGAAAAGCTTGAGACTGAGTGGTTAAAGTCGTGATCCAAAGCAAAAGAGTGTGCCTAAGAGCTCTGGACACCACTAACTGGGGACTTTAGCAAAGCTAAGTCACAATCTGAAAAGGTTCACCCAGTTATGTGTCTGTGGCATTTGTGTATCCGGTGGTAATACTGGAAGACAAAGTGCTTAGGGCCACAGCCAAGACTCATAAGTAGCTGTGTTCAAGAATCAACATGCTTAACTAGGAAAGTCAATAACACTATCCGAAATTCTAAGTTCCTAGAGAAGCCAATCATTCATAAACTTCAAAGGAAAAAGTGAGATGCCAAAACTGTTCAGAAGCAAAAAGCTACAAGTCCCGCTCATGTAATTAAATTAATATTCATTGATATTTTGGAATTTATAGTATATTCTCTTCTTTTTATCCTATTTGATTTTCAGTTGCTTGGGGACAAGCAACAATTTAAGTTTGGTGTTGTGATGAGCGGATAATTTATACGCTTTTTGGCATTGTTTTTATATAGTTTTTAGCAGGTTTAAGCTACTTTTAGGGATGTTTTCATTAGTTTTTATGTTAAATTCACATTTCTGGACTTTACTATGAGTTTGTGTGTTTTTCTGTGATTTCAGGTAAATTCTGACTGAAATTGAGGGATTTGAGCAAAACTCTGAAAAAGGCTGACAAAAGGACTGCTGATGCTGTTGGATTCTGACCTCCCTGCACTCGAAATGGATTTTCTGGAGCTACAGAACTCCAATTGGCGCGCTCTCAACGGCGTTGGAAAGTAGACATCCAGGGCTTTCCAGCAATATATAATAGTCCATGCTTTATTCGAAGAATGACGACGTAACTTGGCGTTAAACGCCAAGTTCATGCTGCTGTCTGGAGTTAAACGCCAGAAAAACGTCATGATCCGGAGTTGAACGCCCAAAACACGTCATAACTCAAAGTTCAACGCCAAGAAATGCCTCAGCTCGTGGATTGATCAAGCTCAGCCCAAACATACACCAAGTGGGCCCCGGAAGTGGATTTATGCATCAATTACTTACTCATGTAAACCCTAGTAGCTAGTCTAGTATATATAGGACATTTATCTATTGTATTAGACATCTTGGTCTCAGTTTTGTATTATTCTTCATCTTAGGAGATCATTGATCACGTTTTAGGGGGCTGGCCATTCGGCCATGCCTGACCCTCTTTCACTTATGTATTTTCAACGGTGGAGTTTCTGCACACCATAGATTAAGGGTGTGGAGCTCTGCTGTACCTCAAGTATTAATGAAGTTCTATTTTCTTTTATTCGGTCTCTATCTTATTCTTATTCCAAGATATTCATTCGTACCCAAGAACATGATGAATATGATGAGTTAGATAACCCTCATTATCATTCTCACTTATGAACGCACGTGATTGACAACCACTTTCGTTCTACATGCAACCGAGCTTGAATGTGTATCTCTTAGATTCCCCAACAGAATCTTCGTGGTATAAGCTAGATAGATGGCGGCATTTATGAGGATCCGGAAAGTCTCACCTTGTCTGTGGTATTCCGAGTAGGATCCTGGGAATCCGGAAAGTCCAACCTTGTCTGTGGTGTTCCGAGTAGGATTCCGGTAATGAATGACTGTGACGTGCTTCAAACCTGTAACCTGCTGGGCGTTAGTGACAGATGCAAAAGAATCAATGGATTCTATTCCAGTAGGAGCGGGAACCAACCGGTGATTGGCCGTACTGTGACAGAGTGCGTGAGCATTAGCTTTCACTGCGAGGATGGGATGTAGCCATCAACCATGGGTGATGCCTCCAGACTGGTTAGCTGTGCGAGTGACAGCCGCATAGGATATTTCCCCGAGAGGAAGAAAGTAGCCACAGCTGATGGTGAACCCCTATACAAAGCTTGCCATGGAAAGGAGTAAGAAGGATTGAGTAGAAGCAGTGGGAAGGCAGGCGTCCTTGAGTCATACAGCATCTTCATATACTTAACTGATACCTCTACTAATGAATCTACATAAGTATTCTATCCCTTTTATTATTTTTATTTTATTATTTGAATCTAATTAAGTATCATGTTTAATCCGCCTGACTGAGATTTACAAGGTGACCATAGCTTGCTTCATACCAACAATCTCTGTGGATTCGACCCTTACTCACGTAAGGTTATTACTTGGACGACCCAGTACACTTGCTGGCTAGTTGAACGGAGTTGTGAAAATAAACAGTGCCCTAAGAGTATACATCCTTTATAAACAAAAGAACATGTGATCACAATTTCGTCCACCAATTAACTTTCAAAAATTTATATTTTTTATCCATAAATATGATACATTTTTAAAATCAACATTGAAGTTACTGCCCAATTGGCTGGAGCATTGGTAGTTGTTCTTGATAATTGGGTATCTTCTTTGGAATCTTTTTCAAAAATAATTTTTCTTCGATTGAATCTTGTGCCAAACTCTAAGTTTGGTGTTTTCTTGTTGATCTTTCTTTAATTTTCGAAAATTTTATTAAAGTTTTCTAAAAATTTTAAGTTTGGTGTTCTTCCTTTTGTTCTTGGTGTTCTTGTGAATCTTCAAGGTGTTCTTGAGTTTTTTCTTGTGTTTTGATCTTAAAATTTTTAAGTTTGGTGTTCCTTGGTGTTTTTCCTCCAAAATTTTCGAAAATAAGGAGCATTAGATCTAAAAATTTTAAGTCTTGTGTCTTCTGTGTGTTTTTCTCTTTCATCATAAAATTCAAAATTCAAAAAAAATATCTTTTCTAACTAATTTTGAACATTTTTTTCGAAATTTTTTTTTAAAAAAAATTCAGATTTCAATTTTAAAATTTTTCAATTCTTATCTTTTTAAGTTAAAAAAAAATTATCTTTTTCAAAAATATCCTAACCACTTTCTCTCTCCTCACTTTTTCAAAAATCTTCATAAAATATTTTCAAATTCTTATTAAATTTTTTTTATTTTATTTTAATTTTCTTATTTTATCTTATTTTTATTTTAGTTTTTATTTTATTTCGAATTTTTTTTATTTATTTATAAACTAAAAATTTAAATCCACATTACCCCTTTACTCCAACATGGACATAAGCGGAAATGAACAGTCCAAGAGGACTTTGGGGTCATATGCTAGCCCCACTACTGCTTCATATGGGAGTAGTATCTGTATACCCTCCATTGGAGTTAGTAGCTTTGAGTTAAATCCTCAGCTCATTATCATGGTGCAGCAAAACTGTCAGTATTTTGGTCTTCCACATGAAGAACCTACAGAGTTTCTGGCACAATTTTTGCAAATTGCTGACACAGTACATGATAAGGAAGTGGATCAGGATGTCTACAGATTATTACTGTTTCCATTTGCTGTAAAAGATCAAGCTAAGAGGTGGTTAAATAACCAGCCTAAGAACAGCATAAAAACATGGAAGCAGCTGTCAGAAAAATTCCTGAATCACTATTTTCCTCCAAAACGGATGACACAGCTAAGGCTAAGCATCCAAGGCTTCAAACAAGGAGATAATGAATCTCTTTATGATGCCTGGGAGAGATACAGAGAGATGCTAAGAAAATGCCCCTCTGAAATGTTTTCAGAATGGGTGCAATTAGACATCTTCTACTAGGGGCTTACAGAAAAAGCTCAGATTTCTCTAGACCACTCAGCTGGTGGATCTATACATATGAGAAAAACAATTGAAGAAGCTCAAGAGCTTATTGATACAGTTGCCAGAAATCAACATCTGTACCTAAGCAGTGAATCTTCCATGAAAGAAGAAGCTAAAACAGTAACTGCTGAACTCAGTCCGGTGGATCAGGCTAATGAATTCAATCAGCAATTAGACTTTCTAACTCAGCAGCTAGCCAAATTCAAGGAAATATTACAGGAAACAAGAATGGCTAACAGGAATATGGAAGTACAATTAAAGCAGACAGAAAAGCAACTGTCAAAACAAATAGCAGAAGAATGCCAAGCAGTTCAATTAAGAAGTGGGAAATCATTAAATACCTCACTTCAAAGCAGCAGGAAACCAAGAAATGAACAAATGGCTACTCAAAATCCCTCTGAGGACAGTCAGAGCCCAGAGAGGAATAAAGCTGGTGCTGAACGCCCAGACCATGCTCATTTCTGGCGTTCAACGCCAGAAACAAGCATGAATCCGGCGTTGAACGCCCAAAGGGAGCATGGTTCTGGCGTTCAAATGCCAGTAACAAACAAGGAGGTGGCGTCTAACGCCACTCCAGCTTCCACCCCTGGCATTCAAATGCCAGTGGGGGATCAGTCACATACAAGTGCTGATGACAACCCTTCTAAAAAGGCTTCCCAACCCACTTCTGTAGGTAATAAACCTGCAGCAACTAAGGTTGAGGAATACAAAGCCAAAATGCCTTATCCTCAAAAACTCCGCCAAGCGGAACAGGATAAGCAATTTGCCCGCTTTGCAGACTATCTCAGGACTCTTGAAATAAAGATTCCGTTTGCAGAAGCACTTGAGCAAATACCCTCTTATGCTAAGTTCATGAAAGAGATCTTAAGTCATAAGAAGGATTGGAGGGAAACTGAAAAATTTTACCTCACTGAAGAATGCAGTGCAGTCATTCTGAAAAGCTTACCTGAGAAGCTTAAAGATCCTGGGAGCTTTATGATACCATGCACATTAGAGGGCACTTGTACCAAGCAAGCTTTATGTGATCTTGGGGCAAGTATCAACCTAATACCTGCATCTACTATCAGAAAGCTTGGTTTAACTGAAGAAATCAAACCAACCAGGATATATCTTCAACTTGCTGATGGCTCCATTAAATACCCATCAGGCGTGATTGAAGACATGATTGTCAAGGTTGGGCCATTCGCCTTTCCTACTGACTTTGTGGTGCTGGAAATAGAGGAGCACAAGAGTGCAACTCTCATTCTAGGAAGACCTTTCCTAGCAACTGGCCGAACCCTCATTGATGTCCAAAAAGGGGAAGTAACTTTGAGAGTCAATGAGGAGGAGTTCAAGTTGAATGTTGTCAAAGCCATGCAACATCTAGACACCCCAAATGACTGTATGAGTGTTGATATTATTGACTCTCTGGTAAGAGAGGTCAATATGGCTGAGAGTCTCGAATCAGAGCTAGAGGACATCTTTAAAGATGTTCAGCCTGACCTGGAGGAATCAGAGAGAATAGTAGAACCTCTGAAAATCCCTCAGGAAGAGGAGAAACCCCCAAAACCCGAGCTCAAACCATTACCACCATCCCTAAAATATGCATTTTTGGGAGAAGGTGAGACCTTTCCTGTAATTATAAGCTTTACCTTAGAGCCACAGGAAGAGGAAGCACTAATTCAAGTGCTAAGGACACACAAGACAGCTCTTGGGTGGTCCATCAGTGATCTTAAGGGCATTAGCCCAGCCAGATGCATACACAAGATCCTATTAGAGGGTGACGCCAAGCCTGTGGTCCAACCACAAAGGCGGCTGAACCCAGCCATGAAGGAAGTAGTGCAGAAAGAGGTCACTAAGTTACTAGAGGCTGGGATTATTTATCCTATTTCTGATATCCCCTGGGTGAGCCCTGTCCAAGTCATCCCTAAGAAAGGTGGCATGACAGTGGTTCATAATGAAAAAAATGAACTGGTTCCTACAAGAACAGTTACTGGGTGGCGTATGTGTATTGATTACAGAAGGCTCAATACAGCTACCAGAAAGGATCATTTTCCTTTACCATTCATAGACCAGATGCTGGAAAGACTGGCAGGTCATGAATACTACTGCTTCCTGGATGGATATTCAGGTTATAATCAAATTGCAGTAGATCCAAAAGATCAAGAGAAAACAGCATTCACATGTCCATCTGGAGTATTTGCATACAGAAGGATGCCATTTGGCCTGTGTAATGCACCTGCAACCTTTCAGAGGTGCATGCTCTCAATTTTCTCTGATATGGTGGAAAAATTCCTGGAAGTCTTCATGGATGACTTTTCAGTATTTGGAGACTCATTCAGCTCCTGCCTTAACCATTTAGCACTTGTTCTAAAAAGATGCCAAGAGACTAACCTGGTTTTAAACTGGGAGAAGTGTCACTTTATGGTGACTGAAGGAATTGTCCTTGGGCACAAAATCTCGAACAAGGGGATAGAGGTGGATCAAGCTAAGGTAGAGGTAATTGAAAAATTACCACCACCTGCCAATGTTAAGGCAATCAGAAGCTTTCTGGGGCATGCAGGATTCTATAGGAGGTTTATAAAGGATTTTTCAAAAATCGCCAAACCTCTGAGCAACCTGCTAGCTGCTGACACGCCATTTATCTTTGATAAAGAGTGTCTGCAGGCATTCGAGACTCTGAAAGCTAAATTGGTTACAGCACCAATCATCTCTGCACCAGACTGGACATTACCATTTGAATTGATGTGTGATGCCAGTGACCATACCATTGGTGCAGTATTGGGACAAAGGCATGACAAGCTCCTGCACGTCATTTACTATGCCAGCCGTGTTTTAAATGACGCACAGAAGAATTACACAACCACAGAAAAAGAGCTACTTGCAGTGGTTTACGCCATTGACAAATTCAGATCCTATTTAGTAGGATCAAAAGTGATTGTGTATACTGATCATGCTGCTCTTAAATATCTACTCACAAAGCAGGATTCAAAGCCCAGACTTATAAGATGGGTGTTGCTTCTGCAAGAGTTTGATATAGAAATAAGAGATAGAAAAGGGACAGAGAATCAAGTAGCAGATCACCTGTCCCGAATAGAACCAGTAGAAGGGGCGTCCCTCCTTCTCACTGAGATCTCTGAAACCTTTCCGGATGAGCAACTCTTTGCCATCCAGGAAGTGCCATGGTTTGCAGACATTGCAAACTACAAGGCAGTGAGATTCATACCCAAAGAGTACAGTAGACAGCAATCAAAGAAGCTGATCACAGATGCAAAGTATTATCTTTGGGATGAACCATATCTCTTCAAGAGATGTGCAGACGGAGTAATCCGTAGGTGTGTACCTAAGGAAGAAGCGCAGAAGATCCTATGGCACTGCCATGGATCACAGTATGGAGGACATTTTGGAAGTGAGCGAACAGCCACAAGAGTCCTCCAAAGTGGCTTCTACTGGCCTACTCTCTATAAAGATTCCCGAGTGTTTGTGCTTAATTGTGACAGTTGCCAAAGATCTGGCAACCTACCTCACAGTTATGCCATGCCTCAACAAGGGATCTTGGAGATTGAGTTGTTTGATGTATGGGGTATTGACTTCATGGGACCTTTCCCACCATCATACTCAAACACTTATATTCTGGTGGTAGTGGATTATGTATCCAAATGGTGAAGGCTATTGCAACACCCACTAATGACACTAAAACAGTGTTAAAATTCCTCCAGAAACACATCTTCAGCAGATTTGGTACCCCTAGAGTATTAATCAGTGATGGGGGCACTCATTTCTGTAATAAACAGCTTTACTCTGCTTTGGTTCGTTATGGAGTTAGCCACAGGGTGGCCACTCCATATCATCCACAAACTAATGGGCAAGCTGAAGTCTCAAATAGAGAACTCAAAAGAATCCTGGAATGGACTGTAATTAACCGTAGAAGGGATTGGGCAAGAAGCTTGGATGATGCTCTGTGGGCATACAGAACAGCATTCAAGACCCCTATAGGGACCTCTCCATACCAGCTTGTGTATGGAAAGGCATGTCACTTGCCAGTGGAACTGGAACACAAGGCCTACTGGGCAACCAGATTCCTGAACCTTGATGCCAAGTTAGCTGGAGAAAAACGTTTACTCCAGCTAAATGAGCTAGAGGAATTTAGACTCAATGCTTTCGAGAATGCAAAAATTTACAAGGAGAAAGCGAAAAGATGGCATGATAAAAAATTGTCATCCAGAGTCTTTGAGCCGAGGCAGAAAGTTCTGCTATTTAATTCTAGGCTTAAATTATTCCCCGGGAAATTAAAATCCCGGTGGAGAGGTCCATATGTAATTACAAGTGTATCACCATATGGATACGTAGAGCTTCAGGATAATGACTCTAACAAAAAGTTCATTGTTAATGGACAGAGAATTAAACATTATCTTGAAAGTAACTTCGAGCAAGAATGCTCAAAACTGAGACTTGATTAGAGCTCAGTGGTAGTCCAGCTAAAGACAATAAAGAAGCGCTTGCTGGGAGGCAACCCAGCCATTTACAAAGTTTATTTACTAATTAAATAAATTTCCTTTTTTTTACAGGTATGTGTCCAAGTATCTTCAAAGGGTAAAAATAGCAATTGATTGAATTCACAGAGTTACAGGGAAATTTGGAAGCTCACTGGCGTGAAAAAGCCAGTGAGAAACATTTTGGGCGTTGAACGCCCAAAAGAAGCACCCACTGGGCGTTCAACGCCAGTAAGGGTAGCCATCTGGGCGTTAAACGCCAGAAAGGAGCATCTTCTGGGCATTGAACGCCAGAAAGAAGCACCTTCTGGGCGTTTAACGCCAGATTGTTAGCATCCTGGGCGTTCAGAAAAACGCCCAGTGACAAAGGACTTCCTGGCGTTCAACGCCAGAAAGAAGCATCAGCTGGGCGTTGAACGCCCAGGAGAAGCAGCATTTGGGCGTTAAACGCTCAAAACATGCATCGTTTGGGCGTTTAACGCCAGGATGGTGGGGAGGAGGTAAAATTCGTTTTTCTTCACAAATTTTTTATTTTTATGTTTCAATTCATGATTTCTTGCATAAACATGTTTCAAAATGTCATCCTTCAATTCCAGAAATTTTAATCCTAATTTCTAAAAACCCTAATTTCTAAAATCCCTTTTTCAAAAATATCAAATGTATCTTAATTCATAAACACAAATCTTTTTCCAATCCAATTCTTTCTCAAATCTTTTTAATTTCTTCTCATATCTTTCTCAACTCATCTTATTTTTTTTTTTCGAAACTGCCTCTCCTTCTATTCCTCTCCTTTCCTTTCTTTTGCTTGAGGACAAGCAAACCTCTAAGTTTGGTGTGATTTGCCATGATCACTGAGCTAAAACTCATTAAGATCATGGCACCTAAGGGAACAGGAAGAGCAAGGATGTGAACTTAAGGGAGCTGAAGCGTCAGAAATTAATTCTTGAAGGCACCCCACAGACTAGAGGAACATCCACTTCCCAAAATACAGGTTGTTAAGTTCTAATTCTAGCTTTAACTCTGTGATAGTATTATTATAGGATTTTACCTTAGAAGTTATATAGGAGTAGTAGTAATTAGCATATCTATTTTGGTTTTATTTCCAATTAAGTTATAATTTATTTTTCTCATCATCATCAAACATGAATAAAATAGTAAATTTGTAGAATAAAGAGGCAATTTAATTTTTTCGAGTTCTTAATAAGGAAAATTCTAATTATTTATATGTGGTGGCAATACTTTTTGTCTTCTGAATGAATGCTTGAACAGTGCATAATTTTGATATTGAATTTTATGAATGTTAAAATTGTTGGCTCTTGAAAGAATGATGAACAAGAGAAATGTTATTGATGATCTGAAAAATCATGAAATTGATTCTTGAAGCAAGAAAAAGCAGTGGAAAAAAAAATCTTGCGAAAAAAAAAGAGAGAGAGAGAAAGAAAAAGCAAGCAGAAAAAGCCAATAGCCCTTAAAACCAAAAGGCAAGGGTAAAAAGGATCCAAGGTTTTGAGCATTAATGGATAGGAGGGCCCAAGGAAATAAATCCGGGTCTAAGCGGCTAAATCAAGCTGTCCCTAACCATGTGCTTGTGTCATGCAGGTCCAAGTGAAAAGCTTGAGACTGAGTGGTTAAAGTCGTAATCCAAAGCAAAAAGAGTGTGCTTAAGAGCTCTGGACACCTCTAATTGGGGACTCTAGCAAAGCTCAGTCACAATCTGAAAAGGTTCACCCAATTATGTGTCTGTGGCATTTATGTATCTGGTGGTAATACTGGAAAACAAAGTGCTTAGAGCCACGGCCAAGACTCATGAAGTAACTGTGTTCAAGAATCAATATACTAAACTAGGAGAATCAATAATACTATCTAAATTCTGAGTTCCTATGGATGCCAATCATTCTGAATTTCAAAGGATAAAGTGAGATGCCAAAACTGTTCAGAAGCAAAAAGCTACTAGTCCCGCTCATCTAATTAGAATCTGAGCTTCACTTGAAACTCTGAGATATTATTGTTCCTTAATTTCTTTTCATCCTATTTTATTTATCTAGTTGCTTGAGGACAAGCAACAGTTTAAGTTTGGTGTTGTGATGAGCGGATATTTTATACGCTTTTTGGGGGTAATTTCATGTAGATTTTAGTATGTTTTAATTAGTTTTTAGTTAAATATTATTAGTTTTTAGGCAAAAATCATATTTCTGGACTTTACTATGAGTTTGTGTATTTTTCTGTGATTTCAGGTATTTTCTGGCTGAAATTGAGGGAGCTGAGTGACGAATGGATTTTTGACGGTTTAGAATTTCACTAATGAAATCTCGTTGTAAAGTATAGTTTCTAAACCAAACAATAATCCCTTCATACAAAAAGTTGTTTGTCACTAGTACAAACCCCTAAAATTTATAAACCGAAGTATTTAGACCTCGGGTCGTTCTCCCTAGGATTTACAATAAAGTGTTTTGTTATTGGTTGTGAGTTATATTTGGGGTTTTAGATGAGAAACATGAATAGTAAATGGTAAGAAAACTTTATTAACAAAATGGTCTTGGCAAGATTTGGTTGTCAAGGGTCTTCATCATTATCACTAGCCACAAGTATGGTAGTTGCAAGGATTAATCCCACTTAGTCATCCTTAAATCAATTAACAAAGGAAAGTCAAGTGAGTTATATCAATCCTAGTCCATAAGTCCTAGCTTTTCACTAATTGGATTAATGAAGGCTAGAGTTAATGGCTATCAACTAGCAATCAATTGGACACTAGTGACTTAGGAAATCCTAAGTTACCTTCTCAAGCCAAGAACATAAAATTCTATGCTAACATCCTTTCAAGCATTTCATCAAACACTTGATAGGCATAAAAGGAAAACATAGTAAATCAACAACAAGAATGAAATCTAACAACAATTATTGAAAGAAATTAACAACAACAATCAAAGGAAACATTTTTTATTATGAATTACCTTTATTGAATTGGGAGAGAGTAAAGAGGAACAATACTAGATCTATAACAAAATATATGAACAACATAAAGGAAATTGCAATAAAAGAATGGAAGAAGAATCAATGCAACTACAAGGAATTGAGATGTGGAAGTAGAAGAAGATGAATCTAAACCTAGATCTATGAACTAATCCTAATCCTAATTCTAGAGAGAAGTGAGAGCTTCTCTCTCTAGAAACTACTTCTAAACTAATCCTAATGTGTGTGAATGTCATCTCTCTCAATCCCCTTCAATCCTTGGCTCTTTTATGCATTTTGGCGCCAAAGTTGGTTGCTGAAACCTTCCTAAAATCGCCAGGCACGTGCTTCATTAGTGAGGTCATGTGCCATCATCGGCGCGTGCGCGCATGGTACGCGTGCGCGTCCTTGGCCTGTCTCGCACTGTGCGCGCGAGCGCCTTGTGCGCGTGCGCGTGCTTGGCTGACTTTGCTTCTTTGACTTTTTATGCTTCTCTCCACTTGTATGCTTCCTTCCTTGCTTCCTTTGATCCATGCCTAGCCTATTTCATCCTGATATTACTAACAAACATATCAAGGCATCTTATGGAATCAAAGAGAAATTTAGAATTCATCAAAATAAGGTTTAAAAGCATGTTTCTACACTTAAGCACAAATATGGGAGAGATAACAAAACCATGCTAATTCATAGGCTAAATGTGACAAAAAGTTATCAAGATACTCTAAATTCAATACAAAACAAACCGTCAAATTGGGGTTTGTCACTGAGCAAAAATCTGACTTAGGCTGAAAAAGGACTGCTGATGCTGTTGGATCCTGACCTCCCTGCACTCGAAATGAATTTTCTGGAGTTACAGGAGTCCAATTGACGCGCTCTCAACGGCGTTGGAAAGTAGACATCCAGGGCTTTCCAGCAATATATAATAGTCCATACTTTGCGCGAGAAAAGATGACGTAACTTGGCGTTGAACGCCAAGTACATGCTGCTGTCTGGAGTTAAACGCCAGAAACACGTCATGATCCGGAGTTGAACGCCCAAAACACGTCATAACTTGGAGTTCAACTCCAAGAAAAGCCTCTACTCGTGGATAGCTTTAGTCTCAGCCCCAGCACACACCAAGTGGGCCCCAGAAGTGGATTTCTGCACCAATTATCTTAGTTTACTCATATTCTGTAAACCTAGGTTACTAGTTTACTATTTAAACAACTTTTAGAGAATTATTTTGTACCTCATAACATTTTCAGATCTGAATTACATACTTTTTGACGGCATGAGTCTCTAAACTCCATTGTTGGGGTGAGGAGCTCTGCAGCGTCTCAATGAATTAATACAATTCCTTTATTTTCCATTCAAACACGCTTGTTCTTATCTAAGATGTTCGTTCGCGCTTAATTATGGAGAAGGTGATGATCCGTGACACTCATCACCTTTCTCAATCCATGAACGTGTGCCTGACAACCACCTCCGTTCTACATCAGATTGAATGAGTATCTCTTAGATTCATTACTCAGAATCTTCGTGGTATAAGCCGGATTGATGGCGGCATTCATGAGAGTCCGGAAAGTCTAAACCTTGTCTGTGGTATTCCGAGTAGGATTCTGGGATTGAATGACTGTGACGAGCTTCAAACTCCTGAAGGCTGGGCGTTAGTGACAAACGCAAAAGAATCAATGGATTCTATTCCAACCTGATTGAGAACCGACAGATGATTAGCCATGCTGTGACAGAGCATAGGAACGTTTTCACTGAGAGGATGGGAAGTAGCCATTGACAACGGTGACACCCTACATAGAGCTTGCCATAGAAGGGACTTTGCGTGTGGAAAAGGATTTCAAGGAAAAGTAGAAATTCAAAGGACAAAGCATCTCCAAAACTCCAACATATTTCTCATTACTGCACACCAAGTAACGATTTGATTCTCTCTTATTTTTCTAATAATTTTAAACACTTTGACTTCTTACAATTAAATCCAAATAATCTTGTTGGCCTCCTGACTAAGATTAATAAAATAAATATAGCTTGCTTCAAACCAATAATCTCCGTGGGATCGACCCTTACTCACGTAAGGTATTACTTGGACGACCCAGTGCACTTGCTGGTTAGTTGTGCGAATTGCCAAAGAGTTAGATTGCATTTCGTGCACCAGTAGCTCTCTTTTAATTTACTCTCTTTTTCATTGCTCACCAAGGGTACGGGAGGTTGTGCACATTCTTTTATAATTTCAACTCCATGTCCAATGGGAGAGGATTCGATTGTAGATAGAAATTCATCCATAATTGAATCCATCTCTTGATAAGCCTCTTCCAAGTCTCCAACGATGATATGCCTTGGAGGTTGCGCACCCTCCTCAACATCAATATCAAGCTTTTTGGAAGAGTGCTCCATGATGCTACATTCCCTTGGACTTTTAACATCTCCTAAATCTTCAACCACCTCTTCCTTTTCTTCAATGATCATAGGCTCCTCTAATTGTTCCAACACGAAACTTGGTTCTCCCTTCTCTACCGAATTTTCCAATTTCTCCTTCATGCTTTGCTCTTTTTTTGACTTTTCACATGTGGTCACGGAAATACCTTGAGTATTCAAACATTGGTGGGCTAAAGTGTGCACCACCTTGGTCAAATTGGTCACAAACTCAAGTGTATCCCGCTTCATGGCTTCTTGTCCTTGGAATAAAAAAGTGAGAGGATCATCTATTGGGGCTTGGGGTGAATAGGAAGGTTCACTATTTTGGAGAGAGGGTTCATAGTAGGAAGGTGGTTCTTCTTGGTAATGGTATGGAGATGGTGAGTGTTGAGGTGGTTCATGGTAGAAATCTTGATAGGGTTGTGGTGGTTCTAAAGGTTCTTGCTCATAATGGTCATAAGAATATTGTATGGGTGATTGGTCATATGATGGATATGGATCATAGGGCAGTGTTTGGTAATGAAAGGCTTGTGAGAATGGTTGAGGGCTATGTTGAGGATGAGATTCATAGGCATATGATGGTGGTTGTTGAGTGTCACAAAAAGAGTCATCATAGCCGTTAAATTGGCATGCATTAGGATGGAAATTATACCTATAAGTATCCGGAGGTTGTTGCCAATAGGAGTGATCAATTCCTTGAGACTCCTCCCATCCTTGTTGGTTCCATCCTTGGTACATGTTATCATTGAAGTGCATATTTCCTACAACACAATTAGAACCAAACTCAAAGCCAAAGTGAGAATTCATAGTGAGAGAACAAAATAAAACTAACAAAAATTAAGAAACAAACAAGAGATAAACCTATTCACAATATTCACATATGTACAATAACCAATAACATAACACCATTGCAACTTTCCGGCAACGGCGCCATTTTGATGATTGGATTTTTGACGGTTTAGAATTTCACAAATGAAATCTCGTTGAAGTATAGTCTCTAAACCTACAATAATCCTTTCATGCAAAAATTTGTTTGTCACAAGTACAAACCCCTAAAATCTATGAACCGAAGTATTTAATCCTCGGGTCGTTCTCCCTAGGATTTACAATAAAGTGTCTTGTTATTGGTTAGAAATGTGTTTTGGGGTTTTGGATAAGAAGCATGAAAAGTAAATGGCAATGAAAATAAACTAACAACTATAAAAGGCTCTTGGCAAGGTATGAAAATTAGAAGTCCTATCCTAGTTATCCTTCTCAATTGTGATGAGAATTGTTCATTGCTACCACTTAGTTAACCCTTACTAAATAAAGGAAAGTCAAGTGGATGAATTGACTTGAGCCACAAGTCCTAGCCAACTCCCAAGGAAAGACTAGCTTTAGTGCACTCCAAACCAATTAGCAATCTCTCCTATTACCAATCAACAAAGGAATTAGATAACTAAAGTGTCACTAATTACTCTACCTAGGCCGAGAGGAACAAAATCTATACTATATCTAGAAGAGGCATTTCAACAAACACATAAAAGGCAATAAAAGTAAACAACATAAATTGCAAGAATTAAAGAGAGATCTAACTACAAAGGCAAGAGATCAACAATAGAAAAGCAAAGAAGAACAATTATTATGAATTACCTCTTATTGAATTGAAAGAAAATGGAAGGAACAATAGTAGATCTACAACAAAGCATAAGGACAACATAGAGGAAATTACAACAAAGGAATGGAAGAAGAATGAATGTAACTACAAGGAATTGAGAAGATAGAAGTAGAAGAAGATGAATTAAAATCTAGATCTAAGAACTAAACCTAATCCTAATCCTAATCCTAGAGAGAAGTGAGAGCTTCTCTCTCTAGAAACTACTTCTACTACTTCTAAAACTAAACTATGACTAATGATCAAAAGTCAGTCGATTCCTCTTCAATCCTTGGCTTAAATAGCATCAGAAATGAGTTGGATTGGGCCCACAGGGCTTCTAAAATCGCTGGCCACGTGTTGCATTAAGTGGGTCATGTGCCACCATTGGCGCGTCCGCGTACCGTGCGCGTGTGCGCCCCTATGCGCGATGCAACTATGGCAAATCTTATATTTTTTTGAAGTCCCGGATGTTAGCTTTTCAACCCAACTGGAACCGCATCATTTGAACCTCTGTAGCTCAAGTTATGGTCGTTTAAGTGCGAAGAAGTCGGCTTGACAGCTTTCCGGTTCTTTCATTTCTTCATGAGTTCTCCAACTTTCCATGCTTTCTTTCTTCATTCCCTTGATCCAATCTTTGCCTCCTAAACCTTAAATCACTTAACAAACATATCAAGGCATCTAATGAAATCAAGGTGAATTAAATTTATTTATTTTAAGACCTAAAAAGCATATTTTCACTCTTAAGCACAATTAAAGGAGAATATACAAAACCATGCTAATTCATTGGGTAAATGTGGATAAAAGGTGATAAAATCCCCTAAAATCAATACAAGACAAACCCTACAAATGGGGTTTATCAACCTCCCCACACTTAAACCAAGCATGTCCTCATGCTTAAGCCAAGAGAAAGCAAAGGGCATCAACATTTATTCAATGTAACCTATCTATATGCATCCTATCTACATGAATGCAACTTGATGCAAAATGATTCTACCTGCTTGGTTAAAAATAAATCAATCCTCCAAGAGCATGTATAAACGGGTAGGGCTAAGGTCATATGACGATTCATGAATCCTACCAATTCGAATATCAAAATGAAGTTCAAGTAGACTTGCAAGAAGAAAAGCTCATGAAAGCCGGGAATCAAGGAATTGAGCATCAAACCCTCACCGGAAGTGTTTACACTCTAGTCGCTCAAGTGTGTAGGGTCAATTCTCTCAATTCTCCCCTAATCATGCTTTCTAAGATTTGTTTTTCTTCTAACAATCAACATATATTTCATGCATGCATACAATTATCATGAGGTCTTTTCTTTAGGTTGTAATGGGGCTAAGGTCAAGGTAGGGGTGCATATTTGGTCAAGTGAGCTTAAAATTTGAATCTTTGATAAGCTTAAACTTCCCACCTAACATATGACATCCAATACAATTGAGTTCTAACCTAACTACCCATTTCTCACTTTTTCACATACTCATGTATCCCTTTTCATTTCACAACACTTATGCATTGATCTTTATTGGACTTTACTTTGGGGCATTTTGTCCCCTTTTTATTTCTTTCTTTTTCTATTTTTTTCTTTTCTTTTTCTTTTTTTTTCTTTCCTTTTCCATATTATTTTTCTTTTTTTTCTTTTTTTCTTTTGTTTTTTTTCTTTCTTCCTATATACAAGAGCATCAATGCATAAGGTTTTACAATTGATCAATACATGAGCATGTACCCAATTTCCAATAATTTCAATAAAAATACAAAACTACCCTTTTATTCCTCCAATGTCCCAGGATTCCCACACTTGAATGATACTTACATACACTAGCCTAAGCTAATCAAAGATCCAAATAAGGACTTTTATTGTTTTTCGCTTTAAGGCTTGTAATGTGCTAAATTAAGAACAAAGTGGGTTAATCGTAGGCTCAAATTTGGCTAACAAAGGAAGATAAAAGGTAAGCTATTTGGGTAAGTGAGCTAATGAAACAATGGCCTCAATCATATAAATGCATGAATACATAAAATAATGGACATAAAGAATCAAACAAATCAAAGATTACAACCATAGAAAGAGAATAATGCACACAAGAAGGAAAAATAAGTAGTTATAAGATGTAACCACACCATTAGGCTCGAATCTCGCAAGCTTGTGTTCTTAGCTCAAAAACCATGTTCCAAAATAAATTCTTTCAAGCAAGTTCAACAAAAATTTTTCAAATTGGTAGGTTGCCCTAAAACGGTTTCTTGGGAAAGAAATCATCACTCTAACCAAGTAGTCCTAATAAAAAGAAGGTAGTAAAATATGTACAAATTCTAACTAACATGCAACCTATCATGCAAATGCAACAACTAACTAACATTGGTGTTGAAAAGGAAATTGTTACCCATGGAGTTCGGTCGATGACCTCCCCACACTTGAAGATTGCACCGTCCTCGGTGCACGCAAAGGAGAGCAAGGTGGACGGGTTGCTACAATTGATGAGCTCCTTCAAAAGGTTGTGCGGATGACTTGTTTGTTGCCCCATTTAGAAACTTTTCCTTTCTCCTCTCTTGGTGGCCAACCTAAAAGGGGAGGAAAGAAGAACGACAATTAGGCCTACAACAAAGATATCAAAACAAGTAGAACGTAGGCCGGGGCTAATGCCAAATAAGAGTAAGGTTCCCACTACATGTTAGCTACGCATGTAAGTGAAAAAACAATATAAGCTAATGGCATATCAATGATACTTGATGCAAGAGTAATGTCAAAGCATGAAGAGCATGATGAGCAACAAGTTCGAACAAGAGAGAGTGGGCCATGAAAGACAATATAAGGTAGTATCAATGCACAAAGAACACAAGTGCATAAAAGATTGAGCATTGATTTGAAGAGAAACATAACCCAACAATATGAAACAAGTCAAGAGGCACCAAAGTAATGCAAGGAATCCTCAACAATTGAGTAGGAAGATGCAACACCATTATTAAAATGACTAAAAAAACGAAAAACATGCTACAAAAACTAAATGAAAATGGGAAGAGTAGAAGTATACGAATGTGATAAGCAAAAGAAAATGGAAGGGGAGAAAAAAAACACTTTTTTTTTACCGACGCGTACGCGTCATGCGTGCTTACGCGTCAATGGGCATATTGGTTGAAGGATGCGTACGCGCCAGGTGCGCGCACGCGTGCGTCGAGTTAGGCCGGAGGCATAATGTCGGCCCAAGTCTGGCACAACTCTCGGGTAAAAGTACCGAGGTTGCAGATTGTGCAATCGACGCGCACGCGCACAGTGTGCGTGCGCGTGCATTGCGAACTTAAGATCGTGTGCGCGTATGTGCGAAGTGCGCGCACGCGTGCACAGACTTGTGCCTTAGGCCCAATGTTCGCACAGTGCAGGCCTAACTCGCGGGTTTTTGGCTGGGGTAGAATTTTTGTATCCACGCGTACGCGTATAGTGCGCGTCCGCGTGGATGGTCGAAAAATGCTCAGGTGCGCGTACGCGTTATCTGCGCGCACGCGTGGATGGTGTTCTGTTTTTCAAAAAAAAAATTTCTAAGTTCTTGCACCAATCCAAGCCTTTCAATCCTCCAAACAGCTACCAAAACACCCTAGGACCTTATTCAACATACTATACTACTAACTAAACTCAATAAAACAATAAAAATAAGAAATTAAACTAATTCTACCAATATTTACAAAAGATAAAAATGAAAATGAGAATCTACCTACAATGGCAACTCAATTTACTTATTAACAAAACTAAAAGAGTATGGAAAGAGTTTACCATGGTGGGGTGTCTCCCACCTAGCACTTTTATTTATTGTCCTTAAGTTGGACTTATGGGGAGCTTCTTATCAAGGTGGCTTGTGCTTGTACTCATCTTAGAACATCCACCAATGCTTGGTCTTCCAATAAGCTCCATTCTTCAATTTCAATATCTTCAAGCTTTGATGGAGTTCTCCACAAACCATGAGCTCCCAAATTTGATTTTCATTGTGCGATTCGGGATCCCACACTTTGTTTTGACACCCGTCCTTAAATTGATCGTCATTATTCCATCCGGGTGGTATGGCCTTGGAATTCTCAAAGAAGCTTCCAAACAACTTCCTAGACCCATGCAAATTGGTTCTACACCAACCATTGCTCTTGAATTTTGGGCTTACAACCGTCATGAGCTGAGAATGATGTTTCCAACCACTACACAACTCTCTTATACTTTTAACTCCACAAAGAGCTCTAAGTTGACCATCATTTTCAATTAAACCATATTCAAGTGAGAAAGTAAAGCTTAGGGATAAGAGTTTTACCCACTTGAATGTTGCGTTGGATGGTGACTTGGGGAGGGGGACCTCCCCACACTTAGACAATGCAAGGTCTACTTCTTTAGGCTCTTCTTTAGTTGTTTCCACCTCTTCACAAGCTTCTTCAATTTCAACCTTTTCCCCTTTTTCACTTGGCTTGGTGTTGTCTTCAAGAACTTCATCTTGCCCAATGGGAGGTGAGTCAATTTTGGATAGGAATTCATTGATGAATGAATCCATCTCTTGATCAACCTCTTCATATTCTTCAATTTCAATATACACCATGCCAACTTTTTCCTCTTGGTAGCTCTCTTTTGATTTACTCTCTTTTTCATTGCTCACCAAGGGTACGGGAGGTTGTGCACATTCTTTTATAATTTCAACTCCATGTCCAATGGGAGAGGATTCGATTGTAGATAGAAATTCATCCATGATTGAATCCATCTCTTGATAAGCCTCTTCCAAGTCTCCAACGATGATATGCCTTGGAGGTTACGCACCCTCCTCAACATCAGTATCAAGCTTTTTGGAAGAGTGCTCCATGATGCTACATTCCCTTGGACTTTCAACATCTCCTAAATCTTCAACCACCTCTTCCTTTTCTTCAATGATCATAGGCTCCTCTAATTGTTCCAACACGAAACTTGGTTCTCCCTTCTCTACCGAATTTTCCAATTTCTCCTTCATGCTTTGCTCTTCTTTTGATTTTTCACATGTGGTCACGGAAATACCTTGAGTATTCAAACATTGGTGGGCTAAAGTGTGCACCACCTTGGTCAAATTGGTCACAAACTCAAGTGTATCCCTCTTCATGGCTTCTTGTCCTTGGAATAAAAAAGTGAGAGGATCGTCTATTGGGGCTTGGGGTGAATAGGAAGGTTCACTATTTTGGAGAGAGGGTTCATAGTAGGAAGGTGGTTCTTCTTGGTAATGGTATGGAGATGGTGAGTGTTGAGGTGGTTCATGGTAGTAATCTTGATAGGGTTGTGGTGGTTCTAAAAGTTCTTGCTCATAATGGTCATAAGAATATTGTATGGGTGATTGGTCATATGATGGATATGGATCATAGGGCGGTGTTTGGTAATGAAAGGCTTGTGAGAATGGTTGAGGGCTATGTTGAGGATGAGATTCATAGGCATTTGATGGTGGTTGTTGAGTGTCACAAAAGAGTCATCATAGCCGTTAAATTGGCATGCATTAGGATGGAAATTATACCTATAAGTATCCGGAGGTTATTGCCAAAGGAGTGATCAATTCCTTGAGACTCCTCCCATCCTTGTTGGTTCCATCCTTGGTACATGTTATCATTGAAGTGCATATTTCCTACAACACAATTAGAACCAAACTCAAAGCCAAAGTGAGAATTCATAGTGAGAGAACAAAATAAAACTAACAAAAATTAAGAAACAAACAAGAGATAAACCTATTCACAATATTCACATATGTACAATAACCAATAACATAACACCATTGCAACTCTCCAGCAACGGCGCCATTTTGATGATTGGATTTTTGACGGTTTAGAATTTCACAAATAAAATCTCGTTGAAGTATAGTCTCTAAACCTACAATAATCCTTTCATGCAAAAATTTGTTTATCACAAGTACAAACCCCTAAAATCTATAAACCGAAGTATTTAAACCTCGGGTCGTTCTCCCTAGGATTTACAATAAAGTGTCTTGTTATTGGTTGTGAGTTATTTTTGGGGTTTTGATAAGAAGCATGAAAGATAAATGGCAAGAAAGTAAACTAAGGCCTAAAAAGGTCTTGGCAAGGGTTGGTGGTCAAGGATCTCTATCCTAATCACTAACCACAATATGAGAATTGGTAAGGATTAATCTCATTAAATCATCCTCTAACTAGTAGTAAAGGAAAGTTAAATGAGTTATATCAATCCTAGTCCATAAGTCCTAACTCTCCACTAATTCAATTAGTGAGAACTAGAGTCAATGGATCCCAATCATCAATTACTTGGACATTAGTAACTCAAGAGTTCTTAAGTTACCTTTCCAAGCCAAGAACATAAAATTCTACTCTAAAATTCAACCAAGCATTTCATCAAACACTTGGAAGGCACAAAAGAAAAGCATAGTAAATTGACAACAAGAATGAAATCTAACAACAATCAAATGTAAAGAATTAACAACAACAATTAAAGGAAACAAGATCTACATGAATTACCTCTTATTGAATTGAAAGAAAATGGAAGGAACAATAGTAGATCTACAACAAAACATAAGAACAACATAAAGGAATTGCAACAAAAGAATAGAGGAAGATGAATGTAACAACAAAGAATTGAAAGGTAGAAGTAGAAGAAAGCAAAGATTAAAACTTAGATCTAAGAACAAATCCTAATCCTAATCCTAGAGAGAAGTGAGAGCTTCTCTCTCTAGAAACTAACTCTAACTACTAAACTAAGCTAATGATTAAAAGTCAGTCAATTCCTCTTCAATCCTTGGCTTAAATAGCATCAGAAATGAGTTGGATTGGGCCCACAGGGCTTCTAAAATCGCTGGCCACGTGTTGCATTAAGTGGGTCATGTGCCACCATCGGTGCGTCCGCGTACCGTGCGCGTGCGCGCCCCTATGCGCAATGCAACTATGGTAAATCTTATATTGTTTCGAAGCCCCGGATGTTAGCTTTCCAACCCAACTAGAACCGCATCATTTGGACCTCTGTAGCTCAAGTTATGGTCATTTAAGTGCGAAGAGGTCGGCTTGACAGCTTTCCAGTTCTTTCATTTCTTCATGAGTTCTCCAACTTTTCATGCTTTCTTTCTTCATTCCCTTGATCCAATCTTTGCCTCCTAAATCTTAAATCACTTAACAAACATATCAAGGCATCTAATGTAATCAAGGTGAATTAAATTTATTTATTTTAAGACCTAAAAAGCATGTTTCCACTCTTAAGCACAATTAAAGGAGAATATACAAAACCATGCTAATTCATTGGATAAATGTGGGTAAAAGGTGATAAAATCCCCTAAAATCAATACAAGATAAACCCTACAAATGGGGTTTATCATTATGAGATTGTATCTTTTTAGGTTTTGAGTTTAATAAACAAGGAATGTAAATAACAAGAAAATAAATTAGTAACTGAGAAAGCTCTTAGCAAGAATTGATAATTAGAAGTTCTATCCTCATTATCATTGTCATTTGTGATGGTAAATGCAAGTTACCTTCACTTAGTTAACCTCTAACCAATGAAGGAAGGTCAAGTGCATACAATTAACTTGAGTTCACAAGTCCTAGTCAACTCAAAGTGAGAGGCTAGCTTTGGTGAAGTTCAAGCTAACCGGCAATCTTCAATTACCAATCAACAAATGAGTTTTGATAACTCAAGAGTCTTTAATTGATTAATCCATGTTAAGAACATAAAAATCTAATTTAAAACCCAACCAAGCATTTTATCAAACACTTGGAAGGCATAAAATAAAAGCATAGAAAACTAACAAGGAAAATAAATATAAACAACCAATTGCGATCATCAATGATTAACAATTAAAGAGAGCAACAATAAACATAGAAAACACAAATTGCATTAGAAGAAATCAAATGTAATAATAGCTCATAAATATGAAAATGGCAAAAAAAGGGAAATAATAAGGGAGGACGATGAACTAAAGTGCTTGAACAAATAAAAGTAAGAGAAAACTAAATTAAAGTAAAATTGAACTTGAACCTAAGGAGAAATTGAAAAGAGAAACCCTAAAACCTAGAGAGAGAAAAGAGCCCCTCTCTCTAGAAAACTACATTTAAAACATAAAATTATGTGAATGAATGTTCAATGATTGATTCCCCCACTCTGCAGCTTCTAATCTGTGTTTTCGGGCTTGGAACTGGGCCAAAACCAGCCCAGAAATCGCCCCCAGCATTTTCTGATATCTACAGCACGTGACAGCTTGTCACACATACGCGTCACCACGCGTACGTGTCGCTTGACAAAATCCTGATCACGCGTATGCGTCGCCCACGCGTACGCATCGCTTTTCTGCCGCACCAGTCACGTGTACACGTCATACCACGCGTGTGCATCACCTAACTGCAAGGAAACTATGAAAAATGGCATATCATTTTGAAGCCCTAGATGTTAGCTTTCCAACGCAATTAGAACCGCTTCATTTGGACATCTATAGCTCAAGTTATGATCGATTTAGTACGAAGAAGTCAGGATTGATAGCTTAGCAGTTCCTTCAATTTCTTGTATTCCTTCCACTTTTGCATGCTTCCTTTCTATACTCTAAGCCATTCCTACCCTATAAATCTTAAAAACACTTAACAAACATATCACGGCATCGAATGGTAATAAGAGAGGATTAAAATTAGCAAATTTAAGGCCAAAGAAGCATGTTTTCAATCATAGCACAAAATTAGGAAGGAAAATGTAAAACATGCGAATTCTATGAATAAGTGTGAGAATAAGGGATAAAATCCACTCAATTCAGTACAAAATAAACCGTAAAATAGCGGTTTATCACTTCTCAAGATTTTTCTCACTAGCATCTGTTCGGAATGAATAATCCCCATAGCGTCCAAGCTATTAATGATGATAAAGAATCTTTCGAACATGTCATCCATTGATTCTCCTTCCTTCATAGAGAATATCTCATACTCTTTGCTAAGCATGTCACTTCTGGTTTCTTTTACTTGTGTGTTGCCCTCATGTGTGACTTGGATCTTATCCCAGATTTTCTTTACTGTTTTGCATCTTGAAACCTTCAGGTATTCCTTGAAGCTGGTTGCACGGTTCAGCATGTTAATAGCCTTGACATTTAGTTTCACCTTCTTGTCATCTTCGTTCCAATCTGCTTCGGTTTTAGGAGTGACAACACCATCAGCGGCTGTTTTTTTTTTTTTTTGAAGAATGGATATCTGTTGTTGGACTATGCTTCTGTCAGAGTATAAGCCACTGTGTTGAAATCCATGTTGTTCACCATCAAGATCTTTCCTCCAAACTGTGAAGCTTGATCTCTTTGAGACCAAGCTCTGATACCAATTTATGGTAATCAGTGGATAAGAGAAGGGGGTGTTGAATCTTAGCCCATTTTTTGCTGAATCTCAATCATTGATTTTCCAAACAAACTTTAGGAGATATTTCTGCTTTTGTCTCGTGTCGAGTTAAGAGACACTTTTGTTTTGTCTCGTGTCGATTTGAGAGACATTTTTGTTTTCGTCTCCTGATTAACAGAAACAGAGAAATGAGTAGAGAAGAAGAATTAACACCAGATATATCTTGATTCAGCCACTAGGTGCAGTGTGGCCTACATCCAGTCTCCATCACAACAATAATGGAATTTCATTATCTCTTTTTCAAGATTACAAACACCAATTTCTCCCTAGGAACTACCCATTCCTATCTGGGACAAATTCAGATTCTATCCCCAGTCTGAACCTGACTTGGATTCAAAATAAGCTTTCAACTGCAAAGTGTTAACCTAACTTGCAAGGGAACAAGTCCAGATTCTAACCCAACCTGAACTTAAGTAGGACTCAAACCTAGCTTTCAACCGCAAAGTGCTAACCTAACTTCCAAGGGAATCCCCTCAGGATCATGACAACAAAACGAAAATACATACAAAGAATTTCTGAGATAACTACAGATTTTTCTTTAACTTTCTACCTTTTTTCCACTCATTGGCTTTTTCTTACAAAATCTCACATATTGCCTTTTACCAATGAAATAAAGACAGACTCACTGAGAAAAAGAAATATTCAATAAAAGCCATGAAGGAGAAGAATAACTAGCTCAAATAGCTCTGAAAACCCAAACGTGTGCTTACTCCTTGATCTCAACCCTTGGCCGTTCACCCTTATTATAGAAGGGCAAGCTTCCAGAGTTGAAACAGTTTCAACCAACCCAGCAACTTCTTCTCCAACATAAGTTAAGTCACGGTTTGAACAAAAGAAAGAGAGAGAAAAAACCGAAACTACATGTATGTACCTCTCTCAACCTTTTTTTATCTATTTTCTTCAATCGTGGACATTGATCTTGACTTTGACCCCAAGAATTGATTCTGAACGTTGATGAGTGTCTGACCCAGGCTGGCTTCAAGCTTCCCATTTTTACTTCTTCCCGACCTGAGACTCAAAGGCTATCTTCTTCACAAAAATGGAAATGAATCTTTGCTGCGCTTTTAAGATAGATTTGCTTCATAAACCGAGACATTTCTTTCCTTCCTTGGCAACAAATCTTTAAGCCTTTCTTTAAATCTTTCCTTCTGTGGAAACAATCTTTCTTAGCCTTTCTACATAAGCTTTTCTATGTGGCTTTAATTTTTTTCTTTTTTTTAATGAAAGATGTGATCGAAAGCAAGAGAGAGGAAAGAGAATAGAGAATAGCTTTTATTGGAAGTCATCAATGCAAATTAAATTGAATTGAATTTGGAGTTGCGGTTACCAAGGGTGTAGTAACCGAAGCATGATTTTAATGAAATTAAACTCAATTGAATTTTTACTTCCAATAACCAAGAATGATAACTTTGACAATTTGAATTCTCTTTGGTTTGTGACCACCGAACGACTAAGGTTTTGGGCCATTTTCTTCTTTTCTTTGCTTTTTAATTGTTTAGCCACTTGAAGTGAACAATTATTATTGGGCTAAACTTGTTTAGTAACCAAACTGGACTCTCATCACTTGGGCCTCTTTGAATCGCTTTCTCTTTTAATATTAGCCACTATTTATGAAATAAATTTTGTGTAAGGCTGGCCATTCAATAATTAAATTGGGTTTGATTGCATCTTAGCCCAATATTAAAAAACTAATTTGCTTCCTGCATACTAATAAAAACATCAAACAAACCATTGGAAGCAATTTAAACAATTAATAATATTTTAATAATTTTTTAATTTATATTTAAATAATATTTGCTCATTATTTCACTTTTTCAAACTCAACACATATAATATATAATAGATAAATAAAAAGAAAAAGACTAGTTTAAATAATCGGCGGGCGCCAACTTAATTGAAGGAAAAGATAAGCTGGCTAGCTTAGTAAAGTGTTCCTTACTTCCTTTTGGCTCCTTTACTGTCTCACTCAGTCTCAACTCTCAACGGTCTAAACTCTATACTCTAGTCTAAATTCTAAACAAAGTCACACATGCTCTGCACTATGACACACCTCAAACCCTAGCTCCTTCCGATCTACTCACCACAATTCTGCTTGCCACCGTCCGTGGTCGCCGTGCTGCTCTGCCGTGATCGCCGTACTGCTTCTCTCCCTCGTCGCCGTTCTGCTCGCCGTTGTCACCGAAATTCTGGTAGGTGAGTCCTCTCTTTGCTGTGTTGTGTTGACTTGTTAATTTGCTTGATTAATTAGTTGATTTTCTGGTGCTGTGTTCGTTCAATTTTAACTGATTTCTCAGACCCTATTTCAAATTTCATGGAAACATTAGTCCTTGTTGGTGTTTGAACATTTCCCTTTTGATCTGTATATCATTGTGTCCCCTGGATTTGAGAAAATGTTCACTTTTGACTATACAGTTTTTGAATCACTATGTAGATTTTTGCTGTGTCACACTATCATTGCAGTACCTCAATGTTTCAGCCTCATTTACTCGTAATTTTCTTCAATTCTAGCAATTTGAATGCAACAGAAACAGTAATCTACTACCAAAGGCCTCTACTCTTTTTGATATGTGTTTTGGAGCTCCAAATAAATACAAACTCTTAAGTAAATAAATTCAGTTCCAGTTTGATATGATGTACAAAATCTGCTCCATTTTTTTCTCTCCTGTTAATTTTTTTATCTTTTGATTCTAGAAAAGGGTGGAGAATTTTAATATGCACAAGTATTCTCAAACATGTTACATACTTAATGATTCTCACTGACTCAAAAAGGAACTACAAATTCTGCTTTGTTTTGTAAGGTGTTTTTTTTTTTTTTCCACTTCCAGTACATATAGGAATGTTGTGGTTTATAGTTTCAACAATTTGATGCTTAATAGGCTCAAGATTGTTATGAGCTTTCAACCGAGTATGAAGGGAAGCATAATAATTGAGAAGTTGGAGGAACTTGGGAATATGTCTTAGTGTTGGCCTTTGAATGACTTACTTGGTTACATAACGTATGTCAATTGAATGACTTACAGTTTATCTTTGATAAACTATTTAATTAAAGACCATGCCATCCAATTCCCTATAAAATAACGCAGAAATTATATTGGCGGTCATCCTCATTTGAATTAATGATATACCAAAGTTATGTGCTCACTATAAATCTAATATACCAAAAGTATCCCCACCTTTGTTTTTTTCCTTCTGTTTCTAACACTTTCTCTTCCTCTTTCTGTGCGCTCAAATTGTTGAATCAATTCAGCATTTCTTTGACACTGAAATAACGAAGAAACAAATGAAGATGAAGACCAAAACACCATTGAAGCAGCTCAAGCTTGCTGTTCCTGCTCAAGAAACACCCATCACTTCATTCCTGTAATTATATTCTCTCTATCTTCTCTATTAACACTCACCCATGTCTTCTTAGCTTCACCACTTAAATTCGCATGTAAAATTGCCGTCGTTAGCTTTATGTCACTCTTTATGCTTTGTTGTTGCTACCTACCAAAATATACTAGTTTAGCACGTGGGTTAGTTTGACAACAATTCCAACATGCAGTATCTTAGATTACTTGTTTTTTTCATGTTTTGAGCTCGGGAAATTGTCTTCTTTATATGAGAAGAAAACTTTCTTTATATCAGGACTGCAAGTGGCACGTTCCATGATGGAGATCTGCTGTTAAATCAGAAAGGACTGCGTCTCATATCTGAAGAGAAAGAATCAAGGGTAGCTCTTATTTCTTCCACATTCCCATTTGTTGTTTCTACTTTCTAATCTACTATTTTCAATTTTGCATAAATTTTGCCTAATGAGTTGAATTTCAAAGCCAGCTTCCATTGTTTTATTAGGATCTAGAAACTACATTGCTTATCTTCAATCAGTTATGGTGTTCAGTTTTGATTACTTGGTTGCAATTTTCTCTACTAGTTTCTTCAACAATGTACATTGCACTATCGTTTGCAGCAATTATTGTTAGTTTCAATTTTGATGACTTTGATTCAATTTCATTTTCTTTGTAGCATCTAATCTTAGACTTGTAATTTTCCTGTTTGGACAGCCTTCTGATGGTAAGGAACTGGAATTCGATTTCTCCCTTGATGACCTTGAGACCATCAAAGTGATTGGAAAAGGTAGTGGTGGCGTAGTACAACTTGTTCAACATAAGTGGGTTGGAAGATTGTTTGCTCTGAAGGCGAGTACATGCTGCACTTAATAACCTTATTTGAATTGCGTCTGATTTTTATTTGACACATTATTTTAAGGTCAACATAGTTTCCTTAAAGTTCCTTTCTAAAACAAATGGATTCATGACATGAAAATTTTGAAACAAGTGCAATGCTTATTTCAGAAGTTTGTTTCACATGTTCATCTTAATACGGCAGCTATCTAAAAGATCAGGTTTGGATCATCAGCTAATTAGATTGGAGCCTTGACATGATGCAGACAGCAACCTTAGTATGAAACTGTGTCTTTTATGCTGCAATTCTTTTCAGAAGTACTTTCTAGATCAGCCTTTTCTGCTTCCTCCTAAAATTTGATCTATATTATTTGTTTGTTATCTTTGTTTTTAGCTATTTCAATAACACAGTTTAAAATTGTGTTCTTGCGCTGCTGTAAGGGATTACATTTTAAAGTAAAGCATACTGAATTTAAAAATTGTTTTTCAAGTCTCAACCCTGTACATTTTGCTTCTGTTCTTCATTGCAGGTCATTCAGATGAACATACAAGAGGAGATTCGAAAACAGATTGTTCAGGAACTGAAAATAAACCAAGCTTCACAATGTCCACATGTTGTGGTTTGTTACCACTCATTCTACCATAACGGAGTTATATCGCTTGTCTTAGAATACATGGATCGCGGTTCTCTGGCAGATGTAGTCAGACAAGTTAAAACAATTCTGGAACCATATCTTGCCGTGGTTTGTAAGCAGGTATGGTAGACCATAATTCTCTTTTCAATCTTGTTGAAATTGCCACATTCTAGTCCTGTCAACAATTGAGGCTCATTTTCTGTTCCCTGGTTAATTATTTATGAGCCATGTCCATATTACAGGTGTTACAAGGTCTTGTTTACTTGCATAATGAGAGACATGTGATACATAGGGACATCAAACCATCCAACTTATTAGTCAATCACAAAGGGGAGGTGAAGATTACTGATTTTGGCGTTAGTGCTATGTTGGCAAGCTCAATGGGCCAAAGAGATACATTTGTCGGAACTTACAACTACATGTCGGTATGTAGCTTTTTTTTTTGGCTCTATGTTACCAGAATATACTTCGTATCTACAATCAAATTCATCATAATCAATAGACTGATTTGTTGGCTTCCTCTTTTAGCCAGAAAGAATTAGTGGGAGCACTTATGATTGTAGCAGTGATATCTGGAGTTTGGGCTTGGTAGTACTTGAGTGCGCCATAGGAAGGTTTCCTTACATACAATCCGAGGATCAGCAATGCTCCCCTAGTTTCTATGAGCTTCTGGAAGCAATTGTTGAAAGGCCTCCACCTTCGGCTCCGGCAGATCAATTCTCTCCAGAGTTCTGTTCATTTGTATCATCCTGGTAATTGTTATTTTGTTTCACTCTCTGTGTCCCTACCAGGAAAACTGAAATCGATAACTATTTCAAGTGGTCATTTTGATCCATTTGTTAGTTTAATCCGGTATCACCAAAATTGTTGTAAATTCTGAACAAACTGTCTTGTTTCAATTCTAAGTTCAATTTGGCTTAATGCAGCATCCAAAAAGATCCACGGGATAGATTGACATCCTTGGAGCTTCTGGTTAGCAACCTAACGCTGTTTTCTTTTACTTATGAAATGTTATATCTTATTAAAAATCTTAAATGCTGATTCTACTAATCTTATTGTGAGTTTACAGGACCATCCTTTCATAAAAAAGTTTGAAGATAAAGATCTTGATCTTGGAATTTTAGTAGATAGCTTGGAGCCCCCTGTAAATTTTGCTAGATAAAGATCTTAAAATGCAATGTGTAAAATTTGTACTTGACCATCATAACTCTTGAAACAGTTCATGAAAACTTCTCGTCCGTGATGCTACAATAGAAATATATATCCGTGTCAGTTTTGAGATTGTTAACTTCAATTATAATTTCATTAAACTTATTTGTGTAATAGATGTTTGCATTCAATAGCTTCACCATTTTGGTAGTTTATTCTTTCATCATTAAAATTCGTACATCCTTGAAGCAACTTGGGATACTAAAATAAATATATTTTGTGTTTTGACGTTGAGAAGTTATATTTGTATACAATTTACGAGTGTTTCATCTTCAAGGTGGATTCTGTGGTGCCTTCTAAAGAACAGTAGCACCGCAAAATTAACGTCATCTAATAAAGGCTGATTGTGCCTTCAAATTTCTAGAGTAGTGTTACCATATAGCTAGTATGATATAGCTAAGATCTCATAATGTTCTCTCCTCTTGCAGCACATACCAAGAAATTCACATAAAACTTGCCAATGTGTATTTATATCAATGGGATAATCTGATATAATTAACTTTAGTTGCAGAATTAGCAAGGCAAATGAGTAACTACAATATTTACAATCTTTGGTATCTCATTAGTTTATTATCTGTGTTGAGCCTAGTCCTTAGGCCTTTTGATGATCTCTTGTAACAATTTATCCCATTTTACTATTTTAGTAAATACTAAATTGGGTCTTTATGCATTTTTTAAAGTGTTATACCAAGAAAACATAGGAGCGGATTGGCTTACCAAAAAGAGTATGAAATCTCTTTTTGGATGTTATTTTCTTAATCAACGACCTTATAATCTTAGACTTATCCTAGAAGATAATTGCAGGGGAGCAACCTTTCCTAGACTTATCTCTGGTTTGTAATTTTTTGGGTTTAGGCTTCGTTTTAATACTAAAATAAATTATAAAGTGCCTCTGTAACTATTTATTTTGTGAGACATATTTGTCATTTTTTATTTTTCATTTAATAAGTAAAAAGTATAGACTATTAAAATTGAAATCAATCAAAGTAAAATTTTACAAAAGAAAATAACCGGTATATTTTAAAAGTGAACAGTTAGAGGTCTTCTAGGAAAAATTCCCAAATAAAGTGGAGTAAAAACACTTTTGGATGAAGTAGTATAAATTTATAACCAAACAATGAGACCAAGATATGTGGTTCAATTTTACTGTTGGTCAAGCTATGTTTTTTTTTTTTGTTGAACCAAAAACTAGTTAAATAAAAAAGAGAAAATATGATAAGTCAATGTATGTAATGTACAATGTGTATGGGAGTTAAATTATAATTGAAATCAAATTATAGTCAATTAATTAATTTAAATAGTTTCTAATTTTAAATTTGAAATAAATTAGGATTGCAATCAGTTATACCAACACACATACTCTCTCTATACGGTCTTATCTTCTCTCTCCCTTTCTTTTCGGTTCTCCCGGCCATGCGCAGAGGTCACCCACCACCATTACCTTGTGCGTTGTTCTCTCCGCACGGCACTTTCGCAGCGACTCTAACCAGCACCTTTCTCATTGCCGTGCGCAAAGGCCACCCACCACCGGTACATTACGATTGTGTGCGTTATTCTTGCTGCACCACAGCAAGCATCGCAGCAACTCCAACTAGGACCATAATTGGATGTTTGTTTCAATATGTATCTGGATGGTTAATTTATTAAACAAAATATATGGTCATTCTACGTATATGATACTACTTATTGTTTACATAATTATCTTTATGCACAAATATCTAATGTTCTTATCTACGTATAACTGGATGTTCATAATTACTGTAAATGTGGATGGTTGGTTTTGGAACTCCACCCAGAAACAGAGATGACGCAACCGAGGAGGTTCGGTTCTGCAGTTTACGTGGCGACGATCACTGTTCCAGTTCACGCGGTGCCGCAAAGGTCAGATGTTCAGCCGCTTCAGGTGCGAAGTAATTCCTTCCCTCGACAGGAGTAGGCGCGCGGAAGCTGGGCGTTGCAGTTCGGGTCGGGGCTGAGGGATGCAGCTTGCAGCGCACACGTCGGGGTGGGGATGGGGATTTTGCAGAGCGAACCGGGGGGTTCGGGGGCCTAGGAAAACGGTGAGTGCAGAAGGATTAATGATGGATAAATTTAAATTAGGGGTAAATTGGTGGTTAATAACACAAAACTAAACCGATCATTTGGGATTAAAGGAAATGAGAGTTAATTTATATTTTTAATTTAAATTGAGCCGAACAGACATTCCATTGTATATAATACTTCATTGTCTCCACGGATTCCATAAAAAATGATTAAACCACTTGAATAAAACTATCCCAAAACTATCCCACGTGTCATGCGCTCATGTTTGGTCATAATACTTTATCCAAAATCATTTTTTTTTGTTTTATTATAACATCCACTATTGCTTAGTTTTATTTGGCTAGGAGTTTCAAGATTAGAAAATAGACAGGCTAAAACAAGATTTAAGTTCTAATTCTAGATGTGGATTTAAATTCATAAACTTAAATCATATTTGTATTTTTTATTTTCTCAATCTGATTCTGTCCGACCTAATTCACATAAAATAAATTTATTTTCACTTAAATATAATATTTAATCCTTTTAAATTTTATAATAACAAATATTATTTATGTTTTATTAAAATAATTAGCTTGATAATACTAAATACTTGTATAAAAGAAATGAATTGGACAATTAAGATATCTGACAAATTGGATTTGATATTATTAACTATGTATTAAGTTGTCAATCTCTTCTGATCGGGTTGGATATTCATAGGTACGGATAGAACTATCTTAAGAAGTCAAAACTTTTGTAATAGATAAATAATTAAAAATGCACTCGAATAATTTTATTATTGATAAAAATGCACTTAAATTTTGGTATCGAAAAATGTTCTCAAATAATTTAAAAATACAACAAAAATACTCAACATTAAATATGTATTTTCAAAAGAATATTTTAGAGATTGAATTTTGATACCGCTTTTTATAAATATAATTAAAAAAATGAGATATTTTTATTTTTAAAATTTGATGATTTTATAATAAGTATGTATTTTTTGTTGTGATTTTTTGTCAATAATTAATAATACTTTTAAAAAGTGAAAAAAAAATAGAGATCAAATTTTTATCTGATTTTGTGTATATTTTTTAAATAGTTATCTAAATATTCCTATAAATTTTTTTATCAAATGCATACGCAGTTTGTCAAATACAAAAATTATTTGTCGCATACAAAAAGATAACATTATTTTTGGATATTTTTATCATATTTTTAAATTATTTAAAAATATTTTTATCGATAACAAAATTTGAATGCATTTTTATCAGTAATAATTATTTGGATACATTTTTATAATTTACTCTTTTGTAAAATAGACAAAGGCTAGATATATTCTACTTGTTTTTCACATTTTTTTCTCCAATCAAACAAAAGAAAATCATTTCTATTTTTAATTAACCTTTTATTTTGCCATCCAGTGTCTCTCTTTATGTTATCTGTTCTCATCCATCCACATATTAAAGACCACGCCAATTGGAAAGATCTCTTGTACCACATAACACATGAAAAATTAGTTTCACGTATAAAAGGATAGGATAAAGATTGAAAAGAAATGAGTGGACATATATACAAAACAAAAAAATATTGGAGCGAAATGAATATGAAGAGTTGTGAGTGTGACAATCTTCCTCAACGCTGACTCAGTCTCTCACCCGTGACTTCAATAAATCATCTATATCTATATTTTTTTTTTTTGTCCAAACATGAAAATAAATAAAACACACACTATTCTATATGCGAACGGATAGTTTGTTGGAGATCAACACAAGGCTCAGACCAAATAGCATGATTAGAATTACTCTTAACATCATATCTAGTCATCCAATCCGCATCTCTATTTATTTCTCGGGACACTCATTCAATGTGAACAAGCCAAGGACGAGATAAAAGCTCCTGAATCTTATGAATCAAATCTGTTACTTCAGATGAATATCCACTTGTAAGCTTATGCATGATGCGCAGAATGTCAAGACAATCCGTTTCACATATAATATCTCTCAAACTGCAATCCCAAACTAAAACAAGCCCCCTCCAAGCAGCAAATAATTCACATCTGATGATAGATCAGGGGGGAATGCTTCCAGAGCAGTCCGAGATCCAATCTTTCTTAGAATCTCTAATAATACACCCAAATCCTGCTAAATTTGAATCCAGATACAAGCTTGCATCACAATTAACTTTAAAATTGTTGCTTACCGGTGGTTCCCAACACAGGCAATTTCGGAGAGACCTAAAGGCATTGTTTCGATTCCTGTAAATCTGTAAGTCTTTGGTGGTAATTCTGGCCAAGGCAACAACCTTGTGGTCTGTCCAAGGGTTTTCAGTATTGAATATGTCATTGCACCTATGTCTCCATACCCACCAAAGCCTTGCACCAAAAGATGCCTCATTGTTAGCCAAGGCCTTCTGAAACCATTCTTCAAGAGCAGTACCAGCCGTCGAATCCAGGATACTAGGATCCAACATATGCTAAATTGCCTTTGATCGTTCACAGTCTCTAAGAAAATGCTCCATAGTTTCCTGCGCCTTGTTACATATCTTACACATATCTGAAGAAGGTAAATGCCGCTTGAATCGAAAGGTCTCAGTTGGTAGAGTATTACGTAAGTCAAGGCACATAGTAAATTTGAACTTCTCCGAAATGTTTGTATTCCACAACCAGTTCCAGTTACTATTGGCATTCCAATTTAATGTTTTCTCTAATAACCATCTATAACCTCCCTTGCAGTATACTTTTTTATTGCTGCAGGTCACCACTCCAACTGTGGCTCCAACTCAGTCGAACTAGGATATCTCAAACCACAAATAAACTGCTTAATCTCATGCGAAATAGGCGTGGTAAGACTATCAGCCTCCCAAGACACCCCTTTTCACAAGTCAGCCACTATGAAATCTGATTCAGAAATATGTACATAAGGAACAAGGTTGAAAGCTTACCAAAAGGAGTCCGCTCATCAAACCAAACTGATTTGTGGACATCCCCAATATTCCAATGAAGCCCTTCCTTGAGATGCTCATAGGCACTAACAATGTTCTTCCAGGTAGCCAATGAAGAATTTCTACTATTTTCGTTTATACCAGATTGATTTCTGAGATATTTATGCTTCAGAACCTCCACCCACAACTTCTCGCTATTATTTAGACAATTTCATACCAACTTTCTCAAAAGTGCCATGTTAGCATAGGAAGTATCCCTAATACCCAATCCTCCTGCCCTTTTAGGAGTTATGCGACCTCTCACCTGACCAGAGGCAGTCCTTTGCCGGTCACTTGGGCTTTCTACAAGAACTGTCTCATCAAGGAATCAATTTTATTACATGCATACTTTGAGAGAAGAGAAATTTGCATTTCATAAATCGGGATAGAGGCCATAACTGATTTAACAAGACAAAGCCTCCTTGACTTATTCGGCAGGCATTCTTTCCGCCTGGAGAGCTTCCTCGAAAATTTTTCAATAACCTCCTGACCGTCTTCCTGGAAGCTCTGGCATGATCGACGTTAATTCCCAGGTATTTACCCAAATCATTGTAGAACCAGATGTTAGAGACCCTTGAGAGAACCTATTTCCTTATCTTCGACACCCTCTTGGAACACTGGGCCTTTGACTTATGAAGATTTACCTTCAAACCTGACGCTCTAGAAAATAAGTCCAGACAATGCATAACCTCTATTACTTGAGCTTTCGATGCCTTACGGAAAAGCAAAAGATCATCTGCAAACATCAAATGAGAGAGTCGTGGTCCGTTCCTAGAAACCACTACCGGGTTCCATAAACCTTAGGAAGCTCTATGAGAGATAAAGCAGGCAAGCATTTCCATATAGAGCACAAATAGATAAGAAGACATGGGATCTCCTTGCCTCAACCCTCTCTTTGGATTGAAATTTTGGAGCCTGTTCCCATTCCACAAAACTGCCAACAAAGAGGAAGTCACACAATTCAATATAAGATTAATGGTAGCCTTTGGAAACCCAAACCGGACCAAAGTAGCTTCCAAACAATGCCAGTCTATTCTGTCATAAACTTTTTCCAAATCAATCTTGAACGCCATGGTCCCTTTTTGAGACTTGGTGTTCCTCATGAAGTGCATAATCTCCTGAGCAATGATAATATTCTCTGTGGTTCCTTTTCTTGGAATGAACCCTCCTTGTAAAGGACCAATGATCTCCAACAGGAAAGGTCTGAACCTGTTAACTAGAACCTTTGTGAAAATTTTATAAATTACATACATAAGCTAATAGGCTAAAACTTCCGTAAAGAAGAGGGAACTTCCACTTTAGGAATTAGAACAATGAGAGTATCGAAAATAGCCTCATTCATTGGCTCATCCTCAAAGGCTCGCTTGACCAGTCCACACACATTATTGCTAAGAGAGTCCCAGAACTCTTTCTAGAAAATTGCTTGAAATTCATTTGGCCCTGGGGCTTTAAACGTACTCATGGTCATCACAGCTCTTTTAACCTCTTTAGACGTCACTGGTTCCACTAGCTTTTGATAAGCCTCAGTACTAAGAGACGGGCAAGGAAAAGGCCCCATGGCGTCCAGGTCAATATCCTCCCTTGTAGAAAAGAGTTTTTGAAAGAAAGAATTTGCCGCCATTTCTAGAGTCGAAGTCTCCGTGACCCAAGACCCATCCTCCAAAAACAACCCATGAATTTTGTTCCTCTTTCACCTGATAACTGTCTACAGATGAAAAACTTTTGTATTTCTGTCTCCACATCCCACCCATTGTTCTCTAGATTTTTGATACCACAACAGCTCTTCTTGAAGAAGGACATCATTCAGTTCCTGATACAAAATTTGCTCTTTGATCCTAAGCTGTTGATCCTCCCGACTCTCCAGAGTAATCTGAACGTCATTCAAAAGCCTCTCCAGCTCTCCTTTCTTAACAAAAATATTGCCAAAAACCTTTTTATTGAAGCTAGTTGTATCTTTTTGAACCTCCAACAAACATTTGACCACATCTGGAGCTCCTTTATTCCAAACTATATGAACAACATTCCTAAAAAGAGGATGAGTCATCCATGCAGCCTGGAATTTGAATGGATGATGGCCTTTGGTAGCCCTCTCTGAATTGTTCTACTCTGGCAAGTCTAAACTGTCCCCGTCTAACTTCACTCTACAACAGAACATCATTAAAGTCCCCTAACACAATCCAAGGTTCGTGGATCATATTAGCAATCCTTGTCAAGTCATCCCACAGTTCTTTACACTGATGTATATGTAGATTAGCATACACTGCACCGCAGTAACTAGAAGTATTGCCCATAGTGATTTCAAAACTGATACATTGATCAACTACATCCAATACTCTCATAGAAATATATGAATTAGAACATAGAACCCAGATATCCCCACTATGACCATTAGCCTCAACAATACCAACACCCTGGTAACCTAGATTATTCCAAAAAGATTTCATCCTCTCGAAAGGAATATGGGTTTCAAACATAATGAAAAAAGTAGGGTGAAATTTATTTACTAACTCTTTACTATGAACCCGGGCCAATTTATTAGGGGCTCATCTAATATTCTTAAATAGAAAGCTTAAATCTAAATAATCCATAAAATAATTGTACTGTAAAAAAGACCAATCTCAGCCGAAGTCCCTAACGAGATGATGAAGATCCACCATCATATCCCCCTGAGACTTGCTTGTCCTTACTCGGTTGTTGCCCGATTTGTCTGTGTCCATCTACTGACAACCCTTCCAATTCGCTGATTTGCTGCTTGCTGGTGTCGCCAAGGCAGTCCGGAGTCTGGAGGTTGCGAAGGGCGCAACCTCTTGTGTCCGTTTTTGATAATGGCAGTGAAAGTTGGCACCGCAACAGAGACAGCTTTGCCCTTCACCCCTTGCTGTTTGGAAGACACCATGCATGCTTGAGATTCGCCAACCGACTCGGTCTTCACCCCTCATTCAGCTCCTCTCATACATAGCCCAAAGTCACGGTTCTGGTCCAATTTATGATTTGAGTGCACTGGCACTTTTTTTTAGAGGTTTATTGGGCTTTGTTTGATTGGCTCAATTTTCCTCTCCTTTTACCGTTGACGTTGGTCCAGCTAGCCTCATTTCCTAAATGCTGAGACCCCACTTTCTTCCCATGCAACGTATCACCCAATTCCTCTCCAATTTCTGCAACTATCACTAAATCTTTGGGATTGCATCCAAATTCAAAATTTTTTTCCTTTGAGGCTTCCTGTGGCTGCACCACCCGGGCTGCTGTCTCGGTCGCTGATGTTTTCTTTCGATTCACCTTTTCTGACTCTATCGGGGTCATTCTACAGCCAGTTGTTAGATACCCGAAACAATGGCACTTGTCACATTGTCACAGATAAGGTGTAAGCATTCATATTCTACCTTATATTCAAACTCATCGATAATCACACTCCGGACCACCGGCAAACCAAGATTAATTTGCATGCAAGCCCGAGCAAATTTTTCCCGCTCCTCCGACTTAGTAGCCAGATCCACCCTTGACTGGTCTCCCCACAGTAGAAGCAATTCTCATCATGGCTTTATCCTCATAGTACCATATGCTCAAACTAGCTATTTGAATCCAAACCATAGTCTCCCCGAAAATGTCCTCCCAAGGTTTAAAATTCGGTGTCCATGGCTTTACCGCAATATAGTGACCGAAGATCATCCATAGCCCCCTAGGTTTAAAATCCAAAACCTTCTCTCGATCATCCATGTGATCAAATTTAACAAGGAAGTACCCAAAATCCACATCAAAGATTTCATATCTACTAATCCTCCATACCCCCTTTCAGTTTGTAAAACATGGCCATGTAACTAAGGTTTTTTTCAAGAACCTTAATCATAATTGCCTCCTTGTATGGTTCAGAAAGGATGTTTCTAGCCTCTTCGGAGAAGCAAACTCTCGAAGGCATAGGATCTCCTTATTTTTCGGTGACCACTGCCATGGAATCCTCGTCTAGAACTTTAGTCCAGTTTATTCTGAGGCTACCTAGAACCAATAACCATGGAAAGAAATCTTGGAAGTCACCCTCGAACTAAGGTCGCCCTTACTTGATCCCTCCTTCACACCTGATGCAAACCCTTCCACGCTCTCCCCTATCTCTTTCGATGGCATGACCATCTTTCTGACCGTGTTTCACCCTTCAAACGCTCTCTCCCGCTCTCTCCTTCTTTCATTCTCCCTGATTGAGTACGGAGTACGTACTCGTTTTTGCTAGAGTTTTTTTCCGTATCATCTATACCTATATATTATTAGAAAATAATATTCTTGAAAGTTTTAAAATAATTATAATATAAAATTAAATAAGTTACCTACACTTACTTTTTTAACAATTAAATTATGATTAATTTTATTGCATATATTTATTTATTTATATCTAGTTATATCTAGTTAAATATAATGGAAATCTGCTTTGCTTACAAAATTTGTACAAGTACTCCCACAAAGAACATGCCTCAACCAACTACTACTTAAATCGTAAATAAAAATAGAAAAAGTTTTGATAGATAATGAAAATATTAAATAATGTAAATAATAAATATATTGAATGTTCAATTTATTAGGTGTGCAGATAATTATTCTAATATTAAGATTTAGGTGAGTAATTTAAAAGTGTAGTGTATTTTTACTTTATTTGACTAAATTTACAGACTATTATTCACATTATTTACAAAAACTATTATCTACTTAACAAAGTCTATAAAAATATCTCCAGGAATAGAATAAAATATATACCATTTACAGACGCTTATGGCAATTATATACAGGGAAGTTTTATAGTGCCATTAGTTTTGGTGACTAAGAGCGGCATAAGTTTGACTTACAAGTAAAATACTAACACATGACAAAAAAATTAAATCTTAGATCAAAATGATTCTCTCTCTTATAATTTCTTATGATTACTTTATCAAAATAATTTCAAAAAAATAACACCAAAATAATTTTTTATAATTATTTTTATGATTATTTTTACCAAAATAATTTTTTTATAATTATTTCTGTTTTAAAAATAATTTCTTATAATTATTTTTACCAAAATAATTTTTTTTAAATTATATCTTTTTATAATTTCAAGAAGTTAACACCAAAATGATATATTCTCTGTTGGTTTTATTTTAAAAATAATCATAAGAAATTATAAGAGAGAAGAATATCATTTTGGTGTTAGTTTTTTAAAATTACAAAAAGAAAAAATAATTATAAAAAATTATTTTGATAAAAATAATAATAAAAAATTATTTTTTAAAAATAAAAATAATTAAAAAATAATGTTGGTGTTATTTTTAGAAATTATTAAAAATAATAATAAAAATAATTAAAAAATAAAAATAATTATAAAGAAATCATTTCACTAAAATAATTATAAAAAATTATTTTTTAAAAAATAAAAATAATAATAAGATAATTATTATAAATATAATTAAAAAACTTATTTTGATTAAAGTAAGCATAAGAAATTATAAGAGAGAGAAAATTATTTTAGTTTTAGATTTAATTTTTTTGTTATGTGTCAATATTTTATTTGTAGATTAAACTTACGTTATTATTAGTCATCAAAATTAATGCCATCATAAGACTCTCCTTTTATATATGTATGTATGTATGTATGTATGTATGTATGTATGTATGTATGGTGGACTCTCTTATAGTTAGAATTTTAATGGCTAAAGATGACCAAATATTGACTTTTAAATAAAATAATGATACCTGGTGGATTTGATTTTATAGCTTTTCAATATTCTAAACGGTGGTTAAGAGTGTGCAATAATTACTAACATATTATTTTGTACATAGAATTGTCATTTGAAGTTATCTTATGTGTTGTTGGGTCTTGGACAAAAATATTATTAAATCATTATGTAAAATAAAATCAAAACTGCTTAAATACAAAGTCTAATAATTTTTTTTGGCATGATTGTAAAATAAGGTTTATTTCTTCAATAATTAGTTTTTTAATTTGTTTGCATTTCTCTAAAAAATTAACCGTAAAAAAATTATAATACCCTAAAAATTTTATTAAGGTAGCGTTTGTTTGTAGAGACACGACAGAACAGGACACTGAGACAAAGACAATAGGACAGAGACATTAAAAATTATGTTTTGTGTATCGTGTTTGGATACGATGGATAGGACACTAATGTAATGTCCAGTATTATGTTTGGATACACATGGACATGACTAAAATATTATATAAAATGACTAAAATAACCATGTGATTCCAAATTTTTTAGTATAAACTAATTTAATAAATAATGAGAGTACGTAGGACTACAGACAGTGAAAACTTGAAAAAAATATTTTAAGCAGTCAAAAATTTTAATAAAAAATTATATAATAGTATTTACATTAAAATAAGATTTATAAATATAATTTTTTTAAATTTATTATTAATATGTAGGAATACATATGGTTAATATTTAACAAAAAAAATCTGAGTTTGATTAATAAAAAATTTCATTTAGGTTAATAAGCCAAATTAATTTTAAATACAAAATCAGTTTTAAAAAAAGAATCCATTTTTAAATGGAAAAAAATTAATTTTTGCACATAAAAATCTATTTTTATTTAAAAAATTAATTTTTTTATCTAAAATTTTATTTTTCTTTTCAAAAAATTAATTTTTCTTTAAATTATATAAAATCAATTACAATTTATAAATTATTTTTTAGCATTTTAAAATATCAATTTTACCTTTATAATATTTATCTTCTAAAAGTCTCCAGACTAATTATTTTTGTTATTATTTTTATTACAAATCAAATAATATAATATAAAGTTAAAAATGATGTTGAAGTAAGAATAATAAGAAAAAAGAAATTATTCAGTCCAATAAAAATTTTTATAAAAAGAAGAGAGTACCTGAGAAAAAAAAAGAGAAAGAAAAAGAAGGTAGAGATAGAAAAAGAACATGGAGTAAAAAAGTACTTTCTGAGAACAACGCAAAATAGGAAAAATAAGAAGGGGTAACAGTGGAATAATAAAAAATAGCACCATGGGCACAAAAGAAAAAAAATTCATAAAAACAGTCCGTGTCCCTCTTCCAAATCCCGTGTTCATCATTGTCCTTCGTAAAAAAGTGGACACAAAAGTATAAAAAACTGTCTCAGAGACAATATGTTCAGTGTCCATGTCTTTCCTTCCAAACGTTTTTTAAGAATGTGCTGTCCATGTCTTCGTGTCCTGTCTCCGAAAACAAACGCTACCTAAGGGAACAAAAATTAGTTTTTTTTTGCGATATATGTTTATAAGCTTTATTTTTTATATTTGTTTAAAAAATTGTTGGATTGTGGGAGTGTTTTTTTTTAAATAATTAGACAAAATAAATAATGAATTAATATTAATATATTAACATTTGTAAAATGCATGTTATAAATATAAAAATTAGCCACTAGTATAAAATATATGTTAAAATATAAATACATATATATATATTATTGATTTTATAACCAAAATGTGTCACATGTCATTTTTTCATTACAATTAAAATCAAATTTTTTTCTCCAAAATTAAAGAGTTCTCCCCTCCTCTCTTTCTACCTTTTTCTATCTCTCTCATTTTTTCATTCACTTTATCTGTTTTATATATCATTATCAATTATTAATTACAAATTTGACAATCAAAATATATATAGCATTTTCTAATTACATTCAAACAAAATTAAAATTTTAAAATTGAATATAGCTATATTATATATTATATTTATATATTACTAACTAATTTAATAACTAAAATGTGTTACATAACACTCTCTTATTAAAATTTAGAAAAAATATTTTTCTCCAAAATTACTAAATCTCCTTTTTACCTTCTCTTATCTACCTCTTTTTTTCTATTTCTCTCTATCCTTTGCACTCTATATATAATTTATATTTTATATTAGTAATTTGACAAATCAAAATGTGCCAGCAAATATTCTTTTATTGTAATTAAAATAAATTTTTTGACTTCTAAAATTAACAAACTCCAACTCCTATTCTTCTTTTTTATCTTTCTCTCTCTTTTCTCTTATTTTTTATTTTTCTATACCTTTTGTTCTACAAAAGATAAAATTAATAACATAATATAATTTAAATAAAAATATTATTATATGCATATTTTTTATTTAGCTTTAAATTTTTAATACTTATCTTTCAGATCTATGTTTTCACTTTTTTTTTGAAATATTTATTATATATAATTTAAAAGAATACTAATATTATGATTAAAAGTTAGAATTGATATAAATTTTTTTATGCTAATATCTAATTATATTTTATATATAGAGAGTAACAAATATTATTTTTAAATAGCAAACAAAAAAATTAATTATTTTTATTTATACAACAGATTTAACACCTAATCAAATATAAGAGTATACAAGTTAAATTCTTTAAATTTGAGATAATGAATGTTAAAATTAATTATTAGTAAAAAATTAAACTCTTTCATATAAAAATAATAACTAAAAAGCTTATTATTGATTTTGGAAGCTAAAGAAAAATTTTATTTTAATTACAATAAAAGAATATTTGGTGGCATATTTTGATTTGTCAAATTACTAATATAAATTATATATAGAGTGCGAATGACAGAGAGAAACAGAAAAAAGAGAGCTAGATAAGAGAATATAATAAGAAGGAGGTTTAGTAATTTTGGAAGAAAATATTTTCTCTAAATTTTAACAAGAGAATGTCATATGATACCTTTAGTTATTAAATTAGTTAGTAATATATAAACGGGCCTGCTACACATACAAGCATACAAGCAACCAAGTTGGCCCAGCCCAAACACGAAACACGCGCACGAAAGAGAGATAAGATGCCGCGTCCAAATCACGCGCTCAGCATTCGAACGGTTACGTATGGGAGACTCTTCCACTTCTTCCACTTCTTCCATTTCTCAAGGCACTTACAAATCAACGAAACCCTCTCATTTTCGAGCGAAGATCAACTTTCAAAATATAGAAATCGTAGTTCGAAAACTGCATCAAAACACCATCAACCTCTCTGTGAAGAAGAATCTGAAGAAAAAACAAACCAAGAATACTCAACGTAAGTGCATTAAAATACTGTATATTTACTTTTCTTCTACGTCGTTCTGATAGGGTTTACTGTTACTGTTGCTTCTTTGTTATACGTCGTTCTTCTGAGTTATACGTCGTTCTTCTTAGTTCTACGTCGTTCTAAGTTCTCCTGCTATTTTTGTTGATTTTTGGGGTTTATTGCGTATATTCGGGGGTGTAAACTGCTTAACCTTGTAATGTGGCTTTATATTGAAGCATGGCTGAGTGATATCTGTCTGATATCTATATGGATGTATCTGAATAATATCTATGGGTGTATGTCACTGTAATCAATGGGTGTATCTTGTTTGAGATCTTTGGGTGTATCTCACTGTTATGAATGGGTGTATCTCACTGTTATGAATGGGTGTATCTTGCGAATATCTGGCTGTCTTGACTCATATATGGGTGTATCTTACTGTTATCAATGGGTGTATCTTAGTTGTTATCAATGGGTGTATCTGAGTCATATATATGGGTGTATATTACTGATGTCTTTGGGTGTATTTTTAGTTTCAGAGAAAATGGCAGCAAGAACCAAACCAAAGACCTCAAATGTGCCACACATCTCCTGAATGATAAGTCAGAAACATGACTGAGGAGAAGAAGGCCATTGTCAGGGATCTTGGATTCGGTGGGTTGATGCACATCCCACCACTGAGGGTGGATCACCAACTCTTGAGAGAGTTGGCAAAAAACTTCAAACTTGGGGAGAACAAACTGAGGACAGGATATGGTTCTTTCCATATACCCGAAAAAAATAGGTGATGCGCTTGGCATCAATGCAACAGGTAATTAGCTCAAAATTATAGATTTATATTAAGTTGTTGCTTGGGTGTATATTAACCTGATGCTTGGGTGTATCTGAACTGACTTGGTTGCTTTGTTGTTTTCCTTTTTGTAGGAGATCTATTTCCTGAGAAAGTTGACTACAAGAAACTTTCTGAATCTGACAAAATAATTTATAAAAGATTCCAGGGTAAGACCCTCAAAAGTCTTACCCGATGAAATGATGGAAATCGGCGTTGGCAACGAAGAGGAACACCTGATGTTCAAGAGGATATTCATCCTCTACATACAGATGGCGTTCCTTTTGCCAACGACGATAAACAAAATATCGCCGGTGCACCTGGTCCCGATTTTTGAGATGGAGGGCATAGAGGACAGAAACTGGGGGGGCATGTCTTGACCTTCATGATCAGGGGCATAACAGACTACCAGGAGAAGAAGAAGAAGGCAATCAATGGCTGCCTCTTCGCCCTGATGATAATCTACTTTCACTTTCAAAAAACAAACGCAACAACAGGGTGAAAGACCACCAAAGCCATGGATTGCCAACTGGACTAAGGAGCAGTTGGTGAAAAGAATGAATGAAGAGAGAGAGGAAACTTTGGTGAGTAATCATAACAAGTTAGTGTACTTTTATTTACCCTAATGGTGCTAACTAAAATATCTCATGTTTCAGGGGATTCTGAATTTGGCAGAGACAAAAGAAAAATGAGAAAAAAAGAAAAAAACAAAAAGAACAGAAATAAAAAAACAAAAAGGAAGGCGAGCTCAACATCGTCTTCGGAGACAGAAACTACCGAGAGTGACACTTCTACCTCTGAGTCTGAGGCTCAAGAAGACTCGGAGGATTCGGGAATTAAACACCCCGGCAAAAAGGGGAAAAAGTAGGTACCATACTTGGGTGTAATTTCTTTATAGGGTTTGGGTGTATTTTGCTTGTCCACGTTGGGTGTATGTAGCTTATTAAGCAGGGTGTGTTTCTTTTGCTGCGTTGGGTGTATATTGTATACTCAGTTGGGTGTGTCTCATGAATTCAATTGGGTGTATTTTAGTATGTTCTAAATGATGATTGTTTGCCTGCAGAATGGACTCAAGAAAAAGAAAGCAGAGGGAAGAGGAGTCGGATTCTGATTCAGAATTTGAATCTGAACCAAGTGACGAGTAATGTCCTGAAATTATTACTCCTTTCTTTTGGCTTCGTTATAAAGATTTCGTGTATTAACTGAAGCGTCTGTTATTGACTTATAGGAGCGAAGAATCATTGCCTGCGGAGAAGGAAAAAGAAAGAAACAAAAACAACTCCAAAAGAGTAAGCACTTCTTTGGATAAAATTCTGTGATAAAATTAATTTTTTATTTCTGATTGGTACTGTTTTTTTTTTCCACCAAACACCACAAAAAAAAAAAAGTAGTTGTGGAGGATTCACCTCCTGAAGAAGATCAATACTTTGACGGTACAGTACCTCGTAAGCTTACTATGGTCTATCATCGTAATTATTTTTGTTAACGTCTTATTTATGAATGTAGTAGACATATGAAATATCGAGTGACGAACTCGATGAATGGCTAGGGGAAAACGTTCGTAAATCTGCTGCAGAGGGGTATGTCTTGCTGTGCTGTGTATTTGAGATTTTGGTGTCTTTTGTTTGCTAATAATTGTATCTTGTTTCGCAGGACAACCAGCCTGACCTGGGATCGACAGAAGATCGCTATGTGTCCTCTGAAACGTAAGAAGCTTTATTATTTAATAAATCTTGTTATGTATTCTGTGAAACAATATGGGTGTATTCTGTGCATCAAGTTGGGTGTATCTTGTTCACTAAGTTGGATGTATATTTGTTTTGAATAACATGAAATCTGTTAGACTACCGGCTGTCAACTTGGGAAGTGATGATACTTCCTCTCAAAGACGCACAGAACAGAGTAGTGTAACCCTGCCGTCTCAGAGCATGTAATTTCTCTTTCAAATAACCGTTACTTTTCTTCTTCTAATAACTTCTACTTCTAATTCTGTATATATTTTTTTTTAGAAAAAAAAGCCCTTTATTATTTTATTCAAGAAAAAAAAGGCAGCAAAAAAAAGCAAAACTGCAACTATGTAAGTTCTCAAAAAACAAAGCCCGTCTTCTTTTGAATTGTTCGGGTGTATTTGTTGACCTTCTTTGCGTGTATTTTAGGTTGACTCCGGACGATTCGAATATGATGGTTGTTAGGGAACAAACGCCGTCGGAAGCGCTTGCAATGTGAGACATGCAAGAATATTTCAACCTTATAACCTTAATATTTTCAAATATGTTGTTAACCTTTCATTTTTATTCTTGTTTAGAGTCCCGATCCAATTTTTTGTGCCGCCATTCCAAACAACCACTGACGCAGATTCCGAACCAACCCCTATGCTACAGATTGAAGGGGCTAGAGAAACGTAAGAAAATAGTATTGGGTGTATATTTGCTTAATGTTTGGGTGTATATTTGCTAAGAGTTTGGTGTATACTCTTCCTGATCGATTTTGTGCAACTGTGCAGCACTCCTGAAACCCCCAAACAACATCAAGAAACAACACCCAAGCTTCCCCCAGCTCCAACAAAATGTAAGTTAATTAGACTAGAATCAATCCTTGCTTGTCATCCGTATATTCTTATTCTTACTCTCATTCTTATACATACTGATGCAGTCATCCAGACGCCGAGGACGCTGCTGCCCTGTTGATGATGGCACGGACAGCAAGCTATGTTTCCTAAACAGATCTGCCGATGCCATCATTCAGCCTCGGGTTGACAGATTCAAGCCAGGAGGGAGCGTCGACGCAGGAGACAGAAAGGGAAAAATCTCCAGAAACTGCAACTATACTGGAACAATTGGACAGTTTGGTCCAAAAGTTAGCAAAGGGAAAAGACGAAAGTCCGCAAATTCGGAGGGAGACTGGGGGAGAAAGTTCTGCTAAGTTTGAAACACCGGGGAACAAAATCCGGATGATATGAAAGAAAAGTGCTACATCTGGGGACGAGACTGAAGGAGGATGCAAAGGGCGATACTAACGAGTTTGAGGAGATATGCACTGTGACTGGCCAAGGAGAGTACATTTTGATGAGAACGCACCTTGCATCCCTCCAGGCAAACAGTGATATAGAATGTCAGGTAATTTTAGACTAACATTAATGTTTTTACACCAAAGTCAACTGCAATGGTTATTAATTTAAAATTGATTTCTAGGTTGTATCTGCCATCTGCCTCATCCTAAACCAGAAAAAGGAAAAAGGTTTCATGCACAAATATACTGTCTCCCCCCAGATATTGTGGTAAGTGTTACTTCTACGAACTTTGGGTGTATTTTATGCATTGGTTTGGGTGTATTTTTTTAGCTTAGATTGGGTAAGTTGTTTATGTTCATGTTTTCATTTCTTGTATTGCAATTCTTGCAGAGCATGGCACTTTCTGATCACCAAAGGGGGAATTCATATCTCCGAAAACGAACAGAGAATTCAGGGTGGAAGCCTACCCCAATTTCATCCCCTTCATAGATAGGAAAAAATTAAGTTCGCATCCATATGTAAGTTTTTGTTTCGTAATTTGTTAGTACGCTTTTTTACTTATATGCCAAGTAAAATAACAGACTGTTGAAATGTGGCAATCTTTCAGATTTTGCTCCTGTTTGCCACTCGGGACATTGGTGGTTATGGCTGATAAATACAAGAACGCGGAAATGTCAAATACTTGACCCCTGCACAAAAAAGCTCCAAGCCATGAGAGAAAAGACATTAATAAATTCACTGTAAGTTCCCTCTGTCTTCTTTACTTTAATAGATACGTCTGTTTTGAAAGTTGAGTTGGGTGTATATTCTATATTCAATTGGGTGTATATTCCATATTCAATTGGGTGTATATTCCATATTAAGTGGGTGTGTCTTGTCAATTGACTCGGGTGTATTACTGACTTGTTTTGGTATTTAAGGGATATGTATTTTCGAGATTGATAGCATATGCCGGCGGGAAACCTCTCGAGAAAGGCGAAAAGGAGAAGGAAATTAAAGCCCCATATGTTAAAATTTCAGGCCAAAAAACAAGGTATAGATTTGTGACTCTGAACCTTAAACTTTCCTAAATGAGATTTGTAATTTATTTTCTTCGTTTTCAGCTATGACTGCGCTATTTACGTAATGAAGTGGCTTGAGTTAATAGAGCCGGAAAACATTAAAAAGGGGAAGTATGAATGGGATAACTGGACACAGGTAACTGTCTTTAGAAGTATATAACTCTGTATTACTTTACTGAATTAATATTTTGTTTAAACATAACATACTTTTTAATTGTAGGAGGAGGTGGACCACTACAGAGTGGAATCTTCCCGGATACTATTTAGTGAGTTGAATAGACAGAGAGATCAGGCAATTAGAGAGACTAGTGCTATAAGGCTGTCGAAGCCATCCTCTGTATTATTGAGTCCGTTCTGTCAGATTAATTCTGAGGATATAGAAACTGGGTAGTTTGTAAATTGAACAAATGATGTAAATGCCATTCAATTTATTCAATGTATATTTTTTCCCATAGTTAAACTATCTGTGCTAATAAACTGTCTGTGATGTATTTAAAAACTGTATTACAGGTGGTAAAACATAAAGCAAAAAATCAAGGCATACGCATATTATAATTGTTACACCCAACGCTAGTCTAATAATACACCCGAGGTTGAGTAATAATATACACCCAACTGTCTGTGCAGTATTCAAAATGAATGAATTACAACTACTAATATGAAAAAAAAAACATCAACTGAAAATACGCCCATAACCTGTGAATTTTTACAGCTTTTGTTCTATATGTATCTATATATGTGTCTATATGTAAATTGTCTATTAACAAAAATACACCCAAAGGTAACAGGGATTTTACACCCATACTCCCTATAACTATACACCCAAAGAGTTATCCCTGCTGCTGGTACCCTGAACTGATAATTTATAACTTGTCCCTGGTATTGGCTGCTACTTGAATGCGCCGCTGATGCAGCATCAAACAGGTTTATCTGAATATAACACTCACGCATTAGCTAAACAATTAACTAGAAAAATAAACTCAATCGCCACAGATTTAAAGAACATCACATTTACCTCGCTTAAAACTTTTGTCTTCTTCTTCTTTGTGGCATTTGCAATCTGTTTCTCCAGCTTTGAACCTAGCCTGTTTTTTGGACGTCCTCTTGTTCGAATCCTTGGCGGGCTTTGAAGCTCGTTAACGGATTCCAAGTTGGCGTCTTCGTGGGATAAAGAAGATGTCCCCTTCCTTTTGGCTTTTACTGCTTCCATCTCGGCCATGACGTTGTCGTACGCACGGTGCAGAATTGCAGTCAGCTCCTCTGATTCGGAGGCAAATTCGCAAATATTTTGCGAACGGAAAACAAGTTGGTCGAACCTCTTGCTTCTTGGCTCAATTAGTGGCTCGTCGTGGCTGCTCTTGATGTGTGTGTGTCGCCTCTTTACCTTCTTGCTCCATCGTTCCAGTATGTACCTAGCGGACACTTGGCTTACTTGTTCGAAGCTTAACACGCTTAGTGCGTGACGGCACAGTATCCCTCTCGACTCGAATAATAAACATTGGCATTTTACCTCGGGTGCAACTGAGTCGTAGGTAACCGCGAACTTGTCCAATATTGAGCTGGAAACTTGTTCTCCGACTTCGTATACTGAATAGCCTAGAGCAGAATTCTTTAATCTGGTGATGCAATTCGCCTTTCCTCTGAATTGGGCTTGGACTTCCCTAAACTTTGCTTGGGTGTACGCATCTTGAAACTGGGTTTCGATGGGGGATTTGGTTGCACATGGTATGACCGTATGAAAATCTGCAGCATCTGATTCTCTCTCTGCTTGCTCCCTGCTTCCGAGGCAATTATCGTACTGTTTGACGAACTGAATGAGCGAGCTGTTACGGGTGATGTACTTGTTAAAAATGAATGCATGCTCTCGCTCCTTTGTGTGCTTCTCATCCCTGCCCAGAAGTGGTGGTCCAGATAGATAGGAACCCATATGTGACGGTCTTCGTACAGATCTGCATAATACACCCAAACACACACTGTAAAATACACCCGAGAGACAGTACAATTTACACCTCTGCTGCAGAATTTAAAAACACATTACCTGAGAGCCACTTGTTGTCCGCAAGACCAAAATTCACCAGAAAATCGTTCCAATTCCTATCGAATGAGTCTTTGCTGTGAGAGTTCCAAACAACATGGCTCATTTGTTGTTCGACATCGGCGTGTGCCTTGTACCCGTTTAATTTGCTTGGAATCTTCTTCATGATGTGCCAAATACACCAGCGGTGAACTGTTGTTGGCATACAGGCCTCTAAAGCCCTTTTCATTGATGCGCACTGATCGGTGAGAAACCCTTTCGGAGCGTTTCCTCCCATGCAACGAAGCCAGCATTGAAATAACCATTTGAATGATTCAATTTCTTCGTTCTTCATCAAAGAGCATCCGAGAAGTGTTGACTGGCCGTGGTGATTCACCCCGACAAAAGAACCACAGACCAAATTATACCTGAAACGAAGTGCCATGGTCCAGAATGCAAAATCATTAGGTACACCCCAACAAATGCTTAGAATACACCCAATGACACGGCCAATATACACCTCTGCTGCGGATTAGTAAAAATAAATTAATTTAGCATCATAAAAAGGGACAGTTTGTTACCTGTTTGTATTGTAGGTGGTGTCGAATGAAATGACGTCTCCGAAATACTCACAGGCCGCTCTGCTTCTTGCGTCGGCCCAAAAGGCCAGCTTAATCGATTGATCCTCCTCGAGTTGGAGCTCGAAAAAGAAATTCGGATTCTTCTCTTTCATCCTTAACAAATATTTCCCGAATTCCTTTGCATCTTCTTGTTCGGAAACATTCCGCACTTCCCTGGTAATGTAATTCCTCACGTCCTTTTCGATGAAATTTAACTCGCGGTGACCCCCGGCAGCCGCAACAAATGATTGGTAGGTTTTGCTTGGTCTGATACCGGCCTCGTCGTTATTCTCTATCGTACGACGAATGGACATGCTTAGTTCCCTGTGCTGTTTGAGCATCTCTGCTTTGCTTGGACAGCAGGGGTGTGAATGATCCAGCACAACCTTTAAAATGATCCAAGCACCGACATCCTTCAATGTGTGTATATAAATTCTTGCAGGACAGTTTAAACCGGCTGTCGGATTGGTCTTCTCGGTTGGAGATATTTTAGATTTCCATTTTCCCTCTCTGCTACATGTAATCAGTTGATTCTTAATCTCGTTTCCCTTCCTATTTGTGCACCGAACTCTTGTAGAGAAACCTGCAGCCTTGGCGTAGTTCCTGTAAAATTTTCCGGCATCTTCAAGGGTCCTAAAGGTCATTCCGACCTTCGGAACAAGCTCATCATCAACAACAGAGAGAGGCTGCACAATAAACCGTGTCAGAACTGTGAATACACCCATAGATATGATACAAAATACACCCAATCATGTCTTATATGATACACCCGAACCGAAACAACTCAACTACAGAATGACCTTTAAAGCCATAAACTGTGAATACACAGACTGCAGAATACACCATCTCAAAAACTAAAAACACACACAATCATGTCTGATATAATACATATAATACAACTGAACAACAACAACTCAATTAAAATAACAAAAAACCAGTAAAGTGTATATACACCCACACTAATAGCTAAAATACACCCAAAGAAGAGATTGATCTACACCCGAGCGTCTGCTATAAATTCCAGATAATTAAACAATGTTCAGCAATTTTTAAACAACACAATGCTATACAAATTACTGTAAATCAAACCTCAGGAACTTCGTTAGATTCAAATTCATAATCCACATCGCCTGGATTCAGCGCAGAATCTGAGCTTGAAGGATCCATTATCTTCAAAACGAGTTCGAACTTTGATTTCAGAAAACAACAAATCAACAGAGAAAACGAAGCTCGAGTTGCAGAGAGAGAAAAACAGAACGTAAACGAAGAACATACCAGTGAGAAAAGAAGAGGAAAAGATCGATGAAGAAGAATGAGCGAAAACGCGCGAGAAGAAGAACAACCAAATCTCAAAATAACGAAAACGAAGAAGGAAACAAATATTTTAAATTTGGAAGTTAGATATACGCGGCATATTATATAGCGCGTGTGATCAACGTAGCTGGAGGAGCGAGTATTTTAAATTTATTATTTAATAAACTTGTAAAGCATACAAGCCCTAATGGCTTGTATGCAGAGCTTTTCCGATATAAATACAATATATAATGCTTGTTTGGGTGCCATTATTTTGATAAAAAAATATATTTTTTCAATGAAAAAAGATCTTTTTTTATTTTTTAGCGTGTTTGACAAATTTCTAGTAGTAAAAGTAAAAGTACTAGAAAAATAAAAAAAATCTTTTTTGAGAAGCTGTAATTTACATCTTTTTTTAAAAGATCTTTTTTTCTTAAAAATAGATGTTTTCCATGTAATAAATAAACAAAAAAATATTTTTATATTATTATACCCAAACATAATTGATACATAAAAAGATCTTTTTGTATGAGATACCCAAACATAAAATTACTTTTACTTTTTCATAAGATCTTTTTAAAAAAGATAACTCGAAAAAAATCTTTTTTTAGAAACTCACCCAAATAAGCTCATAATATAGCTATATTCAATTTTAAAATTTTAATTTTATTTGAATGTAATTAAAGAATAACATATTATAAATTTTGATTGTCAAATTTGTAATTAATAATTGATAATAATAATAATATATAAGAGAGATAGAGTGAGTGAAGGAATGAGAGAGATAGAGAAAGGGAGATAGAGAGATGGGAAAAATTCTTTAATTTTGGAAAGAAAAATTTGATTTCAATTGCAATGAAAAAGTGACATGTGGTATATTTTGGTTGTAAAAATTAGTAACATATAATAGATGTGTATATTTTAATATATATTTTATATATATATTTTATACTGGTGGCCAATTTTAGTGACTAATTTTAATGTACACATTACATAACCTTTTATTTAGTGAAGTTTTGGTCTTGTATGGAATGGTTAATTTCATTATAAAAAACTTCTACGATAAGTTTTACACAGAATTAATTATGCAATCAAATTATAAAAATTTACTGAATGATTAATTTATAAAGAGAAAGAGATTCTATTATTTGAATCTAAATTTAAAATAGTTGTGATCGTTTAGTTTGAATTTTGGTCTTTTTTAAATTTATATTTTTTTATCTCTTTCACACAATTATATATTGACATGTATATTTTTTTAATTATAATATAACCAATAAAATATAATGACACGAAATATTTGCAAGGACACTATTATTAAATATATTATAAGCAACATTGTCAACATATTAAAATAACAAAAAGATACTTTAATTATTAAATTTTCTGATATGTTAATTAAGTTATTAGAATTTTATTAATATACTTAATTTTATAAATGTTAATATATTTATATTAATTCATTATTATTTTTTTATAATTATTTAAAAAAACGAACACTCTCACAATCTAATAACTTTTTAAACAAATATAAAAAATAAAGCTTACAAATATATCTCGTAAAAAAACTACTAATTTTGTTCCTTAATAAAATTTTTAGGGTATCTTAATATTTTTTACGGTTATTTAGAGAAATACAAATAAATTAAGGAACAAATTATTAAAAAAATAAATTTTATTTTATAATCGTGTCAAAAAAATTTATTGGACCTTATATTTGGGTAATTTTGATTTTATTTTGCATAATGGTCTAATAATATTTTTGTCCAAGACCCAACAACACATAAAATAATTTTAAATGACAATTTTATCCATAAGGTAACTTCTTAGTAATTATTGCACATTCACTTAACCCTTTAGAATATTGGAAAATTGTGAAACCAAATCTACCAGGTGTAATTGGTATCATTATTTTATTTGAAGGTCAATTCTTGGTCATCTTTAGTCATTAAATGAGTGAATACCCCATCCGCCCCTGACAATTATCTCGAAAGGACAACGAGGTCCCCAAGAAAAAAAACACCCAATTCGACCCCTGATAATTTTTTTTGGGACTGATTAGCCCCTGTGCCAAAAAAAATAACATTGATTTTTTTTGGCACAGGGGCCTCGTTGTCCTTTCGAGGTAATTGTCAGGGGCCGGGTTGGGTTTTTTTTTGTCAGGGGCCGGGTTGGGGTTTTTTTTTGTCAGGAGTCTCGTTGTCTTTCGAGGTAATTGTCAGAAGCTGATTTGGGTTTTTCTCTTAATAATTCTGGTCAACAAAGATTTCACCTTATGAGAATATGAGAATGATTTGTCTATATGAGAATGTGAGAATGTAATTATTATCGTTGGATTAAATTGAATGACTAAGACTAATTTTAAAAGCTAAAATTAAAATTAAAATTATTATTTCTTCTCTTTCTCATACTAAAAGTGGAATTCTCTTTCACATCGTCTTTTCCTATTCTTTTCTTGTTGCATTTGGATACGAAAAATAAATTCCTAATTTTTGAACATTTTTTTGTGATGTGTTATTCCCTTTATTATTAGCTATGATGTACGGATATGAACACAGACATGAAATATGTAGATACACGAGTTTAAAATTTTTTATAAGATACCAGAACACGACATATATAAAAATATAAAGTATTTTTTAAATAAATTGTAACAATATTTTTACACAACAACATTTTTTAGCTATTGCAACATATAATATAAATAACCTTTAAAAAGTGTTGTCTAAAATAGTAAAAAGCAACATTTAAGATTTGTTGCAAAGAAATAAAATTATTGCAACTCTTTATTAAATAACATACTACAAACGTTCTCTTTGATCAATTTAAGATACATGTGAAAAAGCATTGCTTTATAAATTAAATAGGCAACACTTATAGTATTTATCTATTATACTTTCTAAGAGTTGCCTTTAAATGTTTAATGAACTTTCCATTGTAAGTGTTGTCTAAAGTTATTTCACTAAATTTTTATTTTATTTATTTTTTAAAATTACTCTTTTCCTCCTAAACTCAACCAAAATTAAGAAAAGAAGCACAAAACACATCAAGCAATAATTGATTCATCACATTCCTGGCTACCATTACTTAGAAACAAAACTCAAGTCTCGAACCATACCATTTCAAAATCAAAATCCTAACCCTAACTCAATTTTCCCCTTTAACGAAATTGACGCGCATTCTGCATTCCTCTCTGCTCGTTGTCGTCGTGTTCATCACTGCTTAAGCTCGCGCCGTGTTCTACTCTGCTCGCATCGCGTTCTGCTATAGTCTGACCTGATGTGTTCTTCTACCCTCGCCGTTCTGAGACTTCTGCTCTTTTCCGCCATTTTGAAATCTCTTCTCCACTCCACCGTTCTGAAACCTCTGCTTTGCTCCGCCGTGGTGCCGTGCTCTGTCCATCTCAGTCAAGTCGACAACTCTCCGCCGTTCACCTCTTCCTCTCAAGCCTCTCGCCTCTCGCCTCGGTCCTCAGGTATCTCTTCCTTGAAGGCGCCGTCGTCCTTGAAGGCTTGCATAGATCTCTCAGGCATGACAAAAATTTCTTCCAGATTTTACATAATTAATTTGGTTGAATTGTTGAAATAACAAAACTATTCAGAGACTTGTTTTCTACTTCTTTTTCTTCTTTGACTTCTTCAGTGCTCCATGGTCTACACTTCAATCCCGCGGAATCAAGCCATTTTCTCCACTTCTTAATTTGAAGCCTTGAAAAAAGCAGTAATACCTCATAATTGGTTCGAGACTTATGCATGTCACCAATTTCCAGTTATGTGGCTTGAAATGGTCCTGTGATGACAGGGAACTTGCTTCTGGAGGTAATGATAATCAGGTATGCTTCTATTAACACTAGTGTAGATTAAAAAACAAAACATGATTGAATGTAATGATTTATTATTATATGAGCAGCTATTAGTATGGAATCAGCACTCTCAGCAACCGGCATTGAGACTCATGGAGCACACAACTGCCGTGAAGGCTATAGCATGGTTGCCTCACCAGAGCGGTCTCCTTGCGTCTGGCAGTTCCACCGCCGATAGGTGTATCCATTTCTAGAACACTACAAATGGCCATCAGTTGAACTTTGTTGCCACTGGAAGCCAGGTTTCTTTCCTAAGCTGTCTATTGAGACATGAATGAATAATGTACAATGGTTCTATAATAATAACAATAACAATGTTTGATTAGGTTTGCAACCTTGCTTGGAGTAAAAATGTGAATGAGATAGTAAGCACTCATGGAATCAGATCATGGTGTGAAAATATCCATCACTAGCAAGGGTAATATTTTACTCGATTTATTATGGCAGTGGAGAATTTCAAGTAATAAAAATATTGAATTTGATTATTAGGTTGCAACTCTAACTGGCCACAACATGAGAGTGCTTTACCTTGCAATGTCTCCTGATGGTCAAACAATAGTCACTGGTGCAGGGGATGATGAGACATTGTGCTTCTGGAATATCTTCTCATCCATGAAAACACCTGTAAGCACTTATGCAGTGTCAAATTTATATTTGGCTTAAACGCACTTATTGGCAAGAAAAATTCCAAGGAAGACCAATTAAACTGTAAAGGAGATTGGAATCCAAACAATGCCATAAGCCTCATGAAGACTATAGTCGATTTGGAAAATCTGTGTCTTGTTACATTGGGTTATCTAACTCAATTGTGAGATTTCACATTTGTAGGATTTGCTAAAGATATATAAAGAGACCAGAAATGGAATGTTAGGACTTGATTACTCCACTAAGTTCTCACCATGGCTTGCATTTGGAAGCTTGTCTCCTCGTTTAATTGTTAACAAATTTGCTTTCATTATTCAATATATTGGCATAAAAAATTATTTGCTTGTAACCATTAAAGATGCTGTTTGATATTTAAGTTAGCTTGAACTTGGTAATGATTAAGACAGTGCAGTTGTGAATGCAATTGTGCCGCTTTTAAAATATGAATAAGTATATAGCTGAAATCTTGCTTATTTATGTAATTATTTGTTTTGACATTTCAAATTATTGCTTTGTTGAATAGCTGAAGAGTCAGGAGAATTATTCTTACATGGTGGTTATATCTACTAGTTCTTCTCCTTCCTATACAAGGGTTTAGATCAGTATTTCTTTTAGGGGTTTTATGAAAAGCAGGTTTTACTTTTATGCTTTTTCTTCATCTAATTTTTTCACTTATTTTTCTATGCATATTTAGAAGTGGTCTAAATTATTAGAGTTAATTAGTGGGTTGAAGAACATGTCTCAGTTTATATAAGAACTCTTTTCATAAATATATTTAACAAAAATGTAGTGCCACTGCCACCTAAAGAGGGTTTTGCCACTCATCCTTACAAGAGCTCAAGGTAACTAATAATAATAAATAGCATCCTTGTAATTATTTTTAATATGTAATTAATCTTGCTTTATTTGTATTATTTTGTGCATGCAGTGATTCAAAGAAATTTATTAGAAGTTTAATTTATATATGAAAGTTAGTTAATCAAGTAGTATTGGCTGCAAATTCAAAGAAATTAAAACATTAACTAGTTGAATTGCTGATACACGTGGCAGAGAAGTATGACAAAAAGGCAAGAGGTATTGGGATATCTTCTACAAGTACCAAAAGGACAATGTATAGGGTTGTTTGTTTATTATGTTTTATTTAGTTGATACTAGGTAAAATATTATTTTTTAATTAGAATTAGTTATAAGCATTTTTGCCATTGGTTTTATTGTTTTCGGAATTATAAGCATTTCAGAGCCCAATGGTACCTAGTTTGCACCACCATTGGTTTTATTGTTTTCAGAATTATAAGCATTTCCATTCATGTCCATTCCTGTCATGGCTTGCAAGTGAGCCTTTTATTAAAATTTAATTAGGGAATTATATTGTGCGATTCCACATGGACATTTTTATAGCATATAGTATCTGCAAAGCCTATGTGTGCAGAAATTTTAATTTCTAAGCTAGATGAGGTGATATATACTCCATTATTTCTTTCATCCATTTTGTTCCTGTAAGCATTGTCCTATTAACAATCCCCAAAGAAAAAAAGTGAGCTACAAAAAGATTTTTGTCTACTTAGAATTTTCTATTCCAAACAAAGTACACACAATGAATAATAAAAGGATTAGCATTACTATTATATTATCAAATCTATCCCTAGTCTTAGCTGCTTCCTTTCTCTTGCTTGTGTCTTCAAAACTTCCAGCAGCAGCACACAAACAATGCCAATCCCATCTTTAGCCTTGTTGAAATCCATGATGAGTTGATGAGAATTGACTAAGGTAGGGTTCTTACTAGAAGATTAGGAATTTAGGAAGAAAAGGTAAAAAGTGTTATCACTATAAGGGTGACATGCTAATTTCTACTTTTGAAAATTTTGTTTAAAGACAAATCATGATGGCCTTCACTAGACTCTTGTAGAAACTATTTTTGTGTGTCATTATCTCAATTGCTATATCTCTTTGTCTCCATCTTTATGATCTCTCTTTACACAATCCAAGCACTTTTCATAAGATAAGAATTTGAGTTACTTGAGAATTTGATGAGAATTTGATAAGAATTTGTATATCTAGTGTTATTCTTTTAATTTGATGCCTTGGATTTATAGGTTAGTTCGTAGGAGGCTATTGAAACAAATAACCTTGCTTCGGATATTGCTGATATTTTCATAAAAGAAAAATCTTCAAGTTCTCCCACTACTACTTGTAATCAAGATGGTGGTTTCTTGTGGAAGGATGGTTTTGCAAATAATTCGGACTCTATAAAGGAGGAAAAGGTTGGTTCTTTGTCTTTCACCGTAACCAGTGCGACTTCATGTCAGCCGAATGAATTGAATAAGAAATCAATTATGAGTGATGGGATGAATTCGATTCAGAGGTCTCCAGAACTGAAGAGTCCTGTTGCAAAGCCGGCAGCTCGGACCAAACTTCCTTTTGAAAAAGGATATAGTCAAATGAATTGGCTTAAGCTTACTCGGACACATCCTGACCTTGCAGGTTCTCTTACTTAATCTATTGCCTTAATTTTTTATTTAAAAAAATAACTCTACTTATTTGTAGCTTTGAATGATAAGAATACATGAAGCTTATGGTTGATTATTGTAGCTGAATTTAAAATAAGTTGCACAACAATTGCTGCAAATTTTTTATTAGTGTAGCTATTGGCTTAATCCTTTGAGCGAGAGACACAGCGAGTACAACATAGATTGTTCAACACAGAATTTACCTATGCTTTCGATCATTGATCATTGTTTATTGGTAAAGGAATAGCATGTTGCTTCCTAGACAATAACTCTTCTTTTGTTTTTCCAGTCATCTATATATAGAAGGGAATCATATAGAGGGGAATTTAGGAAGCACAGCAAATCGAAAGGACACCATCATTTGACCCAGCAGAAAAAGCAGGAGATTAAGGAAGCTTTTGAATTATTTTGTTGTGTATTAAGAAAAATGCTGCTTATTTTTTGTTGTGTATTATTTTGTTGAGAATTATTGATAAATATGTATTTGAAATACTAATCTAACCTTTTAATATATATTTTAATTAGAACTTTATTATTAGTTATTTTGTCTCTTTTATAATTTTTTTCTATTGTGCACAAATTTAATTTATTAATTAAAATAATTACACATGTATGAACAAAAAAATTTATTGTAAATTTTATTATTTTTTGTATTTTTATTACAAAAGTAACTTTTATTTTTGCCAAAAAGGCAACCCTTCTATTAGTTGCATATTTGAATATTAGACAACACTTGTATGGTTGCATATCCAAAAGAAAAGGCAACACTTGTATAGGTTGCATATCCAAAAGAAAAGGCAACACTTTAAAGGATTGCATATTCAAAACTAATAGGTAACACTTCAAAGGATTGCAAATTCCAACTTATAAGCAACACGTAAAAGAGTTGCATTTTATTGCAAATAGGCAACACTTTTTAGTAGTGACCAAAATACGAGAGAAGAGACAACACTGCAAAAGTGTTGTCTCAAACACACTTTTGAAGTGTTGTTGTTTTTTAACCAAAGGCAACACTTGGTAAGTGTTACTCTCAAAAGCGTTGCTTTTGAAACAAAAAAGTGTTGCCTTGATTTAAGGCAACGGCTGCATATGCAACGCCGCCCAAAAACGTTGCCTTAGGTCCAAAAGTGTTGCCATAAATCAAAAGCAACCTTTTGTCAGCCTTTAGGCAACACTTTTTAAATGTTGCCTCAACATGAAAATGTTGTAGTGTTAGTATTTTATTGATATTAAAATATAAATTAATTTTTTAATTATTTTTAATTATATAAAGTATTTAAAATATTTTTATTTTAATAATTAATAATATATTATTTTTAAACTCATTTTAAAACTACAAGTTAAGAATAAAGCTGGACATGCAGACAAGTGATAGTACACTATAATAAATTCGGGCTGAGGCAACTTTTTGAAAACGTTGCCTATAATACAGAAAAGTGTTGCCTTTGATCAAAGGCAACATTTTCCGACAAAACGCAACGCTTTTTGGGGGTTGGCTATACGGCCGTTACCTTTGGTCTAAGGCAACGTTTTTGTGTATCAAAGGGAACCCTTTTTATGGCAACATTCAAAAAACGTTGCCTTTTCTACAAAAAAAGTAACTCCACAAAAGGGTTGCCTTAGGGGACCCAAACACAACGCTTTAGATAAGACTTTATGGCAACACTTTTTACGAGTTGTATTTTCTAATATATAAAGCAACACTTGTCCAAATTTTTTTAAATTGCCTTTAAATATACCTAAAGCAACACTTATATAAATTTTTTCTGGTTATTTTTTTATATACCTAAAACAACACTTGTCCATATTTTTTTTAAGTTACTTTCTTCATAGACCTAAAGCAACACTTATCTAAGTTTATTTGCAGTTTTTTTTAATACTTAAAACAACACCTCATTGAGTTTTTCTTAGATTCTCTTTTTTTATATCGAAAGTAATATATTTTTTACCTTTGTTATATGTATATGACATTTGAAGAATATATAGCACACACTAACAATATTTAAATATTTAAATTCAATTTAATCAATATAAGAAAAATAAGCTAATAATATATATTGCATATATATAGAAAGGTCTTCCAAGTGTCAATTAACATACTTGCTAAGTTACCAAGTCAAATAAATAAACATAAGTAACAAAATACATATTTTTCCTGCTGTGCGATATTGCGAATTTGGCAATGCACCTTGCATGTGTATTTCATCACCAATAAGGCAGTAATCAACACACTTACACCCCTTGAAAAAGGAACCTAATTCTAAATCTCAGCATACCAACTAATAGAAAACTATAACTGAACTACTTTCTTGAGATCCTGTGGTGCTATTCACAAAATTCTATGGTCACAAGTAGGATATCAACTTGTTTCCATTTGTTCCCCACCTTCCTCACCATTTGATTTTGTTGCTTCAGAACCATTGGCATCTTCAGGGGGAGGTGGCAATGTTCTCTTCACAATCTCAACTATTTCTGTGAGCTCTTCATCCGAAAAACGAGTATCATAACACTATATGATCTATGTAACAAAAGCAAAGCACACCAAAACTCTAATTAGAACTACTCAAATAAATGCTAAACACAAGTGAAGATAGATAACAAACTCAAAAGCATATCACCGAGTTCATCGATTGTCTATGTCAAACATAAAAATGACATAACATAGCAGAGTGATTCTATGGCTTAATAATTCATGCACCATCATAATTACTTTTCTCATTTCAAAACAAATGCAACCAATCAAGAATTGAAATACCCCAAATTCACATTGAACAAGAAACTTAGAAGACAAGGTTTTGTCATTTATGTTATAGGCTACAAGGACTTAGATCATGGCTTTTAACACTTTCCAAGAACTCATTGAAACAAATGCAACCAATCAAGAATTGACGTACCCCAAATTCACATTGAACAAGGAACTTAGAAGTCAAGATTTTGTCATTTATGTTATTGGCTACAAGGACTTAGATCATGGCTTTTAACACTTTCCAAGAACTCATTGATGCTCTCTCTTGTTTGATCACGAGCAGCAGTATCAAAAGTAAAATTAAAGGACTGCTTTGTAGTTGAAACAAGACTGACAAAAAGAAAATCATACCATGTCCATCCAGTCTGATAGATGTTCCCCTACAGAAGCTAGAGCCTTATTGCAATGCAGCATGAGAAGATATAAAGAAATCCACAGATGTTAAGAGCATATTAGCATAAAGAACGTCAACAAATTGAAACATAAATAAATGGATAGCAACATAAAGAACGTCTTATGAGCAACAAGAACAAGATCCACAGAATTCCAATAATGTTAAGAACAAGGATAGTTCAATATATTACGTATGCACATGAAGATGGAAATTACGAAAGTTATTTATGTTATGAGAAGCACTAACATTGTCTTTCTTAGTTTTCAAAATACAGCACTAACATAGATACATAGTAGTAACAAGTGCAGAAAATTAGCATTAGCATAATAAACAAGGCAAAGAAAAGTTCTAACTTCATTCATGGTTATGCTGAGTGAGGTTCCACCAACTGACCTTCCTTTACAACTTTGCAATGATCCAACCCAACAGAATCAAGATTTAGATGTGGGAAAAGGTACTGAACTTGATCAACAGCGTTCTGAAACGACATCTTCATCGATTTGTTCCATTTTTGAAGAAGAAATGTTCCACCACATCTTAATTCTGAGCCAATGTTAAGCTAATATACAAAGGTATTTGTGAGAATAAATAGCATGAAACTTTGTAGTGCTTTTTTAAATTAAAAAAATAGAAAAAATGAGGCTTAATCATCCATTTAGTATTCAAATTATAAAATGGATTTTTTAAATCCAAACAATTTAATAGTAAATAACTGGCAACAAACCTATGACTAGTTGAAACCAATGAACATGCCAATTAATTACCATGCCATGACTAATAAACACCTCTAAAAAGTTATTTTACAATTCAAAACACAGTTACATAAGTTCTATGTAAAATTTGCACATACCTCAAAAATATTAGAATACCTCAGAAGGTTTAATACCCCATTAAAACACTCGCAGTCAAAATTGAGGCAAGCCATATGCTCTAGCGGTCAGAATTCCCAAGCTACACCACATATTACATTAGCATCTCCCTACAAGACAACTATGATGATATATATGACATCACATAGCACTCAAGAAAACTAAAGAAAAAAACAGACACCCTGAAAATTAAAATTTTAATAGTGTCACAAACTGCCTTTTCGTTCCTTCTTTCTTGTTCTTTTCCCTTTAACTTGAATCCTACTGAAAAGCAGTAAAAAACTTGAAATTCAACAAAATATCAATCAAGCCAATCCATACAAATTGGAATTCCAGACTCAAGAATCATAATAGCATGCTTAATTACCTATGAACTAAGACAAATGCTGATAAGAAATCCTAATTTTAATCTAAATTAACCTAATTAGCAAAAATAAGTTTGACTAAATAAAATCACTAAGTAAAAATTAAAATCTAACTAAAATCTAATGAATTAAATCAGAAAACAACAAAATTGGTTTTTGCAAAAACCTGAAAATTGAAGAACAGAGTAACAAGAAGGCAGTGGTGAGGAGGTTACAGTTGAGGGGTGGTCGCCGTGTTGCCAGAGCAATAGACCAGCGGAGGGTAGTCGCCGTGTTGCGTCAAAGCTCGCCAGCGAAACAGAGGTTGCTACGGTTCTACATGCATCTCCGGTTCGCGAAGAGGAGGATGCGAGAAAAGAGAAGAAGAGGAAGAAGGAGAAGAGAAAGAAGAGGGGTTTCTCGCCGGTGGTGGTTCGGCACAGAACGAGGAGCGCACCACGCCATCGCCGTGGAGAAGCCCGCGTGGAGAAGAGAACCGCACCGTCGCCGTGGAGGAGAGAACCGCGCCGTTGCCGTGGAGGAGCTGCTGTCGCCGTTAACGTCGTCGATTATTGGAGCTGCGTAGCTGACAGTGGAGAAAGGAGAGGAAGGGTTCGTGCGTGGGTGTTACTGGTGGCTTGGACGCTTGGTTATTCAAGGCTTAGGTATTCTCTTTCAAATGAACTCAAACAAATATGTTTTTTTTTTTTTAAGTTATTTGATAGGAAAAATAATTGGTAGAAATATGATTAAAGGTTTCTCTAAAAGTTTTAATTATGAACAATTTTAGATAGTCTTTTATAAATATTATTTGTTAAATTTTTTTGACAACTTTTATAAAATGTTCCATTTTTATTTAAAATTGTTGTCTTAAAGTTTTTATATTACAACATTTTATAAATATTGTTTTAGATATCAAAGATAACTTTTTTTATAGGTAACTAAAAATTTTGTTATCTTTGCCTTACTCAAAGGCAACTGTAAAAATTGTTGTCTTTGCCTATTTAAGGCAACTTTTGTTAAATGTTATTTCGAATAAGGATTATCTTAAGCCAAAAATGTTGTAGTAGTATTTAAGTGTGTTCAAACATATTTAATAAAAAAATTTTTATTTTTTATTTTTTTAAAATTATATAACTACTATAATCACAGAAATAATAATAGTTATTAATTTATTATATCATACACCTAATAACAATAGTAGTAGCATAAAAATAAGGAAGATAATGAAAGCAAAACTCCGTGTGGAAAATGGGGAGAGCAAGGAAGGTTCCGGGGAGCACGACGCATGCACCAAAACGCACATGTCGGATGAGTGTTAATGAGTATCGTGTTCGAAATGTATTCGACAAATCGAAAAACTATCTGTCTCTAGTTTCTATAAATTTTTCTGTTTCAGCCTACTTGCTATTAGTTAGTGCAACCCTTCCTTAACTTGTTTCTTACGTGTGTTGTGAAAATGACTAAAATTAAAGAAGACGTCGAAGACGACATAGCGCAAAATCTGTGCTTTGTGGCTCTAAGATAATCTGGATAAGAGGAGCAGTAACTAACAACTCAAGAGAGCAGCAACGTAAAGAGGAATTGTACCAATGATAATAGTGACGAGACTAGTAATAAAAGAAATAATACAGTATAAGAAGATGTTGAAAAATTAAAGATTTATTTTTTGTATCTAAACCCAAAAAGAAAAAAAAGAATGATGTGAGAGAAAATCTCACTTTTAGTCAAAAAAAAAATTTTTAATTTTAACTTTTAAAGTTAATTTAATCTTGACCATTCAATTTAATTTAATAGTAATAATTTTAATTTTAATTTTAATTTTTAAAATTAGTTTAATCTTGACCATTCAATTTGATTCAATAGTTAATAATTATATTCTCACGTTCTTGTATAAATAATTCTCTCTCTCTCTCTCTCTCTCTCTATATATATATATATATATATATATATATTGATGAAGAATTTGGTCGATGTTACTTGGCCATTACATAAACTAAATTATTTGTTAATGACGAAAACGAAATGTGCTCTTTCGGAAAAGTCGTTGGGTGCTGCCACGTGCTTTGGTTTGCGCGTTTTGGTGCATGCGTCGGCCGTCGTGCTCCCCGGAACCTTCCTTGCTCCCCCATTTTCCACACGGAGTTTTGCTTTCATTATCTTTCTTATTTTTATGCTACTACTATTGTTATTAGGTGTATGATATAATAAATTAATAACTATTATTATTTCTGTGATGATAGTAGTTATATAATTTTGATAATATTTAAAAATTATTCTTAAAATTAAATTAATGTTTTAATATTAGAATTTTTAATTTAAAAAGTAAAAATAAAAAATATTCTAAAATATAAAAAATTATTACTTTAATTTTAATAATAATTTTTATGTTTTAAAAAATGATATAATTACTATACTATTATAATAATAATTATTATAGACTCCACTTTATTATTATTATTATTATTATTATTATTATTATTATTAGATTCTAATATCATGTTAATATATATTTATTTAATAAATAGTATTTAATCCAAATTATATATTTGACAATAATTATTTTTATATAAATAATTACTTTTTTATATACAAGTGCATTAAATGAGATAGTCTTTTTATAGTGTGTGTTTGGATTAAAATTTACAAATGAGAATTTGTATAAAACTGATTTTACAAATTTGATTTTGATTAAAAATGACTTTATGTTAATATAATTTATGTTTGATAATTTTATATTAAAATAAATTATAACAAAATAAATATTATTTGAATTATATTATTTAAAATCAAGTTTAGATTAAAATTATTAAAAAAACTATGAATTTATATTACTCGAATTAATAATTTATATTATAAAAAAATAATAACAAACAAAATAGTTGGGCTATACATTCATGTAATTTTCTATCCAAGTTCATCCAAGCTGTTCCAATACTAAAAAAACCCAATCTAATTAAATGAAATGTGAAATACACGTGTCCCGAACCCCTGAAATGTTAACATTGAATGCGTCTTGAATATGAAACAATGTTCCTTCTTCAACCTTGAAATCGCTACTGGAGAATTTCGAATCTCTCTCAAAATCTCTCAAACTTCACTCGTGTTCTATGTCGAAACTGGTACTACTGAAGAATCGCGAGAAGATTTTGAAACAAAGAAGAAAAAACAAACGAAAACAAGAACAGAGATTGCGAAAATGTATGATAAAAATTATTGTTCATTTAAAAGCTTGCAATCTCACATTTCTCCTAGTTGCATTTTAGGATTACTGGATTGAGTTACTTCATTTAGTAGATCGACTTATTCTGATTCAATTATTTTTGCATAACTAGGGCATAGGAATGGAAATGTGTTCTTATTTTCTTTCAATTTAGTGGAGTTGGTCATTTTGATTCACTTGATTGTTAGTGTGTTCAGTTCAGTTCTTTTGCATGCAGAAATGCTTTTCTTGCTGATTGAATGTTTATCATGTTTTATTCAAAACATGAATTGTGTTCTGTTCAGTAGAGTTAGTCATTTTCATTCATTTGATTGTTAAGTGTTTAGTTGAGTCCTTTTGCATGCAGAAATATTTTTCTTTATGATTGAATGTTTATCACATTTTATTCTGAACTTGAATGGTGTTCAGTTTAGTGGAGTTGGCTATTTTGATTCACTTGATTGTTAGTGTGTTTAGTTGAATTCTTTTGCACACAGAAATATTTTTCTTGATAATTGAATGTTTATCACGTTTTCTTCAGAATATGAATGGTGTTCAGTTCAGTGGACTTAGTAATTTTGATTCACTTGATTGTTAGTGTGTTCAGTTGAATTCTTTTGCATGCATAAATGCTTTTCTTGATGATTGAATGTTTATCACGTTTTATTCAAAACATGAATGGTGTTTTGTTCAGTGGAGTTGGTCATTTTGATTCACTTGAATGATTGTTAGTGTGTTCAGTTGAATCCTTTTGCATGCAAAAATATTTTTCTTAATGATTGAATGTTTATCACATTTTATTCAGAACATGAATGGTGTTCAGTTCAGTGGACTTGGCAATTTTGATTCACTTGATTGTTAGTGTGTTCAGTTGAGTTCTTTTGCATGCAGAAATATTTTTTTTGCTGATTGAATGTTTATCACGTTTTATTCAAAACATCAATAATTGTGTTCGCTTAAGTGGATTTGGTAATTTTGATTCACTTGATTAAAATATACATGCTTGTGCTTGTCAGTGTATTGAGTGAAGTATTGACTAAAATTTTTTTCCTAACAACAAAATGAAAAACATGATGGTGACAAAAGAGCAGAAGCCGTGCTATAACGTAAGCATATGTACACATTAAATATATTTATCTCCTTTCATTCAAATAAACTCTATTTTGTATTGTAAATATATTATGACATACTGTTTCGAAACTTTGCAGAAAATTCAGGATCTCAGATGCCAGACAAAGGCAATAGCGAGGGTGTTAAAGGCAATGAGTTAGTAAAAGAAAGATATTGTTGAAGAAATGGAATTCGGTACGCCGGCACATGTCCCAAAAAATGAACGTCTCTCATAGCCTCTTGAGAGAATTAATTGCTTGCTATGATGACTATTATGGATACCTGGACATTCTCTATGAAAAATATCCATAACAACTAACAAGGTAGTAGCTGCGCTGGGCATAAATTGCGATGGTAATACACTTTCCACCTTGTGCTTATTTTGGTTCATTGCTTTCTTTATTTTCGATTCATTTGTGTACAGAAAATAAAAATGAGCCTATTTGACTGGTTAAAATATTATAGAAGATCATTTTCCTAAAAAAGTTGAGTACGTCAGACTGAATAAGGCAGACAAGTAGATAATTGACGGCTTCAAATGTGCTACATTGGCATTTTTGACAAAATCTGTCCTCGATATGAGTGTCAAAGGGAAGGAAAACCGGTAGAAATTTCGGAGGACTTTTATTATCTTTGTCCAGAAGTGCTTCTTGCTGCCGACGACGGTAAGCATGACTTCCCTGATCCATAAGCCACCTGCCCTTCGTGTGGACAACATCCAACAGTGGAATTGGATAACTCATGTCCTGAGCTTCTTGAGGAAGGGGATTGAAAATAGGAGAAAGGAAAGAAATAGTCCGTTGACAGCTGTGTTTTTGTTTTGATGCTGATATATTTTCATGAATCCAAGTTCCTTCGCTTGGATACACTTGAGGCTCCCAGGCCACCGTGGGGGGCCCACTAGACACATAAAAGGATGCTCGACCGGATTTCTCAAGAGACAACCGATACAATGGTAAATTAAACAAAAATTTTTCCTGAAATTTCGGTTCAAATGCTTCTAAAATACTTTGCTAAGTAATTAAGCTTGTGTTTTAGGGACTTCTACACAGAGCACAATCAAAAGAGGAAAAGACCAAAGAAAAGAAGGTGGAGAAGAAACCAGTTTCTCTAAAGGGGAAAGAGAAGGGAAAGCGGAAGAAAGAAGAAAAGAAAATTGTTGTGCTGGATCCTTCTTTGGAAGAAGACAGTTTTTTCGAATCCGAGAAAATACCGCCGACTAAAAGAACAAGACAACAGAGGCAGGTGAAAAAATAAAAGATTTTTCTTCTGTCATCATTATTTCTCTTTGTTGTACTTCCTTTGGATAATGATGCAGATCCCCTCCACAGGTTGAATGTTTTCCTGCATAATCCTTAGAAGTTGCTTGTTTCTCAAGCCCTTAGGCAAATGGTTAGCATGCATGAATTGTTTGTGGGCTTTTGAACTTTCTTTGGTGTGTGAACACCAAATTTAGTCTCTTGCCAATGTTTCTTATGCAACAAGTCAACTATTTATATGAAACCTTGTGCCTTTGCTGAAAGTCACCAAACTAAAAACTAAAAAATAGACAATGGCTAAGTAGTTTCTCTAATTGCTTGGAGCTAGCAACTATTTATGCAGAAGGTGAAAATGTGTTTTCAAATGAGATTTTTGGTGTGCAACACCAAACTTAGCTCCATGCAATACAAATAAAGCCACTCAACCTTTTTATTGAAATAGTTAGGAAAAGAAAACTACCTCTGGTTGAGTTGCCTCCAACAAGTGCTCTTTTAATGTCACTAGCTTGCCATTCCTCATTCTTGCTAAACTCAATTCTTGAACCTCCTTCTCTTTGTTCCAAGGGCCTCCCAAATAATGCTTTGCTCTGTGGCAATTTGCTGTGATTGTGTCCTTTGTAGCCTCATCTAGAAGTTCAAGGCTTCCATAAGGGAGAACCTTTGTGATCAAATAGGGGCCAATCCATTTAGACTTGAGCTTTCCTGGGAAAATCTTGAGCCTGGAATTATATAGGAGTACTTGTTGTCCTGGTTTGAACTCTCTTTTCAGAATTTTCTTGTCATGCCACTTTTTAGCTCTCTCCTTGTATATTTTTGCATTCTCATAAGCTTCCAGTCTGAAATCATCTAGCTCATTGAGTTGCAACAACCTTTTTTCTCCTACTGCTTGAGGATCAAAATTCAGGAGCTTAGTGGCCCAGTAAGCTTTGTGTTCTAGCTCCACAGGAAGGTGGCATGATTTTCCATAGATTAGCTGAAATGAGGATCTTTCTATAGGAGTTTTAAACGCTGTTCTATATGCCCAGAGAGCATCTTCTAATTTCCTGGCCCAATCCTTTCTTGTGATTCGTACTGTTTTCTCTAAGATCTTCTTCAACTCTCTATTTGCTAACTTAGCCTGGCCATTAGTCTGAGGGTGGTATGGTGTGGCTACTTTATGAATCACTCCATATTTGTGAAGGAGTTTTTCCGTCTGCTTGTTGCAAAAATGACTACCACCATCACTGACAAGACCCTTGGGCACTCAAAATATCTAGTGAAAATGTGCTTCTTAAGGAACTGAAGGACAATATGTGCATCACATGTAGTTGTGGCTATAGCTTCCACCCACTTTGAGACATAATCCACTGCCACCAGAATATATTTAAAAGAGTAAGAAGGAGGAAAAGGGCCCATGAAATCAATGCCCCAAAGATCAAATAGCTCCACTTTAAGAATGAAATTTTGAGGCATCTCATTCCTTCTTGATAGTCCTCCAGTTCTTTGGCACTCATTACACTGATGAACGAACTCTCTGGTATCCTTGATGACAATGCCACAATATGTCTCTCATCTCAGTTTCAGGGACACACCTCCTAATCATTCCATCCGGGCATCTTTTGAACAAAAATGGTTCATCCCACATAAAATTATTGGCTTCATTGAGTAGTTTTTTCACTTGTTTCCTGGAGAGTTCTTGAGGGATTTTTCTTCCCACTTTGTAGTTTGCTATGTCAACAAACCACGGTGCTTGCTGGACTTAGAAAAGATGCCCATCAGGGAATTTTTCATTCACTTGCTGTGGTATATCTTGATTGGCCTCTTGTGGCACTCTTGATAAATGATCTGCTACTTGATTCTCACTCCCCTTCCTATCTCTCACTTCAATGTCAAATTCTTGTAGCAGCAGCACCCACCTAATAAGCCTTGGCTTTGAATCCTGTTTAGACATTAGATACTTGAGAGCAGCATGATCAGTATACACTATAACCTTTGAACCAATTAAGTACTGTCTAAATTTATCAAATGCATATAGAATTGCCAAAAGCTCTTTCTCAGTGGTGGTATTATTTTTCTGTGCTTCATTTACCACCTTGCTAGCATAATATATGACACATTTAGCAGCTTGTCTTTCTTTTGCCCCAACACAGCACCAATTGCAAAGTCACTGTATCACACATAAGTTCAAAAGGTAATTCCCAATTAGGGGGTGTGATAATTAGTGCTGTAATGAGTTTTCTCTTTAAAGTTTCAAAGGCATGCTTGCAATTATCATCAAAGATGAAAGGGCTATCAATCATTAGCAAATTGCTCAATGGTTTTGCTATTTTTGAAAAATCTTTGATGAACCTCCTGTAAAAACCAACATGCCTAAGAAAACTCCTTACTGCTTTCACATTAACAGGTATAGGAAGCTTTTCAATGATTTCTATTTTAGCTTTGTCAACTTCTATACCTTTGCTCGAAACTTTATGCCCAAGAACTATCCCTTCAGGAACCATGAAATGGAATTTCTCCTAATTCAATACCAGGTTAGTTTCTTGGCATCTTTTCAAAACAAGAGTTAAATGATGCAAGCAAGTGTTAAATGAATTGCCAAAGACAGAAAAATCATCCATGAAGACTTTTAAAAATTTTTCTACCATATCAGAGAAAATGGAAAGCCTACACCTTTGAAAGGTGGCTGGGGCATTGCATAGCCCAAATGTCATCCTTCTGTAGGCAAAAACTCCAAATAGACATGTGAAGGAGGTCTTTTCTTGGTCCTTGGGATCCACCACTATCTGATTATATCCGGAATACCCATCCAGGAAGCAATAATAAGCATGGCCTGCCAATCTTTCCAACATCTGATCAATGAAGGGGTGGGGGAAGTGATCTTTCCTTGTAGCATCATTCAGTCTTCTATAATCTATGCACATCCTCCATCCAGTCACTGTCCTTGTGGGAATTAACTCATTCTTCTCATTGGAGATGACTGTCATTCCTCATTTCTTTGGTACAACTTAAACCAGACTCACCCATGAGCTGTCAGAGATTGGAAAGATTATCCCAGCATTCCATAGCTTCATCACTTCTTTTTGAACCACCTCCTTCATGGTTGGGTTGAGTCTTCTTTGGGGTTGAACCACAGGCTTTGAATCTTCCTCCAATAGAATTTTATGCATACAAATGGCAGGGCTGATGCCTTTGATATCTTCAATTGTCCATCCCAAGGCTGTCTTGTGAGCTTTTAACACTTCAATCAGCTTTGTTTCTTCTTCCATGTTCAAGGAGGAGTTTATGAGCACTGACAGGGCCTCTGCTTTTCCAAGAAACACGTATTTGAGATGAGGGGGAAGAGGCTTTAACTCTTGTTTTGGCTTCTCCCTTTCCTTGCCTTCAATGGAGATCTCTACCACTTCCTCTTCTATGAACTCTTGTTCCACCTCTATTTCCTCTTCTTGTTCCTCCTGGTAATTGGCTTCTAACATTTCTTCTACCAAGCCTTCTATCATATATACTCTCATGTAGTTCTCTTGCTCAGTGGGATGTTGTATTGATTTGAAAACATTGATGACCATTTGCTCATTGTGCACCCTGAAGATCATTTATCCCTTTTCTACATCAATAATAGCTCTTGCTGTGGCTAGGAATGGTCTTCCCAGGATAGTTGAGTTGTTTCCCTCCTCTTCTTTGTCCAAGATCACAAAGTCTGCAGGGAAGATAAACTCTCCAACCTTCACTAATAGATTTTCCACAATTCCATTGGGTGTCTTAATGATCTATCGGCCATTACAAGTGACATCCTGGTAGGTTTGATTTCTTCTATGGTAAGCTTTCTCATCATTAAGAGGGGCATCAAGTTGATGATAGCACCTAGATTGCAGAGAGCTTTCTCTAATGTCATCTTGCCTATGGTGCATGAAACTACAAAACTCCCTGGATCTTTAATCTTTGGTGGAATACCCCTTTGAATTACTGCACCTCTTCAGTGAGCATAATGGTTTCCTTCTCATGCTAGCTTCTTTTTTTGTTGATGAGCTCCTTCAAGAACTTGGCATATAGAGGCATCTGCTTTAATGCTTCAGCAAGGGGAATGTTAATTTCTAGCTTTTTAAAGACCTCAAGGAACTTGGAGAATTATTGGTCCTTGAACTCTTTTTGTAGCCTTTGAGGATACGGCAAAGGAGGTGTGTATGCCTTCACCACCTTCCTTTGTTCTTGTGATGATTCCTCCATTACTTGCTTCCCTTTCCTTAAAGCTTGTGGCTGCTCATCTTTCTCTTTAAGCTTCTCCTGATCTTGCTTGTCTTCTTTCTTGTTGATGGCCTCTTCTTTTTCAGCTGGCCTTTTGTCATTGTTCATAAGCTTCTTGTTAGTTTCCTTATCTTTCACCAAGGTTCTTCCACTCCTTAACTGGATGGCTTTGCATTCTTCTTTGGGGTTCGGAATGGTATCACTTGGGAGTGAGCTGGTTGGTCTTTCAATCACTGCTTGCTTGGACAATTGACCAATTTACCTTTCTAAATTTTTCATTGAGGCTTCATGGTTCTTATTGGTTAGCTCTTGGTGCTTCATCATCCTTTCCATCATTATCTTCAAGTTGGAGATTCTTTGGGAGTCTTGAGGTGGTTTTGGTTGATTATGGGGTGTTGAGGGTTGGTGAAAAGTGTTTTGGTTAGTTGATGGATTATTGAGAGGATAGAAGTTGGAATTGGGGTAGTTGTTTTGTGATTTTCTGTATTGGTTTTGGTTAGTTTGCTAATGGTTTTGGTGGTTTGTGTTTCTTGAGTTGTTTTGGTTTGAATTTCTTGGCCATGACTGCTGGTTTTGATTCTGGTTGTCTCCCCATCTCAAGTTTGGATGGTTTCTCCAAGAAGAGTTATAAGTATCTCTATGAAAGTCATTTGATCCAAAACCTTGGTTGTGAACATATTGAACTTGTTCCTGCTGCTGATCTTCTTGGTTTTCTTCATTTTGCCCTTATGTGGGTGATGGTTGACTCGTATTCACTGCTGTAACTTGGAGGCTATCAATCCTCTTGGCCATCATCTCTATTTGCTGCTGGATTTGTTGGTGCATCACCTTGTTTTGAGCTAGAATAGTGTCCACTTCTTCAAACTCCAATACACCTTTCCTTTGAGCTGGTTGGTGTTGCCTCTAATTACCATAGAAGTATTGATTGTTTGTTACAGTGTCAATGAGGTTCTGAGCCTCCTCAGATGTCTTCATGAGTTGTAGTGACCCTTCTGCTGAGTAGTCAAGTGCCTCTTGAGCTCTCAATGTCAGTCCTTCATAGAAGTTTTGAAGTTTATCCCATTCATTGAACATATCTGGTGGACACTTCCTGAGTAAAGCTTTGTATCTCTCCCATGCCTCATACAATGACTCTCTATCCATTTGAGTGAATGTTTGGACATCTGTTTTGAGTCTGATGATCCTTTGGGGGAAAGGGTAGAATTTGGCTAAGAACTTCTTCACTAGATCTTTCTAATTGTTGATGCTTTCTCTTGGAAATGTCTCCAACCATTGAGTAGCTTTATCTCTCAGGGAAAATGGAAATAGCAACAACTTGTAAATGTCAGGGTGCACACCATTGGTTTTCACAGTGTCACATATCCTCAGAAAAGTGGATAAGTGTTGGTTTGGATCTTCAAGTGGGCCTCCTCCATAGGAACAATTGTTTTGCACAAGAGTTATGAGTTGAGGCTTCAATTTAAAATTATTTACATTAACATTGGGAGTGAGGATGCTACTCCCACAGTGCCTTGGATTAGAAAAAGTGTAGGAGGCTAGAACCCTCCTTTGAGGCTGGCCATTGTTATTAGCCACTCTCTCTGGTGGATTAGGAGCATTTCCTTTCATTTCCTGGTTCTCTTCCTCTGATTCCTTTCCACTAATAATTCCCTTTCCTCTGGCTTCTCTTTTTATTCTTCGAAGAGTTCTCTCATCAATGTCACCAGAGGTGGAGAACTCTCTCCTGGCTTCTGTCATACAACCAAAACAATAAGAAAAACACAGAGCACTCTGTAGCTTGAGTGTAGTGAGAGTTAGTAGAGACAATGTCTCAAATAGTTAGTGTGCTTATCAAAAATAAAGAAAAACAAAGAAAAAGTGCTTAATCTAGACCACCACCTTACTTAATCATTATCAATCTAAATCAATCCCCGGCAACAGCGCCAAAAACTTGATGAGGGAAAAACGATTCCACACAAACTTGCCGGCAAGTGTACCAGGTTGCATCAAGTAGTAATTACTTACAAGAGTGAGGTCGATCCCACAGGGATTGATAGATTGAGCAATTTTAGTTAGGTGATGAATTTAGTTAAGCAAACAGTTGATGATTTGAGTGAATTATGATCAATAGAAGCTAAATTTCATGAAAATAAAAGGGAGAGGGGAAATTGATAGAATCTAAAGTGCAAAAAATGTAAATTAAGCTGAAACTTAAAGTGCAAGTAATGTAAATGACTGAAACTTAGATTGCAAGTAATGTAAATGGCTGAAGCTTAAAGTGCAAGAAATCTAAATCACTGAAGCTAAATTTCTGAGAAATGTAAATTTCTTGAAGAGTAAAAGGGATTTGGGTGCTGGGATTCAGAATTCAAGAAGAAAATGGAAATTGAAGCAAATCAGAAAGCTATTAGATGAACAGACTCAATTTAGTAGCAAAACAGAAAGGAAAATTGCTTGAAGAAACAAACAGCAAGAAGACTTGATTCAATTATGAAATTCTTAAAGATAAATTGAAGATCGAAGAAGAGAAATGAGATTAGAAAGTAGATCTAGATCTCAATTGCTCTCTTGATCAAGCAGAAAGTAATTGTAGAAGAAATCAAAAGAGAAAATAGCAAATGAAACTTAGATCCAATCCTTAGAACAATTGAGATGAAGGGTGAAAGATGATTCTCAGATTTAGAATCAATGAAGCTCTTCAAGCTCAATTCAAATTCCAAGAACAAATAGCAGAAGTTGCAGAAGAAAATGAAAACAGAAAGCTAGATCCAATTCCCAAAATCCCAAATTCAAAGACAAAATGAAAATTCCAAGTGAAAACTAAAAAATGTACTAAAGGTCAAAAGTGAAAAGTGAGCAAAAAAAGAGGTCCTCTACAAATCAAATTAACTCCTATTTATACACTTTCTATTTTTGGTTTTCAGAATTTGGAGTGGGCTTTTCAAGTTGGTGAAGAAGTGGATCCAAGATGGCTTTTCATTGAAAATGGACCAAGGGCAACCTCCAGTGGAGTGCTCTGTTAAGAAAGAAAACGTAGAGCTCCCTTGCCTTGTGCCTAGGCTCGTGCCAAGCCCTCCAGTGTAGTGCTCAGTGAAGAGTTTTAACGTAGCGCTACATGCCTTGTGTGTTGGTTTCCACTTTCGAGCCCTGGCTGTCCCCTTTTGCCAATTTCCTTATCATGTGTAGCGCTCAGTGAGTGAAGAGAATGTAGTGCCCTTTCTATGCGTGTGTGCCCCTCTTCGAACCTTGCTGACTTCCTTTTGCTAGCAATTTCCTTGCTTGGTGTAGCGTAGCACACCTTTGTGTGCATGGTTTGAACCTTGGCTGCTTTATTTTAGGAGTGTCGTGCCTTATTTCTTTTGGTGGGAGCTCGAAAAAGGTAAAATAGTTAACGTAGCGCTCTCTCCAATTGAGCGATAGCCTTGTTTATTTGGCTCCCTTGAACGCTCAGTTTGAAAACTCAACGTAGTGCCCTTGGCCTTTGCTTGGCCTCTCCATACTAGCGCTTACTTTGTGAGCGTAGCGCTCAAATAGAGAGCGCTACATCTCTTTGTTGCTCCCTCAGCCTAGCTTTCTTGGTGCAGCATTGGGCGCTCCGTTGGGTAATTGAGTGTTGGCCCTTACTCCTTTGTTGAACGCCACGCTTTATTCTCATGGGCCACGCTTTTTAAAGCGTGGCCTAATATCCAAAGCGTGCTCTAACTTCAAAAGTGGGCCAAAAATTCCTCTTTCCACCATTTCTTCACCTGCAAGCAATCAAACAATCTAATCAAAGTATCACCAAATTCACAAGGTTTCTTAATTATTCAAAAACCAACAAATTCTATCTTAAACCTTATGATTTTGTGTCAAATAAATGATGGTTGATTGATTTAACATAATCATGACAATCCACTCCAAATCACTTACTTATAGTGCAAGAAAGTGCATAAAATCTAATGAAACAAGTGAAAAATGCTTGAAAAGCTAGCATAAGATGACTTGTCATCATGCAACAAGTGGAAAAAATGGAGAGTGTTGAACCGTCACATCCATATCATGATGAACCACTCTCTTATCATGAACCTTTCCTCCCAAGCAATGAACCCTCATATCCACCCCAATCTCCAATGGATGACACTCTTGGTGTTCTTCTTCAAGAGCAAAGAGAGATGTAGCAGACGATACGAGTTCATAGCTACCTTGACTGAGGTAGTCGATAATTTAGATTCACTGCATTTCAACACTAAAAAAACTCCCATAGCTACATGTGGAGAATCTAATGAGGAGTGTAGCATGATGGAGATGTTAGAAATTCCGGTGGACAATTAAGAATGTGATTTTGTACTAGAACAATTGGAGGAAGCCGTACTTGTTGAAGAGGAAGAAGTGGTTGAAGACTTAGAAAATGCTGAATCTCCATGGGAATCTAGAGTTGTAGAGTATTCCTCAAAGAAGCTTGAATTTGATATTGAGGAGGGTAGTGCACAACCTCCAAGGCATATTCCCTACGAAGAATTGGATGGAATAGATCAAGAAGCAAGTTCCCTTGGTGATGATGATCGTGAATCAAGTCCTCCTAGTAATAAATCTATATCCACAAGTGAACCCCTTAAGCTTGAAGATTCTTCTCTTGATAAAATTGAAAGCAACATTGAGGTAGATCTCTCTTAACCTCTTATTTATAATTTGAGTGACGGAGAAAAGTTGGATGAATCCGGTGAGGAAGAGCTTGAAGGTGAAAAATCTCTTAAAAAGGTGGTGGAAGTCCTTCGGCAAGGTTAGACGGGAGTTGAATATGCTCTGTCAAGATCATTGGAGACTTCTCTACCTAGGTTGTTGTCTACTCCTTTAATTGAGTGGGTAAAACTTATCTCTATTAGCTTTACTGTCCCACTTGAGTATGGTATTCTTGAAACAGATGGCCAACTTAGGAGGCTTTGTGGCATTAAGCGTAAGAGAAGGATATTTAGTGATTGGAGTTGCAAATCTAGACTCATCAAGGTTAATATTTCAAGAGCTAGATGCAAGGGTTGGACTGGTGATCAATTGGTTGGATCTAAGAGAAGAGTTTGGTGCTTCATTGAGAATTTGAATTGCTTGCCACTCGGTTGCAACAATGATGATCCACTTAGAGACGGGTGTAGAAACAAGATTTGAAATTTCGGCATACAAGAGGATTAACTTTGGGAGCTCAAAGCTTGTGAAGAACTTCATCAAGGCTTGGTGAATTCACTTGGAAATGTTGGAGCTTGTTGGAAGTCCAAGCATTGGTGGAAGTTTCAAGATGACTTCAAGCACAAGCCACCATGACAAGGAGCTCACCAAATGTCCAACTTAAGGACTTTAACTAAAAGTGCTAGGTGGGAGACACCCCACCATGGTAAATTCTTTCTAGTTTCTCTATTATTTATGTTGGTAATAAGTTGAATTTTCAATTTTAGTTGGGTTTATTTGGTTTTCACTTATTTATTAAAGTTTGGCTTTACTTTGGAAGCTTGTTAGTTTATTTACAAAAAAGGGGCGCGTGGCCGACGCGTATGCGTCGATGCGTCAACGCAATCCCCATATATTTTCCCGAGAGTTGTGCGAAACTGTCACTGGAACTGTGCGTTTAGCACAATTTCGCCCCATGCATACGCGTGTTTCATGCGTACGCGTCACCGTGCATTATCTCCCTTCACGCATTTGCATCAACGACGCATACGCGTCGATCCTTCTTTTGTCCACCCACGCGCACGCGTCAGCGACGTGTACGCGTAGATTTAAACTCGCTAATACCCTAGACGCATGAGCCCTAGCCAGTCGCGTCCCCTTCCACCCTCAACGTCTCTTTCTCTTCTCCCTCCAAAACTCAAAAAACCTCCCTAGCCACCACTTCCAGTAACCATCAACCACCAGCCACCAGTCTTGTGACTAGACCGCCGCCGACCACCCTCTTCTTTCCTCTTCTCTCCTTCTTTTTCCTTCTTCCTCCTTTTTCCCCTTTCTTGGCCATTCATCTTCTCTGCCACCATCACAACTGCCGCGGCCACACCTTTGCCGCCGGTGAACCACCATCTATCACCACCGCAAGCCACCTTCGCCGCTTCTGTGGCAGCATTGTTCGGCGCTGCTCTCTCTTTCCCCTTCCAATTTGCATTTCTGTTTCCGCTTCCGAACCCTTCTAGGTTCCCCTGTTTTCCCTTTCTTTGCTTGTTTTACCCTGTTTAAATAATTTAGTTAGTACTGCTTAATTTTGCTTAAGTTAGCTAGTCAGAAATGTATGTTAGTTGCTTAGGTTGTTAGAGAATCTGGACTGGATAGTTGATTTAGGGTTTTCTTGATTACTGCTGCTGTTTGGGAATGACAAATTTTCTGTCTGTAATTGGTTTTTGGTGTTGCTGGTTGATCTGCCCTTGTGCTACATTAGTTTGCTTGATGCTGCTGCCTAGCTATTCATTATTTTTTTTGTTCTTACTGAGGTCTGTAATTTGATATGAGCAATTTCTACACTATGTTGCAGAGATGACAATTTTGTTGTTGCTTTGTTCTTGCTTTGATGTATGAATTTAAGTTGTTATTGCTGCTCTCTACTTGCTGTATGCTACTGCTGATTGAAAGTGCTGCTCAATTTAGTTATTTGTCTCAGTTTCCATGAATCTTCATATTAAGCTTATGGTTGAGTTGTTTTGGATTCATATAAGTTGTTTGACTGCTGCTATGCTGATTTGAGTTGTTTTATTTTGCTTAATATTGCCTGAATCATATGGATTTGCTGTTTCTTGTACTTGTTTGATTTATTTTGGATTCATATGAGTTGTTTTGCTGCTGTTCGTTTATTCGGGAACATCCTTTTTACTGCCAGAATGCTGCCCAAATTTTTTCTGAAAATTGTTTTACTCTTAACTTCTACTCATGAATTGACTTTAGTACTTTTGACTTTTGATTTATTTGGTTTAAACCAAAGCCAATTCATGGGGTGATGGGTTAGCATTTCCGTTCCTTTTGGTTCCCTTTCTATTTGAAATGCATTGCTGATTATTTCAACTCTTTTTGTCCTTCTTGAATTACATGTTTCATCATCAATGACTTGCATTGTATGCATGGATGTGAGCTTGCTTGTTCTTAAACCTTTTGAACTTCTTTTAGTTAGAAACTACATTACCATGCCATTAATTTTAACCCATTTCTCTAACTTTTAACTTAATTGACTTTCTAATTTTTCTTTTTAGTTTTCACCCTTTTCGAACAAACTCTTTTAGTTTCTTTCGAGGCATGATACTTGTTGTTTCTTAACAAACAAGCATTCTGAATTTCATTATATAGATTCTTGGATTGTGATTTCTGATTGATTTTTTGAATCCTACTTTTCTTTCATTCCAAGGATTTATCTCTTTTTAACTCACTTCATGCTTTAGCTTTAACTCCTCTCTTGCCTATCTTCTGTTTGTTTTGCTTACATATTGTGTGCCTTTCTGTTTCTCTGCTTTGATTTGATAATCTGCACCCTGAAAATTCTGTTTTTCAGGATGTCTGATAGGAAAAGAAAGGCTAAGGCCAACTCCAGTAAAAGGAAGAGAGGACAGTCATCTGTTGTTCTATCGGATGAATTTTGGTGTGAAAAGAAATTTTTTGATCAAGAAAAAGCTAATCAACTTGTGCCTGCTAACGACTCAGTCAAATTTGCTAACCTTTACTGTGAACTCCAATTTTCGATATTTGTGGCAAAACGAAACCTCTACTTGGAAAGGAAGCTCAGAATACCAACCGATTTGAGGAAGTATACTGAACATCAAATTGAACGGAGAGGTTGGGTATTTCTCGATAGGGAGTTAGCGGATGTGAACGCATCATGGGTCCGTGAGTTCTATTCCAACTATTATCAGACAACCCTCGATGCAGTTCAGCTCAGGGGCAAGCAGATCTTGGTTACAGAAGAGGCAACACAGGATATCCTCCACTTCTGGCCTAAAACAGATGACACAAATGATTTTCAGAAGGCCGAGGAGGCTATTCATTTTATGAGTTTTGATTGGGATGCCATCTGGCATACTATAGCCATTGATCCAGATGTTCCGTGGACTATGGGAAAGTCGAAGGAAACTCCACGGGGTATCAATGTTGATTATCTCAATGATGAGGCTAGGCTATGGCAACAGATATTGAGCAACAGTGTCTAAAAAAAACTTAAAGAAGTTGATCGTCTTAAATTTCATATTGTTAACTATCTTAGTCAATTGAATTATGTAAGTATTTATTTTATTTTTTTCGATTTAAATGTTAACATAATAAATTTGTATATTTAATGTTGTTTATAGATTAAATAGTAGTATTAAAATATTTTCTGTAGATATAAACTAGTTTTATATGTGTGTGTAGTTAGTTTATATTAAAAATAATAATCTAAGGGTGTGAGTAGAGATAATACTCAATTTGGTCACTCAACTTAAATTCGAGCTTTAATTTAGTCCTTGAAGTTTCAATTGCCTCTATTTAGTCCTTAAAATTTGTGAATGTGACTTATTTTAGTCCCTAGGATCATTTTCGATGCACAAACATAACGGAACGCGCCATGGAAAGCTGAATGCCACGTTGGACTTTGTAAAACAACGTTGTTTTGGTTTTGAAACTCAAATAGCCTAAAAAGCTGGATTCTATGGTGCCTTTTATTGTGGTGTCTAAATTGCCTAACTTATTTTTATAAGTAAAAAGTAAAATATATAAAGTAAAAATAAAATATTTAAAGTTTATTAAATATTATTTCTTTGCCTTTTTTAGTAAGTTAGGCACCATAACATTCACCGCCTAAAAAAATATCGTAAATGGTATTTAGTGAAACTTTTCCTCCTAAAACAAGTGATCCAGCGTCGTTTTTTTAACTATTTGAGTGCCAAAATTAAAACGGCGGCATTTTACAAGTTCTGGCATGGTATTTGGTTGTGCACATCAATATTTCATTAACATTTTTATGATAGAAATTTTTCTAGGGACTAATGTGAGTCACATTTGTAAAGTTTGGAGATTAAAAAAAATCAATTAAAATTTTAGGGACTAAATTGAGTTTCACATATAAATTTAGGGACCAAATTGAGTATTAATTCAATTTATTTTATAGATTTATTAATTGTATTTGTTAAAAAATAATAGCAATTATTATTGAATTTATTGGTTAATTTTATTGATAATAATACATAGTAGAATATTTGCTATTTTGTATTTAGTGTTAGTGCGTAACAATTTAATAATTAAGCAATGTTACCAAATTAATTAATAGAATTTAATTTGAAATTTGTGAACAATTTGATTAATTATTTTAGATTGTATGAGAATATAAATTATAATTGTTTGTTTAATTTATTAGTCATACTTTTATCTAATAGAATAAATAGCATTTTAAATTTTAAGTTTTCAATAATATTAGGATTAATAATATAGTTAAAATGCTAATTTATAATTTTGAGAAAATTTTAATGTTATTTGTTAGAGATTAGAAGTAATTATTGCTATAATGTTAATAACTAAGCTAATAGAATTAATTATTACTTACGGTATATGTAGCAATATAATTAGTTATTTTACTTTGGCGTATGTATATGCAAAAAAATTATTTATAATGATAATTAAGTTAAAAATTGATTTAGTGGATAATTTTATTAAGTATACTAGTTAGTTTAATATAAAAGTTAGTTTAGTATAGTGGTTGAAATAGTTTATAATATTCATGTTAGTTATAAGTGTTTTAACTTATATAGTTATATATGATTAATTAATTGAGATAACTTGAATTATTATTTGTCTATGTTTTGTAGAGTATACTAATCTTGAGACCTATCCATATGAATTTACAGAATGCATCCAATCCGATTGTCAAGTCTATTTTGTTGGCTATTGAATTTTATCACGTATTTTAAATTGGAGTGATCCAAGGTCAGTTGGCTTTGGCAACAGCTCTAATATAGAGATGATATCTCGATACTTACACTTTTTAATTTTTGTTTGGTGAGTGCAGTTTTATGTTGAAAGATATGGCTCTAATTTTAGGTATTCTGATAAATAACTTTCCCGTGACAAGAACAACCATGACTAATCATAAGGTTATGGAAGCTAAATGCTTACATCAATTTGGGATTGCACTGAAGACCAGTAATTGTAGAGGAAGTTATATCAAGATAACTTGGATTAGAAATCTAAAAGATGGATTACATCTAAATGATTGAGTTGCCATCGAGAAGTATGTGAAGTGTCGTATATTATTGTTGTTGTAACACCCTAACTATCAAAATGTCACGCTTCCGCCTGCGCCACTCTGATAGCTCAGGTATTACGATGACTCTTACCCTATTTAATACTAAAATATAATCCTGTTTAAAATTTAGACCGCATTTTTCAAAAACATGCATTCATACTTACAATATAAATTACAATACTCACATGATATATATATATATATATATATATATATATATATATATATATATATATATATGTATGTATGTATGTATGTATGTATGTATGTATGTATACGTACATATTAATTTTCAAGTATCTCATACCAAAATCCTATCCCTCTTACAAAACTTGCAAGGTTAAAGGCGAGGGGAACATAAATACTAATACAATACAAAAATATCATCTAACAGAAAAGAAATAATCTCTTCCGAACTTCGTCGTCCGTAACTTGAAAAAGAAAAGACCTGTAGGGGAGTGAGAACATCATTCTCAAAAAGGTTCTCACTATAAGGTAGCAGAATTACTATAATAGGATATGCGAGATAAGATTGTTACAGTGATTATAACCACCTTATGCATCTTTTCAAAAACAAAGCTTTACTATAAAAGAAAAATCTGTAAATCTTTTCTGAAAGAGGAACTGTTCATTTCTTAAAAATTCAAAAGCTTTTCAAAAGGTTTATTTATGTTGAACCAAATTAGTTTTTCATACTTTTCCAAACCAGAAGCATCAACCAGACATGGCCTTCGACCCACCTCATGATCAACCACGGCTCTAGGCCCAAACAACCCAAACAACAACCAATTACCACAGTCCAATGGAGTCTCAGCCGCAAACACAAATAGTAAAGTTCAAGTACAAACAAATAGTTACTGCAAGTAGAACAATTAGCAGTTAATCACAAGTAATCACAAAGGCAACCAAGTACAATATACACACCCAAACAATGTCACATAGATGCATATGATGAATGCCTGTCCTAGTGGCTGATGATATCATATGTCGGTTATAAAACCAACCCGACAAGTCCTGGTAACTAACCCTTGGACTGTCCCTCTGTCGTGCATCCCCAACTCGAGTTATTCACAATCATAATTATAATTCACATCGAACACCCTCACTGGTGTATATTCATGGGGGCGAGCTCATCCGGAACTTTTACAGTGTCTGGCCACACTTACGACATAGGGTCATCAGAGTATCAAGTCTCCACCTGGAGCACATGGTGGCTAGCCACTGCTTTCACCCAGGAAAACTCGTATCTCAGATAGGTAAAGTGCAACAAACACAATATCAATCACTCAGCATATCTGCATTTATTCTCATCTATAAATCAATATTCATCTCAGCCATCTGGTTTAAATTCATGATTCATAGTTAGCCATGATTCATTATCATATACAGCCATTCCGGCTCATAACATATTCGACAAACAGCCATAATTCATTATCATATATAGCCATCTGGCTCATAACATAACAGCACTTCCACCATCCAACATCATCAAACATATAATCATCATTTAAGCCATAAATCACTTTTCTCAAAGCACTTTTCTTTGAAAAATCAATTTCAATTCATCCCAGTCTTAACTTCAAAAATCCACATTGCCAAATCACTTCTAGCTTATAAGCCATCTTTCTCAAAAGAAATTTTTTCTTTCAAAACAAGCCACATTTCTACAACACCCTTCTAAAACTTCCAAACAATTCAGCAACTAGGCCAAATTAAAAATCTCTTTTGAAAGATCAAAAAATCAGTCATCCTAAAACGAAATTTGGTAATAAAAATTTCTCAGCAGAGTCTCAAGATTTTAGGAGAGGACAACCTATCTCAATTTCTCAAAAATTCATTGAAACTCTTAAAATCATAGATTCTTGGTTAAAGTAAATAGAAATAGAATTTACTGTAAAATCGAATCATATAAAGTCACAATTCCAACCCAATCTAAAACCAATTCACTTGCAACGGAGCCAATTCATTTAAATCAAAACCACTTTCAGGTTCCTTCTTAAAACCAATTCTCTGACTTCTCCCAAATTGTCATAAACGCAATTATACAATCAAAGTCCAATTTCCTTTAAAATCACTAAAAGCTCCTCTAAACGATATCTTTAAGTCTAACCAAAAGCAAAAGTCCTTCTTATATTAAAAATCAATATTAGAACATAATATTTTCCTTCAGTGATTCAAAATGGTAAAATAATTCATTTCTAAATAAATCGAACTCAAGACATATATTTTACTTAAATAAATTAAGCTCGAAAACATAAATATTTTCTTAATAAATCAAATAATACAATTTCTCAAATCCAAACCTTTTTAAATAACTTTTCAAACAAAGTCTAGGATTTTTATAGAAATTTCGGCAACACCTCCCCTAAAACTTGGACTTTGCCACCCGGTTCGGGTCCCAACCAAACCATTCCACAATCCTTTTCAACGTCCAGAACCAAAAATCAATTCAAAAGTAAGCTAAATCCAACAGTCACCTCATTTTCATATCTCAAGGAAACCGTTTCAAGATCAAATCATTATCAACCGATTAAACTCATTTCCGAAACTTTAAAAAAAATAGTTCAGCAACAATCCATTTATCAAAATCAAACAATAATACAATCAAACATATAATCATATTCATCCAAGCCAGCCAGACAATACATAAGACTTATACAATCACTAAAAAGTATAAAGTTCTCACATCAGTATCCATTTATAACAATTCCAAAATATAAAATGACCTTTTAGACAAACCCTACCTCAAAGTTGACCCCTTTAAAGTTAACGCGTCAAGAGTCCTCTTTCTATTTTAACTCGCGGCAGTAACCTCAGTGATCACAGGCAATATCAACAACGACAATCAAGGTTCACAGCAACGATGACTTATCTGACGTAAATTGGGATTAAAGCGAAATGGATATTAAATAAAATTACAACATAATTGTCAATAAAGTACTGAGGTAAAAAGGAAAGAAACTGAATAGTCTCACCACGAGAAACAAAGCAAGATGACACCGCATTTACAATTATTTTAATCGTACAATTTCCGAAACTCAACCCTGAGATATTAACATTGCAAAATTCTCAATAATTGAAAACGGGATACCAATACCGAGAGTTCAAAATAAAATACACTTACGATAACAGCAGAACAGACGAGCCGCAATCCCAAACTGACCCGACAGTGGCTCCGGTAGTGGCGAAAAGCTCCGGTGGATCAACTAAAATAACCACGCAGCATCAAAACCTTCTCGAAATTCAAAAGGACATAAACCATAATTAAAACCCTTACCGGCAGAGCGTTATCTGGCGTCAGAGGCAGCTTCGTCCCCTCTCATCCATAATTAACCACGATGGAGATGAAAGCTGGAAATGACGACGATGGTTCCGACGGAAGCGACTCCGGCGACACGAACAGTGGCTAGGCACGGTGGTTAGACCCCCAACTCAGCCTCAGATCTCTCTTGTCTACTCTACTCCTGAACTCTCTCTCTCTCTCTCTCTCTCTCTCTCTCTGGCTCTGCCATAAGTGACGGCGATGACTCCATGACGGGAACGACGATGGCGCGGGTTCAGCAGCCACGGCGATGGGCTTCACGGTGCTCCCCCTCGCGCATCCTCTGTGCACGACTCCAACGGCGGTAGATCGGCGAGGACGAGCTCCTCTAGGTCACACGCGGCAGCTGCTACCTCGAACCCTCCTCTGGACTCAGCTCAACAGCGATGGCTCCACGGCGACGACGAGCCCGTGGCAGGCGCGACGCTTGGTGCACGAAATTGTGATCACTACTTTTCACAACTCAAATAATCCCCGGTAATGAATCCAAAAACTTGGTGCTCAATACCATGGTATAAACATAATTTCACAACTTCGCACAACTAACCAGCAAGTGCACTGGGTCGTCCAAGTAATAAACCTTATGCGAGTAAGGGTCGATCCCACGAAGATTGTTGGTATGAAGCAAGCTATGGTCACCTTGTAACTCTTAGTCAGGCAGACTCAAATGGTTATGGATGATATATGGATAAAACATGAAGTAAAGATAGAGATACTTATGTAATTCATTGGTGAGAACTTCAGATAAGCGAATTGAGATGCTTTGTCCCTTCCGTCTCTCTGCTTTCCTACTGTCTTCATCCAATCCTTCTTACTCCTTTCCGTGGCAAGCTGTATGTTGGGCATCACCGTTGTCAGTGGCTACAGTCCCGTCCTCTCAGTGAAAATGTTCAACGCACCCTGTCACGGCACGGCTAATCATCTGTCGGTTCTCAATCAGGTTGGAGTAGAATCCATTGATTCTTTTGCGTCTGTCACTAACGCCCAGCCTTCAGGAGTTTGAAGCTCGTCACAGTCATTGAATCATTGAATCCTACTCAGAATACCACAGACAAGGCTTAGACCTTCCAGATTCTCTTGAATGCCGCCATCAATTCTAGCTTATACCACGAAGATTCCGATTAAAGAATCCAAGAGATAAACATTCAAGCCTTGTTTGCTTGTAGAACGGGAGTGGTTGTCAGGCACGCGTTCATAAGTGAGAATGATGATGAGCGTCACATAATCATCACATTCATCAAGTTCTTGAGTGCGAATGAATATCTTGGAATAAGAACAAGCTGAATTGAATAGAAGAACAATAGTAATTGCATTAATACTCGAGGTACAGCAGAGCTCCACACCTTAATCTATGGTATGTAGAAACTCCACCGTTGAAAATACATAAGAACAAGGTCTAGGCATGGCCGAATGGTCAGCCTCCCAATGATTTAAGAACTAGACGTCCAAAGATGATCCTAAGATGATCTAGAGATCTGAAGTGATCAAAAGATGAAAATACAATAGCAAAAGATCTTATTTATAAAGAACTAGTAGCCTAAGGTTTACAGAAATGAGTAAATGACAGAAAAATCCACTTCCGGGCCCACTTGGTGTGTGCTTGGGCTGAGCATTGAAGCATTTTCGTGTAGAGACTCTTCTTGGAGTTAAACGCCGGCTTTTGTGCCAGTTTGGGCGTTTAACTCCCATTCTTGTGCCAGTTCCGGCGTTTAACGCTGGGCAGTTTTGAGCTGATTTGGAATGCCGGTTTGGGCCATCAAATCTCGGGCAAAGTATGGACTATTATACATTGCTGGAAAGCCCAGAATGTCTACTTTCCAACGCCGTTGAGAGCGCGCCAATTGGGCTTCTATAGCTCCAGAAAAGTTACTTCGAGTGCAGGGAGGTCAGAATCCAACAGCATCTGCAGTCCATTTCAGTCTCTGAATCAGATTTTTGCTCAGGTCCCTCAATTTCAGCCAGAAAATACCTGAAATCACAGAAAAACACACAAACTCATAGTAAAGTCCAGAAAAGTGAATTTTAACTAAAAACTAATAAAAATATACTAAAAACTAACTAAAACATACTAAAAACATATTAAAAACAATGCCAAAAAGCGTATAAATTATCCGCTCATCACAACACCAAACTTAAATTGTTGCTTGTCCCCAAGAAACTAAAAATCAAATAAGATAAAGAGAAGAGAATATTCAATGAATTCCAAAAACATCTATGAAGATCAGTATTAATTAGATGAGCGGGGCTTTTAGCTTTTTGCCTCTGAATAGTTTTGGCATCTCACTCTATCCTTTGAAATTCAGAATGATTGGCTTCTATAGGAACTCAGAATCCAGATAGTGTTATTGATTCTCCTAGTTAAGTATGATGATTCTTGAACACAGCTACTTTATGAGTCTTGGCCGTGGCCCAAAGCACTCTGTCTTCCAGTATTACCACCGGATACATACATGCCACAGACACATAATTGGGTGAACCTTTTCAGATTGTGACTCAGCTTTGCTAGAGTCCCCAATTAGAGGTGTCCAGGGTTCTTAAGCACACTCTTTTTGCCTTGGATCACAACTTTATTTCTTTCTTTTTCTTACTCCTTTTTTTTCGTTTTTTTTTCTCTTTTTTCTTTTCTTTTTTTTTCGCTTTTTTTTTTGTATTCACTGCTTTTTCTTGCTTCAAGAATCATTTTTATGATTTTTCAGATCCTCAGTAACATGTCTCCTTTTTCATCATTATTTCAAGAGCCAACCATTCATGAACAACAAATTCAAAAGACATATGCACTGTTTAAGCATACATTCAGAAAACAAAAGTATTGCTACCACATCAAAATAATTAATCTGTTATAAAATTTAAAATTCATGCAATTCTTCTTTTTTTTTTTAATTAAGAACATTTTTCATTTAAGAAAGGTGATGGATTCATAGGACATTCATAACTTTAAGGCATAGACACTAAGACACTAATGATCACAAGACACAAACATAGATAAACATAAGCATGATTTTTCGAAAAACAAAAAAATAAAGAACAAGAAAATTAAAGAACGGGTCCACCTTAGTGATGGTGGCTTGTTCTTCCTCTTGAAGATCTTATGGAGTGCTTAAGTTCCTCAATGTCTCTTCCTTGCCTTTGTTGCTTGGTGCACGGAATCGTGATCACTACACAACTCCGCACAACTAACCAGCAAGTGCACTGGGTCGTCCAAGTAATACCTTACGTGAGTAAGGGTCGATCCCACGGAGATTGTTGGTATGAAGCAAGCTATGGTCACCTTGTAAATCTTAGTCAGGCAGACTCAAATGGGTATAGATGATGAATGAATAAAACATAAAGATAAAGATAGAGATACTTATGTATATCATTGGTGAGAGCTTCATATAAGCGTATGAAGATACTTTCCCTTCTGTCTCTCTGCTTTCCTACTGTCTTCATCCAATCCTTCTTACTCCTTTCCATGGCAAGTTTATGCAAGGGTTTCACCGTTGTCAGTGGCTACCTCCCATCCTCTCAGTGGAAATGTTCAACGCACCCTGTCATGGCACGGCTATCCAGCTGTCGGTTCTAGGTCAGGCCGGAATAGAATCCAGTGATTCTTTTGCGTCTGTCACTAATGCCCCGCCTGCTAGGAGTTTGAAGCACGTCACAGTCATTCAATCATTGAATCCTACTCAAAATACCACAGACAAGGTTAGACCTTCCGGATTCTCTTGAATGCCGCCATCAGTTCTTGCCTATACCACGAAGACTCTGATCTCACGGAATGGCTAGCTCGTTTGTCAGGCGAGCACTCGGTTGTCAGGCGATCAACCATGCATCGTGTATCAGGAATCCAAGAGATAAACACTAGAGCCTCATATGCTTGTAGAACAAAAGTGGTTGTCAGTCACCTTGTTCATAGGTGAGAATGATGATGAGTGTCACGGATCATCACATTCATCAAGTTGAAGAACAAGTGATATCTTGGACAAAGAACAAGCGGAATTGAATAGAAGAACAATAGTAATTGCATTAATACTCGAGGTACAACAGAGCTCCACACCTTAATCTATGGTGTGTATAAACTCCACCGTTGAAAATACATAAGAACAAGGTCTAGGCATGGCCGAATGGCCAGCCTCCCAAAGTGAGTTCAATCATAAAAACATGATCAAAAGCTCTCTAATACAATAGTAAAAGGTCCTATATGAGAACTAGTAGCCTAGGGTGTACAGAGATGAGTAAATGACATAAAAATCCACTTCCGGGCCCACTTGGTGTGTGCTTGGGTTGAGCAATGAAGCATTTTCGTGTAGAGACTCTTCTTGGAGTTAAACGCCAGCTTTTATGCCAGTTTGGGCGTTTAACTCCCATTTAGGTGCCAGTTCCGGCGTTTAACGCTGGGAATTCTGAGGGTGACTTTGAACGCCGGTTTGGGCCATCAAATCTTGGGCAAAGTATGGACTATCATATATTGCTGGAAAGCCCAGGATGTCTACTTTCCAATGCCGTTGAGAGCGCGCCAATTGGGCTTCTATAGCTCCAGAAAATCTACTTCGAGTGCAGGGAGGTCAGAATCCAACAGCATCTGCAGTCCTTTTCAGTCTCTGAATCAGATTTTTGCTCAGATCCCTCAATTTCAGCCAGAAAATACCTGAAATCACAGAAAAACACACAAACTCATAGTAAAGTCCAGAAAAGTAAATTTTAACTAAAAACTAATAAAAATATATTAAAAACTCAACTCAAACTACTAAAAACATACTAAAAACAATGCCAAAAAGCGTACAAATTATCCGCTCATCACAACACCAAACTTAAATTGTTGCTTGTCCCCAAGCAACTGAAAATCAAAAAAGATAAAAAGAAGAGAATATACTATAGACTCCAAATTATCAATGAAACTTAGCTCCAAATTAGATGAGCGGGACTAGTAGCTTTTTGCCTCCGAACAGTTTTGGCATCTCACTTTATCCTTTGAAATTCAGAATGATTGGCTTCTTTAGGAACTCAGAATCCAGATAGTGTTATTGATTCTCCTAGTTAAGTATGATGATTCTTGAACACAGCTACTTATTGAGTCTTGGCCGTGGCCCAAAGCACTCTGTCTTCCAGTATTACCACCGGATACATACATGCCACAGACACATAATTGGGTGAACCTTTTCAGATTGTGACTCAGCTTTGCTAGAGTCCCCAATTAGAGGTGTCCAGGGTTCTTAAGCACACTCTTTTTGCCTTGGATCACAACTTTATTTTTTTCTTTTTCTTTCTTTTTCTCTTTCTTTTTTTTTTTTTTGCTTCTTCTTCTTTTTTCTTTTTTTTTTTTGTATTCACTGCTTTTTCTTGCTTCAAGAATCATTTTTATGATTTTTCAGATCCTCAGTAACATGTCTCCTTTTTCATCATTCTTTCAAGAGCCAACAATTTTAACATTCATGAATAACAAATTCAAAAGACATATGCACTGTTTAAGCATACATTCAGAAAACAAAAAGTATTGTCACCACATCAAACTAATTAAGCTAGTTTTAAAGATGAATTTGAAATCCTGTACTTCTTGTTCTTTTGTGATAAAAACAGTTTTCTTTTAAGAAAGGTGATGGATTCATAGGACATTCATAACTTTAAGGCATAGACACTAAGACACTAATGATCATAAGACACAAACATAGATAACCATAGAGCATAATTTTCGAAAAACAGAAAAATAAAGAACAAGGAGATTAAAGAACGGGTCCACCTTAGTGATGGCGGCTTGTTCTTCCTCTTGAAGGTCTTATGGAGTGCTTGAGCTCCTCAATGTCTCTTCCTTGCCTTTGTTGCTCCTCTCTCATGATTCTTTGATCTTCTCTAATTTCATGGAGGAGGATGGAATGTTCTTGGTGCTCCACCCTTAGTTGTCCCATGTTGGAACTCAATTCTCCTAGGGAGGTGTTGATTTGCTCCCAATAGTCTTGTGGAGGAAAGTGCATCCCTTGAGGCATCTCAGGGATTTCATGATGAGAGGGGTCTCTTGTTTGCTCCATCTTCTTCTTAGTAATGGGCTTGTCCTCATCAATGGGGATGTCTCCCTCTATGTCAACTCCAACTGAATAACAGAGGTGACAAATGAGGTGAGGAAAGGCTAACCTTGCCAAGGTAGAGGACTTGTCCGCCACCTTATAGAGTTCTTGGGCTATAACCTCATGAACTTCTACTTCTTCTCCGATCATGATGCTATGGATCATGATGGCCCGGTCTAGAGTAACTTCGGACCGGTTGCTAGTAGGAATGATTGAGCGTTGAATAAACTCCAACCATCCTCTAGCCACGGGTTTGAGGTCATGCCTTCTCAATTGAACCGGCTTCCCTCTTGAATCTCTCTTCCATTGGGCGCCCTCTTCACAAATATCTATGAGGACTTGGTCCAACCTTTTGATTAATGTTGACCCTTCTTCATGGCCACAACTTCATAGAAGTGGTCTTGATGCACCCTTGAGATGAATCTCTCCATCTCTCATGACTCGGAGGTAGAAGCTTTTGCCTTCCCTTTCCTCTTTCTAGAGGTTTCTCCGGCCTTGGATGCCATAAATGGTTATGGAAAAACAAAAAGCAATGCTTTTACCACACCAAACTTAAAAGGTTTGCTCGTCCTCGAGCAAAAGAAGAAAGAAGAGAGTAGAAGAAGAAGAAATGAGGAAGAAGGGAATGGCTTGTGTTCGGCCAAAGAGAGGTAGAAGTGGTGTTTGGGTTGTGTGAAAATGAAGGAGTGAAGAAGGGTTTATATAGGAGAGGGGAGGGGTATGGGTCGGTCATGTATGGGTGGGTTTGGGAGGGAAAGTGGTTTGAATTTGAATGGTGAGGTAGGTGGGGTTTTATGAAGGACGGATGTGAGTGGTGAAGAGAAAGATGGGATTTGATAGGTGAAGGGTTTTTGGGGAAGAGGTATTGAGGTAATTGGTGAATGGGTGAAGAAGAGAGAGAGTGGGGTTGGTGGGGATCCTGTGGGGTCCACAGATCCTGAGGTGTCAAGGAAAAGTCATCCCTGCACCAAATGGCATGCAAAATCACGTTTTGAGCCAATTCTGGCGTTAAACGCTGGGCTGGTGCCCATTTCTGGCGTTTAACGCCAGGTTCTTGCCCTTTCCTGGCGTTTAACGCCAGTCTGGTGCCCCCTTTCTGGCGTTAAACGCCCAGAATGGTGCCAGACTGGGCGTTAAACGCCCACCTACTAGCCTCACTGGCGTTTAAACGCCAGTGAGTTCTTCCTCCAGGGTGTGCTATTTTTCTTCCTGTTTTTCATTCTGTTTTTGCTTTTTCAATTGATTTTGTGACTTCTTATGATCATCAACCTACAAAAAACATAAAATAACAAAAGAAAATAGATAAAATATAACATTGGGTTGCCTCCCAACAAGCGCTTCTTTAATGTCAGTAGCTTGACAGATGGCTCTCATGGAGCCTCATATTTTCTCAGAGCAATGTTGGAACCTCCCAACACCAAACTTAGAGTTTGAATGTGGGGGTTCAACACCAAACTTAGAGTTTGGTTGTGGCCTCCCAACACCAAACTTAGAGTTTGACTGTGGGGGCTCTGCTTGACTCTGATTTGAGAGAAGCTCTTCATGCTTCCTCTCCATGGTGACAGAGGGATATTCTTGAGCCTTAAACACAAAGGATTCTTCATTCACTTGAATGATCAATTCACCTCCATCAACATCAATCACAGCTTTTGCTATGGCTAGGAAGGGTCTGCCAAGGATGATAGATTCATCCATGCACTTCCCAGTCTCTAGGACTATGAAATTAGCAGGGATGTAGTGGTCTTCAATCTTCACCAAGACATCCTTTACAAGTCCATGAGCTTGCTTTCTTGAGTTATCTGCCATCTCTAACGAGATTCTTGCAGCTTGCACCTCAAAGATCCCTAGCTTCTCCATTACAGAGAGAGGCATGAGGTTTACACTTGACCCTAAGTCACACAAAGCCTTCTTGAAGGTCATGGTGCCTATGGTACAAGGTATGGAAAACTTCCCAGGATCTTGTCTCTTTTGAGGTAATCCCTGCCTAGACAAGTCATCCAGTTCTTTGGTGAGCAAAGGAGGTTCATCCTCCCAAGTCTCATTTCCAAATAACTTGTCATTTAGCTTCATGATTGCTCCAAGATATTTAGCAACTTGCTCTTCAGTGACATACTCATCCTCTTCAGAGGAAGAATACTCATCAGAGCTCATGAAGGGCAGAAGTAAGTCCAATGGAATCTCTATGGTCTCATTTTGAGCCTCAGATTCCCATGGTTCCTTATTGGGGAACTCAGTGGAGGTCAGTGCACGCCCATTGAGGTCTTCCTCAGTGGCGTTCACTTCCTCTCCCTCCTCTCCAAATTCGGCCATGTTGATGGCCTTGCACTCTCCTTTTGGATTTTCTTCTGTATTGCTTGGGAGAGTACTAGGAGGGAGTTCAGTAACTTTCTTGCTCAGCTGATCCACTTGCGCCTCCAAGTTCCTAATGGAGGACCTTGTTTCAGTCATGAAACTTTGAGTGGTTTTGATTAGATCAGAGACCATGGTTGCTAAGTCAGAGGTGTTCTGCTTAGAGCTCTCTGTCTGTTGCTGAGAAGATGATGGAAAAGGCTTGCCATTGCTAAACCTGTTTCTTCCACCATTATTGTTATTGAAACCTTGTTGAGGTCTCTCTTGATTCTTCCATGAGAAATTCGGATGATTTCTCCATGAAGAATTGTTGGTGTTTCCATAGGGTTCTCCTAGGTAATTCACCTCTTCCATTGAAGGGTTCTCAGGATCATAAGCTTCTTCTTCAGATGAAGCATCCTTAGTACTGCTTGGTGCATTTTGCATTCCAGACAGACTTTGAGAAATCAAATTGACTTGTTGAGTCAATATCTTGTTCTGAGCCAGAATGGCATTCAGAGTATCAATTTCAAGAACTCCTTTCTTCTGACTTGTCCCATTGTTCACAGGATTCCTTTCAGAAGTGTACATGAATTGGTTATTTGCAACCATTTCAATTAGCTCTTGAGCTTCTGCAGGCGTCTTCTTCAGATGAAGAGATCCTCCAGCAGAGCTATCCAAAGACATCTTGGATAGTTCAGAGAGACCATCATAGAAAATACCTATGATGCTCCATTCAAAAAGCATGTCAGATGGACATTTTCTGATTAATTGTTTGTATCTTTCCCAAGCTTCATAGAGGGATTCTCCTTCCTTCTGTCTGAAGGTTTGGACTTCCACTCTAAGCTTACTCAATTTTTGAGGTGGAAAGAACTTTGCCAAGAAGGCATTGACTAGCTTTTCCCATGAGTCCAGGCTTTCTTTAGGTTGTGAGTCCAACCATGTCCTAGCTCTGTCTCTTACAGCAAAAGGGAATAGCATAAGTCTGTAGACCTCAGGGTCAACCCCATTAGTCTTGACAGTGTCACAGATTTGCAAGAATTCAGCTAAGAACTGATGAGGATCTTCCAATGGAAGTCCATGGAACTTGCAATTCTGTTGCATTAGAGAAACTAATTGAGGCTTAAGCTCAAAGTTGTTTGCTCCAATGGCAGGGATAGAGATGCTTCTCCCATAGAAGTCGGGAGTAGGTGCAGTAAAGTCACCCAGCACCTTCCTTGCATTGTTGGCATTGTTGTTATTTTCGGCTGCCATGGTTTCTTCTTCTTTGAAGAATTCGGTTAGGTCCTCTACAGAGAATTGTGCCTTAGCTTCTCTTAGCTTTCGCTTCAAGGTCCTTTCAGGTTCAGGGTCAGCTTCAACAAGAATGCCTTTGTCTTTGTTCCTGCTCATATGAAAGAGAAGAGAACAAGAAAATATGGAATCCTCTATGTCACAGTATAGAGATTCCTTGAGGTGTCAGAGGAAAAGAAAAATAGAAGGAAGAAGTAGAAGAATTCGAACTTAATTAGATAGAGTTCGAATTGTGCATTGAGAAGGAGTGATACTCCATAAATAGAAGGATGTGGGAAGAGAGGAAGAAATTTTCGAAAATCAAGTGAAATATTTTGAAAACATTTTTAAAAAAATTTAATTAATTTTCGAAAATCAAGGGTGAGAAAGGTATCAAGTAATTTTTGAAAAAGATTTTTGAAATTAGAAATCAAAAAGATATGATTTGAAAACTATTTTGAAAAAGATGTGATTAAAAAGATTTGATTGAAAAGTTATGCTTTTAAAAAGATATGATTGAAAAGATATGATTTGAAAAAGATTTGATTTTGAAAAACTTTGAAAACTTGAAAAAAATTGATTTTGAAAACAAAATCCTCCCCCTTGTGCCATCCTGGCGTTAAACGCCCAGAATGGTGCACATTCTGGCGTTTAACGCCCAATGCACCACCTTTTTGGGCGTTAAACGCCCAACCAGGCACCCTGGCTGGCGTTTAAATGCCAGTCTGTCCTTCTTCACTGGGCGTTTTGAACGCCCAGCTTTTTCTGTATAATTCCTCTGTTGCATGTTCTGAATCTTCAGTTCCCTGTACTATTGACTTGAAAATGGAACCAAGGTCAAATAAACAAGGCATGCAAGACACCAAACTTAAAATTAGACACTAGACTCAAACAAGAAACATAAAATATTTTTGGTTTTTATGATTTTTATAAATTTTTTTTTTGTGTTTTTTCGAAAATTGTATGAAAATAGAAAATAAAGGTTTCAGAATTCTTAATTTGAATTCCAGGAATCATTGCAATGCTAGTCTAAGACTCCGGTCCAGGAATTAGACATGGCTTCACAGCCAGCCAAGCTTTCAAAGAAAGCTTCGGTCCAAAACACTAGACATGGCCAATGGCCAGCCAAGCCTTAGCAGATCATTGCTCAAATAGCAAGATTGATAGAAATCAACAAGCTCTTGTGATGATAAGTTGAAACCTCGGTCCAATAAGATTAGACATGGCTTTTCAGCCAGCCAGACTTCAACAGATCATCATGAAACACTAGAACTCATTCTTAAGAACTCTGAAAAAAAAATACCTAATCTAAGCAACAAGATTAACCGTCAGTTGTCCATACTCAAAACAATCCCCGACAACGGCGCCAAAAACTTGGTGCACGGAATCGTGATCACTACACAACTCCGCACAACTAACTAGCAAGTGCACTGGGTCGTCCAAGTAATACCTTACGTGAGTAAGGGTCGATCCCACGGAGATTGTTGGTATGAAGCAAGCTATGGTCACCTTGTAAATCTTAGTCAGACAGACTCAAATGGGTATAGATGATGAATGAATAAAACATAAAGATAAAGATAGAGATACTTATGTATATCATTGGTGAGAGCTTCAGATAAGCGTATGAAGATACTTTCCCTTCCGTCTCTCTACTTTCCTACTGTCTTCATCCAATCCTTCTTACTCCTTTCCATGGCAAGCTTATGCAAGGGTTTCACCGTTGTCAGTGGCTACCTCCCATCCTCTCAGTGGAAATGTTCAACGCACCCTGTCACGGCACGGCTATCCAGCTGTCAGTTCTCGGTCAGGCCAGAATAGAATCCAGTGATTCTTTTGTGTCTGTCACTAACGCCCCGCCTGCTAGGAGTTTGAAGCACGTCACAGTCATTCAATCATTGAATCCTACTCAGAATACCACAGACAAGGTTAGACCTTCCGGATTCTCTTGAATGCCGCCATCAGTTCTTGCCTATACCACGAAGACTCTGATCTCACGGAATGGCTGGCTCGTTTGTCAGGCGAGCACTCGGTTGTCAGGCGATCAACCATGCATCGTGTATCAGGAATCCAAGAGATAAACACTAGAGCCTCATATGCTTGTAGAACAAAAGTGGTTGTCAGTCACCTTGTTCATAGGTGAGAATGATGATGAATGTCACGGATCATCACATTCATCAAGTTGAAGAACAAGTGATATCTTGGACAAAGAACAAGCGGAATTGAATAGAAGAACAATAGTAATTGCATTAATACTCGAGGTACAGCAGAGCTCCACACCTTAATCTATGGTGTGTAGAAACTCCACCGTTGAAAATACATAAGAACAAGGTCTAGGCATGGCCGAATGGCCAGCCTCCCAAAGTGAGTTCAATCATAAAAACATGATCAAAAGCTCTCTAATACAATAGTAAAAGGTCCTATATATAGAGAACTAGTAGCCTAGGGTGTACAGAGATGAGTAAATGACATAAAAATCCACTTCCGGGCCCACTTGGTGTGTGCTTGGGCTCAGCAATGAAGCATTTTCGTGTAGAGACTCTTCTTGGAGTTAAACGCCAGCTTTTATGCCAGTTTGGGCGTTTAACTCCCATTTAGGTGCCAGTTCCGGCGTTTAACGCTGGGAATTCTGAGGGCGACTTTGAACGCCGGTTTGGGCCATCAAATCTTGAGCAAAGTATGGACTATCATATATTGCTGGAAAGCCCAGGATGTCTACTTTCCAACGCCGTTGAGAGCGCGCCAATTGGGCTTCTGTAGCTCTAGAAAATCCACTTCGAGTGCAGGGAGGTCAGAATCCAACAGCATCTGCAGTCCTTTTCAGTCTCTGAATCAGATTTTTGCTCAGATCCCTCAATTTCAGCCAGAAAATACCTGAAATCACAGAAAAACACACAAACTCATAGTAAGTCCAGAAAAGTAAATTTTAACTAAAAACTAAGAAAAATATACTAAAAACTCAACTCAAACTACTAAAAACATACTAAAAACAATGCCAAAAAGCGTACAAATTATCCGCTCATCATTGCTCCTCTCTCATGATTCTTTGATCTTCTCTAATTTCATGGAGGAGGATGGAATGTTCTTGGTGCTCCACCCTTAGTTGTCCCATGTTGGAACTCAATTCTCCTAGGGAGGTGTTGATTTGCTCCCAATAGTTTTGTGGAGGAAAGTGCATCCCTTGAGGTATCTCAGGGATTTCATGATGAGTGGGATCTCTTGTTTGCTCCATCCCTTTCTTAGTGATGGGCTTGTCCTCATCAATGGGGATGTCTCCCTCTATGTTAACTCCTACTGAATAACAGAGGTAACAAATGAGATGAGGAAAGGCTAACCTTGCAAAGGTAGAGAACTTGTCCGCCACCTTATAAAGTTCTTGGGCTATAACCTCATGAACTTCTACTTCTTCTCCAATCATGATGCTATGAATCATGATGGCCCGGTCTAGAGTAACTTCGGACCGGTTGCTAGTGGGAATGATTGAGCGTTGGATAAACTACAACCATCTCCTAGCTACGGGCTTGGGGTCATGCCTTCTCAATTGAACCGGCTTCCCTCTTGAATCTCTCTTCCATTGGGCGCCCTCTTCACAAATGTCTATGAGGACTTGGTCCAACCTTTGATCAAAGTTGACCCTTTTTGAGTTTGAAAGGGACCTCGGGGATCACCTTCTTCAAGGCCACAACTTCATAGAAGTGGTCTTGATGCACCCTTGAGATGAATCTCTCCATCTCCCATGACTCGGAGGTGGAAGCTTTTGCCTTCCCTTTCCTCTTTCTAGAGGTTTCTCTGGCCTTGGATGCCATAAATGGTTATGGAAAAACAAAAAGCAATGCTTTTACCACACCAAACTTAAAAGGTTTGCTCGTCCTCGAGCAAAAGAAGAAAGAAGAGAGTAGAAGAAGAAGAAATAGAGGAGATGGAGGTGGCTTTGTGGTTCGGCTAAAGGGGGAGGAGTAGTGTTTAGGTTGTGTGAAAATGAAGGAGTGAAGATGGGTTTATATAGGGTGAAGAGAGGGGTAGGGTTCGGCTATGGGAGGGTGGGTTTGGGAGGGAAAGTGGTTTAAATTTGAATGGTGAGGTAGGTGAGGTTTTATGAAGGACGGATGTGAGTGGTGAAGAGAAAGATGGGATTTGATAAGTGAGGGGTTTTTGGGGAAGAGGTGTTGAGGTGATTGGTGAATGGGTGAAGAAGAGAGAGAGTGGTGGGGTAGGTGGGGATCCTGTGGGGTCCACAGATCCTGAGGTGTCAAGGAAAAGTCATCCCTGCACCAAGTGGCGAGCAAAAATACTCCCTGTGCCAATTCTGGCGTTTAACGCCAGCCTCTTGCCCTTTCCTGGCGTTTAACGCCAGTCTGGTGCCTCTTTCTGGCGTTAAACGCCCAGAATGGTGCCAGACTGGGCGTTAAACGCCCATTTGCTACCCTTACTGGCGTTTAAACGCCAGCAAGGTCTTCCTCCAGGGTGTGCTGTTTTTCTTTCTATTTTTCATTCTGTTTTTGCTTTTTCAATTGATTTTGTGACTTCTCATGATCATCAACCTACAGAAAACATAAAATAACAAAGGAAAATAGATAAAATATAACATCGGGTTGCCTCCCAACAAGCGCTTCTTTAATGTCAGTAGCTTGACAGAGGGCTCTCATGGAGCCTCACAGATTCTCAGAGCAATGTTGGAACCTCCCAACACCAAACTTAGAGTTTGAATGTGGGGGTTCAACACCAAACTTAGAATTTGGTTGGGGCCTCCCAACACCAAACTTAGAGTTTGACTGTGGGGGCTCTGTTTGACTCTGTTTTGAGAGAAGATCTTCATGCTTCCTCTCCATGGTGACAGATGGATATCCTTGAGCCTTAAACACAAAGGATTCTTCATTCACTTGAATGATCAATTCTCCTCTGTCCACATCAATCACAGCCTTTGCTGTGGCTAGGAAGGGTTTGCCAAGGATGATGGATTCATCCATGCACTTCCCAGTCTCTAGGATTATAAAATCAGCAGGGATGTAATGGTCTTCAACTTTTACCAGAACATCCTCTACAAGTCCATAAGCTTGTTTCTTTGAATTGTCTGCCATCTCTAGTGAGATTCTTGCAGCTTGTATCTCAAAGATCCCTAGCTTCTCCATTACAGAGAGAGGCATGAGGTTTACACTTGACCCTAAGTCACACAAGGCCTTCTTAAAGGTCATGGTGCCTATGGTACAAGGTATTGAAAACTTTTCAGGATCCTATCTCTTTTGAGGTAATCTCTGCCTAGACAAGTCATCCAGTTCTTTGGTGAGCAAAGGGGGTTCATCCTCCCAAGTCTCATTACCAAATAACTTGTCATTTAGCTTCATGATTGCTCCAAGGTATTTAGCAACTTGCTCTTCAGTGACATACTCATCCTCTTCAGAGGAAGAATACTCATTAGAGCTCATAAATGGCAGAAGTAAATCCATTAGAATCTCTATGGTCTCAGTGTGAGTCTCAGATTCCTATGGTTCCTCATTAGGGAACTCATTGGAGGCCAGTGGACGTCCATTGAGGTCTTCCTCAGTGGCGTTCACTGCCTCTCCCTCCTCTCCAAGTTCGGCCACGTAGGTCATGTTAATGGCCTTGCATTCTCCTTTTGGATTCTCTTCTGTATTGCTTGGAAGAGTACTAGGAGGGAGTTCAATAATTTTCTTGCTCAGCTGACCCACTTGTGCCTCCAAATTCCTAATGGAGGACCTTGTTTCAGTCATGAAACTTTGAGTGGTTTTGATTAGATCAGAGACCATGGTTGCTAAGTCAGAGTGGTTCTGCTTAGAATTCTCTGTCTGTTGCTGAGAAGATGATGGAAAAGGCTTGCCATTGCTAAACCTATTTCTTCCACCATTATTGTTGTTGAAACCTTGTTGAGGTCTCTGTTGATCCTTCCATGAGAGATTTGGATGATTTCTCCATGAAGAATTATAGGTGTTTCCATAGGGTTCTCCCATGTAATTCACCTCTTCCATTGAAGGGTTCTCAGGATCATAAGCTTCTTCTTCAAATGAAGCATCCTTAGTACTGCCTGGTGCAGCTTGCACTCCAGACAGACTTTGAGAAATCAAATTGACTTGCTGAGTCAATATCTTGTTCTGAGCCAATATGGCATTCAGAGTATCAATCTCAAGAACTCCTTTCTTCTGATTTATCCCATTGTTCACAGGATTCCTTTCAGAAGTGTACATGAATTGGTTATTTGCAACCATTTCAATTAGTTCTTGAGCTTCTGTAGGCGTCTTCTTCAGATGAAGAGATCCTCCAGCAGAGCTATCCAAAGATATCTTGGACAGTTCAGACAGACCATCATAGAAGATACCTATGATGCTCCATTCAGAAAGCATGTCAGAGGGACACTTTCTGATTAATTATTTGTATCTTTCCCAAGCTTCATAGAGGGATTTTCCTTCCTTCTATCTGAAGGTTTGGACTTCCACTCTAAGCTTACTCAATTTTTGAGGTGGAAAGAACTTTGCCAATAAGGCATTGACTAGCTTTTTCCAAGAGTTCAGGCTTTCTTTAGGTTGTGAGTCCAACCATATCCTAGCTCTGTCTCTTACAGTAAAAGGGAATAGCATAAGTCTGTAGACCTCAGGGTCAACCCCATTAGTCTTGACAGTGTCACAGATTTGCAAGAACTCAGCTAAAAACTGATGAGGATCTTCCAATGGAAGTCCATGGAACTTGCAATTCTGTTGCATTAGAGAAACTAATTGAGGCTTAAGCTCAAAGTTGTTTGCTCCAATGGCAGGGATAGAGATGCTTCTCCCATAGAAGTCGGGAGTAGGTGCAGTAAAGTCACCCAGCACCTTCCTTGCATTGTTGGCATTGTTGTTGTTTTCGGCTGCCATGGGTTCTTCTTCTTTGAAGATTTCTGTTAGGTCCTCTACAGAGATTTGTGCTTTAGCTTCTCTTAGCTTTCGCTTCAAGGTCCTTTCAGGTTCAGGGTCAGCCTCAACAAGAATGCTTTTGTCTTTGCTCCTGCTCATATGAAAGAGAAGAGAACAAGAAAACATGGAATCCTCTATGTCACAGTATAGAGATTCCTTGAGGTGTCAGAGGAAATGAAAATTAGAAGGAAGAAGTAGAGGAATTCGAACTTATCAAAAGAGATGGAGTTCGAATTGTTCCTTGAGGAATAGTGTTAGTCCATAAATAGAAGGATGTGAGAAGAGGGGAAGAAATTTTCGAAAATTAAGTAAAAGATTTAAAAACATTTTGAAAAATACTAATTGATTTTCGAAAACTAAGAGTGGAAAAGAAATCAAGTGATTTTTGAAAAAGATTTTGAAATTAGAAATCAAAAAGATATGATTGAAAAATTAATTTTGAAAAAGATATGATTAAAAAGATATGATTGAAAAGTGATGGTTTTAAAAAGATATGATTGAGAAGATATGATTTGAAAAACAATTTAAAAAAAAAGATTTGATTTTAAAAATTAATGACTTGGCTAACAAGAAAAGATATGATTCAAACATTAAACCTTTCTCAACAGAAAAGGCAATATACTTGAAATGTTGAATCAAATCATTAATTGATAGCAAGTATTTTTGAAAATGGAAAGAAATTGATTTTGAAAAAGATTTGATTGAAAAGATATGATTTGAAAAAGATTTGATTTTGAAAAAAATTTGAATTGAAAACAGAATCTTCCCTCTTGTGCCATCCTGGCGTTAAACGCCCAGAATGGTACACATTCTGGCGTTTAACGCCCAAAGCACTACCCTTTTAGGCGTTAAACGCCCAGCCAGGCACCCTGGCTGGCGTTTAAACGCCAGTTTGCCTTCCTCACTGGGCGTTTTGAACGCCCAGTTTTTTTTTCTGTGTAATTCCTCTGCTGTATGTTCTGAATCTTCAATTCTCTGTATTATTGACTTGAAAAGACACAAATTAAAAATTTTTTTGGATTTTTAATAATCAAAATGCAACTAAAATCAAATAACAATGCATGCAAGACACCAAACTTAGAAGTTTGTATACTACTGACACTAACAAAATGAGAATGCATATGAGAAATAACAAAACACTCAAGTCAAGAGAATTCAAAGATCAGAGCAAGGAAATCATCAAGAACAACTTGAAGATTAATGAAGACACATGCATGAATTCAAAAAATGCAAGAAAAACAGAAACATGCATTTGATACCAAACTTAAAATGAGACACTATACTCAAACAAGAAATATTTTTGGTTTTTATGATTTTGTAATTTTTTTTGAATTTTTCAAAAATTAAGTGGAAAAGAAAATAAAGATATCAAAATTCTTAATGAGAATTCCAGGAATCATGCAATGTTAGTCTAAAGCTTCAGTCTAAAGAAATTAGAAATGGCTAGCCAAGCTTCAGCAGGACATTGCATTCAAGAGCTAAATTGATGAGAATCAATCAGCTTTGGTGATGATAAGAATATCACCTTGAAACACTAGAATTCATTCTTAAGAACTCTGAAGAAAAAATACCTAATCTAAGCAACAAGATGAACCGTCAGTTGTCCAAACTCAACAATCCCCGGCAACGGCGCCAAAAACTTGGTGCACGAAATTGTGATCACTACTTTTCACAACTCAAATAATCCCCGGTAATGAATCCAAAAACTTGGTGCTCAATACCATGGTATAAACATAATTTCACAACTTCGCACAACTAACCAGCAAGTGCACTGGGTCGTCCAAGTAATAAACCTTACGCGAGTAAGGGTCGATCCCACGGAGATTGTTGGTATGAAGCAAGCTATGGTCACCTTGTAACTCTTAGTCAGGCAGACTCAAATGGTTATGTATGATATATGGATAAAACATGAAGTAAAGATAGAGATACTTATGTAATTCATTGGTGAGAACTTCAGATAAGCGAATGGAGATGCTTTGTCCCTTCCGTCTCTCTGCTTTCCTACTGTCTTCATCCAATCCTTCTTACTCCTTTCCATGGCAAGCTGTATGTTGGGCATCACCGTTGTCAGTGGCTACAGTCCCGTCCTCTCAGTGAAAATGTTCAACGCACCCTGTCACGGTACGGCTAATCATCTGTCGGTTCTCAATCAGGTTGGAGTAGAATCCATTGATTCTTTTGCGTCTGTCACTAACGCCCAGCCTTCAGGAGTTTGAAGCTCGTCACAGTCATTCAATCATTGAATCCTACTCAGAATACCACAGACAAGGTTTAGACCTTCCGGATTCTCCTGAATGCCGCCATCAATTCTAGCTTATACCACGAAGATTCCGATTAAAGAATCCCAGAGATAAACATTCAAGCCTTGTTTGCTTGTAGAACGGGAGTGGTTGTCAGGCACGCGTTCATAAGTGAGAATGATGATGAGCGTCACATAATCATCACATTCATCAAGTTCTTGAGTGCGAATGAATATCTTGGAATAAGAACAAGCTGAATTGAATAGAAGAACAATAGTAATTGCATTAATACTCGAGGTACAGCAGAGCTCCACACCTTAATCTATGGTGTGTAGAAACTCCACCGTTGAAAATACATAAGAACAAGGTCTAGGCATGGCCGAATGGCCAGCCTCCCAATGATCTAAGAACTAGACGTCCAAAGATGATCCTAAGATGATCTAGAGATCTGAAGTGATCAAAAGATGAAAATACAATAGCAAAAGGTCTTATTTATAAAGAACTAGTAGCCTAAGGTTTACAGAAATGAGTAAATGACAGAAAAATCCACTTCCGGGCCCACTTGGTGTGTGCTTGGGCTGAGCATTGAAGCATTTTCGTGTAGAGACTCTTCTTGGAGTTAAACGCCGGCTTTTGTGCCAGTTTGGGCGTTTAACTCCCATTCTTGTGCCAGTTCCGGCGTTTAACGCCGGGCAGTTTTGAGCTGATTTGGAACGCCGGTTTGGGCCATCAAATCTCGGGCAAAGTATGAACTATTATACATTGCTAGAAAGCCCAGGATGTCTACTTTTCAACGCCGTTTAGAGCGCGCCAATTGGATATCTGTAGCTCCAGAAAATCCACTTTGAGTGCAGGAAGGTCAGAATCCAACAGCATCTGCAGTCCATTTCAGTCTCTGAATCAGATTTTCGCTCAGGTCCCTCAATTTCAGCCAGAAAATACCTGAAATCACAGAAAAACACACAAACTCATAGTAAAGTCCAAAAAAGTGAATTTTAACTAAAAACTAATAAAAATATACTAAAAACTAACTAAAACATACTAAAAACAATGCCAAAAAGCGTATAAATTATCTGCTCATCAACGCTCTTTTCCCTCTTCGATCAAACGATGGCGCAACAGCAGCGGTAAGGCCCAGCACGCCGGTGCGGTCTTTCCCATCCTCTTCTCTTCTTCCCCTGCTTCTGCCTCCCATTTCTTCTCTGTTGTAGTGAGTGAGTGCGTGTTTTGCTGTGTGTGCTTGTTGTGTTTGTGTGTGTGTGTGTTGCTGCTGGGTTGGGGAAAGGGTAACCGGGTTAGGGTTTTCCCAATTTGGGAATTAGGATTTAGGTAAAAATTAGGTTTAAGGGTAATTTTAAATAAAAATGGGAATAATACAATAATTAGAAATAAATTTTAACTCAACAATAATAATGTATAAAAATACTATTTGTTCATCAATTTTACAAATTATTTTTAATAAAATGTTCAAATCCAAAAATTAGAAATAATATAATTAATTTCTTTATTTTCTAAAACAGCAGTATTAATATTTTAAAATATCAATTATTTAGTCCAAATCATATAAAATTCTTATTATTTCATAACTACCAACTTTATAATTTAAATATAGAAAATAATTCAATAATTATAAAATTGGATAATAATCTTAATTTATTTCAAATTCAATTAATCAAAACTTGCTTTAATTATCTTTAATAAAAAAATTTCTAAAATTAAAGTTACAAAAATATTGAATTTGAAATTAGCTCATGATAGCCCTTTTTCAAAAGTTCTGGGTCTTACAGTTGTTTGGATCAATCTTGTTTGCTGATAAATTTGGGTCAGCGGTTTATTGGAAATTTATGTCATTACTTCGTGACTTTTCTACAATTATAATGGAATTCAGCTTGAAATGGTTATGAGAAATAGTGGCTCTAGTACAAATGTGACTATCATTATATCTTCTTATCTCTCAATAACATTTTTTTTATCATACTAATCCTAATTAGCCAATCACAATTTGTATTATACTATGTACATTTGACATAGAATGTTTAAAATTCTGACTCATACATTTAGTAGTCTATATCTCTACAAATACTAAAAACTATATTTCATTCCCACAATGAATTTACCATCTATCACAACAGGAGACTTCGCAGCAACAACACCATGACATAAACTTAAAAAGTACGTATATATATAAGTGTATACAAATATGTAAAATTTGAATATACAAATCATAAATATTAAAGTAAAAATATATTTATAAATATATAATATAAATATATACTTATCTAATATACTTATATATTTATATAATATATGTAATACAAATATAAATATATATAGTATGTATAAATATAAAAATATTAGGTATATGTATATACTTATATTATATATTTATATATTTATCTAAACGTATAAATATATAAATATAATATAGTATGTAGAAATATGAAAATATATAAATATACAGTATCCGTATGATATATTATAAATACATATATATAAAAATACATAATATATATTCACAACTTTAAAACTTTAAAATTTTAATTATAAAAATACATATGTAATATATACATTTAAATATAAAAAATTGAAAAATTACACATACAAAATAAATTTAAAAAATACAAAATTATAGTCTTTATACTAAATAAAGACCTAATACCATTTTATTTTATTCTACAAATATAATTAATCATCACTATTTGCATAAAGAATTTAACAATTATCATACTATATTACACTAAACTTAGCTATTTCTATCTTATAAAATTACCATATAGTACTCTAAATTACATACTTGCATTTAGATATTTAAAAAATTCTGGTGCATGTATAACTTTCAAATCCAACATACGCATAAAAGAGGGTTCTTCAAACGGATGCTGATTTGCTAATACATTTGCAACCTCCACCACATCTGCGTCCACAGTGTCATCAACTTCAACATCTTCTTCATTTGGATCAATAACCTCATAGTTGCTTTTGCACTTATTGGCTTCAAATTGTTCAAAGTCAATGTACAATTCGATAAACGACACTTGCAATCAAATTTTATAGTAGATTGAAAACATCTCTTGCATGCTCGTATCGTCGGTCACATACTTCGTTTGAAAATGAACAAACCTACCAAATACTGATACAAAATGCCAAAACAAGATACTCGATATTGTCTTTGATAAATGAGAATTTATCCTCTTACATATAACACATTTTAGTTCTTCAAATAGTAATGTAAAAGGAGCAATAACATCACATGAATTGTTGTACATAAATCTCACTCCCTCATGTATTTGTAAAAAGATCTGACCATTATAATATAATTTCAGCATAGCTCTATTCTCCATTCTTTTTAAACTAGGATCATTCACTCACTCTTCTCCACACTGTTTGAAACATAACAAAGTGAAACGGAAGAGAAGAAGAAGCAGGAGCTGAGTTGAAGAAGAGATAAAATTTGCCTTGCAAAACTAGTCCACGAGTTATATATACATTGCAAATTGGACCTTCAGATATGCATATCTTAATTTAATTTTTTTTAAATCCACAATACTGACCTACTGATTTGGGTAATCAGATTTTTTTATTCTTTTAAACCGTAAAACTGACCCACCGATTTGTTCCAGATTTAAAAAAAATTTTGATCACACAATACCGAAAGGTTCAATTTGTGCATCACATGGATTTGAATTCATCAACCACCAAATCAAACCTTAAGTTTTCTCTTCTCTATAATTTTGAACCTCCAATTTGTGGATTACAATTTAAAAAAAGTGTTTCCATATCTATTAAAATCACGACAACAGTTTGGAACAGTAAAAAATACGTAATGGGAATCCATTACAAAAATAATGAGCCACTTTTTATATCTTAGAAGCTACTAAACCTAAGAGACATACATGACTTCATAATCACAAAAGGAGATGAGCTTATAATATCATAATATATGTACTATTATAAATACATGCACTTAAGTATCATCTCTAATTTAGTGTTTTTTGCAGTCTATGTTAATTTGAGCATTAAAATGTTTACAGGTACATTACTCCAAGACTCCACTATTTGAGAATGACAAACTTGAGACATAAAAAACTCATAATAGGAAGATCGTAATAATTTCATGTCCCTAATTTAATTTCTATAATTTTGCTCGAGTAACCTTTTAACACTTTTTTGGATTTGGATCATCTAAAGTTTGAATTTCACTTTGGAGAGTAAAGTGTGATCTTCTACTCTTAAATAGTTTCTCTTTCATATTTATTCTTGGTCTCACATATGAAATTAATGGTGACAGATCATACTTTACTCTCTAAAGTAAAATTCAAACTTTAGAGGATCTAAATCCCACTTTTTTAATTTTAATATGGAGGCCAGTATGGTGTATACCTTCATTATTGGGGTCTAGCGTATTTCACTGGGGTGTGGTGGCTGCGCTGAACAAATCGGACAGTCTGATTTAAGGGAGAGTATTTGGATGGTCCAATTACTGGCTTCGAGGGTACACAAATTGTACTGTCCGATTTGCGTACCAAGGGCCACACGTTGCACATGCAATAACCCAACCGGTGGACCCCTAAATGCAAAAACCGCAGCCATCCATCCCAAATATCCCACTTTGCGTTATCCCTCATCCTCCAACCATCCATCCCTTTCAAACCCCACATTCTTCCTTCCCTTTCTTCCATTAAAGCTCCAGCCAAAGTCAAAAATTAAGAAGCCCATTGTTGCAAGGAGAGCAACAAAAATCAATAATGCCAAGGTGACCAAGAATAAAAGATGTTAATCGTTTAGAATTACACATTGTTAATTATCTTAGTCATCTTAATTATATAAATTTGTTTACTAAATAATTTTATTTAATGTAAATAATAATAATAATGTTAAAGATTGGTTTATTATTGTAGTAATTATTATATATTAAGTGGATTGGATTTATATTAATAATTATATAGTAATTGTTAGAAGAGAACCATAAAATAAAATAAAATAAATTCTGAAGATTTTGAATAATAATTAAGTTAATTGTTAATATAAATATATTATTTGAATATTTAATTATTAATTAGTGTATCTTGTTAGTTAGTTAAAATGTTGAAGTTGTTTAATATAATTAGTGAAATAAGTAAGTAATTGATTAATTGTCTGAGGTATATTATTATTGTTATTATTATTATTATTGTGATCGTTAATTTAGCCTAGTTTAGGTAGTTAATTATGTTAGTAAACATAACAGTAAATTATAAAAATATTATTAGTTAATAGATTATGTATGATTATTAAAAATAAGTGCGGTACAGTACAGTAGTAATATATATATATATAACAAAGATGAGGAGTTTAATGTTATTTATATATAGTCTAGTTATATAAATATAAAATAATCATTAATAATTATTATTGTAAACTAAATAAATAGGATTTAGATATTAGAATATATATTTGTAATGGATGTAATAATAATAATAATTAGATTTATTTAAGTATAACATTTAGTTATGTAAATATCTATCACTAAACGAATAGTAATTGTTATTAAGAAATAAATAGGGTTTAGATATTAGAAAATATAGTTTTAATGTAATGATAATAGTTAAATTTATGTTTTAGATTTATTTAAGTTTTATTAATTATGTTACATTGCTTATGTGTTAATGAGAATGGAAAAATGTTAAATATTGTATGGTTATATTTGATTAATGTGATATATGCTCACGATTTGTAGGGTTCACAGATGTTAATTTGTGATTATTATTATTTGCCACTGGATCCGTACAATCCAATTGTGGAAGAACATTTGTGGGAGACAGATTTTTATCACGTTTCTCATATTGGAGTTGTTCAATGTCAGTCGGCGTTGGTTAATGCTCTGATCGAGAGATTGCGGCCCGAGACTCATATGTTCCATTTTCCAATTGGTGAGTGTGCCGTGACATTGGAGAATATGGCGATAATTCTTGGCCTTCCAACAAATGGTCTTCCAGTTACAGGGCCGACCTGAGTAGTTATGAGGCCTTAGAGGTCGAATACTTGCATCATTTTGGTGTTGCACCTAAGAGGTCAGATTGTAGAGGAAGTTTCGTAAAGTTGACCTGGTTTCGGAGATTGGAGGATCATTTAGTCTTAGATAATGATATTCAGATTCAGAGGTACGTAAAGTGCCACATAATGTTATTATTTGAGACCATTCTGTTTCGGGACAAGTCAGGGGCAGGGGTGCACTTGAAATTTCTGCTGTTGCTTCGTAACTTCGGCGAGATCATACACTTTAGTTGGGGTTCTGCATGTCTAGCGCACTTGTATAGAGCATTGTGTAGGGCTACTCGTGTCGACTGCAAGGAGATTGATGGTCCACTAACCCTTCTGCTTACCTGGGCTTAGATCTGTTTACCATTTCTTTCGCCGATTCTTGACAACCTCGAATCTTTCCAATTGCAAACAGGTAAAGTTAATCGTCATTTGCTTTGAATAAGTGTAGCACATTTTAGTTGAGATTCTTATGATAACAATTTATATAACGGATTGTTTGATGTCAGCTAGCGTAATTGAGAGCGTGATTATCATTCTCTTACTCACATTAGGAGGTTATTGGACGTTCTGCAAAAAGAACAAACACATTATATAAATTACACTTATAAATATAAATAAGTACATTATATTAACCACAATATAAATTACACATATAAATATAAATAAGTAATAACACATTATTAACCACAATATATAATAAATTATAAAATATACATAAGTAATTAATAAAAAATAAAAATAAACAAACAATTAATCGAATGCTATTTAATAAATAAAAAAATCTTACATGATCAATTGATAGTCTACAGATCACATGTTGGTCATGTTACCTAATCAATCTATAATATTAATTTATCATACATTGTATTAAAATTACATACCTGCATTCATATATTGAGGAAATTTCGGTACATGCATGGCCTCTAAATCCAGCGAGCGCATAAAAGTAGGCTCCACGAATGGATGCTGGTTTACTAGTGCATTTGCCACCTCCGCCACATCTGCTTGCATAGTGCCATCAGCTTGATCTTCGTCTACACCTGGATCAATGACCTTATAGTTACTTTCGAACTCCTCTTCGCTGTCACTATTATAATCTTCCAACTCAATATTTTGTTCTGCTTCAGATTGTTCGAATTCAATATACAACTCGATGAACGATATCTGTGAGCGAGTTTTCATGTACAGTGAAAACATATCTTGCATGCTCGCTTCAACGGTTACATATTTGGTTTGAAACTGAATGAACCCATCAAATATAAATATAGAGTACCTGTACAAAATACATGATACTCTCCTAGATATTTGAGAATCTATTTTCTCACAAATTATACCTTTTAATTCTTCAAATGACAATGTGAATGGAATAACGATATATAACAGATTTTCACACACAAATTTACTCCTTTAGCTGTTTGTAACAGAATCTGACCATGATAATAAACTTTTAACATCACTCTATCATCCATAATGATATTTCACATCAAACACTCTCAATCTTAGTAAAGTTGCTGTTGAAACAAAGAAGAAAAGTTGCTGTCGAAACAATGAAGAAGAAGAAAGAACCAAAGGGATTTCAGAAGAGAGAGTTGAGAGACGAAGAAGAAATCGAGACTTCAGCTAGTGTTGGGTATATATAAAAGCAAAAATCAAACGGTCCGACCGCATCTCAACCGGTTAAATTTTAAAAAGAACTAAAATCGGACCGTCCGAGTTTCCTTCGATTCGAATTCAAAAATTATAGCAGCTTGAAATCGGACCGTTCGATTTTAAGAAAATATGAATAAAAATTTTTTTCTGCAGGTAATCGGACTGTCCAATTTGTGTTCTCCATTCAGTTGCAAAGAAATCGGATGGTCCAATTACTTCCTTCTAACTTCGAAAAAGTTACACCATCACACCACTGTTTTAACCCCTCAAACCTCTATAACGCTGCGTTACACACACTTCATTGCCATATTAAAAATAATGAGCCACCTTTTAATTCATAAGAACTAAAATACTTTATTTAAAATTCATATATATTTATCTATGCATATCATTTTTACTAATTTGTAAAAGTACGGAGGAAGAATATGTTAACTTTTGTACAAAACTCATATTTACTTGTATGCGTATATGATGTTTAATGATTTAATTTGTACAAATTAACACGAAAGAAAAGGCATTTATTTTTGTTCAAAATTAGTATTTACTTTACCTATGTAAATGTAGTTGCCCATGCAAATAGGATTCATGTGAAATTGATTCGTTCTGAATATATGGAGTATCAAGAATGTGTTGTACACATAGCTCATCTATACGGAGATTGTAGGCACGAGACTTAATCCATTTTTTATTTATGATATTGTTAATTAATAAAATAGTTCATAATAAAGACAATTCACTTAAATAAATCATTTGGAGAAAAATATTATTCAAATACAAATTTTGAAATGACAATATCAAAATGTAATTTTTCATATTTTTATACAAATTGTTATTGGCAGCAACGATTTATAGGAGTACGTAAACCGATACTAACATCTGCGATTTATGTAAGTTGGTGTTTTGAACAAAAATCGCTATAGGCAGTAGCGATTTTGGTGGAAGCTGGCATGTGCATAAACTGCCACAAGTAGTAGCGGTTTATGTGTTGGGTGGCGTGAACGTAAACCGCTGGAGGCAGTAGTGACTTACGTTGAGAGTGTTCATAAAACCGTGGAAGGCAGCCGCGGATTCCTCATTTGGTGTGGATTTTGAATTTGGATAGAGAGAAGAAATTCTATAGAGAGGGAGGAATACTTTAAGAGAGGATTCGGAGTTTCTTAGCACTGACCTTCCGTTGGACATCCTGGCAGACAAACAGAGCTTGTTTCGACTGAATGGCGTTGCCCATATTGCCGATGCCATTGTCGACAAGGTTAGCTTTGCTTTATTTTTATGAGCATTAGAATTTATTAAATAGAATATTGTATGTAGGGTAGAGGAACTAGAATTTATAATTTAACCCTTATAGTTGAGTATTAGACTTTGGAATTTAGGATGTAGAATGTAGTAGAGGTATACATACAAAATCCCAAATATCGATAATTGGTTAAAAAACCATAACCACATCTTGAGCAATATCCAACAACAAAGTCCCTCCATACTTTCCATACAAGTGCATATGGTTAATACTGACTAGTGGTTTACAATGTCAAAAAGCCTCAATACAGGGGAAAAATGTCCAGAAAAGACTATGAAGTAAACAGTTGATTCATCAACCTGATCACCCACTCTAACTAGAGAAGTCTTCAACAGAGCAATTGTACCCTCCATGGTGGATGTCACCCCAAGGATCCCACGGGAAAACTCACCATAAGACTCCTCCCAGTCGCCATATATCTGTTGTAAAACCTGGTCAATTAATGACTAGTTAACCCATAAATTAAAATATATTCTAGAAAATGAGAAATGAGGTTTTTATGATTTAATGTGATAGAAAAAATTAAAACGATAATTTTGACACCAATTTTAAAGAAATCGGCCCAAGGTTAGGCCGAACGGGCCAAATCAGGCCAACCGGACCCATATTTGGGCCTTGGCCCAACCCAACTCAGCCCAATTAAATAAAACAACTCTCTTCTCCCCTCTTAGCACTTATTCCATGGTGAAACACATCCATGGGAGAAGGAAGGAGAAGCAAACCCTTGGTTTGATTCAAAGTGACATAACTCTTCGTTCTGAGCTCCGATTGACGACAGTTTGCGACAACGCGACCACGGCGTTGAGCTCCACAAAACCCACACAATTATTCTTGAGGTAAGTCACGTTTTCACCTCTGTTCTTCCAGCCCTTGATTTCGTATTTCTTGAGTGAAAATGTTGAAAATTGTGAGCTCCTTTATGTTATAGGATCAAAGTAACTTGAGGGGAAGGCTTGTTCTTGCCTCCTTGGTCCTTGGGTGAGGTAAGAGATCTCCAACCGTAGAAAAATTCTGAATTTGAGGTATTGGATATTGAGTCATTGTGTTTGGGTGTGATGTTGTGGCTTATGTAATATATATAAGTGTATTGGAGCTTGATTGGTGGTTTTGAAAAGCTTTGGAGTGGAGCACCAAGCTTGGAAATCTAGTGGTCATGCTTTGGGGACTTTGAAGGTTGAAATTAGAGGTGTTCCGGGTGGAACAAAAATCGGCCAAGGTATGGTTTCGGTTTCCTGTATCTAAAATGTAATGTAGTTGTGAAAACCTAGGCTAGTGACCCTAGGATAGGGATTGAATTGCTGATGTGTGGAATGGTTGAAATGGATTGCATTATTATGTATATGGTTATTGATTTTGGAGTTTTGATGAGATATTCTATGCAAGATATGTATGCCTTGGTGTATGTTTGATGGTTAGTGAAATGGAGTTGTTTTTGGTACCTTATTGGTGGTGAAATTGATGATGAAATTGTCATAAGAAATTGATAAAGTGTTTTGTATGTTGTGAAAATTTGAGATATTGAATGTTGAATGTGTGTTGAGATTGAATTATTGAGTTGTGGATTGGATTGGTAAGTTGAAATATGCTTGATGTGAATGGTTGAGTTTTGATTGGTGTAAAAGGGTGATTTATGGCACAAAAGGTATGTTATGAAGTATATTAGAACTTGGTGTGGCTTAGGTTTGGTTTTGGTTGGTTTTGAATGAGTTTAGAAGTGTATGTTTTAGAAGTTGGAAGTTTATGAGTTTTAGTAAAAATGAACTTTGGATGAACTTCAATGGATCATATCTCAAGCTATTGATTTTGTAATTTGATGCTTTTTATATCAAAAGAAAGATAATTTCACAAGCTTTAAAATGGTTCAAATTTGGTGAAAATCTAGATTTTGTGGAAGGAGATATGGTCGTTGGAAGTTTGGGCCTGAAATTTGAATTCTGCAGAATTTGTGATTTCTAGTTTGTGCAAGTTGTGTGTACGCACACGTTGGGAAAGGCGTTCTGTTGATGTCACTCGCACATCCTTTGTGTGCACTCAAAAAAGAAAATTTGCTTTCTGTGCATGCGCACAACCCTATGCGTACGCACACGACCCTGTTTCTTATAAAAACCTTATTTTCAAGTCTTTCACCTTCCCAATAAGCTTGTGATCTTCTGAGATATTTTTTCAAGCTTATAAACCCCATTTTCATCCTTTAGATCTTATATTAATGTAAAATGCCTAGTGATTGAGAGGAAGCTAAGGAAGGGAGTAACTTATGGATGAAGAAAGGGAATATTATGATGAGTTATGATTAATGATGAGGATATGAGTTGTGGAAGAAGATAGTGGGGTACTGTGTATGCCATGAGCCGAAGGGCTATGTTTGTTAGTGAATTATGGCTGGTTGTGTATTATGTCGTGTTTGTTTGTTAATGAGTTGATGATGAATGTTTTGAATTATTACAGTTGTTGAGAATTGTTAGTATTGTTGATGATTAATGATTGTTAATGAGAATGTTATTGGTGAATGAATGAGGGGAATTATCTGTTATAGTGGAGTATGTATATGCATATGATTCAATGAGATTGAGGTGACAGGTAAGAGGCGGTGGGAAATGACCACTCGCTCCGAGTATATGATTAAGAAGTGTAGAGATGTTGAGAGTATATGGAAAATGAATTAATGAGTTAGTGATTACGAAGGAATTAGAATAATAAGGAAAATGGACTTGGATTTGATTGTGATATGCCTCTGGGTAAGACGCAGTGGTGTTAACCACCTCCTCCGGGTAAGAGGCGAGAACTCCGGGTAAGATGCAGTGGTGTTACCCACTTGCTCTGGGTATGTATTAAGAAAGCATGAATCGATGAATAAATGATTGATAATAATAATGAAAGTGTGTTTCTATATTTGACTCCGGGTAAGATGCAGTGGTGTCATCCACTTGCTCTGGGTTAAAGTGAATAAGCCAGGTAAGATGCAGTGGTGTTATTCCCTTGCTTCGGAAAGGCTGCGGGTAAGACGCAAGGGCTATGTTCTGTTGCCGCTTGCTTCGAGCCAAAAATGTAACACTTCCTGGGTAAGGGGCAGGGTGAAGTTGTCCCCTGCTTCGGGTACGCGGGTAAGATGTAAGGGTTGAGGCATTGTCCCACTTGCTCCGTGTTTGGTGTTCTGTCCAATGGTTAACTACCAGGACATGTCGGGTTAGCTATGCAACCGACAGATGAGACTCATCAGCCACTAGGACAGGCATGCATCATATGCATCTATATTCTTATTTGGATTGCCTAAGTGGTTGCATAACTAAATGCTACTTGATTATCTGCTCTATTTGAATCCTATTTGTGATTTCTCTGTTTATAACACTTGTATTTGTTGCATTTAGTTCTGTTGGTGGTTGGAAGGTTTGGAGGAGTTAGAAAGGGGAGTTTTAGATAGTTCTGAAGGCATTTAGCTAGTTGCCTATCTAATTTTATGGTTTAGTTATGTTTTAAGATTTAATTATCTGTTGGATGTTCTAGGATTGCCTTCGACTTTTCCAAGACATTATATGTTAGATATGTGGGCACTGTTACCATGATGAGAGCCTCCGTTTCTCACCCATGCGGGTTTTGTGATTTTCAGATGCAGAATAGGTGGTACCTCGCTGAGGCATGCTGGAAGCTTCTCATGTTGCGAAGATCTTTATCTGTTGGATTTATTTTGGTTATTTGTATTAGCTTAGACACTTAATATCACCACCTATTATATATATGTTGTATTAATTCCTCTTAGAGGTGATTTTGAAGATTCAGGTTTTATAACTCTGTATTTTGGGTTCTCTTTTGAGTTTTCCTACATATCTATATATGTATAACTATGTGCTCGGATCGGTTTATCTTCACGAGCCGAGTCTTGAGTTTTGTTACATGTATTCTGGAATTCTTAGCATATAAATTATTATCTTGCTTACGTTATCATACACGGAGTGTTACGCTCTTCGACTTAACAATTTTTGTTTTGTCCCTTTCTTCAAAGGCTCCTAGTTATAAATATTTTTCACTATATTATATAATAAATTTTATTTTTTAGAGGTCGTATTGTCTCGCCAACTCTCTTTTACATCCTAGGTGTGAGGCTCTGTGTGGTAGGGTGTTACATTATGGTTTTAGAGCAATTCATTCCTGTAGAACCTGAGGGACGGACTGACTATGCTTATGAGCATACTCTGAGTCGTGTTTATGTGCTATTTAGGATATCGGCCTGATATACATAGCATAAAGTTCATGAGCATGCATTTAGAACTTTGAAGCATTAGACTTGCAATATTGAGACTGATCACCTTGATATCACTTGTTTGGTGGGAACAGGAACCAAATGGCGACTCGTGGACGTGATCACGGTCGAGGGAGAGATAGGGCTAGTAATACCGAACATGAAAATAATCCCACGAACTTTATGACTGCCCTAGAGAACGTGGCTGCTGCTATGCAGGATATGGTTGTGGCATTGGAGAATCAAGCCGGTAATGGGAATGGTGGTGACAGAGAGAAGGGGATAATGACCTTAGCAACCTTCCTGAAGGTAAACCCGCCCATCTTTAGAGAGACGACGGACCTCATAGAGGCAGATAACTGGTTTTAGGCGATGGAATGGGCTTTACAAGCACAACAAGTCCCTGAAAATCAACGTGTAGAATTTGCAACTTACCAGTTAACGGGTGAAGCCCAGCATTGGTGGCAGGGTACGTGACGTCTACTACAGCAAGACGACATTGCAATACCTTGGAATGCCTTTCAGTTAGAATTCTACAAAAAGTACTTTTCCAATTCGGTCAGGACTACTAAGGAGCTTGAATTGTTGCAATTGAAGCAAGGTCAAATATCTATAGCCAAATATACAAACAAGTTTGAGGAATTATGTCAATTTTCCAAGATTTGGCAGGGTGCTCCGAGAGACTATGAGAAATGGAAGTGCATCAAATATGAAGGAGGACTCCGGAGTGACATACTAAGTTCAGTGGGCCTGATGGAGATCAGAGTTTTCTCAGACTTGGTAAATAATAGTAGGGTTGCAGAACAGTGTTTAAAGAAGGCTGCTTTGGAAAGAAATGATGGCCGGGAATTTCACTGAAGGGAACATAATCAGAACCTCGCACCAAGGGGCCAAGAATTCAAGAGAAAGGGAAAACAGTTAGCGGTTGCTTCAGATGATTCAAGTTGTCAAAAATGTGGAAGGTATCACCTGAATAGGCCGTGTCATTTTGGTTCGGGCTTACGCTATAAGTGCGGTCGTCCCGGGCATATGTCCTGGAACTGTCCACAAGGGAGAACTAAGGGTGCTGGTCGGTCACCATGAGGTGGAGGTAATCACGAAACCGCTAATGTAATTTCAATTATGCTATAAAATGTTGTGACATTGTATTTATTTGTACTTAAGATAAAAGTGACAAATTAGGATCTAAGGTAATTAACTTAGAACCAATGTAAGAGTGCTATGTGAGGTAGTGACATCAAATAACAAATTCTTGAAGACAAAATAAATCAAAGTGATGCAGCGGAAGCGGGTTGTATTATATATAAGGGATCGAAAGTATTGAGGACTGTGCGGGGTTATTGTTTGAAACCCAATGACAGTGAACTATGAGGATGAGGAATGGAACAGATTCAACCTTTAGTTGTTAATCGTTTGAGAGGCGAGTGAAGATGAAACCAAATCACTATTGCGAGAAAGTTTCTGAGACAATCCTAAAAGTGTACCAGAACCTCCATCTCAAAAAGAAAGTGAGTTTGCGATAGACTTATTGCCGGAAGCCAGATCAATTTTGATTGTGCCGTAACTGAAAACACCATTATAATCGTTAGAAACAAGGATTGAGTTGAAAGGAGTATTAGAAGAAAAAACTGTCCGGCTAAGTGTTTTCCTGCGAGGAGCGCCGGTTATGCCAGTGAAGAAGGAAGAGAACAGCAGAAGGCTTTTTAGGTGAAGGGGAGTGTGCCAACGGAATCTGCGCGAATTGATCTAATCTTCTTTTAAGACTTGCATTGGAACTCTACTTGGACTCCTTCTTAAATGGCTTGAGCATCTTTCTAGTTTTACTCTTTATACACATGAATCTTGTTTCTTCCAAGATGAGCTTGAGCTTGTCTTGGTATAACCACGTAATCCTTGAATTTTGGGAACTTGATCGGAGTATAGTTTCTCTAATTTGCAAATCGATTCTTCAAAACCAATTGAGACTCCTTTGACTTGATACGCTCTACTCTTTCTACCGAAGGCTCTTGATTTGAGATTTTATCTTGAGATGCACCTTTATTCCTTTTCTTATGCATTTCATTATTTTGGTATAGCTCTGTTTGATCATATGCAAGACTTTCTTTTGATTTCTTGTAAACACCATTCATATTGCTCGTTCGTCAATTTGAACCTAACGTCTTTTGGGAAATTAACTCATCCTGAATTTTTCGTCACGTATAACTCCTAGATGAAACCATTAAAAAGATAATTCCCTATAGCAAGACTTTTGAACACAAAAAATATGCCTGTGGCACTACGCAGAATTTTGGAGCCTAAATTCTTGACAACCATATTACCTGCGGATAAGTTAACACCTTAGGATGTATCTTGGGTTGGGCACCTAGATACGACAAAGGCTTTCATACCTTGAGAGAAAGATTAATCTTGGTACCAGCACTCATGACTTTGGAACCTAATAAACCATTTGAAAACTGCTGCTGTGCAACATCGAAGGGGTTTAGATGCATGTAGAGGCAATATCATAAAGTGATGGCAAGCGCCCTCAGTAAGAAGACCCTGAGTGTTGTTAGAGAATGATTAAGGAGAAGGAAACGTTAAGTAAGGTTGTAGTCTAAAGCTGGATGTCAAGATAGCAGCTAGAGGTATTAGACTGAATCTGTTGCAAATTTCAGGGAGTTGTAAGGCCGAAAGTTCGAGAAGTGCAGTAAGAGGATAAAGAGCTACTAAGCATGTTGAAGCAAGTTGAACAAGGGAATCAAGCATATTAGGTTCTGAACTAATAGCTGGAAATGATAAGGAAATATTAAGTGAAAATCGAGTTAAGGTTCTAACTACGCAAGCTGACCTAAAAGTTATGCAGACTAACGGAGGGAGCCCAGAGAGTTTAACAGGGAAAGCTGGGTATTCTTGGGAACTACTTCGGCGACCGGTGAGAGAAGAGCGATTGGTCTAAAGGAATTTATTTTGAGGATGATGGGCCGTCTGAAGTGCTAGAACAATTTGAACCACTTCGATTAAAAGAGGATATGAAGTTTCAAGAGACCCCAATTAGAATTGATAATGTAAACATTAAGGAACTCTGAGAAAAAAAAGTCTTATTAGAGAGGTGACTTGGAAATCAAGTTAGAATGGAAGAGCATACCAGAGAACTGGAATTAGAAGTGGGGACAGACTACCCTCACCTATTTATAGGGAACTAAATTCGAATTTTGTGGGCAAAATTCCCATTTAGGTGGGTAGAATGTAAAACTTGGTTAATTAATGACTAATTAACCTATAAATTAAAATATATTCCAGAAAACGAGAAATGAAGTTTTTATGGTTTAATGTGATAGAGAAAATTAAAACGAGAATTTTGACACCAATTTTAAAGAAATCGACCCAAGGTTAGGCCGAACGGGCTAAACTGGGCCAACTAGACCCGTATTGGGCCCGTGGCCCAACCCAACTCATCCCAATTAAATAAAACAACTCTCTTCTCCCCTCTTGGCACTCATTCCACGCTGAAACACAGCCATGGGAGAAGGAAGGAGAAGCAAACCCTTGGTTTGATTCAAAGTGACATAACTCTTTGTTCCGAGCTCTGATTAACGCACCATTTGCGACCACGCAACCGCGGCGTCAAGCTCTACAAAACCCACACTATTATTCTTGAGGTAAGCTACGTTTTAACCTCTGTTCTTCCATCCCTTGATTTCAAATTTCTTGAGTAGAAATGTTGAAATTGTGAGCTTCTTTGTGTTATAGGATCAAAGTAACTTGAGGGGAAGGCTTGTTCTTGCCTTCTTGGTCCTTGGGTGAGGTAAGAGATCTCCAACCCTAGCAAAATTCTGAACTTGAGGGATTGGATATTGAGTTATTGTGTTTGGGTGTGATGTTGTGGCTTATGTAATATATATAAGTGTATTGGAGTTTGATTGGTGGTTTTGAAAACCTTAGGAGTGGAGCACCAAGCTTGGAAATCTGTTGGTGAGGCTTTGGGGACTTTGAAGGTTGAAATTAGAGGTGTTCCGGGTGAAACAAAAATCGACCAAGGTATGGTTTCGGTTTCCTGTATCTAAAATGTAATGTAGTTGTAAAAACTTAGGCTAGTGACCCTAAGATAGGGATTGAATTATTGATGTGTGGAATGGTTGAGATGGATTGCATTATTTTGTATGTGGTTATTGATTTTGGAGTTTTGATGAGATATTATATGCTAGATATGTATGCCTTGGTGTATGTTTGATGGTTAGTGAAATGGAGTTGTTATTGGTACCATGTTGGTGGTGAAATTGATGATGAAATTGTCATAAGAAATTGATGAAATGTTTTGTATGTTGTAAAAATTTGAGATATTGAATGTTGTTGAAATTTGAATGTTGAATGTGTGTTGAGATTGAATTATTGAGATGTGGATTGGATTGGGAAGTTTGAATATGCTTGATGTGAATGGTTGAGTTTTGATTGGTGTAAAATGGTGATTTGTGGCACAAAAGATATGTTATGAAATATATTGGAACTTGGTGTGGCTTAGGTTTGGTTTTGGTTGGTTTTGAATGAGTTTAGAAGTGTATGTTTTAGAAGTTGGAAGTTTATGAGTTTTGGTAAAAATGAAATTTGGATGAACTTCAACGGATCATATCTTAAGCTATTGTTTTTGGAATTTGATGCTTTTTATATCAAAAGAAAGATAATTTCACAAGCTTTAAAATGATTTAAATTTAGTTAAAATCTGAATTTTGTGGAAGGTGATATGGTCATTGGAAATCCGGGCCTGAAACTTAAATTCTGCAAATTATGCTGAATTTGTGATTTCTGGTTTGTGTGCACACGCACACCCAATGGAATTCTGGACCTATGCACACACACACTTGGGCGTACGCACACACAGGGAAGGGGCTTCGACTGGGAGCGCTAGCACGCCCTGGGCGCGCACACAGCCAATAAGGTTTTGCAAGCTATGCATGTACACAACTCTGTGTGTACGCACACGTTGGGAAAGGCGTTCTGTTGATGGCGCTCGCACGTCCTGTGCATGCACTGAACAAAGGAAATTTGCTTTCTGTGCATGCCCACAGGCACAACACTATGCGTACGCACACTTTTTGAAAATACTTCTGGGCGTGTGCACGCACACCCCTGTGCGTACGCACACGACCCTGTTTCTTATAAAAACTTTGTTTTCAAGTCTTTCACCTTCCCATAAGCTTGTGACCTTCTGAGATGCTTTTTCAAGCTTATAAACTCCATTTTCATCCTTTAGATCTTAGATTAATGTAAAATGCCTAGTGATTGAGAGGAAGCTAGGGAAAAGGGTAACTTATGGATGAAGAAAAGGAATATTATGATGAGTTATGATTAATGATGAGGATATGAGTTGTGGAAGAAGATAGTGGGATGTTGTGTATGCCATGAGGCGAAGGGCTATTTTTGTTAGTGAATTATGGCTGGTTGTGTATTATGTCATGTTTGTTTATTAATGAGTTGATGATGAATGTTGAGAATTATTACAGTTGTTGAGAATTGTTAGTATTGTTGATGATTAATGATTATTAATGAGAATGTTATTGGTGAATGAATGAGGAGAATTATCTGTTAGAGTGGAGTATGTATATGCATATGATTCAATGAGATAGAGGTGCCGGGTAAGAGGCGGTGGAAAATGACCACTCACTCCGGGTATATGATTAAGAAGTGTAGAGATGTTGAGAGTGTATGAAAAATTAATTAATGAGTTAGTGATTACAAAGGAATTGGAATAATAAGGAAAATGGACTTGAATTTGATTGTGATGTGCCTCTGGGTAACACGGAGTGGTGTTAACCACCTGCTCCGGGTAAGAGGCGAGAACTCCGGGTAAGATGCAGTGGTGTTACCCACTTGTTCCGGGTATGTATTGAAAATGAGTGAATGGATGAATAAATGAATGATAATTATAATGAAAGTGAGTTTCTGTATGTGACTCCGGGTAAGATGCAGTTGAGTCATCCACTTGCTCTGGGTAAAAGTGAATAAGTCGGGTAAGATACAGTGGTGTTATCCACTTGCTCCGGAAAGGCTGCGGGTAAAACGCAAGGGCTGTGTTCTATTGCCGCTTGCTCTGGGCCAAAAATGTAACACTGCCTGGGTAAGAGGCATGGTGAAGTTGTCACCTGCTCCAGGTACGCGGGTAAGATGCAAGGGTTGAGGCGTTGTCCCACTTGCTCCGTGTTTGGTGTTCTGTCCAATGGTTAGCTATCAGGAATCGGGTTAACTCTGCAACCGATAGATGAGACTCATCATCCACTAGGACAGGCATGCATCATATGCATCTATATGTCTTGTGATGAGCGGATAATTTATACGCTTTTTGGCATTGTTTTTAGGTAGTTTTTAGTAGGTTCTAGCTACTTTTTAGTATGTTTTTATTAGTTTTCATGAAAAATTCATATTTCTGGACTTTACTATGAGTTTGTGTATTTTTCTATGATTTCAGGTATTTTCTGGCTGAAATTGAGGGATCTGAGCAAAAATCTTATTCAGGCTGAAAAAGGACTGCTGATGCTATTGGATTCTGACCTTCCTGCACTCGAAATGAATTTTTTGGAGCTACAGAAGTCCAATTGGCACGCTCGCAATTGCGTTGGAAAGTAAACATCCAGGGCTTTCCAGAAATATATAATAGTCCATACTTTTCTCGAAGATAAACGATGTAAACTGGCGTTTAACGCCAGTTCCATGTTCCATTCTAGCGTTAAACGCCAGAAACAGGTTACAAGTTGGAGTTAAACGCCCAAAACAGGTTACAACCTGGCATTTAACTCCAGAAACAGCCCAGGCACGTGAAAAGCTCAAGTCTCAGCCCCAGCACACACCAAGTGGGCCCCGAAGTGGATTTATGCACTATCTATCTTATTTTACTCATTTTTCTGCAAACCTAGGTTACTAGTTTAGTATTTAAACAACTTTTAGAGATTTATTCTGTACCTCATGACATTTTAGATCTGAAATTTGTATCTTTGACGGCATGAGTCTCTAAACTCCATTGTTGGGGGTGAGGAGCTCTGCTGTGTCTCGATGGATTAATGCAATTATTGTCTGTGGTATTTCGAGTAGGATTTAGGGATTGGATGACTATGACGAGCTTCAAACTCACAAAGGTTGGGCGTAGTGATAGACGTAAAAGGATCAATGGATCCTATTCCAACATGAGTGAGAATCGACAGATGATTAGCCGTGCGGTGACAGCGCACCTAGATCATTTTCACTGAGAGGACGGATGGTAGCCATTGACAACGGTGATCCACCAACATACAGCTTGCCATAGGAGGAACCTTGCGTGCATGAAGAAGAAGACAGGGGGAAAGCAGAGATTCGGAAGACAAAGTATCTCCAAAACTCCAACATATTCTCCATTATTGCATAACAAGTACTATTTAATCCATGCTTTTTATTTACTATCAATTAAAACTGAGATTTATTATTATCCTGACTAAGAGTTACAAGATAACCATAGCTTGCTTCAAGCCAACAATCTCCGTGGGATTCGACCCTTACTCACGTAAGGTATTAATTGGACGACCCAGTGCACTTGCTGGTTAGTAGTATGAGTTGTGAAAAGTCTGATTTACAGTTTCGTGCACCATTTTGTTTGGATTGCCTAAGTGATTGCATAACTAAATGCTACTTGATTGTATGCTCTATTTGAATCCTATTTGTGATTTCTCTATTTGTAATACTTGTGTTTGTTGCATTTAGTTCCGTTGGTGGTTGGAAGGTTTGGAGGAGTTAGAAAGGGGAGTTTTAGATAGTTCTGAAGGCCTTTAGCTAGTTGCCTATCTAATTTTATGGTTTAGTTATGTTTTAAGCTTTAATTATCTTTTGGAAGTTCTAGAATTGCCTTCAGCTTTCCTAGGACAATATATGTTAGATATGTGGGCACTGTTATGATGCTGAGAACCTCCGGTTCTCACCCATGCGGGTTTTGTGGTTTTCAGATGCAGGACACACAGTACCTCGCTGAGGCATGCTGGAAGCTTCTCATGTTGTGAAGATCTTTATCTGTTGGATTTATTTTGGTTATTTGTATTAGCTTAGACACTTAATATCTCCACCTATTATATATATGTTGTATTAATTCCTCTTAGAGGTGATTTTGGAGATTCAGGTTTTGTAACTCTGTATTTTGGGTTCTCTTTTGAGTTTTCCTACATATCTATATATGTATAACTATGTGCTCGAATCGGTTTATCTTCGCAAGCCGAGTCTTGAGTTTTGTTACATGTATTCTGGAACTCTTAGTATATAAATTATTATCTTGCTAACGTTATCGTACACGGAGTGTTATGCTCTTCGACTTAGCTATTTTTGTTTTGTCCCTTTCTTCAAAGGCTCCTAGTTATAAATCTTTTTCACTATATTATGTAATAAATTTTTTATTTTTTAGAGGTCGTATCGCCTCGCCACCTCTGTTTTACATCCTAGGTGTGAGGCTCTGTGTGGTAGGGTGTTACATCTGTGCTACTGCTTTCTGTTTCGCCATCCAGACCTTTGTATAGCTAGGCCTGAAATCATAGGTTGCCTCTGTTGCTTCCTGCAACACCTTAATCGTAACCGACGCATCGGCTCTGACCAACGAAAAGATCCTCGCACATATGACATGATAATCAAGCTGTCTATGGTCGCTCGATATCGATATGGCTAAACACGTGTGCGGTCCGTGGTACCTCCTAACCTCCCAGGTGCTCTTCCTTTGCCATAACATGATACGAATCATCTACGTGAACCCTTTTCCAAACTCCTTGCATCTCTGATGAGCGGATAATTTGTATGCTTTTTGGCATTGTTTTTAGTATGTTTTTAGTATCTTTTAGTTAGTTTTTATTATATTTTTATTAGTTTTTAATTAAAATTCACTTTTCTGGACTTTACCATGAGTTTGTGTGTTTTTCTGTAATTTCAGGTATTTTCTGGCTGAAATTGAGGGATCTGAGCAAAAATCTGATCCAGAGACTCAAAAGGACTGCAGATGCTGTTGGATTCTGACCTCCCTGCACTCGAAGTGGATTTTCTGGAGCTACAGAAGCCCAATTGGCGCGCTCTTAACGGCGTTGGAAAGTAGACATCCTGGGCTTTCCAGCAATATGTAATAGTCCATACTTTGCCCAAGATTTGATGGCCCAAACCGGCGTTCAAAGTCACCTCAAGAAATCCCAGCGTTAAACGCTGGAACTGGCACCCAAATGGGAGTTAAACGCCCAAACTGGCACCAAAGCTGGCGTTTAACTCCAAGAAGAGTCTCTGCACGAAAAATGCTTCATTGCTCAGCCCAAGCACACACCAAGTGGGCCCAGAAGTGGATTTTTATGTCATTTACTCATTTCTGTACACCTTAGGCTACTAGTTTTCTATAAGTAGGACCTTTTACTATTGTATTGGGGAGATCGGATCTTTGGAATCTCTTTCTTGAGATCTTTTGATCACATTGGGAGGCTGGCCATTCGGCCATGCCTAGACCTTATGCTTATGTATTTTCAACGGTGGAGTTTCTACACACCATAGATTAAGGTGTGGAGCTCTGCTGTACCTCGAGTATTAATGCAATTACTATTGTTCTTCTATTCAATTCCGCTTGTTCTTTGTCCAAGATATCACTTGTTCTTCAACTTGATGAAGGTGATGATTGACGCCCATCACCATTCTCACCCATGAACAAAGTGACTGACAACCACTCTTGTTCTACAAGCATCTGAGACTTAGTGAATATCTCTTGGATTCTTTAATCGGAATCTTCGTGGTATAGACAGGACCTGATGGCAGCATTCAAGAGAATCCGGAAGGTCTAACCTTGTCTGTGGTATTCTGAGTAGGATTCAATGACTGAATGACTGTGACGTGCTTCAAACTCCTGAGGGCGGGGCGTTAGTGACAGACGCCAAAAGAATCAATGGATTCTATTCCGGTCTGATTGAGAACCGACAGATGAATTCCGCTATGCTGTGACCAGAGCATATGCAATTGTTTTCAATGAGAGGATGGGAGGTAGCCACTGACAATGGTGAAACCCTACACGAGCTTGCCATGGAAAAGAGTAAGAAGGATTGGATGAAGGCAGTAGGAAAGCAGAGAGACGGAAGGGAAGGCATCTTCATACGCTTGTCTGAAGCTCTTACACCAATGATATACATAAGTATCACTATCTTTATCTTTTATGTTATTTTCGTTCATCATCATATACATTTGAGTTTGCCTGACTAAGATTTACAAGATGACCATAGCTTGCTTCAATGCTAACAATCTCCGTGGGATCGACCCTTACTCACGTAAGGTATTACTTGGACGACCCAGTGCACTTGCTGGTTAGTTGTGCGAAGTTGTGTAATGCCATGGAATTGAACTACCAAGTTCTTGGAGTTCATGACCAGGGATTATGAGAGTTGTGAAAAAGTATTGTTCACAATTTCGCGCACCAAGTTTTTGGCGCCGTTGCCGGGGATTGTTCAAGTTTTGAGCAAGCTTTTGGTAACAAAGCCTGGGATTGTTCTAGTTTGGACAACTGACGGTTCATCTTGTTGCTTAGATTAGGTATTTATTTTTTTTCAAAATTCTTGAAGATGAATTCTAGAGTTTCATGATGATTTGTTGAAATCTGGCTGGCTGAGAAGCCATGTCTAATCTGATTGGACCGAGGTTTCAACTTATCACCACAAGAGCTTGTTGATTTTCATCAATTTTGCTTTTGGAGCAGTGATCTGCTAAGGCTTGGCTGACCTTTGGTCATGTCTAGTGTTTTGGACCGAAGCTTTCTTTGAAAGCTTGGCTGGCTGTGAAGCCATGTCTAATTCCTGGACTGGAGTCTTAGACTAGCATTGCACTGATTCCTGGAATTCTCATTAAGAATTTTGATATCTTTTTCCACTTAATTTTCGAAAAATACAAAAAAATTACAAAATCATAAAAACCAAAAATATTTGATGTTTCTTGCTTAAGTCTAGTGTCTCATCTTAAGTTTGGTGTCAATTGCATGCATTCATTCATGTGTCTTATGGATCCTCAAGTAATTCTTGATGATTTTTGTGTTCTAATCTCTAAATTCTCTTGACTTGAGTGTTTTGTGTGTCTCATATGCATTCTCATCTAGTTAGTGTCAGTAGTATACAAACTGCTAAGTTTGGTGTCTTGCATGCATTGTTATTTGATTCTTATTGCATTTTGATTATTAAAAATCCAAAAATATTTTTTATTTAAGTCTTTTCAAGTCAATGATACCAAGAATTGAAGATTCAGAACATACTGCAGAGGAATTATACAGAAAAAGCTGAGCATTCAAAAATGCCCAGTGAAGAAGACAGACTGGCGTTTAAACGCCAGCCAGGGTACCTGGTTGGGCGTTTAACGCCCAAAAAGGGTGCATTTTGGGCGTTAAACGCCAGAATGTATACCATTCTGGGCGTTTAACGCCAGGATGGTACTAGGGGGAGAATTTTGTTTTCAAATCAATTTTTTTTTCAAGTTTTCAAAGTTTTTCAAAATCAAATCTTTTTCAAATCATATCTTTTCAATCAAATGTTTTCAAAATCAATTTCTTTCCTTTTTCAAAGATACTTACCAACAATTAATGATTTGATTGAACATTTTTTGCCTTTTTTTGTTAAGGAAGGTTTTATGTTTGAATCATATCTTTTCTTGTTAGGCAAGTCATTAATTTTAAAATCATATCTTTTCAAATTGTTTTCAAAACATATCTTTTAAAATTGTTTTCAAATCATATCTTTTCAATTACATCTTTTAAAACCAATCATATCTTCTTAACCACATCTTTTTCAAAATAAGTTTTCAATCAAATCCTTTTGACTTCTAATTTCAAAATCTTTTTCAAAAATCACTTGATTTCTTTTCCACTTTCAATTTTCGAAAATTATCAACATCTTTCTAATTGAATTTTCGAAAATTCTCTTCCCTCCTTCTCACATCCTTCTATTTATGGAGTACCACTCCTTCTCAATGCACAATTCGAACCTTATCTAATTAAAGTTCGAATTCTTCTTCTCCTTCTTCTTTCTATTTCTCTTTTCCTCTGACACTTCAAGGAATCTCTATACTGTGACATAGAGGATTCCACATTTTCTTTTTCTCTTCTCTTTCATATGAGCAGGAGCAGAGACAAAGGCATTCTTGTTGAAGCTGACCCTGAACCCGAAAGGACCCTGAAGAGAAAGCTAAGAGAAGCCAAAGCACAACTCTCTTTAGAGGACCTGACCGAATTCTTCAAAGAAGAAGAACACATGGCAGCCGAAAACAACAACAATGCCAACAATGCAAGGAAGGTGCTGGGTGACTTTACTGCACCTACTCCTGATTTCTATGGGAGAAGCATCTCTATCCCTGCCATTGGAGCAAACAACTTTGAGCTTAAGCCTCAATTAGTTTCTCTAATGCAACAGAATTGCAAGTTCCATGGACTTCCAATGGAAGATCCTCATCAGTTCTTAGCTGAATTCTTGCAAATCTGTGACACAGTCAAGACTAATGGGGTAGACCCTGAGGTCTATAGACTGATGCTATTCCCTTTTGCTGTAAGAGACAGAGCTAGAATATGGTTGGACTCTCAACCTAAAGAAATCCTGGACTCTTGGGAAAAGCTAGTCAATGCCTTCTTGGCAAAGTTCTTTCCACCACAAAGATGGAGTAAGCTTAGAGTGGAAGTCCAAACCTTCAGACAGAAGGATGGAGAATCCCTCTATGAAGCTTGGGAAAGATACAAACAATTAATCAGAAAGTGTCCCTCAGACATGCTTTCTGAATGGAGCATCATAGGTATTTTCTATGATGGTCTCTCTGAACTATCCAAGATGTCTCTGGATAGCTCTGCTGGAGGATCTCTTCATCTGAAGAAGACGCCTGCAGAGGCCCAAGAGCTAATTGAAATGGTTGCAAATAACCAATTCATGTACACTTCTGAAAGGAATCCTGTGAACAATGGGACTAGTCAGAAGAAAGGAGTTCTTGAGATTGACACTCTGAATGCCATACTGGCTCAGAACAAGATATTGACTCAACAAGTCAATTTGATTTCTCAAAGTCTGTCTGGAATGCAAAATGCACCTGGCAGTACTAAGGAAGCTTCATCTGAGGAAGAAGCTTATGATCCTGAGAACCCTTCAATGGAAGAGGTGAATTACCTAGGAGAACCCTATGGAAACACCTATAATTCTTCATGGAGAAATCACCCAAATCTCTCATGGAAGAATCAAGAGAGACCTCAACAAGGTTTCAATAATAATAATGGTGGAAGAAACAGGTTTAGCAATGGCAAGCCTTTCCCATCATCTTCTCAGCAACAGACAGAGAGTTCTAAGCAGAATACCTCTGACTTAGCAACAATGGTCTCTGATCTAATAAAGACCACTCAAAGTTTCATGAATGAAACAAGGTCCTCCATTAGAAATTTGGAAGGACAAGTGGGTCAGCTGAGTAAGAAAGTTACTGAACTCCCTCCTAGTACTCTCCCAAGTAATACAGAAGAAAATCCAAAAGGAGAGTGCAAAGCCATAACCATGGCCGAATATGGAGAGGAAAGAGAGGAGGTGGACGCCACTGAGGAAGACCTCAATGGGCGTGCACCAATCTCCTCTGAGTCCCTCAATGAGGAACCATGGGAATCTGAGGCTCAAGATGAGACCATAGAGATTCCATTGGACTTACTTCTGCCATTCATGAGCTCTGATGAGTATTCCTCCTCTGAAGAGGATGAGTATGTCACTGAAGAGCAAGTTGCTAAATACCTTGGGGCAATCATGAAGCTGAATGACAAGTTGTTTGGAAATGAGACTTGGGAGGATGAACCCCCTTTGCTCACCAAAGAACTGGATGACTTGTCTAGGCAGAAATTACCTCAAAAGAGGCAGGATCCTGGGAAGTTTTCTATACCTTGTACCATAGGCACCATGACCTTCAAGAAGGCCTTGTGTGACTTAGGGTCAAGTGTGAACCTCATGCCTCTCTCTGTAATGGAGAAATTAGGGATCTTTGAGGTGCAAGCTGCAAGAGTCTCATTAGAGATGGCAGACAATTCAAGAAAACAAGCTCATGGACTTATAGAGAATGTTTTGGTGAAGATTGAAGACCATTACATCCCTACTGATTTCATAGTCCTAGAGACTGGGAAATGCATGGATGAAACCATCATCCTTGGCAGACCTTTCCTAGCCACAGCAAAAGCTGTGATTGATGTTGATAGAGGTGAAATGATCATTCAAGTGAATGAAGAATCCTTTGTGTTTAAGGCTCAAGGATATCCCTCTGTCATCATGGAGAGGAAGCATGAAGAGTTTCTCTCAAAACAGAGCCAAGCAAAGCCCCCACAGTCAAACTCTAAGTTTGGTGTTGGGAGGCCACAACCAAACTCTAAGTTTGGTGTTGAACCCCCACATTCAAACTCTAAGTTTGGTGTTGGGAGGTTCCCACATTGCTCTGAGTATTTCTGAGGCTCCATGAGAGTCCTCTGTCAAGCTAATGACATTAAAGAAGCGCTTGTTGGGAGGCAACCCAATGTTTTATAGTTAACTATTTTCTTTTGTTATTTTATCTTTTTTGTAGGTTGATGATCATAAGAAGTCACAAAAACAATGAAAAAAGCAAAAACAGAATGAAAAACAGGAAGAAAAATAGCACACCCTGGAGGAAGAAGCTGCTGGCGTTTAAACGCCAGTAAGCCTAGCATTTGGGCGTTTAACGCCCAGTCTGGCACCATTCTGGGCGTTTAACGCCAGAAAGGGGCACCAGACTGGCGTTAAACGCCAGAAAAGGGCTAGAACCTGGCGTTAAACGCCAGGAATGGGCATCAGCCCGGCGTTTAACGCCAGAAATGGCTTAAAACGTGAATTTTGATGCCATTTGGTGCAGGGATGACTTTTCCTTGACACCACAGGATCTGTGGACCCCACAGGACCCTACCACCACTCTCTCTCTTCTTCCCCCATTCACCAATCACCTCAACACCTCTTCCCCAAAAACCCTTCACCTATCAAATCCCATCTTTCTCTTCACCACTCACATCCATCCTTCATAAATCCCCACCAACCTCACCCTTCAAATTCAAACCACTTTCCCTCCCAAACCCACCCATACATGGCCGAACTCCTTCTCCCCTCTCTCCTATAAATACCCTCCTTCCCTTCTTCATTTTCACACAACCTAAACACCACTTCTTCCCCTCTTTGGCCGAATACACCGCCATCTCCCTCCTCCTCATTTCTTCTTCTTCTACTCTCTTCTTTCTTCTTTTTGCTCGAGGACGAGCAAACATTTTAAGTTTGGTGTGGTAAAAGCGTTGCTTTTTCGTTTTCCATAACCATTTATGGCATCCAAGGCCGGAGAAACCTCTAAAAAGAGGAAAGGGAAGGCAAAAGTTTCCACCTCCGAGTCATGGGAGATGGATAGATTCCTCTCAAGGGTGCATCAAGTCCACTTCTATGAAGTTGTGGCCTTGAAGAAGGTGATCCCCGAGGTCCCCTTTTCACTCAAAAAGGGTGAATATCCGGAGATCCGCCATGAGATTCGAAGAAGAGGTTGGGAAGTGCTTACCAACCCCATTCAACAAGTCGGAATCTTGATGGTTCAAGAGTTCTATGCCAATGCATGGATCACCAAGAACCATGACCAAAGTGTGAACCCGAATCCAAAGAATTATCTCACTATGGTTCGGGGGAAATACTTGGATTTTAGTCCGGAAAGTGTGAGGGTGGCGTTCAACTTGCCTATGATGCAAGGAGATGAACATCCTTACACAAGAAGGGTCAACTTTGATCAAAGGTTGGACCAAGTCCTCACAATCATATGTGAAGAGGGCGCACAATGGAAGCAAGATTCAAGAGGAAAGCCGGTTCAATTGAGAAGGCATGACCTCAAGCCCGTGGCTAGAGGATGGTTAGAGTTCATTCAACGCTCAATCATTCCCACTAGCAACCGGTCCGAAGTTACTCTAGACCGGGCCATCATGATTCATAGCATCATGATTGGAGAAGAAATAGAAGTTCATGAGGTTATAGCCCAAGAACTCTATAAGGTGGCGGACAAGACCTCCACCTTGGCAAGGTTAGCCTTTCCTCATCTCATTTGTCACCTCTGTTATTCAGTTGGAGTTGACATAGAAGGAGATACCCCCATTGATGAGGACAAACCCATCACCAAGAAAAGGATGGAGCACACAAGAGACCCCTCTCATCAAGAGATCCCTGAGATGCCTCAAGGGATGCACTTTCCTCCACAAAACTATTGGGAGCAACTAAACACCTCCCTAGGAGAGTTGAGTTCCAACATGGGACAACTAAGGGTGGAGCACCAAGAACACTCCATCATCCTTCATGAAATTAGAGAAGACCAAAGAATCATGAGGGAGGAGCAACAAAGACAAGGAAGAGACATTGAGGAGCTCAAGCACTCCATAGGACCTTCAAGAGGAAGGAAGAGCCGCCATCACTAAGGTGGACCCGTTCCTTGATTTCCTTGTTCTTTATTCTTCTGTTTTTCGAATTTTATGCTTTATGTTTATCCATGTTTGTGTCTTGTGATCATTAGTGTCTTAGTGTCTATGCCTTAAAGTTATGAATGTCCTATGAATCCATCACCTCTCTTGAATAAAAATGTGCTTAATTAAAAAGGGAAGAATTGCATGAATTCTGAATTTTATAATAGTTTAATTAATTTGATGTGGTGGCAATACTCTTGTTCTCTGAATGTATGCTTAAACAGTGCATATGTATCTTGAATTTGTGGTTCATGAATGTTGGCTCTTGAAAGAATGATGAAAAAGGAGACATGTTACTGAGGATCTGAAAAATCATAAAAATGATTCTTGAAGCAAGAAAAGCAGTGAATACAAAAAAAAAAGAGAAAGAAAGCAAGCAAAAAAAAAACCGAAAAAGAAAAAAAGAAAAAGAAAGAAAAAGAAAAGAAATAAAGTTGTGATCCAAGGCAAAAAGAGTGTGCTTAAGAACCCTGGACACCTCTAATTGGGGACTTTAGCAAAGCTGAGTCACAATCTGAAAAGGTTCACCCAATTATGTGTCTGTGGCATGTATGTATCCGGTGGTAATACTGGAAGACAGAGTGCTTTGGGCCACAGCCAAGACTCAATAAATAGCTGTGTTCAAGAATCATCATACTTTACTAGGAGAATCATTAACACTATCTGGATTCTAAGTTCCTAAAGAAGCCAATCATTCTGAATTTCAAAGGATAGAGTGAGATGCCAAAACTATTCAGAGACAAAAAGCTAAAAGCCCCGCTCATCTAATTAATACTGATCTTCATAGATGTTTTTGGAGTTCATTGCATATTCTCTTCTTTTTATCTTATTTGACCTTCAGTTACTTGGGGACAAGCAACAATTTAAGTTTGGTGTTGTGATGAGCGGATAATTTGTATGCTTTTTGGCATTGTTTTTAGTATGTTTTTAGTATCTTTTAGTTAGTTTTTATTATATTTTTATTAGTTTTTAATTAAAATTCACTTTTCTGGACTTTACCATGAGTTTGTGTGTTTTTCTGTGATTTCAAGTATTTTTTGGCTGAAATTGAGGGATCTGAGCAAAAATCTGATCCAGAGACTCAAAAGGACTGCAGATGCTGTTGGATTCTGACCTCCCTGCACTCGAAGTGGATTTTCTGGAGCTACAGAAGCCCAATTGGCGCGCTCTCAACGGCGTTGGAAAGTAGACATCCTGGGCTTTCCAGCAATATATAATAGTCCATACTTTGTCCAATATTTGATGGCCCAAACCGGCGTTCAAAGTCACCTCAAGAAATCCCAGCGTTAAACGCTGGAACTGGCACCCAAATGGGAGTTAAACGCCCAAACTGGCACCAAAGCTGGCGTTTAACTCCAAGAAGAGTCTCTGCACGAAAAATGCTTCATTGCTCAGCCCAAGCACACACCAAGTGGGCCCAGAAGTGGATTTTTATGTCATTTACTCATTTCTGTACACCTTAGGCTACTAGTTTTCTATAAGTAGGACCTTTTACTATTGTATTGGGGAGATCGGATCTTTGGAATCTCTTTCTTGAGATCTTTTGATCACATTGGGAGGCTGGCCATTCGGCCATGCCTAGACCTTATGCTTATGTATTTTCAACGGTGGAGTTTCTACACACCATAGATTAAGGTGTGGAGCTCTGCTGTACCTCGAGTATTAATGCAATTACTATTGTTCTTCTATTCAATTCCGCTTGTTCTTTGTCCAAGATATCACTTGTTCTTCAACTTGATGAAGGTGATGATTGACGCCCATCACCATTCTCACCCATGAACAAAGTGACTGACAACCACTCTTGTTCTACAAGCATCTGAGGCTTAGTGAATATCTCTTGGATTCTTTAATCGGAATCTTCGTGGTATAGGCAGGACCTGATGGCAGCATTCAAGAGAATCCGGAAGGTCTAACCTTGTCTGTGGTATTCTGAGTAGGATTCAATGACTGAATGACTGTGACGTGCTTCAAACTCCTGAGGGCGGGGCGTTAGTGACAGACGCCAAAAGAATCAATGGATTCTATTCCGGTCTGATTGAGAACCGACAGATGAATTCCGCTATGCTGTGACCAGAGCATATGCAATTGTTTTCAATGAGAGGATGGGAGGTAGCCACTGACAATGGTGAAACCCTACACGAGCTTGCCATGGAAAGGAGTAAGAAGGATTGGATGAAGGCAGTAGGAAAGCAGAGAGACGGAAGGGAAGGCATCTTCATACGCTTGTCTGAAGCTCTTACACCAATGATATACATAAGTATCACTATCTTTATCTTTTATGTTATTTTCGTTCATCATCATATACATTTGAGTTTGCCTGACTAAGATTTACAAGATGACCATAGCTTGCTTCAATGCTAACAATCTCCGTGGGATCGACCCTTACTCACGTAAGGTATTACTTGGACGACCCAGTGCACTTGCTGGTTAGTTGTGCGAAGTTGTGTAATGCCATGGAATTGAACTACCAAGTTCTTGGAGTTCATGACCAGGGATTATGAGAGTTGTGAAAAAGTATTGTTCACAATTTCGCGCACCAATCTCCCGTGGTATTTTAGATGGTTTGACTCCATCACCCTGTATTCAACCCCACGCCGGATGCTGTAATCCTTTACACTCAACACAACTTCCTCCTTACTCTGGAAAGATTGGCCAATCTGAAATTCTGTTAGAGTGATTGCATCATGCAGACCTTGACCTGCAAAGGTTGGCTTGACACCCCACTGTTGGCCTATGGCTTCGAAGTTCAAGGTTGACAAGTGTGGAGAATATTGTTGTGTGTTGGAACCCGATCCTCTATGGGGTGTATGTGTATTGCTCAGAATATCATCATCACTGTCCCCAACAATATCAACCGGCTCATCATCTGAATCATCATCCCGCATCGTATTTTCAACTCGATCCGGTCCAGCCTCAACTTCAAAATTAGGAACACCATGATGCACACTTGTAGTACCAGCCGCAACACGTGGAGGGTTAGGGATCGGACCTGAAGGTGCTACCACAAACATCGACGTTGAGGCACCAACCATAGTTGTTAACTGAAGATTCGATGCTGATGCCCCAGAGCTGTCGATGCCATCTTCCAAGTTCGCAAACAACTCGGGTATTCTAACCTCCAGAAAACTCCGCCGACAGTGAGACAAGACATGCATGTCTTCATCGGACCCTATCACAAAGGGTTACTTAACACTTTCACACCACAAGCATATGGTTAGGAAAACTCACTCTTTTGAGCTTTAGATCAGTTTTGACCCTCCTAACTAGTGATGCTCAAAGCCTTGGACTTTTTTTTATTTTCTTTTCTTTTCAATTCTTTTTGCTGTTTATTTCAATTCAAGAATCAATTTTCTTCTTATTTCAGAGAATCAATAATACTTCTCTAAGTTTCTGCTCCTCAAGAACCAATATACTCAACTCCAATATCAAGTACGCACTGTTAATTCATACATTCAAAAATAGAGATATTGCCACCACATCAGAGTAACTAGACAACTTGCAACATATAAACATAAAGTACTAGAATAAACAACTAAACTAGAAAGCAAGAAAATCCTACTAGTGATCATGCAAACTTAGAATAAAAAACAGAAAATAGAATGAAATACTGAAAAACGGAAATAAGATAAAGGAAGGGAGAATGAAACTCAACCACCTCAGTCATAGTGGCTGCTTCCCTACGTCCTTTGCCCCTCCATCAGCTGGTGGAGGAGAGCAGAATGATCCTGATGCTCTATCTTCAGCTGATCAACAGATGATGTCAGCTTCCCTATAAATATGGTCAACTAATCCCAGTAGTAACAGAGAGGAAAATAAACTCTCTGAGATATTTCTAAAGATCCTGTGGAGACGGAAAAACTGGCTCCTACTATGGTCCATACCCAAACTCTCTAACGTGTTATATACCCTTCTTTATGATTGATCTCTCAACGTCTATCAGAGTAACTCCATCAATGTGAACTCCAAGAAGGGAACTTAGAATTAAAATACTGAAACATCGGCATCCCAGAGAAAATTAACTCCAACTTGAAAGAGACCTTTTAGAGTCAAGGAAAATTGAGGTAAAAGAGCTTATAAGCTAGAGACATTAGATGATACCGAGAAGTTAGAATGTTGTCCACTTAAAAATGTATTACTCTTAGGATTATTTCATGATGAAAATAAACGCACTCTTTTCCTAGTCCCTTAGATTTTTAATAAGGCCTCGTTGTTTTAAAAATTTCAAATTTGACTTCATCAATAAATTCCTTTGATGTTTAGCAATTGTCATTTCATAACGAGTATTTACATTGCCCTTTTAGTGCGTATAAAAGTTTACATTGTCTCAATGATACATCCATTGTTAGCATATATTAACGATCGAATGGTAAAAACAAACACAGTTATTGCATTAAATGACGATATCGAAAAAAAGGTAATAAGAATAAAGTGCAATAATAAGATTTGAACAAAGGAATATGAAAGTTTCATAAACTTAGCCTAATTAAATAGTTAATCATATCCCAAATATATGGGAAAAGTACTTGTTCAAAGGTACCAACAAAATTTAGCCTTATTAAATAGTTAATTATATCCTGGATATACGGGAAAAGTACTTTTTCAAAGGTACCAACAAAGTTAAAGGCCAAAGTCAAAAAGCATACTTAAAAAATATTATAGGAAATATGACAAAATTATTCCTACAAGATAGAAACAATCCTTCCATCCATCACTTTCTTGAAGACAATGACTTTGAAGACGTTTAAGTCGGAAGCTATCAGTTTGATCTAGCCATGGATGGATTGTTCAACATCAAATACGTCATCCACAACTGCATGCTCAGTGTTCCTGACTAATGTCTCGAGCAGTCGAGCTCTTTGATCTTCGATATGAGCTCAGAAACTTGCCTCAGAAACTTGCCTCCTCGAGTTCTCTGCCTTTTGATGCGTGCGCTTCTTATATCTATTTTTCTCTTATTTTTTAGTCAGTTTTAGTTAAAATTTATTAAGTTTTATACTATTTTAGTACAAATGTTCACTTTGGATGCTATTTTGAATTTTTTTTAATATTTTTATGATTTCAGATAAAATTTAGAACAAGTTGGCAGAGTTTTGTGCGAAAAGGAGAACAATTGAAGTAACCCTCTTGGGTGCTAAACGCCAAGTTGATGTTTAGCACCAGCCACTAGCACAAAACAAAAACGTTGCTGCCCTTTATGGGCGCTAAACGCCAGCGCCAGGCAGTCCAAATTAAATCCCACTCTTGGAGAATTTCTAGTTGGATTTAGCTTTTATTAGTTATTTGTTATATTATCTTTGTAATTTTTATTTAAAAACAATATCTTTTAGTTTTAGAATTTATTATTTTATTTTATTTTCAAATCAAATTAGGTTCGATATAAAAGGGAAAAGATTCATCCTTAAGGGGGATCTTCTCACTTCCGCACTTTTATACTTTTTAAAATCTTTGTTTTCTCTGTAAGTTATGAGCCACTAAACCTCTTTAGTTAAGGTTAGGAGCTCTGTTTATTTCTATGAATTAAGACTATTACTTTTTTATTTTAATTAATGTACTGATTCAATTTCAAGGATTGCTTTTGTTCTTCATTTTATGAATCTGGGTGGAACGAGAGTATGACCCTTATTCTAGATGCGTTCTTGTGACCCTTGGGAGAGGTCTCTCACCTGAACACAGCTTGAAAGTAAATTCCTCCTAAATTGCTCATTAGTTGAACTAATGTGGATACGTGACATACAATCTGTTTAGTTTTAGGTAATTAGGGTTTTTGTGGCCATAAACTAGATCTAAACTTAACCCTCTAATCAGAATCAAGTAACCAAGAGATTGGCAGTTGATGAAGATTAGAGGAGACTAAATCACTAAGAGATTAGGATTTAGTCAATTACAGTTTGCCATGAAATGAATCTTGCATGATTAAAATAGTTGGTAAGAAAACTTAATCCGAAAAAGTAAACATCTTTGATACCTTAACTGTTTCCCTCATTGATTTTTACACCAAACTCATTATTTGCTTTCTTTACTCTTGATTTATTGTTTAATACTTTTGAAAACCACAAAACCAACTTTTCTGTTCGCCTGACTAAGCCAATCAATTGACCATTGTTGATCAGTTCCTTAGTCCTTGTGGGATCAACCCTCACTTACCTGAGGTATTACTTGGACGACCCGGTAAACTTGTCAGTTCAGTTGTGGTATTCAAAATTCTGTACCACCCTCAAGTCAGAAGATGCTTAGCTTCCTATAGGGTCTTCCCCTCATGTTCAAAGATAGTTTGTTTCCCTTGAAGAGCAATAACAAAAGTACTTGTTCATACCCTGGGTCGAGCTGTCCGACCCGGGATGTTCTACAGACAAAGCGATTGACCTCTTCAGGTCAGGACAACCCGACCTCTTCTCAAAGAGTTCGGACAAATCACAGGAAGGCCCAAACAAAGGGCCCAAATAGGGAAACACGTCCCAAATCCTAAGGAGGCCCAAGCCTACAGAGAGAAGGGCGGTCCCTTAAAGATAAAGATGACTTCACTTAAAGATAAGATAAGATAAGATAACTAACTTATCTTATCCACAGAAGGCCACATCTCACCATTATAAATACACTGGAGCACCCAGGTATAACTCATACTCTGATTCTACTCAATACCTGCTTAATACCCTTGCTAACTTAAGCATCGGAGTCCCTTGCAGGTACCCCCACCCTCCGGGGACGAAGGATCAGCACCACCACCAAGTCCAACAAATCGGATACACCAGCTCCGGCCGCTGTCCACCTGCCGGACACGTCGGCTCCGACCAACACCGAAGATCTCGTCCGAGATCGACCTACAGTTTCAGGTAACCCTCGGAACATTGGCACCGTTGCCGGGGAACCTGGAAGTCATCCCATTAACATGGCGGATGACCATGACAACGACCATGATTCAGGTTTGGAAGACAGAACGCCGCATAAAAACGCGGACACGATACTCAAAGATACTCCAGAAACCAACAGAGACAAAAATTCATCAAATCCAGGAGTAATAGAAGCACTTCAAAATCGATTGGAGCAACTTGAGAAAGAAGCCCAACATCGACGTGAAAAAGAAAAAGATTTACACCGAGAAATAAGGCGGCGCCGAGAATTAGAAGATAAGCTTATAAAACTCGAAGCTGATCTCAAAACTAAAGCTACTTGACCATCCACAGAGGATAGCTCTCAGAAAGATCAAGATCCATTCACCAGAGAAATTATGAAAACCAAAATTCCAAAAGATTTCAAGCTTCCGGATATGACTCTATATGACGGCACCTCGGATCCCAATCATCATCTCAGCAACTTCAGAAGTAGAATGTACCTCACTGATGCCTCAGATGCAGTTCGCTGCAAAGCATTTCCAACAACTCTAACCAAGACAGCCATCAAATGGTTCGACAACCTACCTCCGAAATCCATCTCGAGTTTCGACGATCTGGCCAAGAAGTTTCTGGCCCGATTCTCCATACAAAAGGATAAAGCCAAACATGCACCTAGCCTCCTAGGGATCAAACAAGGAGATCGGGAGAGCCTTCGCAACTACATGGAAAGATTCAACAAAACGTGCATGGACATACAAAGTCTACCAACAGAGGCTGCCATTATGGGCCTTATAAATAGCCTACGAGAAGGACCATTTAGCCAATCTATATCAAAGAGATATCCTACATCCTTAGACGAAGTACAAGAACGGGCACAAAAATACATCAACATGGAAGAAAACTCTCGACTTGTCGAAGCCTCAAGGTTCGGCTCTAGCTACCGAGATAAAGAATCCAAGAAAAAGGAAGATCGCTCCGGAGAGAAAATCAAAAAATATCATAACTATACTCCTCTTAGGGTATCCTTGGTAGATGTTTACAAAGAAGTCTGCCATACAGAGAAAATCCCTCCAGCTCGGCCACTTAAAGGCAAAAGAGGAGGAGGAAATCGGAATGAATACTGTGAGTATCACCGACTTCGAGAACCTTCCACCAACGAATGCTTCGACTTGAAAAACATCATAGAAAAACTAGTAAGAGAAGGAAAGCTAGATCGATTTTTGGCCAATCGGGATGACGAACCAAGAAAAAGAAGAAGGGATGAGGATGTTGGACGATCTGAACGATCACCTCGTACACCGGAAAGACATGTTCACGTAATACACGGCGGATTTGCCGGAGGAGGAATCTCCAAATCATCCCGAAAGCGACACCTCAAAGAAGTATACCACGTCGAAGAAAAAAACGAAATCCCAGACATCCCAGCAATCACGTTTACCAAGGAAGACGCATCCGGAATCATCTCGGGACACGACGACCCCATGGTCATTACGATCATACTGGCAAACGCCAACCTTCACCGTACATTAATTGACCAGGGAAGCTCTGCAGACATCTTATTCAAAACTGCCTTCGACAAACTCGGTCTAGACGAAAAAGAGCTAAGAGCATACCCGAACAGCCTGTTCGGACTAGGAGATGCCCCAGTTCAACCGTTGGGATACGTATCGCTGCATACAACCTTCGGAAAGGGGAACCAGTCCCGAACACTCAAGATAGATTACATCGTGGTCGACGTAAGCTCAGCCTACAATACCTTAATAGGTCGGACAACGCTAAATCAACTCGGCACAATAGTTTCAACCCCACATCTATGTATGAAATTCCTAACTGCGGAAGGGATAGCTACGATAAAGGCAGATCAAAAAATGGCACGTCGCTGTTACAACGAAAGCCTAAACCTCCGAGGTGAAGGAGGAGAGTTCCACACAATCAAGCTCGGTGGAGTTCAGAGGCGAGACGAATTCCGACCACAACCCGAAGGAGAAGTAGAAAGAATCCAGATCGGAGACACCTCGGATAAAACAACTAATATTGGCACAATCCTGAAAGGAGACGTAAAGGAATCGCTAATACGGTTCCTACGAGATAATGTTGATCTCTTCGCATGGAAAGCTGCCGACATGCCAGGTATTGATCCCGAACTAATGAGCCACAAATTGGCAGTCTACCCGGGATCCCGGCCGGTACAACAAAGACGAAGAAAACTTAGACCAGAACAAGCTCAGGCTGTAGAAGAACAAGTACAAGCGCTACTTGAGGCCGGGTTCATAAGGGAAGTCAAATACCCACTATGGCTAGCAAACGTCGTCTTAGTGAAAAAGTCAAATGGGAAGTGGCGAATGTGCACCGACTACACCGACCTCAACAAAGTCTGCCCAAAAGACCCCTACCCACTCCCAAGCATCGACGCTCTAGTGGACGCTTCATCAGGATATAAGTATCTCTCATTCATGGACGCATATTCAGGGTACAACCAAATCCCCATGTATCCACCAGATCAAGAAAAAACCTCGTTCCTAACACCGAAAGCAAACTACTGTTACATCGTGATGCCTTTTGGTCTCAAGAACGCAGGAGCTACTTATCAAAGGCTAATGAATAAAGTTTTCTCAGATCACATCGAAAAAAATCATGGAAGTTTATGTAGACGATATGTTGATAAAGACACAAAGTGAAGATACATTGTTATCCGACCTGACTCAAGTGTTTTCTACTATCAGGAAACACAACATGCGGCTCAATCCCGCGAAATGCACCTTCGCAATAGAAGCCGGCAAATTCTTGGGCTTCATGCTCACACAAAGGGGGATTGAAGCAAATCCAGACAAGTGTCGAGCCATACTCAACATGAAGAGCCCAACCTGTATCAAAGAGGTACAACAACTCAACGGGAGGTTAGCCGCTCTATCTTGATTCTTAGCAGGAGCTGCAATAAGATCTCTTCCCTTCTATGCTACTTTAAGAAAGGGAAAACAGTTCAAATGGACGACAGAATGTGAGCAAGCCTTCCTAGACTTCAAGGAGTTCTTAGGACGGCCACCTATCCTACCTCGGCCACGAGAAGGAGAACCGCTCATATTATATCTCGCAGTAGGGAGCCGGACAATAGCCTCAGCACTAGTCAGAGAAGACGAACATGGGCAAAAATCCGTCTACTTCATTAGCAAAGCACTACAGGGATCCGAGCTGAACTACCAGAAAATAGAAAAGTTTGCCTACGCTCTGATCCTCACATCCCGGCGGCTTCGCCCATATTTCCAAGCGCATACCATTAAAGTTCGAACCAACCAACCCATAAAAGGAATATTGCAGAAAATAGATCTAGCAGGAAGAATTCTACAATGGGCAATCGAGTTGTCCGAATTCGACCTCCAATACGAGGCGCGTACAGCAATCAAATCGCAACACCTGGCCGACTTCATCGCAGAATTTACAGACATCCCAAAAATTCCCATAGAATGGAACATATACGTAGACGGATCCTCGAATAAAACAGGAAGTGGTACGGGTGTGATAATTGAGAGCAACCAAGGAACTCAACTTGAGCTCTTCCTTAAATTCGGATTCCCGGCCTCAAACAACCTGGCAGAATACGAAGCAATATTAGCTGGTCTAAAGCTGGCTAGGGAGGTTGGAGCTCGGAAGCTCAACATCTACAGTGATTCACAAGTCATCACCTCACAAATAACAGAAAACTACCAAGCCAAAGATCCGACCATGAAAAAATATTTGGATAAAACCAAAGAACAGCTCGGACAACTCGGAGAATATAGGATCCACCACATACCTCGTGAGCAAAATGCCCGAGCTGACGCCCTTTCAAAATTAGCCAGCACCAAACCAGGGGGCAACAACAGAAGCCTCATCTAGGAGGTATTACATAACCCGTCAATAGCGGAAGAAGAAAGAATCCTAACCATAACAGGTCAGGATCAAGGATGGATGAACCCCATAATAAACTACCTCAAAACAGAAGAACTCCCTACAGATGAAAAGGAGGCAAAGAGGCTGAAAAGGGAGGCACAGTACTACACTATCATAAACAACACGCTGTACAAAAGAGGGATATCAACACCTTTACTAAAATGCGTACCAACTTCCAACACAAAGGAAGTCTTGGAGGAAGTACACAGTGGCATTTGTGGAAATCATCTCGGAGCGCAAGCTCTCACCAAAAAGGTACTCCGGGCGGGATTCTATTGGCCAACTCTACAAAAGGAGGCTACAGAATTTGTAAAGACATGTCCACCATGCCAGAAGCATGCCAACTTTCACATTGCCCCACTAGAAAAGCTCATCAGCGTGACCTCACCCTGGCCATTTGCGAAATGGGGACTCGACCTTCTCGGACCCTTACCACAGGGATCGGGACAAGTAAAATTTCTAATAGTAAGAGTAGACTATTTCACAAAATGGATCGAGGCAGAACCCCTGGCCAATGCCACCGCTCAAAGAAGTCGAAAATTCCTATATAGGAACATTATTACGAGGTTCGGGGTGCCATACTCCATCACCACAGACAACGGTACCCAATTTACAGAGGCAGGCTTCAGAAAATTGGTGGCCGACTTGAACATAAAGCACCAGTTCACCTCCGTCAAACATCCCCAAGCCAATGGACAAGCCGAAGCGGCCAACAAAGTCATATTGGCCGGACTAAAGCGAAGGCTACAAGAAGCAAAAGGAGCCTGGGCCGAGGAACTTCCACAAGTCCTATGGGCATATCGAACAACACCTCATTCTACTACAAACGAATCACCATTCCGACTAGCATACGGAGTGGAGGCAATGATTCCAATAGAAATCGAAGAAGGATCTCCCCGAGTAGTCCACTACAATGAACAAGCAAACTCCCAACTTCAGAGAGAAGAGCTCGACTTGTTACCCGAAATCCAAGAAAGAGCTCGGATCGGGGAAGAAGCTCTAAAGCGACGAATGGCCTCCAGATATAATCAAAAGGTAGTGCCGAGAAGTTTCGCAGAGAATGATCTTATCCTAATCAGAAATGACATTGGAACAACTCGACCCAGAAAAGGAAAGCTGGCAGCAAACTGGAAAGGACCTTACCGAGTCATTGAAGTACTGGGGAAGGGCTACTACAGACTGTCCGAGCTTGATGGACGGGAGTTTCCTCGATCATGGCATGCCTGCAACCTAAGAAGGTACTACAGTTAGAAAAGGTAAAGGATCTCACTAAATGGATGCGCTCTTTTTCCTGAAAAGGTTTTTTAATGAGGCACCATGTCGAGACCTAGGAACAAGGGAATTCCCACATGTATATATTTGCATTTTTCTTTGAATAAAGTTTATTTAGATATTCTACAAAGATTCCAAGACGCATTAATCTGAAGTATTCATCATCCGATTATAAAGAAACAGGTCGGCAGAAAGTGAAAAACAAATTCACTGCGCGACCACGATAAAGACAATCGTCTGATAAAAGGTGAAAACGCGATTCACCCAAAGGGCGATCTAAGGACGACAACCATTTTCTACAAATCGGCAAAGATGAACACAGAATAATGTAAGAAGTTATCAAAAGCAATCCAAAAAAAGAACCTGACGAGGTCTTACGGATAGCTAATATAATAACTTAAAGACTGGCCGACGACCAGAAGTCGGACCAAGTCAACCCAAGTTATAAGTAAACCCTGAAAAGAGGTCTGGCCAACCCTATTAAAGAGGATTACTTCAACTTAGAAGGGCCTGACATAACAAAGTCAGCCCAAAAACTAAAAAGTTATACAAGTAGTCCCTGAAAGAGATCTGACAAAGATCCAAGAAAGAGGATTACATAAATAACTTAAAGGAGACTGACATAACCAAGTCGGACTCCTACCATTAAAAAAAAGTTATACAAGTAGTCCCTGAAAGAGATCTGACAAAGATCCAAGAAAGAGGACTACGAGAAATAACTTAAAGGAGACCGACATAACCAAATCAGACTCCTACCATTAAAAAGTTATCAAAGTAATCCCTGAAAGAGATCTGACAAAGATCCAAGAAAGAGGATTACAGAAATAACTTAAAGGAGACCGACATAACCAAGTCGGACTCCTACCATTAAAAAAAGTTATACAAGTAGTCCCTGAAAGAGATCTGATAAAGATCCAAGAAAGAGGATTACGCTATAACTTAAAGGAGACCGACATAACGAAGTCGGACTCCTGCTACCGAAAAGTTAAACAAGTAATCCCTGAAAGAGATCTGATAAAGATCCAAGAAAGAGGATTACACTATAACTTAAAGGAGACTGACACAACGAAGTCGGACTCCTGCTACTGAAAAAATATACAAGTAACCCCTGAAAGAGATCTGATAAAGATCCGAGAAAGAGGATTACAGATATAACCCAGAAGAGACCGACCTAAATGAAGTCGGACTCCTACGAACAAAAGGGAATCAACACAAAGAAATCAGTTGGAAAAACATCAAAAATACCTACAAAAACGAGAAAACAAGTTGATCCACACAAATACAGAGGATCCAAGCCACAAACGATAAGCACGAGGCAATCCAAAAAGGTCAAATTGCAAGGACCAACATTTTCAGAAAACAGAAGAAAATATCAAAAACCTTGATATGATCTACAAAGTTTTAAAGCCTCGGAGGCCATCAAAAAAGGATAACGAGCTACTTTTGTTTTTCAAAAGGTTGCCAGACAAAACAACCAGAAAATGTCAGCAAATAAATAAAAAGTTTTAAGAGCCCACAAGCCGGGCCAACTAAACCCAGAAAAAGATCAGCAAACATCAGGAGCATTATCAGGACAAGGAGAAGGAGGACGAGTCTGAATAGGCACGGCATCTACAGTTCCATCCTCCCGGTTCAGAACTTGACAATCCGAATCAGGTGCAACCAGAGGAGCAGAGGTAGTCGACACTTTGGCAGAGGACACAGGAGGAGGATCAGCGTCATCATCACCCTCGTCATCAGGGACAATCTTGCTATCTCTGACAACATTATCTAAACTGAAAAGAGTGAGATCGGCCTCGAGAGCAATGACCCAAACTTGCTCCTTCAAGTTCTCGTAAGCAGCAGTCACGCTGCCGACGAGATGACTTTGGAGCTCAAAATAATCCTCCCGAGCACTGTCCAACTCCTCCCTCAGACGCATCACCTCCCGATAAGTTGTAACATAACTATCTTTATGCATCAGAGCCGTGTCCTCGACCAACATCAAAGAAGCCGCCAATGAAAGGGAACTCGTCTTCTCATTCTCTAGATCCTTCTCTAACTTGGTCACCTTTAATTCGAGCTCCTCCTTCAGCCCCTTCATCCGGTCAAACTCTTGCTTTGCCTCCTCCATAAATGCCTTGGTGGCATGAAGAGGGAGACTTTGAGCAATCCGGTGTATAGCGGCCGCCATAAAAGCCATCTGCACGTGATTCTGGGCCATAAATTCCAAATGATGGAGGATGGACACATCGTCCATCGAAAGGGTGCCATAGGGCCCAATTTGTTGATCTATGAACTCGATGGCATTGAAGTCAGGGGCATTAAGGTCGAAGGGCTCAACCGTCTTTTGTTTTTTACTTGGAGGGGCAGCTGATGGAACGGCAGAAGCAGGATGAGGATCCACCAAGCGGACCCGAGGTGTCGGAATCGCTTTCTTCACTATGGGGGAACTCGGCACTGATGGCTTCTGGCGCACTTGGGAGGACCCCTCCCCAGCCGCCTTGGTGGTAATATTCCTGGCAGCAGTCGCCTTCTGCGCCCTCTTAAAAGCCTTCATGGATTCGTTATTCTTCATTGCCTCTGCAAGATAAAACAGAAGTCAAGCTACAAAACTAACAAGTCAGAAATACAGCTACAAGTAAACATAAACAGATAGCAAAGATACCCAGTTCAGTTTGAAGAAGAGAAGGGTTGGTTAGAAATTTCTTTGTATCAAGATGGGGAGGCTGACCCCAGCGCTCTTCCAAAACAGTCACAAAGGCCCGCTCAACCTCATCCAACATGTCCCAAGAGTACCTGGAAACCCTCACATCCTTTTGCCATTCCAGGGGAAAGGCAGGCTCATCATTTTCGTCCAGAAAAAAGGGCCGAGCTCCTTCAACAGCTTGGACCTTGAAAAAGTAGTTTTTAAAATCACGGAATGACTCGTCAAACATGGAAAAGACCTTCTTTCCTTGGGTAGAGCGGAAGGAGACCCAAGCTGCCTTCTTTTTTACCACTCCGGGCTTAGTCAAAACAAACAGATAGAAAAAGAGAGATTGGGAAGCAGGGATACCAAAACCATTACACAACAATTGAAAAATCTTTATAAAACCCCAGAATTAGGGTGAAGTTGAGAGGGGGCAATATTACAAGACCATAACAGGTCGGTTTCAAATTGAGTAAAAGGAAGAGTAACACCCAGCGGACCAAAGAAAAAGTCATAAACATAAAAGAAGGGGCGACCATCAACAACCCGAGTTGAAAAACAGACTCTCTCGTCAGAAGAAGGAGGGACAAGTTCATAGTTCTTCTCATCACCAGAATTGCTACAGACACTATGAAACTGCCTAAGCTGAGCACAAAACTCAGAATCAGCCAGCGAAACACACAGGAGAACCATGGAGTCCACCCAATCGGCCATACCCGCAGGAACCTGGGAAGGCATCTCTACAACGTTATTTCGGGAAAACATGAGACCAACTAAATCCTACAAAAAAAAAAAGAAGAGTGGATTACTTAAAAACATCTCGGACACGGGTTAAAACATCTCAAACGGACGGATTAATCAAAAAGGGAAAAACCCCAAGACTCAAGAGAAGAAGTCTTGGAGCATCCCTTGGAGGCAGTAAACAAGAAGGGTCCTCAAAATTATTTCTACAATCTACATCTCGGCACTCATCAGAATAAAGTCCAGAAAAGAAAGCAAAGGAAGCAAAAAACGCAGAAAAATCCACCCTTCTACAGTTTTATCAGGAAAAGCATTGCTCCTACAGTTTACCAACACTACTGCTACAGTTCATCAAAACACCAAAAAGACCAAAGGAAAAATAGCAAAGGCACAAGCTTTTCAAAATCAAAGCAAAAATCATCATCCAAGGCACAAACAGAAACAGCGGCAAAATGCAAAAGAAAAAGATTCAAGCAAAACAAAAAGATTCGCACCGAAAAAGAGAAAAAACCATAGCATGCAACAAGTCAAGCACGATAAAAACAGAAAGATCCAAACTTTCTCCAAAAAGGAAAACCCCATCGCAAAATCAGAAATAAACGAGGAAATACGAAATGGGACTAACCTGGATAATAGAAGAAAACCTCGAAGAAAGCTGAAGAGCAGAAGCAACAAAGCCACCCCCTCGAAGTGGAAGAATGCAAAGACAGAAGAAGAAAATGTGGAATCAGCCCTCTTCCGATAAACGCAGTAGCAGAACAGACGTCACAAAAAAGAAACTACAAAACTCTGGGCAAGATACAGAAAATGAGAAAGTAAAGGGAGGAGTTATGTAACAACCCTGATTTTCGAGTACGCGAGATCTTTTCTGAAAGTACGGAGAACTCCGGAGGATCAGTAAGGGGAGAAGCTCTGATATATTATCAATTATCTCAATCCTAATTGTCATTATGTCATCTTTAAGCTAGAATCTTTTTTGAGGCAAGCTCGATAATGCAGTCACGAAGAACCTAGTTTTTGAACCGTATCGGTTAGGAGTTTTGATTCGGTTTTTCGTAAATAGTCTTTGTTTGGCGAACCGGACTCGATTCAGGAGAGGATAGAGATAATAGTATAATATTATCATTATATTAGTATTAGAAAATGCTTGAATGATATTATAAGGTTACCTGGTCTGTTTTTGTTAAAAACAGAAAATCGGTTTAACCGGATTTACGGTTTACTGGTGTAGCTTAGCACCAGCACTCTCTGATGACTTTAGCAATGCTAAGGCCTCATTATACATGTTCTATTATCATAATAGATATGTTACTAGTGTCATTTATGCTAGTAGCACAGAAAATAATTTTTAGAGATGTTTTTACGAGTGTTCCGATACACCTAGTTTTAGTAGTTGTACACCAGAGATATTTTAATATTATTTTAATCCACCTCCAAGCCAACCAATCACAGCTCACCCTACACCCCCAAAACCCCCAAGGCTGCCTCATTTGCTCATTGTGGCCGAAAATCACCAAGAGAAAAGGAGAGAAAGTTCTTGGTTCATAAATCTTCAAAGCTTGATTTCTTCTAAACTAAAACTCAAATCAAAACTCCGATTTCACCAAAATGATCCTCTCTTCTTCCTCTACATAACCATATAACATATCAAGGCTGGAAATAAGGTGAGATGGCTGTCTCCCTCCCTTTTCAATTCGGTTTTCAAGGAAAACCATGTAAACATGTGTTTTCTTGATGTTTTCCTTAGGAATCATGCTTAACTTGACTTGAGGGCCAAGAAACGTGAATTTCCAGCAACTCTAAGGTGATATATCTCTTCCTAACATGCTGAGTGAGATTTGGTCAGTTGAGAGTTTTTGGATTTAAAGTTGTTCTTTATGTGATTTAGGAGGAAAAAGTGCTTAAGGACCACCTGAAAGTTTAACTGAATTAGGAGCAGCAAAACCAGGTAGGGTTTGACGAATTTAATCCTGATTGATTGTGTTTGAGTTGTGTGATTATGATATGGTTTGGCTGTGCTTGAAATTGATTGTTTGTATGAGTAATTCTTGTTGAAATTTTGGTGAAAAATTGATGAAATTTGATGAAATTCAAGCTTTAAAGTTCATGTTCTTGGGCAGCTGGAAAAACGAAACCCTAAGCTTAAATTGAGGTTCAATTTGTGTTGAAATCATGTAGAAAAGATGGGGTTTTAGTTGCTGCTAATTTATTATGAATTATAGTAAAAATCGGTTGCTGAAAAGACTGAAAAACGGGTAAAAACAGAGAAAGAATTTGAAGAATTTATGAAGAACATGAAGAACACTTTGAGTGTGGTGAAGAACATTGAAGAACAGGCCTTAGATCTTAAAAAGGGCAAGGAAGTAAAATTTTTGGTGTTTAAGGGGTTGTTTAGTAATTTCTGAAAGTTAGGGTGGTAAAAGTAGAAATATTAAAAGTTACGGGTGGTTAAAAGTGAATTTTAAAGGTTAAAAGTAAAAGTGAGTTAATTTTCGAAAATTTAATAATAAAATAATAAATAATAATAAAATATTAAATAATAATATTTAATTAAAAATAATATTTTAATAAAAATAATAAAATAATGCAGAAAAGGCAGTTTTCTGTAAAAGCTTTAGAAAGACAACTTTAAGTGCAGAATCTCATAATTACCTTCATAAAACACTCAGGGAGTGGTAATAACATGTTAGAGAGGAAAAGATAAAAAAAAAAGATAAAAGTTAAAGAAAAGATAAAAATCGGAGAAAAAGTCTGTAAAATTCTAACGACAGAAAAACAGACAGAGACTAGTGAACGAACTAGGGCAACTTAGTTAGTACTTGAGTTGCGACTAGTGTTAGGTATAATATGAAAAGTTAAACTGTTTCAGTATAGACTTAATGAACCTATACTTGGGGCAGAATAACTATTCATACCGAAATTTACATAAGCTTTAATTACATACGTTAAGTAGAGAAATCAGAGTAAAGTAAAGAGATAAAGAGAAAAAGAGTGATATGGATACAGAAGAAAGAGTAATCAGAGAAAAGTAAAGAGATACAGAGAACCGAGTAACTAGAATAGAATAAAGAGATACAAAGAGAAAAGAGTAATGTGATAAAGAGAAATGGTTTGAGCCAAGATATTGTAAAAGTGACAGATGTAAAGTTTGTATAGTATGATTGAACAGAGAAAGAAAGAGGTATTGCATAAGAATGTGAAAATGATGATGAATAATGAGAATGATGATGAATGATGATAATGAGAATGATTATGTGATGATTTGTTGCTTGAGGCAACCCAAGAGATATTTATTTGTTGCTTGAGGCAACCCAAGAGATGTGTTTATTCATTTGTTGTGTTAAGGCAACTCCAGATATACTTGTCTAATCATCTGCTGCAGTGAGGCAGTCAGATAGATAATGGTGTGATCACTGAGAACGCTTTCCTATGGTACAGATCCATATTGTATTTCTGTAAGGCAGAGGGGTTATTTCCTGCTACAGAAGTACCGTGACCACCTATTCCATTTCTGTAGTGGCAGAGGGGTTATTTCCTGTATACAGAAGGTGTGTCGGCGTACATCCCTGCAATGGCAGATGTGTTATTTCCTGCGTGCAGTGGACCCTGTGGTGGCAGAGGGGTTATTTCTTGTACACAGGGGTATAGCCAATAGGAAAGCCTTATCCAGACAGAGGTTGCTGGATAACGTCGGGAGCGGGTTAGTAACCGACGGATGAGCTCATTACCTGCACTAGGGCCAGACATGCATCATACTTGGTTGCGCATTTCCTTTGTTATGTTTGTGGTATGAATGTATGCTTTCCTTGTTTGTATTCTATTCTCTGTGTTTGTGTCTGTGTTTTACTTTCTTGTATTCTTCTGTTTGTGTTCTGCTATCTGTTTTCTCTATCTTTTCTACTTATCTGTGTTTTCTAATTACTGCTTCCTTGTATTCTGCTAATAGTCTGCTAAACAACATAGAATTAATGAACGTAACTAATAACTCCGACCCTACTAAGAACTCCCCAGTTCTTACCCCTTCTCTCTCCCTTCCCCTTCAGATGGAAGTAAGAGTACCTTACCGAAGTTCGCTGATGACCGTTCGCAAGAAGAGGATTCTGCTCTAGATAGTTTTCTGAGTCTAGGGTGAATATCGTTCTCTGTTTATATGTATATACTGTGAAACAAGCCAACGTCTACACCCCGTTCGTATGCGCACTTTAATCTAAATCCTGTGTACGAGACTCCTATTGTGTGGCTACTTCATGAGGTACCAGAGAAACGTCTTGTGGAAAGTCTGATCGTGCAGAGGAGTAGCAGATGATGTTCTATCTTTTGATGACGTTCCACCTGACTTGAGTTGTGAAGACTTAGAATGTACTTTCCCTCGCTCTAGTAGTTTAGAGGGACTAGGTGAGTATAGAGTCTAGGCTAGCCTGGGTGCCAGCTTAGGGACCTCTTGAACAGGTCAGGACCTGGGATGTTGTATGTATATATATGTATATAGTTATTATCTAGCTATATCTAGGGGTGTTCTAACTAACAGTCTATATTCTAATAAAGGCTGAATCACCGAATGTTGTCAACTACTTGTGATGTGTTTATGTGTGGTTGTTTGTAAATGTTTTATATATTATTAGTTGTGAAGTGATTATGAATGATACCGTTTGTTAATCCAAATGTTTTAAAAAAAAAAGTACCTCGTTAAATAACTACGCTTTTAACAACGAATCAGGCTCATATAATAAATAATAGATAATAATTAGATAGACAAGTTGGTAGCGCTCAATTTCTAGTATGATCATGACGTACCAGAAATTGGGTTGTTACAATTTGGTATCAGAGCAGTTCGTTCCCAGTAGAGCCTGGGGAGTGGACTGACTATGCTTCATTGCATACTCTGTTGTGTGTCTCATGCGTATAGGATATCCCAGTGATATATGTTGCATGATTGTTTCTGTGTTTTTATTCTGGGAATGTTCACACTTGACTTGAAGTGTTAAGACTGATCACCTTAATAATGATTGTTTGGTGTGAACGGGACCACGATGGGTTCACAGAGACAAGGCGTACGGGAAGGAATTCCTAATGTTAACTACGAGAGGGAACAGGAAACGTTTATGGCTACCATGAACGACGTGGCTGAAGTAGTGCGTGAAGTTGCTGTAGGAGCGGCTAAGGCTGTTGAACGTCTCGGAGTGAGAAATGGGAACGAGAATGAATACGGAGAAGATAATAGAAATGATGAGAACAACTTAGGGCATCCTGAAAGACCTATGACCCTTGCGACCTTTCTAAAGGTTAATCCGCCTAAGTTCAAGGGTACACTCGTTGCGACTGACGCTGATAACTGGTTTCGAGGTATTGAACGATCACTGAGGGCGCAGCATGTTCCAGAAGGACAACACGTGGAGTTTGCTACTTATATGCTCGAGGGAGAAGCTGAGTACTGGTGGCAGGGGATACAGCGACTGCTACAACAGAATGAAAATAACATTCCTTAGGATATCTTTAGGGACGAATTTTATAAAAATTATTTTCCGGGAGCAACACGAGATGCTAAGGAGATGGAGCTTATGCAGCTGAGGCAAGGGGATATAACTGTTGCTGAGTATGCTCGTAATTTCGATGATTTGTGTTGTTTCTCTAAGATCTGTCAAGGGGATCCTGCTGACCTTGAAGAATAGAAGTGCTTGAAGTTTGAAGGAGGCCTTTGTGTTGATCTGATGAGTTCAATAGTTTCGCTGGAGATACGTAATTTTGCCGAATTAGTCAACAAGAGCAAGTTAGTGGAAGAATGTATTAAGAAAGTGACTGTGGCTAAAGTGAGTCGCCAAGGATTTCCACCAAGGCGTCTTAGCAATCATCAGACAGCTGGGAGAAGGGTGCATTTAAAGCACGTGGCATATGACAGCATAAGAACCTACAAGTTGGTAACATTACTGATCGCCGTATGGGTAAGAATGGAGGTAAAGTAAGGCAAGGTAATGGTAAACGAGCCCATCAGGCTTACATAAACACTGCATATAAGGAATGCAGAAAAGAGCATGATAACAGGTCTTGCCAGTTTGGATCACCTAACTGCTATGCTTGTAGAGAACCTGGACATATTGCCAAGGATTGTCCAAAGGGATTTACTCGAAATCCATTTAGCACTCAACAACAAGGACGAGTGTTTGCTATCACTATTGACAATGTTGTGCAATCGAACACCCTCATTCAAGGTCAGGCTATGTCAGGAATCGATTTCTAACTGTACTGTATGATTCGGGTGCATCGCATTCCTTATTTCTCTAATTATTGCTCACGAGTTAGGATTATATTTCTTTAAATTGAATTTTTACTTGATTTTCCATACACTTGCATCCCAAAATGCTTTGACCAGTTTAGTGTGCCTGCAAGTACCATTCGCTATTAGGAACAGGACTTTTATACACGATCTAATCTGTTTATCTCCATCTGGTTTAGAAGTTATTTTAGGATTAGATTGGTTATCTAAGTATCATGTTTTCTTTGATTATTTTAAAAGAACTGCTGTTATTCCATCTAATAGTCTATGTACTAAACCATTTTTGTCCCACACCTTATATCTGAATTCTGTAAGAGTTACCTTAGGCGGGAGTGATTGTGAGGGGTACGTTCTGTTAGCGGCTAGCTCGAATGATAGTGAATTAAGCTTAGAACGAATCCAAATGGTGAAAGAATTTTCTGATGTTTTCTTGGACGACATACCTGAGTTTCTTCCTCAGCAAGAGATAAAATCCAGTATTGATCTAGTACCTGGAACCGGACCGATTTTCATAGCACCGTACCGGATGTCACCATTGCTTGCAGAGCTGAAAAAGCTATGAGATAGGATCGTAGTGGCCTATGGAGGTACCAGAACAGAATTTGTGTGCCTAACTCTAGAGAATTGCAACAAAAGATTCTTACAATAGCTCATCAAAGCAAACTTTCTATGCATCTTGGAGTGACGAAGATATGTTGAGATTTGAAACAAATATTCTGGTCGCCGGACTTAAAGAAAGAAGTAGCTGATTATGTTTCAAGATGTTTAACCTGCCAGAAGGTGAAGGTGGAACATCAGAAGCCGTCAGGAACCCTGCAACCCTTAGAAATACCACAATGGAAATGGGATACCTTCGTAAATTGTTTCAGATTGAGATCCGAGGTTTACTTCCAGATTCTGGGGAGTTTTCCAGAAAGCTTTAGGAACAGAATTGCATATGAGTACATCATACCATACTCAGACAGACGGACAATCAGAGCGAACAATCCAGACATTGGAAGACATGTTAAGATCTTGTGGGATGAATAACCAGGGCAGTTAGGATAAGTGTTTGCCATTGGTCGAGTTCGTCTACAACAACCGTTACCAACAAAGTATTGGGATGGCACCATATAAAGCTCTCTATGGAAGAAGACGTCAAACACCATTGTGTTGGAATGATGACGGAGAAGTTAGTGTCTTAGGTCCAGACTTAGTGCCAGAAACTACTGAGAAGATAAAGGGTATTCGCCAGAAGATCCAGACCGCACATAGCCGTCAAAAGAGCTATGCCGATAATAGACGTAGACCCTTAGAGTTTAGTGAGGGAGATCATGTCTTTCTAGAAGTAACTTCGATTACTAGAATAGGTAGAGCCCTTAAGACTAAAAAACTTAACCCACGATACATAGAACCTTTCCAAATACTTAAAAGAGTCGGTCTAGTAGCTTATCAAATAGTCCTTCCTCCTTATTTATCAAACCTTCATGATGTTTTTCATGTCTCGCAACTTAAGAAATATATTCCCGATGAAAGTCACATTTTAAAACCAGAGACAGTACAGTTACGAAACGATTTGACATATCAAGCATCACCAGTTCAGATCGTAGAAAGAAGTGATAAGCAGCTAAGAGGCAAGACTGTTCGCTTAGTCAAAGTAGCTTGGGGACAAAGAGGAGAAGAAGAACACACTTGGGAACTGGAGGATAAGATGAAAGCTGATTACCCACATCTATTCTCAGGTAACTGAAATTTTGAGGGCAAAATTTTCTTTTAGGAGGGTAGAATGTAACAACCCTGATTTTCGAGTACGCGAGATCTTTTCTGAAAGTACGGAGAACTCCGGAGGATCAGTAAGGGGAGAAGCTCTGATATATTATCAATTATCTCAATCCTAATTGTCATTATGTCATCTTTAAGCTAGAATCTTTTTTGAGGCAAGCTCGATAATGCAGTCACGAAGAACCTAGTTTTTGAACCGTATCGGTTAGGAGTTTTGATTTGGTTTTTCGTAAATAGTCTTTGTTTGGCGAACCGGACTCGATTCAGGAGAGGATAGAGATAATAGTATAATATTATCATTATATTAGTATTAGAAAATGCTTGAATGATATTATAAGGTTACCTGGTCTGTTTTTGTTAAAAACAGAAAATCGGTTTAACCGGATTTACGGTTTACTGGTGCAGCTTAGCACCAGCACTCTCTGATGACTTTAGCAATGCTAAGGCCTCATTATACATGTTCTATTATCATAATAGATATGTTACTAGTGTCATTTATGCTAGTAGCACAGAAAATAATTTTTAGAGATGTTTTTACGAGTGTTCCGATACACCTAGTTTTAGTAGTTGTACACCAGAGATATTTTAATATTATTTTAATCCACCTCCAAGCCAACCAATCACAGCTCACCCTACACCCCCAAAACCCCCAAGGCTGCCTCATTTTCTCATTGTGGCCGAAAATCACCAAGAGAAAAGGAGAGAAAGTTCTTGGTTCATAAATCTTCAAAGCTTGATTTCTTCTAAACTAAAACTCAAATCAAAACTCCGATTTCACCAAAATGATCCTCTCTTCTTCCTCTACATAACCATATAACATATCAAGGCTGGAAATAAGGTGAGATGGCTGTCTCCCTCCCTTTTCAATTCGGTTTTCAAGGAAAACCATGTAAACATGTGTTTTCTTGATGTTTTTCCTTAGGAATCATGCTTAACTTGACTTGAGGGCCAAGAAACGTGAATTTCCAGCAACTCTAAGGTGATATATCTCTTCCTAACATGCTGAGTGAGATTTGGTCAGTTGAGAGTTTTTGGATTTAAAGTTGTTCTTTATGTGATTTAGGAGGAAAAAGTGCTTAAGGACCACCTGAAAGTTTAACTGAATTAGGAGCAGCAAAACCAGGTAGGGTTTGACGAATTTAATCCTGATTGATTGTGTTTGAGTTGTGTGATTATGATATGGTTTGGATGTGCTTGAAATTGATTGTTTGTATGAGTAATTCTTGTTGAAATTTTGGTAAAAAATTGATGAAATTTGATGAAATTCAAGCTTTAAAGTTCATGTTCTTGGGCAGCTGGAAAAACGAAACCCTAAGCTTAAATTGAGGTTCAATTTGTGTTGAAATCATGTAGAAAAGATGGGGTTTTAGTTGCTGCTAATTTATTATGAATTATAGTAAAAATCGGTTGCTGAAAAGACTGAAAAACGGGTAAAAACAGAGAAAGAATTTGAAGAATTTATGAAGAACATGAAGAACACTTTGAGTGTGGTGAAGAACATTGAAGAACAGGCCTTAGATCTTAAAAAGGGCAAGGAAGTAAAATTTTTGGTGTTTAAGGGGTTGTTTAGTAATTTCTGAAAGTTAGGGTGGTAAAAGTAGAAATATTAAAAGTTACGGGTGGTTAAAAGTGAATTTTAAAGGTTAAAAGTAAAAGTGAGTTAATTTTCGAAAATTTAATAATAAAATAATAAATAATAATAAAATATTAAATAATAATATTTAATTAAAAATAATATTTTAATAAAAATAATAAAATAATGCAGAAAAGGCAGTTTTCTGTAAAAGCTTTAGAAAGACAACTTTAAGTGCAGAATCTCATAATTACCTTCATAAAACACTCAGGGAGTGGTAATAACATGTTAGAGAGGAAAAGATAAAAAAAAAAGATAAAAGTTAAAGAAAAGATAAAAATCGGAGAAAAAGTCTGTAAAATTCTAACGACAGAAAAACAGACAGAGACTAGTGAACGAACTAGGGCAACTTAGTTAGTACTTGAGTTGCGACTAGTGTTAGGTATAATATGAAAAGTTAAACTGTTTCAGTATAGACTTAATGAACCTATACTTGGGGCAGAATAACTATTCATACCGAAATTTACATAAGCTTTAATTACATACGTTAAGCAGAGAAATTAGAGTAAAGTAAAGAGATAAAGAGAAAAAGAGTGATATGGATACAGAAGAAAGAGTAATCAGAGAAAAGTAAAGAGATACAGAGAACCGAGTAACTAGAACAGAATAAAGAGATACAAAGAGAAAAGAGTAATGTGATAAAGAGAAATGGTTTGAGCCAAGATATTGTAAAAGTGACAGATGTAAAGTTTGTATAGTATGATTGAACAGAGAAAGAAAGAGGTATTGCATAAGAATGTGAAAATGATGATGAATAATGAGAATGATGATGAATGATGATAATGAGAATGATTATGTGATGATTTGTTGCTTGAGGCAACCCAAGAGATATTTATTTGTTGCTTGAGGCAACCCAAGAGATGTGTTTATTCATTTGTTGCGTTAAGGCAACTCCAGATATACTTGTATGATCATCTGCTGCAGTGAGGCAGTCAGATAGATAATGGTGTGATCACTGAGAACGCTTTCCTACGGTACAGATCCATATTTTATTTCTGTAAGGCAGAGGGGTTATTTCCTGCTACAGAAGTACCGTGACCACCTATTCCATTTCTGTAGTGGCAGAGGGGTTATTTTCTGTATACAGAAGGTGTGTCGGCGTACATCCCTGCAATGGCAGATGTGTTATTTCCTGCGTGCAGTGGACCCTGTGGTGGCAGAGGGGTTATTTCCTGTACACAGGGGTATAGCCAATAGGAAAGCCTTATCCAGACAGAGGTTGCTGGATAACGTCGGGAGCGGGTTAGTAACCGACGGATGAGCTCATTACCTGCACTAGGGCCAGACATGCATCATACTTGGTTGCGCATTTCCTTTGTTATGTTTGTGGTATGAATGTATGCTTTCCTTGTTTGTATTCTATTCTCTGTGTTTGTGTCTGTGTTTTACTTTCTTGTATTCTTCTGTTTGTGTTCTGCTATCTGTTTTCTCTATCTTTTCTACTTATCTGTGTTTTCTAATTACTGCTTCCTTGTATTCTGCTAATAGTCTGCTAAACAACATAGAATTAATGAACGTAACTAATAACCCCAACCCTACTAAGAACTCCCCAGTTCTTACCCCTTCTCTCTCCCTTCCCCTTCAGATGGAAGTAAGAGTACCTTACCGAAGTTCGCTGATGACCGTTCGCAAGAAGAGGATTCTGCTCTAGATAGTTTTCTGAGTCTAGGGTGAATATCGTTCTCTGTTTATATGTATATACTGTGAAACCAGCCAACGTCTACACCCCGTTCGTATGCGCACTTTAATCTAAATCCTGTGTACGAGACTCCTATTGTGTGGCTACTTCATGAGGTACCAGAGAAACGTCCTATGGAAAGTCTGATCGTGCAGAGGAGTAGCAGATGATGTTCTATCTTTTGATGACGTTCCACCTGACTTGAGTTGTGAAGACTTAGAATGTACTTTCCCTCGCTCTAGTAGTTTAGAGGGACTAGGTGAGTATAGAGTCTAGGCTAGCCTGGGTGCCAGCTTAGGGACCTCTTGAACAGGTCAGGACCTGGGATGTTGTATGTATATATATGTATATAGTTATTATCTAGCTATATCTAGGGGTGTTCTAACTAACAGTCTATATTCTAATAAAGGCTGAATCACCGAATGTTGTCAACTACTTGTGATGTGTTTATGTGTGATTGTTTGTAAATGTTTTATATATTATTAGTTGTGAAGTGATTATGAATGATACCGTTTGTTAATCCAAATGTTTTAAAAAAAAAGTAACTCGTAAAATAACTACGCTTTTAACAACGAATCAGGCTCATATAATAAATAATAGATAATAATTAGGTAGACAAGTTGGTAGCGCTCAATTTCTAGTATGATCATGACGTACCAGAAATTGGGTCGTTACAAGTTACGGAGAAGAAGTGAAAAAAGAGAAACCATTTTTTGATTGAGAGATTCAAAATAAAAGCCAGGAGAAAACGGGGCAATTAATACCAATTAATGAAGGTACTAAACCCTTTCACGTTCCCAAAGCAAAGCGCTGATATAAAAATGCGCGCCTTTAGAGGAGAACGTTCTACATTCAAAAGATTCTACAAAAAAGAAGAAATCGACAAAATGCTCGAGTTTGGCTTCATCATGAAAGGATCGAAGTCAAAAAATTCGACCTCAAACAGAAAAACCGAGCTCAAGCAGGGGCACTGTTCATACCCTGGGTCGAGCTGTTCGACCCGGGATGTTCTACAGACAAAGCGACCGACCTCTTCAGGTCAGGACAACCTGACCTCTTCTCAAAGAGCTCGGACAAATCACAGGAAGGCCCAAACAAAGGGCCCAAATAGGGGAACACGTCCCAAATCCTAAGGAGGCCCAAGCCTACAGAGAGAAGGGCGGTCCCTTAAAGATAAAGATGACCTCACTTAAAGATAAGATAAGATAACTAACTTATCTTATCCACAGAAGGCCACATCTCACCATTATAAATACACTAGAGCACCCAGGTATAACTCATACTCTGATTCTACTCAATACCTGCTTAATACCCTTGCTAACTTAAGCATCGGAGTCCCTTGCAGGTACCCCCCACCCTCCGGGGACGAAGGATCAGCACCACCACCAAGTCCAACAAATCGGACACACCAGCTCCGGCCGCTGTCCACCTGCCGGACACGTCGGCTCCGACCAACACCGAAGATCTCGTCCGAGATCGACCTACAGTTTCAGGTAACCCTCGGAACAGTACTCAAGCTATGAACTTGAGAGTGGCATCATCAATTTTCTTATCCTTCGCCTCAAACTCGGATCGAAGATTCGATATCTCAACTTTGACATCACGGACATATACGGCCGAACAAAAGAGCATTCTTTGGACTCAAGGTAGGGTATCTTGCTTCTAAGGGCATCTTAGCAAGGCCCTGTTTGGCATCTTCAGTTAAAAGATGTTAATCTACAAAATCGGGAGCACGAAATTCTTTATCCAACACAACCAAACAAAGTCAGAAGAATATCAACAGGCTCTTTACCTTTATCTTTTAACTTCTTTTTTTAGAGAGCTGATGGGGGAGTCTTCTTCCAGGATCTGGATCTCAGGACCTTGTCCTTCCCAGCCTCCTTTGGTTCTAATGGGTGGTGGCATGTGGCTAATAGTGGCAGACGAGAAAACTCGATCGCCACTAGCATTAATCGGGAGATTTCCTTGAGATTTCATCCCCCTCTTCGTAGCAGAAATAGCACCCAGACCTCCAGCCTTGTTAACTAAAAAAGAGGAGAAGAAATGAAAGGCTAAAACCTTGAAATCAGTAATAAAAACAAATAAACCTTATAATTGGAGAGGAAGAAACAAGGAAGTTACTAATGACATTCCGACCAACATGCTCATTTATTATGATATCCTCAAGTTGAGAGGACGTTCATTCCACAACAACAATAGCATATTAATTCTCTACGGCTCAAAAGAATTTACACCATTAACACAGATTTTGGGTGAAGGGATATTGAAGTTCTAGTAAAGATTGAACCGCTTTTGGTCTTCTAAAGTCATGAAAAAAGGTATCGTGCCTTCAACTCTTTTGACTTTGAAAAATTTTTCTTTAAACCCATTATAAGATTCCTCAAAAAGATTGAAGATTCTTCTATTAGAGTTACCTCGGAAAGAGATGAAACCACGACCTTGGAATCTAAAGGTAATGGTCAAGGTGAAAAAATAAAAGAAAACTCTGATAGAAAGTTCAGCCAGTATGATTAGGGCGCTCACTTGGATTTAGTAAACATAAGTTGAACTCCAAATCGGAAAAATAAAGTTTTGTACATCCACAACTAGTCCAGAGCACTACCAGCATGTTCATTGATATGACACAAAACGATTTATTGGTTTAAGGACTGAAAAGATATATAAATTTCTTATGTCAGAATTAAAAATAATTCTGGCATCTCATAGATTGTCAAGCTCCTCTTGGGTAATGGTAGAAGGGGTAGTTTTTACTTCTTTAGATACCCAGGAGTAAATGTACACCTCGAGTTCACTATTTATCATACAAACCGGGGCAGGTTGGGACCTCAGACAATTAGCAACACCGCCTCACTCATGACTCACAACAATCTTCCTTCTCGGCATGTCAGGAAAACCTACAGGGCACCACCAATAAGTTGTAAAGAGGATACTTCGAAATCTACCTAAAAAATTCGAAGAAAATTCTTCAAATTCTGAGAATCCACCAAATTCTGAGAAATCTAGAAAAGAATAAAAAAACCCAAAGGATAGGGCAAACAAAATCCAAAGTCATCGCTATCAGAATTAGAAAAACTAAAATAGTGGTACCCCTACTATGTTAACCTAATCAAAGATTACGAAAATAAAAATGTAAACCATAATCATGAAAGAGTCACATGTAACGATGAAGGAAAACCCTCATTTAGCAATAGAAAGTTTCGAAACGAGAAATAAACGCTAGTTAATTTCAAAAGGTTTGGTGTAGAAGAAATAAAGAATCAAGGAAGGAAGGAAGGAACTTTACCCGTTCGATGAGCGTATTGGATGATTTACTAGACGAAAGATGCAAGAAGCTGAAACTCTCTCTTAGGTAGTGTTTGGCAGAGAAACAGAGATATAAAGATTGAGACTAAGAGACAAAGGCCAAGAGACAGAGACTGAAACAAGTTTTAGCATTATGTTTGGCATAAAGTGAGAAATAGAGATTGAAATAAGAATAAAGTTCTAATTTAATTTGCACAAAAGAGTAAAGTTGAAATTAATTAATTGAAATGAGAGTATTTTAGGTATAAAATATTATTAAAGTTTCAGTCTCCATCTTCAAAAATTTCAGTTCCGTGTGTTCCTATTTTTTGGAGGTATTGAAATATTGAAATTTTAGAGATAGAGACTGAAATTTTAGTACAGTCTCATAACTAACAAACATAATACTGAGTCTTAGTTTCTCAATTTTCGTCTCAGTACCTCAAAATAAATGCTACATTGGTGGAGAAACAGAGACTGAAAGATTGAGACTGAGAGACAAAGACTGAAAGATTGAGACTGAGAGACAAAGACTAAGAGACAGAGACTGAAATCAATCTTAATATTCTGTTTGGTGCAAAGTAAAAGACAGAAATTAGAACAAGAATGAAACTCTAATTTAATTTGCACAAAGGAAAAAATTAGAATTAATTAATTAAAATAAGAGTATTTTAGGTATAAAATGTTATTAAAGTTTTAGTCTCCGTCTTTAAAAATTTTGGTCATATGTGTCCTCACTTTTTGGAAGAGGTACTGAAATATTTAAATTTTAGAGATAAAGATAAATATTTTAATATCAATTTTTGAATTAACAAACATGATATTAAATCTTAATCTTCCAATATTTGTTTCAATATCTCAAACAAACGTTACTTTACAGAACCAAAACAAGAGGGAGAATTAGGAAAAAAAAGTAAGAAAAATCTAAAACAAGATTTCTTAGAAAGAGAGAGAAAATGTCTCGAAAAGAGAAGGTTAAAGTGAAGTTTAAATTAAAAAATTAATGAAGCATTGATTGATGGAGAAAGAAGTTGTAATTGCAAACTGATGGTTCGCAAACCAAGAAACTTCAACTGCTTAGAACAAATTAGCGGTTTCTAAACCGAAAAATTACAACTGCTTAAAGGAAACTCAAAAGTTTTTTAAAGATTTTTTTTCCCGTGCTTAAAATAGAATACAAAAAGAATCATTTGCAATCAAACTCATAAAGACTAAGACTAAATTGAAACTTCCTTATCGTTACTCTTATATTTACTTTACTCCCTATCAATTTACCATTAGCATTTCAAGGTGCATGTGTACCTCGTGACTGTATTTGTAATACAGCTGTAATTCGGCACACAGTATCTATGCCGACTGCGCTTTCAGCATTACGGAAAATCGGAACGTACTCAAATTACACAGTTTCGATGAATATGATTTTATTATTATTTTTTTAAAAAAATATTCTATAAACATAAAAAAAATATGTAATATATTTATATATATTATTTTAAATATTTTATATTTTAGTTTGTATTTCATATAAATAATTAATTAGTAGTTTTTTTATTTTTTATTTTAATAGGAGAAAATTAGGATCACAAAGAATACACGAGAAAGTTGCATCGCATTTTGTGGGGTTTGCGAAGAATCCCAAACTTCCAATCCACTACTTGTATCCGCCACGTGTCTTTAATCTTTGGAATGTGTCGTTGTTTCTTTCTCTTCTCTTCAACCTTTTGTAATTTTTGGAAATGACTCTTTTTAAATTTTTTTAATAATTAAAGGAATAAAGTGTGATTTTTAATTTTTTAATATTTTTTATATTTTTTTAAATGTATTTATAAAAATAATAATAAAAAATTATACTTTATTTTTTTTATTATTAAAAAAAATTTTAAAAAATCCATTCTTATAATTTCCACCTTGGCTTGACGCTGTTACACACACGGATTTAGAGATCACCTTGAAGATGGTCTTAACTCTTTAAGGACCAACGTTTTACTATAAAGAGTTTAGAAGTTAACATTAGTCAGGTGTGTGTCGTTTATCTATTTTCTATTTTTATTATTACAAAAAATACAATAGAAAATTCATCTTTTAGAAAAACAATTTTAGAAAATAATTTTTGAAAAGGTTGAAAACTTTAAAAATGTCAAATTCATTTTTTAGTTTTTTTTTTATTGTTTTCTATAAAAATGGAAAATAATGAAAATACGGAAGCAGGTTAATAATATTATAAAAGGATGGGTAAGGCAATTGTTCACTTTTTTTTAATCTATCTTCAAGGCAATTATTCCAAAAAGTCAATTCGTTTTCCAATTTTAATCCCTATTCCATATAATCAATATAACTATCCATCCTATATTTTGAAATTTTATTAAAATAATCGAGAAAAATAAAGCTTATATTTTGGAGTCTATTTAATTCCTTTACCTATTATTCAATTGTAATTTGTTATACCTCAATTCAAATCTGGTGGAAATAAATCGATTCATTATGTAAAAGTGCCAAATCAATAGAGGAGGTTAATTAATTACCACATCATATGCGGCATACGTGGCTAAGTATAGTTAATATTATAAAAGTAAGAGGAATACTAGGGGATCAACACTTTTGTTAAATTCTGGCCAGCACTTAACTATCAAGAAGAAATTGAATGATTCTACACTATTAGATGCAATCTCATACCATTAAAAATATCATTAATGACTAAATTGATGACTAAAAACCACAAAATCTACTGACCCCTAAACATTTGCTAAAATTAAACTTAGGAACCATAAAATGTTTATATGCATATTTTTTTCTGTAACAATAATGCTAGCGAACGAAGATGGTTCCAGCAAAAAACTAGCTAAATGTCTCTGGGTGAATTTAAAACTTTTACATGGATGGTGTTTATGTTAGGCATCAGGATGTTTTTTTTTTTTGTAAATTGAATAGTTCTAAATCTATTTTTTTATTTATCATGTTTTAGACATTTGGAGAGAGAAAAAGTGTGAAAAAATAGAAACTAATTAAATTAATTTCTGTGATTCATATTGTAATAATACTAAACGTATCTTCTCCTAATTTAAATATAATAAAACATTTAATATCTAATATTTAAAATTATAAATAAATAAAATTAATTATTATATTTATAATTAATTAAATTATTCTATTCTTAGCTGATTGAAAGTTAGTTTCATATACTTTTTCTTTCTAGAAACTTAATGTGGACGTCTATAAATGCTGAATAGACAAATTTAATATGTCGTTGATTTGGGGTGATTTCTTAAGTAGGGGAAGCATTGTCAAATTTGTGTTTGTTTGTATTCGTATTCTTTTGATGTAGTATTATGAAGTTTCCGAACAATTCCAACCTTTGTCCAACATTTTAACAATAGAAGAAAGAAGCACGTATTGAAAACAGATGCCTAACTACTCATAGTCACATGATGAAAGACAAAAATAGATTCAAATAGTAAAATGTGTTCAATTTGCATAACTGGTCCAAACTTAATTACGTATCAAAGTGCTGAAGAATAGTCAATTGCGCGTGACAACATAATGCTATTATATACTGAATTGCTTGAAACGTATGATCTACGAACACTCACACAGATATAGAATACAATACGATACGAGATATGTTGACACACAAATTTTAAAATTTTATAAGATATGGGAATACGTATACATATAAAATATAAAATATTTTTTAAATAAATCGTAATGATATTTTGATATTTTATTAATATTAAAAAATAAATTATTTTTTAATTATTTTTAATATTTTATTTTAATTATATCAAATATTTAAAATATTTTTTGTTTTAATAAATAATAATATATATTATATCTAAATTTATTTCAAGAATATATATTAAGAATAAAACTGGACATACTGACACGTGATAGTATTTAGGTATGTTCAAACGTGTCTGGAGAAAAATTTTTTATTTTTTATTAAGATACAGTTGGACTTAATAGACACGTCTGTCGGACGAGTGTCGGTGAGTGTCATATCCGAAAATATGTCCGACACGCGGACATGGCAACTCAACGAAGTGTCCATGCTTCATAAACCAACGTTAAGGTTGGACCAAGATGAACATCACTCTATAAACTTCATATCTACTATTTGTATAATATCTGTGATGTAAAACTCGGTTAATTAACGGCTAATTAACCTATAAATGAGAATTTATTCTAGAAAGCCTAAAATGTGATTTTTATGGCTAAATGTGATAGAGGAGATTGAGACGAGAATTTCAGTACCAATTTTATGGAATTCGGACCAAGATTGGACCGAACGGGCCAAACCGGACCAACCGGACCCAAAGTGGGCCCTTGGCCCAACATAACTAAACCAAAACCCTAGTTTTCAGCACTCTCTCTCTTCACAACACACTCAAACAGGCTGAAATTGAAGAAAGGGGAGGAAGAACACTCTCTCAACTTCTTTCTCTCACTTGATCTTCAAACCACCATAACTTTTGATCTAGAGCTCCGATTGCCGCTCTGTTTGCGGCCACGCGTTCACCGCGGAGAGCTCTACAAAACCCATACAATTAATCTTGAGGTAAGTCACGTTTTGCTCTTCGAAATTCCAGCATTGTTTTCGAGTTTTATGAGCAAAAATGTTGAGATTTTGGGCTCTTTGATGTTATAGGACCCAACACTCTTGAAGGAGAAGGTTAATCTTGTCTCCTTGGACCTTGGGTGTGGTAAGATTCTCAACCCTAGTGTGATTTGTTGTTCTATGATGTTTGGGTATTGAGATGTTGTGTATGGGTATGATGATTGTGGCTTAGGTTGTGTATATGTGAATAATGGAGCTTAATTGGTGATTTTGAAAAGCTTGGAAAGGGTTTGGTGGTGAAAAATCTGTTCTTGGAGGTTTTGAGGCCTTGAGATCTTGTGGATAAGTGGTTTGGAAGTGCTCCGGTTGAGCTTGGGAAATCGGCTAAGGTATGGTTTTGGTTTCCCGTATCTAATATGTAATGTGGTAGGAAATACTTAGGCTAGAGGCCCTAAGATAGGCATTGAATTGTTGATGTTGTTGAATAATTGAGATATATGATGTGGTCATATATGTGATGATGATTATTGATGCCTTGGTGGTATGATGTATGAGAAATATGCATGTTGTGATATATGCTTGATGAATGGTTATGGTTGAATTGTGGGTTGAACCATGTTGATGGTGAGTATGATGTTGAGTGAGTACAATAATGACTTATTGGAATTGGTGTTGTTGAGAATTGGCAGGAGGAATAGTATATGACATGTCAATATGTTTGAATTTGAGCCACTTGGGTGAAGTGGGTTAAAATGATGAGATAGTGATTTTGTAAATTGTGGTAAAGTGTCAATATGTGAGTTGAGGAGGCTTGATGTTGAATTTGATATATTTTGATTGATTTCAAAGAAAAGGGATGAAATTGGCATGTTTTGATAGATTTTGAAAAGGGTTGGAAATGGCTTGTTTTGAAAATGGCACTTTGTGGTTTTGTATGAAAAATATGGTTTTTGGGCATACTTTGACGGGACATAACTTGGACTACGAATCTCTGTTTTGTGCCAAATCTGTTTAGAAATGAAATTGGATCCGGGATGTCCATGCCGTTTGAAGAACGGGTGAAAAACGATTTAAAATGAGGAAGTTATGTCCGTCGGAAGATTGGGGGTTGAATCTGTGAATTCTGCAGCTTTTAACTTAGAAAATTTTTTAGCAGAATGACCCCTTGCTCGTGGGCCCACCTGGCGCGTACGCGCCGATCTTCTAGAAAGCGCCATCCACGCGTGCGCGTGATGTGCGCGGGCGCGCCGATTGTGCTGCACCCAATGCCCAGCCATTTTCCAGAGAGTTATGCCAGAACTGTGCCAGTGTTGTGCTTGGGGCACGAGAACACCCACGCGTACGCGTGGTTGACGCATGCGGGTCGATTGGCAAATTTTTAATCCACGCGTTAGCGTGCATGACGCTTGCGCGTCGATGAGTTTTGAGGCCATCCACGCGTGCGCGTACGCGTGGCCCTGTTTTCATCCCAAAGTTGATTTTTGAGTTTTAAAAGCCAAATCTCATACTTCTAAGCCTCCAATCTCACCATTTATGTCTTAAATCATTATGACATGCCTAGCTATTAAAAAGGGGCTAGTGAATGAGGTAACTTGCGAGTGAAGCAAGGGAAAAATGAATGATCATTGAGGATCAAGCATGATTATGTGAGATGCGGAGGATGGTGGTAGAAGTGCTTGTTATGCCATGGGCCGAAAGGCCGTATTTGTTAATGAGATGGCTGGTTATGGATTTAACCGTGATGCCAATGGGCTGGTTATGGATTTAACCGTGAGCCGGAAGGCTAGATTATTGCCGTGTTACGGCGGAGCCATGATTTTGGCCATGTACAAATGCATATATGCTGTTGAATGAATTGTGAATGTTGCACTTCCACTGTTGGAGATGAGAGTTTCCCTGGGAGGTAGCAGTGGCTAGCCACCACGTGCTCTAGGTTGAGACTCGAAGCTCTGTTAACCCTATGTCGTAAGTGTGGTCGGGCACTGTGAAAGGCCCGGATGAGCTCGCCCCCGTAAATATTCACCAGTGAGGGTGATGGATATGGATCATGATTATGATCAAGTTTATGATGAGTATAACTCGAGTTGGGGATGCGCGACAGAGGGACAGTCCAATGGTTAGCTGCCAGGACTTGTCGGGTTGGCTCTATAACCGACAGATGATATCATCAACCACTAGGAACAGGCATTCATCATATGCATACTATATGAATTGTTTGAGATTGCCTATTTGACTGCATATTACTTGCTAATTGTCTAAATATCTTACTTGTTCCTAATTGTATATTTATTGTCTGATATAACTGTGTTTGCTACATTATACTCCTGCTGGTGGTTGGGAGGTTTGAAGGAATTGGAAAGGGAAGTATTAGTTAGACTAAAGAACCTTTAGTCAGATGCCCTTATATGGTTTAGCTTGTTTATAAGTTTTGAATTATCTGGAGGAAGTTCTAGGATTGCCTTTGGCTTTCCTCTATTATTATGTATTATATATGTGGAAGCTGTTACCATGCTGGGGACCTCTGGTTCTCACCCATGCGGATTTTATGGTTTTCAGATGCAGGACGTGAGGTTTCCCGCTGAGGCATGCTGGAGACTTCTATATTTGCCAAGATCCTTTGTTCTCGGGGCTATGTTTTGGTTGATATGTTTTGCTTAGATGTTTTTATCTCCATTAAATAATACAAACTGTGATGACTCCTCTTATGGGAGATTTTGGAGAATAGGTTTTATGTATTTGTGTCCCTTTGGGTTTCCTTTGGGGTTTTCCTTATTTTATCATATGTATATATTGCTATGATCGGACCGGTTATCTTCGCAGCCGGATCTTGAGTCTTTATATTCCTATTTTTGACACTCCTTTGTATATATATAATCTCGCGTTGGTTATCCTTGTTCGTTACGTTATCGATCGGAGTGTTGCGCTTTAGAGTTGCGATTTTTGTTTACCCCTTTTTCTTCAAAGGCTCCTAGTTATAATCAATCATTCATACTACTATACGTACTAAATTTTTATTTTAGAGGTCGTAATACCTTGCCATCTCTGAATTATGACTTAAGCATAAGACTCTGTATGGTAGGGTGTTACATTATGGTATCAGAGCAGTTCGTTCCTGTAGAGCCTGAGGGATGGACTGATTATGCTTCTGTGCATTCTCTGTGTGTGTGTTATGTGCTATTAGTATATCTGCTTGATATAATTGGCATAAACGTTCATGAGCATGCATTTGGGACTTCAAAGCACTAGACTTCCGATATTGAGACTGATCAACTTAATATCGATTGTTTGGTGTGTATAGGAACCAGATGGTGCCTCGTGGACGCGGTAGAGGTAGTGTGAGAGGTCATGCGAATGCTCGTGCACCGGAGAATAACCCTAATGACCCGGTGAACTTTATGACTGCGTTGGAGAACATGGCTGCTGCTATGCAAGCCACTGCTGAGGCTTTTGGTCAACAGATGAACAACGATGGTAATGATGGAGGTGGAGTTCAGGGCCCGATGACCTTGGCAAACTTTTTGAAGGTTAATCCACCTAAGTTCAAGGGAACTACTAGCCCGACTGAGGCTAATACATGGTTTCAGGCTATAGAGCGAGCACTGCAAGCACAAGTGGTACCTGAAGGACAACGTGTCGAGTTTGCTACCTATATGCTCACAGGTGAAGCGTCGCATTGGTGGCAAGGCATCTGACGTCTTTTGCAGTAGGGTGATGACTATATCACCTGGAATGTCTTTCAAGAAGAGTTCTATAAGAAGTACTTTCCGACTTCTGTTAGGACGGCTAAGGAACTTGAATTGTTACAGCTGAAGCAGGGTACTATGTCCATATCAGAATATACTGACAAGTTTGAGGAGCTGTTCAGGTTCTCCCATATGTGCCAAGGAACTCCGGTGGAATATGATGAATGGAAGTGTGTTAAGTATGAAGGAGGACTCCGAATTGGTGAACAAGTGTAGGGTTGCTGAAGAGTGTGTGAAAAGGGCAACCGCTGAGAAAGGGAGTCACAAAGGTTCATTCCCACAGAACCGAGGGAAGAGCTTTGCACCTAGAGGTCCGTCTTTCAAGAGGGAAAGCTCTTTCAAGAGGCCCAACAACAACAACTCCCAAGGAAAGAAGTTTAGGAACCAGCCTCAGAATGATCAAGCTTGTACTAGGTGTGGAAGTCACCATCCGGGAGCACCATGCAAGGCCGGATGGGGTTTGTGCTACAATTGTGGAAAAGCGGGGCATAAAGTCGCAAGCTGCCCGGAGAAGCAAAAATAAGGTGCTGGGAAAGCACAACAGACTGGTCGGGTGTTCACCACTTCAGCTATAGGTGCTGAGGGATCTGAGACACTCATTCGAGGTAACTGTGAAATAGCTGGTCAAACTTTAAATGCTTTATTTGATTCGGGAGCATCGCATTCATTCATTGCATTTGAGAAAGCCCATGAGTTAGGATTGAAGATTGTAACCTTAGGTTATGATCTAAGAGTGTACAATGCTACCCATGAAGCCACGGTAACTAGGCTAGGATGCCCGGAAGTTTCCTTTAGGTTCAAGCAGCGTGATTTTGTTCATAATTTAGTCTGCTTGCCGATGATCGGTCTTGATCTTATCTTGGGATTGGATTGGTTATCTAAGAACCATGTCCTGCTTGATTGTTCTACAAAGTCGGTGTACTTTATGCCGGAAGATACAGAAGGGCCGGTCGTGGTGAATAATTATTACTTGAATTCGATGATGGTGAACTGTTCTGGAATCGAATGTCAGGGTATCCTGTTGTTAACTGCGGGCGTTTCGGGAGATGATCAAAGGTTGGAACAGATTCCGGTTGTGTGTGAGTTTCCGGAAGTGTTTCCCGATGATATTGATGAGTTTCAACCTAACCGAGAGGTTGAGTTTGCTATTGAATTGGTGCCCGGGGCGGGACCAATCTCAAGTGTTCCTTATAGGATGTCACTGTTAGAGATGAACGAGCTAAAGTCTCAGTTAGAGGATTTGTTGGGAAAGAATTTTATACGACCAAGTGTCTCTCCGTGGGGTGCTCCAGTGTTACTGGTGAAGAAGAAAGATGGGAGTATGTGGCTCTGTGTGGATTACAGGCAGTTGAACAAGGTTACAATAAAGAATAAGTACCCATTGCCGAGAATTGATGATCTCATGGATCAGTTGCAAGGAGCTGGAGTTTTCTCCAAAATCGATTTGCGATCCGGTTATCACCAGATAAGGGTGAGGGGTGAGGATATCCCTAAGACCGCTTTTAGGACTCGTTATGGTCATTACGAATACACTGTAATGTCCTTTGGGTTGACGAACGCTCCTGCAGTGTTTATGGATTACATGAATAGAGTTTTCCGTCCGTTTCTGGATAAATTCGTTGTTGTCTTCATTGATGACATACTAATTTACTCCAAGACTAAGGAAGAGCATGCGGAACACTTGAGGACCGTGTTGCAGATTCTAAAGGAGAAGAAACTCTATGCAAAACTGTCTAAGTGTGAGTTTTGGAAGAGTGAGGTGAAGTTTTTGGGCCATGTGGTGAGTAAGAAGGGAATAGCCGTAGATCCAACTAAGGTGGAGGCTGTGATGGATTGGAAGCAACCAACCACCGTAACAGAGATAAGGAGTTTTCTGGGTTTAGCTGGCTATTACCGAAGGTTTATCAAGGGCTTTTCACAGATAGCTTTGCCAATGACAAAGTTAACTCGCAAAGACACTCCGTTTGTTTGGACTCCTGAGTGCGAGGAGAGCTTTCAAACATTGAAGAAAAAGTTGACCACTGCACCTGTATTAGTGTTACCTGAGCCAAATGAGCCATTTGAGGTGTACTGTGATGCCTCATTAAAGGGTTTAGGGTGCGTGCTGATGCAGCATCATAATGTGGTGGCATATGCCTCACGACAATTGAGACCTCATGAGATTAGTTACCCTACGCACGATTTGGAACTCGCTGCGGTTGTGTTTGCCTTGAAGGTGTGGAGGCATTACCTCTATGGGGTTAAGTTCCAAGTTTTCTCTGATCATAAGAGCTTGAAGTACCTCTTTGATCAGAAAGAGCTTAATATGAGGCAAAGGAGGTGGATGGAATTATTGAAAGACTACGACTTTGAGTTGAATTACCATCCGGGAAAGGCGAATGTAGTGGCGGATGCGTTAAGTCGAAAGTCATTATATGCGGCTTGGATGATGCTCCAAGAGGAGAAGTTGCTCAAGGGATTCGAGAGTCTGAAAATTGGTGCTCGAGAAGTATCCGGAACTTTGTGTTTGAGCCGATTAGAAATCTCAAGTGACTTTAAGTCCGAACTCCTAAGGGCTCATCAAAATGATGAAGCGTTATGGAAGGTGTTACCGGCTACTGAGCAAGGAAAACAGTGGAGAGTGTCGGAAGAAAAAGATGGGTTATGGAGATTCAAGGGTAGGATCATTGTGCCGGATGTTGGCACTTTGAGGCAAGATATTTTAAAGGAGGCACACAAAAGTGGATTCTCCATTCACCCGGGAAGTACTAAGATGTACCATGATTTAATGGCGATGATTTGGTGGCCGGGTATGAAGAATGATGTGGCGGAATTTGTTTCAAAGTGCTTAACTTGTCAAAAGGTAAAGATTGAACATCAAAGACCTTCCGGGGTGTTGCAACCTTTAGAGATTCCACAATGGAAGTGGGAAAGTATTGCAATGGACTTTGTGTCAGGATTGCCAAGGACTAGGGCTGGTTTTGATGCCGTTTGGGTGATTGTGGACCGACTGACGAAGTCAGCTCACTTTTTGCCCATTCGGATGACTTACACCCTTGAGGAGCTAGCACGGTTATACATAAAGGAGATTGTGAGACTCCATGGTGTACCTGCTACTATAATCTCTAATAGAGATCCTCGTTTCACATCAAGGTTTTGGGGTGCATTTCAGAAAGCTTTTGGAACCCGATTAAGCTTGAGCACGGCTTACCATCCTCAAACAGATGGTCAATCCGAGAGGACAATCCAAACACTAGAGGATATGTTGAGAGCGTGTGTTTTGGACCAACCGGCGAGTTGGGATCGGTATATGCCATTAGTGGAGTTTGCATACAATAATAGTTATCATGCGAGCATCAGAATGGCTCCGTATGAGGCCTTGTATGGGAGAAAATGTCAATCTCCGCTATGTTGGTATGAAGCTGGAGAGAAAAGCTTGTTGGGGCCAGAAATGATAGCTGAGACTACTGAACAAGTCAAGAAAATCTGAGATAGGATGATTACGGCGCAGAGTCGTCAAAAGAGTTACGCCGATCAAAGGCGAAAGCCCTTAGAATTTGAGGAAGGGGACCATGTTTTTCTTAAGGTTACTCCGACTACAGGAGTAGGTAGGGCAATTAAGGCAAAGAAGTTGAATCCTCGATACATTGGTCCATTTCAGATCCTAGAGAGGATTGGACCGGTGGCATATCGGATGGCTCTAGCACCTCATCTTTCGAATCTGCACGACGTGTTTCACGTGTCGCAGCTTCGGAAGTACACCCCTGATGCTAGCCATGTGTTAGAACCTGAGTCGGTTCAGTTAAGGGAAGATTTGACGCTTCCAATGGCTCCGGTCAGAATTGATGATACTAGCTAGTATCAAACGGTTGCGTGGAAAAGAGGTTTCATTAGTCAAAGTGGCTTGGAGTCGAGGCGGTGTTGAGGAACACACTTGGGAACTTGAGTCGGAGATGCGAACAGACTAGCCGCATTTATTCTCAGGTAATTGCATTTGAATTTTGTGGGCAAAATTCCCAATTAGGTGGGTAGAATGTAAAACCCGGTTAATTAACGGCTAATTAACCTATAAATGAGAACTTATTCTAGAAAGCCTAAAATGTGATTTTTATGGCTAAATGTGATAGAGAAGATTGAGACGAGAATTTCAGTACCAATTTTATGGAATTCGGACCAAGATTGGACCGAATGGGCCAAACCGGACCAACCGGACCCAAAGTGGGCCCTTGGCCCAACATAACTAAACCAAAACCCTAGTTTTCAGCACTCTCTCTCCTCACAACACACTCAAACACGCTGAAATTGAAGAAAGGGGAGGAAGAACACTCTCTCAACTTCTTTCTCTCACTTGATCTTCAAACCACCATAACTTTTGATCTAGAGCTCCGATTGCCACTCCGTTTGCGGCCAAGCGTTCACCGCGGAGAGCTCTACAAAACCTATACAATTAATCTTGAGTCAAGCCACATTTTGCTCTTCGAAATTCCAGCATTGTTTTCGAGTTTTATGAGCAAAAATGTTGAGATTTTGGGCTCTTTGATGTTATAGGACCCAACACTCTTGAAGGAGAAGGTTAATCTTGTCTCCTTGGACCTTGGGTGTGGTAAGATTCTCAACCCTAGTGTGATTTGTTGTTCTATGATGTTTGGGTATTGAGATGTTGTGTATGGGTATGATGATTGTGGCTTAGGTTGTGCATATGTGAATATTGGAGCTTAATTGGTGATTTTGAAAAGCTTGGAAAGGGTTTGGTGGTGAAAAATCTGTTCTTGGAGGTTTTGAGGCCTTGAGAGCTTGTGGATAAGTGGTTTGGAAGTGCTCCGGTTGAGCTTGGGAAATCGGCTAAGGTATGGTTTTGGTTTCCCGTATCTAATATGTAATGTGGTAGGAAATACTTAGGATAGAGGCCCTAAGATAGGCATTGAATTGTTGATGTTATTGAATGATTGAGATATATGATGTGGTCATATATGTGATGATGATTATTGATGCCTTGGTGGTATGATGTATGAGAAATATGCATGTTGTGATATATGCTTGATGAATGGTTATGGTTGAATTGTGGGTTGAACCATGTTGATGGTGAGTATGATGTTGAGTGAGTACAATAATGACTTATTGGAATTGGTGTTGTTGAGAATTGGCATGAGGAATAGTATATGACATGTCAATATGTTTGAATTTGAGCCACTTGGGTGAAGTGGGTTAAAATGATGAGATAGTGATTTTGTAAATTGTGGTAAAGTGTCAATGTGTGAGTTGAGGAGGCTTGATGTTGAATTTGATATATTTTGATTGATTTCAAAGAAAAGGGATGACATTGGCATGTTTTGATAGATTTTGAAAAGAGTTGGAAATGGCTTGTTTTGAAAATGGCACTTTGTGGTTTTGTATGAAAAATATGGTTTTTGGGCATAATTTGACGGGACATAACTTGGACTACGAATCTCTGTTTTGTGCCAAATTTGTTTAGAAATGAAATTGGATCCGGGATGTCCATGCCGTTCGAAGAACGGGTGAAAAACGATTTAAAATGAGGAAGTTATGTCCGTTGGAAGATTGGGGGTTTAATTTGTGAATTCTGCAGCTTTTAACTTAGAAATATTTTTAGCAGAATGACCCCTTGCGCGTGGGCGCACCTGGCGCGTACGCGCCGATCTTCCAGAAAGTGCCATCCACGCGTGCGCGTGATGTGCGCGGGCGCGCCGATTGTGCTGCACCCAATGCCCAGCCATTTTCCAGAGAGTTATGCCAGAACTGTGCCAGCGTTGTGCCTGGGACACGAGAACACCCACGCGTACGCGTGGTTGACGCATGCGCGTCGATTGGCAAATTTTTAATCCACGCATTAGCGTACATGATGCTTGCGCGTCGATGAGTTTTGAGGCCATCCACGCGTGCGCGTGGAGTGCGCGTACGCGTGGCCCTGTTTTCATCCCAAAGTTGATTTTTGAGTTTTAAAAGCGAAATCTCATACTTCTAAGCCTCCAATCTCACCATTTATGTCTTAAATCATTATGACATGCCTAGCTATTAAAAAGGGGCTAGTGAATGAGGTAACTTGCGAGTGAAGCAAGGGAAAAATGAATGATCATTGAGGATCAAGCATGATTATGTGAGATGCGGAGGATGGTGGTGGAAGTGCTTGTTATGCCATGGGCCGAAAGGCCGTATTTGTTAATGAGATGGCTGGTTATGGATTTAACCGTGATGCCAATGGGCTGGTTATGGATTTAACCGTGAGCCGGAAGGCTAGATTATTGCCGTGTTACGACGGAGCCATGATTATGGCCATGTACAAATGCATATATGCTGTTGAATGAATTGTGAATGTTGCACTTCCACTGTTGGAGATGAGAGTTTCCCTGGGAGGTAGCAGTGGCTAGCCACCACGTGCTCCAGGTTGAGACTCGAAGCTCTGTTAACCCTATGTCGTAAGTGTGGCCGGGCACTGTGAAAGGCCCGGATGAGCTCGCCCCCGTAAATATTCACCAGTGAGGGTGATGGATATGGATCATGATTATGATCAAGTTTATGATGAGTATAACTCGAGTTGGGGATGCGCGACAGAGGGACAGTCCAATGGTTAGCTGCTAGGACTTGTCGGGTTGGCTCTATAACCGACATATGATATCATCAGCCACTAGGAACAGGCATTCATCATATGCATACTATACGAATTGTTTGAGATTGCCTATTTGACTGCATATTACTTGCTAATTGTCTAAATAACTTACTTGTTCCTAATTGTATATTTGTTGTCTGATATAACTGTGTTTGCTACATTATACTCCTGCTGGTGGTTGGGAGGTTTGAAGGAATTGGAAAGGGAAGTATTAGCTAGACTGAAGAACCTTTAGTCAGATGCCCTTATATGGTTTAGCTTGTTTATAAGTTTTGAATTATCTGGAGGAAGTTCTTGGATTGCCTTTGGCTTTCCTCTATTATTATGTATTATATATGTGGAAGCTGTTACCATGCTGGGGACCTCTGGTTCTCACCCATGCGGATTTTGTGGTTTTTAGATGCAGGACGTGAGGTTTCCCGCTGAGGCATGCTGGAGACTTCTATATTTGCGAAGATCCTTTGTTCTCGGGGCTATGTTTTGGTTGATATGTTTTGCTTAGATGCTTTTATCTCCATTAAATAATACAAACTGTGATGACTCCTCTTATGGGAGATTTTGGAGAATAGGTTTTATGTATTTGTGTCCCTTTGGGTTTCCTTTGGGGTTTTCCTTATTTTATCATATGTATATATTGTTATGCTTGGACCGGTTATCTTCGCAGCCGGATCTTGAGTCTTGATATTCCTGTTTTTGACACTCCTTTGTATATATATAATCTCGCGTTGGTTATCCTTGTTCGTTACGTTATCGATCGGAGTGTTGCGCTTTAGAGTTGCGATTTTTGTTTACCCCTTTTTCTTCAAAGGCTCCTAGTTATAATCAATCATTCATACTACTATACGTACTAAATTTTTATTTTAAAGGTCGTAATACCTTGTCATCTCTGAATTATGACTTAAGCATAAGACTCTGTATGGTAGGGTGTTACATGTGACTCTTTCAGCCACACGTAACTCTCAAATTAATTTACAATAAAAAATAAAAAACATAAGTAAGATATACGCGTCTCTATCTCACCCTCATCTTCTCCATCTGTTCTCTCTCCTTCATTTGACTTCCTCTTTTCCTCTCTCTCAATCTCGAAAATCCTAACTCCCTTATTCCCTTCATTCTCTTCTCGACAGGCTGCTCTCTCCCTCTGGCTTAGATAATCTCTCTCTCGGCATTGTGCACTCTTACTCTCTGGATTACATCGTCTCTATGGATCGTCTGTGTTTTGTCTGTCTCTGGTTATCTCGATTTGATAGGACTGTCGTGTTGTTAGGTTCGGGTTTCCAAAGACAAGCTCCGATTTCTGCGAGTGGATTGTGAGAGAAGAGAACGGATGTCTAGTTTTTTGAGTGTGATGGTCTCCTCGGTGTCTATCCAAAACCCTAGGTTCTCATTTTCTCTTTCCACATTCTGGTTAGTATTTGTTTTCAATCGTCGCTACTTCTTCTTGATTTTCGTTGTTTCATTCGATTTGACGCCAATAAAACTAACCTAATTTCGTTGGTTGTAGCTCCTATCGTGAAAATCGCAAATTGGAAAAGCGATTTCAATAAAACCGATCCGGATAAGTAGCTTTGATTGTTGTTCTACTGTAGGCTACTCGTGCTTATTTTTTTACCTAACTCGTGTCTTAGGGTAAAATGGATGAAATAATTAGGGATTAGGGATTTCCTGTTCTAATTTGTAAAAACTGTGAAGCTAACAAGTTGATCTAAAATTTAAGGCGTTAGATATTTGGATTTAGGTGTAGTTATTTCTTAAGTTATTTTTGGCTGCTATATATTTGGTGCTAAATTTGTTGTTAGAACTCAAATTTGGTGTTAATTTTTTGTTGGAACTCAAAATTGTACTTTAATTCATTGTTTCTTTAATTGTTGGCGCTCTTTTCAGACCTTGGTGGCTGCTCCTTAGGTGCTGGGTGTGCATGTGATTAGAGGCAGCATTGGCCCAGTTTTAGAATGGATCCTTTGCATTTATTCTGTAAGGTATGGACACTTTTAGCTATCCTTTCTAATTATAAAGTCTGATTATTATTTTTTTATTTTTCTTAATAATTTTTGCTTTTCTGCGATTATTGTTAATGAGAGGTGAAGGTTGTGGTAGGCTTAGAGAAGGGGGTTTGAATCTATGCCTTCCTTTTTAAGTTGCTGTTATGACCCTTTTTAAACAAAATTACAATTCTGAATCTGTTTGAACTCAGCAGCGGAAATTTATGAGACAATTTATTTTTGTCTCATGAATATCAGAAAACAGAACTTATCAGAGAAGAGAAAAGCGAACACCAGCATGTATCCTGGTTCGGTTACCTTGTGCTATGCAACCTACATCCAGTCTCCTCCACAATTATGGAAGAATTTCACTATAGTTAACAGTATTACATACACCAATTTCACACTCAAGTTCTAACCTAACTTGACATTGGCTATGCTAACTCCTAACTATTCACTCTTAGTGCTAACCCAACTAAGAAAGGGATACCAGACAGGTACAAGATGCAAGACACTTAACCAACCTAAAGAAATCAGAAAAATAACTCTAGGCTTTTCTCTCAAGTGTATCACACAGCCTTTTTTCACTCATGGCTTTTACTTGAGCTTTCTCACAATGCCTTTTCTCACAAGAAATTACAGAAAGATAAACATAGAAAAGTACATTACAATCAGTAAAACATGAAGGAGATTGACTTCATTAGTAGCCTCTTTGATATGTGCAAAACCAGATTTGCAAACCTCAGATACAGTTCTTCAGTGTTGGCCGAATGCTTCTTTGAAAGAGAGCATTATCCAAGTAGAGGAACTTTTCAGAACACAACTCACAAACTCTGGTTTTCTTTCCTTGCCTCTGAATGAACATCAAGCTTCTTTTTATCTCCTTGCATGTTTCTTGGTTCTTCTTCCAAGGTCAACACCTTGAGCCTTGAGCTTTACCAACCCACATGTTCACTTTTCCTCTTTAATCCTCAGAGTAGAAACTTTTCCTTTGAGTTCCTCATCTTGACCGAAAGCCACGAAGTAGCAACCAAGGAAATCTTCTCATGGTCAACTTGATCTTCGCCATTGAAAAACTACTTGGTCCCCAAGTATTACTTGTGACCGTAGATGTGAAGCAGAATAGGGCAGAGAACAACTTTCCCTTGAATGCCATTTTCGGATAGAGTAGAGAGTTGGGAAGAAGAGAAGAAGATCTGATGCATGCAAGATGAGATGGATTACCTTTAACCAAAGCTTGATTTGGTTTGAATTTTCTGTTTTAGCTTTCTGTGCTTCAAGCTTAAATTTCTCTCTCTCTCTTGCTTCTTTGGTTACTAGCTTAGGGAGGAAGCTTTATCTCTTTCTATTTCTTACTTTTCTGAAGCCTTGATGTGACTTGATTAGAGAGGAGAGGAACGTTGCTTCTGGTAAGGCAAGATGGTGGGAAATTGAAAATCAATTTCGGGCTTGGATCGGGTTCTTCTCTACTTCAACCCATTGGTGCCTTGCTTTGCTTCATTGATGAATTTTGCTTGAGATGAATGACTTGGGCTTGCCTTTATTTTTCACTTACTATTCAGCCCATTAGCATATTTCTTTTGTTTGATGTTGGGCTGCTGCAACACTTGTTTTTGGCCTGCATCACTTATCAACAATAATCAAAACTAATTGGGTGATTAGCCCACTAATCAAATGTTTGTCATCATCAATTTTATTAATTAATTTCTTAACTCAACAATCTCCCCCTTGATGACAAACATAATTAAGCAATGATCAAAGGAATTAAGATTTTGGTAAAGTTAGAAAACTTCCCTTTGATGTTTCTTGCTTTAGTGTTGCTCCCCCTTTCCTTTTCAAGATTAGCTCCCCCTGGATTTATGCTTTCTTCTTTATTCCTATTTTACATTGTACTTAAAGATAACACACTAGAGAGCTGTACATAATTATCTTGTCTAAGGGACATCAAGCAAACAGCACTATATAAACAGCCCAACATTAAGCTAATATCATCAACAAGTGAGATCATCAGCAAGTGAAATCAAGTAAATACTAGTAAAACATCATACTAGTCAAACATCATCTTATATTGCTTTTACTCCCCCTTTTGTCATCAAGGGTAGTCAATAAGCATGAGCAACAAATCCAGCACTATAAATCCTGCAAGAAAGGTTAGTGCATAGTCCAAATAACTAACTAAACTACCATAAGTGCATCAGTATCCAAAGTTATTACAGTCATCCAAGACAACAAAAGTAGGCCAAACAGTAGCAAAATAAAATAGAGTTTGTGAGACAGAAAACAGAGCAGCATCAACAGTTTTCATGAGACAAATTTTAGGCATCAGAACCATCCCCCTCCGAAACAGCTTCCTCTTCAACATCAGTGGCAATGTCTTCATCATTATTAAGGTTATCAATGAAGGTCATGAGCACAGCCACCCTATCTCTTGATTTCTTCAGGAAGTTCTCATGCTTGCTAGCTTGCTTCCTTTGTTCCTTGCTCATGGCAATTAAGTGATTTGATTGTGAAACAAACTCTTGAGCAACATCCTTGACCACATTCAGCAGTGCAGATTTCTTCCCAGTGGAAATGGAAGTACCCTCAGTGGAAGGAGGAGGAGAGTCATCTGGGATGTATTCTTCATCATCATCATCTAGAACCACTCTCTCAGATCGAGTTGGTCCTTTTTGCTGTTTCACTGAACCACCCCCTTTTAGGTATGAATGTTTATTTTCATAAGCCTCATTTGACAGGTCAACACCAAAAGTCTCAAATATGCAAGTCAAAAGCATGCCATAAGGTAGTGCTTTATCTTTCACACTTCTAACAGAATCAAACATGTATCTAGCCATCAAATAGGCAAAAGAGATTTCTGTTTTAGTGATTAGGGCATACAAAACAAGTGTGTCCGTGTAAGAAATCCTTTGATATGAACCACTTCGATGAATTAAAATGTGGTTGACAATACGGTGCAACTGAGCACGTTTATATCCGAAGGCTTTGTGAGTGGGTGTGATGCTATTGATTAATGAAACATGTTCACAAATGTGAGCCAAAGCACCATGGTAAGAGATACCAACACCTTCATCCCACTTCACAGATGTATAAGCACACGGCCCTACATCAGTGTACTTCAAGAAGTCACTGATTGTCTCATTATTCAAGATAATGTCTCTGCCCTTAACATAAGAATGCATGCTTCCTTCATGGTAAGTCATGTTTGCATAAAATTCTTTGACTAACTTAGGATATATTGGTTTTTTGATTTTGAAAAGGTGATTCCAGTCTAAAAATTCCAGATTTTCAACAAAAGGAAAACCTTTCTTTTTCAAATCAGGTAAATCAGCAAGAAAAGATGGACAAAGAGTGCGATACTTAATAAATCCCTCATAGAAATCATGGTTCATGGCAGATTTGAAACGATGGGGGTTAAAGTCTGAGTGAGATGTCATGAAGTGTGATTTGTGAGCAAAGGGATCAATGTCTTGTTCGCTTACAGATTTGAGAGGGTGATGAGGGTTACCTCTTTGTGAACACATAGGAACAGACCTTGACTTAGGTTTTGTAGGCTCAGGAACAGGCTCTTCAACAGCAGGACGCTTATCCTTGGATGAACTAGGTTTTGTGGAACTTGGTTTAGATGGCGTTGCCTTCGATGGTGGCGTCGGTTTGGCAGGAGCAGGATACCTTGGAGTAGTCTTGGTACGCGCCATGGGATCTGTTCGAGGAGGAGAGGTAGGAGGAGAAGGTGAGGGAGTGAAAGCGGTGTCTTGAGAACGGGTTGATGGTCTAGGATATCCTGGAAGTTTATGGATTTTCTCATGAGGTGCTCTTTTAGCAATAACTTTCTTCCCCATTTTGGTTGGATTTAAGCTTTTGGTGGAGGAGACAGTGGAGTGAGAGGGAAGAAACCGAAGGGTTAAGGAGAAGTTATGGAGGAAAGAGAGGGAGTGTTGGTAACCGTGCCCAAAAGTGGTTTTCCAAAACCATGCAACTGCATCACCTTTTTTGAATTGACATGAAAAGACCTGACCTCATAAATTTAAGATTTGATTTGAATTGAAAATAAAACAGGCAATGAATTTTAAATTTTGAAAAACCAAAAATAAACTAAAAATCTTTTTTGGATTATAAACATTAAATGAAAAATTATTAAAAAATAAACACACAGCCCATCACCAAAAAAATGTAACATTCACATATGGGCCCAGAGATAGTTGGATTTAAGGAAACACAATGGACCATTCTAGATCTGATTTTGAGGTTGGCCCAGATTATCTTTCATTTGAAACAAACCCAGAACACGCTGGCTTGATGGAGACGTTCATCACCTGCCCAGAATTGTCTCATACCTATTTATGAGACCAAAAAAATCTCCAGCAAATACATCAGCAATTTTCAAATAAAGAATCATAACTCAAAATTCCTAGACAAGTCCTAAGCATACAGAATCTATCCTCAGCTAATGGTTTTGTAAAAATATCTGCTAATTGCTCCTCAGATTTAACAAATTGAATACTAATATCTCCCTTTTTGGACATGTTCTCTTATTGAGTGAAATTTCACTTCAATATGCTTCGTCCTTGAGTGCAAAACTGGATTTTTAGAAATATTAATGGCACTCATATTATCACACATCGAGGGAATATATTCAGCCTTTAATTTGTAATCAGCAAGCTGTATTTTTTAACCATAAAAGCTGAGAACAACAAGAAGAAGCAGCTATATACTCAGCCTCTGCAGTGGATCAGGCCACTGTTGGTTGCTTTTTACTTGACCAAACATTTAAGGACTTTCCAAGGAAGCAACATAAACCAGAAGTGCTCCTTCTATCAACTCTATCACCAGCAAAATCTGCATCACAATAACCAAATGCAGAAAAATTATCAATCTTAGGATACCAAAGACCAAAATTAGATGTGCCATGAACATATCTAATGATCCTTTTAACTGCAGAAAGATGTGACTCTTTAGGTTTGGATTGGAACCTAGAACACAATCCAACACTTTGCACAATATCGGGTCTAGAGGAAGTTAGGTACATAAGAGAACCAATCATCCCTCTATACCTAGTCTCATCAACATCTTTCTCAGCTTCTCCCTTATCTAATTTAGAACTAGGATGCATGGGAGTTCCCATGGGTTTGGAACTTTCCATACCAAATTTCTTAACTAATTCCTTGGCATACTTTTCTTGATGAATGAAAATACCTTTTTCAGTTTGTTTAATTTGCAGCCCAAGGAAGAAATTAAGTTCACCCATCATACTCATGTCAAATTCACTTGTCATGAGTTTTCCAAATTCAGAACAAAGGGATTCATTTGCTGATCCAAAAATGATGTCATTAACATATATTTGGACTAGAATAAAAGAATCATTAGAGTTCTTGATGAATAGAGTTGTGTCAGTGGTACCTCTTTGAAAACCATTTTTCAAAAGAAAAGAGCTACGTCTCTCATACCAAGCTCTAGGAGCTTGTCTTAAACCATAGAGAGCTTTAGACAATTTGAAAACATGATTAGAATGTTCTTTATTTTCAAAACCAGGAGGCTGCTCCACATACACTTCTCTATCTATCACACCATTCAAAAATGTACATTTCACATCCATTTGATATAATTTAAAACCACAAAATGCAGTATAAGCTAAGAGAAGTCTTATGGCTTCCATTTGGGCAATAGGGGCGAAGGATTCATCAAAGTCTATTCCTTCTTCTTGGTCATATCCTTGAGCCACTAGCCTTGCCTTGTTTCTTGCAATGCTACCATCTTCTCCCAACTTGTTCCGAAATATCCACTTGGTGCCGGTCACTTTCTTTCCACTTGGCCTTGGAACCAAAGTCCATACTTGGTTCTTTTCAAAATCAAGAAGCTCATCCTCCATAGCTTTAACCCAAGAAGGGTCACTAAGTTCTTCCTTGACATTTTGAGGCTCTATTTGTGATAGAAGGGCAATGTTGGATCCTTCATTGGCCTTTCTAGTGGAAGACCTTGTTTGCACTCCATGAGAGACATCCCCAATGACAAATTCCTCAGGATAATTCTTCAAGAATCTCCACTCACGAGGTCTGATGGACTTGGAGGCAGATTCAGTCACCAAGGGATTCTGGGCGCTGCTGGGCGCATGATTTCCTTCAGATTCATGAGACAAAATGGAATTGTCTCTTGAATTTTCATCATTTGCAGTTTCTGGTTCAGTTTGTCCAGAATTTTCTTTTCCATGATTTTGAGCGGTTTCATCCTCCTTTTGAGCTTGATTTCCTGCAACACAATCTTCCAAAATGCTTTGCACCAAGTTAGTATCACAAAATGTAGCATGTATGGACTCCTCAATAATTCTAGCATCTTGATGATAAACCCTATATGCTTTACTAGTTGTGGAATACCCTACAAACAAGCACTCATAAGCCTTTGGATCAAATTTACCCAAATTTTCTTTGTTATTTAAAACAAAACATTTGCATCCAAAGATGTGCAAGTAATATAAGTTTGGTGGGTAGCCTTTCCAAAGTTCATAAGGGGTTTTCTTCAAAAATTTTCTTATGATTGTTCTATTCAAAATGTGGCAAGCCGTATTGACCGCTTCAGCCCAAAGGAATTTTGGAACATTACTCTCACAAAGCATAGCTCTTGTCATCTCTTGTATGCTTCTATTTCTTCTTTCCACAACACCATTTTATTGTGGTGTTCTTGGACAAGAGAAGTTGTGAGATATTCCAAATTCCTCACAAAAGGATTCAAACAAATTATTTTCAAATTCAGTTCCATGATCGCTTCTTATAGAAGATATTTTTAAATCCTTTTAATTTTGAAGTTTCTTGCAAAAAGGTTCAAAGGCTGAAAAAGCTTCATTTTTGTGTGCAAGAAATAAAACCCAACCAAACCTAGTATAGTCATCCGTAATTACTAAACCATAATGTTTACCACCTAGGCTTTGAGTTCTTGTTGGACCAAATAAATCAATGTGTAGCAACTCAAGTGGTCTTTTAGTAGAGATGTCTTCCTTTGGTTTAAAAGAACTTTTTGTTTGTTTTTCCATTTGGCAAGCATCACAAGTGATGTCTTTGTCAAACTTTATCAAAGGAAGACCTCTTACTAATTCTTTCTTTACAAGTTTGTTTATTTGAAACATACTTGCATGGCCCAATCTCTTGTGCCATAACCACTTTTCAGATTCTTTAGAGTGAAGACAAGCTACATTTTGATCCTTTAGTTCATCAAGAGTAAGTCCATACATATTATTGAAACGCTTGGCAACAAACATCACTTCATTTGTCTTTTCATTAACAACATAGCATTCAAGCCTTTTGAAAATATCTAAATATCCTAAATCACACAACTGACTTATACTCAAAAGATTGTGCTTTAAACCACATACCAAAAGCACATCATCAATGAAAGTAGATTGCTCATTACCTACTTTTCCAACAGCAATGATTTTACCTTTACCATCATCTCCAAAAGTCACAAAACCTCCATCATACTTATTTAGTTTGATGAAGTAGGTTGACCTTCCAGTCATGTGCCTTGAACATCCACTATCCATGTACCACATGTCTTTTTTGTTCTTGGATGCCAGGCAAATCTGCATGATGAGTTTCAAGTAGCCTTAGGTATCCAAATTAATTTGGATCCTTTGAAGTTAATCCATCTTGGTTGCCCAAGTGCATTGAAATCACAAACAATATTGTAAACTTTGTTTCCAACAACTCTTTTTTCTATGAAGCATTGTGCATATGAGTGACCAAATTTCTTGCAATTAACACAATGATTTTCTGATGTGTGCCGCTGAAGTTGAGGTGAGTTATATTGCTTGAAATGATTAAATGGTTGAAATTTTCTGGTTTTTGGAGGAGATGCATTTCTTTTGACAAATTGATTTTTATTAAAGTTATTCCTTTTTACAAAAGCATTTTCACCAGAATTTTTTTGAACATTTTTACCTTTCGAATATGAGGTTTTGTTGTAAAAAGGTGGTTTCTTGAAAACAGCCTCATTTTTCGAAATGTAACCCAAACCTGGCCGGTTTGAACTCGGTTCAGTTCTTGGTGAAGGCTCAATTTCACTTGTGTATACTTCATCAAATTTTTCTTCAAGTGTTGGAGTATTTTCGATACCAGATTTGTTTGGTATGGTTTTGGTATTTGATGAAGAAGCCACAAATTTTATAGAGGAAATATTAGAAACTGCATCTTCCTTGGCTATGTAGCCTAAACCAGATTTTTCAAACAATGGTCTTTGACTTGCAAGTAATTTGTCCAAGTTACTAGAACCTTGAGCAAATTTTGCTAAGTCACCATTCAGCCTTTTAATCATGTCATTTAATCTTTCATTTTCAGCAATTAACTCATGTGAAGGATCCACAATGTGCTTTCCTTTTAATTTTTCAAGTTCAAATTTTAGAAATTTGTTTTCTTCAATGATGTCCAAAGCACATTCAGTTTCCTTCACTTTTTCTTTTAAAAACTCATTTTTAGCTCTTAACACATCTCTTTTAGATCTGCATTCATTGTATTTGTCAAGCAGTTTTGAGGTGTTTAAGGTAAGATCATCAATAATAGCATGCAAGTCCTCAATGGTCAAATCATAATAATTTACCTCATCAAGATTGTTGTTTCCAGCCATGAAGCAGTCTTTGTTATCTCCTTCAGATTCTTCTTCTTCATTTGAGTCATTCTCAAGATCCTCCCAAGCTGCCATGAGTACTCTCTTCCTTTCCTTCTTTTCTTTGTCCTCCTTTTTGAGCTTTGGACAGTTTAGCTTGAAGTGTCCAGCCTCCTTGCAGTGATGGCACATCACTTTGCTCAAGTCGATCTTGTGCTCCTTTGAACTTGAACCTTTGTATTTGCCTTTGTTCTTCATCATTCTTCTAAATCTCCTAGCAAAAAACAAAAGCTCGTCATCTGAAATACCATCACTAGACTCACTCTCTTTCGGTTTTATTTGTGACTTGAGAGCTATTCCCTTTTTCTTTGAGTCTGTGTTTGTGTGTGTGGCTTCATAGGCAAGGAGTTTTCCTCTCAACTCATCATAGGTTATGGGACTTATGTTGTTACTCTCAGTTAGGACAGTGGCAGTGTTTTCCCATTCTTTTGTGAGGCTTCTAAGGAGTTTTCTCACCAAGGTTTGTTCTGCATAGTTTGTACCCATAGCATCAAAGTTGTTGATTATGATTGAGAATCTCTCAAATGCTTCATCAATGCTTTCTCCATCCTTCATGCTAAACATCTCGTACTCTTTTCGCAGCATATCAATCCTCGTTTCTTTTACTTGTTTGGTGCCTTCGTGTGTAACCTGGAGTTTTTCCCATATTTCTTTGGCTGTCTTGCATCTAGACACCTTCCGGTACTCTTCAAAGCTGATAGCACAATGAAGAAGGTTGATTGCTTTAACATTCAGCTCTATCTTCTTCTTGTCATCTTCATTCCATTCAGCTTCTTCTTTTGGAGTCACCACTCCATCAGTACTTATTTTTGTTGGGATCTTGGGATCACTTACAATGATTTTCCATATATTGTAGTCAATGGATTGGATGAAGATCCTTATCCTTTCTTTCCAGTAGGAATAGTTCTTCCCGTTGAAGAAAGGTGGCCGGTTGTTTGACTGGCCTTCAGTGAGGGTGTAAGCAACTGTGGTTGTGCCCAAGTTGTTTTCCATTGGATCTTTACTCCAAGCGGTTAAGCTTGATTCTTGAGACCTTAGCCCTTGATACTAATTGAAGGTTGTGGTAGGCTTAGAGAAGGGGGGTTGAATCTATGCCTTCCTTTTTAAGTTGCTGTTATGACCCTTTTTAAACAAAATTACAATTCTGAATCTGTTTGAACTCAGCAGCGGAAATTTATGAGACAATTTATTTTTGTCTCATGAATATCAGAAAACAAAACTTATCAGAGAAGAGAAAAGCGAACACCAGCATGTATCCTGGTTCGGTTACCTTGTGCTATGCAACCTACATCCAGTCTCCTCCACAATTATGGAAGAATTTCACTATAGTTAATAGTATTACATACACCAATTTCACACTCAAGTTCTAACCTAACTTGACATTGGCTATGCTAACTCCTAACTATTCACTCTTAGTGCTAACCCAACTAAGAAAGGGATACCAGACAGGTACAAGATGCAAGACACTTAACCAACCTAAAGAAATCAGGAAAATAACTCTAGGCTTTTCTCTCAAGTGTATCACTTAGCCTTTTTCCACTTATGGCTTTTACTTGAGCTTTCTCACAATGCCTTTTCTCACAAGAAATTACAGAAAGATAAACATAGAAAAGTACATTACAATCAGTAAAACATGAAGGAGATTGACTTCATCAGCAGCCTCTTTGATATGTGCAAAACCAGATTTGCAAACCTCAGATACAGTTCTTCAGTGTTGGCCAAATGCTTCTTTGAAAGAGAGCATTATCCAAGTAGAGGAACTTTTCAGAACACAACTCACAAACTCTGGTTTTCTCTCCTTGCCTCTGAATGAACAACAAGCTTCTTTTTATCTCCTTACATGTTTCTTGGTTCTTCTTCCAAGGTCAACACCTTGAGCCTTGAGCTTTACCAACCCACATGTTCACTTTTCCTCTTTAATCCTCAGAGTAGAAGCTTTCCCTCTGACTTCCTCATCTTGACCGAAAGCCACAAAGCAGCAACCATGGAAATCTTCTCATGGTCAACTTGATCTTAGCCATTGAAAAACTACTTGGTCCCCAAGTATCACTTGTGACCGTAGATGTGAAGCAGAATAGGGCAGAGAACAACTTTTCCTTGAATGCCATTTTCGGATAGAGCAGAGAGTTGGGAAGAAGAGAAGAAGATCTGATGCATGCAAGATGAGATGGATTACCTTTAACCAAAGCTTGATTTGGTTTGAATTTTCTATTTTAGCTTTCTGTGCTTCAAGCTTAAATTTCCCTTTCTCTCTTGCTTCTTTGGTTACTAGCTTAGGGAGGAAGCTTTATCTCTTTCTCTTTCTTACTTTTCTGAAGCCTTGATGTGACTTGATTAGAGAGGAGAGGAACGTTGCTTCTGGTAAGGCAAGATGGTGGGAAATTAAAAATCAATTTTGGGCTTGGATTGGGTTCTTCTCTACTTCAGCCCGTTGGTGCCTTGCTTTGCTTCATTGATGAATTTTGCTTGAGATGAATGACTTGGGCTTGTCTTTATTTTTCACTTACCATTCAGCCCATTAGCATATTTCTTTTGTTTGATGTTGGGCTGCTGCAACACTTGTTTTTGGCCTGCATCACTTATCAACAATAATCAAAACTAATTGGGTGATTAGCCCACTAATCAAATGTTTGTCATCATCAATTTTATTAATTAATTTCTTAACTCAACAAGAGGAAAAAAAATATTTTTAAGATATTGTTCACTGATTGTATATTTTAGTTCCTAATTGTTTTATTTCAAACAGTCAAAGATTACCGCATAAATTTTGTAAGTATAACTTGGGAATTTTCTTTGATATCTTCAATCACATTAGAAAACTTTAAAGCTAAACTATATACAAAATCTTCTATGGCAATTGATAATTAATATCCACACAAAAAAGTTTTGCTGTGATTGGTAGATTCTGGTACCTGAGGTTTTCTTGCCATGATTGCCGTTATTCTAAGCATGTGTTCTCTTATTTAGCTAATTCTTCTCTTTCCAATTCACAAATATTTTGCTTCTTCTTGTCATTTTTCATATTGCACGTGCTTGAGTTTTTTGTATAAAATATATATTCCTTTTTTTCTGTGCCTTAGACTTTCGGTTACAAATGTTAAAAAATATTAGGATATTTGAATATTAATTAGATTGATTTGGATATTAGTCATTTATTATTTGATTATTTTCTGATTTGTTCATTACCTATAAATACATGGTAAAAGCATATGATTATCAAGTTTATTATTCTCGAGTTATTCACATGAATTCCAAAAACAAACATGGTAGATTGAAAGATATTGTTTTAAACATTGGCTTCAAAATTCAAATATTTTCAAAGTTTTAACACTTTCTTTTGCTCTGCTAGCAGTTTTGTGTACAGTAATGCTATTCATTATGTATAGAGCTACAAAATATCAGTATCACTAAAAAGAGGTACAAGATTGAAACTATTCTTTTTAGATGTCATCATATGTTGTTACTAAGATTCAGAATATTAATTTAATATTTGGCTGATAGATATTTATCATTGCATAAAGGATCAATTCATGTTAGTACTTCGTATTTTTATCGTGTCAATGTACTCATTTGATGAGAAAATGTCCATTGATTTGAGAAAAGAAAGATTTCTAAGAATTTTTTCCATCTCATTAGACACCAAAAAATGGTATATGGTATTCTTACTGAGTGTGTTAACACAAGTTCTATTCTGTGTTTATCACATGCCATTACCAGCTAGGTAAGAGATGGAATTTACGAGGAGAAGAAAAAGTACATTATTTAGTTGTTTGAATAAATAAATTATGTTATGTGTTTATCACATGCCATTTAGTTGTTTGAATTGTATAGCACTTATTTAGTCACATGACATGCTTTCAAATTAAAGGCAATTTCTAGCCAAATATATACCATAAAACCGAATGCCTTTAAGCTAGGGATGTTATTGCAATTAAGTTAAAGAACTAAAATTTTGTTCTGTTCTTGGTTTTGATTTTTCATGTGTTATTTGGAGGTTTTATGTGAAACTGAAAATACTAAAATATCTTCAATTACATGATGAGCTTTCAAATTTCTAAATTTTATATTTTTTTACTACAAGAGAACAGTTATATTGTCACACTTTTAAAGTGTCGTGAAAAGCTGAAAAGCGTGGAGGGTCACATCTGCAAGGTTGCTGGTTACTCTATCGCCACGCTTTTGGTGACCTATCACCACGCTTTATTTTTTGCCACGCTTTTACAGATTGCACGCTTAAAAGCGTGGCCATATGTATACTCTGTAGCCATACTTTTAAAGTGTGACGAAAAATGGACATATAGCCATGCTTTAACATCGTGGCAAAAAATGGACATATAGCCACGCTTTCAAAGCGTTGCCTAATCCTTTTCAAATAAAAAAAAGAAAAAATAGAAATATTGATAAGTTAATCTTTAAAATAAAATACTAAAACATTAATCTTCCATTGATTTATATGAATTATGTACATAATAAAATACGAATGAAATGTTTAGGAAAAAATGAATTCAACTTCCAAAATAAACATTTAAAAAAATTACAATTCTATATTAGAAAAAAACTAATCTAATTCCTAAACGAGATTCGGATTTTCAGCAAATAGTCTTTGTTTTATTTTTCCATATTAGCCTTGCAACCTTTATTGTAAAGAAATAGTCTTTGCTTCATTTTTTCAGTCTCTAGCTATAGATTTGAATGAAACTAAAAGACATAAAGATTAGTGTCTAATAATCACAAAATAGAAAAAGAAATACTTCAATTAAAGAATGGAACTGACCACTCTGGAAGGATATTCAAGCTTAGCTTCTAATGCATGTATTCAACTCCTAAAATTAGATGGAATATGCAAATCAAAAACAAATAAACCATCTTTATCACCATTACACTTCACCAAATTTCATAGCAAGATTCAAAGCAAATCACCAAACCTACATCATAAATAGGAAAATCATTAGATTAATCAAACACCCAAATTGCAAAACAAAAATATTCTAAGTGTTTAGGGGAAGGCTAGTAAAATTGAAACAAAATTAAGAACTTTTGGACATTTTCTTTTTAAAGGGGATGTTTCATTACATTTTGATATAAACAAAACACGAAATGCCAGCAAAAATGAATATATTCAAGACATTCAATATTTCATACATATAGTTTTTATGCACATGCTTGTCACTTACTTTGGTGAAGAGTTTGAACAAAAAGAGTGTATGGCTCAGTTCTCATTCTCTTTTTACTTGTAACTGAACTAGAAGGAAGCTGATCCATATCATATAATGAACCAGAAGAAGAATTGCAACTGTTACAGGTAGTATCACAATCTGAGTCATCCAAGACATTGTTTTCCTACCAACATCACTTATAGAAGCACTTGGATGCTGCTTTCGCTTGACAACACATGAAGAACTCAGAATCTCATTATCTGCCATAGCCTTCAGCTTAGTATCTTTCCTCTGCAATGTTTGCTATGAATTACACTCGTCTTCATCAGTGTCTATGTAGATCACAGCTGCCGTCCCCAAACTTCTCTTGTTGGAAACAAAGTGATATATGTTAGAGTGCCATAATATTACATTTGCCAACTGAATATGGATTATGCAAGCTTTGAAAGTGAAAAGAAATACTCTGAAGCCAAATTGTTAATTTATTATTATGGAATTCGTGATTATCCAGCATCTAGTTAATTTGGAAATTGAGCACAGTTAGTTCCACTTTCCACCATAGTTTGACATGCATATACGAATACGCATTTCTTTAACATAACGAAAGTACTTAAGGCAACATAACCAAAATAAAATAGAAACCAATTACATGTTTCATATCCTCTGCTCAATTCCAATTCTAACACAAAATGGATTGATCTACTAATGAGATTAATGCTACATTGATCACGGACAAAAACTCTGCGTTAAACGAGTTCACAAAATCCACGTGGCCAACCAGAAAATATTAGAGCTTGTAATTTTTATAATCACAGTAAATAAACTTCCAAAAAGATTTAAACTGAATGCAAATGTTAATGTTGTTGAATAGAAGGCAATCCATATCTGATTCAAGCAAAAATGTCAGTAGCAAAATCTAAGTTGCTAGAGAAGGCAAGCATAAATGTAGAAACAAATAACCAAGCATAAAAAAGATAAGTACAATTAAAGATAAATATAATTAAGGGTTCATTTGTCAAATTGAAATGTGAATTATACAACTAAAAAGAGGTCAAATTGTGAAATTTGAATTCTACAAACATAACAATAACCAAAGTTTAGTTCTGTAGTTACCTGCGAATCTCTGATAGAAATATTGGCAACTTTTGAATGAGAAAAGAACAAAATGTCTTGTTAGAAGAAAAATCAATTGATACTAAGAATTCAGAAAATAAAAAAAATTGATAAAAATTCATACATAGAACTTCATCAGGATCCTTAGGGTTCTCCCATTTCTCTCCCTCAATAAGTATCTTCTTAAACAAACCATCATCCTTACATATGTTCTTCACACTAGTTTAAGACAACAGCTGAACATCAAATTGAAGAGTTTCTTTGGGCGAAATTGTTGGAGGAGAACTGGATTCACCATAAGCTAGCAAGTGTGGCATGGTGAAAAAGGGCATTTTCACCTTTCTTCATGCTTCTAATACCTTCATCCCATCATTTAATTACTTGTCATACATATTTGAAAGTGTCATTTAGAAGTATATTAAATGATGATTAGAGGTGCATCTCATAAATGTGCATCTATTTGGTTCACTTTAGTATCAGTTGCACAAAGTTGATTTCAAATTAACAATCAAAATAACACAAAATCCATCACATAATCATGCATTGCTAACAGCTAAATCAGTTCATAAACCAATCAAGCAGTCACTCTTCCAAATCCAAAGCTTTCAATGACAACACCAAAAATCCTAACAAAATCATCAAAGATTGAACCAAGCACATCACTCACCTTGTCCAAGTGTGAACGTAAAAGGGGTTCCCATATCTCTGCTGGAATCAAACTTGGTGCCATCAAGCAGAGTCTCGGTATAGTGAACTGCCAATAAATAAATAAATAAACCAAACAACAATAATAAGTAAATTTTTTAAACGCAATACTATTATTATTATTATTATTATTATTATTATTATTATTATTATTATTATTATTATTATTATTATTATTATTTTTCAAAAATGTATTTGATGTTCATTCAAGAAAAGAACGTAACTGAGAACAAATCCAATTAAAGCAACAAAAAAAGAAGGAAGTGAAAGAGAGAGATATTTATACCTTGGACTTCATCACCAGCTTCATGATTCTCCTATCCTTTACCTTCTTGCCGAATCCTGCTGCTGATTCGGTTGGAAGCTTCGAGAATCAAGAGGTCGTGGATGCTGTTCTCAGCTAACAACTTCGCAGGGTTCTTGGCGACTGAAAGAGCTGTTCAGTGACAGCGACGAAGAGGTGCTTGGTGACGGCGCAGTCTTCTTGGCGACAAAGAAGAGCACTGTGGTAGGGACTCGCGACTTGGCGACATGGATGATGGAGAAAAAATTTCGGTAAAGATTTCACAAAAATATCACGTTGCAAGTATAGTTCTAAACCGATAATTAAACCTCAATCAATATTTAGTTTGTTTGTCACTTAAGCAAACCCAATAAAATTAACCGAAGTATTAAATCTTGGGTCATCTCTCAAGGAATTGTAGGAAAGTATGGTTATTATTGGTTATGGAAAAGTATATTTTTGGGTTTTGTAATAAGGAACAAGAAAGTAAAATAATAAGGAAATAAAATAATAACTAAGAAAAGTCCTAACAAGGATTGAGAATTGGAATTCCTATCTTCATTATCATAATCAATTGTGATGGTAATTGCCTTTTGCTTTCACTTAGTTAACCTCTAACAATGAAGGAAAGTCAAGTGAGCAAAATTAACTTAAGTTCACAAGTCCTAATCAAAGACTAGATTTAGTGAAGTTTAAGCCAACTATCAATTGTCAATCACCAATCAACAAAAGAATTTTGATAACTCAAGAGTCTCTAATTGATCAATCCAAGTTAAGAATATAAAAATCTAATTTAAAACCCAACCAAGCATTTCATCAAACACTTAGAAGGCACAACATAAAAACAGAAAAAACTAACAAGACATAGAAAAATCTAAGACTAACCAAAGCAAGGAAATAGCAATAGCAAGACAATTGAACAATAAGAAACGTTAAACATGAATTGCATTATATGGATTAAAGGAAACAAGAGGAATTCATAAACTAAATTGGTAACATAAAGGAATCAACAAGAGAAGTAGATAAACTAAGGTAATAAAACAAACAAAAGTAGAAGAAACCTAAATTAAAGCAAGTTAGAGATCTGAATTTGAGAAGAAATAAACCTAAAACCCTAAAAACTAGAGAGAGAGGAGAAAGCCTCTCTCTCTAGAAAACTACATCTAAATCTAAGATTATGTGAATGAAGTGTGAATGAATGATTCCCCCTTCCAGCTCCACTCTACAGCCTCTAATCTTCATTTTCGGGTCTTAAACTGGTTCAAAAAGGAGCCCAGAAATCACCCCCAGCGTTTTCTGTAAATTGTAGCACGTGACGCTCTGTCACGCGTACACGTCGCCCACATGTATGTGTCGCTTAACAAAATTCTGGTCACGTGTACGCGTCATCTACGCATGCGCGTCACTCGTCTCCTACACCAGTCACGCGTATGTGTCCTCCACGTGTTCGCGTCACTGCCAGCTTCTCAAAACTTCAATTTCTTATGTTCCTTCCACTTTTGCATGCTTCTTATCCATCCTCTAAGCCATTTCTGCCCTATAAAACCTGAAAAGACTTAACACACATATCACGGCATCGAATGGTAATAAGAGATGATTAAAATTAGCAAATTAAAGGCCAAAAAAGTATGTTTTCAATCATAGCACAAAGTTAGGAAGGAAAATGTAAAACATGCGAATTATATACATAAGTGTGAGAATAATTGATAAAATCTGCTCAATTCAATACAAAATAAACCGTAAAATAGCGGTTTATCAGTGAAACGCATCACCGCCGTGGATTGCATGAGAAGGATGGCGGGGCAAGAGAAGAGTGCCGCGGATGGAGGAGGAGAGAGGGACGCACTATGGTCTACGACTCTACGGATGGAAGAAGGGAGGCACTATGGAAGAGAATGGAGATTCTGAGAATAGGGGTTAGGGATTGAGGGAGACGCTGCGTGAGTGTGTCTCACTTAGGGTTAGGGTTTTTGTTAGGTTATTAGGAGTGTTAGGGATTTGATAAAAGAACTAAAGCTTTTTTTTCATATATGAATGAAAGTTTGTTTTTTTGGAAACCTTTTGGCCACGCTTTTGAAGCGTGCCAAAAGAGTTATAGAAAATGGTCACGCTTTTAAAACGTCACTATAACGAAACCATGTCGCCATGCTTTAAAAGCGTGCATGTTTCTCTCTATGGCCGTGCTTTTGAAGCATGGCAAAAAAAGCGTGGCCAAATCTCTAATCAAATACCACCCTAATAATAGCATGGCCATTGACCCCTTTTGCCACAGTTTTGAAGCGTTGCAAGAAAAAACGTGGCCGAATCTCTAATCAATCGCCACCCTCATAAAAGCATGGCAAGAAAAAAGTGTGGCCACAGGTCTATTTTCTTGTAGTGTTTCCATCCTAAGATCTCAAATATCTTCTTGTTCTTTGTTCTCAATCTTGGTGTATTATTTGGAGCTTTTATTTGGAACTAAAAAAGCTAAAATACCTTCAATTACATAACAATGGCATTGTTGCGTGTTAAAATCATTTTGAAAAGGATTAGTTGCTTGAATTAGTCACTTGAATTGGACACGTGTTTTAGCATAATTAGACGAAATAATTTTTTGTTCTTGCATCTTTGTTCTTTTAGTTTTATTTGCTATTTCCTTTATTTTGTTGCTCTTATGTTCATGATTCTTGTTGACTTTAATTTCCATCAATGCAATTTATATTTTTCATGTTTCTTATCATTTAATTGAGTTGTTATTATTGTTTTCTTGCATTGCTAGTTGTTACATTTTATATTTCTTGTTATTTTACCATGCTTTCCTTTTATGCCTTCCAAGTGTTTGATAAAATGTTTGGTTAGATTATAGAGTAGATTTTGATACTCTTGGCTGGTGATTGAGGACTTAGGTCCCTTGAGATCATCGATATCCAATTTCATTGGTGATTTAGGATTGTTAGTTAGTTCTAAGACCAATTATGTTCACTTGACTTAACCCTCCAATGTTAGAGGACAATTAAGTGGAATTAACTCTTTGTAATCACCATGTTGTGGTCAATGATCCAAGATAGGATACCTTGACTCTTAATCCTTGCCATGAGTAGCTTTTAGCATTTACATTTCTTAATTATTAGTTCATTTTCTTGTTTATCAAACCCAAAACCCCAAAATATACATCCATAACCAATAATATGCACACTTTCCTTCAATTCCTTTGATAGATGACCCGAGGTTTAAATACTCTCGCTTTTATTGGGTTTGTACTTGTGACAAACAAATTAAACTTTGATTAAGGGTTGGCTATCGGTTTAGATCTATACTTTGACGAGATTATTTTTGTGAAAATTCCTAACCGACAATTTTTCTCACATCAATGGCTACCTATGCCAGTTAACTAGAGCTACTGATTAGGACTAATAGGACATTAGATATATAAAGTGCAAATAGTATGCAACTTTTCTATGAAGAATGTTAAATTTTTTTGTTGTGTCTATGTAATAGCATTTGATATTTTAAGTTGTGATGGATCTTCTATATGAAATTCTTTGTGATTTTTTATTGGGCTTATTTCTCATGTAACTGATTAAGTGTTATAGTGTGGACACAATATCATTAGCCACTAGGCAAATTAATTATTAGCCCTTTATTTTTGTAGTTTAGTTACTTCTTTGAAATTTAATAAAATGCAATAGCTCTTTTCTGATATCTTAGAATCTTTCATTCTATAGTATAGGTTATTGTTTTACCTATTTGCTTTTGGGCAATTGAATGTTTTATAGGATTTAGATGAATGCAAGTTCAGGCATGCTTGAACTATTATACAGTTTCTCTATATTGAACAATTTGAAACTAATCTTTTAGCCACTTTGATTTTGACACAGGTTTCTCATATACATATTGGCCAAATTAGTTAACTTAGCCTAAGTGACAAAATAGTGGATTCTGTTTTTGTTTTAACTTTTTATATTGACACTTTCTTTCAATTTCACTAGTGCGGAGTAGTTTGAACCATGAAATGTTTATTCTGCTCTTGAGTCTGGAGATTTTGGCCTTATTTTTTTGCATGTGCCACTTCATATTGCTTAATAGATATAAGGTAATTCTCGAATAGCTTATATCTATTGGTTATTCTGGAATAGCTTATATCTATTGGTGAGTCTTGAATACCTTATATCTATTGGTGATTCTTAAATTTTATTGTTTCTTTTGTTGAAAGTAACAGGGTGGATGTGTTGTTAAATTTTTTTTAGTCTATGGATATTACAAATATTTTTTAAGCAAATAATAATGTATTATTTCATGAGAGGTGCATTGAAGATAGAAATTTTAACAATATTAGATATCTTTTGTTCGTGCGTTGTACGAGTTTTCTGCAAGTTAATTATATTTAACTACATCTATTTACTTTTTTATTATAGTGTTATTTATTGGCTACTCCATTATTTATTATTGTGCTTGACGATCGGATTTTCTATCGGTAAAGAATAAAAATAATCGCGTTGTAAGTATAGTTTCTAAACCAATAGAAAATCCTTTCGTACAAAAGTTTTGGTTGTCACAAGTAACAAACCCCTTTGAAATTGATAACCGAAGTATTTAAACCTCGGGTCGTCTTCTCAAGGAATTGCAGGGAGGTATGATTTATTATTGGTTATGGAAAAAGATATGTTTTTGGGGTTTTTTAATGTATAAGATAAAAAGCAAGAATAGTAAATGGCAAAAGGAATAAATCAATAACTAAGAAAACTCTTGGCAAGGTATGAAAATCAGGAGTCCTATCTTTGTTATCCTTATCAATGGTGATGAAAATTATATTTTTGCTCCCACTAAGTCAAGTGGTTAAATTAAATTAACACCTAAAGGCCTAGTCAACTCCTAAGGAAAGACTAGCGTTATAGGAATCTAAATCAATCAGCAAAGATATCAATTATCAATCACAATGAGTTTGACAACTCAAGAGTTACCAATTAATCAACCAGAACCAAGAATATAAGAAACTAAATAAAAGTTTTATGTCTGAAATACCTCAAATATTAATAAAAGAAATCAAATCAAACATAAAGAGTTCATAAACCAAATTGGGGAAATAAATAAAAATAACATTAAACCTGTAATTTGAAGAAGATAAAATCCTAATCCTAATCCTAATCCTAAGAGAGAAGAGAGAACCTCTCTCTAAAAACTACATCTCAACCTAAAATTGTGTGTATGATCTCATATCATGAGTCTCCGCATGTTCCCTGACGTTAATCTGTGTTTCTGGGCCGAGATCTGGGTCAAAATGCAGCCTAAAATTGTCTTCAGCGTATTCTGTAATTTTTGCAGATCGCGCATGTCACGCGTACGCGTCAGTCATGCTTACACGTCATTCAGCGATTTTCCTCTCCATGCGTGCGCGTCAGGCACGCGCTCGCGTTGTTTGCGCGAACTCCAATCCACGCATACACGTCCAGCATGCGTACGCGTCACTATGATTTTGTCCAAATCGCGCGCACACGTCAGCCATGCGTGCGCGTCGCTGTTCGCTGGTTGTCTCCTTTATTTCTTGTGCTCCTTCCCTTTTTGCAAGCTTCCTCTCCATTCTTTAAGCCATTCCTGCCTTATGAAGCCTGAAACACTTAACACACAGATCACGGCATCGAATGGTATAAATGAGAATAAAAATATACAATTAAAAGATCTTTAGGAAGCAAGTTTTCAATCATAGAACAATTTTGGAAAGGACTTGTAATATCATGCTAATCATATGAATAAGTGGGTGAAAAGCTGATAAAAACCACTCAATTTAGCAAAACACAAACCATAAAATAGTGGTTTATCAACCTCCTCACACTTAAACATTAGGATGTCCTCATGTTAAGCTCAAGGATACAATGAGAATGAATAAGGGAAAGTGAGACTCATGAAATGCAACCTATGTATATGAATGCAACTACATGCTAAAATGATTCTACCTACTTGGTGAAAAAGTAAATAAATCTTTCAAGAACAAATATGAACTGGATTTCACTAATTCAAATCACAAAACAAAGTACAAATGACTTGCAAGAAGAAAATATCTCATGAAAGCAGGGAACAAGGAATCGAGCATCGAACCCTCATTGGAAGTGTATACACTCTAATCGCTCAAGTGTTTGAGGTTCGATTCTTTCAATTCTCTACTAATCTTGCTTTCTAAGACTTGCTCTTCATCTAACAATCAACAAAAATTTAATGCACCAATACACATATCAAGAGGTCTTTTTAAGGGTTGCAATGGGGTCAAGGTCAAGGTAAGATTGTATTTGGCCAAGTGGACTAAAACCTGAATCCTTAATTAACCTAAACTTTTTCCACCTAACTTAAGACAATCCATATAATCACAATACAAGATTTAACTGCCCATTAACTATGTTTACCACATATTCATGCATCCCAAATTTAAGTATAACTCATATGTATTGATTTCACCATTTACTTTGGGGCATTTTGTCCCCTTTTTATTTTTCTGCTCTTTTTCTTTTCTTTTTCTCCTTTTTTTATTATTTTTCTTTTCTTTTATTTTTCTCAATGCATACGATTAAAGTATTGAATGCATAAACATGTTCTCAACATTTTCACATTTTCACAGAAAGTCTAACATACTCAATTCCCAAACCCAAAGGTTTCCAAACCCATTTTCCCCACACTTAATTCATGAGCACTTTCACTAGTCTAAGCTAACTAAGGATTCAAATTAAGGATATTATTGTTTTTCGCTTAGAGTTAGTGATGAGCTAAAGTAAAGAACAAAGGGGTATAATAGGCTCAACATTGGTTTGCAAAGGGTAATGAAAGGTAAGGCCATATGGGTATGTAGGCTCAGTGAAACAAAGGCCTCAATCATATAAGTGCATGCATACATCAAATAATGGAAATATAGAATTAAGCAAGACATAGATCACAATTTTAGAGAGAAAAACACACACCAAAAATAAAATATTGGTTGATAAGATGCAACCAATCAAATAGGCTCAAAATCTCACTGGTTTTGTGTGTTTGAGCTCTAAACCATGTTCCAAAATAAGATTTCTTCTAACAAGTTCAATAAAAATTTTAATTCAAATTAGTGAAATGCTATAAAAGGTTTCTTGAAAAAGAAAATATTACTTTAACCAAGTGGTGGTAAAGTATGCAATCAAACATGCAAATACACATGGAAATACAGCAATGAACTAACATAGAAAATAAAAAATTGGTGTTGAGAAGGGACTAACTAACCCGTGGAGATCAATATTGACCTCCTCACACTTAAAGATTGCACCGTCCTCGGTGCATGCAAAGATGTGCAAGTGGGCGGGGGTTGTGGTTCCTCAGTTGGTGCTCGTTGTAGAGTCTTTCTCTTTACCCTTCCTGGTAGCCATCTTGAAAAGGGAGAAGAGAAAGGGACATGAAGTCAAAGGGATAGAGCAAGGGAGAGGGCAGTACGAGTGATAATCATGCCAAAGTAAAGAAGAATGTCGTTAACACATGGTCGCAACTCCATGAAATTAGGACATCAATGGAAATATAGCATGATAAATTGAGGCAATTAAATGCAAGATGTTTATTGGCATGCTGGCAAAGGCATGAGTAGCACAGATCAAGCATTAAAAGCCAAAATGTATTATCAGTCGTAAGAAACTAACAATAATGTTTGTATTGACAATTATATTTAATTAATAAAATATTAGAAGGGTTTGGTAAAAAATAGGCATTAGAGTAGAAGGATAGAATAATTAAGAATTCACAATGCCATACGGGCTTTTCACAAACACTTGGTATGCATGTAAAAATCCAAAAATTAATATTAATTGTCAAATCACTCATGATGATATCCACAAGCTCAAGTATAATAATATAAGACCCAAATAAAGCTCCAACACCAACATAAAATGCATGAAAATGAAAAAGAAAGAAGAAAGAAGAAAGAATTAGGATTGAGAGAGAAGTAGGATTTGGGAGGGTGGGAAAGAATAAAAACTGGTGGCGCTGGGACATAGTGGTGCGGCGCAACCGACGCGGACGCGCACAGGGCGCGGACGCATGGTTCGCGAAAAAGGGAAGCGGCGCGGACGTGGCATGGGCGCCGACGCGCGACAGTGATTGTGCCTCTAGCGCGAATCCAGCATGAGGCCAGCACATCTTTCGGCCAAAACAGGGTTTACGCCGATTTTCCCAACCCCGCGGACGCGCCAAAGGCGCGGACGCGTGGGTAGCCAAAAGCAGAAATGGCGCGCACGCGTACAGTATGCGCGCGCATGGGTTGGATGGTGCCTAAGGCACGTTTCCAACCCAACTCCCGCACGACTCTCTGTTCAAACTCACCAACTTCGCATGCGGAAGGGACGCGTCCGCGCACAGGGTGCTGGCGCGTCCATCTCCCCTTTTTTTAATAAATGCAGAATGCAGAATGCAGTGCTAATATGAATGTTATGCATGATTCCAGGTTCAATCAAAACTCAAAAACAAACAAAACAGACTAGAATTAAAACTGAAAAAGGAACGATCATACCATGGTGGGTTGTCTCCCACCTAGCACTTTTAGTTAAAGTCCTTAAGTTGGACACTTGATGAGCTTCCTGTTATGGTGGCTTGTGCTTGTATTCATCCAAAAATCTCCACCAATGTTTGGAATGCCAACAGCCTCCAGGGTCCCAAACAAGGCATGTAAAGCCCTTGAGCAGTATTAAACAGGTTCTCAGGCTTCCGGGGTGTTGAATGTCAGAATAGATTCCAGGATCCCAAACTTTACTTTTACACCCGTTTTTGTTTTGATCTGCATTTTTCCAGCCGGGTGATGAGCAATCTGAATTCTCACTGCAGTGACCAAACAGCTTCCGAGACCCATACAATTGAGCTTGACACCAATCCTTGCACCTCAAATTGAAGTGCGAAACCTTATTGAATCTTGCATACCAGCTCTGAGTGTGAGTCAATTCCCTTTTACTCTTAAAGCCACAAAGAGCTCTAAGTTGGCCATCTGTTTCAAGTAAACCATATTCAAGTGAAAAAGTAAAGATAAAAGCTAAGGATTTTACCCACTTGAAGTTGGAGTTGGGTGGTAGTGGCCTTGGGATAGGTGTTTCCAGTGGTTCTGCAAGCTCTACTCCCTTGTGGTCTTCTGTGAATTCCTCCACTTCTTTGCAAACTTCTTCCATTTCAACCATGTCTTGATCAAAGTCCTCGATATCTTCCTCATCATCACTCAAGTCATAAGTTGGAGGTTGAGAAAAATCTACCTCAACATCATCTTCATATTCACTCGGGGAAGATTCTTATGTCTCAAAGAAATCACTTGCGGATGCAAGTTCATTACTAGGAAAACCTAACTTGTGATTATCATCATCAAGGAAACATGCGTCTTGGGTTATTCCATCCAGTTCTTCATAAGATATCTGCTTTGGGGGTTGTGCACTTTCCTCCTTAGCATCAATTGTAACGTCCTTGACGGAATTCTCCACAACTTTGGATTCCCCTAGAGGTTCAGCGTCTCCTAAGTCTTCAATCAATTCTTCTTCTTCTATAATGACAGCTTCTTCTACTCGTTTCAGTACGAAGTCATACTCTGTACTATCTACTGAAGTTTCTAGTATCTCCTTCATGCTACCTTCTTCATTAGATTGTCCACATGGAGCTATGGGAGTTCCTTGAGTGTCCGAACGTCTGGAAGATAATTAATTTATTGCTTGCTCCAGTTGATGCAGGGTTGCATGAAATTGATCTACTGTTTCCTTGAGGCGAGTCTGTGATTCTTGAGGTGATGGATATGGACATGGTACATAGGGAAGTAGTGGTTCTTGGGAGTAATTGGATTAGAATTGGGGCGGATAAGGATCATACGGTGGTAAATAGTGAAAAGGAGCTTGTGAGTATGGTGGTTCGAAGCTATATTGAGAGGATGGTCTATAAACACAAGATGGGGCTTGTTGGTAACTACAAGGGGGTCCACCATATCTATCAGCTTTGTATGCATTATAGAATGGTTTTTGTCCATGATATCTTGGAAGGTGTTGTTGCCTAAAGGGTTGATCAGATCCTCTTGGATCCATCCATCTTTGATTGCTTTGACCGTGATGCATAGTCCTGTTATAGCTTTCATTCCTTTCAACAAAATTAGAACCAAATTTAAAGCGAGAGGGGTGAGAACTCATAGTAGTTATTAGAAATAAGAAGGGAAAACAAAAACAAATAAACAAGTAAAGGAAAAATATTTACAATAACCAATAATAAGGCACACGTTTGCAATTCTCCGGCAACGGCGCCATTTTGACGATCGAATTTTCTATCGGTAAAGAATAAAAGTAATCGCGTTGTAAGTATAGTTTCTAAACCAACAGAAAATCCTTTCGTACAAAAGTTTTGGTTGTCACAAGTAACAAACCCCTTTGAAATTGATAACCGAAGTATTTAAACCTCGAGTCATCCTCTCAAGGAATTGCAGGGAGGTATGATTTATTATTGGTTATGGAAAAAGATATGTTTTTGGGGTTTTTTAATGTATAAGATAAAAAGCAAGAATAGTAAATGGCAAAAGGAATAAATCAATAACTAAGAAAACTCTTGGCAAGGTATGAAAATCAGGAGTCCTATCCTAGTTATCCTTATCAATGGTGATAAAAATTATATTTTTGCTCCCACTAAGTCAAGTGGTTAAATTAAATTAACACCTAAAAGCCTAGTCAACTCCTAAGGAAAGACTAGAGTTATAGGAATCTAAATCAATTAGCAAAGATATCAATTATCAATCACAATGAGTTTGACAACTCAAGAGTTACCAATTAATCAACCAGAACCAAGAATATAAGAAACTAAATAAAAGTCATATGTCTGAAATACCTCAAATATTAATAAAAGAAATCAAATCCAACATAAAGAGTTCATAAACCAAATTGGGGAAATAAATAAAAAGAACATTGAACCTGTGATTTAAAGAAGATGAAATCATAATCCTAATCCTAATCCTAAAAGAGAGGAGAGAACCTCTCTCTCTAAAAACTACATCTCAACCTAAAATTGTGTGTATGATTGATGAGCGGATAATTTATACGCTTTTTGGCATTATTTTTAGATAGTTTTTAGTAGGATCTAGCTACTTTTAGGGATATTTTTATTAGTTTTTATGCAAAATTCACATTTCTGGACTTTACTATGAGTTTGTGTGTTTTTTTGTGATTTCAGGTATTTTCTGGCTGAAATTGAGGGACCTGAGCAAAAATCTTATTCAGGCTGACAAAGGACTGCTGACGTTGTTGGATTCTGACCTCCCTACACTTGAAATAGATTTTCTGGAGCTACAAAACTCTAAATCGCGCGCTCTCAACTGTGTTGGAAAGTAGACATCCAGGGCTTTTCAGAAATATATAATAGTCCATACTTTGTTTGAGCTTAGACGATGCAAACTGGCGTTCAACGCCAGTTCCATTCTGCATTCTAGAGTAAAACGCCAGAAACACGTCACAAACCAGAGTTAAACACCAAAAACGCGTTACAACTTGGCGTTTAACCCCAAGAGAAGGCTCTGCACGTGTAAAGCTAAAGCTCAGCCCAAGCACACACCAAAGTGGGCCCCGAAAGTGGATTTCTGCACTAAGACTTATTTCTGTAAACCCTAGTAACTAGTTTATTATAAATAGAACCTTTTACTATTGTATTAGACATCTTTTGATCATCTTTTGATCTCTTGATCATGTTTTGGGGGCTGGCCATTCGGCCATGCCTGGACCTTTATCACTTATGCATTTTCATCTGTTGTACCTCGAGAATTAAAGCAATTACTATTGTTCTTCTATTCAATTCAAGCTTATTCTTATTCTAAGATATTCGCTGCACTTCAACCTGATGGATGTGATGATCCGTGACACTCATCATCATCCGTCCTTATGAACGCATGCCTGACAACCACTCCCGTTCTACCTTAGATCGAGCGCGTATCTCTTGGATTCCTTAATCAGGGTCTTCGTGGTATAAGCTAGCATTATTGGCGGCCATTCTTGAGAATCCGGAAAGTCTAAACCTTGTCTGTGGTATTTTGAGTAGGATGCAGGGATTGAATGACTGTGACGAGCTTCAAACTCGCGATTGTTGGGCGTAGTGACATACGCAAAAGAATCACTGGATTCTATTCCGACATGATCGAGAACCGACAGATGATTAGCCGTGCTGTGACAGAGCATTTGGCCCATTTTCACTGAGAGGATGGAAAGTAGCCATTGACAACGGTGATGCCCTACATACAGCTTGCCATGGAAAGAAGTAAGAATTATTGGATGAAAGCAGTAGGAAAGCAGAGATTCAAAAGGGATAAAGCATCTCCATACCCTTATCTGAAATTCCCACCAATGATTCACATAAGTATCTCTATCTTTATTTTATGCTTTATTTATTCTTATTTTCGAAAACCATTATAACCATTTGAATCTGCCTAACTGAGATTTACAAGATGACCATAGCTTGCTTCATACCAACAATCTCCGTGGGATTGACCCTTACTCACGTAAGGTATTACTTGGACGACCCAGTGCACTTGCTGGTTAGTTGTGCAAAGTTGTGACAAAGTGTGATTCACGTTTGAGAGCTCCAAGTCTATTGGCGCCATTGTTGATGATCACAATTTTGTGCACCAAGTTTTCGGCGCCGTTGCCGGGGATTGTTCGAGTTTGGACAACTGACGGTTCATCTTGTTGCTCAGATTAGGTAATTTTCTTTTCAAAAAGTTTTCAAAAATCTTTCAAAAAAATTTTTATTTTATCTTCGTTTTTCCAAAAGTAATTTTCGAAAAAAATCTAAAAAAATAATAAAATCATAAAAACAAAAAATATTGTGTTTCTTGTTAGAATTTAGTGTCAATTTTTAAGTTTGGTGTCAATTGCATGTTTTTAAAATTTGTGCATTTTTCGAAAAATTCATGCATGTGTTCTTCATGATCTTCAAGTTGTTCTTGACAAGTCTTCTTGTTTGATCTTCATATTTTCTTGTTTTGTGTCTTTTGTTGTTTTTCATGTGCATTTTTGCATTCATAGTGTCTAAGAATGAAAAAATTTCTAAGTTTGGTGTCTTGCATGTTTTTCTTTTCTTGAAAATTTTTCAAAAATAAGTCTTGATGTTCATCTTGATCTTCAAGGTGTTCTTGGCGTTCATCTTGACATTCATAGTGTTCTTTCATGCATCATGTGTTTTGATTCATAATTTTCATATTGTGAGTCATTTTTGTGTTTTTCTCTCTCAACATTAAAAATTCAAAAATAAAAAAATATCTTTTCCTTGTTTCTCTCATAAAATTCGAAATCTTTGGGTTGACTTAGTCAAAATTTAAAAAAAAATAAGTTGTTTCTTGTTAGTCAAGTCAAGATTTCAATTTTTAAAAATCCTATCTTTCCAAAATCTTTTTCAAAAATCAAATCTTTTTTATTTTTCTTTTATATTTTCGAAAATATTTTTTAATTGATTTTCAAAATCTTTTTCTTATCTTTATTTCAAAATTTCGAAAACATTACTAATAATTAATGTGAATGATTCAAAAATTTGAAGTTTGTTACTTTCTTATTAAGAAAGGTTCAATCTTTAAATTCTAGAATCATATCTTTTAGTTTCTTGTTAGTTAAGTAATCAATTTTAATTTTAAAAATCAAATCTTTTTCAAAACAAATTTCAATCATATCTTTTCAATAATATCTTTTTCAAAATTTGATTTCAAATTCTTTTCTAACTTATCTTTTCAAAAATTGATTTTCAAATCTTTTTCAACTAAGTATTTGACTTTTTGTTTGTTTCTTATCTGTTTTTTAAAAAAATCACCTAACTACTTTTTTCTCTCTAATTTTCGAAAACTTCTCATCCGTTTTCAAAATTCTTTTTAATTAACTAATTGTTTCAAATTTTAATTTTAATTTTATTTCTTATCTTAATTTTCGAAAATCACTAACCTTTTTTCAAAAATAATTTTCGAAATTCTCTCCTTCTCATCTCTTGTATTTATTTTATTCATTTACTAACTCTTCTCTTTATCTTAAAAATTTGAACCCCCTCTTCTTCTCTGTGTTCGAATTTCTCTCTTCTCCTTCTTCTATTCTTCTTATTCTACTCACATAAAGGAATCTCTATACTGTGACATAGAGGATTCCTCTTCTTTTCTGTTCTCTTCTTTTTCATATGAGCAGGAGCAAGGACAAGGACATTCTTGTTGAAGCAGATCCTAAATCTGAAAGGACTCTGAAGAAGAAGCTAAGAGAAGCTAAAGCACAATAATCCAGAGAAAACCTTATAGAGAATCTCGAAAAAGAAAGAGACATGGCCGAACCCAATAACAATGGTGGAGGCACAAGGAGGATGCTTGGTGATTATACTACACCTACTTCCAACTTTTATGGAAGAAGCATCTCAATCCCTGCCATTAGAGCAAACAATTTTGAGCTGAAGCCTCAACTAGTTGCTCTAATGCAACAGAATTGCAAGTTTCATGGACTTCCATCAGAAGATCTTTTTCAGTTCTTAACTGAATTCTTGCAGATCTGTGATACTGTTAAGACCAATGTGGTTGATCCCGAGGTCTACAGGTTTATGCTTTTCCCTTTTGCTGTAAGAGACAGAGCTAGAGTATGGTTGGACTCTCAACCTAAAGATAGCCTGAACTCTTGGGATAAGCTGGTCACGACCTTCTTGGTCAAGTTCTTTCCTCCTCAAAAGCTGAGTAAGATTAGAGTAGATGCTCAAACCTTTAAGCAAAAAGATGGTGAATCCCTCTATGAAGTTTGGGAAAGATACAAGCAGTTGACCAAAAAGTGTCATTCTGGCATGCTTTCAGAATGGACCATCCTGGATATATTCTATGATGGTCTGTCTGAATTGTCTAAGATTCCATTGGACCATTCTGCATGTGGATCTATTCACCTGAAGAAAACGCCTGCAGAAGCTCAGGAACTCATTGACATGGTTGCTAATAACCAATTCATGTACACCTCTAAGAGGAATCCTGTGAGTAATGGGACACCTCAGAAGAAGGGAGTTCTTGAAATTGATACTCTGAATGCTATATTGGCTCAGAACAAAATGTTGACTCAGCAAGTCAACATGATTTCTCAGAGTCTGAATGGATGGCAAAATGCATCCAACAGTACTAAAGAGGCATCTTCTGAAGAAGAAGCTTATGATCCTGAGAACCCTGCAATGGCAGAGGTGAATTACATGGGTGAACCCTATAGGAACACCTATAATTCTTCATTGAGAAATCATCCAAATTTCTCATGAAAGGATCAACAAAAGCCTCAACAAGGCTTTAATAATGGTGGAAGAAACAGGCTTAGCAATAGCAAGCCTTTTCCATCATCTTCTCAGCAATAGACAGAGAATTCTGAGCAGAGCCCCTCTAGCTTAGCAAACATAGTCTCTGATCTATCTAAGGCCACTTTAAGTTTCATGAGTAAAGTAAGGTCCTCCATTAGAAATTTGGAGACACAAGTGGGCCAACTGAGTAAGAAAATCACTGAAACCCCTCCTAGTACTCTCTCAAGCAATACAGAAGAGAATACAAAAAGAGAGTGCAAGGCCATTGACATAATCACAATGGCCGAATCCAAAGAGAAGGAGAAGGACGTGAATCCCAGTGAGGAAGACCTCCTGGGATGTCCTCTGAACAAAAAGGAGTTCCAAACTGAGGAACCTAAGGAATCTGAGGCTCACCTAGAGACCATAGAAATTCCATTGAACCTCCTTTTACCATTCATGAGCTCTGAGAACTATTCTTCCTCTGAAGAGGATGAAGATGTAACTGAAGAGCAAGTTGCTCAATATCTAGGAGCCATCATGAAGCTGAATGCCAAGTTGTTTGGTAATGAGACTTGGGAAGGTGAACCTTAATAAACCCCATTTGTAGGGTTTATCTTGTAATGATTTTAGGGGATTTTATAACCTTTTACCCACATTTATCCATTGAAATAGCATGGTTTTATAACTTCTCCTTTAATTGTGCTTAAGAGTGAAAACATGCTTTTTAGGTCTTAAAATAGATAAATTTAATTCACCTTTGATTCCATTAGATGCCTTGATATGTTTGTTAAGTGATTTTAGATTTAGGAGGCAAAGATTGGACCAAGGAAATGAAGGAAAAGCTTGTAGAAATGGAGAACTCATGGAGAAATGAAGGAATCGCAAAAGCTGTCAAGCCGACCTCTTCGCACTTAATTGACCATAACTTGAGCTACAGAGGTCCAAATGATGTAGTTCTAGTTGGGTTGGAAAGCTAACATCCGGGGCTTCAAAATGATATAAGATTTGCCATAGTTGCTATACGTATGGTGATGCGCATGCGCACTGTACGCGCACATGTCGTTGCTGCCATATGATCCACTTAAAGCAATACGTGGCCAGCGAATTCTAAAGCCTTGTGGGCCCAATCCAACTCATTTCTGATGCTATTTAAGCCAAGGATTGAAGGGGGATGAACATGTTAGTTACCATTAGTCATAGTTTCTCTCTAGGATTAGGATTAGGATTAGGTTTAGTTCTTAGATTTAGATTTTAATTCATCTTCTTCTACTTCTATCTTCTCAATTCCTTGTAGTTACATTCATTCTTCTTCCATTTCTTTGTTGTAATCTCTTTTATGTTGTTCTTGTGTTTTGTTGTAGATCTACTTTTGTTTCTTCTACTCTCTTTCAATTCAATCAAGGTAATTCATAATAAATGTGTTTCTTTTGATTTTTGTTGTTAATTCCTTTCAATAATTGTTGTTAGATTTCATTCTTGTTGTCAATTTACTATGCTTTTCTTTTATGCCTTCCAAGTGTTTGAGAAAATGCTTGGTTGGATTCTAGAGTAGAGTTTTATGTTCTTGGCTTGGAAAGGTAACTTAGGAACTCTTGAGTTACTAATGTCCAAGTAATTGATGATTGGGATCCATTGACTCTAGTTCTCACTAATTGAATTAGTGGAGAGTTAGGACTTATGGACTAGGATTGATATAGCTCAATTTGACTTTCCTTTACTACTAGTTAGAGGATGATTTAATGAGATTAATCCTTGCCAATTCTCATATTGTGGTTAGTGATTAGGATAGAGATCCTTGACCACCAACCCTTGCCAAGACCTTTTTAGGCCTTAGTTTACTTCTTTGCCATTTATCTTTCATGTTTCTTATTAAAACCCCAAAAATAACTCACAACCAATAACAAAACACTTTATTACAATTCCTAGGGAGAACGACCCGAGGTTTGAATACTTCGGTTATTAATTTTAGGGGTTTGTTACTTGTGACAAACAATCTTTTGTATGAAAGGATTATTGTTGGTTTAGAAACTATACTTGCAACGAGAATTCATTTGTGAAATTCTAAACCGTCAAAAAATCTAATCATCAAACCTCCCTTGCTCATTAATGAACAAGATACATGGGTTCAGCAAACTCTACCTCAAAAGAAATAAGATCCTGGTAAATTCTTAATATCCTGTACCATAGGCACCATGACATTTAAGAAGGCTCTGTGTGACCTGGGGTCAGGTATAAATCTTTTGCCACTCTCTGTAATGGAGAAGCTGGGGATCTTTGAGGTACAAGCTGCAATAATCTCATTAGAGATGGCAGACAAGTCAATAAAACAAGCTTATGGATTGGTAGAGGACGTGTTGGTAAAGGTTAAAGGCCTTTACATCCCTGCTGATTTCAAAATTTTAGACACTGGGAAGGATGAGAATGAATCCATCATTCTTGGAAGACCCTTCCTAGCCACAGCAGGAGCTGTGATTGATGTTGACAGAAGAGAGTTAGTCTTTCAATTGAATGGGGACTACCTTGTGTTTAAAGCTCAAGGTTATCCTTCTGTAAACATGGAAAAGAGGCACGATAAGCTTCTCTTAATACAGAGTCAAACAAAACCCCCACAATCAAACTCTAAGTTTGGTGTTGGGAGGCCACAACCAAACTCTAAGTTTTGTATTGAACCCCCACATTCAAACTCTAAGTTTGATGTTGTGAGGTCCTAACAATGCTCTGATGATCTGTGAAGCTCCATGAGAGCTCACTGTCAAGCTATTGACATTAAAAAAGTGCTTATTGGGAGGCAACCCAATTTTTATTTATCTATATTTCTATTGTTCTTTTATGTTTTATTAGGTTTATGATCATGTGGAGTCACAAAACAATTGCAAAAATTAAAAACAGAATCAAAAACAGTAGAAGAAAGAGCACACCCTGGAGGGAGAGCTTACTGGCGTTTAAACGCTAGTAAGGAGCATCTGGCTGGCGTTCAACGCCAGAACAGAGCATGAAGCTGGCGTTCAACGCCAGAAACATGCTGCAGATTGGCTTTGAACGCCCAAAACAAGCATGGAAGTGGCGTTTAACGCCAGAAACATGCTACAGTCTGGCGTTAAATGCCAGGATTGCATACAGAGGGCGTTTTACACGCCTAAAGGGTGCAGGAATGAGAAATCCTTGACACCTCAGGATCTGTGGACCCCACAAGATTCCTACCTACCTTCTCCCTCTCTCTCACACCTTTTCATAATACTCTTTCCCAAACACCCTTCACCAATCACCTCAATCTCTCTTCCCCATCACCTCTTCACCACTCACATCCATCCACTCTTTCCCATAAACCCCACCTACCTTCAAATTCAAAATCTCTTTCCCACCCAAACCCACCCTAAATAACCGAACCCCATTCCCTCTCCCTCCACTATATAAACCCCTCCATCCTTCTTCATTTTCACATAACACAACCCTCTCCTCTCCCCTTTGGCTGAAATCCACACATCTCTCCCTCTCCTCCATATATTCTTCTTCTTCATCTATTCTTTCTTCTTTTGCTTGAGGGTGAGCAACATTCTAAGTCTGGTGTGGTAAAAGCATAGCTTTTTTGTATTTCCATAACCATTGATGGCACCTAAGGCCGGAGAAACCTCTAGAAAGAGGAAAGGGAATACAAAAGCTTCCACTTCGTAGTCATGGGAGATGGAGAGATTCATCTCAAAAGCCCATCAAGACCACTTTTATGAAGTTTTGGCCAAGAAGAAAGTGATCCCTGAGGTCCCTTTCATGCTCAAAAAAATGAGTATCCGGAGATCCGACATGAGATCCAAAGAAGAGGTTGGGAAGTTCTTACCAATCCCATTCAACAAGTCGGAATCTTAATGGTTCAAGAGTTCTATGACAATGCATGGATCACTAGGAACCATGATCAAAGTATGAACCCGAATCCAAAGAATTATCTTACAATGGTTCGGGAGAAATGCTTAGATTTCAGTCCGAAAAATGTAAGGTTGGCGTTCAACTTGCCTATGATGCAAGAAGATGCATGCTCCTACACTAGAAGGGTCAACTTTGATCAAAGGTTGGACCAAGTCCTCATGGACATATGTGTGGAAGGAGCTCAATGGAAAAGAGACTCAAAAGGCAAGCCGGTTCAATTGAGAAGACTGGACCTTAAGCCTGTAGCTAGAGAATGGTTGGAGTTCATCCAACGCTCCATCATCCCCACTAGCAACCGATCCGAAGTAACTGTGGATCGGGCCATCATGATCCATAGCATCATGATTGGAGAGGAAGTAGAAGTTCATGAAGTCATCTCTCTAGAACTCTACAAAGTAGCCGAAAAGTCCTCCACCTTGGCAAGGCTAGCTTTCCCTCATCTCATTTGCCATCTATGCTACTTAGCTGGAGCTGTCATAGAAGGAGACATCCTTATTGAAGAGGACAAGCCCATCAATAAGAAGAGTATGGAGCAAACAAGAGAGCCTATTCATGGATCTCAAGAGACGCATTAGGAAGCTCATCATCAACACTTCTCTAGAAGGATTGAGTCATGACATGAACCAATTAAGGGTGGAACACCAAGAGCACTCCATCATTCTCAATGAGATTAGACAAGATCAAATAGCTATGAGGGAGGAGCAACAAAGGCAAGGAAGAGACATAGAGGAGCTCAAGAACACCATTGGTCCTTCAAGGAGAAGGCGCCACCATAACTAAGGTGGACTCATTCCTTAACTTCCTTGTTCTTATCTCTCTGTTTTTCGATTTTTAAGCTTCATGTTTGTCTATATTTGTGTCTTTACTACATGATCATTAGTATTTAGTAACTATGTCTTAAGGCTATGAATAATTTCATGAATCCTTCACCTTTCTTAAATGAAAAATGTTTTTAATACAAAAGAACAAGAAGTACATGAGTTTCGAATTCATCCTTGAAATTAGTTTTAATTATATTGATGTGGTGACAATACTTTTTGTTTTCTGAATGACTGCTTGAACAGTGCATATTTTTTATCTTGTTGTTTATGAATGTTAAAATTGTTGGCCCTTCAAAGAATAATGAAAAAGAGAAATATTATTGATGATCTGAAAAATCATAAAATTGATTCTTGAAGTAAGAAAAAGCAGTGAAGAACAAAGCTTGCGAAAAAAATGGCAAAAAAAATCTAAAAGAAAAAGAAAAAGCAAGCAGAAAAAGCCAATAGCCCTTAAAAATAAAAGGCAAGGGTAAAAAGGATCCAAGGCTTTGAGCATCAATGGATAGGAGGGCCCAATGAAATAAAATACAGGCCTAGGCGGCTAAATCAAGATGTCCCTAACCATGTGCTTATGGCATGCAGGTCTGATGATTGGATTTTTGACGGTTTAGAATTCACAAATGAATTCTCGTTGCAAGTATAGTTTCTAAACCAATCACTAATCCTTTCATACAAAAAGTTGTTTGTCACTAAAACAAACCCCTAAATTTATAAACCGAAGTATTGGACCTTGGGTCGTTCTCCCTAGGAATTGTAATGAAGTGTCTTGTTATTGGTTGTGAATTATATTTGGGGTTTTTAAGCTTTTGGACAAGAAATATAAATGGCAAAGAAAATAAACTAACAACTAACAAAGCTCTTGGCAAGATATGAGAACTAGAAGTCCTATCCTAGTTATCCTTCTCAATTGTGATGAGAATTGTTCATTGCTACCACTTAGTTAACCCTTACTAAAGAAAGGAAAGTCAAGTGGATGAATTGACTTGAGCCACAAGTCCTAGCCAACTCCCAAGGAAAGACTAGCTTTAGTGCACTCCAAACCAATTAGCAATCTCTCCAATTATCAATCAACAAAGGAATTAGATAACTCAAGTGTCACTAATTACTCTACCTAGGCCAAGAGGAACAAAATCTACACTAAAACTAAAAGAGACATTTCAACAAACACATAAAGTGCAATAGAAGTAATCATTATTAAATGCAAGAATTAAAGGAATCTACAACCACAAAAACAAGAGATCAACAATAGAAAAGCAAAGAAGACACATTTAGTATGAATTACCTCTTTTTGAATTGGAAGAATGTAGAAGGAACAATACTAGATCTACAACAAAATATAAGAACAACATAAAGGAAATTACAACAAAAGAGTGGAAGAAGAATGAATTTAACTACAAGGAATTGAGATGTAGAAGTAGAAGAAAGCAAAGATTAAAATCTAGATCTAAGAACCAAACCTAATCCTAATCCTAATTCTAGAGAGAAGAGAGAGCTTCTCTCTCTAGAAACTAACTCTAACTACTAAACTAAACTAATGGTTAAAAGTTAGTTGATTCCTCTTCAATCCTTGGCTTAAATAGCATCAGAAATGAGTTGGATTGGGCCCACAAGGCTTTTAAAATCGCTGGCCACGTTTTGCTTTAAGTGGACCAGGTGGCAGCAACGGCGCGTGCACGTACTATGCACGTGCGCGCCACCATACGTATAGCAACTATGGCAAATCTTATATCGTTTCAAAGCCCCGGATGTTAGCTTTCTAACCCAACTGGAACCGCATCATTTGAACCTCTGTAGCTCAAGTTATGGTCATTTAAGTGCGAAGAGGTCGGCTTGACAGCTTTCCGGTTCTTTCATTTCTTCATGAGTTCTCCAACTTTTCATACTTTCTTTCTTCATTCCCTTGATCCAATCTTTGCCTCCTAAACCTTAAATCACTTAACAAACATATCAAGGCATCTAATGGAATCGAGGAGAATTAGATTTAGCTATTTTAAGACCAAAAAAACATGTTTTCACTCTTAAGCACAATTAAAGGAGAAGTTATAAAACCATGCTATTTCATTGAATAAATGTGGGTAAAAGGTCATAAAATCCCTTAAATGAAGCATAAGATAAACCCTACAAATGGGGTTTATCAACCTCCCCACACTTAAACCAAGCATGTCCTCATGCTTAAGCCAAGAGAGAAACAAAGGATATCAACATTTATTCAATGTAAATAAACTATATGCATCTATCTACATGAATGCAACTAAATGCAAAATGATTCTACCTACTTGGTTAAAATAAATCAATCTCCAAGACATACATGCACAAGTAGGGCTTAAGATCATATAACGATTCATGAGTCCTACCAATTGAAGTATAAACATGAAGTTCACATAGATTTGCAAGAAGAACGCTCGTGAAAGCCGGGAATCAAGGAATTGAGCATCGAACCCTCACCGGAAGTGTTTGCACTCTAGTCACTCGGTGTTTGGGGTTGATTCACTCAATTCTCCCCTAATCATGCTTTCCAAGATTTGTTTTTCTTCTAACAATCAACAATTATTCAATGCACGCATACAATTATCATGAGGTTTTTTCTTTAGGTTGTAATGGGGCTAGGGTTAAGGTAGGATGCATATTTGGTCAAGTGAACTTGAAGTTTGAATCTTTGATAGGCTTAGACTTCCCACCTAACCTATGACATCCTATACAATTAAGTTCTAACCTAACTACCCATTCTTCACCTTTCCACATACTCATGCATTCCCTTTTCATTTCACAACACATATGCATTGACTTTTATTTGAGCATTACTTTGGGGCATTTTGTCCCCTTTTTTATTTCTTTCTTTTTCTTCTTTTTTTTCTTTCTTTTTCTATATTTTTTTTCTTTTCCATATTGTTTTTCTTTTTTTTCTTTTCTTTTTCTTTTGTTTTTTTTTCTTTCTTCCTATATACAAGAGCATCAATGCATAAGGGTTTACAATTGATCAATACATGAGCATGTACCCAATTTCCAATAATTTTAATAAAAATACAGAACTACCCTTTTATTCACCCAATGTCCCAAGGTTCCCACACTTGAATGATACTCACACACACTAGCCTAAGCTAATCAAAGATCCAAATTAAGGACATTTATTGTTTTTCGCTTTAAGGCTTGTAATGTGCTAAATTAAGAACAAAGTGGGTTAATCGTAGGCTCAAATTTGGCTAACAAAGGAAGATAAAAGGTAAGGCCATTTGGGTAAGTGAGCTAATGAAATGATGGCCTCAATCATATAAATGCATGAATACACAAAATAATGGACATAAAGAATCAAACAAATCGAAGATTACAATCATAGGAAGAGAATAATGTACACAAGAAGGAAAAATAAGTGGTTATAAGATGTAACCACATCATTAGGCTCAAATCTCACTTGCTTGTGTTCTTAGCTCAAAAACCATGTTCCAAAATACATTCTTTCAAGCAAGTTCAACAAATTTTCTTTTTTCAAATTGGTAGGTTACCCTAAAACGGTTTCTTGGGAAAGAAATCATCATCCTAACCAAGTAGTCCTAATAAAAAGAAGTGGTAAAAATATGTACAAATTCTAACTAACATGCAACCTATCATGCAATGCAATAGCTAATCTAACAAAGAAGATAAAAATTTTGGTGTTGAAAAGGAAATTGTTACCCATGGAGATCGGTCGGACGACCTCCCCACACTTGAAGATTGCACCGTCCTCGGTGCATGCAAAGAAGAGCAAGGTGGATGGGTTGCTATAATTGATGAGCTCCTTCAAAAGGTTGTGCGGATGACTTGTTTGTTGCCCCATTTAAAAGCTTTTCCTTTCTCCTCCGTATTGGTGGCCAACCCAAAAGGAAAGAAAGAAAGAAAATTAAGCCTATAACAAAGATATCAAGGCAATTAGAACATAGGCGGGGGCTAATGCCAAATAAGAGTATGATTCCCTACTACATGTTAGCTAGGCATGTGAGTGAGAAAACAATGTAAGCTAGGGCATATCATTAAGCTCGATGCAAGAGTAAAGTTAAAGCATGAAGAGTGTATTGAGCATCAAGTTCAAATGAGAAGAAGTGGGTCATGAAAGACAATATGAGGTCATATCAATGCACAAAGACACGAGAGTCATTCAAGATGAAGCATTGATTTAAAAGTTTCATCACCCAACAATATCAAACAAGTCAAGAAGCATCAAAATAATGCAAGAAAGTCTCAACAATTGAGTAGGAAAGTTCAACACCATTATTAAAATGGTTTTTTTTTTGAAAAAAACGAAAACATGCTACAAAAACTAAATGAAAATGGGAAGAGTAGAAGTATGCGAATGTGATTAACAAAAGAAAATGGAAGATAAGGAAAAAAACTCTTTTTTTTTTACCGACGCGTGTGCGTCATGCACGTTTACGCGTCAATGGGCAAATTGGTTGAAGGGCGCGTACGCGCCAGGTGCGCGCACGCGTGCGTCGAGTTAGGCCGGAGGCATAGTGTCGGCCCAAATCTGGCACAACTCTCGGGTAAAAGTACCGAGGGTGCAGATTGTGCAATCGACGCGCGCGCGCACAGTGTGCGGGCGCGTGCATTGCGAATTTAAGATCATGTGCGCGTACGCGCCAGGTGCGCGCACACGTGCATAGATTTGTGCCCTAGGCCCAATGTTCGCACAGTGCAGGCCTGACTCTCGGGTTTTTGGCTGGGGTCGAATTTTTTGCATCCACGCGTACGCGTATAGTGCGCGTCTGCGTGGATGGTCAAAAAAATGCTCAGGTGCGCGTACGCGTTAGGTGCGCGCACGTGTGGATGGTGTTCTGTTTTTCAAAAAATATTTTTCTAAGTTCTTGCACCAATCCAAGCATTTCAATCCTCCAAACAGCTACCAAAACGCCCCAAAACCTTATTTATCATATTATACTACCAATCAAACTCAACTATCTAAACAAAACATGAAATTAAACTAATTCTATCAATATGTACAAAAAGGGAAAATGAAAGGAATTTACCATGGTGGGTTGTCTCCCACCTAGCACTTTTGTTTATTGTCCTTAAGTTGGACTTATGGGGAGCTCCTCATCAAGGTGGCTTGTGCTTGTATTCATCTTGGAACTCCCACCAGTGCTTGGTTCTCCATTGTGCCCCAAGATTTCTTATGGATTGAGCCAAGTGTTGATGGAGTTCTTCACAAGCTTGGGGCTCCCAAAGTTGATCCTCTTTTTGTGATCCGGGGTCCCACACTTTATTTTCACACCCGTCTTGAGGTTGATCATCATTATTAGTCCAACCGGGTGGTGAGTAGGGTGAATTCTCTATATAGTGGCCAACAATCCTCCTAGGCCCATCTATTTGAGCACTACTCCAACCTTTATATCTCATGTTTGATGCATCAACCATAATGAGCCTTGATTTGCAACGCCCACCACAAAACCTTTTCCGCTTACGCTTCATCCCACAAACTTCCCTAAGTTGGCCATCCGTTTCAAGCAAACCATATTCAAGTGGGATAATAAAGCTAATAGAAATGAATTTCACCCACTCAAATGAAGGTATAGATGGCAACCTAGGCAAAGATGCTTCCAAAGATCTTGACAAAGCATAGCCAACCCTCGTTCTTCTATTTCTAGGGACTTCCACCTCTTCACAAGATCTCTTAATCTCAATCCTTTGTTTAACAATTTTATCTAAACCTTTTCCTTTACTCAAATCATAATAGGGGGGATGAGAAAAATTTACCTCCTCAACGCTTTCAAATCCAACCGGAGAAGGTTCTTCATGCTCAAAGGATTCTTTACCACTAAGACTTGATGCTTGATCTTCATCACCAAGGGAACTCGATTCTTTCTCTATCCCATCCAAGTCTTCATATGGAATACGCCTTGGAAGGTGTGCACTTTCCTCCCTAGCATCAATTTCAATCATCTTGGAGGGGTTTTCTTCAACTCTATGTTCCCATGGAGGCTCTGCATCTCCTAAGTCTTCTACCACTTCTTCCTTGTTTTCAACAATTAAAGCTTCCTCCAATTGTTCCAATACAAAGCAACTTCCTTCATTTCCCACCGGAGTTTCCAATCTCTCCTTCATGCTATGTTCTTCATTCGATTCTCCACATGTAGCCATGGGAGTTCCTTGAGTGTTCAAGCATTGGGAGGCTAATTGATTTGTTACCGCATCCAAGGCGGCCATGAAATTTTGCACATCCCTTTTTATCTCTTCTTGCCCTTGAACAAGAACACCAAGGGTTTCATCCATTAGAGATTGGGGTGGTTGGAAGGATTCATCATTTTGGGGGAAGGGTTCATAGTAGGAAGGTGGTTCTTCTTGGTAGAGTTGTGGTGGTTCAATGTTTTCCATTCTTTCCACTTGTTGCACAACACACTCCATGGTTGCTTGAAATTGATCCAATGCTTCCTTGAGATGATCCTTTAACTCTTGTTCCTCTTGGATAATATGATTAGGATCATGTGGCTCTTGGATCAATGGATATGAGTATTCTTCCATGGGAGGTTGTGGTGGAAAGTAGTATTCATCTTGTGGTTGAAAATTTTCGTATATTGGAGGTGGTTCATCTTTGTAATAATATGGAGGGGGTGGCTCTTGAAAATGTTGATGTTGGGGTGGTGGTAGCTCTATGTGTGGTTCATATGGCTCATATAGTTGTTGGTAGGATGGATATGGATTAGGGTCATATGAAGGTGGTTGGTGAAAAGAGGCTTGTGAGTATGGTTGAGAGTTATGTTGAGGATATGGTTCATAGGCATATGGTGGTGGTTCTTGAAAGTCACAAGGTGATTCACCATAGCCATTGGATTGATATGCATCATAGAATGGCTCTTCTTCATAGTGCATTGGTGGAGGTTGTTGCCATGAAGATTGATCATATGCATATGGTTCCTCCCACCTTTGATTGTCCCATTCTTGATGCACATCTTCATTATAGTCCTCATTTCCTACAACATGTTGATAACCAAACTCATAGCCAAGGTGAGAATTCATGATAGCAAGAGGAAAATGAAAACAAAATCAAATAAGAAGCAAGAAAATTAAATCCTAAAACTAGTAAGAGCTAACAAAAGCAAACATATTCACACTATTCACATATATACAATAACCAATAACATAACACCATTGCAATTCCCCGGCAACGGCGCCATTTTGATGATTGGATTTTTGACGGTTTAGAATTCACAAATGAATTCTCGTTGCAAGTATAGTTTCTAAACCAATCACTAATCCTTTCATACAAAAAGTTGTTTGTCACTAAAACAAACCCCTAAATTTATAAACCGAAGTATTGGACCTCGGGTCGTTCTCCCTAGGAATTGTAATGAAGTGTCTTGTTATTGGTTGTGAATTATATTTGGGGTTTTTAAGCTTTTGGACAAGAAATATAAATGGCAAAGAAATAAACTAACAACTAACAAAGCTCTTGGCAAGATATGAGAACTAGAAGTCCTATCCTAGTTATCCTTCTCAATTGTGATGAGAATTGTTCATTGCTACCACTTAGTTAACCCTTACTAAAGAAAGGAAAGTCAAGTGGATGAATTGACTTGAGCCACAAGTCCTAGCCAACTCCCAAGGAAAGACTAGCTTTAGTGCACTCCAAACCAATTAGCAATCTCTCCAATTATCAATCAACAAAGGAATTAGATAACTCAAGTGTCACTAATTACTCTACCTAGGCCAAGAGGAACAAAATCTACACTAAAACTAAAAGAGACATTTCAACAAACACATAAAGTGCAATAGAAGTAATCATTATTAAATGCAAGAATTAAAGGAATCTACAACCACAAAAACAAGAGATCAACAATAGAAAAGCAAAGAAGACACATTTAGTATGAATTACCTCTTTTTGAATTGGAAGAATGTAGAAGGAACAATACTAGATCTACAACAAAATATAAGAACAACATAAAGGAAATTACAACAAAAGAGTGGAAGAAGAATGAATTTAACTACAAGGAATTGAGATGTAGAAGTAGAAGAAAGCAAAGATTAAAATCTAGATCTAAGAACCAAACCTAATCCTAATCCTAATTCTAGAGAGAAGAGAGAGCTTCTCTCTCTAGAAACTAACTCTAACTACTAAACTAAACTAATGGTTAAAAGTTAGTTGATTCCTCTTCAATCCTTGGCTTAAATAGCATCAGAAATGAGTTGGATTGGGCCCACAAGGCTTCTAAAATCGCTGGCCACGTTTTGCTTTAAGTGGACCAGGTGGCAGCAACGGTGCGTGCACGTACTATGCGCGTGCGTGCCACCATACGTGTAGCAACTATGGCAAATCTTATATCGTTTCGAAGCCCCGGATGTTAGCTTTCTAACCCAACTGGAACCGCATCATTTGAACCTCTGTAGCTCAAGTTATGGTCGTTTAAGTGCGAAGAGGTCGGCTTGACAGCTTTCCGGTTTTTTCATTTCTTCATGAGTTCTCCAACTTTTCATGCTTTCTTTCTTCATTCCCTTGATCCAATCTTTGCCTTCTAAACCTTAAATTACTTAACAAACATATCAAGGCATCTAATAGAATCGAGGAGAATTAGATTTAGCTATTTTAAGACCAAAAAAACATGTTTTCACTCTTAAGCACAATTAAAGGAGAAGTTATAAAACCATGCTATTTCATTGAATAAATGTGAGTAAAAGGTCATAAAATCCCTTAAATGAAGCATAAGATAAACCCTACAAATGGGGTTTATCAAGGTCCAAGTAAAAAGCTTGAGACTGAGTGGTTAAAGTCGTGATCCAAAGCAAAAAGAGTGTGCTTAAGAGCTCTGGACACCTCTAACTAGGGACTTTAGCAAAGCTGAGTCACAATCTGAAAAGGTTCACCCAGTCATGTGTCTGTGGCATTTATGTATCCGGTGGTAATACTGGAAAACAAAGTGCTTAGGGCCACGGCCAAGACTTATAAAAGTAGCTGTGTTCAAGAATCAACATACTTAACTAGGAGAATCAATAACACTATCTGAACTCTGAATTTCTAGAGATGCCAATCATTCTAAACTTCAAAGGATAAAGTGAGATGCAAAAACTGTTCAGAAGCAAAAAACTACAAGTCCCGCTCATCTAATTAGAACTAATATTCATTGATATTTTGAGATTTATAGTATATTATCTTCTTTTTATCCTATTTGATTTTCAGTTGCTTGAGGACAAGCAACAATTTAAGTTTGGTGTTGTGATGAGCGGATAATTTATACGCTTTTTGACATTGTTTTTAGGTAGTTTTAGTAGGATCTAGCTACTTTTAGGGATATTTTTATTAGTTTTTATGCAAAATTCACATTTCTGGACTTTAATATGAGTTTGTGTATTTTTTTATGATTTCAGGTATTTTCTGGCCGAAATTGAGGGACCTGAGCAAAAATCTGATTCAGGTTGACAAAGGACTGCTGATACTGTTAGATTTTGACCTCTCTGCACTCGAAACGGATTTTCTGGAGCTACAGAACTCCAAATGGCGCGCTCTTAAATGCGTTGGAAAGTAGACATTCAGGGCTTTCCAGCAATATATAATAGTCCATACATTGTTCGAGCTTAGATGACGCAAACTGGCGTTCAATACCAGTTCCATGCTGCATTCTAGAGTAAAACGCCAAAAACACGTCACAAACCAGAGTTAAACGCCAAAAACACGTTACAACTTGGTGTTAAACCCCAAGAGAAGCCTTTGCACGTGTAAAGCTAAAGCTCAGCCGAAGCACACACCAAAGTGGGCCCTGGAAGTAGATTTCTACACTAAGACTTATTTCTGTAAACCCTAGTAACTAGTTTAGTATAAATAGAACTTTTTACTATTGTATTAGACATCTTTTGATCATCTTTTGATCTCTTGATCACGTTTTGGGGGCTGGCCATTCGGCCATGCCTGGACCTTTAGCACTTATGTATTTTTAACGGTGGAGTTTCTACACACCATAGATTAAGGTGTGGAGCTCTGCTGTACCTCGAGAATTAAAGCAATTACTATTGTTCTTCTATTCAATTCAAGCTTATTCTTATTCTAAGATATTTGCTGCACTTCAACCTGATGGATGTGATGATCTGTGACACTCATCATCATCCGTCCTTATGAACGCGTGCCTGACAACCACTCCCGTTCTACCTTAGATCGAGCGCGTATCTCTTGGATTCCTTAATCAGGGTCTTCGTGGTATAAGCTAGAATTATTGGCAGCCATTCTTGAGAATCCAGAAAGTCTAAACCTTGTCTGTGGTATTCCGAGTAAGATTCAGGGATTGAATGACTGTGACGAGCTTCAAACTCGCGATTGTTGGGCGTAGTGACAGATGCAAAAGAATCACTGGATTCTATTCCGACATGATCGAGAACCGACAGATGATTAGCCGTGCTGTGACAGAGCATTTGGACCATTTTCACTGAGAGGATGGGAAGTAGCCATTGACAACGGTGATGCCCTACATACAGCTTTCCATGGAAAGAAGTAAGAATGATTGGATGAAAGCAGTAGAAAAGCAGAGATTCAAAAGGGATAAAGCATCTCCATACCCTTATCTGAAATTCCCACCAATGATTCACATAAGTATCTCTATCTTTATTTTATGCTTTATTTATTCTTATTTTCGAAAACGATTATAACCATTTGAATACGCCTAACTGAGATTTACAAGATGACCATAGCTTGCTTCATACTAACAATCTCCGTGGGATCGACCCTTACCCACGTAAGGTATTACTTGGACGACCCAGTGCACTTGCTGGTTAGTTGTGCGAAGTTGTGACAAAGTGTGATTCACGTTTGAGAGCTCCGAGTCTATTGGCGCCATTGTTGATGATCACAATTTCGTGCACCAATGATCTCATATAATGAGTCTCTGCATGTTCCCTAACTTTAATCTGTGTTTCTAAGCCAAGATCTGGGTCAAAACGCGGCCCAAAATTGTCTTCAGTATATTCTATAATTTCTACAGATCGCGCATGTCACGTGTACGCGTCAGTCACGCGTACGCGTCATTCAGCGATTTTCCTCACCAAGCGTGCGCGAACTCCAATCCACGCGTACGCGTCGCTGTGATTTTGTCCAAATCGCGCGCACGCGTCAACTATGCGTGCTCGTCGCTGTTCGCTGGTTGTCTCCTTTATTTCTTGTGCTCCTTCCCTTTTTGCAAGCTTCCTCTCCATTCTCTAAGCCATTACTGCCCTATGAAGACTAAAACACTTAACACACATATCACGGCATCGAATGGTATAAAGGAGAATAAAAATATACAATTAAAAGATCTTTAGAAAGTAAGTTTTCAATCATAGAACAATTTTGGAAAGGACTTGTAATATCATGCTAATCATATGAATAAGTGGGTGAAAAGCTGATAAAAACCACTCAATTTAGCACAAGACAAACTATAAAATAGTGGTTTATCAGTGCTCTCTAAGTTTTATAAAGGAATACCTTAAATTTAGTGGCTAATAGTCTTCGTTGACATAAAGTGTTAAGGCACACATTTTATCGTTAAGTATTACGTGAAGAAACGAGACAGATCAGTCCTTATGTTAGTTAAAAAAATGATGTCATTTGGTGAGGAACCTAAATAGTGTTGATTGATAGGACTAACTTGAAAATTTTAAAAGAGTAAAGTGACTATTAAGTCTTTAGGGATTTCGATCTTAGACTAATTAGTCATTGAAGAAAAAAATATCAATTAGGTTTTTCACAATAACAAATAGTGGATATGTTATGTCCTTCTGTCAATTGATCTTGTAAAAACTTAACGATAATACTTATATATACCGTTAACTAGAGTGATGTATATGTTTATAGAAGATTGTCAAGTAGACAACAACTTTGGAGAGAAACATTACCTGCTTCGTTAAGGTTCATGGTAAATAGAGAACAATTGATAATGGTTATATAAAAACTCAGAAGATAATGAATGCTTCATTGTCCAAAATAGTATCATTTCCATGCTCATATGGTAACAACGAGACACGTCACCAATGGCGGAGCCACGTTATAGAGAAGGGGGCAATGCCCCCCCCCCCCCCCCCCCCCCCCCCCAAAATAAATAATATGTATAAGTTTCAATTTTTTAGTTTATTTTTTTTAATTTTTAATTTTCCTTTCTTCTTAACTTATATTTTTCATGTTGGCCCCTCCCAAAAAAATTTTTAGCTCCGCCCCTGCACGTCACTATAGATAACGAAACACATGAGTAACTCTATTTTATTTCGTGCTATCCATTGATGGAAGGACATAACATGTCCACTACTTGCTATTATGAAAGACCTAATTGACACTTTTTTCTTTGACAACTAACTAGTTTGGAGTTGATGTAACATCCCGAGTTTTTGAAAATTAAATAATGAGTTATTAATAATTTATTATATTTATTGAGGATTTTATTTTAAGAAATTATTTTATTAAAAGTAATTAAATCAAATTTTAGGATAATTTGAGTTTAAAAATAATTAGAATTCATATGTAATTTTTATAATAATTGAATATTTTCTTATTTAAAATTTAAAATTATAGTAATCAAGATATAATGAAGTTTTGATAATTTAATTTGAATAATTAGAATTTTCAATTAAACTTTATAAACAAAAAAAATGTATTTGAATTATCTCTAATTTAAAATTAGAATATTTATTAAAAACTAATTAGTGAATTTATGAATAAATAGTATACTTAAAATAATTTTTAACAGATTATATTTGATTTTAAATTACTATTGTTCCGTTCAAATTTTTCAAAAACCTATTCTACCCTTATCCTTTTATAAAATCTATTAACCCTAACCCTAATCCTAATCCTAAAAATCCCTAATTTCGCCCTAGTTCCACTAACAGAACAAGAAAGAAAAAGAAAAAGGGGGAGAACCAGGAACCAGAGGACGCAGGGGAGAATGAGAGAAGAGGGGGAAGGGGAGGAGAGCATTGGTGGGGCTGGAAGCCGTCATCGTCGTCGTCGTCGCTGTCGCGAGAGGATTGAGAGAGAAAGAGAGAGAGAGAGTGAAGACACGCGGAAGAGTAGAAGGAAGAAGGCTCGCGCCATCGTGCCCCATCACTGCTATGGTTTGTTATAGGTAGCGTCGCCGTCGTTACCGATTGCAATCGCTGTCATCGCAGTGGAGGAAGCCTAGAGAGAGATGAACGAGGAGCCCGAGAGAGAGAGAGAGAGAGAGAGAGAGAGAGAGAGAGTCATTCCTCTTCTGCTTCTCCTAGTGTCGCTTCCGCTGGAGTCTACCACCGCTGCCACCACCATTAGAGATGAACCCAATTGTTCCCTTGCTTCCTGAGCTATTTTCGTCACTGCTCTGGCTCTGTTGTATGTCGTTACTATGGTTGTTCGGCTGCTGCTGAGGTCTTCCACCATCACCGAAGCTGCTTAGAACCATCGTTGCTGCCATACGTTCGTTCTTGCTTCTGCCCTGCCATTCCCTCGGCTACCGAGACTGCCACTAATGAAGCTGCTATGTTGAGGATACTGTATAGCCAACCACTGATGCCACAATCCCGTCTCATATTTCTTCTAATTTTGGCACATTGAGGTAGGGAATTAGTTTTAAAATTAAAGGTTTTAATTTAGGAATACCTATAAAATTTATTGAATATCTGCAAATATGTTTTATTGTTGTGAGTAATTAATTGATAAGATTGATGTTGATTTGTGGCTGCGAATGTGATTGGATTTAATTATTTTGTGATATTGGTTGATTATGTGTGTAATTAACCGATTTGTGTAACTGGGTAATGGCTAATGTAATTGAGAATTGACATAACTGATGTAATTAGAAGAACACGACTAAATAGTTAAGTGTAAGACTTAAGGAATTGTTAAAAGTTTAATAAAGGTACTTATTTTTAGGTTATAAGTTAATTATTTGTATTTATTTTCTACTCTTATGGAATCCGCATTTCTTACTGAGAACATATGATTTGTTCTCTCCCCAATTTATCCAACCATTTCAATGACACGATAGGAAGACTTGTGGTAAAGCTACAAACGAGAAGTGAGTTTATTATTTATAAGATTGTATTTGTAGTTTTTCCCTCGTCATTTGTTATCTTTGATTTTGATTTTCTTTTTAGAAGAGGCAGGTGTTGTAGTTTTCTTCTGTTTGATTAACTATTATGTATTACTAGTTATGTGAATATGTTATTGGTATATGTTTTGTATATTGAATAAAAAGAGAAAAATGTCTTTTCTTATAACTGACAATCGTTTAATATAAAAAAGGCTCAATATTAAATAAGTCATATTAATAATGTTGAAATTAAAAAAAATAGGTTAGTAACACCTTAATGGAAGAAGTTAGGTCGTTACAGTTGAAATCTTTGAGGATCTAATTATCACTTTACTCGTTTTAAAATTTCTTAGAGACTAATATGTTCTTGTAGAAAAATTATAGGAACTTGTTCATTATTAATTCAATTCTTAATTTTACATGTTGCAATAGGAGTGGCAAACGAGTCTGCTCGTCCTGTGCAACCAAAAGCCCACTAGCCCGCCCTATGCCGTTTATTCTAACAGTCTTGAAATAGCTCCCTATGAGTTGGGCATTGATAAACCACTATTTTATGATTCATATTGTGTTTAATTGTGTGGTTTTATCAAGTCTTTGCCCACTTATTCATATGATTTGCATGTAATTACAATTCCTTCCTAAAAATATTCTATGATTGAAAACATGCTTTTTTGGCTTTTATTTTCTTTTATTTAATCCTCTCTTATTACCATTAGATGCCTTGATATGTGTGTTAAGTGATTTCAGGAATTATAGGGCAGGAATGGCTTAAAGGATGGAAAGGAAGTATGTAAAAATGGAAGGAACACAAAGAATTGAGAAGATAACCAGCGAGAAGTCACGCGGTCACATAATTGACGCGACCACGCGAAAAGGAAGAAATCACAGTGACGCACTCGCGTGCCTGACGCAACCGCGCGGATTGGAAGCTGCATGAACGATGCGAATGCGTGGACGACGCACACGCGTGGTATGAGAAACGCTGAGTGACGCGAACGCGTGGACGACGTGGCTGCGTGACGTGTCCGATCTGCAGAATTTCAGAAGTCGCTGGCAGAGTTTCTGGGCCAGATTTCAACTCAGTTTTCGGCCCAGAAACACAGATTAGAGTCAGGGAACATGCAAAGACAGACGACAACATTCATTCCGCATAATTTTTAGTTTTTAGATCTGAAATTTACTCCTCCCCTAGGTTTTACTTACTTGAACATTCATAATTAGGATTTTGAAGATTTTGGCTTTAGCTTTTGAGAAGAGTCTACCTCCGGTACTAGTCACTATAGTCTGTTATTTACTTTTCATTTATTCTTCCATGTTCTTAATTCCTCCAGAGTTGACATTGGATTATTTTCACAAGTTATTAATATAGACTATTTTTATTTTCAATTAATCCCTTTCATTATTATTTATTATGTCTTCTTTCATTTTCCCCATTGATTCTGTGTAGTTCCATAACTTGATTGGGAGATGATTGAAAGGAAACCTTGAGTTGAATCACTCAAGAGAGAAATTATAATTGGATTTATTGTTGGATCACCCTCGAATCATTGACACTAGTACTTCCCAAGGGAGAGGATTAGGACTTGTGACTAGAAACAGCTTTCCAACTTGCTTGACTTTCCTTTACCTAGTAAGGGATAACTAAGTAGAGCAACTTCCAATTATTAATTAATCTTGAGAGTACTTCAACAAGAATAGGGCTTCCAACTAATCTACTCCCAGTCAAGGCTTTTATTTAAAATTAATTAAATTCTCTAAATTAATTTCCTGTTTATCAACTCAACCATTTTTGAAAACACCTGATTGATAAAATAGCACACCTTTCTGCAACTCGTTGGGAGACGACCTGGGATTCATACTTCCAGTATTTTAATTATTTCAATATTGTGACAACCCTTCTAAATTGATAAGCGGATTTTCGGCTGGTTAAGGACTGTACTTACAACGTATTTCTATTAATAATTTCTTAACTCGCCAATTTCCGCCACATCAATTTTTGGCGTCGTTGCCGGGGAGTTACAACAGTGTGCTAATTTATTGATTAGCATTTATTTAATTGCAATTTTTCTTTTTATTTTGTTACTATGAGCTGTACATTTCTTTCGTTAAATGACGCGTTCACTTCCTGATCCAAGCTTGCCATTATTTGACCCTGAGATTGAAAGAACTATTTCACGTATAAGGCAAGCTCGGCGTCGGCTAGTCCTCTCTGAGGACGAACCTGAAACGTCATCTAAGGAAGAAATAAGCTCCCTCTCTACTGATCCAGTTGATTTACGTGCAGGTGACATGGCAGCACCTAGGAGAGTCACTATCCAGGAGGAAGGAGCCCTTGATTTTACACTACAACCATTCCAGGCACACCACCCAACAGTGGCTGTGCATTTTGAAATAAAGTCTTCGCTACTCAACTTGATGCCCAAGTTTCGTGGCTTACCTGCTCAAGAGCCTATCAAGCACCTTAGGAATTTTCAGACTGCTTGTTCTACTGTTAAGCGTGATGGCACTGATGAAACTTTCATTCTGTTAAAAGCCTTCCCATTCTCTCTTGAGAGAAAGGCAAGAGAGTGGTACTACACTCAACCCGGAACAACTGTTTCCAACTGGGATACGCTTTGAAGAGAATTTTTGGAGAAATTCTTCCCAGCTGAGGTTGCCGATAAACTGAGGAAAGACATGTCCATGATCGTTCAAGATGAATTTGAGACTCTCTATGAATACTTGGAATGCTTCAATAATCTTCTAGAAGCATGTCCCCACCATATGATTGACAAGATAGTGTTGCTCGGCTACTTTACACAGGGCATGAAATCTCAAGATAGGATCATATTGGAAGGTGCTAGCAATGGGTCTATGAAAAAGTACAAGACTACGGAAGAATCATGGCAATTAATCAGCGACTTAGCTGAATCTACCAGGAATCACAGGCAGAAACAAAGTCGGTCAAGAGCTGTTGCAGAGGTACCCACTAGCAAAGAGACTGCTGCTATAGCTCAGAGCTTATGTGAAATGACTAACTTGCTGAAGCAGATGCAGCTAAGTCAACAACAGGCTCAGCAAGTTCAGCCTTCTCCACTACAGCACAGCCAGCAGTTGGTTCCACAAAGAGTATGCAGAATCTGTGTAGATTACAGTTATTATACTGATGAGTGTCCGCAACTCCAACCGAAAGACCACACTGTAGCAGCCACTCATAACTTCTATGACCGCCCCAATCAAGGGTACAATCAAGGTGGCAGCTATAACCATGGATGACAGGATAACTCTAACCAAGGCTGGAGAGATAATTCTAACCAGGGTTGGAGGGACAATCATAACAGAGGAGGCAGAGATAACAATAGAAATCAGAGGTGGAATAACAATAACAACTTCAGGCAGTAGAATCAGAATCAGGCCTACAGAGCACCTCATCTAAGACAGCCTCAAGCATCTCAGCAGACCTCTCAGATCACTTATCCCTCTTTATCTCCTAATAATGAGTTACTATAATCTATTGATCAGAGACAACAGGCCATGGAAAACAACCTTACTTCTACTCTGAATGGTTTAAATTCTACTTTGTAAGCCCTTGTCTCACAGATTGGATCACTGAACAACTCCAACAACCAGTCCTTAAGCTCTGGTGGACTCCCCTATCAACCATTACCCAATTCAAAGGGTGGCATTAATGCCATCACCCTAAGGTCTGGAACCACATTGCAAGAGAAAAATCAGGAAGAGCCAAACCCACCTAAACACGCCTCAGCTGAAGAGGTAGTGGAAATAGAAGATGTTGAGGAAGAAAAGGGTATACAGGACATGGCTGAGGAAGAAGACGCTAAATCACAGGAAGAAGCACCAAAGGGCACAGACATTGTAGAAAACGCCATTCCTATTCCATTTCCACAACTTGCAAGGAAGCCCAGGAAGCAATTGGAACCTAATCCCAAAATGGTAGAAATATTCAAGAAGGTTGAGGTAACTGTTCCCCTTTTTGATGTTATTCAACAGGTACCTAAATACGCATAGTTTCTAAAGGATTTATGCATACATAAAGACAAAATTAATGAATTAGAAACTATTCCTTTAGGTAGTTCTATATCTGCTTTAATGGGAAATATACCTGAAAAATGTAGTGACCCAGGCCCATGCATGGTTAACTGTACCATTGGAGGTGTGATATTTTATGACTGCATGTGTGATTTAGGAGCATGTGTTAGTATAATGCCTTTGTCTGTATATGATGTTTTGAGGCTCTCTCCCTTAAAAAGGTCGGCAACTCGTTTTGTGTTAGCAGATAGAAGTATTATTACAGTGGCTGGAGTTGCTGAAGATGTATTAGTGGGTATTAAAGGTCTCACTTTTCCCATTTATTTTTGCATCCTGGAGATGCCCCAAAATGACTCAGAGAAGCCATCATCAATCCTACTCGAAAGACCTTTCTTGAAGACCTCGAAGTTCAAATTAGATGCTTTTGCAGGAACATACTCTTTTGAAATAGACGGCCGAGTAGTAAGCTTCAATCTGAATGGAGTTATGAAGTATCCTCTAGAAGATCATTCTATCCTCCAGTGTGACATCATAGATGAAACCGTAGCTGAAGTTCACCAGGAGGAGTTTGAAGAGAAGTACATAGGACAAGGTCCGAGTGTGGGGAATTTTGAGGACAATGAAAGTACTCTACCACTGCCACCAGCTCTAGCCAATCCAGAGCCTGACCATGAACAGAAGTTAGAATTGAAACCCCTCCCTCCACACCTCAAATATGCTTACTTTGAGGACAAGCAGAAGTTTCCAGTTATCATTGCACGGGACCTCACTTCTCAACAGGAAGAGCAGTTACTTAGTGTGCTGAGGAGGCACAAGAAAGCAATTGGGTGGAGTTTGGCAGACATAGTAGGCATCGACCCTCAAGTTTGTGAGCATAGAATATTTTTAGAAGAAGGAGCAAGACCCGTTCGTCAACCCCAAAGAAGGCTGAACCCCACTATCTTAGAGGTTGTCAAGAAAGAAGTGACCAGACTATTAGAGGCAGATATTATCTACCCCATCTCAGACAGTGAATGGGTGAGCCCAGTACAAGTGGTGCCCAAGAAGTCTGGAGTCACTACAGTGAAGAATGAGCATGGAGAGCTCATAGCAACCAGAGTACAGAACGCCTGGAGGGTCTGCATTGATTACAGGCGTCTCAACCAAGCCACTCGTAAAGATCACTACCCTCTTCCATTCATTGATCAAATGCTGGATCGCCTGTCAGGTAAATCACATTATTGCTTTTTCGATGGTTACACATGCTATTTCCAGATTCATATAGCCCCTGAAGATCAGGAAAATACTACTTTTACATGTCCTTTTGGGACTTATGCCTATAAGAGAATGCCCTTTGGCTTGTGCAATGCACCAGTTACTTTCCAAAGGTGCATGATGAGTCTTTTCTCTGACCTTCTTGAGGACTGTATGGAGGTTTTTATGGATGATTTTAGCATTTATGATGATTCCTTTAGCCTTTGCTTGGATAGTTTATCTAGAGTACTAGATAGATGTGTCAGTACAAACCTTGTATTGAATTTTGAAAACAATCCCGCTACGTTACCAACAGCATTTCTGCCAACATCTGCCAATTCTTATATATAACTGTGTTTAATGGAAGTGTCTTTGTGGATGTGTCTAATAAAAATATATTTTTTATAGCTGTTTTTAATAGAAGTGTCTTTATAGATATATTTTTTAGATGTGTCTCTTTATATATGTGTTTAAAATATAATAATTAATCATTGTTGGCAATAAGTTGGCAGATAATATGTTGGTACCCTATACTTTTCCTTTTGAAAAATGTCATTTTATGGTAAGACAAGGAATTGTACAAGGACATGTTGTGTCTAATACTGGCATTTCTGTAGATCCGGCAAAGGTGGATGTTATTTCTAGTTTGCCTTTTACCCCTCCTCTGTGAGGGAAGGAAGTTCGTTCCTTGGCCATGCAGGATTTTACCGAAGATTCATTAAGGACTTTAGTAAGGTATCACTTCCCCTATCCAGGTTACTGCAGAAAGATATCGAGTTCGAGTTCAGCGAGGATTGCAAACAAGCGTTTGATAAGCTGAAGACCGCCCTGACTCAAGCTCTAATTGAGAGAGGACCTGACTAGAGCCAGCCATTCGAAATCATGTGCGATGCTTCCAACCATGCAGTAGGAGCAGCGCTGGCTCAACGTGAAGGTAAAGATCTTTTTGTCATTGCTTATGCGTCTAAGACTTTAGACACTGCTCAGTCTAACTACACTACTACTGAGAAAGAGCTTCTTGCTATTGTTTTTGCTCTGGATAAATTCCGAGCCTATTTACTTAGTGCTAAGGTAGTAGTGTATTCAGACCACGCAGCTCTGAAGTATTTATTAGCTAAAAAGGAATCCAAACCAAGGCTTATACGTTGGATACTGCTACTACAAGAATTTGATTTAGAAATAAAGGATAGGAGTGGTAACCAGAATCTAGTGGCAGACCACTTGAGTCGCCTTGAGCACATTAAAGATGACTCCACTCCTATAGCTGATAATTTTCCATTTGATAACCTACAAGCAGTATCTGAGGTAGTCCCTTGGTATGCACCTGTCGCTAATTATCTAGTTAGCCGCACTTTTCCTCCAAACTTTACTAAGCACCAAAGAGACAAGCTGAAAAATGAGTCTAAATATTATATATGGGATGACCCATATTTATGGAGATGTGGCGCTGACCAGGTAATTAGAAGGTGTGTGCCCCAATCAGAATTCCAGTCCATTTTAGAGGCCTGTCACTCATCTGAAAGTGGAGGACATTTTAGCCCTCAAAGAACAGCTAGAAAAATCTTAGACTGTGGATTCTGGTAGCCTACTCTTTTTAAAGACGCTGTTGAATTTTGTGAATTTTGTCCCCAATGCCAAAGGTTTGGTAATATATCCCAGAGGGATGAAATGCCTCAACAAATTATGCTTTTCTGTGAAATTTTTGATGTTTGGGGCATTGACTTCATGGGTCCATTTCCAAATTCTAATGGCCACTTTTATATACTGTTAGCTGTAGATTATGTTTCTAAATGGGTGGAAGCAATTCCTACCCGTACTGATGATGCTAACACTGTTGTTTCCTTTGTTAGAAACCATATTATTTGTCGCTTTGGATCACCACGAGCAATCGTGAGCGATCAAGGCACCCATTTTTGTAACAGAAGACTAACAGGATTACTGAAGAAGCATGTGATCATTCATAAAGTAGCAACAGCCTACCATCCTCAGACTAATGGGCAAGCCGAGGTGTCTAACAGAGAGATAAAGCGCATATTGTAGAAGATAGTAAAACCTCATAGAAGAGACTGGAGCACCAGGCTACAAGATGCACTCTGGACATACAGAACAGCATACAAGACACCCATTGGGATGAGTCCTTTTTGCTTAGTCTATGGAAAGGCCTGTCATCTTTCAATTGAAGTGGAGCACAAAGCTTTTTGGGCAGTAAAGAAATGCAACATGGGATTTGAGAAAGCCGGAGTTGAAAGGAAGTTGCAACTGTAAGAATTGGAGAGCCTTCGCCTAGAAGCTTATGAGAACTCAAGGTTGTACAAGGAAAAAATGAAAGTTGTACATGGTCAACACATCAAGAGGAAAGAGTTCCAACCTGGGGATTTAGTCCTCCTTTACAACTCTAGACTGAGGCTCATGCCAGGCAAGCTGCGATCAAGGTGGGGAAGGTCCATATAGAGTCGAGAAGGCTGAGCCGTACGGAGTTTTTCACCTAAGTCACCCTTCAAGCTCTGAACTCATCAAGGCTAATGGACATCATTTGAAGCTCTACCATGGTGAGAAGGTGACGAAAAACAAGGAGTTAGATATCTTCCTCTTGGAGGATCCACTCGCAACAGAAAACTGAGCTAATGAAGCGTCCAACTTAAGGACGTTAAAGCAAAGTGCTAGGTGGGAGACAACCCACCACGGTATGATCGTTCCTCTTCTTCTCCTTATCTTTCCTCATCTTTAACTCTTCTTCGTACTACTGCCTATATCTTGCACCTCATCTGCATACTGCATTTGCATAAAAAAATAAAAAAATAAAAAAATAAAAAAATAGAGAAATCACACGCGACGCGCCAGCGTCACCGACGCGTCCGCGTCGCATGAGCATTGGAAATAAAGAAGATTGGACAGAGAGTTGCGTCGAAATGTGGCTGGAGGCGTGCCTTTGGCACAATTTGATCCACGCAATCGCGTGGATGACGCAACCGCGTCATTTGTAAATTGGCCTCCACACGCGTCCGCGTTGACCACACGAACGCGTGGCCCTGCAATTCGACGTAACAAGGGTGAATGGCCGATAGTTGAGCTGGACTTGGGCTGCATTTGTGCTAGTCGCACAAGTCCTGCCACGCGAACGCGTGCCCTACGCATCCGCACCGTTATTTTCATCTGGCCATCCACGCGATCGCGTCAACTACGCGATCGCGTCACCCCAAATTCTGGCAAAACACAATTTAAACAGAGAGTTGTGGGAGTGCGAAGCTGCCCTCGCGCCACTAGCGCAAATCACGTCACGCGTCCGCGTCACCTCACTGAATGGCTTTCCACGCGACCGCATGCCCCACACGTCCGCGTCGTTTGCGCCGCCCAACTCATTCAAATCTACCAGCCTGTTTTATCTTTTCTTTCCCCCAATCTTATTTCTTTCTCCCCTTTTCCTTCTTCCTCCCCTCTTTCTCTCTTCCACCCCCTCTCTTCCACCACCATTATCAAGGTTTTTCTTCTCTCTTCTTCCCTCCTTACTTTTTCATTCTTCTTTTTCTTATCCTGTTTTCTTCTTCTTTCTCTTCTACTTTCCCTAACCATATTCTCTTTTTCTTTTCCTATTTCTCCTATTGGTGTTGGAATTTTATTTGGGTCATTATTTTTATATGTTGCTTATGGATTGTTTGGGATTTGTTTAAACAATTATTTATTATTTTTATAGGGTTACTTGCATGTTGTAATTATTATTTTCCATACCTTATTTAACATGCATGCTATGTGTTTGTGAAAACGCCCATATGGCATTTTGCACTATTTTTAGATTTCTTTTAAATCTACTACTCTGAATGCCTGCTTATCACAAAACCCCTTTTCTATTTTATTACTTAAATATAATTGTTTTTACAAACATATTATTAATTTGAGAGACTTGGTAATCTGATTTGGACATTGAATGCCTGATCTATGCTACTCGTGCCCTTTGCCGGCATGCCAATAAACACCTTGCATTCAATTTTCCTCACATGCACTTGCTATATTTCCATTGTTGATTTGTCACATGTAGTCATGACCATGTGTTCACATCATTATCCATACCTGTGTATTGATTACCACCTTTCCTATTCTTTTCCTTGCTATAACCCTTGAATGCTAATGTCTTTCCTCGTTTCCTTTCAAGATGGCCAACAAGAAAGGCAAAGAGAAAGCTACCCCCAAATCCACAGCAAGGAAAGAAAAAAAAAGAGCATTAGTGGCAGAGCCTTCTTCAACTGCAGTCAAGCCCTCAACAAAAAGAATTAAAAGGATTATAAAGGTTGATGAAAAGGAGAGAGCCTTCCCAGCAAAGGACACTGCACGATTTCCAAATCGCTACTGTAAGCAGATGTTTCCTATTCTGGCAGCTCGGAATTACAACAATGAACACCTTCTTATCCTTCCGCCTCGTATTGCCAAATTTGTTGAGCCGTAAATTGCACAAAGACATTGGGGATTCCTATAGAGACAGCCACAACAGGTCAATCTTTCTTGGGTAGTTGAGTTCTACTCCAACTTCCACCTGCCGACCCTGCAATTTGTTTATATACGTCAGAAGCAAGTCCCCATTACAGAAGAGGTCATTCAGCGAGCCTTAGATCTTTCCCTGCTCCGGAAGGATTGGACGCTTTTCAAGAAGCCGCACTCAAGCGCTAGGCGTACAACTTTGACTAGGACGCTGTTCTCAGAGTTATCGCTCAACCTGGCCCCAAATGGATCTTCAGATACCATCGTTCCGGTCCTAAGGGAATTTCGGCTTCCGCACTTACCTTAGAGGCTCACGTATGGGCACAGATTATGTCCCATTACGTCTTCCCGAGCACTCATGAGTCCTCCTTCACCGCAGACATGGTCGTTCTACTATGGTACATCCTCACAGACCAGCCTCCAAATTTATCGAGACATATCCGGAATGCTATGGGACACGTGAAAATCGCGGGCAATCTACCTTTCCCCGCCTTGGTCTCTGATCTTGTCTCAGCAGCCAAAGTCTCCTATAGAGCTGGAGACACCAAAACCATACTTCCACGTGATGATTAGTACGTCCTTAACGGGAGATATCTCAGGCCACCACTTACCACTACCAACCAGTCCACAGAGGATGCTGCAGTTCCTCCACCATCTACTAGTCAGCTGCTGCATCAAATACTGAAGCGGTTGGACCAACAAGACAAGAAAGCAAAGCTCCGAGAGCGCCGCAACCACCGCCGTTTCAATTACCTCAAGGAGCTACTCACAGGCAACCACAGACCTGACGAGGACCCAGACACTCTGGACTCCACTTTCTTTACCAGCACAGGGAGCCATGACGGTCCCGACTGTGGAGATACTGCCACCAGCCCACCATTGTTCCTGACAGATGGCACCGAAGACGGTGCAAAGCCTTAAGTGTGGCGAGGTCGGTCAGTACTTGACTTCCGGAGGTAATTCTTTTTCTCCTAACACCAATTTCTTCTTCTTTAGAATAGGATAGATTGCATATTAGTAGGTTAATTGCATGCATTTTCTACCTGATTGAAAAGATAATAAGTTTCTTTTAAGACCATATATTTTTCAAAATTTCACTAATTTAAATCAAAATATTTATGTTAAATTTGTTTGAAGTTGAAATTGGAACAGAATTGTTGAGCTAAAAAAAAAAAGAACACACAACCCGTGAGACCTTGAGCCTAAATACATGGTTACACTATTTAACCATAAATATTTTTTTCTTGTGTGTTTACTTCTCTATGATTGTAATCTGAATTTTGTTTTATACTATATGTCCAAAATTAATGTGTTATGTGCATGCATATGATTGAGGCCATTGTTTGTTTAATTCACATATCCCAAATAAGCCAACCCTTTTTAACTACCTTTGTTAACCACTTTGAGCTGTTTTTAATCCCATTCGTTCCATATTGTACCACATTATTAGCTTTAAGCGGAAAACAATTGAAAATCCCAATTGAATCTTTGGTTAGCTTAAGATAGAATTTGTGTGTTAATTGAGTATGGGAAAATTGTGGGAATAAAGGGTAATAGAAAATATATCATAATGGAATAAAGGGAATTTGGGTACCTATTCATGTGAAACTATAAAAGGAAATTACAAATCTATGTGCATTGGTAAGCTATACAAAAAAAATCCAAAAAAAAAATAAATAAATAAAATAAAATATTTTCTTTATTTTAGTGAATAAGGGGACAAAATCACCCCAATGATAAGTCAGAATTTAATAATCAATGCACATATGATAAAAATTAAAATAAAAGTTGATACATGAATATGGAATGTGAAAAGAAAATTCTAGGTAGCTAAGATGAATGTTGAAATTCTATAGAGTATATGTATGTTAGGTAGGAGCTTGGATTAATTAAAGATTCAATATATAAGCTCACTTAGCCATATGTGTATCCTCACATTTACCTTAGCCCCATTACAACCATGAAAAGATCTTATGATGTTTGCATTGGCATTTTAAAATTGTTGATTGATTAGGTGAAAAACAATTTTTTTTTGAAAGCATGATTAGAGAAGGATAGAGTGATTACCCCATATGCTAGAGATGATTAAAGTGCACATGCACCAACAGTAAGGGTTCAATGCTCAGTCCTGTATTCCCTGCTTTCACAAGCTATCTTCTTACAAATTTATCTGCTTTTACAATATGCTCTGAATTAGTGAAATCTGCCCCATATTTTGTCTTAGAGAACTTATCTATTTTTAATCATGTAGGCCAACTCATATAGTTGCATTCATATGCATATAGGTTGCATTGCATTACATGAGTCTTGCATGTTCCTGCTCATTCATATTTATCTCCTTCAACTTAGCATGAGGACATGCTAATGTTTAAGTGTGGGAAGGTTGATAAACCACTATTTTATGATTCATATTGTGTTTAATTGTGTGGTTTTATCAAGTCTTTGTCCACTTATTCATATGATTTGCATGTAATTACAATTCCTTCCTAAAAATATTCTATGATTGAAAACATGCTTTTTTGGCTTTTATTTTCTTTTATTTAATCCTTTCTTATTACCATTAGATGCCTTGATATGTGTGTTAAGTGATTTCAGGAATTACAGGGCAGGAATGGCTTAAAGGATGGAAAGGAAGCATGCAAAAATGGAAGGAACACAAAGAATTAAGGAGATAACCAGCGAGAAGTCACGTGGTCGCATGGCTGACGCAACCACGCAAAAAGGAAGAAATCACAGTGACGCGCTCGCGTGCCTGACGCAACCGCACGGATTGGAAGCTGCATGAACGACGCGAATGCGTGGACGACGCGAACGCGTGGTACGTGAAACGCTGAGTGACGCGAACGCGTGGACAACGCGGCCGCGTGACGTGCGCGATCTGAAGAATTTCAGAAGTTGCTGGCAGAGTTTCTGGGCCGGATTTCAACCCAGTTTTTGGCCCAGAAACACATATTAGAGCCAGAGAAAATGCAGAGACAGACGACAACATTCATTCTGCATAATTTTTAGTTTTTAGATCTGAAATTTACTCCTCTCCTAGGTTTTACTCACTTGAACATTCATAATTAGGATTTTGAAGATTTTGGCTTTAGCTTTTGAGAAGAGTCTACCTCCGGTACTAGTCACTATAGTCTGTTATTTACTTTTCATTTATTCTTCCATGTTCTTAATTCCTCCAGAGTTGACATTGGATTATTTTCACAAGTTATTAATATAGACTATTTTTATTTTCAATTAATCCCTTTCATTATTATTTATTATGTTTTCTTTTATTTTTCCCATTGATTATGTGAAGTTTATAATTATGATGAGTGAGTAGTTCCATAACTTGATTGAGAGATGATTGAAAGGAAACCTTGAGTTGAATCACTCAAGAGAGAAATTATAATTGGATTTATTGTTGGATCACCCTCTAATCATTGACACTAGTCCTTCCCAAGGGAGAGGATTAGGACTTGTGACTAGAAACAGCTTTCCAACTTGCTTGACTTTCTTTTACCTAGTAAGGGATAACTAAGCAGAGCAACTTCCAATTATTAATTAATCTTGAGAGTACTTCAACAAGAATAGGGCTTCCAACTAATCTACTCCCAGTCAAGGCTTCTATTTAAAATTAATTAAATTCTCTAAATTAATTTCCTCTTTATCAACTCAACCATTTTTTAAAACACCTGATTGATAAAATAGCACATCTTTCTGCAACTCGTTGGGAGACGACCTGGGATTCATACTCCCAATATTTTAATTTCAATATTGTGACAACCCTTCTAAATTGATAAGCAGATTTTCGGCTGGTTAAGGACTGTACTTGCAATGTATTTCTATTAATAATTTCTTAACTCGCCAATTTCCGCCACGTCAGGCATGCCTGTTTTTTTTGGCGAGTTAAGCAGGTCATCTCGACAGATTGTAGCTTATTTGCCACCACTAGTTGTGATTGATGGTGTTCTTTAACCTCAAGGCCTATAAAGGTTAGAGGTTTGCTTGGTGAGTTTTTGTAGAACTTACAACTTTAGGCTCACTTCTTTTGTGTTAATGTTAATAATATCATGAAGACAATGTATCAGAATAGAAAACTCTTTCCTCAAAGGACGATGGGACAACTTCATAGTAGGTCTCGTCCTTGGACCTATGGAATAAAGGATGACTCTCTTGAAGTTGAGTTAAGGATTGTGCATCCACTAATGACCTAGCTCTAAAACTTGGGGATCCACCCAGTCTAACCCAGCAGGGAACTCGGTTGGAAGTTCGAAAACCCCTATCTTTGCCATTTTTTTTTGAAAACCTATGAAAAAGAAAGAATAGGACCACTAAAAACTAACGACACAACAATCTATGATTTAACACTAGTTCAATATGACTAATTGAGAAATTATCTATGAACACAAATTGCTTTGTCAATGGTGGAACGGTTTTTGGAAAGGGCACCATAACCAGCAACATTGGTGGTGCCACTCAAAACCACTTCCATTGCCACTACTACATTACCAACAGAAAGCAAGCAATAGACAAATGCAAAATACAATATCAAAAAATGTATTTTTTTAGAAAAATCACTAAAGCTACAATAAACGTTGACAAAGAAAGAAAAGTAGAAAATGTAGGCAGTAAAATAGAGAGCAAAATGCAAATAAAGAGTAAAAAAGGTTAGGAAATAAAATCAATATGAAGGTGCTACAAAAACAAAATAGTGGTTATTCGAAGAAGCACAAGATCAGTGAACTAGAGAGAATGAGAACATGAAGAGAAAGAAGAAACAAAGAAGAAGAAGTCGCGTAAGTGTTATATATGGACCACTTAAAATAGGGGCATTCGGTTGTTCTATTCATATTTTAAATGATTTTAAATATCCTAAATATTACTTGAAGTAAACGGAGAAGACACGGGAAGCATTAAAGCGACGCATAGCTTTTTAGAATCACGTTGAGTTCCACCATGACTTACTCTTGTTTACAAGTCGCACTCACTTATGATTTACCTTCCAACTTAAAGAAACGAAGTGGGAACAAAAACGTCTGATCTACGACTTGTAATGTACATGATGAGCATTTACCTGAGATTTGACCTCTTGATCATAACTCGAGTAGGGGCACTGTTCATACTTGAACAGTTAAACCTGGGATAGTCCAACCCAAATACGATATGGTAATGCCTATCTCATGGATTAGACTGCCCCCACATAACGGCCCAACAACAATTATCCCTACCTTCTTTGGCCAAGTGTAAACAGGTCAGGCTAACCAAGGCACAGATCCCCTAACCCGTATCTGATCCGATTTGGGAAGCAAGTCAGATGATATCTCTCCTTATCTCAAACATAGAATGTAACTTCTCACTTTGTGCAAGAAATAACCATCCAATACTATCTGAAGTCATTTTCAACGAATAATTCGGTCTCATCTGTTACTGTATAAATACCTCAACACTCACGAATTTTTTTGAATCCAACACACACTTAACATGCTAAAACTCTTGCTAGCTTAAGCAATAAAGTTCCATACAGATATTCTCACTATTTTTCATGCAAAGACATTAAAAACTCTCCCCAAACATTTGAATCTACATCCAAATCTTAAAATCACCATCCTAACACTTCAAAACAAATACATTTTGTCAAAATAAAATCATATTTAGAAAATCAAGATATCATTTTTTTAACAAAAACTATTTTATAAAAATTGAAATTTTCAAGGATTGAAATAATAATTTTCTCTTTTTTCAAATATTTGTAGGTTTTATTGTCCAAATATTTACAGTGTTTGGTATTGTGGAAAATGAACCAAACAAAGTCACATTATTTTCTTGGAATCTTTTCTTTAAATGAACTACCTTACTCAACATAATTATTCTTTAATATGCCTGCCTGAAGACTTATTTTACAAAGATACCTTATAAAACACGTAAATAGGTTAATAATACAGAAAAAAGCATACAAAATGTCTTCAATATTTATACAAAATTAATCTCTAGTTTCCATCTTTAATCATATGTAACGGTGGTCTATGGTGGACCCAAACACTTTTATTTCACTTAATGAAATTCTTAACTTTAATAAGAAAAACATGTTAATAAAAAATTTTAATTTTGTCTAAATATTTAAAACATTTCAATTTTACGCTAAATGTTTTTAAAGACTTTCAATTTCAACCCTCCATTAAAATGATTAATATGAAAAAATTTCACCCCACATTTGTCTTTGTCCTATTGATCTAAAAACGTAAGGTTAAAACTGAAACAATAAAAAGAATTTATGATGAAATTAAAAATAATTTAGAGCGTGGTGATCTTGAGAATAAAAAGTGAGGATCAACCGATCAAGTACCTAATTTATTATTAACAGTAAATAGATGAAATGTTTTATGAATAGTCATCAGTCCAACTATCTAAAACATTGTTAGTATGTTGGTGCAACAATGTGGATATTTTAATTCACATCTTACTCTTAAACAACGAAAACATGTTATATATATTTATGTTATTTAATTTTATTATTTTCCTTTTCTTAAAGAGGGAAATGTGAGATTTTATACCTGATATTTGGTGTAATGTATGGAGCATGAGAGTAATTGAATATAGAATATTGGTAAAAACTTTAGCTAATTTTTTCTTTTAATAATTGATAAAAATACGGTCTCAAATGAACAATTTTTTAAACGGTAGAAATGTTATTAAATTATTTAAATTTCAAAGAATTAACTAAAAATTAAATAAAACTATAAGATGAAATGGAATAATTAAACTTAAATTTTGGTGAGAGAAAAAAAATAAAAGGAGAAAATAATAAAGTGAAAAATCAAATACTAAAATAATCAAATTACGTATTTGTCATAAAAAATTTAGAATTTAATTTTTAATTTAAATTTATTTATTTTTATTCTTTCTTCATTCTTCCATGTTGGAGGAAAAAAATAATCTTTTAACTAATTATTAAGTGAAAAAAATTGATTTATTAGTTGGATATTTTAGGTAATTAATTAGAGGAAACAAAAGTAAAAATGGGAAGGAAAGTAAGGCAGCCCCCTTACGGAATACGGATCAGTTGGCCGTTTCCGTTAATTTTAACTGACGCGGAAACAACACGTGGTGCAAAATAAAATTACGCAAACTAAGCCAAACAAATATAAAAATAAAAACAAAAATAAAAGATAATGATGATAATGGATTAAATTAAAGTAATGCGAGAGTGGGGTTGGAGAGACCAAATGAAACAGCATAATAATACAGTCGAGAACAGCGGCAAGAAAAGCAACCTCTAACTTTTTTTATTCATTTATTTTTTTTATAAAAGAAAAAGAAAACACTCACATATTCCTCGTGCTTCAATTTCCCACCTCCAACACCAAATATATTTATTTTTTATTGGGCCAATGAAAATTGGTCATAATTGTTTTCTCATTTATATCTCAAGTCCTTGGCGACGAAGATCATCAATACTTTAAACACAAATAGCGGTTCCTTCTTTGTTAGAATCCTCTTCAATATCTCCAACCGTTGATTAGGGATTTGTTAACGCTGCTTCAACTTTCTATACGGCCAAATATATTTGGGTGCTTTTAAGGTTGAATACTGCTACTATGTCTAGTTCGTCGGAATACTCGGAATTTTCCGGCCAGAAGCCGGCGAGGTCACCGGAAAAATCGAGCTTCTCTCAGACTTGCAGTTTGTTGAGTCAATACATCAAAGAAAAGGGCAACTTTGGAGATCTTACCCTCGGTATCACATGCAACATCGAACCAAGTGGTATGGATAATTAAATTCTCCCAATTATTATCACTATTATTATTTTCGAAAATTTAAGATGCTCTTAAATTATGTCGTTTTGAGTTATATATATATTTTTTGGTTAGTACTTTAAAGGAAAAAAAAAAGAAATTGAAAGTTTTTTTTTTTGTTACTAACTAATTCCTTTCTTAAGGGTTTGAAAGTTTCTTGTATGGGAAATTGATTTATTAATCTTTTTCAAACTCAAACTCACAGATCTAACACATGGCTTAATTAATTTTGCCCTTGATTTTGAAATAGGGAGAAAACAAATTTCATGAAAGGAAGCAATTCATTTCTTCTAATTTTATTTAGTTTTTGGGGATTTATGTATGCTACCTAAGTATCCAAAAAATTTCTCCTTAGTCCTTACAAAGTTAAGATTTTTTTTTGAATTCGAAAAAGAATTTATCTGAATCTGGAATTGTGCAGGGTCACCTGAAACATCGTGTCAGTCTGCAATAACTATGAACCTATTTCCTACCAAAGAAAACAACGTTGCACCAAAAAGCCTCACACTCACTGGCACAGCCATGGGTTTGCTCTCTCCACAAGGTGCTTATCGTGCCAATCTTCCCTCTGAAGAAATTCCAAACTTGATCAATTCCAGGTTTGTTTATTACTTCCCATTCCTTAACAATTTGATAATTGATATGGAAAAAAAGCTTATTATGTGTAACATACCTATTCATAATTGTTATAGATTTAATCACTAATTGAATTTCACATATCTAAATCCCAATTTGGGAACTACTTTTATTGCAATTTAATTTAAGGGTTCTAGTGGAAAAATTGAATCGAAGAAATAAAAGGTTAAGTTACTAATTCCATAACCTAGTTACATGAATTCACCAATTATGTAGGGTACCGGGTACCAATTTACGCGTACCGCATGCATATGGCGTACTGTGTATTGCGTACCCACTCCTGTATTTCATGTAACTATGACTAATACATTCAATTATGTTAGAAACTTTCCTGTTCTCGAATCCTTAACGGGTGTCATTACCAAAAACCCTCAATTGTATTAAAATTTTTGGTTAGGCTAATGTGTGATTATTTATTCATGACTTGCAGTGCAGTTAAGTCTGTGAGCAAGGGCCTGAAAACTGCACAATTGACAATCTTCTATAATGGTCAAGTTGTTGTGCTCGATGATTGTCCTGCTGAGAAGGCGAACGAGCTCATGGCTTTTGCCAAGAAAGGAGTCTCTCAAAGCCAGAACAACTCTGTCTACACCTACACTCAGAGCCAGCCTTCATTTCCTCCTAATTTGGCCAGAACATCTGCTGCTGATTCGAGTGCTCAAGCCTTTCCTAACGTGAATATCGTTGCAAGTTCCGGTAGCAGTTCGATCCACGAGCACTCAAAACCTCAGTCCAGACCTGTTGTTTGTGGTAAATTATTCTTTTGGATCTACTATTTGTAACTTGGCTGAAAAGAAAACCTTTTGTGTTGTTGTGGATCAAGTTTTTGCTGATCATAAATTTTCCTTTTGATGCAGATCTACCAATTGCAAGAAAAGCTTCGCTTCATCGGTTCCTGGAGAAGAGAAAGGATAGGTAGGCACTCTCAACCAAAAGTAAAGAACAATTTTAAAGATTGGTGTTTTGCTTGGTCTCTCAATGTTTTGTATGTCTTAACCTTTTTTAGAGCTGTGATCCTCCAATCAAATTAATTGATAAAAGGCTTCTCACATGTTTGGTCTTCTTTGGTTCATGTTTCATTTGGTTTCCTCTAAAAAAGAAAATCTCCTTTTTATCCTTTGACTGAAACAAACAAACTTGATTACTTAGGTACTTCAAAAATGAAATGAAATTAGTTTTTTTGAATTGATTTTTCCCCTTGCACAAAGTGAAGCTGCAATTCACATATAATTAAAGCTTTGACCTTTTAATCAAGTTGATTTTACCCAATTGACTTAATTTTTGTTCTTTGATTTTGCAGAATTGCATCAAAGGGTCCATATCAAGCAGCAAATCCCATTGGGAGCGCTAACAAGCCAGCTGAATCCATGTCATGGCTTGAGTTGGGTGCTAAATCTCAAGAATGATTGCAACTATATATATAGTATTATAAACTTTGTGCCTTTTTTTTGGGGGTTGTGTACCCATTGTTAAAAATCTTTTTTGGGCTATAGGGTTAGCCTTTCTGTCTGTCTGTCCATCTTAATTTTGGGCTCTGTTGCTGGGGCTTATATCATAGATCTAACTATACCTTAGTTTTTTTAGATGTGAAAATGGATCATCTTAATTTTTCTCCGTTGATGTTCTTAAGAAAAGGTTAAGATGATTCATTTCGTGTTACCTGTTCTAATTATTGTTAAGATTCTAAATTTCTTCTTATTACCTTAATCATTTTGGATTCAAATATATAAATACATATATATTATTATTAATTTGTAGTGCTGCCTTTATTCTTGTTTGAATTGTCTTTCATTCGCCCTATTTGCCTTGGCATAAGATGGCAAAAAAGATGGCAACGGACAGGGACATAATAATAATAAACACAAACAATAACATTAATAACAACAATAGGAGTTAGTTATATGGATTAAACGAGGTTATTGTGTCTTATTACGTGGAGGTCAAACTGACCTGAACTTCTACTGTTAGTAGCAGCCAAAAAGGCAACTTGAATCCTCAAAAAGATTTTCATTAATTAAGGTGAAAACATGCATCTAGATGAAGAGAAGCAAAGTTCAAGATTAACATGCGGAAAGTAACTAAGTTATGAAAGAAAGAAAAAAAATTTCTAGAACGTGTGCGCAATCCCTTGAGCAAGCGTCAGTGGGAATCTTTCTATGGTTACATTTTAGATAGAAACGATGATTAAAATTACATACAAACATTTGTGTGAGAGAATAAGAAAATTTATAAGAAAGAAATTATATCAACTAAACTAGAGTAGTTAAATTAACCAACTATTTAACTACCAGTGCCAGGGTGTCATACCATCTAACTAACTTCTCAGAACTGACTTAACTAACTAGATTAACTATATCACCTATCACAACTAGCTTCTCCAAATTCTTCAGCAACAGGTCTTTGATTTATTCTAAGTTGAGGTCTCCCAATATGGAGAAAACACTTGGTCTTATTACGATCTATAACTCAATTAATTGGACATGGTGCTGAGTAAGAAAGGGAAAGCAAATCAGTTGAATGCCAAAGTATGAATAGTAGATAAATGAGAATGCGTTCAAATTTTGAAATAATGTATACTAAAGTTACAAATTGAGAAGAATGGCACATACTCATTCCTTTCAAAACATGCTATAAGCTAAATGCACCTGACATGAATCGTGTCTAAACCCAACCTATTTATGCTTAAATCTCTTTTGATCCCTTTCGAGTAAATTACTTCAATTAAAGTACTCACAGGTTGCAATATTATCACAACATAAAAAAAATTCCATTTTGCAGATTAAACTTGTAGTGGTAATCGTAAGTAACAAAGAGATCATGCCTTAAGTGTCTCAATTGAGCAAACCACAGGTTTAATTAAGTGCCTACAAGAAAAACAAATCATGAAAATAAATAGACTCTCAGCATTTTTCCAAACTCATTAAACAAACAAACAAGTGACCGGAAATAGAAAGGGTCATGCTAGTATGACTGTAACACAGTAACTATGGTGATGATGATGTTTTAAAAAGTATGGTTAAAATTAAAATAATTTTTTTATTGTTAAACGACGCTTTTTAAAAAGTGTTACTAAGAAAAAAGTGTTACCAAAATATAAAAAAGTGTTACTAAGAAAAAAGTGTTATCAAAATATAAAAAACTATAACTTTAATTTTAACAACACTTACATATCCATAGCTTAAACATACTAGAATCCATCTAATAAAAAAAAAAGAGAAGGCAGTAAAGTAACAGTAACTGACTGCAGTGGAGGGAGTCGAAGAAGAAGATCCAAAGAAACTACAAAAAGGATTCATAATTTCAGAGAGCTATGGGTTTCACTTTGATCACAAAAAAAAAAAAAAAAAAGAAAAGGAAAGGTTTCTTCAGTTAACAAGTTACAATATCGGCTGAGGGTGCACCCTAAACAAATAATAAGAAGAAGGAGAAGCTGAAGGCTTCATTTTCCCTCTTTCGATTCCTTGATCTTCCCGTCCTTCACTTTTCTAGAGTTAGTTGTGCAGTGTAATTTGAATTGTTTTGAGCTAAAACTCATCCAATCCAATTTACAACGGTTTGGATTAGATTAGATTTGCGGATTTTAAAGAACAAAACATAAAATGAAACACAATGGCTAATGCAATCTCCAGCAACAAATTAGGTCAATATAAACTAATTAATAGCATCTCAATTATTCATCGAAACCCCTTTCTTTGCCATGAAGGAATTACGTCCTTCTCAGTTCTCAGCCACCTTATAGACACTTGGGTCACAGTTCAGATTGAAGAAATCAGTTTCAGGGCAAGTCCAAGATGATGAATATTCATGGCCGCCTTGAGGTCTGAAGACAGGACTAGTTAAGTTCTGTTGTTGAAAAAGTAGCCAGATGCGCCAAATGCTAGCAGTGAAAATGTCCCTATAGCAAAAGCCAAGCTTAATCCAAAACAAAGAAATTAGTTAGGGCTTTCAAACTTTGAATATTCAGTTTCTCTTTGAAATCAGTAAAAGTGTATGGAAAGGAGTTGAATCGTGATTTGAATTTTTTTCCAAAATCTAAAACAAGAATTTACAAGATTTTTAAGTTTTTATATTTGTATAGCGGAAATGTGTTAGCATGTTCAATTAAAAAGTTATTGTTTTTCAAGTTCTTTAAAATAGATGACCGGATTCAAGGCAAAGTATTTGATGGAGCTCTCAACAAAAGTTCCATTAGATAGAGCTCCTTAAAGTATTTATAATGTGGTTTAACTTATTATGATATATTTACTCATGACTAACAAGACTCTTTGTATTTGTAAAACAACTTCAAACATTTTTTTGTGATTAGCTACAAAAAGAAAAAGAAACAAAACAAGGAAAAGTGCAAAAAATAAAAACAAGACATCAAACAGAGAGAGCATTTGTACAAAATTAGATATTAACAGCTTATAATTTGTGGAAGTATTGACATTTGCTTAATTGCTCTGAAACATGATCATTAATAAGCTTCAATACTTGGAATTCATGTAATTTGTTTATGCTACTCGTTATTAACAGTCCATATATTTTGGCATAACTCATTACATTTTCTTATGATTTTGGTGGGAATTAATATTTAATATTCTATAGTTGGTGGAAGCTTTGACATTTGTCTATGCTATTTCATATTGACAGTGAATATTGAATATTTTGTGGAAGCAATTATACCTACTAATACGGAACCAGATCATTAAGGAATATGTATTTAGATGTGAGGATTATTTTACAAATATAAATAACCTTGTTACTTATAAGCAAATACACCCTAGTGAGTTGGGGCCATGCTGTAAATAATTTAGGCTCCATCAAATACTTTGCCTAATAGTTAAAAATACTTTCTGAGATAGAACCAGATATATATTTGCAAACTTCTACATGAAATAAAGTTATAAAATTTAAATGTAGAGAGATAAGTGTTCAGAATGTGTACACAAGAGATATATGTTGGTTCGGTCTAGTATACAAAAGATATTCTTTTCTCAAATTTTTTCAGACTGAGTCATAATTCATATTGGACCGCTATTCTAATACAAGAATCTTAGATGTTCTCTTAACCTTCTCATGTAAGACTCAAGTTGGATAGTCTACCAATTTAAGAATGTTAAATATTATTTTTTCAAGTATTTTTTAAGTTTACAAAATTACTCAAATTGTCTCTTCACCAATCTGAAACTCATAGATATTATTTTTTCAAGCTTTCTTAGTTATTAAAGAATTATTCAGATTAGTTATTTTATCAATTTAGGAATTTTAGATATTCTATTATCTTCCCAAAAAAAAATTCATAATGGATATATGAACTTTAGATATTTTTTTATTAGGCCTTCTCAAAATTAGATATGACTACTAGATCAGTTTACAAAAAAGATTTGCGAAGTTTAAAGATTCATAGTTTTTACTTAAGAGTATTGAAAAATTTAAAAACTTAACACAATTTTTTTAAAAATTTATCTTAATTTGAAATAATTTAAAGATGTTATCTAATAAACATGAATTATTTTTAAATTTACAAGAGTTTAATATGAACTAAAATAGGAAATAACAAGAACTTAGATTACAACTTTAAAATTTCTTTTAAACAAAAAGAGTTATAGAAGAGAATAAAAGCAAAAAAGAAAACTTGGAGAGAGAAATGCTACGTTTTTTTTGAAGATTTAGTTTATTAGACACATTCATTTTAAAACATGGGTAAAATTTGATATTTGACTTGATGTTCTAAGGAAAACGCTTTTGTACGTACTTTTAAGGCTTTCTCACTTATAGAACATGTGTATTGTTTTTGAGGTAATTTTATTAGTCAACTTGGATTTATGAGGTTCATTGACATTTGGATTCATGTTTTACATAATTTGCTTATATTATTTAAAAAAGATATTCCTTATCGTAATAATACACACTTGAAAAAACGTTAAATAGCAATTAATAAAATTATTGAATTATATTTAATTTGTTAATCATCAAAAATCAATCTAAAAAATTGTAAAGTGTAACATCCTACCACACAAAACTTTACGTTTAAACCGTAAAATAGAGATGGTGTGGTATTACGACTTCTAAAGATTAATATATATATATATATATATATATATATATATATATATATATATATATATATATATATATATATATATATTGAAAAGAATGCAGTATACGAGGAGTCTTGAAAAACGGGTAAAGAAAAAATCCGAAATTAAAAAATGCAACGCTCCGGAACAAGATTACTTACGTGCGCAAAAAACTGAAATTCATAAGTATAATTAAACAAAAGGTAGGAATAGAAGGTCAAGAGTACAAAATAACAAGCTCCTGACTCAGCCTGCGAAGGTAAGGCTGCTTGGAGAATATTTACATACATATATACATAACCCAAAACCCTAGGTCTCCATACACCTGTAAGAGGCACAAAAGTAAAACAAGTTATGCAGAGAGTTCTATACATATGAACATATATAAACTATACAAAATAAAGTCCCAGAATGCCCACTTTGCTGCAGAGCTCCAGATGCCTAACGAGATGTCTCCCAACCTGCATCTGAAAACAAAAAATGTCTGTATGGAATGAGAACCAGGGGTTCTCAACATGGTAAAAGTGCCATGCACATAAGATATAAGGTCCTGGGAATGCCAAAGGCAATCCTAGAACGCCGACACTCTGATTTTAAAATTTAAAGGGCTAAAAACAGAAACCATAAACGGGTGGTCTTCTAAAATTTTCTAAACCTAACTAAAACTTAACTTGAACTCTAAAACTTTCCACCTTTCCCCCGTACCTCCATCTCTGGTGAATTTGCACAGACAGACAAGCAAACAAAGGCAGATACAGGTAGAATACAAATAATACAAATAGCAAGTATAACAATTAGCATATTATAAACAATTGGGCATTCTCAATTAATACACAAGCAAGCAATGCAAACAATATGCACATGATGTATGCCTGTCCTATGGCTGTTGATATCAACTGTTAGTTACTTAGTCAGCCCGACATGTCCTGGTAGCTAACTATGGACAGAACATCAAACACGGAGCAAGTAGGATAACGGTGCAACCTTTGCATCTTACCCGCGTACCCAGAGCAGGGGACAACTTCACCCTGCCTCTTATCCAGGCAGTGTTACAGTTCTCGACCCGGAGCAAGTGGCGACAAAACACAGCCCTTGCGTCTTACCCGAAGCCTTGAACTTTCTCGGAGCAAGTGGATAATACCACTGCACCTCACCCGGCTTATTGACTCTTACCCGGAGCAAGTGGATAACACCACTGCATCTTACCTGGAGTCACATACAGAAAACACACTTTTATTATCATTACCACTCATTCATTTATCCATTCATTCTTAATTCATACCTGGAACAAGTGGATGACACCACTGCATCTTACTCGGCATTCTCGTCTCTTACTCGGAGGAAGTGGATAACACCATTGCGTCTTACCCGGAGGCATAATGCAATCACATTCAATCTCATCATCATTAAAATTCATTCAAATTAACCACCATCACACCTTAAGGTCATCATCATTTTCAACCCATCTTTCACTCAATTGAAATTCATTATTATCATCTTCATAATTATATAAGTTCAATTAACACTTCTCAAGCTTAAAATGATCCCTTTACAATCATTAGTTCATTACTCCACAACTTGCTTCACTCCCAAGTTACCTCCGATTCCTATTTTGAACTAGTTTTAAAGGAATGAAAATAGAGGTTTAGAAGTTCGAAATTTAGCTTTAAAACATCAAACCTTGATTTGTTGAAACAGGGGTCATGCGTACGTGTGGGCGTGCAAATTTCCATGCTCGCGTACACAAGCACCTTGCTCGCATACGCGAGATGCCCAACCCGGAAAGGTTGGTCACGTCGCATGCAGGTGGTCGCGTCGCGTGTAGGTGGTCGCGTACGTAACCCTCAAAAACCATTGTTCGCATACGCAAACACACTGCTTGCATATGTAAGATACCAAACCCGAAGAGTTTGGTCGCGTCGCGTGCAGTGGTCGCGTACACAAGCTGTGCAGAACAGCAAAAATGCTGAATGCTGCAGAATTTTCAATTTTGCCCTCCGAACTTCCGACCCGCATAACTTTTTCGTTTTAAAATATTTTTTGTCCGTTCTTCGAACTACGTAAACCTCACAGAACCAATTTTCATATGAAATAGGTTTGAAATAATTTAGGGGTCTGGAAGCCGAGTTATGGCTTGCCGAAGTTTGGCCAAAAATTTGTTTTACACAAAAACTTCAAACTTCAATTTTCACCAAAACAAGATTTTCACCCAACAATTCCAAGGTTCTACACAACATTAAAACAATCCAAATTACCTTCTCCATATCCTCATTCTTTCCATAGCATACAACACATCATTTCAACCACTCCAATTCAACAATCCATATCCAAAATAACATTATACATCAATGAAACAACAATAATAATTCATATTCATAAATTCTCACTACAACATCATCACCCACAAGCAATAACCATCAATCTATTCTCATACTCATTCAACATCCTTCATAATTTTTACTAAGCATTAAGCACAATCATGCATTCCAATCTATCCTTTGGTCATCTAGCCTAAGTTTTCACAAGACATTATATATTAAATACGAGAAACCTAAACCATACCTTGGCCGATTTTCACGTATTATCTAAGGCAACCCACTTAGGTGAAAAGCAAGCCCTCAACACCAAAAACTCAGCTCTAGCACCAACCCAAGCTTCCACTTAAGCTTCTAACACATCCAATAGCTTCATATCACATATACATACACACCTAACACATTTCATAACATTTATATACCCAAAATTTAAGACCAAACATACTCAATTAAGGAGAAAGCTAGGGTTCTCAAGTTCTTACCTTACCCAGGCATCAAATAAGCAAGAGTGAATGTTTTTCTCAAGCTAATCGGGATCTAATACATCAAAGAAGCAAAATCTCAACATCACTCTAAGAATTTTCAAAAATTTGGGGGAAGGAGAGGCTGAGAGTGAAAATGCAAGTTTCTTACCAAATTGTGTACCGGGCTTTGTATAGCTCAACACCGGAGACGCGTGATCGTAAACGGTGCGGTGATCGGAGCTCGGAGCGGAAAGATATGGGTGTTTGAAATCAAGGCAATGGTTTTGAGTTCTTCTTTCCTTGTCCAAAAATGTTTACATGCGTGAATGAAGAGAAGGAGAAAAGGAAGCTGTATTCATTCAAGTGTTATTGGGTTGAATTGGGCCTTGGGCCCATTTTGGGCTCGATTCGGCCCAATTTTGGGCTAAATTTTTTAAAATTAGTGTTAAAATTTTTATTTTAATTTGCTCAATCCACTTTTACTAAAAAAATTTACATTTCTAATTTTCTTCATTAAAATTTAATTTATTGGTTAATTATTCGCTAATTTTACGGGGTTTACATCCTACCCACCTAATTAAGAATTTTTTCCTCAAAATTCATATTTAGTTACTTGAAAAGAGGTGTGTGTAGTTGTTCCGCATATCCAATTAGAGCTCCCAAGTATAGTCTTCGATCTCAACCTAATTCCAAGCAACCTTTATTATCGTTACTACTCTTCTGCCTAGTTGCTTACACTGGTATTGTCAACCTCAACTGGAGTTACTCGATACGTCAAATCTCTTTTTCAATTAGATTAACTCAGACCGTAAAATGTGGTTTATCTCATACGCATACTGCCAGCGTGGTGGAATGTGGATCTGTCATGCAGGTTCAAAGGATACAGCGGGAAAGCTACTGGATACCTCACCGGTCCCTAATCTGTCTTAATACTCCAAACGGTTTAATACATCTCGGTTTTAATTCTTTAGTTTTGATGGCTCACCGATTCTAATTTGTTGAAGTAACTCTTAAGAATGCGTAACTTATTTGTGGGCTTTGCGCAGTTATAATCTTAACTCGAATTTGCTTAATCTTTTCTTCATTGCCTCGGCTCTCAACTTGGGACTCAGAATACCTAATACTCTCGGGTTGTTATAGCACAAGGGTGATCAATGCACCATGCAACCTTACAAATTCTTTGATAAATTAGTCTCCTCTGATAGGCGAAAAGTAGGTGAACTCGTCATTCGATTCATGATTACCTAATGGCATTACATCCTTTGATAATTACTCAGAGTCTTTTCTAGCGAGGCGTCGTCACGCTGTCATGAGTCACATCCGCTCACATCCTAAGCCCGTGAATAGTGCATGTGTAGAATTTTCAATTAGTTCTTCAAATTCAAGTGTCACGAATATCGATACAGAGGTTACCCTTTCTCTTAAGGTTTGAAAACTCGTGGCACTCAGACATCTAAGTCGACAGTACATCCTAACGTGTCAACTTAATCACAGACAATGTGGCCAATAAGAATTAAAGTTCTACAACTCTTCTTGAGACTGCATCATTACGCACTCCTTCTTCTGTGTCCTGGCATTTTGCTTTAAGGAACTAGTGTCTTGATGGTTATATCTAGGAATAGAACAAGGTGCTAACTAAGCTCGGGTTGATGTTTCGAAAGGATACTAAGTTCAAAGGCGATCAAAATATTCAAACAGTGTTTGCCAATAGATAAAAGGAGGTCTGGTATGGTGATTAGACTAAGTCCTAGAAAATAGAGAGGTGCACAAGAAAAATAATTAAGGTGCATACCAAAAAGAAATTTCGAAATCAAACCCTGATAGAAAAAGAACAAAGTGCATCAAATTAAATATATGTCAGCTGATACTCAAGAAGTGCAAGTTCGCGAAAGAGAGTAACTCCACCCGTATTAAGTCCCTAAATTTCAATGATTTGCACGATTATGCCAAGATAGGTTCAGGCTCATACCGGAAGAAACGAGATTCATGTCAATAAGGAATAAAATTACCAAGATGATCAACTCATTAATCAAGATGAAATTCAAAGTGAAAATCCCAATATGAGTCATGAAAGAAAAGCTAGGTCGAGTCGCAGGGGTTCGTCGATGCTTTCCCGTTCATATAAATCCTCCTATTGTTATCTTATTTTCCTCCAGACTTAACCGGTGCTTCTTACTGGGAATACCTGATTGAACGGATTTCATTTCTGTTACTCACTTCATCTAACTTCTAAGTTCTACCGGTTCTAATAGTGTCATCGTATGTAAGGCAATCGAAAATGATCTGATTTTCGGCACTAATTCTATCGCCAATTACTCCCTCTCTTGACACCTAACCAATTAGTAGTTAAAGGTTAAATTCGCGTCATACCTCATTGTCATAGTCCACTGTCACTGGGTTTTAAACAATAGTCTCGCACAACTCTCAACTTACTCCTACTGCATCACTCATATTTCATTTGTCCCGAAGAGTTCAATCATTCGCTCTATGTCACCCACTAACTTCCTTAAGCTCTGCAAGCTCCAATGGTATTACCCCATACGACGCAATTTAGGTCCAGTCTTAAGTTTTGACACATTAGCACTATTTTATTATTTCACTACAACAAATTCAGGCTGAGACAACCCTTTGAAAACGTTACCTATAATACGAAAAAGTGTTGCCTTTGATCAAAGGCAACACTTTTCGACAAAACGCAACGCTTTTTGGGGGGTTGGCTATAAGGCCGTTACCTTTAGTCTAAGGCAATGCTTTTATGTATCAAAGGGAACCCTTTTTATGGCAACCTTCAAAAAACGTTGCCTTTTCTACAAAAAAGCAACTCTACGAAAGGGTTGCCTTAGAGCACCCAAAGACAACGCTTTAGATAAGACTTTATGTCAACACTTTTTATGAGTTGTATTTTCTAATACATAAAGCAACATTTGTCCATATTTTTTTTAAGTTGCCTTTTTATATACCTAAAGCAACACTTGTCCATATTTTTTTAAGCTGCCTTTTTATAGACCTAAAGCAACACTTATCTAAGTTTATTTATAGTTGTCTTTTTCTAATACCTAAAGCAACACCTTATTGAGTTTTTCTTAGGTTCTCTTTTTTTTATATCTAAAGCAATATATTTTTAACTTTATTATATTTATATAAAATTTAAAGAGACAATATTTAAATATTTAAATTTAATTTAATCAATATAAGAAGAGAATGAGCTAATAAAAATATATTGCATATATATGGAAAGGTCTTCCAAATACCAATTAATAACATACTTGCTAAGTTACCAAGTCAAATAAATGATAAACATAAGTAAACAAAATACATGTTTTTCTCATGATGAAATTGAACAAAAATGAAACTAGTTTTTCCATTTGAAACCAAAAAGACTTTGTGCTTCACCATTGTGCCAAGAGTCGCCTTTATCTCTTTAGAAAACTTCATCCAGCCATAAGAAAGTCGCAGTCAAATCTAAATAGACAAAAAAATATAGTCAAAACATTAGCTTAACAACAACATGTGTATTCAAGTGTTACAACAATAGTAACAACTAAAACAACAACCACGACAGCCATAAGACAGCCACCATGACAGCCATTAAACAGCCATAAAATAGCAATCACGACAGCCACAATACAACCATAAAGTAGCAAATAAACCAGCAACCATGACAGCCATAAAACAACCATAAAACAACAACTAAAACAACAACCAAAACAACCATAAAACAACAACTAAAACAAGAAAATTATCGACTAACTTACAATCAATTATGGTTCAAAGTGTTTCTTCTTGATTCTTGTCTTGTATCGCTTCCATGCTCCTTGAACACCCGTCATCACCCATAGCTTTGAGGATTTTGGAAGAATGAACTTTGACTACAAACACATTGATTTCATATCATATGAATAAAAAGATTATAAACATATGACATAAACATAAAAATAAATGGAACTTACATTAATATACTTCCATATGCGTCTTTTGATTTGCTTAGGCACAGCTTTCCAATTAGCGTACATCAAAGTAATAAAATCAGTATTCCTTCCCATTGTTCCAATAAAATTGGTTAATTCCTTCACTCTCTGAGGAGTTAGCCCCACGGCTACTCCACGATCAAAAGTCACTTCCTCCCTTTCTTTCCAAGTTCTTGCATAAATCTTTAGGCATCTTATTTTTTCACGAGTCTTTTTAACCTTTGGTGTTTCTAAATTAAAAAATTGAGAAATAGTACAAACTAAAACAGAAAAACAACCACTATTCATATAGAAAGGGACAGCCATGAATCATATAGAAGTCTTTCGAAATTAAACAAGTATATGCACATGTTACTATTCATATAGAAAAGGAAGCTGTGAATCAAATATGGATTTGTAAACCAAATAATGATAATCAGAAAATGTAAAATAAATAGTAACAAACAAAAGGATATCACTTTCTACATGAACATCTTCCATAACTTGGTCTGCTTCCACATCAAAATTGTCATTTTCATGTTCACCAACATAATCTTTCTCAAGGAGGATATGAAAAATTTCCTCCATCATTTGGGAATGGCCTTGATCTATCATCCTTAGTAATTGAAACTTCAATATGCTTCTCTTCTCTTTCCAAATGAGCTTGATACCTTTTTTACTAGCCTTTTTCTCTTTGAAGTTGCTCCATTTTCTATTATGTTGCTGTATAAAAATATTAAACAGACATAAAACAGCACAATAAGGAGCAAATCAAGTGGTGAAACATAATCACTAATTTCACTTGATGGTAGGGGCTTCTTTAAAACAGTTACATGGGTAGAGACTGAAATAAAGGCCTTCTTACTGGTGGTTCATTGCATGAAGGCACTGGACAATTGTAAGTATAACGCCTGGTCTCATCAACCGCAAATTGCTTCTTTTCGTACCTTAACACAGCTTTTAGAACAGAAACTGCAAGAAAAATATAATAGTGAAAATTTGTTTAACCAGAGTCAAAAAGATGGAACTGAAAAAGCACCAGGAAGATGTTGATCCACATGAAAACTTCAGAAAAATTGAAAGCAATTCCCTAAATTCAGAATTATTGAGAAGCCTCAAAAAGACATCCATTCAGAAATTCAATTTACATACTAAAATTCAGAACAGTCCCAATTCTTCATAAATCAGTTTTGCAATATTTACTACTAATTTATTAATTCTCTCATATACTTTCACCATCACATATTACAAGGTCATATCAATTTCAATATATCTTTTCCAGATTTTCACAATATTTATTTACATAACCAAATTTAATGTTAATAACCTAGCCGCAAGCTATTAACCTAATGAGTTTAGAAGAGACTGTTAAACGTTTGGTTAAAATGAAGTAAAAGAAAATACCATTGTATCATTATATTTGATTCAGAACCATATATACAATCAAGAACACAACTACAGGCACAGCAATATGATTCAAAAGAATAAATAAGGTCTGAATTGTGATATATCTTTTCCTCCAACATGAAATTTGGCCATGAGTTGGAAAAAAGATAATATTATACCGACTTACGTTACATAAATCTTTAGAAGTCCAACAAATATAACAAGAACTATGGACATCAGCATATTTTGCAATTCTGCTAATGTTAGTAGAAATCATGGTTGTATTTTATAATATAAAATTGGATGAACCTTGGAATTTTCAGTCATATTCTAAATCAGGGTGATGATTGATGATATTAGCTGGCTACAATAACCCAAAAGTATGAAACTATAGCCATAGCATTCACCGCAGCAATTTAGAGAATTTTGATAAAAAGAAAAGAAATTGTGAAATCATATAGAGGATGTACCTTAACAGTTTTTGCAGATCCTCATCTTTTTCCCCAGGAAACAACTTTAGAAATCAGAATTAAGATGCACAAAAATTCAGAAAATCCTAAGAAGCAACAATCAGAACCATGAAAATTTCAGAAAATTGAAATAAAACCCTTAAAATCAGAATTATAAAGAAGCCCCAAAAATTAAGATTCAACGCATTCAGAATTCATAATCAAAATAAAATTCAGAACATTCCCAATCATCATTCACAATCAATGCATTCAGAAATTTCATTTCATAGTAAAATTTAGAAGCTTTCTTACCAACCTGATGTTGAAAAAAATCTAAGTAAGAAGCAAAAGATGACTCTATACTTGATATATGCTTTCAATTTTGTTTTATCTAGTTCACGAAGATAAGAAAAAGAGAAAAAGCAATAAGAAAAGTTCATACCAAGTAGTTGCTTGAATTCATCTTCAACTATAGTCAATACTGGTGGTTCATTGCATGAAGGCACTGGACAATTCTAAGTATCACGCCTGGTCTCATCAACCGCAAACTGCTTCTTTCCGTACCTTAACATAGCTTTTAGAATAGAAGCTGCAAGAAAAATATAATAGTGGGAATTTGTTTAACCAGGGTCAAAAAGATAGAACTGAAAAAGCACCAGGAAGATGTTGATCCACATGAAAACTTCAAAAAAATTGAAAGCAAACCCCTAAATTCAGAATTATTGAGAAGCCTCAAAAAGACATGCATTCAGAAATTCGATTTACATACTAAAATCCAGAACAGTCCCAATTCTTCATTCACAATCAATGCATTCAGAATATTCATTCCATAGTAAAATTAAGAAGCTTTCTTACCAATAAGCAGAGGAGGAGGAGGGGGGTTACAGCTGCGTGTAGTATTGCGAGACCTTGCAAAGAGGAGAAGGCGAGACAGGGGAAGAAGTAAAAGCGGGAGAAGGAGAGGGGTTTCTCAAACAAGACCCTGTACGTGGAGCCGAGATAGGAAGAGGGGGAGCCGTGGAGCAGCGTGCGTGGAGGACAGCACCGCGCCGATGCCCGTGGAGGAGAGCACCGCGCCAACACCCGTGGAGGAGAGCACCGCCCCAACACCCGTGGAGGAGAGCACCGCACAGGAGCCCGTGGATGAGAGCAACGTTCCGACGACCATGAAAGGGAGAACCGCGCCTTCGCTGTTTGGAGTGGACAACACTGCGATTGAGAGTTGCGGTCGATGAGGAGGAGAGTCGCGATCGGTGGTGTGATCGTCTGTGTGATAATGTTAGGGTTACAGTATCTGATGAAATGAGGAAGCTAAGTGATGAAGGAATGAAGTGATGAACTGATGAAGAGCATTGTGTCTTTTCTTTACTTTTTTTTTCAAGTTATTTGATTGGAAAATAATTGGTGGAAATATGGAAAATTTCCCTCTAAAATTTGTAACTGTGAATAATTTTAGGCAATTTTTTATAAATGTTATTTATTTAATTTTTTTATAACTTTTATAAAATGTTGTATTTTTATTTAAAAATGTTGTCTTAAATATTTTATATTGTAACATTTTTTTAGTGTTGTTTTAGATATCAAAGACAACAATTTTTGTGGGTGGCCAAAAAATTAGTTATCTTAGCCTTATTCAAAAGTAACACGTCAAAAATATTGTCTTTGCCTATCTAAGGCAACTTTTGTTAAATGTTGCTTCGAATAAGGGTTACCTTAGGCCAAAAATGTTGTAGTGTTTCCATTTTAACTATGCATAAACGCAATGTTTCAATGTTATAGAAGGTAATTAGGATTTAACTACCAATTTCACTGTTACCTCCCCCTTGTTACCTCCCCCTTGTTAAGACCGTCTGGCATCCTGAGTCTCCTTACGTGGACAGTTCCAAGACATATGCCCCAGAAGACCGCACTTGTAACATAAGCCCAAACAAAAACGACACGGCCTATTTGGGTGATAGCTTCCGCACCTCTGACAACTTGACTCACTTGAAGCCTGCCGGCGCCGTCCTCCCTCTTCCCCTCTCCTTTTCTCCCTCCCAGGTCGCAGCTCTCTTTTCCTTCTTCTTTCTCCCTTTTTCTTTCTTTCTTTTCTTTCTTTCTTTCTGAAAGGGGCGACTAGGGTTTCTTTGGGTAAGAAGAAATTGTGTGTGTTTTAGGGTTAGGATTTGTGTATGGAATTGGGAATTTTAGGTTAATTAGGATTTGGTAAATTCTAAATCAAATTAGATTATATTGTATTAATTTTAAAAGCTAATTTAATCCCTCAAAATTACTTTAAAAATATTATTTAATTATAAATTTGCTAATTAGCTTTTAGGTAAGTATTTTAATTTAAAATTAGAGATAATATAATAATTTTATTTGCTTATAAAAATCAAAGTATTAAATTCTAATATCTGAATTATTTAAACTAAATCATATAAAATTCTTATTCTTTTACAACTACTAAACTTTATAATTCAAGTATAGAAAATTATTTAATAATTATAAAATTAAGTAAAATTTCTATTTTAATTATCAAAACTTGATTTAGTTATTTTCAATAAAATAATTTCTAAAAATAAAATCTCTAATAAATAAATAAATTTAAAACCGGCTCATAATAAGATTTTTCAAAAGTTCTAGGTCTTACAGTGATCATGGAAAAGAATTTAAAAATCAAGATTTTGAATTTTTTTGTGATGAATTTGGTACCTCACACAATTTCTCTTGTCCAAAAACACCTCAACAAAATGGTGCTGTGAAAAGAAGAAATAGAAGCTTTCAAGAAATGGCAAGAGCAATGCTTTGTGAAAGTGATATACCAAAATTTTTTTGGGTCGAAACTATTAATACAACATGCTATGTCGTGAATAAAACCATTATTAGAAAATTTTTGAAGAAAACTCCTTATGAGATTTAGAAAGAAACTCCTCACAATCTTAAATAATTTCATGCTTTTTGATGCAAATGCTTCATTTTGAATATAAAAGATAATTTAAAAAATTTTGATCCAAAGAGTTATCAATGTATTTTTATCGGTTACTCTACAACTAGCAAAGCCTATAGAATGTATCACAAATACTCTAGAATTGTTGAAAAAATCATACATGTTACTTTTTGTGATGTTAACTTTGTTTCAAGTATTTGTGAAGATGATGATGTAGGAATTCATGCTGAGAATACCAGAACTGAAGTCCAAGATCATGAAAACTCATAATCATAGCAAGCTACTCTTGAGACTACTGTGATAGATAATTTTGTAGGAGACATTTCTATTTTATCTTCTGCAACTGTTAATCATCTTGGAAACAATAACAACTTTGACATAACTCCCTCTGAATCTATTTCTAAATCTCTCAAACCTCGAGAATAGAGATTTTTGAAGAATTATCTATAAGATTTTATTATTGGAGATTCATCACAAGATATCACAATAAAATCCTCTTGTAGAAGAAGGATGGAATAAAATAATTTAGCATTAATTTCTCAAATTGAGCCTCAAAATATGGATGAATCTCTTTAAGACTGATGCATGTGCATCATTAGTACTTTTCTTTGTTATTTCATATAGAAAGTCAATGAATCTTGCTTGATAATGAAGATCTTTAATATTTAATTTGAATATTAATTTGAGTGCGTTGGTTTCATTTTTTAGGAAAGTGTTAGAAAAGGAGAAGCAAAAGCACAATCAAATGAGCCAGCACAAAACACCCTCTAGAGAATTGGAATTTGGATATTAAAATGGCATTTTACATGTCCTCATTGGCATTCCAAACGCCAATGTTCAAGCACCCAAAGCAAGCATGAAGAGCAACAGTTCTATAAATTTGGATGCTTTTACCAGATTCTAATGGAAAGAAAGTGACTGAAACCAAGTGGATATTTCAAAACAAATTGGGAGAAAATGATAGCATAGCTAGGAACAAGGCCAGATTGGTAGCTCAAGATTATAATCAAGAAGAATGAATTAATTTTGATAAATCTTTTACGCCAATGGCTTGAATAGAAGCAATCAGATTACTCCTAGCCTATGCAGCTCATTGTGGTTTCAAACTCTTTCAAATGAATGTAAAATGTGTATTTTTAAATGGTATAATAGATTGAGAAGTATATGTAGTCCAATCTCCTGATTTTGAAAATAAAGACTTTCAAACTTTCTAAAACTCGTTATGCTTTGAGACAAGCTCCTAGAACTTGGTACGAAAGAATTAGTTCTTTCCATTTGAAAAATAACTTTCAAAAAGGCACATCTTATACTACTTTATTTATTAAAAATTTTAATGATAATTCCATCCTTGTATAATTGATGAAATTATATTTGGATCTGCTGATGAGTTTCTATGTGTTGATTTCAGCAAACTCATGACAAGTGAATTTGATATGAGTATGATGGAAGAACTCATATTCTTCCTTGATCTTCAAATCAAGCAAACTTCTAATGGCACTTTTGTACATCAAAAGAAGTCTGTCAAGGCGTTGGTGAAGAAATTCGGATTGGAAAATGCCAAGCCTACGGGCCACCCAATGCACTCAAATTTAAGGTTAGGAAAGGATGAAAATGAGGAAAATGGGAATGACATAAGATTTAGAGGAATGATTAGCTCTCCATATATCTTACCTCCTCTAGACCCTATATTCTGCAAAGTGTTAGTGTTTGTTCTAGATTCTAATCTCAACCAAAGGAGTCCCACCTTTCAGTATTAAAAAGAATAATTAGATATGTCCATGGTACATCCGATTATGGTTAATGGTATTCAAAGTCTGATGATTTTTTACAGTTGGTTATTGTGATGCAAATTTTGCGGGTCTGAAATTTGCTACTTCTTTGGGAGATCCGTCAATGTGTGGTCAAGTAAGAAGCAAGCCACAATGACTCTATCTACTACCGAGGTTGAGTATATCGCTGCATATTCTTGTTGTTCTCAATGGCTTTGGTTGAAAATTCAATTGGTCAATTATAAATTGAAAGTCAATAATATACCTTTTCTTTGTAATAATATGAGTGCTATAAATATTTTCAAAAATCCTGATTTGTACTCAAGAACAAAGTATATTGAAGTGAGATATCATTCGATTAGAGAGCATGTTCAAAAAGGTAATATTGATATTCAATTTATGAAATCGGAATATCAACTTACTGGTATATTCACTAAGCCATTAGCTGAGGACAAATTCTATAAATTAAGAACTGCTTTAGGAATCATTAGTTCTGAATCTTTGCATTAATTTTACCAATGTTCTTTTTTGAGAATTTTCACTCATAGGTTGTTACGAGATATTTCTGAGTAGATGATGAGTTTTTAAAAATTCGTTAAAGTTGTTATATGATTTTTTTCGAAAAGAGATATGATGTGAGCCAAGCTATTTTTTTATTTTTTGTGGACCCTTGTGTTTCCTTAAAATATTTTTCTGGCCTAAATAATAGTTTCTTTATATGTGTGGGCTTCATTGTTATTTTATCATATATCTATATCTCTTATTTTATCTTTTCTAAAAAACAAAAACAACTTTTTGGTGATTTTTGGTACACTTTTTTCGGATTTTGTCATATTTTTTTCAAACAAGTTCTTCAGGCTTTCTAGTCTTTTTTTTAATATTTATTTTTAAATTTTTTTCAAAACAAGACAAAAGTGCAACTTTTGGTTTTTCATCATACCTTTTACATATTTATTATTATTTTTTTGTTGTCTACGATATTTCTCTTGCGAATCAGAGCTCCATTTAAGGATTTGTCGCTGGCCAATTAATTACTGCATGTACAAAGCGGGATTCGAAGCGTACGAGTGAGTTGAGCACTCAACCAATCCAATGTGGTTACCTTTTACATATTTATTTGACTAACGTTTCACATTCCTCATCACACACTATTACACCATTTCTTTTTTGAAAACTACCACTAGAAGAGGATCATTTTCTTGTAACCCTTGAAATGTCCCAGAATACCTTCGAAAGCTTCCCTCTCATCAAGCACACATTCATATCCGTATACACTCACATTCATCATCTCCTTCTCCTCCAGAACCTAAACCAATGGCTCACATTAAGACCACTGCTCGCCGATCAACTGTTGCTTCTCAGGCTGCAGAGCCCTCTCGACCAAGTGTAGCTAAGGGAAAAAGGCCAATGATCAAAGAAGAACCTCTTTCATCTCCACCTCCTTGCTCCACCTCTCGCCAAACCCCTCATCCCGCCTTTTGTCCTCCCTCTACTCCCTCACAAAGAGGTTACCCTCATTACTTTCTTCGTTCTGTTAGGGAACTAAATTATTTTTATTCCATTGCCTTCAAGTTGCATTTTATTTACCTTTCTCACTCACACTATAAGCCTATCCATTTTTCTTTGTGCATGAACTATGAGTTTTATAAAGTTTTGGTTGTAAACCATTCTCTTTGTTCTTCTTATGTTGTTGATCTTGCTACATTAGCCTGAAACTTTTGTTGAAAATATAGAATTTCTTGACTGGAACCATCTTTTTAACATTAGAAAACTAGTTTATCCTAACTTTGTCGAGAATTTTATGCCAATATATTTTATCATGAAGAAAATGGTCATTCATAGGTCAAAGGCTGTGAAATTAATCTCAACAGAAACATTATAAGTGCAGCTCTTGGTTATGTAGATGTGGGTATCAATGCCTATATATTCAATCATTGGAACGATGATTTAGGTTTATCATATCAAGAAGTCCTAGCTTGTGTATGTGTGAACATTTCTTTGATTGATGGACTTACCCCCTACTCAAATTCTTTGGACCTGTTTATGCTCAATTACACTGTATTTCATGAAAATTAAAATTTTATTTGCTTATCTCATGATGTGTCACGTGTATGACTACATTAAGAGTGATAAAAAAATTCTACTCTTTCTTATGGCATACTTTTAACTTGCATATTTGAATACTTTGGTGTTGATTTGAATAATGAGACCTATAAAAATAAAAACTCTTACTTGAAAAGCTGGGGTGTAGATAAGCAACAAAAAAAAGAAACTACTCGATCTAAAAGAGTAGTAATTGATGAAGAAGATGATTTTAAAGATATTTCTACATCCTCAAGCCAAATGCATCTACTTACTGGTGTTGTAAAGGATGTGCTTCAAGAGTTCATCAACTTGTCCAAGCATCTAATCACCTCAAGCAAGCAAGAGAGAAAGCTTGTTGTCCAAAATGAAAATGCCTTGAGAAAATTCATGGATCGATTTGAGGTACTTCTTAACTATGTGGACAACATGACTGAAGATGAACACATGCCATCTGATCCTGAAGATGAAGAGCCTCTAGGAACTGAGGATGAAGGCTCGAATGTCTAGAGTGTCTCATACTGCTACATTTGTTTTATTTCAACTCCTGTTGACTGACTTTTATTGAGATTGTTTTGTTTTATCCCATGTTTTTCAAATTTTTAGATGACTATAATAACTGTTGTTACTTTGACATTTCTTTAACATTGCTTTATTTCTTAGCCTCTAACAAAATTTTGTGCAGATTTTTTACCTCACTTTTTACTCTCTTTAATGACCAAAGGAGGAGTAAAAGTGATAATAATGGTTATGAGGCTTGGGTTATTAGGATATTGATTTCAATTGATTTCAATTTGTCTTTCTCAATGATATGTTGAACTGATTTAGAAGCTCTAATGTTGCTCTATTGTTTAGTTGAATTGATTAGGTTGTGATCTGTTGCTCTATAAAGTATGGTCACACATTAAGGGGAGCTAGCAACCATCAAGAAAGAAAGTGCGTGCTCATCATGACATTTTGGAATTAAGAGCACATTATAAAGGAATGGTATCATAAAAAAGAAGTCCTCTAATTTTGATCTGTGTCAAATTTTTTAATTATCATCTTTTTAAAATGTTTTTCATCAAGGAAGAGATTGTTGAGTTTAAAAATAATAATTGTTATTGACGATGACAAACATATATATATTTGATTGGGTTAAAAGCCTAAAGATTAATTGATGTATGTTTTATTGTTGCAGGCCCTAGTCAATTTTTGTTTGTGTAGCCCAAATAGAAACAAAGTTTAGCAACATTGTTTATTACATAGATTAAAGCACTTGATGCAAATGGAGCTTTACCATTTTGGGTAAAGAAAATCAAGTTAAAGGTAGTTCACTTTTTATTGGCACCAAAACCATTCATCAAATAAGTATTGGAGGGAAAAGTCAAATAAGGGAGCTAAAGACAAAATCAAATACTAATTTGGTTTAAAAGAAAAGTATTGTAGCTATGTTAACCAAAATGGCAAACAAAATAGTTAATTGAAGCTACTTTGAGATGCTGCAACAATTCGAAAAAGAAGAAAGAAAAATGAATCTTTTTTCTCAGATCAAAATGATGGGTAAAAGATGAAATTTGGAGCCAAAGTTTAAAATCAAGGGTGGTGATGTTGCTAATCCTTAAAAGACATTATCAACTGCAAAAACAACTAGCAAAGACAACAAGAAGAACTCGAGCAACTATGATACTACTGCTGCTATTGCAACATTATCAATTTGCATCCATGCGCCTTTATTATCTCTGCGTATTTGCTCTGATTCTAGGAGAAGAAGATAAACTCTACAGTATCCTTGTACTTAGACCTTGTCCCAAGGACCACTTCAAGCTTTGGAAGCATCACTCCTGAATAAAAGGAGTAACCAGCCAAGAATTAAAGACCAAAGAGCGAGAACTGAAAATCAGAAATTTTCATAACTTTCAAGCTATTCACATCTTCTCCTTCATATTGCTTTATTGAATATTTTCTTTTCTCAGTTTATCTTTCTTTGATTTCTCATAGAAAAAGATATTAAGTGAGATATTTGAAAAAGTCATATGAGAAAAAAGATAAAGAGAATTGAACTTAGAGAAAAAGTCATTAAATATATCAATCTCTTTTGATATATTTTCTGTTTTGTATCATGATCCTGAAAGTTTCTACTTATTAAATTAGGTGAGCACTTAGTGTTTAGAGTTTAGGTTAGAGAATATAGTAGAAACAAGTTTGGTTTGAAGTTTGTGAGTTCCTTAAAAGAATTAGGAACAATTTTAGAAAAAAAATACATTTAGTTAAAAGCTTGCGAATTTTTTGATAGAATTAGAAAAAATCTTAAGGAATTAATGTTTGTAATCTTTAAAAAAAAAAAAAAAAATTCTACTATTGTTATGGTGGTAAGTGAATGTAGATTTTATTGTACAAAAAAACCAAACTAAGATATAATGGTGCAAGATTCTCTTTTCTTCTCTATTTTATTTTGTTCGTTATGAGATAAAATGAACTTATTTTTTGCATAATTGCTAACTCAGATACAGCAGTAACAAAATTTCAATCTATTTTGAAGTTCAAATTTCAAAAACACAAAAGGCGACTCTAGATTTAATCTTCCTTCTCTAGCCTATTGATATCTTCAAGTATTAAAGCATTTTTACCATGTCTATATAAAATAAAATGAAAAGATAAAAAAGAAAAACCCTTAGTTGATGAATGGCAAATTTTGTTTTGTGTCATTGAATGGCATATGCTCATCTGATTGATGAATAGTATGAATGGACGGAAACCTACGCAACAGGGCAGAGCAGTGTCGGGGGTATAAGGTCAAATACCCATAATAACGAAAGGAAAATTAAATTGAAAGATAGAATGAAACTCTGAAGTCTCAACTTGTTCATGCCTTCGACAAAACTCATGATGAGAAGAAGTGAAGACACCCAAATCTATGCAATTGAGATCTTAAGTTCATAGTTCTCTTTATACATCCTGGTCCCAAAAAAAAAAGTATGGCTATATTAGAAATCTCTATAACTATTCTTATTCCGATCAAAATTTTCCTTTTGGTTACAATTTATTATTACAACCAAGGTGTTTAAATTCTCATAAATATATATAGTCCTAAGGTTAAAGGGCAATAATCCCAGTTGAAAACATTTGGTCCCTTGTGTATGGTGAACTTGAGAGTTCCACAGATCTTGAAGCTTCTGATCTACAAAGCTCTTTCCTCTCATCAATCATTATCTGCCTTGAACGGCACTCTGGGCTACAAAATCCTTTCTCTCCTCTGCTCACAAAATAAATAAATAAATAATTAGTCCACCTCCCAAAATTTTATCAACTAATTTCAGTGAACAATAAAATAAAATTTCTGAGAATAAAATTGATTGCCTATTTAGTATTTCAAACCGAATATCTGTTATATATATATTTTTTAATTATTTTTTACAAAAATCTAAAAACAAAAAACACAAACCAAACACAACGTAAAGATTTGGATTCATGTTTTATACCTGTACATGTATATGTCTTTGCCATGGAGTTTCTTTCTGCAAAGGTGACATGAACTGAGAAAATCCGATGTGGGAAACGACGCTTCACCTTCAACAACCAAATTTTGTGTTGGTGGGGTGGTGGTGGTGGTTGTTGTTGTTCTACCAACGCCAAAGTAGTTGTTGTTGTTGTTGTTAATAATCCTGTAACCATGTCTTAGATTCGCACCTTCTTCACCGCCATCATAGTAAACCTTAGTGATGGTCTTGTTATTAGGTATATGATACGTCACATATGTGTAATCTTCGGAGTTTGGAACATCAGTCTCATGATGATCTTGGTGTTGTTTTTCGTTATGAACCGGGATTGGCCTAGACCGGTACCGGTTCATGTTGTTTGGTGTAGTACAAACAGAAACGGCATGTTTTGGCAAAATCTCACTACCTTCTTTGTTATAATTGGATTTGTCAAGTGCCACCACAATTGCTAGGCCAACACCACCAAGGTCATAGCTCTTTAAGCCCTTTGGTGATGATGATTGCATCTTCAAGTTCATGTCCAAAGGGCTTCTTGGACTCCCTATGGTGTCCAAAACTGCGGTGGCGCGGCCTCCGGCGACTAACAACTCCGACAACTTTCCGATCATAATTGGTCTTTTCTCTTCCCTAACATATGTAACAATAATTTCTTTCAATTTTGTAACAAGGATTGTGGGGAGTATGGAGAAGATTAGGGATACATGTGTTTGTGTTTGTGTTACTGTGTTAGTGTTGGTGTTTGTGCCAAAGATTATTATTGTGAAGGAGGAGATTCGTGTTGTCTTTTATAAGACTATGGACTATGGAAAAGCAACCAGAGGGGTCCAAAAATAATTGATGGAGTGGTTGGACTATAGCCCGTGGTTTCATTTGGAATTATGTGGGTGATGATTGCTAGAAAAATCGCTAACAAATTCATTTTTAATGGTTTAAGTGACTGTTTTTTATTTTTCATAATATCTTTTAAATGAAAATTTTATTTAAAAATTTATTATTAGTTAATAAATTATTATATGTACACAATAAAATTTAAAATTTAATATTTATTTAAATAAATGAACAAGCTAATTATTGGATAGAACAAGGTAGCTGTTACTAAAATGTATAAATAATATATGGCTTTTGATTAAAGAAATTGATTATAGCTTTAAACGGATTCATATGCCTTATTATTTTAGTATTTATTTTAGTATTAATGTTGTGTAAGGGTCACTTGTCAGTGGGCCAGTTTCTTGATAAAGTCATTTTCAATGATTGAGACATTGTATTGTAAAACTATTATTTCAAGCTTTAGTATAATATGGGTAAGTACGTAATTGGGTAGTTGGATACTTGATTATATATATAAATAAGCAAAAAAAAATTAAGTTAGACAAAGGAGGTTTCTCAACTGGTGAATATTGAAACAAGGTAAGGTTAACATATGCTAGATTTACCGTTTCATTCAACTCTTTTTTATTTTTTTAACCGGCAATACAAATGTGTCATATGAAAAGACCAAAAAAAAAAAAGAAGGAAATTCTAAGCTGCGAACACACTGTGAACCCGTCGCTTTAATTTTTTTCGGTAGGGGTCACTCTCTTTAATTTAAATTTAATTTATAATACAAACAAAAGTCAGATGTAATGGAAAGCAAATGATACTTTTAAAAAAGCAAAAAGGTAATTGATGAGTTCCTCTTATTTATAACATTACTGAACTATTTGACATCATTTTTATGAATATTTTATAGATGATAAAAAATTATTATATTTATATTTAAGCAGTTAATTAAATTATTTAGCTTCTACCAGAAAAAAAAAATAAAAAATAGCTAATTAAAATTTATACATCCAGATATTAGTAGTAAAACAACAAAAATCAACCAACAAAAAATTTTATATCTAAAAATTCATAAAGTATATATCCAAAATTTAAAAATTTTATCGGATTAAAAAATATTATGAACAACAACAAAAATTATGCATTTAAAATTTATTATATTGGTTGATTTTTATTTATTTATTTTTTCAAAAATAGATTTGTATCTTTTTAAAAAGAGAACACGATTATTTAGTCAAAAACTAAAAATAAAAAAATATTTTTTTTGAAATTAAAAAGTTTTATTTCTCAAAATAAATAAAATGAAAATTATTTTTCAAAATACATTTTTTTACAAGTCAGCAATACAAACTTTGAGGGACAAACAATTTTCTCTTCATGAAGTCACATAAAGATATAAACATATGGCAAAATCAGCAAATAGTAATCAAACCAGCTTAAGATAATAATCAAACATATTTTAAATCATATTATAAAATTTAGTTATAATTAAATATGTTCAAGATATAATTAAATTCATGGGTCTAAATTAAAGTTTAAACTCATGCTTATAATTAAATACTTTTTAAATCATATTTTAAAATTTAATTATAATCAAATATGTTCAAGACATATAATAACTAAACTCAATAATCAAAATCAAAATTTAAACTCATATTATAATCGAATATAATTATACACACTTCAAATCATATTTTAAAATTCAGTTATAATCAAATATTCTCAAAGTAAATAATCAAACTATAAAATTCAAAATAAAGTTTAATTTTCATGTTATAATCATATTATAATTAATAAAACCAAAAAAGTAAGTAAAGAGTACATAAAAATAATAAAATTGTAAAAGAATAATGAAAGAAAAAATGAAAAAATTTTATTGATTGTTGATTGATTGAAAAGTTATAAATTATGAAGCTAAAATTAAGTATACGCTTTTTTTCTTTTATTATTCTTTTATAATTTTATTATTTTTACGTACTCTTTAGATACTTCTGTTTTATTATGGTATCAGAGCTCTTTTTGAGCTACAGAGCTCTTTTTGAGCTATTGAGCTCTGCTGACATCCATGGATAAACCACCCAATTCAGATCTTAAAATCCCTTCAACCTTTTCTCCTACAATGGATCTTATCGGATACGGAAAGATTCAACAGCGAAGGAAGACACCACTCCAGAAGATTTTTTAGCTTTCATTCTCTTTTTTTGGTTTCTTTCATTTTCTTTTGTGATAGTATTGTCAAGAAAGTTTGTTACATCTATTATCGACATGGGTTAAAGTGGAAGAGTGGTTTAATAATAATTGAAAGCAGATATAAGATATAAGATATATAATTAAAAACTGATATATTTTTTTCTAATTTATTATTTTAAATTTAGTCTAATATAATTGTTTGTGATTTTTTACTTAAATTATATTTTTTTTACTAATCTAAAATGAGAAATTTAAAAATGTCAATTTGAAAAACACATTATTTTTTAGAAACCAACATATTTAAATTAGTACTAAAAAAAAGTACATAAAAAATTTAGATTAAATTATATATCGAATTAAACTGATTTAAATTAAAAAAGGAAGAAAAATGAGTTTGTACATGTTGAAATTCTATGATGAGAAAGAACACAATAATTATGCCAACTTCTAAAGATTGAAAAATGTATGGAGTTCATGGATCGGATCCAATCCGTGGTGTTTATCCGAATCCGATCCGAAAATGGCGGATATGGTCAAATCTACGCACTAATAGTCAGATTGTAGATTTTGTGTTGGTATCCGCGTATCTACAAAATAAAGAAATAAATAAGTAAATATTTTTTTATATTTTATTTCAACTAATAATTATCATATATGTTGTATTATTTTAATTTATTATTTAAGAAAAATATGTTTAATATTATTTTAAGAGTACACATATTTAAAAGAATAGAAAAATAAATTTTATTGATATTTTTTAATAAAAATAAGCTTTAAAAAGATTTTTGTATTTTGCGAATACATCTGATATGGGATCCGATGATTTAAGTGCTGATCGGATCGAAGTTTTAGTCATATCCGATCCGATCTGATCCGCGTTCACCCCTAGAAAAATGAGAAGTTACTAAATTGAAAGAAATGTGAGCTTGATGAGAGACATATAAAATAGAAAAAAATGGGGAGAGATAACTGTGATAATTTATAATTATTGGCACTCCTAGAAATTAAAAGATGAAAAGTTTTTTTTTTTGAAGGAAAAAGCTCAACACGACAAGGTGGAGTATATAAAATAATAAAGAACAACCCGACAACTCTAGTTGTGACAACCCCTAGTTATCTTCGGCATTGCCATCAACAACCATAGGGTTCACCACCACTCTACTCATCGGAGAGCAAGAAGGATCTACTAATAATATCCACCACACGTGAGCTTTGATTCCTGAAGATTTTATCATTCCGTTCTAGCCAAACTGTCCAGATAATAGCAAAGAAGCCAATCACCCACCTCCTCCTTTCACCTCTTCTTGCTGCAGCATCCGTCTAGCTTTCAAAGTATTATTCGAGTGTACCAAGAATGGTCCATTTTCTTCCAAGAGCAAATAGCCAAGCACACCACACCTGCCAGGAAATCTCACAACCAGCAAACAAATGAAAAGCAGACTCCACAGACTTACCACATAAGACACATGTACGATCATTTGGGTTAATTACACCTAGTCTACACAGTCTGTCCTTAGTATTCACCCTCCCCACCAACACAAACCAAGAGAATAACTCGATCCTTGGTGGAACAAAACCCTTCCAAATTGCACTTGTGAAGCTATAGCTTGTTATTTCCTCCAGGAGAACTGCTTCCTGCAACACCTGCACAAATGAGTTAGTCAAATAAATACCAGATCTATCCAATTTTCAGACCACTCTGTCCTCCCTCTCAGATGTTAGCTGAACAGACTGTAAAACCTAATGGAGTTGGTTTATTAGTGCCTACTCCCACTAAAAAAGCTCTCTTCTTCATTGAAAATTCCATATCCACTCTAGCCCATCCCAAAATCCGCAATCCCCAATAACAGAACCTTTGAGGTTTGAGACCGAGAAAAGCCTTGGAAACAACTCTTTAAGAACACCGTGAGGTAACCAGATATCCTCCCAGAACTGTACTGTTCTACCATTCCCTACATCCATATACAAACCCCTGATCATTTTTTCTCTCATATGTGGCTCACTGATTTGTAACTAGCAAATATCCTTCCAAGAACACCCTTGTAGGTACAGGCTGACCACACAACATCTCATTCGGATTCAAGTTATTACAGGAGCAGACGACTTTCTTCCACAGGGGACAATCCTCTTTCGAGAACCTCCACCACCACTTATAGAGCAAAGCTGTATTCCGAATTAATGCGTCTCCAATTCCCAAACCACCTGCCTTTTTGGAGCCATCACCACTTCCCATTTTACTAGTGGTATCCCATTTCTCCCATTCTCTTTACTCCACAAGAAGTGCCTTTGGAGTGAGATCAACTTCTCCGTTACCGCCTTCGGCATCTTGTATAGGCTAAGATAGCAGATAGGCAAACTATTCAGAACAGACTTAATAAAAACTAGCTTACCCGCTTTGTTTAGGGTCTTTGCTTTCCACAGACTTAACTTGTCTTCCACCTTATCAATCACCGGTTTCCAAGTCTTCACAAGCCTCGGGTTTGCTCCAAGAGAAATGCCAAGATATCGGACTGGTAAAGACTCCTCCTTGCATCCCAGCAACTGACACATCTTCCGCGCCCAATGCCGATCACTGTTAACTGGAATGAAGCTAGACTTCTCAAAATTGATACTCAACCTGGACATCAGCTCAAAGCAATATAACAATCGCTTGTAGTTCCTGATAGTCTCTTCCTCAGTAGGACAGAAGAGAATGGTATCATCTGCAAACTGTAAGTGCGACAGCTCAATGTTATCCCTTCCAACCAAAAGTGGATAGATGCTGCCGTTCCTCACTGCCTCCCTGATCATCCTATGTAGCACATCAACAACTAGCACAAACAGAAACGACGATAAAGGGTCTCCTTGTCGTAGTCCTCTTTCCATCTTGAAAGGCTTAGTGGGGGACCCATTTATCAGAACCGACATAGACACAGAGTAGACACACTCATTAATCCACCCCCTCCATATATGGTCGAAGCCCATCTTCTGCAAAAAAACAATATCCACAAAGCTCCATTTGACCCGGTCGTTTGCCTTTTGAAAATCAAGTTTAATAATCACGACACTCTTCTTCCTAGCCTTCAGCCACTACACAGTTTCACAGGGTATCAATGCCCCATCATGAATTTTTCTGCCCTTTACAAACGTACTCTGTGTCTCTCCTACTAACCCTGGCATGACCTTCCTCATTCTTTGAACCAATACATTAGATATGACCTTATACACACAACCCACCATACTAATCGGCCTGAGGTCTTTTATTTCTTTAGCCCCAACAAACTTCAGCGCCAGCGCCACCCAAGTGATATTCGAATCTCTAGGTAACCTCGAAGACCGAAAAAAATCCAAGACTGCTCCAATAAACTCCTACCCAACTTCTTCCCAACACTTCTTGATGAAATTCATATTATATCCGTCACTTCCTGGTGCTTTTGTTGACTCGCAATCCCATACTTCCTCTTTTATATCTTCAACAGATGGCATCAACTCCACTTCTATTGTCTCTTCCACATCTATCTGCATTACTAACCCATCCCGAAAGCCTATGTTAGGTGACACCTCCTGTTGGTACAAGTCCTTGTAGAAATCTCTTATAGCCACCTTATTCCTGGCTTGATTCCTCACTACTCTTCCATGAATCATTAAAGTATCAATCCAGTTGTTCCTCCTTCAAGCTGAGGCTAAATTATGAAAGTACCGAGTATTTTTGTTCATCTCCTTTGCATGCCTGGATCTTGACATCTGCTTCCAATGTACCTCCTTCCTGATATATCACCTCTTACAAGAGCTGACCAGTGCCTTCCTTCTTGCTTCCAAGGTTCCATCATGCACTCCATTACTGACCATATCATCTACTTTCTTGATCTCCTCCTCAAACTTTTTAATCCTCATGTTCATAGACCCAAAATTCTCTCTATGCCATCTGCCCAAAGGAATCGTCATGGCCTTTAACTTGTCCAGGAACCGCACCTCCCCTAGGCTTCTCCACTCCTCTTTCACCATCCTCAAGAACCCTTCATGAGTGAACCATGAATCAAGACTTCGAAAAGGTCTCGGCCCCCTTCCGACCCTTGCAGCTTCCATCACCACTGGGAAATGATCTGATAACCCTCTTGGACCACCTCGTAGCCTTGTATCAGGAAACTCTTCTAGCCATTCCAAAGTAACCAACATTCTATCAATGCGGCTACAAGATTGGCCCCTGAACCAGGTAAACAGGCGGTTAGATAAGTCTAAGTCCACTAGTTCCATATCCTGAATCCAAGATTTAAAGTCCGCTGCCGACCCCGTCAAAGTAGTAGCCCCTTTTCGTTCTTCCACTTTAACGACCTCATTAAAGTCTCCCATAAAGCAAAAAGGTACTTGACATAACCCAGATAAAAAACTCAGCTCTTCCCACACAACTAACTTTTCATTCCTAGTATGCGCACCATACACTAAACAAATAGCACAATGAAAACTACGATTGGTCAGCTCCCCTTCCACACACAACCATCTATCTCCTTTATAACAGTTGCCTATCTTAAAAATCGTTTCATCCCACATCAACAATAGACCGCCTGAAGCACCTTCCGCCCCGACATACTCCCATCCTACCGCATCATTTCCCCACAGTTGCACAACATCAAATTTAGTTACTACCTCTCTTTTAGTTTCTACCAGGCCTAGCATATGTATATTAAAATTTCGCCTAAAGGTTTTCACCATATTCAATTTTCCAACTCCCGCCAACCCTCTAACATTCCAAGAGCTAAAAATCATTTAAAACCAGCTATACACACCTTACTCCGATTTTTTGGGCGACTTCTTCTAGCTTTTTCCTTTTGCTTTGCTTGCCTTTTCTTCCGAGCTATTGCCTCATTCTGTGCCTACAGTACTGCCATAATATCATCTTCCTCGTTGTACTAAACCGCTCCAGATTCAACTGCCAGGTCCCAAGCCTTCCTGTTCTCTTGCATGTCATTCTCACGTTTATTTTCGGACTCTTCCGTGCCAGTATCACTGTCAGCATCCAGTGTTGCATCCCTCAGGTCCTCTGGCTCTCCCTTTGCACCATCCTCCTTTACCTCCGCCGTTACTGCCAAACCGTCCGGTCCTTTAACCGGTCGAACCCTTTTCGAACATTTTTTGTACGGACCGCACAACCTATCCTTATCCCCTCCCCTGCCAAATCACAACCCGTTCCCCCTTCTACATGTCGACGAGCTCAAGAGGACCCACCAACCCAGATGAGACCTCCCCTCTCAGCCTCGCCATCTCCAAGCCACCGTCAATACGTTGCGTCCCTACCATACTCGACCCATCAGATTCATCACCGTACCTTACTACGTCATTCAATTCGTGCCGCGCTCCATTCGCAGCTGTACTTTCCCTGTACATACTGCTGATCTCAGTCCCAGAAGCCCTACAATCACTTCCATAGTCCCAGGATAAGGTTCGACCCGAATCTTCTTCTGCAATATTAGGTAGCAATCCTACACCGGCAGCCGTTGTCTCTTTAAATCCCTTGATTGTTGTCTTTGCCGTTTTAGAATTCAAAAATTCGGTACTCCATTCATTCAAAATCTTTGGGGATATTACCATTCTGTCCTCATGCTGTTCTTCATCCCTTGTCATCATGACAACCATCTCCACCTCTACTTTCCGTCCCACTACCTGCACGTGACTACATTCCCAGCTTGCGCTGCCGAGCATGGGTCCACGATTGCCGGTCACGACCTCCTTCAACATACAACCCGGTAAGGCCCAAGCATTACTTTCCGCCCCCTTAATCACCACATCAAACCCAGTCGTGCTTACAACGAAATGGATTCTTTCACTAATGGCGTCAAGCCAAAACGTATCAATCAGCACACGCCCCACGCTAAATGACATAAGAGAAATTGTCGCAGCATCACATGACACCACCTCACCCCACTGTTCACCAATCATACGGAACGTAGCGTCTGACCAAACATGTAGAGGGACCCCAACGCACTCCAGCAAAATTCTTCTCTTATCACATCGTTCAGCCTCATTCCATCATCTAACACTACTGAAGAACGTTAAAAGGCCATCCAGTTTCAGAGCAAGAGCCTCTTCCATACTACGAAGGCTATCGAAAACTAATAAAGCTTTATACGTCACCATCTCGCAAATCTTTATCACGTTAGGCCAATTCATCCGAGCTGTTGCAGTCAACAAATAAAAATTTATGGCAGAAATTGTCATCCCAATAATACTCCTATTTAGCCAATCCAAATTAGTGGTATCCGCATAGACCCGAATTTCCTTTACTGATAAGTCCCCTACATGATTACAAGCATTAGCGTCGTTCACAAGATAATAATGTTTGCTACCAATAATTCCACGAGTAGCCTCCCTAATATCTACGCGCCTCCTTTCATATACTTGTTCTTCATTTTGTTCGAGAGATTTTCCATCATTAGCCTTACCCGCATTCCTCCTTGTACCTCTGGTGTCTACCGCAGTCTTCCCCTTGGAGGTATCCCTCCTGTACTTAGCCTTCCTTACAAAAATCCCCTTCCCTCGTAGCAGCATGGAATTCATTTCTAAGATCGTTTTCAGCGCCCCTCCCTTCATAGTGTATCTGATGAACGCAAAAAGGTATACATCATCATTTCTCATTTTTCTTGAGAGATAGATGTCATTGATCCTCCCCGTCCATGAAACAACTGAAACAATTCCTGCTTCGATATATACGGTGAAAGAATCTAGTTCCAATCTAACATACTCTTCTCGGTTCCAAACCCTAAGATCCTTGATTTGAGGTTGTAGTTGACGAGCCCTACTCCGGCCGGTGTTTCCCCAATTTCCTCTCTCGCTCTCTCTCATACTATGTACTATGTACTCTTTATGTACTCCTAAAACTAAACCATGTACTCTCTCTCTTTCAAATCCTTTCTCTTACCACAAATATTGTCTTCAGAATCATTAAGGTTGCGTTTGTTTAGCAGAGACAGGACACTGAGACAGAGACATTGAGACACATAATCGTATTTTGCAAAGAAGACATGGACAGAGACAATGTGTCCAAAGACACTGAATTAATGTATTTTGTGTCCATCATGACAGGAAGGATACGGAGACACTAACAAAGGATACAACTTATTTTTTATTTTTTCTTTCATTATTCTTGTTAATTTTTCATAATTATGTTTTTTATTGTTATATTTTTCATCTCAAATTTTTTTAATGAAAAAAATGAAAATAAATTAAATTTTCATAATTTGTTTTAGTTTATCACCAAATAAAATACAAGAACACAAAATTTTGTATATCTGTACATCAGTGTCTTGTCTTGTCCTGTTCTCCGTGTCTTGTCTTATCCTGTTGTTAGAAACAAACGTAACCTAAAAAATGAAAAGTTACTAGATTGAAAGAATCATGAGATTGATAGAGATAAATTGATACCGATCAATAAAACAAAAAAGAGTAAAGAGAGATACCGCTTATTTTAAAAAAAATGGAGATAAATAGAAATCACTTGTTTTTTAGTACTTATTGCTCAAATGTATTCTTTCATTTAATCTCTTTCACCAACTTTTTTTATTTTTTAGTACTAATTGGATTAAAACAATTCAAATTTGAAACGTTGCATAAAATTAAATTATATTAAATATGTAATATAATTATTTTAAGATATTAGTAATTGCATGTTAAAAAATTACATTAATTTAAAAAATAAAAATTAAATTGATATTATTTTAATTGTAATTTTTTTTATAATAATAAATATAGAGCAATGCTAGGGGCCAGCAACATTTGTGATTGGTAGCTATCAACTAGCTATCAATGATAATTTGATGGTGTGAGATTTCATACAATGACTCACATTTTTCTGCTGGTTACATGCTGGCCAAAATGCAATAAAATTGCTGGCCCCCTAGACTTTTCCATAAATATATCTTGTTTACACAGTAAACGAAATATATATTTTTTAAGGGTAAGCTACAAAAAATGCATCCAAATTTCGAATAATTTTGTCGCTAACAAAAATGCACTCAAATTTTGTTATCGACAAAATTCAAATTTTGTTATTAAAAAAAATGGTTTCAAATAATTTAAAAACGCGACAAAAATGTCTAATATTAAATATGTATTTTCAAAAAATGCTTTAGAAATTGAATTTTAATACGATTTTTTGCAAGCATAATAAGATATTTTTATCTTTATTTGATAATTTTTTTACTAAATATATATTTTTTGTTAACAACCAATAATACTTTTAAAAAATCACACAAAAATATATTACGCTATAAAGCCAAATAAAATTGTGACTTATTTTATTTACATTTTAAAGGAAATACATTCATAATTATTTCATTTTCACTATAAACGAGATAAATAATATTACATAAATTAATAAATACCTCCCAAATTATATATATTAATAAATAAAATATTTAATTTATTTATATAAAAAAATTAGCCTCTGGATTAGTTATATCTTATTATATATTTTTCTTGAATTATTGTAACTTAGTTATCAAATATTCTAAATAAATGTAATATGAAAAATGTTGAAGGTAAGTAAATTTAAAAAATCAGTTGGAATTATAAATGAAATCATTTAAGAAAAATATATTATCAAATCATACAAATTTATAAAAATCACTAATAAAAGTGAGTTGACATAATTTGTAAAGGATGAACTTATTTTACAAAAACATAATTCAAAATATTTTGGTCTACAAATAGAGTACTTTAATACTTCGTGTGCATATTAGGTGAGATAACTAACTCGGAATTTTAAAATTTTTAATGTTTAAAGTAAGAATCGAACATTTGATAAATTAGTAAATGGTGGACGAATTCCTCTTAACCACTCTTCAAATTTCTCATAATATACTTTAAAAAGAAAAATTCATTTTTTACTGTTTTTTAATATTTTTCCTCTTTAATTTGTTACGCAAACTTTTTTATTTTTGTAAAAAAGTAAAAAAAAAAAGAAAAAAGAGCACATTCTGGGTATGTATTCATTGTAGCCTTGTAGGGCCTGGTTGTCTCCAAAGAAAGATTCCTGGAATTGTGAATCGTTGGATGAAGAAAACGTGTCATAGGTCTAAGTAATTTGGATTGGCAATGATTGATTTATGAGCCACGAAACAAACACAAAACATAGAGCCCACTGAATTGGAGACTGCATTACCATAGCCTTCGTTTTTCCATGAAAATGACGTCGTTCATAGCCCCACTCCCATATCTATTTGTCGTTACACTACCAGATTGCAATTATATGCCTCAAGTTATTAATTTTATGACAAGATGTACTCATTTATCATTTTCTTTTATTTTTTCTTTTTCATTTTACGAGAAAAAAAAACCATTTCGATTAGCTGGATCTATCTGAGCTTTTCATTTTAGGTTTATTGCACAATTATAAACAATTATAAATTATTAGTCCTCTAGCTCTCTATTCATCCTAATAATGAGAATAATAATAATAATAATTCTCTATTTCCCACCGCTATTTCACTTTTGCTTTTCTGCTAAAGATAGTTGTTCGAACTAAATTGGGTGATCGAATATTGCAAGTACCACAATATGTATGAACATTCTATAAATGATTGTTAAATAAAAAATATATTAATTTATTGATTTATTTACTTATTAATTGAACTGATAAAATTAATTTTATATAAATAAAAAATATAAAATAATTAAAAATTTAAAATTAAAATTAAAAATATATTTTTATTAATATTTTAAAAATAATTAAATTTTAACAAATTATAATTAACAAGTTATTATCTAATTATTATTACATAAGTATATAAAATTATAATTTTTTTATAATAAAAATTTTTTAATTTTATTTTTATATTGAAGTATTTTATATTTATTATATTATTATATACTATAGTATTTATTAAAAAATAATATTAATAAATAACATATAATCATATCTTAAAAGAATAATTATATTGTAATTAATAAAAATATTTGATATTTTTTATTTATATATATTTAATAATATTTTTATTAATAATTATGAATAATAAAAAATATAATTTATTTAAATATAAGTGAGTATAAAATTAAAATAATATCTAAAAAGTTATTGTGCAATTTTACTATACAATTCGGAAAAGTCTCGAAGATACTACAACTACACTCCATTCTGAATTTTTCTTGTCGATGTTTACAGTGAGATATGTCACACTGAAAAGCTTTCACCTCCTAAGCCCATCAAACACAAAAAGGTTGGAAGTCAGACAAAATATTGCAAGTACCACAAGATGTATGGGCATTCTATAAATGATTATTATGACTTAAAGAATGTCATAGAAAAACTGACCACGGAAGGTCAGCTAGAAAGGTACCTGGTTGAGGGGTCGGACAACCAAAAAAAGAGAAAAAAAAAGATGATGATGACGGAGGACGGCAAGATCGATCCCCACAAACTCCTGAAAGGCACATACACATGATAAATGAAACTAAATTCTCACGTAAAAGACATCTTAAAGAAGTATACCAAATTGGAAAAGACAACAGAGTTTTCGATTTACCCACAATTTCGTTCACCAAAGAAGATGCACAAGGGGTGACATCTGGTCACAATGAACCAGTAGTAATAACAATGATCCTTACTAATGTAAATCTGCATAGAACTTTGGTGGACCAAGGAGAGTTCGGCGGACATACTATTTAAGCCCGCTTTTGACAAGCTCGAGCTGGAAGAAAAGGATTTGAAGGCGTATTCGGACAACCTTTTTGGTTTGGAGGACACACCAACCTGACCTCTTGGATTCATCTCATTAAACACCACCTTTGGTAAAGGCACGAGGTCAAGAACGCTAAGCATTGATTACATTGTGGTCGACGTCATGTCCGCTTATAATGCCTTAATAGGTCGGACCACTTTAAACCGACTAGCTACGGTTGTCTCTACACCCCACCTATGCATGATGGCAAACCCATAAAATTAGTGAATAATTAGCTAATAAATTAATTATTAATCAAATAAATTAGAAAATATAATTTTATGGTTTAGTAAGGTAGAACTAATTAAAATAAGAATTTTGACACTAATTTTAACAAATTTGGCTCAAGATTGGGCCGAACGGGCCAAATCGAAACCGTATGGGCCCAAAGCCCAAACTAATCCATTAAATTTCCAAGAGCTCAGTTCTCTTTCCCTTTTCCAAATGAGAATCACGCTGGGAAACTTTGGGGATGAAGGAGAAAAAACCTAACCCTTGTTTTGATTTCAAATTGTCATAACTTTTAATTCGGATCTCCGATTATCGCATCGTTTGCAGCCATGTGACCACCGCAACAAGCTCTACAAAACCCGCTAAACAATTTAGTCGGTAGGTCACATTGTATCACTCAGATGCTTCTCTTATAATTTCAAAAATTCTTGAGCCTTGGTGTTGAAATTTCGTTAAATCATTATCTTTAGGAGCAAATTAATCTTAAGATATTGTTGGGTCTTGCTCTAATTTCACGTTGGTAAGGTGAGACAACTCCAACTCTTGTGAAAATATTTGATATAGTGAAACCCATATTAATTGAGTGATGTTTAGTTAGAATTAGATTGAGTTGTGGGTTATTTGAAGCATGTTGTTGGAGTTTGTGATGTTAAAAGCTTGAGGTTGGATTATTGTTGCTAAAAATTTTGTTTGGAGTACATTTTTGGAGCTTTGGGTATTAGAGAGAAATTGGGCAAGGTATGGTCTTGGTTTTTCGTATTTAATATATAATGTCTCGTGAAAACATAGGCTAGATGACCATAGGATAGGTTGGAATGTATGTTTATGCTAATGATAGTGGCCTTGATGAAAATTGATAAATTGTGATGATTTATTATGGATAATTGTGAATACGAATGTTGATAAGTTGAGAATTGATGTTTGATGACAAATTATTTGAATTTGAAGGAAAAAATGGTATTTGAGTGGTTAGTTATGATATAAGGGTAGATATGTATATTATTGAATGTTTGATGTTGGATTATTGACAGAAAAAAGTGAATTGAATTGTGAATGTTGATTGTTGAAGTTGAAGTGTGATGTTTATAATGATATATATAATGAGCTAAGTATATGTTGATTGGGATGTGGAAGGTTGACTTGATTGAGAAGGTTGAGGTAAGGGTGTGATAGATTTTGGAGCTATGATATGGTATGTGTTGATGTTGATTATGAGCATAGAAAGTTGGTTTTGAATGATGAGTTGATGAAAAAAGAGGTTAGAGCATTTTTGTGAAAATCTAATTTTCTGCCAAACTTCGGCAAGCCATAACTCGGCTTCTGAACCCCCAAATTGTTTCAATTTCATATGAAAATTGGGTTCGTGAATTTTACGCCGTTCGAAGAACAGATAAAAAATGTTTTAAAAGGAGAAAGTTATGCGCGTCGAAAGTTCGGTATGTAAAACTGAAATTCTGCAGACTTAGCCACTTTTTATAGATCTGCAATGCATGCGTATGCAAACCCCTCCAAAATCGGATGGACGTTTCTATTTGGCATTCATGCATACGCGGACGAGGTAATGCGTACGTGTTATGGCAAATTGCACTCCCACGCGTACGCGTGACCCCTGTGTTTCAGCAAAGTAAATTTTATGTTTAAAATTTAATTTTGAACTTCTAAACCTCTATTTTTACTTATTTAGACCCTAAATATTATTTTTAAGAAAAGAAAAGAAATTAAGTTGTGAAGAGGGAGTACTCGGAGGTGAGGAAAAGCTTAGGACATTTTAAGTTATGAATGTGGAGTGTTAACTAAACGAAAGAAGGATTGATAATGATAATGACATTGAGTAGGGAGGATGATTGAATTTGAATGAATTAAACGATAATGAGGTATATAGAAGGACGAGGAAGAGGGATTGATATTGAGGTATGATATATGAATGAATTGGAATGATAATGAAAATGAACCTGAATTTGATTGTGATATGCCTCCGGATAAGATGCAATGGTGTTATCCATTTGATCCGGATAAGAGGAGAGAAGACCGGGTAAGAGGCGGTGGCGTTGTCCACTCGCTCCGGGTATAAGTTGAGACACCGGGTAAGATGTAGTAGAGTTATCCACTTGCTCCAGGTAAGAGTTAATAAGCTGGGTAAGATGCAGTGGTGTTATTCACTTGCTCTGGAAAAATTTGAGGTTTCAGGTAAGATGCAAGGGCTGTGTTCTGTCGCTGCTTACTCCGGGTCGAAAACTGTAACACCACCTGGGTAAGAGGCAGGGTGAAGTTGTCCCCTGCTTCAGGTACGCGGGTAAGATGCAAGGGTTGCGACGTTGTCCCACTTACTCCGTGTTTGGTGTTCTATCCAATGTTAGCTACCGGACATGTCGAGTTTGGCTTTATAACCGACATATGAGACTCATCAGTAGTAGGACAGGTATGCATCATGTGCACATGTTTGATTTGCTTGTTTGTGCATTGTCTTGGCTTGCTTAATTGTTTATTCATGTTAATTGCTAACTGCCTACTTGTTATATGAGCTTTCTGTATGTGCTTAACTTGTTTGTTTGTTTGCCTGTGGTTTCACCAGAGTTGGAGGATTGGAGGAAAGGTGGAGGAGTGAGGGTTTTGATTAGGTTTTGATCAAGTTTAGCACCTTAGAGAAGTACCCCCCAGTTATGGCTTTCGTCTTTAAATCTTTAACTTTTATAATCTGGGTATCAGCATTCTAGGATTGTCTCTGGCTTTTCTGGGACCTTATTTATTATATATGTGGGTACCTTAACCATACTGAGAACCCCGGTTCTCATCCCATACAATATTGTTATTTTTCAGATGTAGGTTGACAAGCACCACTCTGTATTCTGGAGACTCTAATGAAGCGAATAACTCTTAGGACTCAGGGGCGTATTTTGTTTATATTTATATATGTATATAGATTCTCCACCTTGTATTTTATTTTTGTCCCTCTTAGAGATGACTCGGAGAAACAGGTTATCATTTTTTCCGCTTTGGGTCATTTTTGGATTCTCATGTATATATATATATAGGTTTGTATGCTCTGTCCAGTTTTAACTCTGTGTGGTAGGGTGTACACATGAAGTTTCCAACTGCAGAAGAAATCGCTACCATAAAGGGAAACCAGAAGCTAGCAAGAAAGTGTTACAATGAAAGCCTTAATTTAATAGGCAGTACAAGTGGTAAAGAAGTCAATACTATTGATCTCGGCGGTGTCTGAATTTAGGAAGAGCTACGTGCCCAACCTGAAGGAAAGACAAAAAAAGTACAATACTATTGGTTCGACAGCTTGCCACCAAGGTCGATCACATGCTTCAATGACCTTGCTAAGAAGTTCCTAGCGATGTTCTCCATCCAGAAGGACAAAATCAAGCACGCTCCAAGCTTGCTAGGGATTAAACAAGGAAATCGGAAAAACCACCGCAGTTACATAGAAAGATTCAATAAAGCATGCCTGGACATGCAAAGTCTTCCAACAGAAGCAGCCATCATGGGTCTCATCAATGGCTGCTTACAAGAAAATAAACTCAGAGCATATCCTAATAGCCTATTCGGGCTCGGAGATGCCCCAATCCAACCACTTGGGTACATCCCGCTGCACACAACCTTCAGGAAAGGAACACGGTCTAGAACGTTAGGTATAGACTACATTGCAGTCGAGGTGAGCACTGCATATAATGCCTTCATAGGTCGGACAACGCTAAATCAGCTCGCTGCGATGGTCTCCACTCCACACCTATACATGAAGTTCCCCACTCCAGAAGGGATCGCCACCATAAAAGGAGACCAAAAACTCGTGCGACGCTATTACAACGAAAGTCTGAACCTTAAAGGCGACTCCAGAGGAAGAGAAACTAACACTATTGAACTCGGGGGAATCAGAGCTCGTGAAATATTTCGACCTCAGCCAGAAGGTGAGACCGAAGAAGTTCAGATCGGGGATACTCAAGACAAAATAACAAACATAGGAGCAAACCTAAACAAAGACTTAAAGAAACTACTGACAGAGTTTTTAAGAAAGAACTCCGACCTGTTCGCATGGAAGGCCACAGACATGCCCAGTATTGATCCCGGACTAATGTGCCATAGATTGTCAGTATATCCCAGATCTCGACCAGTACAACAGAAGCGTAGGAAGCTCGGCCTAGAGAGATCACAAGCAGTAGAGGAACAGGTACAAGCTTTGCTAAAGGCTGGGTTCATAAGGGAGGTAAAGTACCCATTATGGCTAGCCAATGTAGTATTGGTCAAGAAGTCAAATGGGAAGTGGCAAATGTGCACTAATTACACCGACTTCAACAAAGCCTGCCAAAAAGATCCCTACCCACTCCCGAACATAGACACACTAGTCGACACTTCATCGGGATATAAGTACCTCTTCTTTATGGACGCTTTCTCGGGATACAATCAAATCCCGATGTATCAAACCGACCAGGAGAAAACTTCGTTCCTAACCCTAAGAGAAAACTACTGCTACGTAGTCATGCCCTTTGGACTCAAGAACGCAAGGGCTACATACCAAAGATTGATGAACAAAGTTTTCGCCAATCACGTCGGGAAGCTGATGGAGGTTTATGTAGATGACATGCTGGTAAAGACACAAAGAGAGGAAACGTTATTATCCGACCTCACTGAAGTGTTCAACACCATAAGAAAGCATGGGATGAGACTTAACCCCGCAAAGTGCACTTTTGCAGTAGAAGATGGCAAATTTTTGGGCTGCATGCTCACCCAAAGGGGAATTGAAGCAAACCCGGATAAATGCCAGGCCATACTTAGCATGAAAAGCCCGACCTGTGTCAAAGAGGTCCAGCAGCTCAACGGAAGACTAGCGGCTCTGTCTAGATTCCTAGCTGGATCGACCTTAAGATCTCTTCCTTTCTACGCAACACTAAGAAAAGGAAAGAGGTTTGAATGGACCCCATAATGTGAACAAGAGCTAATCCTATACCTCGCTGTAGAAAGTCGGGCGATAGCATCAGCACTAGTCAGAGAAGATGAAAATGGGCAACAACCTATCTACTTCTTCAGTAAGGCTCTACAAGGGATTGAACTAAACTATCAAAAGATAGAAAAGTTCACCTATGCCTTTATACTTACTTCCCGACGACTCTGACTATACTTTCAGGCCCATACCATCAAAATACAGACCAACCAACCTATAAAAAGTATTCTACAGAAAACAGACTTGGCAGGAAGAATCCTACAATGGGTAGTCGAGTTGTTCGAGTTTGATCTCAAGTATGAAGCTCAGACAACCATCAAGTCCCAATACCTGGCCGACTTCATTGCAGAATACACTGACACTCCAGACACTCCCCACTAGTTGGAACCTCTACATTGACGGTTCATCAAATAAAGCCGGAAGTAGAGCCAGAGTAATCCTAGAAAGTAATCAAGGAACTCAACTCGAGCTCTCCTTAAATTTTGAGTTTCCTGCCTCAAATAACCAAGCCAAGTACGAAGCCCTACTGGCAGGTTTGAAGCTGGCTAGGGAGGTCGGCGCATAAAACCTTACCATTTTTAGTGACTCACAGGTAGTCACCTTGCAAATAGAAGGGAGCTACCAGGCTAAGGATCCCACCATGAAGAAATACCTAGACAAGACCAGATATCAACTCGGAAAATTCATGGGATATGAGATTCGACATATACCTCGGGAACAAAATGCCCGAGCTAATGTACTTTCGAAACTAGCCAGCACCAAACTCGGGAGCGGAGCAACAATAGAAGCCTCATCCAAGAAACACTACAAAATTTGTCAACCTCGGAAGAAAAAAAGGTCTTAAGCATATCAGACCAGGACCAAGGGTGGATGACTTCCATAATCAGCTATCTCAAGTCTGAAACACTCCCCGCAGATAAAAAGAAGGTAAAAAGGCTAGTACGAGAAGCTCAGTACTACACCATAGTGCACGACGTCCTATATAGGAGAGGAATCTCTATACCCCTCCTAAAATGCGTCCCGACCTCCCCTACAAGGGAAGTTTGAGAGAAAATCCATAGTGGCATGTGCGGCAACCATCTCGGGACACGAGTTCTTTCCAAAAAGGTACTCCGAGCTATTTTTACTGGCCGACCTTGCAAAAGGACGCAACAGAGTTCGTCAAAACATGTGCCCCCTGCCAGAAGCATGCCAACTTTCATATCGCACCACCCGAGGAACTCATCTGCGTCACTTCACCCTGGCCATTTGCAAAGTGGGGGCTCGACCTCCTCGGACCATTCCCGCCAGGGATCATGGCAAGTTAAGTTCCTCATTGTAGGAATAGACTATTTCACAAAATAGAATGAGGCAGAACCATTAGCCACTGCCACCGCCCAGAGAAGTCAGAAGTTCCTATATAGAAACATTATCACAAGGTTTGGGGCCTCATGCTCCATCACCTCAAACAATGGCACTCAATTCACCGACACGGGCTTCAAAAACCTGGTAGCTAATTTAAAAATCAAACACTAGTTCACCTCTGTAGAACATCCACAAGCTAATGGACAGGCGGAAGCCGCCAACAAAGTCATATTAGCCAGGATAAAACGGAGACTACAGGATGTTAAGGGATCTTGGGCCGAAGAGCTCCCTCAAGTCCTATGGGCATATCGGACGACGGCACATTCCACTACTGGAGGGTCGCCCTTCCGACTTGCCTATAGAATGAAGGCAACGATCCCCGTAGAGATGGAAGAAGGATCCTCCAGAGTGATCCTCTACAATGAATATACCAACTTCCAAGCTCAAAGGGAAGAGCTTGACCTACTTCCAGAAGTCCGAGAAAGAGTTCGGATTAGAGAGGAAGTGCTAAAACATGGAATGGCTTTAAGGTATAATCAGAAGGTAATCTGGTGCGGTATTTTACAACCCACAAACTAACCGGCAAGTGCACCGGGTCGTACCAAGTAATACCTTACGTGAGTAAGGGTCGATCCCATGAGGATTGATGGATTAAGCAACACTAGTGTTTGATAGGCTTAGTTAGACAAACAGAAAATAGTGTTTGGAAGTTTAAAAGCATTAACAGTAAATTTGGAATATTAAAGACAGACAGATAAATAAGTTGGGAATAAAATATGGAGAAAATAGTTAAGGCTTCAGAGTTATCTATTTTTCCGGATTAATTTTCTTACTAACTATTTTAATCATGCAAGATTTAATTCATGGCAAACTATATGTGACTAGACCCTAATTCCTTAGACCTTCCTAGTCTCCTCTAAAATTCATTAACTGCCAATTCCTTGGTCAATTAATTCCAATTAGAGGGTGATAATTAATTTATAGTTTATATGCCACAAAAATCCTAATTATCAAAAAATAAGGGGATTATATGTTACGTATTCTGTTACATACAAACAATTAGAAATTTAAGATAATATGTTTTCAAGCTGTTGTTCAAGTAAAGAGCTTTTCCAAGTTTTACAAGAACTCAATTAGAACATGGGTCATACTTCCGTTCAACCCAAATTCATAAAATAAAGAATGAAAACAAATTATTGAAATATAAATCAAAACATGGATTAAATTAGAAAGATCAAACGAATCAATCCATACAAATAGACAGAGCTCCTAACCTTAACAATGAAGGATTAGTTGCTCATGGTTCAGAGAAAAAAACTAGGATTCTGGTAAAATGTCCTGTGTTCCTATCTGATGGCATATAAATTCCTATTTATAACTAATCCTAATAAATTTAAAATCTAATTATATAAAATTAAAAATAATATCTTTTCCTAAAAATAAGATTTGAATTTAAATTCGAATTAATTAACAAGTCTTCAGCTGATGGGTGGAGACCACTTGATTTGTCCATTCTGTAGCTTCTAATATGTGTTTTCTGGGCTGGAAACTGGGTCAAAACAGCCCAGAAATCGCCCCCAGCATTTTTCTGCACGTGGCGCATGTCACGCGTACGCGTCGCTGGTTTTCTTCGCAAGTCACGCGGACGCGTCAATCACACGGACGTGTCGCTGAGCAAATCTTCAATTCACGCGTGCGCGTCAGTCACGCGCACGCGTCGTCATGGATACCTCCAATTCACGCGCACACGTCAGGCACGCGTGCGCGTCGCTCCTCGCAGCCATCTCCTTTGATTCTTGTGCTGCAGAAACTCCATCAAATCTAGCCGAATGCTACCTAAAATAAACAGTATTGCACAAAACTCAAAATAGCATCCATAGTGGCTAAAATATAATTAATTCTTGATTAAACTCAACAAATTAGATGCAAATTCACTAGGAAAAGATAGAAATGATGCTCATGCATCACAACACCAAACTTGAACTGTTGCTTGTCCTCAAGCAACCAAAACTATCATAGGCTTAGGATGTGAATTTGCATGAGAATGAGAGTTCGATTAAGCTCATGTCTCTTTTTATAGTGGGGTTTATAACTGTAATCCTGGATAGGTTTGGTATCTCACTCTCCTTTGAATCAGGAGGATGTCAATTATTCGGAATTAGAATCCGGATAATATTATGAATTCTCTAATCTTTACATTTCAGTTTAATCCTTGAGCACAACAAAATTTACTTTAATTTATTTTTCTTTGGTGCTTTGCACCTTGAGCCTAGCCGTGACTTTAAATGTTTTGTCTCAAGTTTTTCTTGACACAGAAACACCACAAGCACTTAACTGGGGAACTCTCTTTGAGTTCTGATTTTTCTTTCAGTTACTCCCAGACAGTGGTGCTCAAAGCCTTTGGCATACTCTGTTAAACGCACTTGGTCTCGACTCTAAGTGTTCTGTCTCAATGATTACTTGACACACTCACACCACAAGCATATGACTAGGAAAATAACTCTTTGAGCTCTTAATCGTGTCTGACCTCTCTAATCATTGATGCTCAAAGCCTTGGACCTTGCTTTTATTATTATTTATTTATTTATATATTTTTTTCTTTTGCTGTTTCTTTTACTTCAAGGATTAAATTTTTGTTTATTTCAGAGAAGTCATAATAATTATCTAAATTCCTGTTCCTTATACATCAACATCCCTTGATTCAAATTCAAATACGCACTGTTCATATCATGCATTCAGAATTATAGAAAATACCACCACATCTAAGTAAATAAGACTATTCTTCAATATAAACTCACTTTCTCATGCAATACATCACTTCTATTTTTATTTGAATTCAAGCTCAGTGGGTAATACATGAGACATCTTTTTAGAATTAAAGCAATTAAGAGAAAGCTAAACTAGTCCTAGGATTCTAACTAATAAAGGATCATGCAACAAACAAAGCAAAATAGCAGAAAACCGGAACATAACAAAGAAAAAGAGGGGAGGAATAAAAATGAAAGGAACTCAACCACCTTAGTTATCCTAGCGGTCGCTTTATTCTTCAGGTTGTGCTCCTTAGTAAAGATGATTCGCCTCCCTTTTGGTGCCATGGGAATAAGCAAAAAATCCTTAAGCGAAGCATCAACACCAAACTTAAAGGTTTGCTTGTCCTCAAGCAAAGAAGAACTGAAAATAAAAACAAATAGTAAGAGGAAAGAAGAATATAAAGATAAAAGAACAAGAGAGAATTAGGATTGGGAGAGAAAGAAAGAAAAGTGAAAACTGTGCGGTGAAGGCGACGCGTACGCGTGCAGCACGCGTACGCGTGGGTCACAAATTTTCTTAATGATGCGTTAGCATCAGGCACGCATTCGCGTGCCTTGGGTTTTGTGCGATTAGCACGAAGCTAGCCGCGCACACGCACAACTCTCTGTTCGCGTCACTTGGGAACCAAGAATTTAATACCACGCGTGCGCGTCATGCACGCGAACGCATGAGGGACCATTTTTGCAAATGACGCGCACGCGTCAGGGATGCGTACGCGTGAGTAAATTTGTGCCTCTAGCACGCTTCCAGTCCCAAGCCAGCATAACTCTCTGCCCAAACACTCATTTACGTCGATTTTGCAAGTCACGTGTACGCGCCAATGACGCGCACGTGTGGATGGCGATAAGTGCAAACGACACGCACGCATGGAGTACGCGTACGCGCGGTCATGTTAGTGCGCCAAGCATGGGTTCAGCGCCACTCCAGCGCAACTCTCTATTAATTTTGTTTTTCACACACACATGATTGACGCGTTCGCGTCAGTGACGCTTGCGCGTCGTGTGCGCTTTTTTTTAGCTTGAGGTGGTCGGTTCCTGGAATAACATAGCTACATGATCAGAAAATTAGTAAAAACTTAATAAATATAAAATAAATAAGAAAACTACTACAATGAAAAAAATAGCTAAGGTTACAAAATTATCAGGTTGCCTCCCGACAAGCGCTTCTTTATCGTCACTAGCTTGAGAGTCAGCTCCTCTAAGGAGGAGGATCATACGGGCTCAGCTCTTCACCCCTTACTTTGAACTTCTTTCCTGTGTCTCCATAACGTAGCTCAAATGCTCCAGAGAGAGGATTCTAATTACTGTATAAACCCATGTTGGATTGCTAGTCAACACCACCTTCATTCCTGGGGAGAAACCTTCAGTGGGGATCTTTTTGTTTCTCCATCCTCTGGGTACTTTCTTCTTTTTGGGAACCTCCTCCTTGGTAGATGATGCATTCCCAACACCAAACTTAGGTTTGATGTCAGGAGGAATTTTATTGATTGTTACCAAGGGAGATTTGAGCTGCAAATTCTACTGTGTATCATTAGGAGGTTTTTGAAGGGTTGGATCAATAAGCTCAGTCTGCATGCACCTCTCTTCTTCACCTGCTGAATGTACATCCTTGAAAACATGGAAAACTAGTTGCTCATCATGCACTCTAAGCAGTAATTCACCCACTTCTACATCAATCAGAGCTCTTCCAGTGGCTAGGAATGGTCTTCTTATAATTATAGAGGAATTCTCATCCTCCCCCGTGTCAAGAATCACAAAGTCTGCTCAGAGGAAGAACTTACCCACTTTAACCAAGATATTCTCCACTAATCCGTATGCAGGCTTCATAGATTTGTCTTCCATCTGTAATGCTATCTTTGTGGGTTGTGCCTCTTGAATTTGCAGCTTCTTCATCACAGATAAGGGCATTAGATTTATGCTTCCCCCCAGATTACATAGGGCTTTCTCAAAGGTTGTGCTCCCAATGGTGCATGGAATTTGAAAGCTCCCTAGATCTGGCATCTTCCTTGACAAGTTATTCTGAATTACAACACTACATTCCTTAGTCAGGACTACTGTCTCATCTCCTTTTAAACGCTTTTTCTTTGACAACAGCTCCTTCATGAACTTGACATAGATAGGCATTTGCTCCAAAACCTCAGCAAAAGAAATATTGATTTGTAACTTTCTAAAGACTTCCAAGAACTTTGAAAACTGCTTGTCCTTAGTATCCTTTTGAAGTCTCTGAGAATACGACATCTTAGGCTTGTACTCAGGAGCCTTTGGCAGTGTAGGATAAGTGTCAAGAGAGTCTGGGAATGGGTTGTCCACACGCTTTGGAGGGGCGTGCTCTACTTCTTCCTTCTTCTCCTTTGGAGCTTCTTTTACAACTAACTCTTCATTGACCTTGGTCTTAGAGCCAACTACTTTACCACTTCTCAGTTGAATAACCTTGCAATCTTTTTCAACTGGCTCCTCATCAACTTGTGATTCCATACTTGCCACTTGTCCACTTATCAAGGTGATAGCCTTGCATTCCTCTCTTGGATTTGGAATTGTGTTACCAGGAAGGCTATTAGTGGTCCTCTGATCAATTTCATTAACTCTGGTGGCTATTTGACCCATCCGAGTCTCCAAATTCTTGATTGATACTCTGGTTTCCTATGCAAAACTCTTAATCATTTCCCAATTAGAATTTTCTTGGGATTTATAATTTTCTTGTGGAGGTGGTTGTTGTTGATGAGATTGAAATTGGCGGTTATTGTAATTATTCTGTTGGAAGCCGTCCTGAGAATTATTGTTGAAGTTTGAGGTCTCTGAGGTTGGTCTCTCCACCCAAAATTTGGGTGATTTCTCCATCCTTGGTTGTAGGTCTGAGAATAGGGATCATTATTGGGATTTCTAGGAACACTCCCCATGTAATTGACCTGTTCAGAAGAGGGTTGAGCATAATCATAATTATCATTTTGCATAAAGTTACCTGCCATGTCATAAGAGACCTCTTGAGATGGATTTTGGGTGTTGATAGCTGAGAATTGCATGCCACCCATGTGTTGAGTAAGTAGATTTATTTGCTGAGACATAAGCTTGTTCTGAGCAAGAATAGCATTAAGAGCTTCTACTTCTATGACACCCTTCTTCTGAGGAGCCTTAGAGTTCACAGAATTCCTGTTAGAGGAGTATAAATATTGGTTGCTAGCAACCAATTCAATAAGCTCAATAGTCTCCTCCGGTGTATTCTTATTGTGCAATGAACCTCCTGCAGAATTATCTAAGCACATCTTGGATATTTCACCCAAGCCTTCATAAAAGATATCTAGTTAAGTCCATTTGGAGAACATGTCTGGAGTGCATTACCTAATCAGTAGCTTGTATCTCTCCCGAGCTTCATACAGAGTCTCACCATCCTTCTGCCTGAAGGTCTGAACCTCCACCCTAAGCTTAGTCAGCTTCTTTGGTGGGAAAAATTTAGTGAGAAACTCAGTAACCACCTTGTTCCAAGTATCCAAACTCTCCTTGGATTAAGAGTCTAGCCATAGCTTTGCTCCATCCCTCAAAGCAAACGGGAAGAGCATGAGTTTGTACACATCTGGGTTTACTCCATTTGTCTTCACAGTATCACAAATTTACAGAAAACTAGAAATAAATTGATTTGGGTCTTCGTGGGGAAGACCGTGATACTGGCAGTTTTATTGTACCAAGGTGACTAATTGTGGCTTCAACTCAAAGTTGTTCGCAGCTATAGGAGGCACCACGATGCTTTTTCTGTACAGATCTGTAGTGGGAGCAGAGAAAGAGCCAAGTACTCTCCTTTGTTGTTCATTCTCATTCGGGTTTGCAGCATTGGAATTATCAGTATTATTCGGATCCATAGTGGATTATGTAGCCTTGTAAAGTCTTGCTTGTTGTAAACGCCGCCTGAAAGTCCTTTTAGGTTCAGGATCAAAGTCTAAGAGATGTTCTTTGTCTCTGTTCCTGCGCATAAACAAACAGAAAACAAGAAAGGATGGGAATCTCTACGTCAGAGTGCAGAGAATTCCCAGTGAGGTAACCTGTGTAAATAGATAAAAATATTGAATAAAATAAATAAATAAATAGAAAAAAATAATAAATAGGTAACACCAAACTTAATTTCAGAAATTAAGAAAAATATTCGGACAAAGGCACATTCCACTACCGGAGAGTCGCCCTTCCGACTTGCCTATGGAAAGAAGGCAATGATCCCCGTAGAGATGGAAGAAGGATCCTCCAGAGTGATCCTCTACAACGAAGATACCAACTCCCAAGCTCAAAGAAAAGAGCTTGACCTACTTCCAGAAGTCTGAGAAAGAGTTCGGATTAGAGAGGAAGTGCTAAAACGTCGAATGGCTTTAAGGTATAATCAGAAGGTAATCTGGTACGGTATTTTACAACCCACAAACTAACCGGCAAGTGCACCGGATCGTACCAAGTAATACCTTACGTGAGTAAGGGTTGATCCCACGAGGATTGATGGATTAAGCAACAATAGTGTTTGATAGGCTTAGTTAGACAAACAAAAAATAGTGTTTGAAAGTTTAAAAGCATTAACAGTAAATTTGGAATATTAAAAACAGGCAGATAAATAAGTTGGGTATAAAATATAGAGAAAATAGTTAAGGCTTCAGAGTTATCTATTTTTCCGGATTAATTTTTCTTACTAACTATTTTAATCATGCAAGATTTAATTCATGGCAAACTATATGTGACTAGACCCTGATTCCTTAGACCTTCCTAGTCTCCTCTAAAATTCATTAACTGCCAATTCCTTGGTCAATTAATTCCAATTAGAGGGTGATAATCAATTTCTAGTTTATATGCCACAAAAATCCTAATTATCCAAAAATAAGGGGATTATATGTCACGTATCCTGTTAAATACAAACAATTAGAAATTTAGGATAATATGTTTTCAAGCTGTTGTTCAAGTAAAGAGATTTTCCAAGTTTTACAAGAACTCAATTAGAACATGGGTCATACTTCCGTTCCACCCAAATTCAAAAAATAAAGAATGAAAACAAATTATTGAAATATAAATCAAAACATGGATTAAATTAGAAAGATCAAACGAATCAATCCATACAAATAGACAGAGCTCCTAACCTTAACAATGAAGGATTAGTTGCTCATGGTTCAGAGAAGAAAACTAGGATTCTGGTAAAATGTACTGTGTTTCTATCTGATGGCATCTAAATTCCTATTTATAACTAATCCTAATAAATTTAAAATCTAATTATCTAAAATTAAAAATAATATCTTTGCCTAAAAATTAGATTTGAATTTAAATTCGAATTAATTAACAAGTCTTCAGCTGATGGGTGGGGACCACTTGATTTGTTCATTCTGCAGCTTCTAATCTGTGTTTTCTGGGTTGGAAACTAGGTTAAAACAGCCCAGAAATCGCCCCCAACGTTTTTCTGCACGTGGCGCATGTCACGCGTACGCGTCAGTCACGCGTACACGTCGCTGGTCTTCTTCGCAAGTCACGCGGACGCGTCGGTCACGCGGATGCGTCGCTGAGCAAATCTTCAATTCAAGCGTGCGCGTGAGCGATACGTCCAATTCACGCGCACGCGTCAGGCACGCGTGCGCGTCGCTCCTCGCTGCCATCTCCTTTGATTTTTGTGCTGCAGAAACTCCATCAAATCTAGCGGAATGTTACCTAAAATAAACAGTATTGCACAAAACTCAAAATAGCATCCATAGTAGCTAAAATATAATTAATTCTTGATTAAACTCAACAAATTAGATGCAAATTCACTAGGAAAATATAGAAAAGATGCTCACGCATCATAATCCAGCGAAGCTTTGCCACCAACGATATCATCTTAATCCGAAATGATATCGGAGCAGGTCGGTCAGGAGAAGGAAAGCTAGCAGCCATCTGGAAAGGGCCATACCGAGTTACAGAAGTACTAGGAAAAAGCTATTATAGGGTGTCCGACCTCGAAGGGCGGGAGCTACCTAGGTCATGGCATGCCTGTAACCTAAGAAGGTACTATAGCTAGAAAATAGTAAAGATCTTAGGTCAAGGCGCACTCTTTTTCCTAAAAAGATTTTTTAATGAGGCGCCAGGCCGAGATCCAAAAAACTACCCGACCTAGAAGGGTAAGCACTCACATGTACACACTTTTATTTATATTTTTATCTTATTATTATTTGAATGAAAGTTATCGATTCTCTAAAAGTTTCCTACCAAGACGCATTAATTTACTCTCATAAAACACAAAATTCATCGCCCGATTAAAAGAGGTTGGCAAGGTGAAGCGATAGAAGCAAGTTAATGCAAGAAGTTATAAAAAGTAACCCAGAAAAAGTGACCTGACGAGGTCTAACTGAAAATGGAATTTCTAAAAATAACTTAAGAAGGCCCGACAGAGAAGTCAGACCAATGAAAGGATCACTGAAAAGGGACAAAAACATCTCACAAAGGCCAAAGAAAGGTTAAAAAACAAGGGCCCGAAGTGCTCAGCTAAAAAGGTACAAGCCCTGAAAAAGATTTTACTTAAAGCAAGAGCACGATTTCAAAAACGGAGCTAAAAAGCCATCCAAATAAACTATAAAGAAAAGGTTTTCCATCGGAACACTACTTAAAAAATTGTTGGAATACGACTAAAAGTCCGGATAGCGAAGGCATATAGGTCGACATCAGCTAAGAAAAGGCGCGATCCAAAGAGACAAATACGACCTTGAAAAAGAGAACAAGTAAAGGTCTAAAAGGTTGAAAAGCCTAGGGCCGAAGTGCCTAGTTAAAAGGGTACAAAACTCCTGAAAGGAGATACTACTCAAAAGGCAAAAGCATAATCTCAAAACAAGGCTAAAAAAGTCGTCCAAACAAACCAAAAAGGTTTTATACCTAAAGTTATTGGAACTCAACTAAGAAGCCCGGATCGCAAGCTGCAAGAAAGATGTAACCAAAACAAAGGTTATCAACACGACCAGAAAAGGCGTAATCCAAAGGAGGTCGAATCCCGTAAAAACAAACACTGTCTCAAAAGGTGTCAAGTTAGGAAATCCCAAAACATCTATATCCTAAGGCATAAGAGCTTATAAAAGGATCACATCCCAAAAACATGCAAGGGCTAAAATCCAAAGGCATCTCAAAAAGTTATTTCAGCATATCAAGCAAAACACAAAGGTTAAAACATTAAAGGCTCGAGGGCTGCCCAAAGGCAACCCAAGAGTTGAAGAGTGTTTTTGATTAAAAAGCAAAAGTTGCTAAGAAGCAACTAAGTGTCAAAGCAAAGTCATTCACAAAAAAGCTATATAATCATAAGGTCCACAGGTCGGACAAGTGAAATATCAAGGCAAGATATAAAAGAGAATATTATAAAGGATCCAAGTTCGCTCCAGAAGCTACATCCTTAGGAGAGGGGGAATGGTCGAGATTGGGGAGGCATTGACAACTCCATCCAGCCCATTCAGAATCTCCGGGTCAGGCTCGGGCTCAGAAGGGACCACCTCGGCAGAAGTAGCTGCAGTAGCTGAAGCTGTAGAAGCCTTAGCAGGTGGCACAAGGGGAGGAACCTCATCATCATCATCTGGGGCAAGCACAATCCTGCCATCCTCCACTATGTTGTCCATACGGAATAAAGAGAGGTCGACGTCGGGAGCAAGAACCCAGACTTGGGCCTTCAGATTTTCATACATGTCGGTTATGCCGCTCACCATATGGCCTTGAAGCTTGGCGTAGTCATCCTGCGTAGATTGAAGTCTCTCCCTAGTCTCCAAGAGTTCGCCATATGTGCAGGTATAAATCTCTTTGGACTTCTTGGCCATCTCCTCGACCAGATTGGCAGTTGCTTTGGTTGCAGTAGCCCGAGCCTTCTCCCTCTCTACATCCATTTCCAATTTAACAACCTTGACATCCAGCTCGTCCTTCAGACCCTTTATCCTGTTGTATTCAGCCTTGGCCTCCTCCATAAAGGCCTTGGTAGCACAGACCGGGGACTCCTGGACAATTCGAGATAAGGCCGCACTAAGATTGGCCATCCGAATACTGTTGCTTGATATAAAATCAAGATGGTGGAAGATCAACACGTTGTCCAGAGGAGCTTTCCCATGAGGAGCAATCAACTTTGTGGCGAAGGCAACACCATCAAACTCTTGGTCATTCAGATCATAAGTCCTGACAATTTTTTGCTTCTTGGGAGGAGGACCAGCCGCAGTAGGAGAGGAGGTCGCACCGGAGGTCACCACTAGGGGTGGCAAAACGGGTCGAGCCCGTCGGGCCGATCCGCTGAACCCGCTCAAAAAGGCGGGTCGGGCTAAGATTTGGAGCCCGCCAAATTAAAAAAACCCGCCAAACCCGCACCGCCAAATTGGCGGGTTTTGGCAGGGCGGGGCGGGCCGGTCCGCCGGGCCAGATATTTTTATTTTTATTTTTTTTTATAAAATTTTTAAACTTTTTTTTCATTTTTTGTTTTTATTCTTCTTTTAGTTATTAACTTTATTTTTTTTATTTTATAATTTCGTATATATGCTCAAATTATGTGACTTATTTTTTTAAATAAAGATGATTTTATTGACAAATATTATTTTGAACAATTTTATTGAAGTTAAAAATAAAATAAAAAATAGTAAAAATATTATATTATAATTTGACTATTTTTTATTTGCATTTGATTTTTTTAATTATTATTTTTTGGTTAATTTTAATGAATTTTATTTTTCAAAAAAAAAAAGGAGTCAAGCGGGCTAGCCCGCTAACCCGCCAATCCGCCATAAAGCGGGGCGGGCTAGCATTTTGAACCCATTTTAGTTGGCGGGGCGGGCCGGTCCACCCCGTTTATAGGGCGGGCCGGTCCACCCCGTTTATAGGGCGGGCCTAGGCGGGGCGGGGCGGGTTGGGGCGGGCCGGCCCGCTTTGCCACCCCTAGTCACCACGGGCAGATCCGTATAAACCGTCCAAAACTTGAGGGGTTGGAATGATTTTCCTCGGCCCCTCAGAGGCAGTTGCGAAGACCCCTCCCCCGAAGTCTTCTTTGACAAGTTCTAGACAGCCACTACCTTCTTTGCTTTGCTAAAGATTTTCATCGAATCTGAAGAGGACACCATCTATAAAAAAAAGCCAAGAAAATAGTTACACAGCAAAAAAGGACAAGATCACAAATAATAAAAGAAAACCTTCTCTATGAAAAAAGAAGTCGGATACTATCTAGTTCGGTATGGAGGAGGGAAGGATCTCTTAGATATCTCTTTGTATCCAGATGAGGAGGCTTCCTCCAATGCTCCTCTAAAACACCCAAAGAAGCTAGTTCTACTTCATCTAAACTTTCCCAAGGATACTTGAGAACTGCTGCATCTTTTGCCACCATAAAGGAAAGGTCGACTCATCATTTTCATCCAGAAAGAAAGAGCAAGCACCCTCAACAGCTTGGACTTTAAAGTAGAAGTTCTTAAAGTCACGAAAAGAGTTTTCAAACATGGAAAACACTTTCTTCCCCTGGGTAGCTTGGAATGAGATCCAAGAAACCTTCTTCTTGGCCACCCCAGGTTTGATCAACACAAACAAGTAAAGAAAAAGGGACAAGGTAGGTCAGACACCCAGCTCTTGGCACTGTAATTGAAAAATCTTCATAAAGGCCCAAGAGTTCGGATGAAGTTGTGAAGGGGCCACGTTACAGTTCCACAAGAGTTCAGTTTCAATGGCAGTAAAAGGAAGGGTAATAGCTAGTTGGCTAAAGAAATAGTCATAGGCGTAAAAGAAAGGACGCTCTGTCCGATCTAAGGGAGGGAAGCTAACTCTCTCCTCAGGGTCGGGCGACACCAGTTCATAGTTCTTTTCATCTTCTCTATGCTCACAAATCCTATGAAATCTCCTAAGCTTCTCACAGTATTCTGGGTCGGCTACAGTAACACACATCAGGACTATGGAATCTAATCAATTAGCTATACCAGCAGGGACCTTGTGGACATCTCGACAATATTCTTATGAGAAGACATATAGCAACTACACCTACATCAAGAAAATAAAAAGGGTCACTACCAAACAACTCAGACAGAAACAAAAAAGGAAAAAACACCAACAAGCAAGAGGTATGGTAGCAAAAGGGCGCCCTGGGAATCACAAAAAGGTAAGAAATCAACACCAAGAGCCCAAGGGCACCCTTTGGAGGCAACAACACAAAACACAGAAAAAGAAATGCCACAAAAACCAAAACCCTAGACCTCTCAAACAAGAGTAAACATCAGAAGTAGTGATAGAAACCTACGCGCTTGCGTTTCTAAAGCAATAGAAATAAAAAGATCGCAAAGAAACAAAGGAATACAAAATTCACAAGAAAGCTTCAACCTTTTTCAAAAGAAGCTCAGCAAAGATCAAAACTTTGTATAAAAAGAAAACATGCAAGAGTAAAGCACAAAGAAGGACGACAAATAAAACACGAAAAGGCATGAAGCAAAGCACCAACCTGCAAAAGAAGATGAAAGAGCAAGCAGCAAGTCACGAACGATCTCCACTAAAAGATGGAAACTCTGAAAATCCAAGAAAGGAACAATCTTGGAGGGTTAGGGCAATCAGAAGATGAATGAAAGGTAGTTTCTTTAACTGAGCAAATGAAACAGATGAAAGCAAGAAACTGAAAACGAAAGTCTAACCCTTTTTCTTTCAATTTCAAATTAAGCAAGGGAATAGAATAGCAAAAGGAATTAAAAGCCCCGTTAAGACGCTTTACAAGCGCTCGCATAAATCCAAAACTGATGCGCCGCATTTAAAGAAAAAATGCATCACGTTTTGAAAGACACTTCGAAATAGGAGCAGATCGGACGCAATGCTTGAACACGACTTCCTTAAAGGGTCGAAGCCTAAAAGCACGACCTCAAGGGGAAGATCGAAGCTCAAGCAGGGGACACTGTTTATATCCTGGACCGAGCTGTACGGTCCAGGTTGGACGAGGACAAAACAGCGGACCTCTTGAAAGGTTGTTTGTCACCGACCTCTTCCTAAAGAGCTCGGCCAAATCGCTATAGAGGCCTAAGCAGCCCAAAGCAGAGGATCACAGCCCACCTGAAGGCGGCTGGCCAAAAGATAAGTGATCTCACCCATAAAAAGATAAGATAAGATAACTAACTTATCTCAAGGAAGGTCACTCCACACTACTATAATTACACTGGACCACTCAAGTATAACTCATACTCCAATTCTACACAAAAAACCTGCTTAAAGCCCGTGCTGACTTAAGCTTCAGAGTCTTTTGCAGATACCACCACCCTCCGGTGATCAAGGACCAGCAGCACCTCAAGCTCCAACAAGTCGGACACGACAACTCCGATCACACCAGAAGATCTTGTCCGAGATCGACCTCATCATTTCAGGTAACCCTTGGAACATTTTGGTTACTCAACGATTCAGATTTTAGTCCACTTAACCAAATACATTCCTACCTTGACCCTAACCCCATTACAACCCTTAAAAGACCTCTTAATATGTGTATTTGTGCATTAAATTTTTGTTGATTGGTAGAAGAAGAGCAAGTCTTAGAAAGCAAGATTAGTAGAGAACTGAGAGAATCGAACCTCAAACACTTGAGTTATTAGAGTGTATACACTTCTGGTGAGGGTTCGAAGCTCGATTCTTTGTTCTCGGCTTTCATGAGCTATCTTCTCTTACAAGTCTATTTGTACTTCATTTTATGATTTGAATTAGTAGAATCTAGTTTATATTTGCTTTTGGAAGATTTATTTAGTTTTAACCAAGTAGGTAACAATATTTTGTATTTAGTTGCATTCATATAAATAGGTTGCATTTAATAAATTCTACCATTCCTCTTCATCTCCTTTATAGCTTCTCTTGAGCTTAGCATGAGGACATGCAAATATTTAAGTGTGGGGAGATTGATAAACCACTATTTTACGGTTTATTTTGTATTGAATTGAGCGGACTTTATCCATTATTCCCACACTTATTCATACAATTTGCATGTTTTACATTTCCCTTCCTAATTTTGTGCTATGATTGAAAACATGTTATTTTAATCCTCTCTTATTACCATTCGATGCCGGGATGTGTTTTTGAAGTGTTTTCAGATTTTTAGGGCATGAATGGCTTAAAGGATGATGATGAAGCATGTTAAAGTGGAAGAAATACAAGAAACTATAGAGTTGAGAAGCGAGGAGCGGCACGCATGCATGGCCGATGCGTGCGCATGACTAGGAACGTCGTTCAGCGACGCGTACGCGTGAATGATACGTACGCGTGACCTTGCGCATAGTTTAGCGACGCGTACGCGTTGCTAACGCGTAGCCGTGACGTGAATCACGTGCTTCAGTAAAGCGAATTTTCTGGGGCGATTTTTGGGCTGTTTTTGACCCAGTTTCAAGCCCGAAAATACAGATTAGAGGCTGCAGAGTGAAGCTAGAAAGGGGAATCAATTATTAAACATTTAATGCAATTTATGTTTTCATGTTTATGATTGCTTTCTTTAATTTGTTGTTATTGTTTCCTCTTGCAATTGTTAGCCTTAGATTTTACTATGTCTTGTTAGTTTTCTATGGTTTTGTTTTGTGCCTTCCAAGTGTTTGATAAATTGCTTGAGTGGATTTTAAATTAGATTTTTGTATTCTTAGCTTGTGTTGAGTAATTTAGAGACTCTTGAATTGTCAAAGTCTCTTGTTGGTTGGTGATTGAAAGTTGCTAGTTGGCTTGAGCTTCACTAACTCTAGTCTTTGATTAGGACTTGTGAACTCAAGTCGATTTATACACTTGACTTTTCTTTAATTGTTAGAGGTTAACTAAGTGAGAGAAATTTGCAATTATCATCATAATTGACAATGATAATGAGGATAGGAATTCTGATTCTCAACCCTTGCTAGGACTTTTCTTTGTTGTTGGTTTATTTTCTTGTTATTTACATTCCTTGCTTATTAAACTCAAAACCCAAAAAGATACAATCTCATAACTAATAATAAACTACACTTTCCTGCAATTCCTTGAGAGACAACCCGAGGTTTAAATACTTTGCTTAATTTTATTGGGTTTGTATTTGTGACAAACAATTTAAATATTGATTGAGGTTTAATTGTCGGTTTAGAACTATACTTGCAACGTGATATTTTTTGTGAAAATCTTTACCGACATTTTTTTACCGTCAAATATGAAGCCTTGTTGATGGCTTGAAGCTAGCTAAAGAGGTTGGGGAAAAAGGATTAATAGTGTTTAATGACTCTTAGGTGATAGCTTCCCAAGTTAACGGCACTTATTGAGGCGTGAGTTTCTTTCCCTTATTTTTTGTTTATTTTAAGTTAGAATTTAATGAGTTTTAATCTTGTTTTATTGTTTGAAACCCCTTTGGATGCTACTTTGAGTTGCTTTGGTGTTTTAATTATTTCGGGTTATGTTCGGATCAGTTTGGCAAAATTTTCTTTGCAAGAAATAGAAGAATTCAAATCTGCCAAGCTGGCGCTCAACGCAGACTTGGGCGTTTAGCGCCAACAAGCCAGAGATGAATGAGAGCTTTCTGCCCACAAGGGCGCTAAACGCTGTAGCTGGCATTTAGCACCAGCAATCCGGATCACACTTCATCTAAGGAGCATCTTTAGTTGGATTTAGCGTTAGAAACAAAATCTTTAATTTTATTTTATTTTAGTTATTTTTAATTACAAACAAAATCTTTTAGGTTTAGAATTTTTTATTTTATTTTAGTTTCAAATCAAGTGAGGGTAGATATAAAAGGGAAAAGATTCTACTGTTTAGGGGATTTTCTTACTCTGTACTTTGACAACTTCTGAACCCTAGTTTTCTCTCTGAGTCATGAGCCATTAAACCTCCTCGGTTAAGGTTAAGAGCTCTATTTATTTCTATGGATTAAGACTATTATTGTTCTATTTTAATTTATGTATTGATTCAGTTTCAAGGATTACTTTCGTTCTTCATCTTATGAATCTAGGTAGATCGGAAGAATAACCCTTATTCTATATGCATTCTTGGAATTCTCGGAAGAGTTATCTCACTTGAATACCAACTTGAAAATAAGTGACCAAGACATGGCAGTTAACTAGGTTAGAGGAGACTAAATCATTAAGACATTAGGGTTTAGTCACTAACAGTTTGCCATGAGATGAATCTTACATGATTAAATTATTTGGTAAAAAAAACTTAATCCAGAAGTATAAACATCTCCGATACCTTAACTGTTTTCTATCATATATTTCATACCAATTCTACTGTTTGCGTTCTCTACTCTCTGAATTACAGTTTAATGCGATTTATAACCCCCCAAAACATCACTTTCTGCTTGCCTGACTAAGTGAGTCATTCGACCATTATTGCTTAGTCCATCAATTCTTGTGGGATCGACCCTCACTCACCTGAGGTATTACTTGGTATGACCCAGTGCACTTACCAGTGTAGTTGTGGTATGTAAATTCCACAACCAATTTCACGGACTCCTGTAGGAAGATCTCAACCTGTTTATTTCTAATTTTCTGCAGATTTGTGATATTATAAAGACTAATAGAGTGTATCTTGATGTCTACAAGCTACTTCTCTTCCCATTTGTTGTGAGGGATAGAGCAAAATAGTGGCTTGATACTCAGTCCAAGGGGAGCTTGCACCCTTGGGATAAAGTGATCAATAGGTTTCTGACCAAATTCTTTCCTCTTCAGAGGCTGACAAAGTTGAAGACAAATGTTTAGACCTTTAAGCAGAGAGAGGGAAAGTGTCTCTATGAAGCTTGAGAAAGGTATAAGTTGATGCTCAGCAAGGGTCCTCCTGATATGTTCTCTGACTGGATACAATTGCAGATATTTTATGACGGAGTTTCTGAGACCGCCAGGATGTCCCTGGATAATTTTGCAAGAGGGTCACTTCACATGAAGACCCTTGATGAGGCCATGGAGCTGATTGAAATGGTTGCTAACAACCAATATTTATACTCTTCTGAGTGGACTTCTATGAAGAAGAGAGTCATAGAGTTTGTTACACTGGATGCTATTCTTGCCCAGAATAAGATTATGTCTCAGCAAATCAATGCTATTACACAACACCTGAGTAGAGTGCAAGTCTCATCCGTCAGTACTCAAGACGCCTCCTATGATATGAATGGTGGCTTCCCTCAAGGTGGGACTTATAACTATGGCCAATGTAGCTCTGAACAGGTTAATTTCATGGATAATGCCTCCAGAAATTCCAAAAATGATCGATTTTCTAAGACATATAATCAGGGATGGAGGAATCACCCCAACTTTGGGTGGAGAGACCAATATCAGAGGTAACCAAACTTCAATCATTCTCAGGGCAGTTTTAATCGGATCAATCTCAACAACCGTTAATTTCAAGCCTCTCAGCCACAACAAGAATCTACTCGGTCTCAGAGTACTCCTGACTTAGCCTCTATAGTTGTAGAACTCTCCAAGAATACTCATAGTTTCATGTAGAAGATCAGAGCTTCACTTCAGAACTTAGAGATACAAGTGGGTCAGTTGAGTAAGCAAATACCTGAGAGACCTCCTAACACTCTTTCGAGTGATACAGTGCCTAATTCAAGAGAAGAGTGCAAGGCCATCACAGTGACAAGTGAACCCATGACAGAGGAGGAAGTACAAGTTGTTAAGGGATCAGAGGAAACAGAAGCTCCAGAAAAGACTGAGGGCACAATTGTGCACGTCCTACCCAAGGCACCTGAGCACAAGCCAAAGATGTCATACCCTCAGAAGCTCTAAAAGGAGACCAAGGAGAAGGAGTTTTTAAAATTCTTAAAAATCTTCAGAAAGTTGTGAATCAATGTTCCTTTTGCTGAGGTCCTAGAGCAAATGCTTTCCTAGGTTAAGTTCATGAAAATCTTACTTTCTAAGAAGAAGACCTTGAAGGGAGATAAAATAGTGGTTCTGACAAAGGAATACAATACAATAATTTAGAGAAAATTGCTAAGGAAAATGCCAGATCCAGGGAGTTTTCATATTCCATGCACTATTGGGAGTATCAACTTTGACAAAGCCCTATGTGATCTTGGTGCAAGCATTAATTTAATGCCCTTGTCTGTGATGAAGAAGCTGCAAATTCAAGAGGCACAACCAACAAAGATAGCCTTACAAATGGGTTACAAGTCTCTGAAATAGGCACATGGAATAGTGGAGAATGTCTTGGTCAAGGATGGAAAATTCTTCCTCCCTACAGATTTTGTGATTCTTGACATCGGGGTAGATGAAAATGACTCTATAATTTTAGGAAGATAATTCCTAGCCACTGTGTGATCTTTGATCGATGTGGAGAAAAGGGATTCGTTCTGAGAATGCATGAAGATTACTTGGTATTTAAAGTTTTTTTACCCTTACATCACTTTGATGAGGGAGGCACTTGCATGAAGAGTGAGCTCACTAACCCTAGTCTCCAAGGATGCCTGACTAAAGTAAAGCAGAGTTCACAACTTAAACATCCTTTGGTGGAAATCAATATAATTCCCCCTGACATCAAACCTAAGTTTGGTATTGAGTGTAGATCATCCACCAAGAAGAGAGGCCCCAAGAAGAAGGTACCCAAGGAATGGAAGAACAAGAAGATCCCCACTGATGATTTTTCACCAGGAATGAAGGTGGTATTTACCAAAAGTCCGATCTTACCTCACACAGTGAATAGGATCCTGTCTCTTGAGCACATTGAGTTAATCCATGAGAGCACAGAAAAAAGATTCACAGTGAGAGGTGAGGAGCTAAGGGCCTATGACTACCCCCTCCTTAGTAGAGCTGACCGTCAAGCTAGTGACGGTAAAGAAGCGCTTGTTGGGAGGTAACCCAACCCTGAGTATCCTTTATTTTTGTTTTCAATTTAATGTTCTTTTATTTATGACTTTTATTCATAGTTCTCCTTGGTTTTATAAGGTTTGTGGTCATGCAAAGTGTGTAGAACAAGGACAGGAAGAATCTGGAAGAGAAACAGAACACCCTGGAAAGCATTTTACTCGAGTGCCCTGGCGCTAAATGATAGAAAGGGCGTTCAGCACTAGAGAAGGCACAATTCTCGAGGAGCACAAAATTTGAAGTAGATTGACGTCAAATTGGGTACTAAACGCCAGGTTGGGCGTTTAGTGCCAAGAATGCTAGCTAAGGTGCTGGCGTTAAATGCCAGGGATGGTGTTTAATGCCATAGATAGCACGAAACCCAAGGAGTTTATACCTCATAGGGCGCTAAACGCCATCAGGGCCTTTAGTGTTAGGCCTCATTCTAAAAAAAAATTCAGTTCTGGCATTAAACTTCAGGGATGGCGTTTAACACCCTAAATGGCATAAAGTTCACCAACATTGTGGCGTTAAACACTGGAGCTGGCGTTTAGCACCAGCAACATTGAATTCAAATTTGAAGAATTCCTTTTGAACGTTGCAACGGTCATAAATCATCTCTCTCTCCATCATTACTTCTATTCAACCATAAAATTACCTTTTTCACCCCATAAATCAAATCCTTCAAATCCCCCTCCCACCAACAACAACCTCTTACACTATCATATCTCTTTAAATCACTCCCAAATCTCTTTTCCACACCCCAATTAATTCCCCCACTCTTCCCTTCCATGACCGAACCTCAACCTCTTCCCTCTCTATAAATACCACTTTATTTTTTTACTTTTCACCACACCTCCATTCTTCCTCTTTCTACCCCTTCTTCCTTCTATTTTCTTTCTTTCTCAGCCATAAGCCTTCCCTCTCTCCTTACACTATTCTTACTTTTTGCTTTCCTTTTAACCACACACCCCGTCCACCCATTTTCATTCTCCTCTACCATCATCCCCTTCATTCCTTTTCACCACATCTTTTCTTCTACCCTTTTCTCTCTTTTTCTTTTTACTCCTATTTTTCTTTGCTCAGGGACAAACAAAAACTTTAAGTTTGGTGTTGAGGCACTCAACTTCTCTTTCTTCTCATATTCCACATGGCACCCAAAATCGTGAATCCTCTTCAAGGAAGAGAAAGAAAAAGCCTCCTACATCCGGTCTATATGATTTTACCTGATTCCTCTCTAAGACCCACGATGATCACTTTAATGAAATAGTGAGAAAAAAAAAGTGATCCTAGAGGTCCGCTTTAATCTGCAGCCTAACGAGTATCCGGAGATCAGGAAACAGATTCTGAGGAGGGGTTGGCAAGTGCTATGTAACCCCATGACTGACGTGGGTATACTGATGGTCAGAGAGTTCTATGCCAATGCTTGGGTGACTTACAAGCATGTCAAGGGCGTAAATCCCGATCCAAAGAACTGCCGCACTATAGTCCGATGGAGGATTCTAGAGTTCAGTTTGGAGAGGGTGAGGGAGATACTGAAGCTACCACCATCTAAAGGTGACCCTCAATCTTACACTCAAAGGATCAATACCAATCAGAGACTGGACCAGATCTTGATTGATAAATGCCTCCATGGAACACAGTGGAGACAGGATGCTAAAGGACAATCATACCAGCTGGGCTGGAACAATCTGAGGCCAGTTACTTGAGGATGGTTGGAGTTTATGCAGTGCTCCGTCATCCCTACGAGTAACTGGTCCGAGGTTACAATTGACTGAGTCATGATGACTCACTGCATCATGCTCGGTAATGAGATGGAGGTTCATCGGGTGATCCATCAGGAGTAATACAGCATAGCAGTGAAGGCCTCTACCTTTGCTAGATTGGCCTTCTCCCACCTCATCTTTCACCTATGTGAGGTCGCCCACATCCACATTGATGGAGACACTCCTATTGATGTTGACAGACCGATTACGAGGAGGGGTTTGGAGTACGCCAAGGAGTTGGGGCGAGCACCACCTTAGGAGCCAGTTCTCCCTCATCAGCAGGAGCAGCCGGAGATGCCTAAGGGATATTATTTTCCTTCTCGTGACTATTGGGATCAGTTGACCACATCTATTGGAGAGATGACATCTTCTGTTGATCAGCTGAGGCTAGAGCATCAGGACCACTCTGCCATCCTTCATCAGTTAGTGGAGGAATAGCAGAGCCTGAGGCGAGAGCTGGTGGTGCTGAAGCACTAGAGAGGATTCCCAGGAGGGAGCAGCCACCAGGACTGAGGTGGTTGAGTTTCATTATCTACTGCTTTATTTATTTTCTATTTTTTTAGTATTAGTTTCATGTTTTCTGTTATCTGTTTGAAAGCCTTTGCATGATTAAAAGAAGTATTTTATTGTTTTCTAGTTTAGTTATTTAATTCAGTACTTGTGTTTATTTTTAAAATTGTCTCATGTATTTCTCACTGAGCTTGAAAATTCAAAAGAAAAAGAAGAGAAATAGTAAAATGCATGAGACTTGATTTATATGTCATGAGTTATTCTGGTTACTATGATATGGTAGTATTGTCTATGATTCTGAATGTATGAACTGAACAATTCATAATTGATATTGAAGTTAAGAATGTTGATTCCTGAGGTACATAAACATAGAAAAATATTATGGATTCTCTAAATTGAGTAAGACATTGATCCTTGAAGCAAAAAAAATAGCAAAAAAAAAAAAATAAAGAGCAAGGTCCAAGGCTCTGAGAATCAATGGTTAGAAAGGTCAATTATGATTAAAAGCTAAAAGATATATTTTTCTAACCATATACTTGTGGTATGAATGTGTCAAGTAACCCTTGAGACAGAGCATTAAGAGTCGAGACCAAGTGCAATTGCAAAGTATGCCAAAGGCTCTTAGCACCACTAACTGGTAGGAATTAAAAGAAAGATTAAAACTCAAAGAGTTCTCCAGTTAAATACTTGTGGTGTTTGTGTGCCAAGTTAAGTTTGAGGACAAAACACTAAGAGTCACGGCTAGACTCAAGGTGCAAAGCATCAAAGAAAAGAAAAGAAAAGAAAAAGTTGTGTTTAAAGATCAATCAGAGCTTAAAAAGAAAGAGAATCCATAATATCATTCGAGTTCTAGTTCTGAAGGTTATCAATATTTCTGAGCTTCAAAGGATAGTAAGATGCCAAACCTATTCAAAATCACAGTGTCATTTAACCCCACTCAGTAATTGGAAATGAGCTTAAAGGAACACTCAAGTCTTTGACAATTTCTTTTCTTAGTCCTATATTGTTTTTAGTTGCTTGAGGACAAGCAACAGTTCGAGTTTATTGTTGTGATGCGTGAGAATCTTTCCCTTGTTTATTTTAAGTTAAAATTTAATGAGTTTTAATCTTATTTTAGTGTTTGAAACCTCTTTGGATGAAACTTTGAGTTACTTTTGTGTTTTAATTATTTCAGGTGAAGTTCGAATCAGTTTGGCAGATGGTGCACAAAATTGTGATCATCAATGGCGCCATCAACATGGTACGCTCAATTGCAATCTCAACTCTTTATCACAACTTCGCACAACTAACCAGCAAGTGCACTGGGTCGTCCAAGTAATAAACCTTACGCGAGTAAGGGTCGATCCCACGGAGATTGTTGGTATGAAGCAAGCTATGGTCATCTTGTAAATCTCAGTCAGGCGGATTCAAGTGGTTATGAATGATATATGAATAAAGCATAAAGATAGAGATACTTATGTATTTCATTGGTGAGAATTTCAGATAAGCGTATGGAGATGTTTTGTCCCTTCCGTCTCTCTGCTTTCCTACTGTCTTCATCCAATCCTTCTTACTCCTTTCCATGGCAAGCTGTATGTTGGGCATCACCGTTGTCAGTGGCTACAATCCCGTCCTCTCAGTGAAAATGTTCAACGCACCCTGTCACGGCAGGGCTAATCATCTGTCGGTTCTCAATCAGGTTGGAATAGAATCCATTGATTCTTTTGCGTCTGTCACTAACGCCCAGCCTTCAGGAGTTTGAAGCTCGTCACAGTCATTCAATCATTGAATCCTACTCAGAATACCACAGACAAGGTTTAGATCTTCCGGATTCTCTTGAATGCCACCATCAATTCTAGCTTATACCACGAAGATTCCGATTAAGGAATCCAAGAGATAAACATTCAAGCCTTGTTTGCTTGTAGAACGGGAGTGGTTGTCAGGCACGCGTTCATAAGTGAGAATGATGATGAGCATCACATAATCATCACATTCATCAAGTTCTTGAGTGCGAATGAATATCTTGGAATAAGAACAAGCTGAATTGAATAGAAGAACAATAGTAATTGCATTAATACTCGAGATACAGCAGAGCTCCACACCTTAATCTATGGTGTGTAGAAACTCCACCGTTGAAAATACATAAGAACAAGGTCTAGGCATGACCGAATGGCCAGCCCCCAAAACATGATCAAAAGACTCAAAATGATCAAGGATCCAAAGATTCAAAGATCTAAAGATGAAAATACAATAGCAAAAGGTCCTATTTGTAGAGAACTAGTAGCCTAGGGTTTACAGAAATGAGTAAATGACATAAAAATCCACTTCCGGGCCCACTTGGTGTGTGCTTGGGCTGAGCATTGAAGCATTTTCGTGTAGAGACTTTTCTTGGAGTTAAACGCCAGCTTTTGTGCCAGTTTGGGCGTTTAACTCCCATTCTTGTGCCAATTCCGGCGTTTAACGCCGGGCAGTTTTGAGCTGATTTGGAACACCGGTTTGGGCCATCAAATCTTGGGCAAAGTATGGACTATTATATATTTCTGGAAAGCCCAGGATGTCTACTTTCCAACGCCATTGAGAGCATACCAATTGGGCTTATGTAGCTTCAGAAAATCCACTTCGAGTGCAGGGAGGTCAGAATCCAACAGCATCTACAGTCCTTTTTAGCCTCTGAATCAGATTTTTGCTCAGGTCCCTCAATTTCATCCAAAAAATACCTAAAATCACAGAAAAATACACAAACTCGTAGTAAAGTCTAGAAAAGTGAATTTTAACTAAAAACTAATAAAAATATACTAAAAACTAACTAAAACATACTAAAAACATACTAAAAACAATGCCAAAAAGCGTATAAATTATCCGCTCATCACAACACCAAACTTAAATTGTTGCTTGTCCCCAAGCAACTGAAAATCAAATAAGATAAAAAGAAGAGAATATGCAATGAATTCCAAAAACATTTATGAAGATCAGTATAAATTAGATGAGCGGGGCTTTTAGCTTTTTGCCTCTGAACAGTTTTGGCATCTCACTCTATCCTTTGAAATTTAGAATGATTGGCTTCTATAGGAACTCAGAATCCAGATAGTGTTATTGATTTTCCTAGTTAAGTATGATGATTCTTGAACACAGCTACTTTATGAGTCTTGGCCGTGGCCCAAAGCACTCTGTCTTCCAGTATTACCACCGGATACATACATGCCACAGACACATAATTGGGTGAACCTTTTCAGATTGTGACTTAACTTTACTAGAGTCCCCAATTAGAGGTGTCCAGGGTTCTTAAGCACACTCTTTTTGCCTTGGATCACAACTTTATTTCTTTCTTTTTCTTTTTTTTTCTCTTTCTCCCCTTTTTTTTCGTTTTATTCTCTTTTTTTTTGTATTCACTGCTTTTTCTTGCTTCAAGAATCATTTTTATGATTTTTCAGATCCTCAGTAACATGTCTCCTTTTTCATCATTCTTTCAAGAGCCAACATTCATGAACCACAAATTCAAAAGACATATGCACTGTTTAAGCATACATTCAGAAAACAAAAGTATTGCCACCACATCAAAATAATTAATCTGTTATAAAATTCAAAATTCATGCAATTCTTCTCTTTTCCAATTAAGAACATTTTTCATTTAAGAAAGGTGATTGATTCATAGGACATTCATAACTTTAAGGCATAGACACTAAGACACTAATGATCACAAGACACAAACATAGATAAACATAAGCATGATTTGATCCTTGCCTTTGTTGCTCCTCTCTCATGATTCTTTGATCTTCTCTAATTTCATGGAGGAGGATGGAATGTTCTTGGTGCTCCACCCTTAGTTGTCCCATGTTGGAACTCAATTCACTTATGGAGGTGTTGATTTGATCCCAATAGTTTTGTGGAGGAAAGTGCATCCCTTGAGGCATCTCAGGGATTTCATGATGAGTGGGATCTCTTGTTTGCTCCATTCTTTTCTTAGTGATGGGCTTGTCCTCATCAATGGGGATGTCTCCCTCTATGTCAACTCCAACTGAATAACAGAGGTGACAATTGAGATGAGGAAAGGCTAACCTTGCCAAGGTAGAGGACTTGTCCGCCACCTTATAAAGTTCTTGGGCTACAACCTCATGAACTTCTACTTCTTCTCCAATCATGATGCTATGAATCATGATGGCCCGGTCTAGAGTAACTTCAGACCGGTTGCTAGTGGGAATGATTGAGCGTTGGATAAACTCCAACCATCCCCTAGCTATGGGCTTGAGGTCATGCCTTCTTAGTTGAACCGGCTTCCCTCTTGAATCTCTCTTCCATTGAGCGCCCTCTTCACAAATGTCTATGAGGACTTGGTCCAACCTTTGATCAAAGTTGACCCTTCTAGTGTAAGGGTGTTCATCTCCTTGCATCATGGGCAAGTTGAATGCCAACTTTACATTTTTCGGACTAAAATCTAAGTATTTCCCCCGAACCATTGTAAGCCAATTCTTTGGGTCCGGGTTCACACTTTGATCATGGTTCTTGGTGATCCATGCATTGGCATAGGACTCTTGAACCATTAAGATTCCGACTTGTTGAATAGGGTTGGTAAGAACTTCCCAACCTCTTTTTCGAATCTCATGTCAGATCTCTGAATATTCACTCTTTTTGAGTTTGAAAGGGACCTCGGGGATCACCTTCTTCAAGGCCATAACTTCATAGAAGTGGCCTTGATGCACCCTTGAGATGAATCTCTCCATCTCCCATGACTCGGAGGTGAAAGCTTTTGCCTTCCCTTTCCTCTTTCTAGAGGTTTCTCTGATCTTGGATGCCATAAATGGTTATGGAAAAACAAAAAGCAATGCTTTTACCACACCAAACTTAAAAGGTTTGCTCGTCCTCGAGCAAAAGAAGAAAGAAGAGAGTAGAAGAAGAAGAAGAAATAGAGGAGATGGAGGTGGCTTTGTGGTTCTGCCAAAGGGGGAGAAGTAGTGTTTAGGGTGTGTGAAAATGAAGGAGTGAAGATGGGTTTATATAGAGGTGGAGGGAGGGATAGGGTTCGGTTATGGGAGGGTGGGTTTGGGAGGGAAAGTGGTTTAAATTTGAATGGTGAGGTATGTGGGGTTTTATGAAAGATGGATGTGAGTGGTGAAGAGAAAGATGGGATTTGATAGGTGAAGGGTTTTTGGGGAAGAGGTGTTGAGGTGATTGGTGAATGGGTGAAGAAGAGAGAGAGTGGTGGGGTAGGTGGGGATCCTGTGGGGTCCACAGATCCTGAGGTATCAAGAAAAATTCATCCCTGCACCAAGTGGCGAGCAAAATTGCTCTCTGTGCCAATTCTGGCATTAAACGCCGGGCTTGTGCCCATTTCTGGCGTTTAACGCCAGCTTCTTGCCCTTTCCTGGCGTTTAACGCCAGTCTGGTGCCCCTTTCTGGCGTTTAACGCCCAGAATGGTGCCAGACTGGGCGTTAAACGCCCATTTGCTAGCTTCACTGGCACTTAAACGCCAGCAAGTTCTCCTCCAGGGTGTGCTATTTTTATTTCTATTTTTCATTCTGTTTTTGCTTTTTCAATTGATTTTGTGACTTCCCATGATCATCAACCTACAGAAAACATAAAATAACAAAGGAAAATAGATTAAATATAACATTGGGTTGCCTCCCAACAAGCGCTTCTTTAATGTCAGTAGCTTGACAGTGGGCTCTCATGGAGCCTCACAGATACTCAGAGCAATGTTGGAACCTCCCAACACCAAACTTAGAGTTTGAATGTGGGGGTTCAACACCAAACTTAGAATTTGGTTGTGGCCTCTCAACACCAAACTTAGAGTTTGAGTGTGGGGGCTCTGTTTGACTCTGTTTTGAGAGAAGCTCTTCATGCTTCCTCTCCATGGTGACAGAGGGGTATCCTTGAGCCTTAAACACAAAGGACTCTTCATTCCCTTGAATGATCAATTCTCCTCTATCCACATCAATCACAGCCTTTGCTGTGGCTAGGAAGGGACTGCCAAGGATGATGGATTCATCTATGCACTTCCCAGTCTCTAGGACTATGAAATCAGCAGGGATGTAATGGTCTTCAATCTTCACCAGAACATCCTCTACAAGTCCATAAGCTTGTTTTCTTGAGTTATCTGCCATCTCTAGTGAGATTCTTGCAGCTTGTACCTCAAAGATCCCTAGCTTCTCTATTACAGAGAGAGGCATGAGGTTTATACTTGACCCTAGGTCACACAGAGCCTTCTTAAAGGTCATGGTGCCTATGGTACAAGGTATTGAAAACTTCCCAGGATCTTGTCTCTTTTGAGGTAATCTCTGCCTAGACAAGTCATCCAGTTCTTTGGTGAGCAAAGGGGGTTCATCCTCCCAAGTCTCATTACCAAATATCTTGTCATTTAGCTTCATGATTGCTCCATGGTATTTAGCAACTTGCTCTTCAGTGACATACTCATCCTCTTCAGAGGAAGAATACTCATCAGAGCTCATGAATGGCAGAAGTAAATCCAATGGAATCTCTATGGTCTCAGTGTGAGCCTCAGATTCCCATGGTTCCTCATTGGGGAACTCATTGGAGGCCAGTGGACGTCCATTGAGGTCTTCCTCAGTGGCGTTCACTGCCTCTTCCTCCTCTCCTAGTTCGGCCGTGTGGATCATGTTAATGGCCTTGCATTCTCCTTTTGGATTCTCTTCTGTATTGCTTGGAAGAGTACTAGGAGAGAGTTCAGTAATTTTCTTGCTTAGCTGTCCCACTTGTGCCTCCAAGTTTCTAATAGAGGACCTTGTTTCAGTCATGAAACTTTGAGTGGTTTTGATTAGATCAGAGACCATGGTTGCTAAGTCAGAGTGATTCTTCTTAGAATTCTCTGTCTGTTGCTGAGAAGATGATGGAAAAGGTTTGCCATTGCTAAACCTGTTTCTTCCACCATTATTATTGTTGAAACCTTGTTGAGGTCTCTGTTGATCCTTTCATGAGAAATTTGGATGATTTCTCCATGAAGAATTATAGGTGTTTCCATAGGGTTCTCCCATGTAATTCACCTCTTCCATTGAAGGGTTCTCAGGATCATAAGCTTCTTCTTCAGATGAAGCATCCTTAGTACTGTCTGGTGCATTTTGTATTCCAGACAGACTTTGAGAAATCAAATTGACTTGCTGAGTCAATATTTTGTTCTGAGCCAATATGGCATTCAGAGTATCAATCTCAAGAACTCCTTTCTTCTGATTTGTCCCATTGTTCACAGGATTCCTTTCAGAAGTGTACATGAATTGGTTATTTGCAACCATTTCATTTAGTTCTTGAGCTTCTGTAGGTGTCTTCTTCAGATGAAGAGATCATCCAGCAGAGCTATCCAAAGACATCTTGGACAGTTCAGACAGACCATCATAGAAAATACCTATGATGCTCCATTCAGAAAGCATATCAGAGGGACACTTTCTGATCAATTGTTTGTATCTTTCCCAAGCTTCATAGAGGGATTCTCCTTCCTTCTGTCTGAAGGTTTGGACTTCCACTCTAAGCTTACTCAATTTTTGAGGTGGAAAGAACTTTGCCAAGAAGGCATTGACTAGCTTTTCCCAAGAGTTCAGGCTTTCTTTAGGTTGTGAGTCCAACCATATCCTAGCTCTGTCTCTTACAGCAAAAGGGAATAGCATAAGTCTGTAGACCTCAGGGTCAACCCCATTAGTCTTGACAGTCTCACAGATTTGCAAGAATTCAGCTAAAAACTGATGAGGATCTTCCAATGGAAGTCCATGGAACTTGCAATTCTGTTGCATTAGAGAAACTAATTGAGGCTTAAGCTCAAAGTTGTTTGCTCCAATGGCAGGGATAGAGATGCTTCTCCCATAGAAGTCGGGAGTAGGTGCAGTAAAGTCACCCAGCACCTTCCTTGCATTGTTGGCATTGTTGTTGTTTTCGGCTGCCATGGGTTCTTCTTCTTTGAAGATTTCTGTTAGGTCCTCTATAGAGAGTTGTGTCTTAGCTTCTCTTAGCTTTCGCTTCAAGGTCCCTTCAGGTTCAGGATCAGCCTCAACAAGAATGCTTTTGTCTTTGCTCCTGCTCATATGAAAGAAAAGAGAACAAGAAAATATGGAATCCTCTATGTCACAGTATAGAGATTCCTTGAGGTGTCAGAGGAAAAGAAAAATAGAAGGAAGAAGTAGAAGAATTTGAATTTATCAAGAGAGATGGAGTTCGAATTGTTCATTGAGGAATAGTATTAGTCCATAAATAGAAGGATGTGAGAAGAGGGGAAGAAATTTTCGAAAATTAAGTAAAAGATTTTAAAAACATTTTGAAAAATACTAATTGATTTTCGAAAACTAAGAGTGGAAAAGAAATCAAGTGATTTTTGAAAAAGATTTTGAAATTAGAAATCAAAAAGATATGATTGAAAACTATTTTGAAAAATATGTGATTAAAAAGATATGATTGAAAAGCAATTTAAAAAAGATTTGATTTTAAAAATTAATGAGTTAGCTAACAAGAAAAGATATGATTCAAACACTAAACCTTTCTCAACAGAAAAGGCAACATACTTGAAATGTTGAATCAAATCATTAATTGATAGCAAGTATTTTTGAAAATGGAAAGAAATTTATTTTGAAAACATATGATTGAAAAGATATGATTTGAAAAAGATTTGATTTTGAAAAATTTTGAAAACTTGAAAAAAATTTGAATTAAAAATAGAATCTTCCCTCTTGTGCCATCCTGGCGTTAAACGCCCAGAATGGTGCACATTCTGGCATTTAACACCCAAAGCACTACCCTTTTGGGCGTTAAACACCCAGCCAGGCACCCTGGCTGGCGTTTAAACCCCAGTTTGCCTTCTTCACTGGGCGTTTTGAACGCCCAGCTTTTTCTGTGTAATTTCTCTGCTGTATGTTCTGAATCTTCAATTCTCTATATTATTGACTTGAAAAGACACAAATTAAAAATATTTTTGGATTTTTAATAATGAGGAATAATCAAAATGCAACTAGAATCAAATAAACAATGCATGCAAGACACCAAACTTAGCAGTTTGTATACTACTGACACTAACAAAATGAGAATGCATATAATAAAACACTCAAGTCAAGAGAATTCAAAGATCAAAGCAAGGAAATCATCAAGAACATCTTGAAGATCACTTAAGACACATGAATGAATGCAAGAAGAACAGAAACATGCAATTGACACCAAACTTAACATGAGACACTAGACTCAACAAGAAACATAAAATATTTTTGGTTTTTATGATTTTGTAATTTTTTTTTTGGATTTTTTTTTTTTGGATTTTTTGAAAATTAAGAGGAAAAGAAAATAAAGGTATCAAAATTCTTAATGAGAATTCCAGGAATCATGCAATGTTAGTCTAAAGCTTTAGTCTAAAGAAATTAGACATGGCTAGCCAAGCTTCAGCAGGACATTGCATTCAAGAGCTAAATTGATGAGAATCAATCAGCTTTGGTGATGATAAGAACATCACCTTGAAACACTAGAATTCATTCTTAAGAACTCTGAAGATAAATACCTAATCTAAGCAACAAGATGAACCGTCAGTTGTCCATACTCGAAACAATCCCCGGCAACGGCGGCAAAAACTTGGTGCACGAAATTGTGATCATCAATGGCGCCATCAACATGGTACGCTCAATTGCAATCTCAACTCTTTATCACAACTTCGCACAACTAACCAGCAAGTGCACTGGGTCGTCCAAGTAATAAACCTTACGCGAGTAAGGGTCGATTCCACGGAGATTGTTGGTATGAAGCAAGCTATGGTCATCTTGTAAATCTCAGTCAAGCGGACTCAAGTGGTTATGAATGATATATGAATAAAGTATAAAGATAGAGATACTTATGTGTTTCATTGGTGAGAATTGAAGCATTTTCATGTAGAGACTTTTCTTGGAGTTAAACGCCAGCTTTTGTGCCAGTTTGGGCGTTTAACTCCCATTCTTGTGCCAGTTCTGGCGTTTAACGCCGGGTAGTTTTGAGCTGATTTGGAACGCCGGTTTGGGCCATCAAATCTTGGGCAAAGTATGGACTATTATATATTGCTGGAAAGCCCAGGATGTCTACTTTCCAACGCCGTTGAGAGCGCGCCAATCGGGCTTATGTAGCTCCAGAAAATCTACTTCGAGTGCAGGGAGGTCAGAATCCAACAGTATCTGCAGTCCTTTTCAGCCTCTGAATCAGATTTTTGCTCAGGTCCCTCAATTTCAGCCAGAAAATACCTGAAATCACAGAAAAACACACAAACTCATAGTAAAGTCCAGAAAAGTGAATTTTAACTAAAAACTAATAAAAATATACTAAAAACTAACTAAAACATACTAAAAACATACTAAAAACAATGCCAAAAAGCGTATAAATTATCCGCTCATCAACAGAGTTTTTGTGCAAGAAAATAAAAGAATTCAAATCTGTCAAGCTGGCACTAAACGCGGACCTGGGCGTTTAGCACCAGCAACTCAGCAGTGCAAGGGAGCTTTCTGTCCATTAGGGCACTAAACGCCAAGCTTGAGACAAATGAGACGAATGAGAGCTTTCTGCGCACAAGGGCGCTAAACGCTGCAGTTGGCATTTAGCGCCAACAATCCGGATCACACTTCATCTAAGGAGTATGCTTAGTTAGATTTAGCTTTTAGTTACTCTATTTTATTTTAATTTAGTTATTTTTAATTACAAACAAAATATTTTATGTTTAGAATTTATTATTTTATTTTAGTTTCAAATCAAATGAGGGTAGATATAAAAAGAAAAAGATTCTACCTTTAAGGGGGATCTTCTCACTTCTGCACTTTGACAATTTCTGAACCCTAGTTTTCGTTTTGAGTCATGAGCCACTGTACCCCCTCGGTTAAGGTTAGGAGCTCTGTTTATTCTTAAGGATTAAGACTATTTTTGTTCTATTTTAATTTATATATTGATTCAGTTTATTATTTCTGTTTATTAGGAGCCCTATTTATTCTTATATGTCAAATATCTTAAATTCAATATTGTTCCTAAAGATTAAAATGAGTAAGAAGGCTCATAAGGGAGGCACAAATCTATACCCTGGTCCATAATATTCTCTATAAAAGATGGGTATATACACCTCTATTGAAGTGCGTTCCGACCTTTAACATTAAAGAGGTCTTGGAAGAAGTTCATAATGGCATATGTGAAAATCACTTAGGAGCATAATCACTAGCTAAGAAAGTGATCCGAACTAGCTTCTTTTGGTCGACCTTGCAAAGGGAAGCAGCCGAGTTTGTTAAAAAATGTCTGCCTTATCAGAAGCATGCCAACTTCCATGTAGCACCTCCAGAAAAGCTTATCAGTGTCACATCACCTTGGTCATTCGCAAAATGGGGCCTCGACCTCCTCGATCCATTTCCACAAGCTCCAGGCTCATTGTAGGAATTGATTATTTTACTAAGTGGATTGAGGCAAAATCATTAGCGACCATCACAACTCAATGAAGTTGGAATTTCTTTATAAGAACATTGTCACAAGGTTTGGAGTCCCACACTCCACCACCATGGACAATGGAACTCAATTCACCAACTCAACCTTTAGGAACCTAGTTGCCAGCCTTAAGATCAAGCACCAAATCACATCGGCAGAACACCCTCAGGCCAATGGACAAGCTGAAGCTACAAACAAAGTAATATTTTCCAAGTTAAAACACCGACACAAAATGCAAAGGGAGCATGGGTAGATGAACTTCCTCAGGTCTTGTGGGCATATCAGACAACTCCCCACTCAACAACTGGGGAATCACCTTTTCGACTTGCTTATATGTAGTGGCCATGATTCATATAGGTATTGCCGAAGAATCTCCAAAAGTTAGATTCTATGATGAGGTGATTAATGTCCAAGCACAAAAGGAAGAACTCAACCTCCTCCCAGAAGTCCGAGAACAAGCTCGGACAAAAGAAGAAGCACTGAAACAAAGAATGACCCTGAGGAATAACCAGAAAGTCATTAAGCGAAGGTTCACCATGAACGACCTCATACTAATTCGAAATGACATCGGGGTTCAGAAGCCGGGTGAGAGAAAGCCAGCTGCAAACTGGAAGGGACCCTAAAAGAATGTCGAAGTTTTGGGAAAAGGTTACTATAAGTTGTCTGATTTAAAAGGGAACGAGTTTCCGAGGTCGTGGCACGCATGTAACCTAAAGAGGTATTATAGTTAGAAAAGCGTACCTTGCTCCCTGGTATACTCTTTTTTCCGACTTCATGATTTTCTCCCAAAAAAGATTTTTCTGAAAGGGATTTTAACGAGGCATCAAAGCAAGGGTTAAGGATTATAAGAAAATCCTTAGTAGCAAACAAATTTATGTAAATCCTTTCTCTTTTATTAATAATAAAATATTTTTCTATCAGATTTTTTATTTAAAATGCATTAATTTAAGCTTAAAAACCACAAAAATCATTGACCAACCTATATGGTCGGCAAGATGCAACGAGAGGTACAAATTAATGTAAGTTATGTAAGTAGTTCGTAAACCGACCTAAAAAATAAGTCTGACCAAAAACGAAATGTAAAAGTAATTTCACAAAACTCCAATTACATAAAGTTAGAACCCACAAAGGAAAAAAATAATACTTGTATATGAAAAGTCCATAAAGGATCGATCTACTTCGCCGACGTCTTTTCTAACTTAGAAAAAAATAACGTCAAAAGTTGTCAAAATAATAAAAAAAATTTCAACTAAACAACTGTACTAACTAAAGGAATATGTTTCAAACAACATAATCATTCATACCAAAAAACCACTACTAAAATGTTGGAGGATGGTTTTTTTAATAGAAGTTGTTCAAACTACAATTAGAACAAAATAGAAATTGTTCAAAACTAACTATTACAAAGGTAAAAGACCCACGGGTCGGGTCATCCAAATTAGAATGTCAAAAGAAATTACAAAGTGTGGAGCTGCTCTCCAGTAACAGTATCTTCGGCTTGATCGGAAGAGGTCGGGACATATTCAGACACTGGCACCGTGAGAATTGGACAAGTTGGAAAAGGAAGGGACTCACCACCCGATTGAGGATCAGAAACTTGAGAAGTCTGTCCGAGCTGTTCCCTTGAGGTCTTTGGATCGGGCACAGGAGTATCCTCTTTATCATCTAGAGTAAGAACAATTTTTCCATCCACCATTATATTATCTAGGCTAATGAGGTAGAGTTCCGTCTTGGGAGAAACAACTCAGAACTGAGCCTTCAGATTTACAACCATCTCGTCCCACTTCTCCAACTCCCTGGCTAAAGTTGCACAAATGCCGGCCATCCGGACTCTACCTCGGGCAAGAAGTTGAAGGTTGCTTTTAATGGCAATATCATCCATACTAATAAAGCTATGTGGAAGGATGTGCTTTTCACTCCAAGTAAGGTCATCAAAATCCTGCTCATATATACTCTCCAATTTCGAGGTCTTGCATTTTTTTGGATTCGGTTCAAAAGTAGAAGGTAGAGGACAGGCTGTTGGCTTGGCCGAGCTAGAAAGAGGAGAAGTAGATCGAGGAGTCAGGTCAGAAATAACCTTTAGAAAGGCTGAGGCGCCCGAGTCCGACTTTGAGGGTGAGAACAGATCGACAGTTTCACCAGCTTCTTTCAATTGTATGCTCCATCAACAACATTTTTCCCAACAGTCCAGAGCATTTTCATGGCAGCTGACTTGGGAGCCATTCTTTCAGCACCACCAAAGTTAAGATACGATTAATCATCAATACAATTTTTACTAAATCAGATTTATAAAGGAAGAGAAAAAATACCTAGCTCGGATTGAAGCTGGCTTGGATTTTGTAAATTTCTCTTTGTATCCAAATAAGGAGCTCGGCCCCAGTACTCCTAGAACACCCCGACCACACCCTCCTCTACCTCGTCTAAGTCATCTGAGTTATATTTGACTATCACAGGGTTTTCTTCCCAATACAAAGGGAAAAGGGGATCATCCTCATCGTTCTGAAAAAAAGATCAGACACCATCTACACCTTGGACCTTAAAGAAATAGTTTTTAAAGTCGTGGAAGGACTCATCAAAGATAGTGAAAACTTTACTACCCTGAATGGCACGAAAACAGAGCCAACCTTATTTTTTGGAGCTAAAGGGTTTGGTAAAGACAAAAAGGTAAAAGAAGACTTTAAGAGAAGGTTGGACATCCATTTCTCGACAAAGAAATTGGTATATTTTCAAGAAGTCCCAAGAATTAGGATGCTTGGGTAGGGGCAACATTGCAAAATTTAAGGACCTCAGACTCAAAGTCAGAGAAAAAAAAGGTAACACCTAATTTCATAAAGAAACAATCATACACATATATGAAATGTTATTTCGACGACATGCTGTGAACTACAGAACGAGACATCAAAAACTACATCTACAGTACAACAAACAAAAAAAAATCGTCACAACAAGAAATCGGGTAAAAAAAACAAGTTGAGTCGACATCAACAAACATCGACAATCACAAATTTTTTAAAATGTTTCCCAAACACACACACTACCATCATATTACCAAACATAGAAATGGCACCATCTTCAAAAATTAAAATGGCACCATATGGGGACAATATATCTGGACAAACCCTTCTTGATTCATAGGGACAACAAAGAATAAGAGAAAGTACAATTTCAAAATAAGGCAACAGCCACGTTTCAAAACTAACAATCATTTAGAAATCCAAGAAAGAAAGCAAGCAAACTTTTGAATCTATGAAGTTGGCAAAGCAGAATCAAGAAATAGAGCAAAAAGAAATAGCGAAAAACCAACCTGAAAAGTAGAAGATGAAGCGGGAAAGAGCACTTCAATAGCAAAAGCGCGTACGATCCAAACATTTCCGATAGGCAAACAGAAACAACCAAAAGTAAAAAATCAAGATAAAAAAATCTTGAAAAGAGAACAAATGTTGCAAAAATGGTGGAGCAATATGAAGAAGAAAATAATGCGGAAAAGCGAAAAAGAAAGAAAGGGGGAAGAATGGAGTATTTATAAGACACTAGGGGTAAAAGTGACATTTTGCATCCCTCATTAATGACGCACACAAATCTCAAAAAAACCACAACGTAATGCACGACATGTCATTAAGCGGTGCAATGTTTCAAAATCTTTTTTTTTTTGAAAACACGTCGAGTTTCCAACCTCTCGAAGGCGGTATACCCGACGAAGAAAACTGAAGTTACAATGCTCGAGTCCGACCTCATAAAAGTTCGGACTCAAGTAAGGCACTGTTCATACCCTAACGCAAAAACATAAAGTCAGACCCAATAAAAATAAAATTCCACCCAAAAAGGTGGCCTCATCTACTTACCTGATCTCATAGAGATCAGGCACGACAAATGTAATTTAATTTTTATCTGAATAAGTAACTACCTCTTGAAATATCTCCTACTATCTCTCTATTTTATCTAGAATGGAGATCTCAACAAATTTCTAAGATTAAGGAAATGGTCATTTACATTAAAAGTGGAACCACTCTAAAGGTAGTTATCTGTTTACTATAAATGTACTGACAAAATGTCAGATATATTCTGATCCAATGTATTAAAAACTTACTTAAATCATTGCTAACTTAAATATCAGAGTTTCTTGCAAGTATCACTCTCTACCTCATCATAAAAAACTCGAACGACGACACCTTAGCTCCAACACAAATCGAACGCTGCCTTAAAAAGTGTCTAAATCTCATATTCAAATTCAAAAAAACCCAATTTTAAGTAACCTTTGAAAGAGTAACTAAATTGAATGCAGAAGTAAGCTCAATCATATTTCTTAGGAACGTACGTTGGAAGAGAAGAAGCAGCAACCAAGAAAAAGTCAAACGCAAAGGAAAAAAAAGTTTGCGAGAGTTAAACATACGTACACTTGCAAAGTGAAACATCAAACCACACACATAAATTTTCAGAGGTTATTTTGGTAATTTTTTTTAATTTTTTGTCAAGGATTCTAGTGAATAAATCACCGTTTATATATATTAATATATATATATGTCGACAAAAAATAAATACATTATTATTTATAATAAAATAATAATATCACTTTTAAATTGATACCGTTATTTTTTAATTATATTTTTTATTTTAAAATTATTCAAAATTCTCTTGGTTATAACAAAAAATTATCAAAAAATATTAGAGCTTGTTTAAAATATTAGGGATTAGAATTCACTTAAGAATTGAATTTCTTTTAGAATAACTAAAAATGAATAATTTGAATTTTTTGAGAATTTTAATTCTCATTTTTTTTTTTTGTAAATAAGACCAAAAAGAGTTTGATTTTTAAATTTATTTTCACACTCTTTAAATTTAAATTATATTCTATTAATATATTATAGTCATTCTAAATCATAAAATTAAATTTTAAATAAAAATAATTTTTTTAAAAAAAATAAAATTCTTTTTTCATAATAAATAATTTTTAAACAAGCTCTTAATAAAACAAATAAGAATTAAATAAACTTCATAAAAATTGTTAAATTTTATTAAATAAAAATCAAAAGATGTTATAAAAAGAGAATATTAATAAACTTGATAAATATAAAATATATTAGTAAATATATACATAAATATATTTTAATATATAATATTTTTAAAAATTATAAATTTAATATTTTGTTTTTAAATAAAGAAATATAAAGCATATAAATACATGCAATAATATTTTTTATTTATTAAGATAAATTATTATGTAATAAAATTTTTATAATGCTAAAAAATTTATATCAAAATATTATTTTTCATTACAAAATATAAAATAAGAGGATTTTACTACATAATAATTTATTTTAATAAATAAAAAATAATTATCCGTTTAATTATGTGTTTTTTACATTGATCTCGTCAAAATACTGTGCTGGGAAGAGGATTTTATAGAAAATGCTTGATGATATTTCAAGACATAATTGCTTCATTTCCATTGTGGTTTATGTTGGGATTTTTATTTAAATAAATTAAATAAATGTTTTATTTATTAAAATAAATTATTTTAAAAATTATTCTGAAAATACGTAGAATTACTTATCTCATTTACGGCATAAACGAGATAAGACAGTTCGCGTAATATGTGTATATCTCGTTTACACTACGTGCAAATTTATTTCATTTATACTATAAACGAGATAAGACTAGATAACGCTTATATATAAATGTCATTTACAGCGATATTCTGGGTCCCATTCTCAACCTTTCTATCACTTTCTCGTCTCTTCTATCCCTTTCTGACCATATTATTGAGTAAGACGAAGATGACGAGCGTAGATGTACGTGATCCGGACATCAATAGGCCGAATACGACATGGCACTACGCCAAAGTAGTCAACTTTGTGGTTAATTTTATTATCTTGACGTTTATTTTATCCCATATATGTATAGCCATAGTTATGATACTTGCCAAGAACTAGAATATGATTTGTATCATTAGCAACAGGTCATTGATAGGGTATAATTCTAGAAATGTGGTTATCATTTTTCTGTAATTAATTTGTTAACTACATAATTATTAATTTAGATATTAAATATTGGGATAGATATTTTCCAACCGTTGAAGTTAATTTATTGGTTACACGTTTTTTAATTTATTAATTTAGTTATTAACTATCCAAGTTTGATAATTAGATTATTAAGTTAAAGTTTGATAATTAGAGTATTAATTACTTTACTGAATATTTTTATCTTAAGTAACGTATTGAGGAAATGTCTATTAATTAAGTTAGTACATATTAACGTAAAAAGTTTTATCGACATAAATTTAGTTAGTACATACGTGTAAATTTCTGTTAGTACTCTCAGACTCTACAATTGCAAAAGCAATAGAAAGGATATTGTTGTTGCCGTCTTGTGCCATTGCAATAAGCAATACACTATCGTATCTTCCATACAAATGCGTGTCATAAACAGAAACAAACGACTTGCAATGCTTGAAAGCCTCAACACAGGATGGGAATGCCCAAAATACTTTGTCGAACATGCTACAGTTGCGGATCATAAGGTGCCCATCATAATAAGATAAGGCCCTAGGCTCACATATCATTCCGGGACAATAACTCTACAATGCTTGTAGCAGCTTTGGCACCTTGTTGTCTGACTCTTTCCAGTCCCCATATATCTGTGCAATTGTCTTTTACTTCGCCATCCAAACCTTTCTATACGAGAACTTGAAGTGATAGCTTTGTCAAACTGCACCTTGTAGGACAGGGATGCTGACGGATGAGTTGTACTATGGTGCGAACTTTCAATGTCCACAAACTAACTAGCAAGTGCACCGGGTCGTACCAAGTAATACCTAAGGTGATTGAGGGTTAATCCCACGAGGATTGATAAATCGAGCAACAATAGTCGACTGATTCACTTAGTCAGGCAGGCAGAAATTGGTGTTTTGGGGTTCAGAAACATTAAACAGTAATTCAGTGATTAAGAAAGCAAAAAGTGAATTTGTTGTGAAGAGTATGTGAGAGAATAGTTAAGATTTCGGAATTGTTTATTTTCCGAATTTCTATTTTTTACCAACTATTTTAATCACGCAAGATTCAATTCATGGCAAACTGTATTGACTAAACCCTAATTCCTTAGTAATTTAGTCTCCTCTAACCTAATCAACCACAATTTCTTGGTCACTTAATTTTGATTAGATGCTTAAGTTCAATTCTAGTTTATTAACTACAAAAACCCTAATCACCAAGATATAAGAGGATTATATATCACGTGTCCCATTAAGTCCAAGTAATTAGCAATTTAGGAGGAATTGTTTTCAAGCTTATGTTCAAGTAAATTACTTTTCAAAGATTTAACAGGAATTCAAGTAGAAAGAGGGTTATCTTACAATATACCCTAATCCCTAATGTGAACAACGAAAGTAAATCCTTGAAATTGAAATCAATACATTAATCAAAATAAAGTGGCAATAGTATCAATCTATATAATAAATAGAGCTCCTAACCTTAACCAAGGAGGTTTAGTTGCTTATGACTTAGAGAGAAAACTAGGGTTTAAAATTGTGTCAAGTGCGGAATCAAGTCTAAGAGAAGAGATCAAGAACCGACCGAAGGGATAAATCTTTTTTCTTTTATATTTAACCTAATTTAATTTGAAAATAAAATAGAATGATAACTACTAAAGCCCAAAAGATTGTGTTTGGGAAAAAAAATAACTAAAATAATATAAAATAAGATAAATATGACCCAAATCTAATTAATGAAATCCTTTCCTTAAAGTTGGATCCGCACAACTGGCGCTAAACGCTAGAACCGGCATTTAGCACCCCTAGAGGCAGTAAGCTTCTAGTTGTTACTATTTCTAGTTGTTGCTGTCTTCTTGTTGGTGCCTCTTTACTCTGCATCTCTTCCGGAGCTTCTTTTTCAACTGGCTTCTTAGTAACTTGTGTCTTTGCACTTGCCACTTGTTCACTTATTAAGGTAATAACCTTACACTTTTTTCTTGGATTTGGAATTGCGTTACTAAGAAGGGTGTTGGTGGACATCTGATCAATTTTAGTAACTTTTGTGGCTAGTTAACCCATCTGAACCTCCAAGTTCCTAAGTGAAGCTCTGGTTTCCTGCATGAAACTAAGAGTACTCTTGGAGAGCTCTGCAACTATAGATTCCAAGTCAGGGGACTTCTAAGAACTAGATAGTGGGTTGTTGTTGTTGAAACTACTCTGATTGAAATTATTTTGTTAGCCCTGATTGTTATTGTTGCCAAAATTTGGTTGCCTCTGTGGTTGATTTCTCCAACCAAAATTAGAATGATTTCTTCACCCTAAATTATAGGTCTTAGAGAAAGGATCATTATTGGGAGTCATAAAAGAATTGTCCATATAATTGACCTGTTCAGGAGAAAATTGGCTATAATCATAACTCTCACCTTGAGAAAAGCCACCACTCATGTCACAAGATGTATCTTAAGTATTGACGGTTGAGACTTGCATTCCACTTAAATGCTGAGTAATAGCATTAATATGTTGAGACATAGCCTTGTTTTGAGCAAGAATAGCATCTAAAGCATCCAATTCCATGATTTCCTTTCTCACAGAGGTCCTCTCAGAAGAATACAGATATTGGTTATTGGAAACTATCTCAATCAAATCAAGAGCTTTCTCAGGAGTCTTTTTCATGTGAACAAACCCGCCTGCAGAATTATCCAGAGACATTTTGGTGGCTTGAGTAACTCCATCATAGAAAATCTGTAATTGAATTCAGTCTAAGAACATATCAGAATGACACTTTCTGAACATCATCTTGTACCTCTTCCAGGCTTCATAAAGAGATTCACCCTCTCTCTGCCTGAAAGTCTGAATATCTGTCCTCGACTTAGTCAGCTTCTGAGGTGGAAAGAACTTGGTTAAAAATCTATTAACCAACTTGTCCCAAGTATCCAAGCTCTCCTTAGGCTGTGTATCAAGCCATTGCTTGGCTCTATCCCGATAGCAAATGAAAAGAGAAGCAACTTATAAAGACCAGGCTAAACACCATTGGTTTTTACAGTATCATAGATCTGCAGAAAATTAGAAATAAACATGTTTAGATCTTCTTGCGGGAGTCCATAAAACTGGCAATTCTGTTGTACCAAAGTAATATGCTGAGGCTTTAACTCAAAGTTGTTAGCAGCCACAGGAGGTACAACAATACTATTCCCATAGAAATTTGGGACTGGGAGCAGTGTATAAACCAAGTGTTCTTCTAAGTTGCTTAGGAATATTAGGACCATAAAGTGCATTCGGATTAACAAGATTGTTATTGTTGAGCTCTATAGTGGACTCTTCGGCTCTTTCTCAAAATTATCCTTGAGATTCTCACCAGCTTTGTAAGCTCTAGCTTGGTGTAAACGCTGCCTCAATGTCCTTTCAATCTCAGAATCAAAGTCTAGAAGAGGTTCTTTGTTCCTGTTCCTGCTCATAAACAACAGAAACAAAGAAATGTGGGAATCTCTATGTCAGAGTAAAGAGAATTCCCGGTGAGGTAACATGAGTCAAAGAAATAAAATAACTGAATAAATTAAACAGAAATTTCGAACAACTAATAGGCAAAATAGAACACAAAATTCAAACTTAATAAGAAAAATAACTAGGAAAAATAAAATAATTAAGGGAACACCAAACTTAATTTCAGAAATTAAGAGAAAATTTTTAAATAACTTAAGATTAAATTTTTGAAAATTAAAGAACAATAATAAATAGAAATTAAAAATTAAGAATGCCTAATCTAAGCAATCAAGTAACGGGTAGTTGTCAATCACAGTCAATTCACTTAGTCATGCAGGCAGAAATTGGTAGGGTTCAGAAACATTAAACAGTAATTCAGTGATTAAGAAAGCAAACAATGAATTTGTTGTGAAGAGTATGTGAGAGAATAGTTAAGGCTTTGGAGTTGTCTATTTTCTGGATTTTTATTTCTTACCAACTATTTTAATCATGTAAGATTCAATTCATGGTAAACTGTGATTGACTAAACCCTAATTCTTTAGTAATTTAGTCTCATATAACTTAATCAACCGTCAATTTCTTGGTCACTTAATTTCGATTAGAGACTTAAGTCCAATTCTAGTTTATTAACCACAAAAACCCTAATCACCCAGATATAAGAGGATTATATGTCATGTATCCCGTTAAGTCTAAGCAATTAGGGATTTCGGAAGAATTATTTTCAAGCATATGTTCAAGTAAATTACTTTTCCAAGATTTAACAGGAACTCAAGTAGAAAGAGGGTTATCTTCCAATATACCCTAATCCCTAAGGTAAAGAACGAAAGCAAATTCTTGAAATTGAAATCAATACATTAATCAAAATAGAGTGGCAGTAGTATCAATCCATACAATAAATAGAGCTCCTAACCTTTACCAAGGAGGTTTAGTTGCTCATGACTCAGAGAGAAAACTAGGGTTCAAAATTGTGTCAAGTGCGGTATCAGGTCCAAGAGAAGAGATCGAGAGCCGACTGAAGGGCTAAATCTTTTCTCTTTTATATCCAACCTAATTTGATTTGAAAATAAAATAGAATAATAACTACTAAAACCCAAAAGATTGTGTTTGGGAATAAAAATAACTAAAACAAAATAAAATAAGATAAATATGACCCAAATCTAACTAATGAAGCCCTTTCCTTAAAGTTGGATCCGCGTTATTGGTGCTAAAGCCAGAACCGGCGTTTAGCGCCCCTGGAGGCAGTAAACTTCTAGTTGTTGCTGTCTTCCTGCCGTTTAGCGCCCCACGAGGCAGTAGCTTGGGCGCTGGTTACGAGGCACCTGTCGTTAAATGCCAAGTCGTGGCGTTTAGCGCCGTGATGCCAGAAGAAAAGCATAGACTATTATATAGCGTTGGAAAGCTCTAAAATTTGGCTTTCTAACTGAGTCAATTGGACCTCTGTAGCTCAAGTTATGCTCGTTGGAGTGTGAGGAGGTCCGGGTTGACAGCATTCACTTTCTTCCTTTTTCTTCTGCACGAACTCTATCAAACTCGCCCAATCTTTCCTGAAATTAATAAAACCACAATGCACCTCAAAGTAGCATCCAAATAGACTTCAAACACTAAAATCTAAATAAAACTCAATAAATTCATATCTAAAATAATAAGAAAATATAGAAAAGATGCTCACACATCAAACTGGATCAACGACAGGATGACCTTGCAGATGAGGCTGCTGTCCAACTGTCGATGGTCTTGGGACATGGTGGGTGCTAAACACATATACGCTCCACCAACCCTCTAGACCTCCCTAACGAAATAAAACATTCATGGTTGAAAACTACACTAGATATAGCAATCATAAATGAGTAAATACGCCACAATTAAACTTGAACTCACCATTATCCGAGGTTCTGTCGGAGGGCTACACAGAGACTTAAGAGACATCCAATTGCAGCTTGGCGGCAATGCACGTGATACTTTAATCGGTCCGACTCGACCATTCAGTACTCAACACTTCTACGAATGCTGTAGTTTTTCATACCCTGTATTACTGCATCTCTGCTTTTGAATCTGTGGCCGACCCCAAACTTCATCCCACCGTCTTGGTTGTAATCTTCTTTCCCGGTGTTGAAAAACGGATATTTCTCATGCATGACATCCAGATCCAATGTATGATAGTGACTTGGTACATCTGATAGTGCCATAATTGGGTGGGGAGGGGGGAGGCAAAACATAGCGCATCACTATCTCGGACGGCGTCTCTGGTACAAACTTCTCCTCCTCCTCATCTTCAGAGAAATCACTATCGCTGTTATCTGCAACGTACTTTTGGTCGGATTCTTCATCACCCAAGTCCATGTCTTCCACTGGATTTGCAACATGAATCGGTGGTGGTGTAATAGGTGGGTCATCATCCTGCACAAAGGTCGAGTGGACAGAACCACCGCCACCAACATCACCAACCTTGGCAGAAAGCTCCATCACTTGTTCCGCCATTATTCTTCCATGGATGTCAAATATGAGTTGCAGATGCTTGTCGCCCTGGAGCCGAAACAGGCGAAACTGAAAAACTCCGTTATCTAACGGTGCTAGCAACTTATTCCCTACTCTTCCGATCTCTTTTCTCCCTAAACTACCAAGGTTGCTCAATATCAGACTCTTTAACTCGGACAACAAACTTACGCGTCGAGTGCGCAGCAGTGGCGGATTCTCACACTCAAATATCACCTCATTGACACTATTTCTCATACGACAATTGGGATACACACAGACAACCATATATTCGCTATTACTGGACATTTTTGCCTAGTTTTTGGAAGAAAAATAGAAGAGAAGAAGATATGAAATATATGTGGAGAATGCCAAGAATTGCACATCCTTTTATAGCTATTTAAAATTTATCTTACTGTATCTTATTTACACTGTAAACGTTTTAATTTAACACGTATCTTGTTTACAATATAAACGAGATATACACGTATCACACGTCTTATCTCATTTTGTATTGTACACAAGATACGTGATAAGTAATTCTATATATTTTCATAATAATTTTTTAAATTATTTATTTCAATAAATAAAATATTTATTTAAATAAAAAATCCGTTTATGTTGTGCACATTTTTTGTTCTCATAATTTCTCATTTTATCTCGTAACTACAAAAAGAAATTCAAGGTGGAGGCATATGAAGTATAATATTTTACTTCAGTTTGTTTCAATGCTGAGGGTAAAAATTAAAAAGTTTCTTACAATCCCTGATTTTTTTATATTAAAATTTTATTTATATTAAATATTATTTTAAATAAGAGGATATCGTATTAAATAATAATATATTTTTAACGAATATTGTTTACTTCTCATTTTCTATAATACATAAAAATATTTTTTTTTATTTTTTCACGCTTTAAAAAAAACGTTTTTGAATTTCTTTATTTATATACTTTTTTAAAATAGAAATAGAAATAAATAATATTGTTTTTACTTTTTTTAAATATAGGTTTAATTTACTTTTACAAAAAACAAAAATATGAAATGACATGAAATTTTAAATTATAGAAATAATATAGTCTATCCTAATTTAAGTATGATGGTTTAACAATGAAATTTATAAGATTTATATCATACTTGATCTTCAGTTGTTAGTCGAATTAAATCAAATTGAGTGAGGCAAGTATAAATAAAAAATTCAAAAAGTTAAATATTAAATTTTTATTTTCTTAAAAAAGTTAACCTTTCTATATGATTATTTATCTAATCTTTTAAACAAACATATATTTTAATAATATTTGTATGCTTTATATTTATTTATTCAAAAATAAAATATTACACTTGTTATTTTTAAAATATTATATATTTACACACTAATATATTTTATATTTATAAAATCTATTAATACTTTTTTTATAATATTCTTTGATTTTTATTTAATAAAATCTAATAACTTATAAAAAATAACGCATTTAATATGTACAGAGTTACTGGATTTATTTTAAAAGTACCTAAAAATATATTTAAAAAAGAGTAATCACATTATATTCTTCTTAAATATGTTCTCATAATAGTTCAAAATGTTTATAAATTTATCCATCTATAAAATTAATTTCTAGTACTTTTATAACATGAAAACAACTTTTGTAAGTACAAAACTAATTTTATTTATTTATAAAAAATTTACCAGCATTTTAAAATTTTATAAATAGAAACAATCTCATCGGCTGCTTTATCTTAATTCTGAAACAATATACTTCTCGTATAATTCAGAATAAAAGTTACAAAATATGTTTCCAACTATACAAAATCCTTGGCACTTGGCAAAATTGAATGAATGAAATCAATTTCCTCCGGAAAATTGAAACAATAGTAGTATGAAAAAAAAAAAAAGGTATCAGAAAGGGCTTTGGTCTTGTAAAAACCGACCCCAACCCCATATTCTTTCCATGGTACGTACGGATACAAAATAAAACAATCCGAATACCATGACCCGATTTTGTTGATGTCTTTCTACTTTTCTAGCCCTTTCCCATTGAATCTAATTATGTGAAATGTTGTGCAAATCACACACTTCTCAGAAACTCCACAAGAAAGTGTCGTCAATTATCAAACCATCCAAATTCTCCTCTTCATAATCGTAACTCGGCATCTCTGGCAGGTAGAAATCCCCACCAAAATCATCAAAACCCGTAAATATAGAATCGGGGTTAACCGACCCTATTGTTGTAAAAATATCCGAGCCCGACCCGTTCATGGCTGTGACGTCACATTCCGTTTGAAGAGTCACATCGGACGGTGAGGGTGATGGTGATGCCGATGTCGGCATCACCGTTTTAGTCTCCTCCGACAACATCGTGGAAGTTTCAGTCGAGGTGGAACAGGGTCGAACCGGGTCCGAATTGGCATACCGGGCGGCAGCGGCCTGAATTTGGGGAGGGGTCATGTACCTTCCGCCGGCGATTTCCGGCGGAGCACCGGGGAAATTGAACTTGGCGGCGGCGCCACGTAAGCAAAACATGGCCGCGTCAAATGCACGCGCCGCCTTCTCGGCGGTATCGTAGGATCCCAACCAAATCCTCTGGCGGCTATTTGGTAGCCTTATTTCTGAAACATACTTCCCCCACTTTCGCTTCCTTACACCTTTATACTTCAGATCACTCCGCTCCATTGACGCAAGCTTCTCCACGTTATTGTTCTGCTTCACCATCTTCTTCTCTCTATTTATTTCTGTGATGTGTGCGTTTGTTTTTATTTTCGTTTGGGATTGAGTGCTGTGAGAATAAATGTTTTTTTCTGATGAATTTTGCGGCTCTTGCAATTGTAAATATACATGATGGTGAAGCGAGTGAAGTTTGACTGAATGGTAAGAGGGGTCAACGGGTCAGAAGGCGTGTACACGATGGGGAATGAGGAGAGTGAATGGATAGGACACGTGGCGATGATGAAAGCAGTGATCGAAGGTGATGATGCGAGCTATGATAAAATTAAGGGGATACGCGTTCTGGGGTTTACTTAAAACTGAAAAGAGCATGGAGTAGGACCGTATAGCAGACATGGCTTGGACCACGTTCATCTTTTAATCCACGTGAGATTTTAGAAATTTTGGTTTGTTTTCTGTTTCCATTTATAGTTTAGGAAAAATTTTAAGTTTACTAAAAATTTCGATGTTCCAATTGTTTTAACAGTAGATTTTAGAAAAAATTTTATTCCTTTTTTCTATGAGATGCTAAAATAATATTCTTATTCTCTTTATTTTATAAATATATATTTTTTTTCTTTCTAATTTTTAAAAAAAAAAAATTTTAATCTATTTTAAATTTTTTATGTTAACTAATATTAATTTTATCTATTTTTTAAAAAAAATAAATTATTTTTTTAAAAAATATCCATTAACAAAAATTTTATTTTTTATTATTAAATTTTACTTATCAAAATATTTTTTAATAAATTATTTTTTATTAATTAAATTATATTTTTATTAAAATATTTTTAAAAAATTAATAATTAAATTATTTTTATAAATACTTATCTTTCAATAATTTTTTAATTATTAAATTATAGTTTTATCAAAATTTTTGTTAACAATTATTTTTATATTTTATTATTAATTTTTTGATATCAATATATATTATTTTAATATTAAATAAAAAATCTTACTATTGTTAATATATATAACAATTAATATATTAATATTAAAAAAAAATTTTACTAATTTTTTTGTTTAACATTAAAATAATATATATAGATATCAAAAAATTAAGAGTAAAATATAAAAGAATTATTAACGAAAATTTTGGTAAAATTATAATTTAATAATTAAAAAATTATTAAAAGATATTTTAGAAAAAAATTATATAATTATTAAATTTTTTTAAAAAATACAATTTAATCGATAAGAAGAATAATTTATTAAAGGATATTTTGATAAGTAAAATTTAATGATAAAAAATAAAATTTTTACTAATGAGTATTTTTTAAAAAAAAATTATTTTTTCTTAAAAGATGGATAAAGTTAACATTAGTTAACACAAAAAGTTTAAAATGGATTAAAGAAAAGATTTTTTAAAAGTTAGAAGGGAGGGGAATATACATTTATAACATAGAGGAGAAGGGAGTGTTATTTTAGCATCTCACAGGGGAAGAAAGTGTAATTTTCTCTAGATTTTAATTAATATATATTATATATATCTCATATAATTCAGATCAACGGTTAAAACAATTAGACATCAGTATTTTTGGTATACTTAAAATTCTTCCGTTTAGTTTAATAGTTTTACATTCTGATCTATATATTCTATGCATGAAATCTAATATAGTGTGTGTTTGAATTAAAATTTACAAATGAAAATTCATATAAAATTAATTTGAATTAATAGTTAAATTTATTTCTAAAAGATCATTTATCTTTTAAATTAGTCCTCAAAAGATTTTTTTAGTCATATTAATTCTTAAAAGATAAAATATAAGTTAAATTGGTCCTTCTATTTGTTAGATGATAACGGTTGATGACGTGTCATAAGTGCCATGTGGCATGATGACATGACATGTTAATGCCACATGTCACAATATGATTGGTTGACGTGTTAGATTAGCAACACCTAGCATACCACGTGTTACTTGACGTGTAAAAAAATTATTTATAATCAAAATAATCCTTGAAAGTTTAGACGTAAGTTATTTTCATCCTTAAAATTTTAAAAATTAATCAAATTAGTCCTTATATAAATTTCTTTTATTTTTTTATAATATTAAATTTAAAGTATTTTTGATAATACTAATTTTAATATTATTCTTTAATAAATAAAATTTTCTTTACATAAAATAATAAAAATAATTTATAAAATTATTTTGTCATTTGTATTTTAAATTTTATATTTTTAAATTATCATTTTTTTATAACAAAATTTTTTTAATTAAATAAATTTATCAAATTATTATTGATTATATATTTAAAAATTTAATATTTTAAATCTTATTATATAATATAATATTTATTTAAATTTTAAATCTTTTAATTTTGTTAAAATTATAATTTTTATTATTATTTAATATATATGATAGAACTTAATAATTGAAAATGTTCTAATCTTTTATATCTCACTAAATAAATATAGTAGTTATTTTAAAATATTAAAAAATTAGAATTTTATTATTTTAAATTTCACAAAATAAATATAGTAGTTATTTAAAATATTTTAATCTTTTATATCTCACTAAATAAATATAGTAGTTATTTTAAAAAAACTATAAACTTAAAGTATTAAATTTTTAATATATAATCAACAATAATTTGATAAACTCGTTTAAATAAGAAAATGTCACTATAAAAAATTATAATTTGAAAATATAAAATTTAAAATATAAATAACAAAATAATTTTATAACAATTTAATTATTTTTATTATTTTATGTAAAGAAAATTTTATTTATTAAGGTTTAAAACATAATATTAAAATTAGTACTATTAAAAATACTTTAAATTTAATATTATGAAGAAAAAATAAAAGAAATTTATATATGGACTAATTTGATTAATTTTTAAAATTTTAAGAATGAAAATGACTTACGTATAAAATTTCAGGGACTATTTTAATTTTAAATAATTTTTTTATACGTCAAGTGACACATGCCATGCTAAGTATCACTAACCTGACACGTCGACCAATCATCTTGTGACACGTGGTATTAACCTACCACATCATCATGCCACGTGGCACTTAACATATCACGTCATCATGTCATTATCATTTAACTAATGGAAGGACCAATTTGACTTATGTTTTTATCTTTTAAAGACTAATATGACTACAAAAATCTATTGAGGACTAATTTGAAAAATGGGTAATTTTTCAAGGACGAATTTGACTATTAACTCAAATTAATTTTATAAATTTGATTTTCATAAAAAGTGAATTGGTGTTAACGTGATTTATATTTAATAATTTTGTATTAAAATAGATTATGATAGAATGAATGATGTTTGGATTACATTATTTAAAATTATGCTTAGAACAAAATTATTTAAAAAAAAAGACATAAATTTATATCATTTAAAACTATATTATTTTAACACTCTTTAACTATAATTTTTTTGAACAAAATTTAAATTTATATATTGAAATTTAGTACTCTCTTCGTTATAGTTTTTTAGTATTCTATTTAATTATATTTTTCTAGTGAAATTTATATTATAAAAATTAACCATAATAAATAAAATGTATACTAATTTAAGAACACATAGTAAAAAATATACAAAGTCAAATAAACAAATAAGATTCTATAAAAAATATGTATTAATAAAAATAATTAAAAAAAATTTATGCTAACAATAAGTACTAAAAATTTTATTAACAACGGCAAGGTGACCTGGCAGATCAGACTGTTGTCTAGCTGATGATGGTCTTGAGATATGGTAGGTGATAGACAATTATGCACTCCACCCACCCTCCGAACCTCACTGAACACAACAACACAGAATTGCTTTAGCCATGCCGTATACCTCCTTAGTATATCGTATAGAAGTAATGAAAGGCACACGTAAACTTAAGCTTACCAGTATTCGAAGTTCTGACGAAGGGCCACATGAAGACTGCATTGACACCCATTATCAGCTTGACAGTACTGCACATGGTACTTTAACCGGTCCGATTCGATCACTCGGTACTCCGCACTCCTCCGAATACTGTAGTTCTTGACACCCTGAAGCACTGCCTCTCGACTTCTAAACTTGTGGCTGACCCGAAACTCTACACCGCCGTCTAGGTTGTAATCCTCTTCATCCATTTCAAGGAACAGAGTCCTCTCAGGTATGGCGTCCAAATCCAGATTGTGATAGTGAGACAGAATTGCCGAAAGCGCCGGTATTGGAAAAGGTGGAGACAGGACGTGGCGGGCTGCAGTCGGAACGGGTGTCTCCGGAATACACTCATTCTCATCCCCACTATCAGACAAGTCACTATCACCACTGTCCGCCACGTAATCCTCATCCAACTCCTTCTTGCACTCCTCTGCTTCATCCACTAGAACGACTACATGAATGGGCGGTGGTGCGAGGGATCGGTCGTCCTGCACATAGGTCGAGTGTACGGAAGGACTACCATCACTATGTCCCACCTCTGTAGACAGCTCTATCACTTGCTCCACCATGATTCTCCCATGGATGTCGAACATCACTCGCACATGGTCGTCGCCTTGAAGTCAGAATAGTCGAAACTGGAAGACTCCGTCACCCATGGGGCCAGCAACCTATATGCCACCCTTCCGATCTCCCTCGCTTCTGTACCACCGAACCTGCTCAATATCAAACTCTTCAAATCCGACAATGTATTTACACGCTAAATGCGAAACAATATCGGATCCTCGCACTCAAATGTCACCCCGTTGTCGTCGTTTCTCATACGGCAATTGGGATACACAAGCACAACTATGTATGGACTACTACTGGCCATTAATGCCTTGTATTTGTGAGAAATATGATACGAAAAATTTGTGAAGAATACCAAGGTTTACACATCCTTTTATAGCCGGTGGGACACAACTCCATGTATTTTGTTTACAGTGTAAACGAGATAGCCACGACGTAGTTGACGTGTCATTTGAGTTATAACTCATTGGCTAATGATTTTACTACTTTTTTTTTTACTAAAGATAAGAGACTCGAACCCACAACCTCTTAATTAAATATGGGAAGACTATGTCATTTGAGCTATTACTCATTGGCGTAATGATTTTACTACTTGATGCGAAAGAGTATAAAAAGTATATAAAAGGCGTGGATTCTTTAAATATTTATCATATAAAATAAAGTTTTACTTTTTAACATATTTCTCTTTCGTAACTTTTTTTTTATAATTACAAAGTGTGTTTACAAACTAATATTTTATGAGTGAACATAAATCACTCCAAAATTCGAACACTCTGCAGATATTATTAGTATATTAAATCATTAAAAGACATTAACTTGCCTATTTTAGCTTTGGTGTCTATTAATCTATTTTTATTTATTCAAAATGATAACTATATTTTGATTTATTTTTTAAATAAATAATACCTTTGAATTTCATTCATATATTAGGATAAAATAAATTATTGAAATAATATCAAATAAAAGTTCACACTATTAATAAAAATAATATTAAAAAATATAAAAAATAAATAATATTTCAAAAACTTAAAAAATATGACAAAATAACATAACAAAATACCATTTTTCAACAAGTGACAAACGACGTGTGCGTCAAATTTTTATGTGAATCTTTAGATAACTATTTAGATACATAAAAAAAATCGTAGTAAAATATTTAAAAAATATTTTTGATTGTTCACAAAAAAAATCTTAAAAGTATTTATTTGGTAAAAATTATTAAATTTTTAAGAATAATAATGTCTTATTTTAAATGCTTGAATTTTTTTAATTTTAAGACCATCTATATTAATAATTAAGAAAGAGTGATGTGAGAACAAAAGTATATCAGAATTTATAAACATGATCGAAAGAATTTGATTTTTATATTTCTTTAATCTTTTTCAACTAAAATCTAATGAATTTTTTTATTTTAGGTTGAATAGCAACGCTCTAATAAAATTGGACAAGATTATAAAATCATTTTGATATATTAAGCACAAAATTCTCGAACTCTATTTATGCTTGGCTATTGGTTCCTATTAAACCTTGAAGGCCCAAATAAAATAAAATATTTGATTTTATTTTTAGTTAAACTCAAATCAAAAGTAATAATAACTTATTCCATTTAGCATTTATAACAATAAATGGAATCACCTATATAAATGATATAATATGATATAGCTAATATGATTATAATTAATTATATGTATTGCTCATAAATCATTTGAAAATGAAATTATAATTTTTTAACAATCTCCTATTTGGATTATACATATATTTCTTGTAACACCCTACCATACAGAGTCTTATGCTTAAGTCATAATTCAGAGATGACAAGGTATTACGACCTCTAAAATAAAAATATAGTACGTATAGTAGTATGAATGATTGATTATAACTAGGAGCCTTTATAGAAAAAGGGGTAAACAAAAATCAATCGCAACTCGAAAGCGCAACACTCCGATCGATAACGTAACGAACAATGATAACCAACGCGAGATTATATATATACAAAGGAGTGTCAAAAACAGGAATATCAAGACTCGAAATCCGGCTGCGAAGATAACCGGTCCGAGCATAGCAATATATACATATGATAAAATAAGGAAAACCCCAAAGGAAACCCAAAGGGACACAAAAACATAAAACCTATTCTCCAAAGTTCTCCCATAAGAGGAGTCATCACAGTTTGTATTATTTAATGGAGATAAAAGTATCTAAGCAAAACATATAAACCAAAACATAGTCCCGAGAACAAAGGATCTTCGCAATAATAGAAGTCTCCAGCATGCCTCAACGGGAAACCTCACGTCCTGCATCTGAAAACCACAAAATCCGCATGGGTGAGAACCAAAGGTCCCCAGCATGGTAACAGCTTCCACATATATAATACATAATAATAGAGGAAAGCCGAAGGCAATCCTAGAACTTCCTCCAGATAATTCAAAGCTTATAAACAAACTAAACCATAAAGGGCATCTAACTAAAGATTCTTCAGTCTAACTAATACTTCCCTTTCCAATTCCTTCAGACCTCCCAACCACCAGCAGGAATATAATGTAGCAAACACAGTTATATCAAGCAAGAAATATACAATTAGGAACAAGTAAGACATTTAGACAATTAGCAAGTAATATGCAGTCAAATAGGCAATCTCAAACAATTCATATAGTATGCATATGATGAATGCCTGTCCCTAGTGGCTGATGATATCATATGTCGGTTATAGAGCCAACCCGACAAGTCCTGGTGGACTGTCCCTCTGTCGTGTCTCCCCAACTTGAGTCATGCTCATTATAACTTGATCATAATCATGATCCATATTCATCACCCTCACTGGTGAATATTTATCCATCAAAATCACTGGTGAATATTTTTGGGGGTGAGCTCGTCTGGGAATTTCACAATGCCCGGCCACCCTGACGACATAGGGTCAAAAGAGCTTCAAGTCTCGACCTGGAGCACGTGGTGGCTAGCCACTGCTTTCTCTCAGGGAAACCCTCATCTCCGATAATGGAAGTGCAACACTCACAATTCATTTAACAGCATATATATGCATTTATACATAGCCATAATCATGGCTCCGCCATAACACGGCAATAATCCAGCCATCCGGCTCACGGTTAAATCCATAACCAGCCACCCGGCTCACGGTTAAATCCATAACCAGCCGTTTCATTAACAATCACAGTCTTTCGCCCCATGGCATAACAAGCACTTCCACCACCATCATCCGCATCTCACATAATCATGCTTGATCCTCATTGATCATTCATTTTTCCCTTGCTTCACTCGCAAGTTACCACATTCACTAGCCCTTCTTCTCATAGCTAGACATATCATAATGATTTAAGACATAAGTGGTGAAATCGGAGGCTTAGAAGTATGAGATTTGGCTTTTAAAACTCAAAAATCAACTTTGGGATGAAAACAGGGCCACGCGTACGCGCACTCCACGCGCACGCGTGGATGGCCTCAAAAACTCATCGACGCGCAAGCGTCATGCACGCTAACGCGTGGATTAAAAATTTGCCAATCGACGCGCATGCTTCAACCACGCATACGCATGGGTGTTCTCGTGCCCCAGGCACAACACTGGCACAGTTCTGGCATAACTCTCTGGAAAATGACTGGGCATTGGGTGCAGCACAATCGGCGCGCCCGCGCACATCACGCGCACGCGTGGATGGCGCTTTCTGGAAGATCGGCGCGTACGCGCCAGGTGCGCCCACGCGTAGGGGTCATTCTGCTAAAAATTTTCTAAGTTAAAAGCTGCAGAATTCACAAATTTAAACCCCAATCTTCCGACGGACATAACTTCCTCATTTTAAATCATTTTTCACCCGTTCTTCGAACGGCATGGACATCCCGGATCCAATTTCATTTCTAAACAGATTTGGCACAAAACAGAGATCCGTAGTCCAGGTTATGCCCTGATGACATGTCATCATATACCCATTTTCTATGCTTTTTCATACAAGAAATTGATGATTTGTGCTTAAATATTGAATGCTTTTTGTACTTAAATGATATATTTTCTTGATATTTTAATTTTATAAATCTTGTAGGAAATAAGAAGAAAAAGAAGCAAAGAAGCACAAAAAAAGGAGAAAAAAAGAGCTTTGGGACACACTTTGAAGTTGGGGTACACTTTGGAGCCTTAGGCCACGCTTTTAAAAGCGTGGCCCATGACCAAATTAATGAAGATAAGCAATCAGCGCACATTGCCCTGCCCTTGCCAAGGGCAGGGCAGAATCGTGATGCAAAATTGAGATTGGAAGCAAGAATTTGGCTAAGTTAAAATCTGGGCGCTCACAGCATGACCATGCCTACTTCAAAGGGCTATAACTTGAGCTACAAACGTCCGATTGATGTGCTTCCAGTTGCGTTGGAAAGCTGACATTCAGAGCTTTCCAACGATATATAGAAATCCATATTTGGCATCCAATTGAGGCAGGAACGAAAGGCATCTTTAAGGGCCAAAAACAAGCGAAAATAAACTAAAGTGCCTCCACCAAGGCTCGAAGCTGGAACCTCACTCCAACACAATGTGGCGCTCAATTTTCTGCCCTGCCCTCTTGGAGAGCAGGGCAATGTCGTGCTCTTCATGGAAAATCAAGAAAAAAATTGATCCTCAAGTGCTTTCACCAAGTTTCGAACCAAGCACCTAAGGGGAGTGAGGAGAGCATCATGGCACGGTCAAGGAAGTGGTGCGCGCACAAGACACACCAAGGCAACATTGCCCTGCCCTCCACAAGGGCAGGGCAGCATCCTCACACACCAAGCTCTCACGCACAAGCACCTTGCGCACCAAGAAGCAAATTCTGCGCACATCGCCGCACCAATCTCATGCACCAAGCACCAATTTTCTGCCCTGCCCTCCACAAGGGCAGGGCAGCCTCCTGGGAGCAACATGGGCCAAAATTCAACCAAATTTTCATTTAAATTCAATTTCTCTCCAAATTGAATCAAGGCCAATCAAACCCATTTCTCCTCAAATCCAAAGCAAGCAAGGCCCAAATCATCACTCAAAGGCACATGGATCAAGTAATTTAGGATTTTCATTTTTATAATTTGTTTTAATTTCATTTTCATTTTATTTTGTAAAGCCTATATAAGGCATCATTTCCATCTTTGAAGGAGGCCGGCTCCATTAGGAATAGATAGCTCTCTCCTTTAGTTTTCTTATCTGTTTTGAATCTTGAGTGAGATTGGAGGAATTCTGTTTCATTCTCATCTTGAGATCTCTTGTTTACTTTTTCTGCATAATTGAAATTCACATACTGCTTCATTTTCTCTTTTAATTCTGCAATTCATTCATCTTCTTTTCTTCTGCAATCTGTTCTTTTAAATTTTCTGCAACTTCTCTCTTGTTGGATCAAGGAAGGGAGTGAGATCTAGACTTGTTCTCTAGTCTCATTGATTCCCTGAGATCTTCAACATTCTTTTAAATTGCTGCAAATTAAGCACTGCTTTTCTATTTAGAATTCTTCAAGCAATTTTCAATTTCTGTTTAGATCTGTTGCATGATTTTGCACCTTTTACTTCTCTGTTTGATTGCTATTTACACTTTCCTGTTGAATTTTAATTTCCAGCACCCACTCCCCTTTACATTTGATGCAATTTACATTTCTTGTCATTTAAGATTCTTGCAATTTTACTTTCTTGTTCTTTAAGCTTCCTGCCTATTTACATTCTGCACTTTAAGTTCATTGCTATTTACATTTTGCTGCCACAATTCTCACTTAAATGTTAGCTTGACTAAACTAATCACCCACTAAAATTGCTTGATCCATCAATCCCTGTGGGATCGACCTCACTCTTGTGAGTTATTATTACTTGATGCGACCCGGTACACTTGCCGGTTGGATTTGTGTGTTGGAAATTTGTTTTTCCACAAAAACACCATCAAGTTTTTGGCGCCGTTGCCGGGGATTGATTAGATCAACAATGATTAAGTGGGTGAGAAGTCTAGATCAAGCATTTTCTTTTTTTGGTTCTCTGTTTTAAAGTTGAAACCAAGGTGTTTGTGTTTTTGCCTCACTAAGCAAAACTCATATCTGATATGAGTAATTTCGATTTTCATTGGTGTTGTGTTCTACAAAATTCAAATGGAGTTCACCTCATCTTTTAATCAAACAAACTTCATGGGATATTGCCCACCATCACAATATGATTCAAGTCATTATTCTAATGATGGTTGGGAATATCACCAAGAAGATACAAATTCTGAGCACTCCAATCCATGGAGATTTGCTTCAGAACCCCAAGATGAGCAAGAAAATTTTGAGGGATACCAACCACCACCACAAAATGATTCATATCATTATCCTCATGGTGGATGGGAGTATCAACAAGGAATGAAGGAGTATGAACAATCAAGTGAAATGAACTATTTCCCAGAGCCACAAAGTGACTCATACTATTATGGCACGTACACAAAAGATGGCTGGGAAGGGAAATGCAATGATTCACATTCTAATTATTTATGTACATTATCACTTGATTGTGCTGCCAGAGCATACTTGGAAGAGTGTTCATCATTTGATTATGCCTCAACACAAAATTCCCTCCAAGATCCATACAACTCATCTCACCAACCACAAAATTACTCTCAACCTTTATCCTTTGAGCTAGTGGCTGAGGATCCCCTTCAAAAGTCCAGAGAATTATTGGAAAGACAAGAACAAATTATGGAAGAACAAAAACAACGCTGGACAGAACAAGAATTCCTCCTCAAGAAAACAGAAGGGCATGTAGAGCAAAGGAAGATTCATTCAGGATCACCAAGTTTTAAGGATGAGGAACAATCTATGAGTGAAGAAGAGGAAGAAGAGGTTCCTATATCAATTGAAATTTCAATGGAGGAAGAGCAAGATGAGGAGGCTACTGTATCAAGTGAACTTTCAATGAAGAACAAGGTGGTTGAAAATGAAATTGCACTTGAGATGACAAGGGAACATGAAGACTCACAACTCTCACAAACTTTCCTGACCCAACAACTCTCAACACTTGAATCCATGATTGAAAGGTATGAAGAGGAGATGAAGAAAGCTTGGGAAGATCAACAAACCTCCTCCATGAAAGAGCTACTAAAGCAAATGTTGAGTGTAAAAGAGGAAGGGGAAGAACAAGCTAGTGAGGAGGACAATCAAGAACGTCCAAACTCAAGGGAAACAGAGAGGCTCATGAAGGACAAGCTCATTGAACTACCAATTCAAAAAGCCCTGGATGAATACAAATCTCCAATAATCACACAGCAACCAAGTCTTGAATTCAAAGAAGTGAAGGCAACTAGCAAGAACACCAATTCTGTCCCTAATCCAGCAAGCAAGATTAATCAAGCCAATTTCACAAGGAAGCTTGCTGAAAGGAGACCAAGAAAGGGGACAAAAGCTGAAACTTCTCCCCCCATGAAGTCATTCCTCTTAACTAATTGGAAGAAGAGGAAGAAAGTGAAGAACAACATGTCAAGCTAATGACACTAAAAGAGCACTTGTTGGGAGGTAACCCAATCGTAGGTATAATTTCTTCTCTGCTTTATTTTTGTTCTTTACTTTGTTTAAATTCAATAAATGGGCATATGGTTACATTCTAAGTTTGGTGTTGCCTTGCAACAAAATTGTTTTCAATCTTTTTGGATGATTGCATCAAATCAAAAATGAAAGTGACACACCAAGATTCTAAGTTTGGTGTGCCACTTATTTTTCTATGCAATTCATTCAAGCAACACTACTTGTCTGCATAATCATAATGCCTCTGCAGTTTTATTTTTTTCTTTTAATTTGACACTTTTTCATTCTACTTTCTTTAGTCATTTTTCTGTTTGCTTTCATTTTAGTTTGCTTATTTACTGTTTTTGTCAATACATCACCAAAACATCCTTATTCATGACAGATTCTTCACTTGGTGATTGTATTCAACAAATAACAGTTTCTTTTGTTTAGTTTTAGTTTAAATAAAATTGACATATAATTGCATTCTAAGATTGGTGTTGCTATGCAACAAAATTTGGTTCCAATATCTATTAGATACTTGCATCAATTCCAAGTGAAAGTGTCACACTAAGTTTGGTGTGCCACTTATTCTTTATGCAAAGTGTTGTGCACACCTTCTTATGCTTGCAATCAAATGTCGCTGTCTCTTGTGCCTTGACTGTTATTTTTCATTTTTGCTTGCTTAAAACACATGTGCTACTAACATTTCATTGTTTAAGACATTCATGATCCATCTTAGCCCCATAGCCATTGTTCTAATTGTTGCTTGAGGATGAGCAAGCACTCTAAGTTGGCAAGGGAAAGGGAAGAATTGGAGAAAAAGGACAATAATAATGAAGATGGACTACAAGGTTGTAAAGTTCCTTTTCCTCTCATTTATTTCCAACACTTTAAATTGCATGATTGTCTTTATATTTTCTGTATACATGTGTGGTATGACTAAGCATAGCTTGAATTTGATTTGAAATATGTTGTTGTGACATTATGACTACCAACTTGAGTTTTGTGAATTCAAAAGCAAAAAGCATCATGATCATAAACAAACAAGGAATTAAAGAAGAATTTAGCATGTGCATACAAGTATTGGAAAGCTAGTATGATTGATTGTTGCTCAATTGCATTGGATTTTATTTAATTGAAGTTTTTCATCTAGTACATTTTGTGAAATCTTTTGAAATCATGAAAACCTTGAAGAAGCAAATACAATTAAAGCAAGAAAAGAAAAAGGGAAAGAATGAGAAAGCTGAAACATATTGACATAAAAACCATATTTTTCATAAAAACTACAAAGTGCCATTTTCAAAACAAGCCATTTCCAACTCTTTTCAAAATCAATCAAAACATGCCAATTTCATCCCTTTTCTTTGAAATCAATCGAATTATATTAAATCCAACCTCAAGCCTCTTCAACTCACACATTAAGACTTTACCATACTTTACAAAATCACAATCTCATCATTCTAACCCACTTCACCTAAGTGGCTCAAACTCAAACATATTGACATATCATATACTTTTCCTCATGCCAATTTCAACAACACCAATTCCAATAAATCATTATTATACAAAATCAACATCATTCTCACCATCAACATGGTTCAACCCACAATTCAACCATAACAAATCATCAAGCATATATCACAACATGCATATTTCTCATACATCATACCACCAAGGCATCAATAATCATCATCACATATATGACCACCTCATATATCTCAATCATTCAACAACATCAACCATTCAATGCCTATCTTAGGGCCTCTAGCCTAAGTATTTCCTACCACATTACATATTAGATACGGGAAACCGAAACCATACCTTAGCTGATTTCCCAAGCTCAACCGGAGCACTTCCAAATCACTTATCCACAAGCTCTCAAGGCCTCAACACCTCTAAGAACAGATTTTTCACCACCAAATCCCTTTGTAAGCTTTTCAATATCACCAATCAAGCTCCAATATTCACACATACACAACCTAAGCCACAATCATCATACCCACACACAACATCTCAAAACCCAAACATCATAGAACCACAAATCACACTAGGGTTGAGAATCTTACTATACCCAAGGTCCAAGGAGACAAGATTATCCTTCTCCTTTAAGAGAGTTGGGTCCTATAACATCAAAGAGCCCAAAATCTCAACATTTTTGCTCATAAAACTCGAAAACAAGGCTGGAATTTCGAAGAGCAAAACGTGGCTTATCTCAAGATTGGTTGTATGGGTTTTGTAGAGCTCTCCACAGTGAACGCGTGGCCGCAAACGGAGCGGCAATAGGAGCTCTAGATCAAAAGTTATGGTGGTTTGAAGATCAAGTGAGAGATAGAAGTTTGAAAGAGTATTCTTCCCCCATGGCCTCCATTTCAGCGTGTGTGTGTATGTAATGAGGATAGAGAGTGCTGAAAACTAGGGTTTTGATTTAGTTATGTTGGGCCAAGGGCCCACTTTGGGTCCGGTTGGCCCGTTCGGTCCAATCTTGGTCCGAATTCTATAAAATTGGTACCAAAATTCTCGTCTCAGTCTCCTCTATCACATTTAGCCATAAAAATCACATTTTAGGCTTCCTAGAATAAATTCTCATTTATGGGTTAATTAGCCGTTAATTAACCGGGCTTTACATTCTACCCACATAATTGGGAATTTTGCCCACAAAATTCCAATGCAATTACCTGAGAATAAATGCGGATAATCCGTTCGCATCTCTGACTCAAGTTCCCAAGTGTGTTCCTCAACACCGCCTCGTCTCCAAGCCACTTTGACTAATGAAACCTCTTTTCCACGCAACCGTTTGATACTAGTGTCATCAATTCTTACCGGAGCCACTGGAAGCGTCAAATCTTCCCTTAACTGAACCGACTCAGGTTCCAACACATGGCTAGTATCAGGGGTGTACTTCCGAAGCTGCGACACGTGAAACACATCGTGCAGGTTCGAAAGATGAGGTGGTAGAGCCATCCGATACGCCACCGGTCCAATCCTTTCCAGGATCTGAAATGGACCAATGTATCGAGGATTCAACTTCTTTGCTTTAATCGCCCTACCTACTCCCGTAGTCGGAGTAACCTTAAGGAAAACATGATCTCCTTCCTCAAATTCTAAGGACTTCCGCCTCTGATCGGCATAATTCTTTTGACGACTTTACGCCGTAAGTATCCTATCTCGGATTTTCTTGACTTGTTTAGTAGTCTCAGCTATCATTTCTGGCCCCAACAAGCTTTCCTCTCCAGCTTCGTACCAACATAGCGGAGATTGACATTTCCTCCCATACAAGGCCTCATACGGAGCCATTCCAATGCTCGCATGATAACTATTATTGTATGCAAACTCCACTAATGGCATATACCGATCCCAACTCACCGGTTGGTCCAAAACACAAGCTCTCAACATATAGTGTTTGGATCGTCCTCTCAGATTGACCATCTGTTTGAGGATGGTAAGCCGTGCTCAAGCTTAATCGGGTTCCAAAAGCTTTCTGAAATGCACCCTAAAACCTTGAAGTGAAACGAGGATCTCTATCAGAGATTATAGTAGTATGTACACCATGAAGTCTCACAATCTCCTTTATGTGTAATTGTGCTAGCTCCTCAAGGGGGTACGTCATACGAATGGGTAAAAAGTGAGCTGACTTCGTCAGTCGGTCCACAATCACCCAAACAGCATCAAAACCAGCTCTAGTCCTTGGCAATCCTGACACAAAGTCCATTGCAATACTTTCCCACTTCCATTGTGGAATCTCTACAGGTTGCAACATCCCAGAAGGTCTTTGATGTTCAATCTTTACCTTTTGACAAGTTAAGCACTTTGAAATATATTCCGCCACATCATTCTTCATACCCGGCCACCAAAACATCGCCTTTAAATCATGGTACATCTTAGTACTTCCCGGGTGAATGGAGAATCCGCTTTTGTGTGCCTCCTTTAAAATATCTTGCCTCAAAGTACCAACATCCGGCACAATGATCATACTCTTGAATCTCCATAACCCATCTTTTTCTTCCGACACTCTTCACTGTTTTCCTTGCTCAATAGGCGGCAACACCTTCCATAACGCTTCATCATTCTGATGAGCCTTTAGGAGTTCAGACTTAAAGTCACTTGAGATTTCTAATCGGTTCAAACACAAGGTTCCGGATACTTCTCGGGCACCAATTTTTAGACTCTCGAATCCTTTGAGCAACTTCTCCTCTTGAAGCATCATCCAAGCCGCATATAATGACTTCCGACTTAATGCATCCGCCACTACGTTCGCCTTTCCCGGATGGTAATGCAACTCAAAGTCATAGTCCTTCAATAATTCCATCAACCTTCTCTGCCTCATATTAAGCTCTTTTTGATCAAAGAGGTACTTCAAGCTCTTAAGATCAGAGAAAACTTGGAACTTAACCCCATAGAGATAATGCCTCCACACCTTCAAGGCAAACACAACCGCAGCGAGTTCCAAATCGTGCGTAGGATAATTAACTTCATGCGGTCTCAACTGTCGCGAGGCATACGCCACCACATTCTGGTGCTGCATCAGCACGCACCCTAGACCCTTTAATGAGGCATCACAGTACACCTCAAGAGGCTCGTTCGGCTCAGGTAATACTAACACAGGTGCAGTGGTCAACTTTTTCTTCAATGTCTGAAAGCTCTCCTCGCATTCAGGAGTCCAAACGAACGGAGCGTCTTTGCGGGTTAACTTTGTCATTGGCAAAGCTATCTGTGAAAAGCCCTTGATAAACCTTCGGTAATAGCCAGCTAAACCCAGAAAACTCCTTATCTCTGTTACGGTAGTTGGTTGCTTCCAATCCATCACTGCCTCCACCTTAGTTGGATCTACAGCTATTCCCTTTTTACTCACCACGTGACCCAAAAACTTCATCTCACTCTTCCAAAACTCATACTTAGACAGTTTTGCATAAAGTTTCTTCTCCTCTAGAATTTGCAACATGGTCCTCAAGTGTTCCGCATGCTCTTCTTCAGTTTTGGAATAAATTAGTATGTCATCAATGAAGACAACAACGAATTTATCCAGAAACGGACGGAAAACTCTATTCATGTAACCCATAAACACTGCAGGAGCGTTCGTCAACCCAAAAGACATTACAGTGTACTCGTAATGACCATAACGAGTCCTGAAACCGGTCTTAGGGATATCTTCATCCCTCACCCTTATCTGGTGATAATCGGATTGCAAATCGATCTTGGAGAAAACTCCAGCTCCTTGTAACTGATCCATGAGATCATCAATTCTCGGCAATGGGTATTTATTTTTTATTGTGACCTTGTTCAGCTGCCTGTAATCCACACAGAGCCACATACTCCCATCTTTCTTCTTTACCAGTAACACTGGAGCACCCCACAGAGAGACACTTGGTCGGATAAAATTCTTTCCCAACAAATCCTCTAACTGAGACTTTAGCTCGTTCATCTTTAACGGTGACATCCTATAAGGAGCATTTGAGATTGGTCCCGCCCCGGGCACCAACTCAACAGCAAACTCAACCTCTCGGTTAGGTGGAAACTCATCAATGTCATCGGGAAACACTTCCGGAAACTCACACACAACTGGAATCTGCTCCAACCTTTGATCATCACCCGAAACGCCCGCGGTTAACAACAGGATACCCTGACATTCGGTTCCGAAACAATTCACCATCGTCGAAGTCAAGTAATAATTATTCACCACGACCGGCCCTTCTGTATCTTCCGGCATAAAGTACACTGACTTTGTAGAACAATCAAGCAGGACATGGTTCTTAGATAACCAGTCTAATCCCAAGATATGATCAAGACCGATCATCGGTAAGCAGGCTAAATTATGAAAAAAATCACGCTACTTGAACCTAAAGGAAACTTCCGGGCATCCTAGCCTAGTCACCATGGCTTCATGGGTAGCATTATATACTTTTAGGTTATAACCTAAGATTACGATCTTCAATCCTAACTCATGGGATTTTTCAAATGCAATGAATGAACGTGTTGCTCCCGAACGAAATAAAGTATTTAAAGTTTGACCAGTCATTTCACAGTTACCTCGAATGAGTGTCTCAGATCCCTCGGCACCTATAGCTGAGGTGGTGAACACCCGACCAGTCTGCTGTGCTTTTCCTGCACCTTGTTTTTTCTTCTCTGGACAGGTTGGGACTTTATGTCCCGCTTTCCCACAGTAATAGCACAAACCCCATCCGGCCATACACAAGGACCCCGGATGGTGACTTTCACACCTAGCACAAGCTTGCTCATTCTGTGGCTGCTTTCCAAACCTTTTCCCTTGGGAGTTGTTGTTGTTGGGCCTCCTGAACGAACTTCTCCACTTGAAAGGCGGACCTCTAGGTGCAAAGCTCTTCCCTCGGTTCTGCGGGAATGGTCCCTTGTGACTTCTTCTCTCAGCGACTGCCTTCTTCACACACTCTTCAGCAACCTTACACTTGTTTACCATCATAGAGAAAGTTCTGACCTCTATTGGTCCCTGAGCTCTATTTCCGTCGTTGCCACGATTGTTCATCTGTTGCCCAAGAGCTTCAGTAGTGGCTTGCATCGCAGCAGCCACGTTCTCCAACGCAGTCATAAGGTTTACCGGGTCATTAGAGTTAACATTAGTTGCACGAGCATTAGAACGACCTCTACCACGGCCTCTACCACGGCCTCTACCGCGTCCACGAGACGCCATCTGGTTCCTATACACACCAAACAATCGATATTAAGTTGATCAGTCTCAATATCGGAAGTTTAGTGCTTCAAGTCCCAAATGCATGCTCATGAACGTTTATGCCAATTATATCAAGCAGATATACTAACAGCACGTAACACACATACAGAGAATGCACAGAAGCATAGTCAGTCTATCCTTCAGGCTCTACAGGAACAAACTGCTCTGATACCATAATGTAACACCCTACCATACAGAGTCTTATGCTTAAGTCATAATTCAGAGATGGCAAGGTATTACGACCTCTAAAATAAAAATATAGTACGTATAGTAGTATGAATGATTGATTATAACTAGGAGCCTTTATAGAAAAAGGGGTAAACAAAAATCAATCGCAACTCGAAAGCGCAACACTCTGATCGATAACGTACCGAACAATGATAACCAATGCGAGATTATATATATACAAAGGAGTATCAAAAACAGGAATATCAAGACTCGAAATCCGGCTGCGAAGATAACCGGTCCGAGCATAGCAATATATACATATGATAAAATAAGGAAACCCCAAAGGAAACCCAAAGGGACACAAAAACATAAAACCTATTCTCCAAAGTTCTCCCATAAGAGGAGTCATCACAGTTTGTATTATTTAATGCAGATAAAAGTATCTAAGCAAAACATATAAACCAAAACATAGTCTCGAGAACAAAGGATCTTCGCAATAATAGAAGTCTCCAGCATGCCTCAGCGGGAAACCTCACGTCCTGCATCTGAAAACCACAAAATCCGCATGGGTGAGAACCAAAGGTCCCCAGCATGGTAACAGCTTCCACATATATAATACATAATAATAGAGGAAAGCCGAAGGCAATCCTAGAACTTCCTCCAGATAATTCAAAGCTTATAAACAAACTAAACCATAAAGGGCATCTGACTAAAGATTCTTCAGTCTAACTAATACTTCCCTTTCCAATTCCTTCAGACCTCCCAACCACCAGCAGGAATATAATGTAGCAAACACAGTTATATCAAGCAAGAAATATACAATTAGGAACAAGTAAGACATTTAGACAATTAGCAAGTAATATGCAGTCAAATAGGCAATCTCAAACAATTCATATAGTATGCATATGATGAATGCCTGTCCCTAGTGGCTGATGATATCATCTGTCGGTTATAGAGCCAACCCGACAAGTCCTGGTGGACTGTCCCTTTGTCGTGTCTCCCCAACTTGAGTCATGCTCATTATAACTTGATCATAATCATGATCCATATCCATCACCCTCACTGGTGAATATTTATCCATCACCATCACTGGTGAATATTTTTGGGGGTGAGCTCATCCGGGAATTTCACAATGCCCGGCCACCCTGACGACATAGGGTCAAAAGAGCTTCAAGTCTCGACCTGGAGCACGTGGTGGCTAGCCACTGCTTTCTCCCAGGGAAACCCTCATCTCCGATAATGGAAGTGCAACACTCACAATTCATTTAACAGCATATATATGCATTTATACATAGCCATAATCATGGCTCCGCCATAACACGGCAATAATCCAGCCATCCGGCTCACGGTTAAATCCATAACCAACCACCCGGCTCACGGTTAAATCCATAACCAGCTGTTTCATTAACAATCACAGCCTTTCGCCCCATGGCATAACAAGCACTTCCACCACCATCCTCCGCATCTCACATAATCATGCTTGATCCTCATTGATCATTCATTTTTCCCTTGCTTCACTCGCAAGTTACCACATTCACTAGCCCTTCTTCTCATAGCTAGACATATCATAATGATTTAAGACATAAGTGGTGAGATCGGAGGCTTAGAAGTATGAGATTTGGCTTTTAAAACTCAAAAATCAACTTTGGTATGAAAACAGGGCCACGCGTACGCGCACTCCACGCGCACGCGTGGATGGCCTCAAAAACTCATCGACGCGCAAGCGTCATGCACACTAACGCGTGGATTAAAAATTTTCCAATCGACGCGCACGCATCAACCACGCGTACGCGTGGGTGTTCTCGTGCCCCAGGCACAACACTGGCACAGTTCTGGCATAACTCTCTGGAAAATGGCTGGGCATTGGGTGCAGCACAATCGGCGCGCCCGCGCACGCGTGGATGGCGCTTTCTGGAAGATCGGCGCGTACGCGCCAAGTGCGCCCACGCGTAGGGGTCATTCTGTTAAAAATTTTCTAAGTTAAAAGCTGCAGAATTCACAAATTTAAACCCCAATCTTCCGATGGACATAACTTCCTCATTTTAAATCGTTTTTCACCCGTTCTTCGAACGACATGGACATCCTGGATCCAATTTCATTTCTAAACAGATTTGGCACAAAATAGAGATCCGTAGTCCAAGTTATGTCCCACCAAAGTGTGCCCAAAAACCATATTTTTCATAAAAACTACAAAGTGCCATTTTCAAAACAAGCAATTTCCAACTCTTTTCAAAATCAATCAAAACATGCCAATTTCATCCCTTTTCTTTGAAATCAATCGAATTATATTAAATCCAACCTCAAGCCTCTTCAACTCACACATTAAGACTTTACCATACTTTACAAAATCACAATCTCATCATTCTAACCCACTTCACCCAAGTGGCTCAAACTCAAACATATTGACATATCATATACTTTTCCTCATGCCAATTTGAACAACACCAATTCCAATAAATCATTATTATACAAAATCAACATCATTCTCACCATCAACATGGTTCAACCCATAATTCAACCATAACAAATCATCAAGCATATATCACAACATGCATATTTCTCATACATCATACCACCAAGGCATCAATAATCATCATCACATATATGACCACCTCATATATCTCAATCATTCAACAACATCAACCATTCAATGCCTATCTTAGGGCCTCTAGCCTAAGTATTTCCTACCACATTACATGTTAGATACGGGAAACCGAAACCATACCTTAGCCGATTTCCCAAGCTCAACCGGAGCACTTCCAAATCACTTATCCACAAGCTCTCAAGGCCTCAACACCTCCAAGAACAGATTTTTCACCACCAAATCCCTTTGTAAGCTTTTCAATATCACCAATCAAGCTCCAATATTCACACATACACAACCTAAGCCACAATCATCATACCCACACACAACATCTCAAAACCCAAACATCATAGAACCACAAATCACACTAGGGTTGAGAATCTTACCCTACCCAATGTCCAAGGAGACAAGATTAACCTTCTCCTTTAAGGGAGTTTGGTCCTATAACATCAAAGAGCCCAAAATCTCAACATGTTTGCTCATAAAACTCGAAAACAAGGCTGGAATTTCGAAAAGCAAAACGTGGCTTACCTCAAGATTGGTTGTATGGGTTTTGTAGAGCTCTCCACAGTGAACGCGTGGCCGCAAACGGAGCGGCAATCGGAGCTCTAGATCAAAAGTTATGGTAGTTTGAAGATCAAGTGAGAGATAGAAGTTTGAGAGAGTATTCTTCCCCCATGGCCTCCATTTCAGTGTGTGTGTGTGTGTAATGAGGAGAGAGAGTGCTGAAAACTAGGGTTTTGGTTTAGTTATGTTGGGCCAAGGGCCCACTTTGGGTCCGGTTGGCCCAGTTTGGCCCGTTCGGTCCAATCTTGGTCCGAATTCTATAAAATTGGTACCGAAATTCTCGTCTCAGTCTCCTCTATCACATGTAGCCATAAAAATCACATTTTGGGCTTCCTAGAATAAATTCTCATTTATGGGTTAATTAGCCGTTAATTAACCGGGCTTTACATTTCTTCCTCAGATAATCACATCTTACAAATTTTATACGCGCATCTGAATGCTATTTTTCTGATTATTTTAATAATCTGATTCGATGTCTCATATTTTAGTTATAAAATCACTGCAGCTTTTATCACATTTGTCTCGAAAAAACCACGATGATCACTATACTAATACACTCAATGACATAGATCAAATTTGGATGATAAAATTCAAAAATTATATGCAAGAATGATCTCATGCATGTCTATTTTCAATTGGTCAAACACTCAAACTTTAATAAACTTTATGAGATCATGAATCAGAATGAAAATAAAATTGAATATTTTATTTTTGCAAAAATATCTATATTCATAAATTTGTCTAAACTACATGAGCATCCAAATACACACTCCCACTAAAATAATATATTATAAAATGATATGACACCCATATAAATAGTACCCACATGAAATATCTTAGGTGCTTGTTTCTTGTTAACCAAATATGCATGTATTTTCGAATTTGTGCTAATTTGCTCAATAGACACTTAAACACTCTAAACTCTCTTGTTTAACAATAATTTAAAATGTTAGATTACTAGCACATTATCACAAATTAAAATAACTCAAATGGTCTTGCAAATATATATCCATAATTTGTGACAATTGTACAGTAAAATCAGTAAAATTAGTAAATAATTAGCCAATAAATTAATTATTAATCCAAAAATTAAAAACTAAATTTTATAGTTTAATGAGTTAGAGCAAATTAAAATAAGAATTTTGACACTAATTTTAAAGAATTTGGCCCAAGATTGAGCCGAACGAGCCGAATCAAGCGAACCGGGCCCATATTGGGCCCAAGGCCAGCCTACTACCACCTAATAAAAATGGTTTCAGCCATCTTCTCTCTCCCTCAAAGGCAATTCACGTTAAACTCAAACGGGGAGAAGAAAATGGATTTTTCAAACCCTTGGCAGAATTTCAATCTCACTTATCTTTTTATCCAGAGTTCTGATTGACGAGCCGTCAGCGGCCACGTGTTCGTTCTCGAAATTCTCTACAAAACTCACCAAACAATTTGGTAACAGAATCACGTTTTCTCACCCAGTTCTCCCCTTTTTAATTTGTGATTTTGAGTTTTAATATTGAGATATTTTGTGATTTTGATGGTTTAGGGATACTCTAACGGTGGATAATCACCGGATTTTATCTATTTGACTCATGGGTAACAGTAAGAAAATCCTAATCCTTGTGAATTGGTGATTTAGTGAGATCAATATTGATTATTGTGATATTGTCTAAACTAGATCGTGTATCTTGTTGAATTGGTGTTAAATTGGTGGATATTGGAAGCTTGGAATTAAATGCTGGGAGCTGAAAATTCAATTGGTGAAGAGTTGAAGCTTTGGAGCTTGAGGAACGGTGGATAATTGAGGTGTTTCGGGCTTAGGGAGAAATCAACTAAGGTATGGTTTTAGTTTCTCGTAGTTAATATTTAATGTCACATGAAAACTTAGGCGAGAAGACCTTAAGATAAGAATGAACTGAATGAATTATTGATGGATTGTGTATACGGTATATGATGTGTGGTTCAGTTTTTGTAAATAATTTGCTATTGAAGTTGGTTGGTTTTGAGAAAAGATTTAATATTGGATTTAGTTTGAATTTGAAATAATTTGATACTAGGAATGATTTGAATGTCTGAGAGATGTTTGGTTTGGTGGTTGGGACCCTTGAAGAGTGTTACATTATAGTATCAGAGCAGTTTGTTCCTGTAGAGCTTGAGGGATGGACCGACTATGCTTCTGAGCATACTTTGGTTGTGTGTATATACTATTTAGGATGTCTTCTTGACATATATAACATAAATGTTCATGAGCATTACCTTTGGAGAATCTGAAACACTAGACTTGAGATATTAAGACCGATCACCTTAATATCAATTGTTCGGTGCGGTTAGGACGCAAAGGACATCTCGTGGACGCGAGCGAGGTGATACGTGTAAAACCCGGTCAAATCATAATTAATTAAATGATAAAATAAATAGGAGTGAATATGGTAAGAAAGTTTGGCAATCGGAGTTTGATAATTTAAATATGATATTTGGATTCAGTGAATTTTTCTGAGTCGGAAAACATAGTTTTCTGCGTAAAAATGCACACTGAAATTTTGACCGGCAGTACCGGCTAAGATCTATCTGGTACTGCAGTTGAGAAAATTAATTATAAGTAAATAAGTCTAAGAAATTAGGATTTATGATTAGGATAGGTAGAAATATTTAAAATGCGATTTAAAGCTCTAATCTTGAAGGTTTTGGCCCAAAATTGGGCCAACGGACAAAAATAAGTGAACCGGATCTAAGTGGGGCCAAGACCCAACTTATATAAAGCCTAATTAAGGCCATTCAGCAGCCACAACTCCACCGTTTGTGAGAGAGGTCCGAAAATAGAGAAGAGAGATGAGAAGAGAGAAACCCTAACTCTCTTTGATCTTCAAATCACCATAACTTGAGCTACGGAACTCCGATTGACGAGCCATTTATGACCACACGTCGCTCTTCTCACCCTCTTCGATTCTATTTAAGTATTGTGGTGAGTATTTTGTTCTTCTCTTCCTTGTTTCAATTTTTACCTCTGAAAACGTGATTGGTTTGGATTTTGAGAAAACCTTGTGATTTTGGTTGTTTAGGAGTGCTCTAGTATGAGCCATAGGTGATATTCATCACAAACTTCAGTGGGATAAGGTAAGAAACCCTCCAACACTTGTGATTTATCATTCTCATGAATCCTAGGTGAATGTATATATGTGAAATTGGTTATGTTAGTGTATTTGGTGATTTTGGTGCACAATTGAGAGATTGGTGTTACTTGAGGAGCTTTGGTGAGGCTTGGAGCTAAGGTTGGTAGAGGCTTCCAAAGAAGAGGCTCAATTGGTTTGGCTACAAGAGGTACAGTTTAAGTTTCATTTAAGTACCGTGTGGTGTGATGAGAATTCCTAGGCTAGATGCCCTTAGAATTAATTTTGAATTGTGTGAATGGTTGGTGCTAATATGCATAGTTGATATGTGATGTAAATTAACTAGGTTGAGAATTGTGTGAATTTATATGTTTGATATGTTGAGGATTGATGAATTAGATAATAAATATTGGTTTGTGAAATATGTATTTAAATTGTGAATTTGGGCCGGAGGCTAGAAAGAGGTAAGTAAGATAAGTTGACGTGTGTATTGGGTGATGACATGAGTAATTAGCTGGATTTGAGATATTGAATGTATGAATAACTAGTTTGGTTATTGAATAATATAGTTTGAGGAATTGAAGAATGGAATTTGATGGTTTCGGGTGAAATTGTGTAGATGAGGTAGGTTTGGTTTTGGTTGAGTATAATTATGTGAATGTGATTGAGTTATGGTCATTTGGATGAGTGGAAATGAATTTGGCTTCGGAACATTGAAAAAATTAGTGATTTCTATGTTTTGGTAAAAACTGCTTTTTGACCAACTTTGCCAGTTTGTAACTCGGTTCACGGAGTTTGAAATTCTTCAAAATTGGATTTTTATGAAAGTGTATTCAACGATCTTTCCAATAGTTCATAAACGGTTAAAAAAAAATTTTGTAGAAGAAGTTATGTGTGTTGGAAATTTGGGGTTTGAAACTATGAATTCTGCAGCTTTTTAACTTAGTAAAATTTTTGGCAAAACGGACTCCCACATTTAAGCGTGGCCGACGCGCATGCATTGTTTTCAAATTTTTTACTCCCCAAACGTGCGCCTGGCTCACACGTACGCGTTGATGTGCTGCACCAATTACCCAGCCAAATTTCCGAGAGTTGTGTGAGCATCGAGTTGGTTTTGTGCGTGGGGCGCAAAACGCACCCACGCGTACGTGTGGCTGACGCGTAGACGTCCTTTGGCCTTTCTCCCATCCACGCATACGTGTGGGCGACGCATATGCGTCATTGTGACTTGTGGCTTTCCACGCGTGCGCGTGGGCGACGCGCACGCGTGACCCTGTTTTCACCCCAAGATTGATTTTTGAGTTTTCAAAACTAAATTTCAGACTTCTGAGTTTTCATTCTCACCCTTTATGTCCTAAATCTTTATAGTATGCCTAGAAATGAAAAGAAGTTAGGACACGTAAAAACTGTATGAGTTGTCGAGGGTGATGATAGAAATGCGGTGGATGCTGTGAGCCAAAGGGTTGTATCTGATAGTGATTATTGGCTGGTTATGGGTTATGCCATGAGCCGAATGGCTGTGATAAGAATTAATTTATGACTAAGTATGTATATGTATATGATTAGCGATCAAATGTGGAATGTGACGTGTGACCGCGGGTAGTAGGTAGTGGTATTGTCCACTTGCTCCGGGTAAGAGATGGGGAATGAGGATTATGATAATGAGTTTAATTATGAAATTTTGAATAAATGTGTATCTGTGATACCTGGGTAGTAGTAAGGGGTCGTGGTTTGTCCCGCTTGCACTGGGTCATTGTCTGAGAATGAATAATAATAAAAGGTGATTATGAATAAATGTGTATTTGTGATACCTGGGTAGTAGCAAGGGTCGTGGTTCGTCCTGCTTGCTCCAGGGTAATGTTTGAGATTTGATAACAATGATGACTGATTACGGAAGCTTTAACATGCGACGAGTATGCCGAAAATGTATATATGATTAATGAATGAATGTGGTAAATGAATAATGTTGGAAAATGTTGAATGTGAGTATGCTTGTGTTTTCTCTCTGGTTGAAAGTGTGACAGGGCAACGATACCCTCTAATGGCGACAGGGCGCAGATACCCTCTAATGGCGACAGGGTGCAGATACCCTCTAATGATATTAATGCGCAACAGAGAGATTGTGTCCGGGTTAGCTTCTGAACATGTCGGGTTGGCTATATAACCGACAGATGATATCATCAGCCATAGGTCAAACATTCATCATTTGCATATGTTTGAATTGTTTGGGTTTGCCTAATTGTTTTGGATTGCTATATCATATATGTTATGTTACCTGATTATGTGCTACTTATTCTACTTGTACTCTAATTGTGTATTACTTGCCTACATTGCTTGTGTTTCTACAACTGAGAGGTCCCTCATGCTGGTGTCGGTGGATGCTGAGGGCTGTTCTTGATGAGATGAATTGATGATGTGATCGAATAATGATGATGAATTTTGAATGAGATAATTTGAGCTCCCTAGGTAGACGTAGTGAAACGAATTCACTTGCTCCAGGTGAGGATATGATGTATTGATATAGAATTGCTGAGGCAGAATAACTAGTGATGGTTTTGTTTATAATTCTAGTTTTGGTTTGTTGGGGTGTTAGCAAGTTGAGAAGCATGAGCAAGATGAATCAGATTTAGCATTCACTTATAATAGTTGCTTGTTTATGGATTAGCGAGATCATAGGGTGAATGTTTGGTGAAAAGGAAGTTTAGGATGCTTAGTGAGTTTTTGTTGCAGTGCATTGTATTTATTTGGCACTTTTACCGTACTAGAAACCCATGGGTCGGGGTTCTCATTTCGTATATATCTCTTGTTTTTCAGATACAGGTCCAGGTGCTCAGAAGTGAGCTGTGGTTCATCTGAGAGATGGCGAAGATCTTTATATTCTCCACTTTATATTTTGCTTAGAATCTCTCCACCTTTATTTTGAAAAGCTTATATTATGTATTGGACTCTTTTGAATTTGCCTATAGAGGCTCTTATGTTTCTTTTTGGAGAGATTAGGAGATACTGTTGTGTCAACTTTTTTCATACTGTACCCTAGCCGGCCTAAACTTCACGGGTCGTGACTAGTGGCCATTTACTTATGTTATATATATCTATCTGTTGTCTATCTCTTAATCTCCTTTATGCCTTTATCCGTATATCGCTTTCGACCTTACGCTTTACCTTTTAGTTGTCGAAACATGAGTGATATGTCTTCGCAATTTTATTTTACTCCATTTTCAGGCTTCTCGATTAATACTCCTTTCGAGATTACTTATATTTATATATTAAAAATCCACCTGAGAGTCATACCACCATAATATCATTGACTTATGACTCGAGCAGAAGGATTTGAATATTAGGGTGTTACATTATGGTATCTGAGCAGTTCATCCTCTTGAGCTTGAGGGATAGAACTGCTTATGCTTCAATGCATACTCTGAGTTTGTGCCTGTGCTAGTTAGGGTATCTAACCGATACATCTAACATGAATTCTATGAGTGTACCTTTGGTAATTTGAAGTACTTAACATGAGATATTGAGTCTGATCACCTCGATATCGCTTGTCTAGTGTGGACAAGACCCGAAGGGTGTCTCATGGATATGAATAAAATAATCGGAAAGGGGGATTCCCAAAAACAAACAGGTGAGGAAATGCCGTGGTAGGAATCTTGGCAGTAGTATAAATGAGAATGGTGTGTTGATTTTGGATTGATGAGTGGAACACTTGGAGGTGGATAGTTCCTTGAACGATTTGTCCAATTATGCTTGAATTGATTGGAATATGATGATTTAAAGCAGAAGGGGCTTGTAATTGACATTGGAATAGTTGGATTGGAATGGGAATGAAAGTTTGTGAAATTGAACACTTGTGTAGGAATTGAGAAATGACTAATTATCAGAAAACTTATGTTATAGGCCTTGAATGATTAGGATGTGAATTAGGATAACATTGGATAGATGGCAAATTGTTAAGTGTCGAGATAGGTAGAGTATGAATTGGCCTTGGACCTGGCTGAGTTTGATATTGATCTGCACGTGCATGTAGTTATGATGAATGGGATTCATCGGATGCTTAGTATGTAAGGCCATGGCGTTATGCTTAAGGAGGAATAAGAGTAAAATTGCTGAAGAGTGTGTGAAAAAGGTGGCTGTCAGAGATGTGGAAGTCATCACCCAAATAGGCCTAGCTGATTGGGGTTAGGTGTATGCTACAAGTGTGGGAGATCAAGGCATATGTCTTGGAATTGTCCCTATAGAGAAGGCCAAGATGCAACCGAATTCGTTTCTCATACCCGAGGTAATTGTAAACTAGCAGTTGAATTTCTGACTTCCCTGTATATCATTAATATGTAATATTCGTTCGTGATGCATGACAAGTGCTGATAATCGTAGAGTCCAAGTCGACGATTAGTCGAGGACCATTAGTTGCTGAGACGGAGTGATATTTAGTTAACTTAGAGGAGTAGCTAGGCTCTTGAAGGTTAAGAATAAGAGTGACACAGAAAAAGCGAGTTGGGTTATATCTAAGGGATCGAAAGTGTTGAGAACTGTACGGAGTTATTGTTCAAAATCTAGTGACAGTGAACTGCAAGAAAAGAGAATAGAGTTGATTCAACCTTTAGTTGCTCATCGTTTGAGGGGCGAGTGAAGATGATACCAAATCCCTATACGAGAGATTTTTCAAGACAATTCTCGAAGGAACAACAACAACAATCACCAAGGGAGGAGGTATGGAAAGCAATCTCAGAATGAAATTACTTGTAGGTGATGTGAAAGCTATCATTCGGGAACTCCGTGTCGAGCTGGATTGGGACTTTACTATAGTTGTAGAGGAGCTGGACACATGTCCTGGAACTGTCCTGAGAAGGTCAACCGGAATACTGCCAAGGGCCACAACAAGGTCGTGTGTTCACTATGACAATGGGGGATACTGCTAGCTCCGACAGTTTGGGAATAGGTAAGTGAAAGATCGGTAGCAACGTGTTAAAAGTACGATTAAGTTGATATTTGGTTTTGGCTATCATAGATAGAAATCTAGTGAATGTCAGTCATGCTAAGTTGTGGTTTAGTACTTGAGAAAATAAGTGATAGGACTAGTACTAGACGAGGAATCAAAGTAACGCATCAGAAACTTACGGAAGCAATAACATAGGATAGTTATGAATATGAGCTATAAAAGTTTACTATAATATCTTAAGTTTGAATACTCAAAGGATTTAGTGGGTTACTGCAAGTAATGATCCCCAAATAATTGGAATTGATTGCAACTGTGAGCTTTGATGGTTTTGAAACGGATGAGAAAATGATCATTGATGCGTAATTGGATTTAAATGATGGATGAGTGCAAGTTGTCGTGTTTGAGAGATGAATACTATGATGTTGGTCATGGTGACCTTGGATTTAGATTGAGATTTATAATTATTAGTTTTGAAAGACAAATTTGAAAACCATTAAATTGAAATGCTGATGTTGCATTGAGATTGGTTCGAGAGAACCCGTGACGGGTGGTAAACTCCAATTTTTGGGGAGGTGATGTCGAATGTTTTCCCAAGAATTTGAAAACATCGTTGGTTATGGTTTTGAAAATGATTTTGATTTGAGTAACTTTAACAAAAGAGATGTGTCTCGAATGCTTTATAGATTATTAAAGGAAGGCGGATTCTTATGATTCTGTTAGCTTGTTATTTCAAACTCATTTGATTTCAAAAAGTGAAAGAGAGTTTTGATTAATTAGTCAAGACTTTAAAACAGCAAGTTATATAGAAATTTGAGGGTTTAGGAATAAGAAAGTAAGTCTGAAGGTTATTCTTAGATTTGAGCTGTGATTAGTGGTAACTGGCTTGGCAGAGAGAGATGATAAGGACGGAGTATGATTAAGGTATGGTGATGATTTTTGATTGATTATAGTGATGTGGGATGATGACTATGATTAAGAATGATTGTAATATTATTGATGACATGATTTGAGATTTAATAAGATGTGAGTTGATGAGATGACGAAAGTAACGAACGAGGCTGTTGGTTGGCGTTGGCCAAATGATCGAGACCCTCGGAGATAGAGGAATCAGAGCGCAGCAACGAAAGCGCGCTGAGTAAAAGACCTTAGGATTACCATGCATTGGATATGAAGGCAGACTACGCTCATATACTCGTGGTGGGGGATGGAATTTTCGAGGGCGAAAATTTCTGTTAGGGGGGTAGAATGTAAAACCCGGTCAAACCGAAATTAATTAAATGATAAATTAAAATAGGAGTGAATATGGTTAGGAAATTTGGCAATCAGAATTTGATAATTTAAATATGATAGTTGGATTCAGTGAATTTTTCTGAGTCAAAAAACATAGTTTTTTTGCGTAAAAACGCACACTGAAATTTTGACCGGCAGTACCGGCTGAGATCTGTCTAGTACTGCAGTTGAAAAAATTAATTTTAAATGAATAAGCCTAAGAAATTAGGATTTATGATTAGGATAGGTAGAAATATTTAAAATGCGATTTAAAGCTCTAATCTTGAAGGTTTTGGCCCAAAATTGGGTCAACTGACAAAAATAAGTGAACCGGGCCTATGTGGGCCTAAGACCCAACATATATAAGACCTATCTAAGGCCATTCAGCAGCCACAACTCCCCCATTTTTGAGAGAGGTCCGAAAATAGAGAAGAGAGATGAGAAGAGAGAAACCCTAACTCTCTTTGATCTTCAATTCACCATAACTTGAGCTACGGAACTCCGGTTGACGAGCCGTTTGCAGCCACGCGTCACTCTTCTCGCCCTCTTCGATTTTATCTAAGTATTGTGGTGATTATTTTGTTCTTCTCTATCCAATTTTGATTTTTACCTCTCAAAACGTGATTGGTTTGGATTTTGAAGAAACCTTGTGATTTTGGTTGTTTAGGAGTGCTCTAGTATGAGTCATGGGTGATATTCATCATAAACTTTAGTGGGTTCAGTTAAGAAACCCTCCAACCCTTGTGATTTATCATTCTCATGAACCCTAGGTTAACGTATATATGTGAAATTGGTTATGTTATTGTATTTGGTGATTTTGGTGCACAATTGGGAGATTGGTGTTGCTTGAGGAGCTTTGGTGAGGCTTGGAGCTAAGGTTGGTGGAGGCTTCCAAAGAAGAGGCTCAATTGGTTTGGCTATAAGAGGTGCGGTTTAAGTTTCATTTAAGTACCGTGTGGTGTGATGAGAATTCCTAGGCTAGATGCCCCTAGGATTAAGTTTGGATTGTGTAAATGGTTGGTGCTAATATGCATAGTTGATATGTAATGTAAATTTACAATTGGGTTGATAATTGTGTGAATTTGTATGTTTGGTATGTTAAGGATTGATGAATTGGCTAATAAATATTGGTTTGTGGAATATGTATTTAAATTGTGAATTTTGGCCGGAGGTCATGAATTTTGGGCCGGAGGCCGGAAAGAGGTAAGTAAGGTAAGTTGACGTGTGTATTATGTTATGACATGAGTAATTGGCTGGATTTGAGATATTGAATGTATGACTAACTGGTTTGGTTATTGAATAATATGGTTTGAGGAATTGAAGAGTGGAATTTGATGGTTTCAAGTGAAATTGTGTAGATGAGGTAGGTTTGGTTTTGGTTGAGTATAATTATGTGAATGCGATTGATTTGTGGTCATTTGGATGAGTGGAAATGAATTTGGCTTCGGAACATTGGAAAAATTGGTGATTTCTTTGTTTGGGTAAAAACTTATTTTTAACCAACTTTGGCGGTCCGTAACTCGGTCCACGGAGTTTGGAATTCTTCAAAATTAGATTTTTATGAAAGTATATTCAACGATCTTTTCAACGGTTCATAAATGGTTGAAAAAGATTTTTGTAAAAGAATTTATGTGTGTTGGAAATTTGGAATTTGAAACTGTGAATTCTGCAGCTTTTTAACTTAGTAAAATTTTTGGCAGAACGCACTCCCACACGTAAGCGTGGCCAACGCGCATGCGTTGTTTTCAAATTTTCACTCCCCAAACGTGCGCCCGACCCAAGCGTACGTGTCGATGTGCTGCACCAATTGCCTAACCAAATTTTCGAGAGTTGTGCGAGCATCGAGCTGGTTTTGTGCATGGGGCACAAAACGCACCCACGCGTACGCGTGGCTGACGCGTAGACGTCCCTTGGCCTTTCTCCCATCCACGCGTAAGCGTGGGCGACGCATACACGTCGTTGTGACTTGTGGCTTTCCACGCGTGCGCGTGGGCGATGTGCACGCGTGACCCTGTTTTCACCCCAAGATTGATTTTTGAGTTTTCAAAACCAAATTTCTGAGTCTCCATTCTCACCCTTTATGTCCTAAATCTTTATAGTATGCTTAGTAATGAAAAGAAGTTAGGACATGTGATAACTTGCAGATGAAGTAAGTGAGATTAATGATGAGTTATGTTTAATTATGACTGTATGAGTTGTTGAGGGTGATGATAGAAATGCGGTGTATGCCGTGAGCCAAAGGGTTGTATCTGATAGTGATTATTGGCTGGTTATGGGTTATGTCATGAGCCGGATGGCTGTGATAAGAATTGAGTTATGAATAAGTATGTATATGTATATGATTAGTGATCAAATGTGGAATGTGACGTGTGACCGCAGGTAGTAGGCAGTGCGTTGTCCACTTGCTTCGGGTAAGAGATGGGGAAGGATGATAAACTCATATTTCATGGTTTATCTTGTACTCAATTGAGTGGTTTTTATCTACTCTTTACCCACTTATTCATACTATTTGCATGTTTTACATTTTCCTTCCTAATTATGTGCTTTGATTGAAAACATGTTTCTTTGGACTTATACTTGCTAATATTAATCCTCTCTTATTACCATTAGATGCCTTGATACATGTATTAAGTGTTTTCAGAGATTATAGGGTAGGAATGACTTAGAGGATGGAAAGGAAGCATGCAAAAGTAGAAGGAATACAATAAGTTGGAGAAACTGCTAAGCTGTCCAGCATGACCTCTTCGCACTCAAACGGCTATAACTTTAGCTACAGAAGTCCAAACGATGCGGTTTCAGTTGCGTTGGAAAGCTAACGTCCAGGGGTTCGATTTGATATATAATTTGCTCTAGCTGCCTGATGAGCGGATAATTTGTACGCTTTTTGGCATTATTTTTAGTATGTTTTTAGTATGATCTAGTTAGTTTTTAGTATATTTTTATTAGTTTTTAGTTAAAATTCACTTTTCTGGACTTTACTATGAGTTTGTGTGTTTTTCTATGATTTCAGGTATTTTCTGGCTGAAATTGAGGGACCTGAGCAAAAATCTGATCCAGAGACTGAAAAGGACTGCAGATGCTGTTGGATTCTGACCTCCCTGCACTCGAAGTGAATTTTCTGGAGTTACAGAAGCCCAATTGGCGCGCTCTCAATGGCGTTGGAAAGTAGACATCCTGGGCTTTCCAGCAATATATGATAGTCCATACTTTGCCCAAGATTTGATGGCCCAAATCGGCGTTCAAAGTCACCTTCAGAATTCCCAGCGTTAAACGCCGGAACTGGCACCAAAATGGGAGTTAAACGCCCAAACTGGCATAAAAGCTGGCGTTTAACTCTAAGAAGAGTCTCTACACGAAAATGCTTCAATGCTCAGCCCAAGCACACACCAAGTGGGCCCGGAAGTGGATTTTTATGTCTTTTACTCATCTTTGTAAACCTTAAGCTACTAGTACTCTATAAATAGGACCTTTTACTATTGTATTTTCATCTTTGGACATCTAGTTCTTAGATCATTCTGGGGGCTGGCCTCACAGCCATGCCTAGACCTTGTTCTTATGTATTTTCAACGGTGGAGTTTCTACACACCATAGATTAAGGTGTGGAGCTCTACTGTACCTCGAGTATTAATGCAATTACTGTTGTTCTTCTATTCAATTCCACTTGTTCTTGTTCCAAGATATCACTTGTTCTTCAACTTGATGAATGTGATGATCCATGACACTCATCATCATTCTCACCTATGAACGTGTGACTGACAACCACCTCCGTTCTACCTTAGATTGGGTGAATATCTCTTGGATTCCTGATACACGATGCATGGTTGATCGCCTGACAACCGAGTGCTCGCCTGACAAATGAGCCAGCCATTCCGTGAGATCAGAGTCTTCGTGGTATAGGCAAGAACTGATGGCGGCATTCAAGAGAATCCGGAAGGTCTAACCTTGTCTGTGGTATTCTGAGTAGGATTCAATGATTGAATGACCGTGACGTGCTTCAAACTCCTGAGGGCGGGGCGTTAGTGACAGACGCAAAAGAATCACTGGATTCTATTCCGGCCCGATCGAGAACCGACAGCTGGATAGTCGTGCCGTGACAGGGTGCGTTGAACATTTCCACTGAGAGGATGGGAGGTAGCCACTGACAACGGTGAAACCCTTGCATAAGCTTGCCATGGAAAGGAGTAAGAAGGATTGGATGAAGACAGTAGGAAAGCAGAGAGACGGAAGGGACCAAGCATCTTCATATGCTTATCTGAAATTCCCACCAGTGAATTACATAAGTATCTCTATCTTTATCTTTATGTTTTATTCATCATCTATACCCATTTAAGTCTGCCTGACTAAGATTTACAAGGTGACCATAGCTTGCTTCATACCAACAATCTCCGTGGGATCGACCCTTACTCGCGTAAGGTTTATTACTTGGACGACCCAGTGCACTTGCTGGTTAGTTGTGCGAAGTTGTAGTGATCACAATTTCGCGCACCAAGTTTTTGGCGCCGTTGCCGGGGATTGTTCGAGTATGGACAACTGACGGTTCATCTTGTTGCTTAGATTAGGTATTTTTCAGAGTTCATAAGAATGAATTCTAGTGTTTCAAGGTGATGTTCTTATCATCACCAAAGCTGATTGATTATCATCAATTTAGCTCTTGAATGAAATGTCCTGCTGAAGCTTGGCTATTCATGTCTAATTCCTTTAGACTGAAGCTTTAGACTAACATTGCATGATTCCTGGAATTCTCATTAAGAATTTTGACACCTTTATTTTCTTCTTCCACTTAATTTTCGAAAAATCCAAAAAAATTTACAAAATCATAAAAAACCCAAAAATATTTTATGTTTCTTGTTTGAGTCTAGTGTCTTATTTTAAGTTTGGTGTCTTGCATGCATTGTTTATTTGATCTTGGTTCTATTTTCAAGTCAATAGTACAGGGAACTGAAGATTCAGAACATGCAGCAGAAGAATTACACAGAAAAAGTTGGGCGTTCAAAACGCCCAGTGAAGAAGGACAGACTGGCGTTTAAACGCCAGCCAGGGTGCCTGGTTGGGCGTTTAACGCCCAAAAAGGTAGTGCATTGGGCGTTAAACGCCAGAATGTGCACCATTCTGGGCGTTTAACGCCAGGATGGCACAAGAGGGAAGATTTTGTTTTCAAATCAATTTTTTTTCAAGTTTTCAAAGTTTTTCAAAATCAAATCTTTTTCAAATCATATCTTTTCAAATCAAATGTTTTCAAAATCAATTTCTTTCCTTTTTCAAAAATACTTGCTATCAATTAATGATTTGATTCAACATTTCAAGTATGTTGCCTTTTCTGTTGAGAGAGGTTTAATGTTTGAATCATATCTTTTCTTGTTAGGCAAGTCATTAATTTTTAAAATCAAATCTTTTTTAAAATTGTTTTCAAATCATATCTTTTTAAAGCATAACTTTTCAATCATATCTTTTTAATCACATCTTTTTCAAAACAGTTTTCAATTATATCTTTTTAAATTCTAATTTCAAAATCTTTTTCTAAAATTACTTGATTTCTTCTCCATTCTTAGTTTTTGAAAATCAATTCAAGTTTTTCAAAATGTTTTTAAAATCTTTTATCTAATTTTCGAAAACTTCTTCCCCTCTTCTCACATCCTTCTATTTATAGAGTACCACTCCCCTCAATGCACAATTCGAACTCTATCTCACTAAGTTCGAATTCTTCTACCTCTTCTTTCTAATTTTCTTTTTCTCTGACACCTCAAGGAATCTCTATACTGTGACATAGAGGATTCCACAGTTTCTTGTTCTCTTCTCTTTCATATTAGCAGGAGCAAAGACAAAAGCATTCTTGTTGAGACTGACCCTGAACCTGAAAGGACCTTGAAGCGAAAGCTAAGAGAAGCTAAGGCACAACTCTCTGTAGAGGACCTAACAGAAATCTTCAAAGAAGAAGAAACCATGGCAGCCGAAAACAACAACAATGCCAACAATGCAAGGAAGGTGCTTGGTGACTTTACTGCACCTACTCCCGACTTCTATGGGAGAAGCATCTCTATCCCTGCCACTGGAGCAAACAACTTTGAGCTTAAGCCTCAATTAGTTTCTCTAATGCAACAGAATTGCAAGTTCCATGGACTTCCATTGGAAGATCCTCATCAGTTCTTAGCTGAATTCTTGCAAATCTGTGACACAGTCAAGACTAATGGGGTTGACCCTGAGGTCTACAGACTTATGCTATTCCCTTTTGCTGTAAGAGACAAAGCTAGGACATGGTTAGACTCACAACCTAAAGAAAGCCTGAACTCTTGGGAAAAGCTAGTCAATGCCTTCTTGGCAAAGTTCTTTCCACCTCAAAAATTGAGTAAGCTTAGAGTGGAAGTCCAAACCTTCAGACAGAAGGAAGGTGAATCCCTCTATGAAGCTTGGGAAAGATACAAACAATTGATCAGAAAGTGTCCCTCTGACATGCTTTCTGAATGGAGCATCATAGGTATTTTCTATGATGGTCTGTCTGAACTATCCAAGATGTCTTTGGATAGCTCTGCTGGAGGATCTCTTCATCTGAAGAAGACGCCTGCAGAAGCTCAAGAACTAATTGAAATGGTTGCAAATAACCAATTCATGTACACTTCTGAAAGGAATCCTGTGAACAATGGGACAAATCAGAAGAAAGGAGTTCTTGAGATTGATACTCTGAATGCCATATTAGCTCAGAACAAAATATTGACTCAGCAAGTCAATTTGATTTCTCAAAGTCTGTCTGGAATGCAAAATGCACCTGGCAGTACTAAGGATGCTTCATCTGAAGAAGAAGCTTATGATCCTGAGAACCCTTCAATGGAAGAGGTGAATTACATGGGAGAACCCTATGGAAACACCTATAATTCTTCATGGAGAAATCATCCAAATTTCTCATGGAAGGATCAACAGAGACCTCAACAAGGTTTCAACAACAATAATGGTGGAAGAAACAGGCTTAGCAATGGCAAGCCTTTTCCATCATCTTCTCAGCAACAGACAGAGAATTCTAAGCAGAGCCACTCTGACTTAGCAACCATGGTCTCTGATCTAATCAAAACCACTCAAAGTTTCATGACTGAAACAAGGTCCTCCATTAGGAATTTGGAGGCACAAGTGGGACAGCTGAGCAAGAAAATTACTGAACTCCCTCCTAGTACTCTTCCAAGCAATACAGAAGAAAATCCAAAAGGAGAGTGCAAGGCCATCAACATGGCCGAATTCAGAGAGGAGGGAGAGGCAGTGAACGCCACTGAGGAAGACCTCAATGGACGTCCACTGGCCTCCACTGAGTTCCCCAATGAGGAACCATGGGAATCTGAGGCTCAAAATGAGACCATAGAGATTCCATTGGACTTACTTCTGCCTTTCATGAGCTCTGATGAGTATTCCTCCTCTGAAGAGGATGAGTATGTCACTGAAGAGCAAGTTGCTAAATACCTTGGAGCAATCATGAAGCTAAATGACAAGTTATTTGGAAATGAGACTTGGGAGAACAAACCTCCTTTGCTCACCAAAGAACTGGATGACTTGCCTAGGCAGAAATTACCTCAAAAGAGACAAGATCCTAGAAAGTTTTCAATACCTTGTACCATAGGCACCATGACCTTCAAGAAGGCTCTGTGTGACTTAGGGTCAAGTGTAAACCTCATGCCTCTCTCTGTAATGGAGAAGCTAGGGATCTTTGAGGTGCAAGCTGCAAGAATCTCACTAGAGATGGCAGACAATTCAAGAAAACAAGCTTATGGACTTGTAGAGGATGTTCTGGTGAAAATTAAAGACCATTACATCCCCGCTGATTTCATAGTCCTAGAGACTGGGAAGTGCATGGATGAATCCATCATCCTTGGCAGACCCTTCCTAGCCATAGCAAAGGCTGTGATTGATGCTGATAGAGGTGAACTGATCATTCAAGTGAATGAGGAGTCCTTTGTGTTTAAGGCTCAAGGATATCCCTCTGTCACCATGGAGAGGAAGCATGAAGAGCTTCTCTCAAGACAGAGTCAAACAGAGCCCCCACAGTCAAACTCTAAGTTTGGTGTTGGGAGGCCACAACCAAACTCTAAGTTTGGTGTTGAAACCCCACATTCAAACTCTAAGTTTGGTGTTGGGAGGTTCCAACATTGCTCTGAGCATTTGTGAGGCTCCATGAGAGCCCACTGTCAAGCTACTGACATTAAAGAAGCGCTTGTTGGGAGGCAACCCAATGTTATATTTTATTTATTTTTTCTTTGTTATTTTATGTTTTTTGTAGGTTGATGATCATGAGAAGTCACAAAAACAATTGAAAAAGCAAAAACAGAATGAAAAACAGGAAGAAAAACAGCACACCCTGGAGGAAGAACCTACTGGCGTTTAAACGCCAGTAAGGCTAGCAGTTGGGCGTTTAACGCCCAGTCTGGCACCATTCTGGGCGTTTAACGCCAGAAAGGGGCACCAGACTGACGTTAAACGCCAGGAAAGGGCAAGAACCTGGCGTTAAACGTCAGAAATGGGCACCAGCCCGGCGTTTAACGCCAGAATTGGCTCAAAACGCATTTTTGCATGCCATTTGGTGCAGGGATGACTTTTCCTTGACACCTCAGGATTTGTGGACCCCACAGGATCCCCACCTACCCCACCACCCTCTTTCTTCTTCTCTACCCATTCACCAATCACCTCTACCACTTTTCCCCAAAAGCCCCTCACCTATCAAATCCCACTATCCTCTTCACCACTCACATCCCTCCTTCATTTTCACACACCCTAAACACTACTTCTTCCCCCTTTGGCCGCAACATAAGCCTCCTTCATCTCCTCCATTTTCTTCTTCTTCTACTCTCTTCTTTCTTCTTTTGCTCGAGGACGAGCAAACCTTTTAAGTTTGGTGTGGTAAAAGCATTGATTTTTGTTTTTCCACAACCATTTATGGCATCCAAGGTCGGAGAAACCTCTAGAAAGAGAAAAGGGAAGGCAAAAGCTTCTACCTCCGAGTCATGAGAGATGGAGAGATTCATCTCAAGGGTGCATCAAGACCACTTCTATGAAGTTGTGGCCATGAAGAAGGGTCAACTTTGATCAAAAGGTTGGACCAAGTCCTCATAGATATCTGTGAAGAGGACGCCCAATGGAAGAGAAATTCAAGATGGAAGCCGGTTCAACTGAGAAGGCATAACCTCAAGCCCATCACTAAGAGAAGGATGGAGCAAACAAGAGATTCCACTCATCATGAAATCCCTGAGATGCCTCAAGGGATGCACTTTCCTCCACAAAACTATTGGGAGCAAATCAACACCTCCCTAGGAGAATTGAGTTCCAACATGGGACAACTAAGGGTGGAGCACCAAGAACACTCCATTCTCCTCCATGAAATTAGAGAAGATCAAAGAATCATGAGAGAGGAGCAACAAAGGCAAGGAAGAGATATTGAGGAGCTCAAGCACTCCATAAGACCTTCAAGAGGAAGAACAAGCCGCCATCACTGAGGTGGACCCGTTCTTTAATCTCCTTGTTCTTTATTTTTCTGTTTTTCGAAAATCTATGCTTATATTTGTCCATGTTTGTGTCTTATGATCATTAGTGTCTTAGTGTCTATGCCTTAAAGTTATGAATGACCTATGAATCCATCACCTTTCTTAAATGAAAACTGTTTTTATCACAAAAGAACAAGAAGTACAGGATTTCAAATTCATCTTTAAAACTAGCTTAATTAGTTTGATGTGGTGACAATACTTTTTGTTTTCTGAATGTATGCTTGAACATTGCATATGTCTTTTGAATTTGTTGTTCATGAATGTTAAAATTGTTGGCTCTTGAAAGAATGATGAAAAAGGAGACATGTTGCTGAGGATCTGAAAAATCATAAAAATGATTCTTGAAGCAAGAAAAAGCAGTGAATTCAAAAAAAAAAAGAAGGAAAAAGAGAAAAAGAGAGAAAAAGAGAGAAAAAGAAAGAAATAAAGTGTGATCCAAGGCAAAAAGAGTGTGCTTAAGAACCCTGGACACCTCTAATTGGGGACTCTAGCAAAGCTGAGTCACAATCTGAAAAGGTTCACCCAATTATGTGTCTGTGGCATGTATGTATCCGGTGGTAATACTGGAAGACAGAGTGCTTTGGGCCACGGCCAAGACTCAATAAGTAGCTGTGTTCAAGAATCATCATACTTAACTAGGAGAATCAATAACACTATCTGGATTCTGAGTTCCTAAAGAAGCCAATCATTCTGAATTTCAAAGGATAAAGTGAGATGCCAAAACTGTTCGGAGGCAAAAAGCTACTAGTCCCGCTCATCTAATTTGGAGCTAAGTTTCATTGATAATTTGGAGTCTATAGTATATTCTCTTCTTTTTATCTTATTTGATTTTCAGTTGCTTGAGGACAAGCAACAATTTAAGTTTGGTGTTGTGATGAGCGGATAATTTGTACGCTTTTTGGCATTATTTTTAGTATGTTTTTAGTATGATCTAGTTAGTTTTTAGTATATTTTTATTAGTTTTTAGTTAAAATTCATTTTTCTGGACTTTACTATGAGTTTGTGTGTTTTTCTGTGATTTCAGGTATTTTCTGGCTGAAATTGAGGGACCTGAGCAAAAATCTGATCTAGAGACTGAAAAGGACTGCAGATGCTGTTGGATTCTGACCTCCCTGCACTCGAAGTAGATTTTCTGGAGCTACAGAAGCCCATTTGGCGCGCTCTCAACGGCGTTGGAAAGTAGACATCCTGGGCTTTCCAGCAATATATGATAGTCCATACTTTTCCCAAGATTTGATTGCCCAAACTGGCGTTCAAAGTCACCTTCAGAATTCCCAGCGTTAAACGCCGGAACTGGCACCAAAATGGGAGTTAAACGCCCAAACTGGCATAAAAGCTGGCGTTTAACTCCAAGAAGAGTCTCTACACGAAAATGCTTCAATGCTCAGCCCAAGCACACACCAAGTGGGCCCGGAAGTGGATTTTTATGTCTTTTACTCATCTTTGTAAACCTTAAGCTACTAGTACTCTATAAATAGGACCTTTTACTATTGTATTTTCATCTTTGGACATCTAGTTCTTAGATCATTCTGGGGGCTGGCCTCACGGCCATGCCTAGACCTTGTTCTTATGTATTTTCAACGGTGGAGTTTCTACACACCATAGATTAAGGTGTGGAGCTCTGCTGTACCTCGAGTATTAATGCAATTACTATTGTTCTTCTATTCAATTCCGCTTGTTCTTGTTCCAAGATATCACTTGTTCTTCAACTTGATGAATGTGATGATCCGTGACACTCATCATCATTCTCACCTATGAACGTGTGACTGACAACCACCTCCGTTCTACCTTAGATTGGGTGAATATCTCTTGGATTCCTGATACACGATGCATGGTTGATCGCCTGACAACCGAGCGCTCGCCTGACAAACGAGCCAGCCATTCCGTGAGATCAGAGTCTTCGTGGTATAGGCAAGAACTGATGGCGGCATTCAAGAGAATCCGGAAGGTCTAACCTTGTCTGTGGTATTCTGAGTAGGATTCAATAATTGAATGACTGTGACGTGCTTCAAACTCCTGAGGGCGGGGCGTTAGTGACAGACGCAAAAGAATCACTGGATTCTATTCCGGCCCGATCGAGAACCGACAGCTGGATAGCCGTGCCGTGACAGGGTGCATTGAACATTTCCACTGAGAGGATGGGAGGTAGCCACTGACAACGGTGAAACCCTTGCATAAGCTTGCCATGGAAAGGAGTAAGAAGGATTGGATGAAGACAGTAGGAAAGCAGAGAGACGGAAGGGACCAAGCATCTTCATACGCTTATCTGAAATTCCCACCAGTGAATTACATAAGTATCTCTATCTTTATCTTTATGTTTTATTCATCATCTATACCCATTTGAGTCTGCCTGACTAAGATTTACAAGGTGACCATAGCTTGCTTCATACCAACAATCTCCGTGGGATCGACCCTTACTCGCGTAAGGTTTATTACTTGGACGACCCAGTGCACTTGCTGGTTAGTTGTGCGAAGTTGTAGTGATCACAATTTCGCGCACCACTACCCTGACGCCAGGCGACGCGAACGCGTGACCTAGCAGGAACGCAACCCGCGCGGCCGCGTGAGCCATGAGACCGCGTCACTTTTCTGCGACCTGTACGGACCAGAAAGCGCTGGAAGTGACTTCTGGGCTGTTTCTGACCCATTTTTTGGCCCAGAGAACACAGATTAGAGGCTATAAAGTGGGGGAATGTATCCATTCATGAGGAGGCTCTAATAATTCACTTTTGATGTTTTAGATGTAGTTTTGGAGAGAGAGGTTCTCTCCCTCTCTCTCTCTCTCTCTCTCTCTTAGGATTTAGGACTTCTCTTAGTTTTAGGAGCGACTCTCAATCCCAGGTTTAATATTCCTTTTACTTTATATTTTTCTTCCATTTGGAATACTCTAATGCTTTTACTTGTATCTGATTTATGTTGCCCAATTGGCTTATGAATTTTTCATGTTAAGATTTGAATATTTTATTTAATGTTATTTGAGGTATTTCAGTTTATGATTGTTTTATTTATGAATGCTTTTAATTTAATTTAGATATTTTTCCTTTTGGTTTTGGTTAAGAAATCAGTAACTCAGGAGTTATCCAACTCAACAGCATAATTGATAATTGTTATCTTGCTAATTAAATTAAACTTCAATAATCCCAATCTATTCTTAGGAATTAACTAAGAATTGAAGATCTCACTAATTAGTCACTTGACCTTCCCTTGCTCTAACAAGGGTTAACTAAGTGGAGTTACGATTCAATTTTCATTATTATTGATAAGAATAACTAAGTCTGGATTTCCAATTTCTCGTACATTGCCAAAGGATTTGTTTTACATTATTTATTTATTTTAATTGTCATTTAAATTATTTGCCATATTTATTCCTCATTCTCAAAATCCCAATTTTATCTTTTTCATAGCTAATAATAAGAACATACCTCCCTGCAATTCCTTGAGAAGACGACCTGAGGTTTGAATACTCGGTTATCAATTTCAAAGGGGTTTGTTACTTGTGACAACCAAAACGTTTGTAAGAAGGAATTTCTGTCGGTTTAGAGACTATATCTACAACGCGGCTGTTTTTATGAACTTTTTTACTGGCAAAAATCCTAACGTCAAAGGAGGATTATGATAATGAGTTTAATTATGAAATTTTGAATAAATGTGTATCTGTGATACCTGGGTAGTAGCAAGAGTCGTGGTTCGTCCCGCTTGCTCTGGGTCATTGTCTGAGAATGAATAATAATAAAGGGTGATTATGAATAAATGTATATGTGTGATACGTGGGTAGTAGCAAGGGTCGTGGTTCGTCCCGCTTGCTCCAGGTTAATGTTTGAGATGATTGATTGAGGAAGCTTTAACAATGATGATTGATTGAGGAAGCTTTAACATGTGGCAAGTATGCCAGAGATGCATATATGATTAATGAACGATTGTGGTAAATGAATAATATTGGAAAATGTTGAATTTGATTATGCTTGTGATTTCTCTCTAGTTGTAAGGGTGATAGGGCATCGATACCCTCTAATAGCGACAGGGCACAGATACCCTCTAATGACGACAGGGCACAGATACCCTCTAATGCTGACAGGGCACATACTCCCTCTAATGATATTAATGCGCATCAGAGAGATTGTGTCCGGGTTAGCTACTGGACATGTCGGGTTGGCTATATAACCGACAGATGATATCATCAGGCATAGGGAAAACATTCATCATTTGCATATGTTTGAATTGTTTGGGTTTGCCTAATTGTTTTGGATTGCTATATTATATATGCTATGTTACCTGATTTTGTGCTACTTGTTCTACTTGTACTCTAATTGTGTATTACTTGCCTGCATTGCTTGTGTTTGTACAACTGAGAGGTCCCTCATGCTGGTGTCGGTGGATCTGAGGGTTGTTCTTGATGAGATGAATTGATGATGTGATCAAATAATGATGATGAATCTTGAATGAAATAATTTGAGCTCCCTAGGTAGACGCAGTGAAACGAATTCACTTGCTTCAGGTGAGGATATGATGTATTGATATAGAATTGCTGAGGCAGAATACCTGGTAATGGTTTTATTTATAATTCTGGTTCTGGTTTGTTGGAGTGTTAGCAAGTTGAGAAGCATGAGGAAGATGAATTAGATTTAGCATTCCCTTATGACAGTTGTTTGTTTATGGATTAGCGAGATCATAGGTGAATGTTTGGTGAAAAGGAAGTTAGGATTCTTAGTGAGTTTTTGTTGCAGTGCATTGTATTTATTTGGCACTTTTACCGTATTGGGAACCCATGTGTCGGGGGTTCTCATTCCGTATATATCTCTTATTTTTCAGATACAGGTCCAGGTGCTCAGAAGTGAGCTGTGGTTCATCTGAGTGATGGCGAAGATCTTTATATTCTCCACTTTATATTTTGCTTAGAATCTCTCCACCTTTATTTTGAAAAGCTTATATTATGTATTGGACTCTTTTGAATTTGCCTATAGAGGCTCTTATGTTTTTTTTAGGAGAGATTAGGAGATACTGTTGTCAACTTCTTTCATACTGTACCCTAGCCGACCTAAACTTCGCGGGTCGCGACTAGTGGCTATTTACTTATGTTATATATATCTATCTGCTGTCTATCTCTTAATTTCCTTTATGCCTTTATCCGTATATCGCTTTCGACATTACGCTTTACCTTTTAGTTGTCGAAACTTGAGTGATACGTCTTCGCGATTTTATTTTACTCTATTTTCAGGCTTCTCGATTAATACTCCTTTCGAGATTACTTATATTTATATATTAAAAATCCACCTAAGAGTCGTACCACCGTAATATCATTGACTTATGACTCGAGTATAAGGATTTGAATATTAGGGTGTTACAATACGGTTGATTTTCTCTATTGCTGCTGTGAAAGCTACTGCTGAAGGAATGGAGCACAAAAATTGTGAAGACATTGGGACTGTTAGATTGAGAAGGAGAAGTTGCAGGAGATAAGTCGTTGCAAAGATCGGATGAAGGTTGAGGTAATTACAATGACCGGAATTATAGAGCAGTGTGTGACTGGGGAATACCGCATTCAGTCTTAGCCTAAGTTAGGGATGAAAACCCAAAACTAAAAATGTCAAACTTAGTATTAGACTTAGAACCAAACCGTATCATTCCAAGTAGGGTATTGCTGTTAGAGCTTGCAGAGTTTAGTGATGCTTTTGGTTTGCGTTGGATGAATGATCAAGACTTTTAGAGATAAACAAATCAGAGCGCGGCAGTAGAAGCACATAGATTAGAAAGATCTTAGGGTTACTATGTGTTGAGTTAAGAAGGGGGACAATTCTCATGAACTCGTGTGGCGGACGATATTTTCGAGGGCAAAAATTTCTGTTAAAGGGGTAGGATGTAAAACCCGGAAAATTAGTAAATAATTAGTCAATAAATTAATTATTAACCCAAAATATTAGAAAATGAAATTTTATAGTTTAACGAGGTAGAGTTAATTAAAATAAGAATTTTGACACTAATTTTAAAAGATTCAGCCCAAGATTGTATCGAACAAGTTAAACCAAACGAACTGGACCCATATTAGGCCGAAGATCCAGCCCATTACCACCTAATAAAAATGGTTTCAGCCATCTTCTCTCTCCCTCAAAGGCAATTCACGTTAAACTCAAACGGGGAGAAGAAAAGGGATTTTCCAAACCCTTGGCAGAATTCAATCTCACATATCTTTTTATCCAGAACTCCGATTGACGAGCCGTCAGCGACTACACGTTCATCTCAAAATTCTCTACAAAAATTGCTAAAAAATTTGAATTGAGATTCACGTTTTTTCTCCCAGTTCTTCCCTCTTCAATTCGTAATTTTAAGTTTTAGTATTGAGAGATTTTGTGATTTTGATGGTTTAGGGGTAATCTAGCGGTGGATAATCACCGGATTTTGTCTATTTGACTCGTGGATAATGGTAAGGAAATCCTAACCCTTGTAAATTGGTGATTTAGTGAGCTCAATATTGATTATTGTGATATTGTATGAATTAGATCATGTATCTTATTGAATTGAAGTTAAATTGGTGGATATTGGAAGCTTGGAATTAAATGTTGGGAGCTAAAAATTCACTTCGTGAGGAGTTGAAGCTTTGGAGCTTAAGGAACGGTGGATAACTGAGGTGTTCCGGGCTTAGGGAGAAATCGGCCAAGGTATGGTTTTGGTTTCTCGTAGTTAATGTTTAATGTCACGTGAAAATTTAGGCAGAAGAGCTTAAGATAGGAAAGAACTGAATAAATTATTGATGGACACATAAATATAATTTTCAAAAATCCAGGTTTTTACATCCTACCCCACTTATAGAAATTTTTGTCCTTGAAAATTAGGATATTACACAAAACATTACATAGTTTTAACACTTTAATTTTATAAAATACTTTATGGAAAAAGTAAAAAGTCTCAACTCATATCGATACATATACAATTTCAAATAGTTGGATTTTCACATGGCATAAAGATGATAGGGAAGAAGTGTGATTGTAAAGCAGAAGTTACAAACTAGGCTTGATATCTTAGGGAAAGCGAATATCTTAGGGAATTCGACCTAACATATGCAGTTAAGATCGAATGAAAAACGCATATGAACAAGGAACCCAATTTGGAGAATAATTAGCTCAATTTTCTAAGGAGCCTCAGACAAAACTTCAAGACAAACCATGGAGAAATAAGATACGTAACTGGGTAACCCTGAGACGCAACTTCTAATGCTTCCAAAATCCACAATTTACGTTACCTATTACTTCTATTTCGTCTATGATAACCCATTAGTATTCTCTTATACACAAATCATCAGTATTAAGTTGGCTAGACCTAATACCATGAGAATTGCACTGGTCGACTAACAGCATTAATCAATAGACAGTCATGCATCTAAAACTCAAACTCTTGTCATTAGCACAAGTCCTATTGTAAGGCAGACGCTCAGAGTATGCAATGAAGCATACTCAATCCATTCTCAAGGCTCTAACAGGAACAAAATGCTCAGATACCATAATGTAACAGCCTAACTTTTAGCACCTCATGATCGTACCAAAAGCTCAGGCATTACTTACCTCTAAACCTTTTTATTTTATACAATCTTTATTTAATATTGAGCCTTCGCGAATACGAGCCAGAACTTTTAATTAAGAAAACGCAGATTCTTTATTTTAACTCACTTAATCACAAAAGTATATATATTCACATCACTTTATAAACATAGACTTAGTCAAAGAACCTCAATTACAAGTCCTACCCCTCTAAAAACCAAAAGAATAAACGATGAGGGGAAAATAAATTCTAACAACTCAACTTGTAACCATGATCTTCTATGCTCCTGTAACTTCGCACTAAACATTTGCAGCTGTAACTGAAAGTGGTGGAAATAGGGGATAAGAACTGGGGAGTTCTTAGTAGGGTCGGGATTAGAAGTTAAGCTCGTTTTATTATGTTCTCAGTCAATAACAATAGTCAACAAAGTATAATCTAACTCAGCAATTACAGAACATAGAATCCAATCACAAGCACACACAATCATAGAAATTGCAATCACAAACAAGAATGATGCATGTCTAGTCCTATACAGGCCATGACCTCATGTGTCAGTTTGTTGCCCAATTTCCGACACTGGTCCTCAGATAAGCATTTTGTACCGCCATCCTTATCTCAGCCAACGTCCCCTCCATGAGCGTTACGCATTGTCGTTCTCATGCGAGAACCTTCCTTTCGGTCTCCAGTGAGCGTTACACATAGTCGTCCTCACTGAGCCATCCCTACAGTATCCAATGAATGTTACCAATCGCCGTCTTCACTAGACACTTGGCACTAAGGCCCAAACAGCACTCAATTTCTTTTCAATCTTTGCTCTCTACTCTACTACGGTAGAGATCCCTTTAATTAATACATTCTTTTCTATCTGCTCTACCATGGCAGATGTTCATTAAAATCTTTCTAGTTCACTGCTCTCTGCTTTTTTGAGGCAAAGATCCTTTTACTTAATGCATCCTTCTCGTCACTGCTCTCTGCTCTTTTGTAGCAGAGATCCTTTTACTTAATACATCATTCTCTTTTTGTTCTTTTTCTTTTCTGTTCTTTCTCATCTTTTTCTTTTATTTTCTCACTTCTTTTCTTCCTCTCATCTTTTCTTTAATCTTTTAATTCTTTATCATAATTCAACTTCACATTCTTCCCTCGTCTTTCCCTAATGTCTTATGAAAAAGAATCATAAAATTCTTAAATCAACTGCGTCCTCTAAAGCTTTATTTAAGAGTTCTTCTATTTGCACTTCTCTGACTTAAATATTCTTAATAAAATGATAACATTAATATAAGCAAGATAATTTAAGTGGTAAATAAATAATATTTATAGCTTTTCTTAAAAAAAAAAAGCATAGCTTCGTAACGCTTTTATTCTTAAACTCTTATTATCTGCATTTTAAACTTCAAACTTTTAAATATTTTATTTTTAACCCAACATTTTTATAAAATTATATTTGAAACCTCACTTATCTCAATATTTATAAAAGCAATCCTAAACTTGTACAAAATACCCATTTTTACCCTTGTAATTTATTTATTGCCAAAATACCCGAAAACTTATATAATTACAAATAGTACCTCAATTTTTAAATACAAATACATTGTTACCCTTCAAAAATAAAATTTAATTACTAATCTTTTTTTTATACCAAAACTGAAAACCTTAACCTTTTTCTCTCAAAAAATTATTTGTAGTTTAATCCGTTTTTGAGTTTTTTGATTACCAATTTATCAATTTTAATCAATAATTCTCATTCACAGCAGCTCTAAAATCATCAAAATAACTCCAGTTGGGTTGTTCTGCACGGCCGAACCGTAATTTACAAACAACGACAATAATTTCACAAAATTTCAACATAAACTTAATCAAACTCAAACAGTAATCAATCAAATCAACATTCACTTATCGAATTCATATTTAATTATTATAAAGTTATCAAATTCTACCTCTGGAGAAGCTTTCTGACCGAACTGCTGAAGAAGAAAATGTTTGGAATTGTCTGTACTTTCTAGAACTCCAATTGACCGAACTCAAAAAGAAGAGGAGCTACGTCATTGTCAATTTCTACTGGACAAAAGTAATGCCAACGTGTAGAGGAGAAGAATACGAACACTTTTATCGGATTAAATTTTCTATTTGAGTTACAGATCTCAAAAAATCAAAGTCGAAAGCTCAACGATGACATGTTTTCTTTCTTCCCTTACTCACGACTTTCTCTCTCTCTCTCTCTCGGTGCTTCCTTCCATTCTTCTTCAAAGAATTAACAGCCATGTGTGTATGATGATAATTAATGAATATAAAGGAGGAATGTGTCATATATATATATATATATATATATATATATATATATATATATATATATATTATGGATATATATTGACATATATTAAAACTAGAAAATGGATTAATACAAACAGATTTACAGAAAGATTTAGTCTTTATTATAGACGGATTTTTGGTTACCGATAAAATTACAGACAGATTTTGTATTTCTGTAAAGTCTCGTCAGAAATTATTTACCGACGGATTTTTTTTCGTTAGAAAATTATCGACAGATTTTTACCAGTTGCCGACGGATTTTCTCTCTGTAAATTTTCCATTCATATACCGAGGACGACGAACTTTTCGATGGATTTTCCGTCGATAATTACAGACAGATTTTCCGACGGATTTTTCGTCTGTAATTACAAATAGATTTTTCGTCTGTAATTACAGACGGATTCTCCGACGGAATTGGAGCCTTGAAAGCATTCCAAACTCTAAATACAGACGGAAAATCCATCTGTAAATTCATCAGTAAGATAAAATATTTTTTTTAGATTTTTTTCTATTGCAAAATAAACCAGTTTTCATACAAAATAAATATAAATTTAATGAATACAAATTTTCATCTAATTTTTATCTAACTTGTATCCAAATATTCATAGTATTTTAAAATAATCAGTATTTGATATTAGTAATAGAACCAAACATGATGTTTAGTTTTTACAATGTATCAAGAACAAAGACAATAGTACCAAGTTAATTATCAAATTTTCATTGAAATTTTTTGTTTTTACAATGTATCAAGAACAAAGACAATAGTGCCAAGTTAATTATCAAAATTTTATTGTGAAATTTTTACATAGATACACACAGAGTGATTAAAACAAGGCCAGCCATTCTTGATGATATCCCAAATGTCATATCATTTCCATCATACGCCAGTGAATTCTTTGGCCATGCTAGTGGGTACCATTTTCACAGGAGACTGCATATGTAGAGGACAGAAATTAATTAAAAATATTGGATTCATAATAAACTATTACATTGTATCAGTATCTTGTTTTATATGGGAATTTTTATTTTCTATTTTCCTTTACCTTTGTTGTTCTTTTAGTACAAACTTATCTACTAGTAATTTTAGCTTCCTATATAATCCTATTTCTACTCTTTTATCACAGAAATAAATATTTTCAGTATTTTAAAATAGTTTCATAAAATAGGAGATCATCAGCCATTCAGTCCAATCATAATCTTGGAAAAAGTAAAAAATATACGGCAGGAGTTTCAAATACCCCCAAAAAAATTGAAATTGGCTATAGAACTGTTATAGAATAAAGTATCCATGTAATAAGAATCTTTGTTTATAGCTTAATACAATGGGAAGAGAAACACACTTACCAGTGTGCGGACAAGGGTTTCCTTTCTAGACAAATCAATCACATGCTGCAATGAGAAATCACCCGATCAAAACCATCGATTAAGCAAATTCAAATAAAATAAGAACAAGGAGAAAAGATGAACGTAGTTTACTCACAATAAAGGTGTCATTGAATGATGCAAAAATGTGAACAACACCAAAAACATGCTTGCCCTCTCTAACAGTATCCTTATCACATTCTCAATTGCACAACCAACACAACAAGTTCTAATAATGAAAAAAATAGCATCTTTATATCACTGGAATAAATATGAAATGAAAGAAAAAAGAAAGAATAATAATTAGAATAGAAACAAAACTATAGGATATACCGGAAAGTTTATGTGTGTTGAAGGCCCCCAATACTTAAGGGTTGCAAGATCATAAGCACTTGCAGCTTTTTCTTCCATATCATAGCCACCTTTAATCAATTCACATATAAGAAAAATAAAAAGAAAAAAAAAACTTATTAGCAATCACAAGAAGATGGTTGAAAATAAAAGTCTTTGGTTAAGAACTTACCCAACTAAACTATATCATGCAACGTTCATTTGATTGAGAGAGAGAGAGAGAGAGAGAGAGAGAGAGAGAGGGGGGGAACTGGAAACAGCTCATAACTATGCATACTAATTGGACCAAAAATTATTTGCAAAAGGAAAAAAATCATGAAGAAATCCAAACAAATAAATTTTAAAATGTCAATAAATAAAGAATATATAGTTTTTTATTTTATTTTATTTTATTTCACAAATTACCTTGTCTTCCTTTCCTAGTTTGCCCTTCTTTTTTGCAACTATTATCCCACAAATGTGCTTCATATCTGCCGGTTCATCTATGCCTAATAGAAGAAAATCAAAAGAAAAAAATGCTAAAAAATATATATTTAAATAAAAAGGCAAAAAATAAAATAAAAACCAAAAAAGCAAAATAAAAGTATGTTTTAAATAGTTGATAAAATTAATAATGAAATAAAAATGAAAGTGAAAAATTTGACTAACCTTGTGACACCTCTGTACTGTGAAGTTCTTTGACCAAATGTCTCAATGGATTTTCTATGAACAGTTTGCTTACTACTATTATTGTGTCCTCTCTTATTATTCTTTGCAACTTCTACCATTCCATTATTATTATTATTATTATTATTATTAACCCAGTTTCTTTAACATTACATAAATCCCAACTGAATAAAAATAGCTTTATTGCTATAGTAGTATTAAAAGGAAATTATGTACTATGAAGGAAAAAGGTTGAATTATCCTTTAGAAAACACTAGGACAAGATTCATTTTCCTTTGTACATTTTGATATTGATTCCTGTGCAGGAAAAGCTAGCAACTTTCAAATAATCTAAGCTACCTTGAAACAACACATTTTCTCAAAAGCAACCAAAGACAAGAATCAAAGCAAAAATTTTAGGTGCAAAAAGCAGGGCATAATGGCAAAAGTCAACCAAATAAATACAACAAAATACAATGACTAATTGAAGACTAGAACTTTCTCAAATTTTACAAGTCTCGTTTCATTTCCTTAATTACCAATAATAAGAAGGATCGTAGTTAATTCAAAGCCATATGAATTCATGTAGCAAAGGGGCATGCAAAACGTCCCTTTCAAAAGTACAAAAGGAAAACATTAGAATGAGTAGAAAAAATTAATATGATCATGAAGATGAAGAGTTTAACTGAATGTCACTCACAGAAGCAAATTCATGGCCAGGAAGAATAGCAGCAATTTCCTCCAACATGGAACCCAGTGTTAGTGAAGGACATCTCCTGAGAAAGGCACATGCCTCAGAAGCCTTAGCCATGGCAGTTTTCTGGTCCTCAGCAATAACAAAAGGCAGAATTGGTGCCTCACCCCAACCCACAGAGCCATTGCTGAGTTCAATTCTAATGACCACGTTCTCTACCATCTCCAACCTTGTTGATGCAATGGTAAAAGGTGCAATCAAGGGCACGTTCAGTGGCCTATTCTCTGCTCTGTGCACATCAACAGTGAAAGTTTCCATCAAATTCTTAAAGCCAAAGGTAATGGGCGCTGCTGCTGTTGCAGGTGCAGAAGAAGAAACCAAAATAAAAGAAAGAACACACCTTCTCGTCATCTTTGGGAACACCATAACCACTATAATACATCTGACCTACCAAGACCTGCATGTTTATGTCTCTAAGAAAATTGTTGATCTAAAATGATAACGAAAATGATCTAAAAGGATAAGTACTATATATTTGATAACAAAAATAATCTAAAATAATTATTGGTCATGAAGTAGTATATACAAGTAGTACTCATCAATTATATTAGGCACAAAACAGTGGTTTAATAATAACTAACAACTTCAAGCAAGAAAAAATAATACCAATCACAAATGCAAAACATGAGAAAACTTATACCCAATTTCATAAGCAAGCCAAGAGAAAAAGTACCTAAATCTTGTGAATTGGGAAAAGGAAACACAGAAAACAAGTTCTGCTATTTTCCATCTCTCTCAGAAAATTTATCAAACACATGGCAAGCATAACAATACTGAAGCGAGACAATCTCCCAAGCATGTTCCTCCAACAACAATAACAACACAATTAACAAGGAAATTGAAATTGATACCTTGAAAAGCTCATTGGCTTCAAGTGTCTCAATGAAAGAGGTTGCAAGATTGGGGGTAACACCGGACTTTCCCACCAACTCGGTCTTGAAATCAACTAGAACAAAAGACAGACAGCTACTTAAATTGATTTCCTGAACATAAGGGAATTGCCCATATACGGAGTACGGACAGACACAATATTTGATCTTATAGTAAGAAAGACAAGAATGATAACACAAAAAAGCATACTCAACCCTATAATAGTAATGTTGATTCAATACCATGACCATGATCCATTCAGTTTTAACATACACAAAAAATCATAGAACCATTCATATGATATTTTCTACCATTAACAAATTCTGTTGGATGAAAACTAGTGTGTGAAATTACTCCATATATATATATCATCATTGATGGAAAATCTAATAAATCCTCGAAAAAACTATTTGGTCAGTATTAGCATGACAACTAAAACCTAAGTCCTGAAATCTATAACAAGACAAACTACTTGAAATCTTGTGTATCATAAAAACGCATCTTCGAATCAGTATTTGCCTTTGGAAGAGCAGATTGTTTCACATCTCTTTCACCAGTCATGACTGTGTTTCTTACAGCTCCAATAGATCTCTTCTTTTTAATTTTTTGATCCAACCCTTCACCTCCAGCAAGTTATTTTAATATGTTAAGAATCAATTTGAGTACATATAAAATATTACAGGCCTAAAACTAAAACTAACTCACCTAAACTATCATGATCAATAATAATGCAGTTATTTAAAATCAAATGCTTGTCTACTTATATAGCAAGTATTTTACATCAAAGCATCTCCACCTCATGTTTTCATTTCATAAATTCCATTCATATGAATGAATGTGTGTTTTGGGGGTAGGAGGGTTGTTTTTGTTTACCTTCATATGAATGAGAAATCAGAGAAAGTTGAAGGCATAAAATAAGTGGCAAGCTATACCTAGACTTAATCCATCTAGCAAAACAAGAAGATTTTTATTCTACCTATCATTGTAACCTTTAAGATAAATTGTTTTTCAGTAAAGATCTTAGAGTGATTCATATTCTACCTACCTGTTCAAAATCCTTGTTAATAATTGTTACAAAGTGATCAGGAGGATTCTGGAGACTTGGGCAAGGAAAACCATTTGATGAGAAAAACTGCAGCCAAAAACAAAATTCAATAAGCCATTGATTTACAGCAACAAATACATATATGGACAAACGATACTGATTTCTAACCTTATTGGTAGCTGAGACAGGTCCGAAGTAGCTTATTGCTTATTGCTTATCAAACATTTTTGTGAGTAACTTCTATTCTATTTTATTTTATTTATCTAATCACTAACACAAGTTGCATTAAAGACTTTACACCACGCCATCACTAACTCTCAATTCCTAAAGGTCTATTAGTATTCTGAGGATCATAGGGTTCACCATAAAAGAAGTCCGAAACAACCATATAGTAACCAGAAGCTGTGGTGCATGAAATTGTGATCTCAATGGCGCCAACAACTTGGTACGCACAATTGTAATCTCAACTCTTTTTCACAACTTTGCACAACTAACCAATAAGTGCACTGGGTCGTCCAAGTAATAAACCTTACGTGAGTAAGGGTCGATCCCACGAAGATTGTGGCTTGAAGCAAGCTATGGTCATCTTGTAAATCTCAGTCAGGCAGATTCAAATGGTTATAGAGTTTTGATAATTAAAAGATAAATAAACATTAAATAAAGATAGATACTTATGTAATTCATTAGTGGGAATTTCATATAAGCGTATGGAGATGCGTTATTCCTTCTGAATCTCTGCTTTCCTACTGCCTTCGTCCAATCCTTCATACTCCTTTCCATGGCAAGCTGTATGTTCGGGTATCACCGTTGTCAATGGTTACTTCTCGTCCTCTCAATGAAAATGGTCCAAATGTACTGTCACCGCACGACTAATCATCTGTCGGTTCTCACTCATGTTGGAATAGGATCCATTGATCCTTTTGCATCTGTCACTATGCCCAACACTTGCGAGTTTGAAGCTCGTCACAGTCATCCCATCTCAGATCCTACTCGAAATACCACAGACAAGGTTTAGACTTTCCAGATCTCAAGAATGCTGCCAATTGATTCTAGCTTATACCACGAAGACTCTAATCGTGAACCAGAAAGCTAAGAGATATGCATTCAAGCTCGTTTGCATGTAGAACAGGCGTATTTGTCAGGCACGCGTTCATAGGTTGAGAATGGTGATGAGCGTCACATAATCATCACATTTATCATGCTCTTGTGTGCGAATGGATATCTTAGAACAAGAATAAGCATGAATTGAATAGAAAACAGTAGTAATTGCATTAATACTCGAGGAATAGTAGAGCTCCACACCTTAATCTATGGTGTGTAGAAACTCCACCGTTGAAAATACATAATTGATAATGGTGTTCATTGGCTTCGGCTCCAGAGGGGGAACCAGAATAACCAAGACCTTGGTTTAAGGACTAAACATCCAAAGATGATCTAAGGATAATCCAAAAATGTGAGTACAATAGTAAAAAGTTCTATTTATACTAAAGTAGTTACTAGGTTTACAAAAATAAGTAAATGATGCAGAAATCCACTTCCGGGCCCACTTGGTGTGTGCTTGGGTTGAGCATTGAAGCTTTCATGTGTAGAGACTTTTCTTGGAGTTAAACGCCAGCTTTTATGCCAGTTTGGGCATTTAACTCTTGCTTGTAACCTATTTCTAGCGTTTAACGCCAGAATAGGGTAGGAAGTTGGCGTTTGTACGCCAGTTTTCGTCATCAAAACGCGAGAAAAGTATGAACTATTATATATTGCTGGAAAGCCCTGGATGTCTACTTTCCAACACAATTGAGAGCGCATCATTTGGATTTCTGTAGCTCCAAAAAATCTATTTTGAGTGCAGGAAGGTCAGAATCCAACAGCATCAGCAGTCCTTTTTCAGCCTCTGAATCAGATTTTTGCTCAGGTCCCTCAATTTCAGCCAGAAAATGTCTGAAATCAGAGAAAAACACAAAAACTCATTGTAAAGTCCAGAAATATGAATTTTTCTTAAAAACTAATAAAAATGTACTAAAAAGTAGCTAGATCCTACTAAAAACTATCTAAAAACAATGCCAAAAAGCGTATAAATTATCCGCTCATCACAATACCAAACTTAAATTGTTGCTTGTCCCCAAGCAACTGAAAACAAATAGGATAAAAAGAAGAGAATATACAATGAATCTCACAATATCAGTGAAATTTAGTCCCAATTAGATGAGCGGGGCTAGTAGCTTTTTGCTTCTGAACAGTTTTAGCATCTCACTTTATCCTTTGAAATTCAGAATGATTAGCATCAATAGGAACTCAGAATTTTAGATAGTGTTATTGATTCTCCTAGTTCAGTACGTTGATTCTTGAACACAGCTACTTTATGAGTCTTGGCCGTAACCCTAAGCACTTTATTTTTCAGTATTACCACCGGATACATAAATGCCACAGACAATAACTGGGTGAACCTTTTCAGATTGTGACTCAGCTTTGCTGGAATCCCCAGTTAAAGGTGTCCAGAGTTCTTAAGCACACTCTTTTTATTTTGGATCACAACTTTAACCACTCAGTCTCAAGCTTTTCACTTGGACCTTCATGCCACAAGCACATGGTTAGGGACCGCTTGATTTAGCCGCTTTGGCCAGGATTTTATTCCTTTAGGCCCTCCTATCTATTAATGCTCAAAGCCTTGGATCCCTTTTACCCTTGCATTTTGGTTTAAAGGGCTATTGGCTTTTTCTGCTTGTTTTTCCTTTTTCTTTCTTTTTCTTTTTTTTCACCATTTTTTTTCGCTACCTTTTTTTCTTTTTCAATGCTTTTTCTTGCTTCAAGAATCAATTTTATGATTTTTCAGATTATCAATAAGATTTTTCTTTGTTCATCATTCTTTCAAGAGCCAACAATTTTAACATTCATAAACAACAAGATCAAAAATATGCACTGTTCAAGCATTCATTCAGAAAACAAAAATTATTACCACCACATCAAAATAATTAAACTAGTTTCAAGATAAAATTTGAAATCCAAGTACTTCTTGTTCTTTTGTAATTAAGCACATTTTTCATTTAAGAGAGGTGAAGGATTCATGGAGTTATTCATAGCTTTAAGACATAGACACTAGACACTAATGATCATGTAGTGAAGACACAAACATAGATAGAACCTACAGCATAAAAATCAAAAAACAGAAAGATAAATAGACAAGGAGATTAAGGAACGGGTCCACCTTAGTAAGGGTGGCGTCTTCTTCCTCTTGAAGAACCAATGGTGCTCTTGAGCTCCACTATGTCTCTTCCTTGCCTTTGTTGCTCCTCCCTCATGGCTCTTTGATCTTCTCTAATTTCATGGAGAATGATGGAGTGCTCTTGGTGCTCCACCCTTAGTTGGTCCATGTTGTAACTCAAGCCTTCCAAAGAGGTGTTGAGTTGTTCCCAATAGTTGTGTGGAGGAAAGTGTATCCCTTAAGGCATCTCAGGTATTTCTTGATGAGGAACTTCCTCATGCTCTTGTTGAGGTCCATGAGTGGGCTCTCTTATTTGCTCCATCTTCTTCTTAGTGATGGGCTTGTCCTCTTCAAAGAGGATGTCTTCCTCTATGACAATTCCAGCTGAATTGCATAGGGATCACCTTTTTCTTGGCCACAACTTCATAGAAGTGATCTTGATGGACCTTTGAGATGAATCTCTCCATCTCCCATGACTCAGAGGTGGAAGCTTTTGCCTTCCCTTTCCTCTTTCTAGAGATTTCTCCGGCCTTAGGTGCCATAAATGGTTATGGAAAAACAAAAAGTAATGCTTTTACCACACCAAACTTAAAAGGTTTGCTCGTCCTCGAGCAAAGGAAGAAAGAAAGAAGGGGGAGAAGAAGAAAATAGAGGAGATGGAGGGAGATAGAGGTTCGACCAAGGGGGTAGGAGAGTGTTTGTGATGTGCGAAAATGAAGAAGTGAAGAGGGGTATGTATAGGGAAAGAGAGGGAGAGTGGCCGAATGGAATTGGGTGGGTTTGGGAGGGAAAAGTGTTTGAATTTGAAAGTGAGGTAGGTGGGGTTTTGGGGGAAGAGATATGGAGGTGATTGGTGAAGAGAATATAGGGAAGAGGATAGGATTTGATAGGTGAGTGGTGTGTTGGATAGAGTGTTATAGAGATGTGTGAGGGGGAGAGAGAGAGGTGGGGTAGGTGGGGATCCTGTGGGGTCCACAGATCCTGAGGGGTCAAGGACTTCTCATCCCTGCTCCATTTAGGCGTGCAAAAACACCCTTAGAGTGCAATTTTGGCGTTTAACGCCAGACTGCTGCTTATTTCTGGCGTTAAACACCAGCTTTTATACCTTTGTTGGCGTTTAACGCCAAGCTGTTGCTTGTTTATGGTGTTTAACGCCAGCTTTTATACCTTTCCTGGCATTTAACGCCAAGCTATTGCTTGTTTCTAGCGTTTAACGCCAGCTTGATGCTCTGTTCTGGCGTTAAACGCCAGTCTGGTGCCCATTTCTGGTGTTAAACGCCCATAATGGTGCCAGGCTGGGCGTTTAACGCCCATTCTGCTACTCTTACTGACGTTTAAACGCTAGTAAGTTTATCCTCCAGGGTGTGCTATTTTTAATGCTGTTTTTGAATTTGCTTTGATTTTTGCAGTTATTTTTGTGACTCTACATGATCATCAACCTAAAGAAAACACAAAATAACATAGATAAATAAAAATTGGGTTGCCTCCCAACAAGTGCTTCTTTAATGTCAGTAGCTTGACAGTGGACTCTCATGGAGCCTCACAGATAATCAGAGCATGGTTGGGGCTTCCCAACACCAAACTTAGAGTTTGGTTGTGGCCTCTCAACACCAAACTTAGAGTTTGGTTGTGGCCTCTCAACACCAAACTTAGAGTTTGAATGTGGGGTCTTTGTTTGACTCTGTATTGAGAGAAGCTTTTCATGCTTCCTCTCCATGTGTACAGAAAGAGAACCTTCAGTCTTGTATACAAGGTAGTCCTCATTCAATTGAAGGATCAACTCTCCTCTGTCAATATCAATCATAGCTTTTGCTGTGGCTAGGAAAGGTCTGCCAAGGATGATGGATTCATCCTCATCCTTTCCAGTGTCTAGGATTATGAAATCAGCAGTGATGTAAAGGCCTTCAACCTTCACTAGTACATCCTCTACTAGTCCATAAGCTTTTTTCATGGATTTGTCTGCCATCTCTAGTAAGATTCTTACAGCTTGAACCTCAAAGATTCCCAGTTTCTCCATGACAGAGAGTGGCATGAGGTTTATGCCTGACCCCAGGTCACACAGAGCCTTTTCAAAGGTCATGGTGCCTATGGTACATGGTATTAAGAACTTTTCGAGATTCTCTTTCTTTTGAGGTATGTCTGCCTAATCAAGTTATTCAGTTCATTGGTGAGCAAGGGGGTTCATCCACCCAAGTCTCATTACCAAATAACTTGGCATTCAGCTTCATGATTGCTCCAAGGTACTTAGCAACTTGCTCTTCAGTAATATCTTCATTCTCTTCAGAGGAGGAATAGTCATCAGAGCTTATGAATGACAAAAGTAGGTTCAATGGAATCTCTATGGTCTCTAGATGAGCCTCAAATTCCTTAGGTTCCTCAAATGGGAACTCCTTTTTGTCCAGAGGACATCCCATGAGGTCTTCCTCACTGGTATTCACGTCCTCCTCATCCTCTCTAGGTTTGGCCACACTATGTATTATACTCTCTTTTTGGATTCTCTTTTGTATTGCTTGGGAGAGTACTAGGGGGAGTTTTAGTGACTATTTTACTCAGCTGGCCCACTTGTGCCTCCAAATTTTTAATGGAGGACCTTGTTTCATTCATAAAACTTAGAGTGTCCTTAGATAGATCAGAGACTATGTTTGCTAAGCTAGAGGGGCTCTGCTCAGAATTCTTTGTCTGTTGCTGAGAGGATGATGGAAAAGACTTGCTATTGCTAAACATGTTTCTTCCACCATTATTAAAGCCTTGTTGAGGCTTTTGTTGATCCTTCCATGAGAAATTTGGATGATTTCTCCATGAGGGATTATAGGTGTTTCCATAGGCTTCACCCATGTAATTCACCTTTGCCATTGCAGGGTTCTCAGGATCATAAGCTTCTTCTTCAGAAGATGCTTCTTTAGTACTGTTGGATGTATTTTGCAATCCATTTAGACTCTGAGAAATCATATTGACTTGCTGAGTCAACATTTTGTTCTAAGCCAATATGGCATTCAGAGCATCAATTTCCAGAACTCTCTTCCTCTGAGGTGTCCCATTGCTCACAGGATTCCTTTCAAAGGTGTACATGAACTGGTTATTTGTAACCATTTCAATGAGTTCCTGAGCTTTTACAGGCGTTTTCTTTAGGTGAATAGATCCACCTGCAAAATGGTCCAATGACATATTAGACAATTCAGACAGACCATCGTAGAATATATCCAGGATGGTCCATTCTGAGAGCACGTCAGAAGGACACTTTTTGGTCAATTACTTGTATATTTCCTAAGCTTCATAGAGGGATTCACCTTCTTTCTGCCTGAAGGTTTGAACATCCACTCTAAGCTTAGTCAGCTTTTGAGGAGGAAAGAATTTGGCTAAGAAAGCCATGACCAGCTTATCCCAAGAGTTCAGGCTATCTCTAGGTTGAGAGTCCAACCATATTCTAGCTCTGTCTCTTACAGCAAAAGGGAAAAGCATAAGCTTATAGACCTCGGGATCAACTCTATTGGTCTTAATAGTATCACAGATCTGCAAGAATTCAGTTAAGAACTGAAAAGGATCTTCTGATGGAAGTCCATGAAACTTGCAATTCTGTTGCATCAGAGAAACAAATTGAGGCTTAAGCTCGAAATTGTTTGCTCCAATGGCAGGGATTGAGATGCTTCTTCCATGGAAGTTGGAATTTGGTGCAGTGAAGTCACCAAGCATCTTTCTTGCATTGTTGTTGGGTTCGGCCATTACTTCTTTTTCGAGATTCTCTATAAGGTTTTCTCTGGATTGTTGTGCTTCAGCTTCTCTTAGCTTCTTCTTCAGAGTCCTTTCAGGTTCAGGGTCAGCTTCAACAAGAATGTCCTTGTCCTTGCTCCTGCTCATATGAAAAAGAAGAGAACAGAAAAGGAAGAGGAATCCTCTATGTCACAGTATAGAGATTCTTTTATGTGAGTAGAAGAGAAGAAGAATAGAAGAATAATGTAGAGAGAAGAAGAAAAATCTGAACACAGAGAGAAGAGAAGGTTTGAATTATGAGTAGAAGAGAAGAGTGCTAGTGATTAAATAAATAAATAGAAGAAGATGAGAGAGAGAGAATTTCAAAAATAGTTTTTGAAAAATGGTTAGTGATTTTCAAAAAGTAAGAGAAGAAATAAAATTAAAATCAAAATTTGAAATAATTAGTTAATTAAAAAGAATTTTGAAAAAGAGGAAGGTGATTTTCGAAAATTAAAGAGAGAAAAGTAGTTAGGTGATTTTGAAAAAAGATAAGAATTTTAAAATCAAACAAAAAGTTAAGTAGTTAATTGAAAAAGATTTGAAAATCAATTTTGGAAAGATAAGAAGTTAGAAAAGATTTTGAAATTGATTTTGAAAAAGATATGATTTGAAAAAGATATGTTTGAAAAGATATGATTGAAAAGATATGATTAAAAAGATATGATTGAAATTTATTTTGAAAAGGAAATTAAAAAGATTTGATTTTTAAAATTAAAGTTGATTACTTGACTAACAAGAAACTAAAAGATATTATTTTAGAATTTTAAAGATTGAGCCTTTCTTAATAGGCAAGTCACAAACTTGAAATTTTTGAATCAAAACATTAATGTTAATAAAGATTTTTGAAAATTTGAAGTAAAAATAGGAAAAAGATTTTGAAAAGTTTTGAAAAAGATTTTTGAAAATTTTCGAAAAACAAAGGAAAAAAAATGAAAAAGATTTGATTTTGAAAAAGATTTTGAAAAGATAGAATTTTTGAAATTGAAATATTTACTTGACTAACAAGAAACAACTTATTTTAAAATTTTTTGACTAAGTTAACCCAAAGATTTCGAAATTTATTAGTGAAATAAGGAAAAGACATTTTTTTATTTTTGAATTTTAATGTAGAAAGAGAAAAACAACAAAATGACTCGAGACATAAAAATTTTGGATTAAAACAAATGATGCATGCAAGAACACTATGAATGTCAAGATGAACTCTAAGAACACTTTGAAGATCATGATAAACATCAAGAACTTATTTTTGAAAAATTTTCAAGAAAAGAAAAACATGCAAGACACCAAACTTAGATATTTTTCATGTTTAGACACTATGAATTCAAAAATATATATGAAAAACAACAAAAGACACAAAACAAGAAAATATAAAGATCAAATAAGGAGACTCATTAAGAACAACTTGAAGATCATGAAGAATGCAATGCATGAATTTTCGAAAAAATATTTTTTAGAAAAATTAAAACATGCAATTGACACCAAACTTAAAACTTGACTCTAGACTCAAACAAGAAACACAAAATATTTTTTGTTTTTATGATTTTATTATTTTTTTGTATTTTTCGAAAGTTATTTTAAAAAAACGAAAAAGAAGAAAATTACCTAATCTAAGCAACAAGATGAACCGTCAGTTGTCCAAACTCGAACAATCCCCGGCAATGGCACCAAAAACTTGGTGCACGAAATTGTGATCTCAATGGCGCCAACAACTTGGTACGCACAATTGTAATCTCAACTCTTTTTCACAACTTCGCACAACTAACCAGCAAGTGCATTGGGTCGTCCAAGTAATAAACCTTACGTGAGTAAGGGTCGATCCCACAGAGATGGTCGGCTTTAAGCAAGCTATGGTCATCTTGTAAATCTCAGTCAGGCGGATTCAAATGGTTATAGAGTTTTGATAATTAAAAGATAAATAAATATAAAATAAAGATAGAGATACTTATGTAATTCATTGGTGGGAATTTCAGATAAGTGTATGGAGATGCGTTATTGCTTCTGAATCTCTGCTTTCCTACTGCCTTCGTCCAATCCTTCATACTCCTTTCCATGGCAAGCTGTATGTTCGGGTATCACCGTTGTTAACGGCTACTTCCCGTCCTCTCAGTGAAAATGGTCCAAATGCGCTGTCACCGCACGGCTAATCATCTGTCGGTTCTCACTCATGTTGGAATAGGATCCATTGATCCTTTTGCGTCTGTCACTACGCCCAACACTTGCGAGTTTGAAGCTCGTCACAGTCATCCCATCCCAGATCGTACTCGGAATACCACAGACAAGGTTTAGACTTTCCGGATCTCAAGAATGCTGCTAATTGATTCTAGCTTATACCATGAAGACTCTGATCGTGAACCAGAAAGCTAAGAGATATGCATTCAAGCTCGTTTGCATGTAGAATGGGAGTGTTTGTCAAGCATGCGTTCATAGATTGAGAATGGTGATGAGCGTCACATAATCATCACATTCATCATGTTCTTGTGTGCAAATGGATATCTTAAAACAAGAATAAGCATGAATTGAATAGAAAATAGTAGTAATTGAATTAATACTCGAGGAACAGCAGAGCTCCACACCTTAATCTATGGTATGTAGAAACTCCACCGTTGAAAATACATAAGTGATAATGGTGTTCATTGGCTTCGGCCCCAGAGGGGGAACCAGAATAACCAAGACCTAGGTCTAAGGACTAAACATCCAAAGATGATCTAAGGATAATCCAAAGATGTGAGTACAATAGTAAAAAGTTCTATTTATACTAAACTAGTTACTAGGGTTACAGAAATAAGTAAATGATGCAGAAATCCACTTCCAAGCCCACTTGGTGTGTGCTTGGGCTAAGCATTGAAGCTTTCATGTGTAGAAACTTTTCTTGGAGTTAAACGCCAGCTTTTATGCCAGTTTGGGCGTTTAACTCTAGCTTGTAACCTGTTTCTGGCATTTAACGCCAGAATAGGGTAGGAAGTTGGCGTTTGAAAACCAGTTTACGTCGTCAAAACTCGAGCAAAGTATGAACTATTATATATTGCTTGAAAGCCCTGGATGTCTACTTTCCAACGCAATTAAGAGCACGCCATTTAGATTTCTGTAGCTCCAAAAAATCTATTTCGAGTACAGAGAGGTAAGAATCCAACAACATCAGCAGTTCTTTTTCAGCCTCTGAATCAGATTTTTGCTCAGGTCCCTCAATTTCAGCCAGAAAATACATAAAATCACAGAAAAACACACAAACTCATAGTAAAGTCCAAAAATGTAAATTTTTCTTAAAAACTAATAAAATATACTAAAAAGTAGCTAGATCTTACTAAAAACTATCTAAAAATAATGCCAAAAAGTGTATAAATTATCCGCTTATCAAGCTACAATCTTGTCTGCAAGCTTCCTAAACAACAAAAGATGAACAATGTTATTTAGGACAGGAACACATTGAGATGGAAACATAGATAATTGACAATAAGAGCAGATTGAATCAGATTAGCCTCTTGTAACACCCTTTTTCCTCAAACATTCTCCTTGTCTTGCAATCCAATTTCAAACTTCAAATAAGTAAATAAAGAAACAAATAAATAAGAAACATGGAGATATAATAGAACAACAGAAGAGGGTAACTAATACATCAATCACTTGAAAAATACACCATACATAAACATAGGAATTGAACACTGATTAATTAAGAATGTGCAATTCTAGGGTTCCAAAAACAATCAACCAAACAGAATAAACAAACATGTATACAATATGAGAAGAAATAGATTAAACCAGCATTACAATGGTGAAACTGAAAAAGTTTCAGTAGCCTCTTCAAGCTATATATATATATATATATATATATATATATATATATATATATATATATATATTTGAAATCCAAGTGTTTCGCACATTGTATAAGAACGAAAAATACTAAGATGAATGATTGAAAGCAATGCATTTATCCACACAAAAAAATCACAAATAGAATAGAATCGTGAAACAAGCTCAGAACAGGTGATCGAATCCCTAAGCTGAAAATTAGAAACATTTAAACAGAAGAAAGAGAATGAAAAAGGAAAAATTACCATCGGTTTCGAGATACCAGCATGTGATAGAAACTGCAACAGGAAGAATAAGCTCAATCAGTATCAACAACAACAAGAAGATAAAAACCGCAAAGAAAAATTAATAAACCTAAAATTGGCATAGAAAAATTGAACCCTAAGCAACAGAATCACAAGGAGGGGGCTCGTGCGATGCAAGGGATGACAGAGAGAGATCTGCGACGCGAGCAGTGACGGCAGCGGCGGAAGAAGCTCGTGGACGGAGAGAGGAAGAAGCTCATGGACAGAGAGAGGAAGAAACTAATTTTAGTTGTGTATAATGTGAATGGAGCTCGACAGAGGGGAGATAAAGTTAGTTTTAAATGAACATTTATCGACAGAATATTTTAAATTACAGACGTATTTTCTATCTGTAATAATTTAATAAAACGCAGCGTTTTGCCTATTTAATTATAGACGGATTTTCCGTCTATAATCATTTTTCACGGAAAAAATTAATTTTTCCGACAGAATTATCGACGGATTCTCTTTTCCGTCTGTAATTTATGCTAATTCATTTTTTTGTTTTCCGACAAAAAATCCCTCTGAAATTCCCTCTGCATTTCTGTGGGATAAAATCCGTCGAAAATATTCGTCTGTAATAACTAGTTTTCTAGTAGTATATGTATATATAATGGCCTCCGGCCAACTCTTTTTCTTCTTCTTTTAATCTTTAATAATAATAACAATTATAAAAATTAATTTAAATTTTTGCCTATTAAAATAGTTTTTAATAAATAATTCAGACTACTAGAATAAGTCATAATTAAATTAAATTTCAATAATTATAAAATTTTATTTAATTATTTTTGATAAAATAATTTTTTTAAAAGCAAAATCTCAATAAATATAATGACACATAAATAATTTATTATTTAATTTTTAAAAATCCAGAGTTTTATATCCTACCCCACTTATAGAAATTTTCATCCTAAAAAATTAGGATATTACACAGAATATTACATAGTTTCAACACTTTAATTTTTTAAAATACCTTATAGAAAAAGCAAAAAGTCTTAACTCATATCGATACATATACAATTTTAAATACTTGGGTTTTCACATGGCATAAAAATGATAGGGAAGAAGTTTGATTGCAAAGCAGAAGTTATAAGGTTGGCTTGATATATCAGGAAAAGCGAATATCTCAGGGAATTCGACCAAACATATGCAGTTAAGATCGAATGAAAAATTCATATGAACAAGGAACAGGATTTGGAGAATAATTAGCTCACTTTTTTAAGAAAGGAACCTCAGAAAAAACTTCAAGACAAACCATGGAGAAATAGGATACGTAATCGGGAAACCCCGAGACATAACTTCTAACGCTTCAAAAATTCACGATTTGTGTTACCTATTACTTCTATTTCATCCATGATAACTCATTACTGTTCTCTTATACACAAATCATTAGTATTAAGTTGGCCAGACCTAATACCATGAGAAATGCAACGGTCGACTAACAGCATTAATCAATAGACAGTCATGCATCTAAAATTCAAAGTCTTGTCATTAGAATAAGTCCTATTACATGACAGACACTCAAAGTATGCAATGAAGCATAGTCAATCCATTCTCAAGGCTCTAACAGGAACAAATTGCTTTGATACCATAATGTAACACCCTAACTTTTAGCATCTCATGATCGTACCAAAAGTTCAGACATTACTTACCTCTAAACCTTTTTATTTTATACAATGTTTATTTAATATTGGGCCTTCGCGAATACGAACCAGAACTTTTAATTAAGAAAATGAAGATTCTTTATTTTAAATCACTTAATCACAAAAATATGGGTGTTCATGAATCGGATTCGATCCGCATATCCATGGTGTTTATCCGAATCCAATCCAAAAATTGCAGATATGAATCCGATCTGCAAGGCTACCGGATCGGATCGGATCAGATCCGCACACTAATTGGATCGGATCGCAAATTTTATATAGGTATTCACATATCCGATCCGCATATCCGCGTTTTCGCAAAAATAAAGAAATAAATAAGTAAATATTCTTTTTATATTTTATTTCAGCTAATAATTATCATATATGTTGTATTATTTTAATTTATTATTTAAAAAAAGTATGTTTAATATTATTTTAAAAATAAAAATATTTAAAAGAATAGAAAAAATGAATTTTATTGATTTTTTTTAATAAAAATAAGTTTTTAAAAATATTTTTTATTTTGCGGATATATCCGCTATCCGATCCGATCCGATTCACAAATGTGAGGATCGGATCAGGTCGAATCCAAGATTAAAAAACTACAGATATTGAATCCGATCCGATTCGATAATTTTTGTGCGGATCGGATCAAAATTTTGGCCATATCCAATTCGATCTTATTCGCGTTCACCCCTACGCAAAAGTATATTTATTCACATCACTTTATATACATAGACTTACTGAAAGAACCTTAATTAAAAGTCCTACCCCTCTAAAAACCAATACAATAAACGACGAGAAAAAAAATAAATTCTAACAACTCAACTTGTAAGCATGATTTTCTATGCTCCCATAACTCCGCACTAAACCTTCGCACCTGTAACTAAAAGTGGTGAAAATAGAGGATAAGAACTAGCGAGTTCATAGTAGGGTTGCGGTTAGAAGTTAAGTTTGTTTTATTATGTTCTCAGTCAATAACAACAGTCAACAAAGTATAATCCAACTCAGTAGTTACAGAACATAGAATCCAATCACAAGCACACACAATTATAGAAAATGCAATCACAAATAAATATGCGCAAACAAGAATGACGCATGTCTAGTCATATACAGGCCATAAGCTCATGTGTCGGTTTGTTATCCGATTCCCGACATTGGTCCTGAGATAAGCGTTTCGTACTGCCATCCTTATCTCAGCCAAAGTCCCCTCCATGAGCGTTACGCATCTCCGTCCTCATGAGAGAACCTTCCTTTCGGTCTCCAATGAGGGTTACACATCGTCGTCCTTACTAAGCCGTCCCTACAGTATCCAGTGAGCGTTACGCATCGCCGTCCCTACTAGACACTTGGCACTAAAGCCCAAACAACAATCAATTTCTTTTCAATCTTTGTTCTCAACTCTACTGCGGTAGAGATCCCTTTAATTAATACCTTCTTTCCTATCTGCTCTACTATGGTAGACGTTCATTAAAATCTTTTCAATCACTACTCTCTGCTATTCTATGGTAAAGATCCTTTTACTTAATACATCATTCTCTTTTTGTTCTTTTTCTTTTCTTTTCTTTCTCATCTTTCTCTTTTATTTTCTTACTTATTTTCTTTCTCTCTTCTTTTCTTCAATCTTTTAATTTTTTTTATCATAATTCAACTTCACATTCTTTCCTCGTTTTTTCCTAATGTCTTATGAAAAAGAATCATATAATTCTTAAATCAACTGCGTCCTCTAAAGCTTTTAAGAGTTTTTCTGTTTGCACTTCTCTAACTTAAATATTCTTAATAAAATGATAACAATAATATAAATAAGATAATGTAAATGGTAAACAAGTAATATTTATAACTTTTCTTAAAAAAAAATTAGTTTCGTAAAACTTTTGTTCTTAAACTCTTATTATCTACGTTTTAAACTTCAAACTTTTAAATATTTTATTTTTAACCCAACATTTTTATAAAATTATATTTAAAACCTCATTTATCTCAATATTTATAAAAACAATCCTAAACTTTTAGAAAATATCCATTTTTACCCCTGTAATTTATTTATTACCAAAATACCCAAAAATTTATATAATTACAAATAGTACCTCAATTTTTATATACAAATACAATGTTACCCTTCAAAAATAAAATTTAATTACTAATCTTTCTTTTATACCAAAACTGAAAACCTTAACCTTTTTCTCTCAAAATATTACTTGTATTTTAATCCGTTTTCGAGTTTTTCGGTTACCGATTTTTCACAGCTTTTAGTTTAATCTTTCAGCCATCAAAATTTATTAATTTTAATCAATAATTCTCATTCACAACAGCTCCAAAATCATCAAAATAACTCCAACTGGGCTGTTCTGCATGGTCGAACCGCAATTCACAAACAACGACAATAATTTCACAAAATTTTAATGTAAACTTAATCATACTCAAAAAGTAATCAATTAAATCAACATTCACTTATCAAATTCATATTTAATTATTATAAAGTTATCAAACCTATCTCCGTATGAAATCAAAATACTCGAGGCTCCGAAGATGCTTTCTGACAGAGCTGCTGAAGAAGAAAACGTTAGAAATCGTCTGTGCCTCTTAGAACTCCAATTGGCGGAACTTAAGAAGAAGAGAAGTTATGTCACCATCAACTTTTACCCGACAAAAGTAACACCAACGTGTCGAGGAGAAGGATACGAATACTTTTATCGTATTAGATTTTCAATTAGAGTTACAGATCTCAAAAAATCAAAGCCAAAAACTTAACGGTGCCATGTTTTCTTTCTTCCCTTGCTCACAGCTTTCACTCTCTCTCTCAATGCTTCTTTCCTTTTTTTTTTCTCAAAAAATGAACAGCCATGCATGTATGATGATGATTAAAAACATGTCATATTATATATATATATATATTATGGATATATAATGACATATATGTATATATAATGGCCTTCTTCTTCTTTTAAACTTTAATAATAATAATAAAAGATATGGTGAGAACTTGATTTTCAAAGTCCATCAAAAATTCAATTGCTCAAATGCTTGGAAATAGATGGTAAAAATTTGGAACCAATTTTAAAGAAATTTGATCTAGAGAATTAGAGATGAACAATCTATTGTAGTTTGGGTTGATCATTGGATTTTGAGAATTACCAGCCTAAAAGATATATCTGTATGCCCTATTACTATAGATAGAATAGCTGAGAAGCTCTCAAGTTTTACTAATGAAGATGGGAAATGAAATTGGGAGATGATAAACAGCTATTTTCCTAAAGATATCGCATGCTAAACCCCCTCCCCCTCACTATTCTCTTGGTGCAGACTGTATTAGCTGGTTACCCTCTATTAATGGAGAATTTTCTATCAAATCAGTGTATTCTACTTATTACAATGGAGATGGAGAATCAGACACAAATTTCAAATTGTGTTGGAAAATTAAAGTTCCTCAAAGATTACGAGCTTTCACTTGGCTAATCTTTCATAATGCTCTTCTTACAAATTTCAAGAGAAGGACAAGAGGTCTTACCATGGTTGAAAGTTGTCCCAGATGTCCGGATCATGAAGAGACTTTGCTCTATGTGCTGCCCGACTGTCCCTATGTCCGCAGTGTCTGGACTAGCAGGTCAACCAGTGTTCTTCCCCGAAGTTTCTTTAATCAACCTTTGCAAGATTGGCTAAAGATAAATCTCTTCAAGATCACTCGAAAAATTAGTGAGACTCCTTGGCCCACCCTCTTTGTTACTGTCTGCAACAATATTTGGAAAGCTCAAAATGATTTAATTTTCAATTCAGAAATTTCTACCAGCTCTCATGTGCATAATCTTTCTAGTTATTTGGCAGAACAACACAACAATTTGATGAACCTCACTGAGAGCAGTAAGAAAATTCTCAACCCCACTAAAACTTACCTAGTCGGTTGGGAGCCTCTAGTGGATGGGTGCATAAAGCTAAATGTTGACGGCTCAGTCATCCAACCCGCTGGTTCTGGAACTTGCGGCGGCCTCCTTCGTAATGGAGATTGTAACCTCGTGGCGGGCTTCATGATGAAGATCGGAAGAGTCACTATAACATCTGCAGAAATTTAGGCTATCTACACCGAGATAAAGCTAGCAGTGGAGCTGGGAATCAACAAATTACAGATAAAGACTGATTCTTCCTGTACGTTGAAACTAATTAACAGGTCATCTAGTAGCCACCACCATACGCTTTCTCTGATTATGACCATTGAGAATCTCTGCAGCAAAATGATTTATGTGTCTATTAAACACATATTTCACGAAGCTAACTTCTGTGCAGATGCACTGACAAAGCAAGCTCAGTCACTCCCAACTAGCTTTCTCTGTTTTGCAGCTCCACCCCCTTTTTTTATGTCTATTCTTACTGATGATAGAGGTAGAAAGAAGAGTGTGAGAGAGTGTTACCAGCATAATTGGTTTTTGTTTTGGGCCTTAGCCCTCTTGTTAATAAAACAAATTAATTAAAATTTTTGTTTATCAAAATAATATTTAATAAATAATTTAAATTATTAAAATAAATCATAATTAAATTAAATTTTAATAAATATAAAATTTTATTTAATTATTTTTTATAAAATAATTTTTTTAAAAATAAAATCTCAATAAATATAATAACACATAAATAATTAATTATTTAATTTTTAAAAATTCGAAATCTTACAACAGATATCGTTGCGGGTAGAGTTGTGTGTATCATATCAAATGTTTTATCAATATTCGTATTGAGAAACAATTTCTTATATTCATCTATTGCAACTTAAGATCTAACATATAACCAATATCATTATAGTCTTACATGAATATCTCCATAAAACTGAAGAATCGTATTGTACCTAATGCCTTACTTTATTGAGTGAAGTCATTTACAACAAAACATATTTATATCTCCATATTTGATTTTAAATATTAATGATTTAATATCTTTAGATAATTAATAAGATAAGTCTTAAATGTTGTTGATGGAGAAAAAATGTCAGTAAAAATTTTTACAAAAATATTGCGTTGCAAGTATATATAATTCTAAACCGACAATTAAACATCAATCAACGTTTAGATTGTTGTCACTTAAGCAAATCCAATAAAATTAACCGAAGTATTTAAACTTCGAGTCGTCTCTCAAGGAATTACAGGAAAGTGTGTTTATTATTGGTTATGAGATTGTATCTTTTTGGATTTTGAGTTTAATAAACAAGGAATGTAAATAACAAGAAAATAAACTAACAACTAAGAAAAGTCCTAACAAGGGTTGAGAATTAGAATTTCTATTCTCATTATCATTGTCCATTGTGATGGTAATTGTAAATTACTCTCACTTAGTCAACCTCTAACAATTGAAAGAAAGTCAAGTGAGCAATCAACTTGAGTCACAAGTCTTAATAAAAAACTAGAGTTAGTGGAGCTCAAGCCAACTAGCAACTTTCAATCACCAACCAATAAGAGACTTTGACAATTCAAGAGTCTCCAAATTACTCAATCCAAGCTAAGAATGTAAAAATCTAATTTAAAATCCAACCAAACATTTTATCAAACACTTTGTAGGCACAAAATTGAAGCATGGTAAAATTGCAACAATAATAAAATCTAACAACAACCAATTGAGAGAAATTAACAATGAAAACCGAAGAAAGCAGTAGCAACATGAATATATAAATTGCATTAACAAAGATCCAAAGTGTCAAGAGTGCATAAACATAAGGATAACAAAGTGAAGGAAATAACAAGTAGAATTTAAGAACAAAGGTGCTAGAATAATAAGTTGCAAGGAATTGTAAATAAAAACAAAAATTAAATCTAAATCTATGAAGAAATTGGAATAGAATCCCTAAAACCTAGAGAGAGGAGAGAGTCTCTCTCTCTCTAGAAACCTACGTCTAAACCTAAAGTTGTGAATGAATAAAAGTTTGAATGATTGAATGAATAATTTCCCTTTCCAGCTCCAATCTGCAGCCTCTAATCAGTATTTTCGGGCCTGAAACTGGGTCAAAAGCAGCCCAGAAATCGCCCCCAGCGTTTTCTGTAATTGCAGCACGTGACGCTCTGTCACGCATACGCGTTGTTGGACTTTTCACTGCCCACGTGTGGGCATCAGCCACGCGTGCGCGTCACTTGGACATTGGCTCAGTCACGCGTACGCGTTGTCTACGCATGCGCATCGCTACCAGATTCTCAAAACTTCAATTTCTTGTGTTCCTTCTATTTTTGTATGCTTCTTTTCCATCCTCTAAGCCATTCTTGTCCTATAAACCCTGAAAACACTTAACGCACATATCACGGTATCGAATGGTAATAAAAGAGGATTAAAATTAGCGAATTTAAGGCCAAAGAAGCATGTTTTTAATCATAGTACAAAATTAAAAAGGAAAATGTAAAACATGCGAATTATATGACTAATTGTGAGAATAATGAATAAAATCCACTCAATTCGATACAAAATAAACCATAAAATAACGATTTATCAGTTGTCCTTTTTTTATGGACTTAAACTTTTACTCATAGCACCAATATATAATATTTCACATAAAATAAGATGTTTTTGTGAAATATCAAATAGCATTTGTTCTTGAGGTGTTGAATTTGTCTTTAGAATAATTTATTGACTATCTTTTCTCCCAAAAGTCAATATTTTTAAAGAATTATCAACTCTTTATTTCCAAAAAATATCTTAATAGTAAAAAAATTACTCTCGAGATAGTGTTGATTAAGCAAAAATTTAGAATTTTATCAAGAATCTAAACTGTAATTTTCAATGCTCTGATAATAAAGTAGTCATACTTCATTTAAATGAGATAGAACTAAGATAGGATCAAAAAAAAATAATAATTAAAGCAAATTTAAGACAAAAAAATTATACCAAAATATATATTTATACTATAATTTTTTTCAAATTCAAATAACATAACTCTTTAACTTTAACAATAATGTAATGATAATAAAAAGCTTATTATCTCAACTTTTATTAAGTTGTCATTACCAAAAGGATGAACAATGTCATTTAGCACTATACAATTTTATAGAATTCTTTATAAATAACTTAAGTGAAAAGAAAAATTAAAATTTATTCATTAAATATGTCTTAGCATTTAAACTAAATAAACTTCACAATTTTTTTTTTCTAGTGTTTTGAGGACATGCAAATGAAATAACTAAATTCTTTATTTATTTATATTATGTTTTTAACTTTTTTTTTTGAAATATACTTATTACTTTTTTAATCCACATATTTAAAGAATACTTGTCAAGTAAGTAATTTTAATCATTTTTTATTTTGATCTTTTCTTTTATTGCACACAATGCAAACTTTTTAATAAAAACTAAATGCATGAGCATCTCGTTAGACAATTATAACTTTAATGTATTTAATTTCTAAACAAGTCAAGATATTTACAAAACGTACTCAATTATTTCATGTATGCCTCGTTGAAATCAAGTTTGATAAATATCATACTTATTTTAAACTTATCGCTTTAATTAAAGCGCTTTTTTGTATTTTTTAAGAAAATTTTTTTACAGCCACATATAGTATCTATAATAAGTCTTGAAATTTTATTCTTTATGATCATAATACATTTGAACAATCACGCTTTTGAGACTTTATCATAAAGAGTACGGGGTTGTTTAATCCTTAATACAAAGTCTAGATTCATGTAGCTAAGAACAATAATTTCATTCTTTTTTAATTTAAAAAAAACTCTATTTATCAAAAATAGACTAATATTGATATGCATAACTTCAAATCAAAATAATATGTTCACATAAGTTATATATTATAAGAATGAAATTTATATTATGATGGGCCATCACAAGTATCTAATACAATATTAATATTTAGTCTTTAGATAAAAATGTTAATTTATAAGCAATATTTTTAATATAGTAATTAAATATTATGCATTGATAATAAATTCTATCAAATAATAATTTATTTTTAAATAAATTTATTATTCACATAGAACCAAATAATTTTCACAAATTTACTATCACAAATGTGCATATAATTTGACCAAATACAAAACTTTCTTTAAATTGATCCATACCCACATAAATTATGTACACATAAATTTATTTAGTGCGTTTTATCAAATATTCTCAATAAAATTTTGTCAAACAACAAATTTATCTTTGAACTGGCTTATTATTCATATAAAAATTTGAGAATTATATCTATTTTTTATGGTATATATTTTCTATCAATTAGCCAAACATCAAACTTCCTTTAGATTAATTAGTGGTTGCAAAACAAATTACGAATTTCAAAGCATAATTAAAAAAGAAACCACAATCACTTTTAGTAGTCTTTAAAAGCCTTAATGAAATCCATAGTAAGGCAAAAATATCAAATCTTTTAAAGATTTAACTATTTTAATCGAACTTCAATTAAAATGAAATTAAATATAATAAAATAATATATTTATATATAAAATATATAATTTAAAAAATTAATTTATTTTATAATTTATTATTTTAAATTAATTAATTATTAAATATTACATCAATTTATTGATTAATTGATCTTTTAATTGTTTTCTTTTTATTTTTATTCGATTCACTACAAACTTCAAGTGATTTTTATTTTAAACCAAACTCGTCTGCTGGTCAAATTCAATTAATAGTGTCCAACTAATCAATTTGTTGTCATTCTCTGTGTTTTTTGTAACACTCTAACTATCAAAATATCACGCTTCCGCCTGCGTCATTCTGATAGCTCGGATATTACGACGACTCTTATAATATTTTAATACTAGAATATGAGCCTGTTTAAAATTTAGACCGGATTTTTCGAAAACATACATTCATAATCACAATATAAATCACAATACATCACAGAAAATACATATATATACATATTAATTAATTTTTTTACAAGCATCTCATATCGAAATCCTATCCCTCTTACAAAACTTGCAAAATTAAAGGTGAGGGAAATATAAATACTAAAACAATACAAAAATATCGTCTAACAGAAAAGAAATAATATCTTTCGAACTCCATCGTCCGTAACTTGAAAAAGAGAAGATCTGTAAAGAAGTGAGAACATCACCCTCGAAAGGGTTCTCACTATAGGGTTGCAGAATTACAATAACAGGATACACGAGATAAAATCGTTACGGTGATTAATAACCGCCTTATGCACCTTTTCAAAAGCAAGACTTACTATATAACAAGAATCTGAAATCTTTTCTGAAAGAGAAAACTGTTCATTTTCTAAAAATTTTAAAGCCTTTAAAAAGGTTTGTCTATATGCTGAACCAGATTAGTGTTTCATACTTTTCTAGACCAAAACCAACCATCGGCCCATCTCATAATCAATCGCGGCCCTAGGCCAAACAATCCAAACAACAGCCAATCCACCACAATCCAACAGAGTTTCAGTCGCAAACACAAGTAGGAGGCTCAAGCACAAACAAGCAGTTACATCAAGTAGAGCAATTAGCAATTAAACACAATTAATCACATAGGCAAACCAAGTACAATATGCACATCCAAACAATGTCACATAGATTCAAATGATGAATGCATGTCCTAGTGGCTGATAATATCATTTGTCGATTATAAAGCCAACCCGAAAAGTCCTGGAAGCTAACCATTGGACTGTCCCTCTATCGTGCATCCCCAACTCAAGTTATTCACAATCATAATCATAATTCACATCCAACACCCTCACTGGTGTATATTCACGGGGGCGAGCTCATCCGAAACTTTCACAGTGTCCGGCCACACTTACGACATAGGGTCAGCAGAGTATCGAGTCTCAACCTGGAGCACGTGGTGGCTAGCCACTGCTTCTATCCAGGGAAACTCGTATCTCAGATAATTGGAAGCGCAACAATCACAATATCAATAGCTCAGCATATATGCATTTATCCTCAGCCATAAATCAACATTCATTTCAGCCATCCGGCTTAAGTTCATAATTCATAGCTAGCCATCCGGCTCATAACATATTCCGCAATCAGTCATAATTCATTATCATACACAGCCATTCCGACTCATAACAAAATAGCACTTCCACCATCCAACATCATCAAATTCATAAAATCATCATTCAAGCCATAAATCACTTTTTCTCAATTCACTTCACTTTGAAATCAAATTTCAACTCTTTTCAGCCTTGGCTTTAAAGTTTCCATTCCTCAAATCATCTCAGGCTCATAAGCCACTTTTACTCAAGTAAGTTCCCTTTTAAAAAAAAACAAGCCACCCTCGGCATCCTCTTTCCAAAACTTCCAAATCCATGGCAAATTAAAGATTTATTTTGAAATATTCAAAATCATACATCCAACAACGGGACTTTAGAACAAAAGTCCCTCGGTAGAGTCTCAAGTCTTTAGGGAAGAATAACATAACTCATTTCCTCAAATTCACTTAAAATCTTTAAAACCTTGGCTTCCTAATTTGAGTAATAAAAATAGGATCTAAGCCAAACCGAGTCATATAATGAATTACTCATTTCAAAGCCATTTCCTTTACTTAAATAAAACCAGCTTCAACCCCATGATAAATTCTAAAGCGTTTCAAACTGCTCAAAAATTATTTTAGTCTTGCAAAAATTCAGAATTCAAAGAGTACTTAAAACTTTTTCCAAAACAGTTCAAAATGAAACTTGTCAATAGACGTTCAGGTTCTTTCAAAGTCACTGAAACTCCTCCAATTGAAACCCTCAAGTCAAATTCAAAGACATAACCCTTTTCACATTTAAAATAGCCTTACCACATAAGTTTCATCTAAATAACTTGCTACCAAAAGAGATACAATACTTTTCTTAAGAAACAAGATTAAATCACAATTTCCTTTTTAATAATTCATTTCAAAAGCATAAGTCATCCCTTTCTTAATAATTCAAATAAAATAGTAGAAGTCTTTAACTCATAATTTTTTAAATAACATTTCAATAAAGTCCCGGATTCTACCGGAATTTCAACAGCACCTTTCTTAAAACTTGGACTCTGCCACCTTTTCCGAGTCCCATCCAAACCAATCCACAATCCTTTTCAACGGTCCAAAATCCAAAACCAATTCAAAAGCAAACAGAATCCAACATTCACCTCATTTTTATATCTCAAGAAAAACGTCTCAAGATCAAATCATTATCAACTGATTAAACTCATTTCCAAAATTTTAAAGAAACAGTTCAGCAACAACCCATTTATCAAAACCAAACAATAATCAGAAGTCGTCTCAAGATCAATCTTTATTAACTAATTAAACTCATTTCCAAAACTTTAAAGAGGCAATTCAGCAACGATCGATTTATCAAATCCAAACAATAACCCAATCAAACATGTAATCACATTCATCCAAAATAGCCAAACAATACATAAGACTTGTACAATCACTAAAAAGTGTATATCTCACATCGGTATCCATTTATAACAATTTCAAATTTATAAAATTGAGATTTTAGAAAAGCCCCTACCTCGTTGGTCGAAACTCGAAAGCTCTAAAACGCATCACAACTCGTTTTCTCTTGGCCCGCAACTGCGGCAACCACAACCTCTGCTCCAAACCACTTTCTCAGCAACCACAACGACTCTAATCGCAACATATAATAATCAGGAACCGACCCCACGTTACCAAAACTCATATTCATTAACCAAACACAACAGAATACTAACGCGAGGCTTTTCAAAACATAATTACTTTTCGAAATAACAAAATGAAGCAGCTGCGATTCCGAGTCGACTTGGAAATAGTTCCAACAATAACCCTAAGTGACAATCGCGAGAAAAAACCCCGGTGACGGCGACTGTATCAACCACGCAGCGTTAAAAACCTTTCCGAAATTCCAAAAGAATAGAAACCAAACTTAAAACTCTTACCAGCGGCGGAACTCCGTGGCAGCAGAGGCATTCTTGGCGGCAGAGGCTCGGCCCAAAGCTTCGGCGGTGGTCCCGGAATCACAGAGACGCAGCTCCCTTCTCCGTCAACGGCACCTGCGGCGGCCTGAACCCTTTTCTGACTGTGGCTCGGCTTACCATCATCATCAGGAGCAGCGAGCTCAGATGGTGGCAGTGGCGACGGCCGTTCCGACAGAGGCGACGCCGGCAATGCGAACAGTGGTTGGGCACGGTGGTTGAGCCCCAGCTCAGCCTCAGATCTCTCTGTCTCCTCTGTTCCTGAGTTCTCTCTCTCTCTCTGACTCTGCCATAAGTGGCGGTGGCTGGTTCTGTGACGAGGACGACGGTGGCGACGTGACGGCAACTATCAGACACGGCGCCTTCTCCCTCCCGATCTGGTTTGCGCTCGTCTCTCCCTATCTCCCCTGGCTCCCTCTGCGAACGTTCTCTCATCGCGAAACGGCGGCAGCGTCACGGAGCTTCGACGGCAGTGACACGGGTGGCAACTCGCAGGGCTGACGACGGCGACGCGACGGCGGTGGTGAAGCCCGACGGGCCGGCGTGTATCTTCTTCCTCTCCTCATCCCTTCTTCCGCGGCCCTTTCCCCTTTTTTCCCATTTTTCTTTCTTTCTTCTTTCTTCTTTCTTTCACGGTGAAGGAAACTGCGTGTGTGTGGGTTGTTTGGTGAGAGTGGTGCGGCGCTGAGGAGAGTGGGGGAGGCTAGGGTTTAGGTAAATTAGATTTAGGGGTAATTTTGTAATTTCAAATAAAAATAGGGATACCCTAGTAGTTAGAAATAAATTTTAATTCAACAATAATAAAGTATAAAAATACTATTTATTCATCAATTTTACAAATAATTTTCCATAAAATGTTTAAATCAAAAAATTAGAAATAATATAATTATTTTTTTATTTTCCAAAATAACAGTATTAATATTTTAAAATATTAATTATTTAGTCCAAGTTATATAAAATTCTTATTATTTCATAACTGCCAGCTTTATAATTTAAATATAGAAAATAATCCAATAATTATAAAATTGAATAAAAATCTTAATTTATTTCAAATTCAATTAATCAAAACTTGCTTTGATTATCTTTAATAAAATAATTTTTGAAATTAAAATTAAAAATAACTATATAAATTTGAGATTTGATCATAATAAGACTTTTCAAAATTTTTGGGTCTTACACTTTTAAAATGAAATAAAAGTGAAATTATATATGTGTTGTTTAAAGGAATAGAAAATAAATAAAAAAATTAATTTTTTTATTTAAATAAAAAATAAACAAATTATAATAATATAAAATTATATTAATATTTTTATTATAAAATAAAGTATAAATATTTTTATTTATTTATATTTTATTACATTTTATAAATATTATAATTTTATATATTTAATTTAAATTATTTATCTAATATATATAATGTTTAAATATAAACTTTTGTTATAATAATATATTAAAATTAAATTTATATTAATAATTGTTAATAATATAATTACAAATAGTATTAAAAATACAAAAAATATAGTTTTTTATGATGAAAAGAAAATTTTTTTAATAAGACTTATACAATTTTTTTTTATTGTTTTAATAATCAAATAAAAAAATATTATTTTTTATTCATTTTTTTTCACTTATTTTTTCTTCAACCAAACATAGTGTAATAATCTAAGAGGAAAGAAAATTATGATTAACAAACTCTTTTATTAACCGAGAAGATCGTAGGATTTCTCTAACAAGGAGGAATCCGAGGTTTACAACAGTACCGTTTGTAATAAACGAAATTCTAATAAAAACAATTGAACAACACCACGTCAACACCACCACACAAGAAACTCAATACATTCCTCAACAAACTCCAACATTCATTTCAACCCCCTCTCTAGTATCAAATCTATTTTGCTGAAGCAAGAAGGCTTTCGTAGCGACCTTTGAAGAAGGCAAAAATTGGGTCTCTAGGAGGCAAACACTCTTCGATAGTTGGTTGACTCAGAAATTCTTGACTCCATTTGTAGAGTTTGGGAAACTTCTCATTAGTGAACAGTTGAAGACCTGCAACTTCTTGAACCAGAGGCACCCAAAACGCAATGTTTACAGCGGCAATGTCCACAAGGCCATATTCCTCTCCTCCAAAAAACTTGTCTTTAAGCTCATCTTCAAGAAACTGAAGACCCTCGTGTGTTTCTTTAACGTTCTTCTCACGCTCTTCCTCGTTAACGGTGAAAACAGATTTCCATGCAGCACCGAACACCTGGATTTGCACAAATTAAAGTAATGGTTAAAAAATAATATAATTACGGATCTAACGGAGTTATTTATATTTTATGACTTTAATTCATGGATAACGTAAAACATTTTTACATCATTTTTAAATGTAAAGAAAATTAAAGTACTATTTATGAATGAGAATTAATATTATTTACCTTGTCATCTATGAACTTGGCCCAGAAACGTGCCAAGGCTCTCTGGTAAGGATCGGCGGGCAAAATGGATTTGCCTTTCCAAGCTTCATCGATGTATTCAACAATCACAAGGGACTCATTTATGGGCCTCTCATTGTGAACAAGCACTGGCACCTTCTTGTAAATTGGGTTGTATTTGAGGAGTTCTTCACTCTTGATCTGCAAATCTTGTGTTACAAATTTGTATTCAACTCCCTTCAATTTTAGAGCAATCTGAACCCTGCAAACAAACGGGCTTCCCACAACCCCCAAGAGCTTCACATCTTCCTCAGCCATATTGATTAGAAGCAAAAAACAATTCAAATCTGGTTGCACTTAGAGAGAAATAAGAGATGTACTTAGATTTTGGTATATGATTGGTGATTCCTATGATAGTCCTTGTCTGGGGATTTATAGAACCAAGAAGCAAGCTTGATTTTCAACCTACCACGTTGCTCATTAACACAGACTTTTATGGTCGACAATGGTTGACTAGGAAACAATAAAAAACTATAAGAGATTTTAATTAATTAATATTTTTGTTTTAACAAATTTTAATTATTAAATTTTATTTTATAAATAAATTATTTTTTATATCACTTTATTTTTTTATTAATATATTGATGTAAGAATTTTAATTTTTTTTAAAGATTTCTATGATTTTATTTAATAATAATAAAGAATAATTTATCTAAATTTTTAACATAATTTAATGTGTAATTAAAATTTATTAAAAATTAAAATATCCAATTAATGTTTTTTAAAAATTAATTCAGCGTATTACTCAAAATGTAAATATAAAGAAATAAACTCTAAAAAAGATGAAAATCAAAGACTACAGTTATAGTATGGGCGAATGAATGGGACTATGGGACGTGAGACATGACAAATGCACGAGAAGAATTGAGAACAAAAAGAAAATAATTTAATTACTTTTTATATTTTAATGTTTAAATTAAATCTTTATATTAGATAAAGTTTTTTAGTTAAATATTTATTATTTTTTATAAAATAAATATAATAGTCTTAAATTCTTTTTGAATATTTTATAATTTATTTTATATAAAATATAAAACGAATATTTTAAAATATATTCTTATTAAGAATAATTAAAAAAATCTTAATTCAAAATTAGTCTTTCATGATACATCTTTTGTGATCAAATTTCAAATGTAATGAACCATATGAATTTGGAGCTGAACAAAGAAAACTAGAAATGATCAGAATATACTTGATTTAAACTATTTTCCTAATTCATTATTATTGGTAATACAATTTTATATTTTGAAAAAAAAAACTTAGTTAAAAATTAATATCTAGTATAAAAATACAAATAGTCTAATATAAAGATTTAATTATAAATTCTAAAATTGTAAAAACTAAATTATAAATTTAATGAAATTAAACTAACAAAATAATTAAAAAACAAAAAGGTATCTTCTCTTCTTTTACAAAATTGTCTATATTTAATACTCCTATATCTAAGGAATAATTACAACTATTAATTTAATATTTGACATACATCTTAATTATGTTGCAAAACGTGTAAATATTTCTCAAAAGTTTAGAGCACAATAATTTTCTTATTGAATACTCCAACTCCGTCAAAAAGATTATTATTATTATTATTATCAAAAGGATTATTCTGCTCTATTCAGTAACTTTCCACGCGGAAGGACTAGAAGTGATGCAAGGGATTACATCAGCAACGGGTTGTAATGGAGATGAACTGTAGTTTCTTATTTTGGTTTGGTGTTTTCTCTTGTATCCTTCCTTGTTTAGACTTTAGACTTAGAAGGCGAAATATCACAATGAGGTGTTTTCACACTTGTTTACACTTGTTTCATTATCTTTTATTTAAAAATATTATTTATATACTATAATAATTATTAAAATCTATTATTATTATATATATATAATTTAATTATTTTTTAATATTTATTTTATATTTTAATATATATTTTATATTTTAATATATTTTTTATATTGATGATCAATTTTAATATATATCTATTATAATTATTTTTAAATTTCACTTTACAATAGAAAATTTATTATTATTCATTTATTTTCATAGTAACAATATTTTCAACCTCTCATTTTTTTTTGAATTTTTTTAACATAATTATTCATACTCTATCCAAAGATAAAAGTTAAAGTCCAAATAAATAAGTCCAATTAATTTTGTACAAGGAGTTAAAAAAGTATAACATATCTACTCAGATTACGTTAATTAAAAACACGGATAATCAATCCACCCGATTACTCAGGACATGGGTTTCACAACCTATGTCTAACTAGACTTGCATGACAAATAACACATTGTCAAACACTACTTGTGATGCTATTCACAACTCAGCCACCACCACAATGTAGGATAACTTCCCTAATATTAAGAAAGAAACTACCCACAATCACAAGTGAAAATATACAGGAGTGATGACTAAGTCATCATTTTTTTTTTTTGAACCATAAAAGCTCAACACACTAAAGTGGAGCAAAAGAAAGAACGACATACAAACACAAAACACTAGACACAACAAAAGGTATGTTCTGTTGTCATCTCCGGCATTGCCATCAACAACCAAACGGATCAACACTGCCCCAAACTCTGTAGCTAAAAAATGATCTAGTCTTGATCTCTTCAACACATGTCTCAGTATTATGAAAAACTCTACTGTTCCATTCCAACCAGATATTCCAAACAACTGCAAAGAATCCTATCAGCCACTTTTTTTGCTGAGACTTGCAACCTGTTACTCCAATCCAGCTCTCAAAAAACTCTTTAACAGTTTCCGACATAGTCCAGTCTCTACCAGCACACGTTAGCCAAGCACACCACACCTGTCATGAAAACTCACATCTAAAGAACAAATGATGCACAAATTCTATATCCTTTTTACACAACACACAGATATTATCATTATGATTAATAATCCCGAATCTACTCAACCTTTCCTTCTTGTTGACCCTGCCAACTAAAATGAACCATGCAAACAGTTCAATTCTTGGAGGAACCAGGCCTCTCCAAATGGTACTTGTGAAACTGTAACTTGTGATGTCCTCTGAGAGAGTTTCTTTCTGCAGTACCTGCACAAATGAGTTAGTGGAATAAATACCTTTTTTGTCAAATTTTCATATGACAAAATCCTCTCTATCAACCGACAATTTCACAATCCGTAAACGGTCATGAAGTTGGTTGAGCAACTCTAACTCCCATTGGAACAGTTCTCTTCTCCATACGAAGTTCCAAACCCACTCTAACCCATCCCAAAACCCACAGTCCCCTATCACAGATCCTTGTTGGTTTGAAACAGAGAAGAGTCTTGGAAAACTATCTTGCAATGAGCCACTTTGTAACCAAATATCTTCCCAAAAATGAATACATCTGTCATTTCCCACCTCCATAGACAAACCACTAATCATCATATCTCGCACCTGTTACTCCTTCATATTAAGTTGGCAAATATCTTTCCATGGTCATCCTCTAGATGGTAAAGGTTGTTGTGACAGCATTAAAGATGGGTTCAACTGATTACAAGAACAAACAACTTTCTTCTACAATAGGTAGTCCTCTTTAGAGAAGCGCCACCACCACTTGAATAGAAGCGACGCATTCCTAAGTAAAGCATCCCCGACCCCCAACCCACCTAGCTTCTTTGGAGCTTGAACCACCTCCTATTTCACAAGCGGAATACCATTATGCACATCTTCTTTACTCCACAGAAACCTTTTTTGAAGTCCAATTATCTTATCTGCAACTGCTTTTGGCATCTTATACAAGCTTAAGTAGTAAACTGGAAGGCTGTTTAGAATAGATTTGATGAGAACCAACTTACCAGCCTTGTTAAGAGATTTAGCTTTTCATAGGCTCAGCTTATCTTCCACCTTGTCTATAATCGATTTCCAGGTCTTCACCAACCAAGGATTTGCGCCTAAGGGGATTCCCAAGTACCTGACCAGTAACGTAGCTTCGGCATAACACAACAAACCACACATTAGTCACCCATTCCTTCTCACAGTTGACTGGAATCAAGCTTGATTTGTCGTAGTTAATACTCAGGCCAGACATTAACTCAAAATAACGTAGAAGTCTCTTATAATTCAACACTGTCTCCATATCCTGAGGGCAGAACAATATCGTGTCATCTGCGAATTAGAGATGTGACAGCTCCATGTTGTCTTGTCCCACCAGCAATGGAGAAATACGTCCATTCCTTACTACCTCACCCACCATCCTGTGCAAAACGTCAACGACAAGAACAAAAAGAAAAGAAGAAAGGGGATGTCCTTGTCTGAGTCCTCTCTCCATCTTGAACGGCTTGGATGGTAACCCATTTATCAACACTGACATAGATGCTGTGGTCACACATTCCTTCACCCATGTCCTCCATCTAATACCAAAGTCCATCTTCTGTAGCACTATATCCACAAAACTCCATCTCACTTTGTCATAAGCTTTCTGAAAGTCTAGTTTAATAATTGCCGCCTGCTTCCTTCGCAGCTTCAGCCATTGGACCGTCTCACAGGAAATGAGAGCACTATCATGTATTTTTCGGCCCTTTACAAACGCAGACTGGGTCTCCCCTACTAGACGTGGCATCACTGGGCGCATTCTTCTTACCAGCACCTTTGATATCACCTTATAAATTGGTCTTAGGTCTTTGATTTCCTTAGCCCCCAAAACTTTGGAGTTAGCGCCACCTAAGTAACATTAGCCTCTGTTGGTAGTTTCGCACTCTGTAAAAAACCCAACACAGCTGTAGTAAATTCCTGGCCAATCTCCTCCCAATATTTCTTTATGAAGTTCATATTATAGCCATCACTTTCTGGAGCTTTACTTGATTCACAATCCCAAACCGCCTCTCGTATTTTTTCCGGTGTTGGCATTACCTCTAGCACTACTGCCTCTACCTCCTCAATCTGTTTTACCAACCCATCACGGATGCCAATAAAAGGAGCATGTTCCTACCGATACAGATCTTTATAAAATCCTGTAATCGCAATCTTTATTCTGGCCTGATTCCGCACCAATCTTCCATTAATCACTAAAGAATGAATTCTGTTGTTCCTCCTTCTGGCTGATGCTAGGTTATGGAAGTACCTGGTGTTTTTGTCCATATCTCTAGCATGTTGAGATCGAGACATCTGCTTCCAATGAATCTCCTTTCTAGTATACCACTTTGCACAACAAGTCACAAGAGCCTTCCATCTAGCCTCAATTGTTTCGTAATAAGAACCCGCACTAACAATATCATCAATCTTTTTTATCTCTTTCTCAAACTTCTTTATCCTGCTATCCATATCCCCAAAATTGTCTTTGTGCCATCTCTTTAGCGGAACTCTCAAAGCCTTCAACTTATTTGTGAAGAGGTCATCACCCAAGTTCTTCCACTCATCCTTGACCATCCTCAGAAATTCTTCATGTGTAAACCAAGAATCCAGACTACGAAAAGGTCTTGGACCCGCCTAGAGTCTTGTATCTTCTAGAATCAACGGACAATGATCCGATAGTCCTCTCGGACCCCTTTTCAATCGAGTATCTGGAAACTCCTCAAGCCACTCCAAACTTACCAGCACCCTATCAATGCGGCTACAAGATTTACCTCGAAACCAAGTGTATTTCCTATCCGTTAGCAGTAAGTCTACGAGCTGCAAGTCTTGCACCCACTCCTTAAAATCCTCAACAGATGCTGGTAGGCTAACAGCATGTTTCCTTTTCTCCAGTCGTAAGATCTCATTGAAGTCACCCATAAAGCAAAACAGGACCTGACATAAACCCACCATATAGCTTAATTCCTCCCACATCACCATTTTCTCACTCCTCACATGTGCACCATATACCAAATAGAACGCAAAGTTAAAATTATTGTTTGTCAGCAAACCTTCAACACAAAGCCAGCCATCCCCTTTATAGCAATTTGACCGTACAAAAAATAAGTTATCCCACATCAACAATAAACCACCAGCGGCTCCAGTTGATCCCACATATTCTCAATCTACCGTGTCACAACCCCACAGACGAGCTACATCAAATTTAGTTACTACCTCCTTTTTGGTTTCAATCAAGCCTAGCATATTCAACCTATACTTTTTTTTCAAATCTTTCACCATACTCAACTTTTCATTCCCTCCTAGTCCTCTAACATTCCAACAACTGTAAATCATTTCAACAACTGTAAATCATTTCAACAACATGAGGGAAGTTCTTTACGATAGCTCTCCGTAACGATTCGAAATCAATAGCTTTCGTTGTACCCCCTACTAAGCTCCTCAACAACCAATCAAAATTTTCCTTTGCTATTGGTACTTCTACCTTTTTCGTCCTGGCATTCCCCTAGGAGTCGTTTACGGGTATAGCATTCCTAGAGTCTTCCACTCTTATTGGACTTTCGCCTCTCCGAGGCTGCCTGCTTTCCACCTCAATTCTTCTAAGGTCTTCTTTGGGTGCCCCATTGTCCTTCCCTACCGAAACCCTTCTGTACTTAGCCTCACTTACGTAGATAATCTTTCCTCTTATTCTCGTATGATGCATTTTAGTTATGGCCTTTATCGCCCCCTTTCGTCGTATAGCGAATAAAAGAAAACATGTGAATCTTTCCATTTTTCATCTTCTACGCCAGATAGATGTCATTGATTTGTCCTATCCAATGGAACAAGTGAAATAACTCCTTCTTTGAAATATCTTGCGGCAAATTATCGACAAAAATAGAGAAAGAATCGTGTTCCAAACGTTGATACTCTTCTCGATTCTAAACACGAGGATCATTTTTCTGTCAAAACCTAGATCTACCCCACTCTCTCCCTCACCCTCTCATTTTTTGAGTTATAGTTCATTTCTCATCTGTTTCTACAAAATACCCTATCAAATTTAGGTATTTTTCAATCTTCACTTAAGTCTGCCTAAAACTCTTTATAGCTTAAACATCAGAGTCTCTTTCAAGTACCTCTTACCATTATCCACTTAAAAATATTGGGCAACTTGACCCTTCTACTAATTTAATATTTATAGAGAATCATTTTTATATGTAGTTTTTAATTTATATAATTATTTAAATATTCAAAAATTGTTACTTGATATAAAAATTATTGTAATGGTTATAAAACCGTTCTTTAAAATAGTTAAAGAGAATGGTTTTATTTTGTTGTAATAACATAATAAAAAATTGAACTTCAATTGCAACACTATAAAAATCATTGTCTAAGGCTATCTAATAGAACAATTTTAAAGTGTAGCAACTTAAGTAACGGTTTTTAAGCGTGTCTTTTGTATAATTATTTAAACAATATTTAAAAACCGTTGCTTAAAATAAATCCTTGTAACGGTTATAAAACCGTTCTTTAAAATAGTCAAAGAAAATGATTTTATTTTGTTACTATAAAATAATAAAAAATTGAACTTCAATAGTAACACTATAAAAAACTGTTGTCTAAAACCATCTAAAAGAATGATTTTAAAACGTTGTAAATTTTGGCGTTGCTAAAATTCGTATTTGTCGCAGTGGCAGAAATAGAGTATAGTATCATATGCACAATTGTACAGTTGTAGAAGAAGGCACAAAAGGAATTATTTCGCACTCGTAAAAGAGGAAAAGAGAAGGCACGGTGCAGAGATTGCGGACGGAGACAGCGAATAAGGACGGTGGATGGCAAATGTGAACAGCAGCATGGTCAAGGCTGCGGTGTTATCTTCTCGATCTCAAACGGAAACAGCAGTCAACAAGGATTTTGATCTTCTGGAAAAAGTAGATAGTAAAAAAAAAGAGAGATGTTCATAGAGATGACGATATATTAGTAACGGTTAAAATATTACATTAATAAATGTCACAATATTTTTAAATGGAGACACTTAATAATAAGTATAGCTATTCATTTCATTTGGTATAGTGAGATCATTCAAGTTAAATCATTAAAAAAAAATGATGTGAGAACAGAAGTATACCTAAATTCATGAATATAATCGAAAGAATTTTATTTTTGTGGTTATTTTATCTCTTTAAACCAAAATCTACTGATTTCCTTTATTTTTGAAAGAATAACAATTTTCTAATAGAGTAAGAGTTACAAGATAATTTTGATATATTGAGGACCAAACTCTAGAACTCTATTTATACTTGATTATAGATTTTTATTAAATCCTAAAAGTCAAAGTAAAATATAATATTTTATTTTATTATCATTTAAATTTAAATAAAAATAATAATAATTTATTTTATTTAGTATTTATAATAATAAATAAAATTAACATATATAAATCATATAATATGAAATAACTAAGGTGGTTATTATTAATTATATGTATTATCCATAAATAATTAAAAAATTATAATTTTATAATACTTTATGAAAAAATTAACATCAAAATTTAAATTTTAAAATATTTTAAAAATATATATTTAATATTTAATTATTTTTTATTATATTTTAAATTTTTAAAAAACTTATTTATTATTTATATTTTTAAAAATTATTTTTATCAATAATATAAATTTTTAAATATTATTTTAATAATTTATCTTATATATTATAAAATATAGATAATTAAAATGTATATTGCATGTCCGCCCTTTTGGTGGAAAGATGGGGTTCACTAAATTTTTCTTTTCTGAAGTCTTTTAGCTCACTTTTGTTTTATATTTGTATTTTTTGTTTTTCGTTCCTTCCATCAGTTCGATGTATAGTTCATTTTTACCATATGAACATAATAAAATATTAAAAAAATCTTAGAAAGGCTAAAGACGCCACGCCACTAGTTCCGCTGTTCACTTTATTCTGTTTGTTCTTTGACTCTGCTAGAGCATTGAACCCCATGTTTGCGTTTACCATAATTTTTTAATTTTTTTAATAATTAAGAGGATCTATTTCTATTTATTATTACTAAGCTTGTTTATTTTGAATACCTCTGTAGAAACGTTTAAAGTGAAAAACGAAATGGAAACGTTGAACAAATGGGTCGTACATTGGGAGGAGAACAAAAGGGGTGATGGCGCTCCTCCAAGTCCTACCTTGATAGCATTTTTCGAGGGAAACCTCCATTTGCTATTTGTATCTAAAATAAGATAAAAAAATGTTATTTTTATAAAATACTAACTTTTATTAAATAAAAATAAATTTTATCATAAAAGGAAATTATTAATGATTTTTAATAAATATAAAATATATTATTATATAAATAAATAAATATATTTTTATAAAAAATATTTTAAAATAACAAGTGTAACCCTTTTTCTTTAAATAAATGAATATAAAACCTATAAATATATAAAACTATAAATATATTTTATTTGTTAAAATCAATTGTTATGTAATAAAACTTTTATATTTGAAAAATTCATATTAAAATGTTATTTTTAATATATATATATATATAATATAATATAATATAATATAATATAAAATAATTAAATTTTGTTTTATATTACACCATTAAAAATTAAAAGTATATTAATGATTACTTTTGTTAAGATATTCGATTATGGGAGACATCCACCCTAGACTTTAGTTGGATATGGTTATTGTGTTTGATTTGTCTTTTCCCTTCGATACTGATGGTGCGTAGAGAGTTTCCTGGATCAGACTTCTATAGTTGTCCCCTAGTTTGGTGCTGGCTAACTTAGAGAGGGCATCTGCTCGGACATTGAATTCCCGAGCTATATGTCGGACCTCCCTTTTCGAGAACTATGCTAATTATTTCCGTGTTTCTTCTAGATACTTCTTTATGCTAGGATCTTTAGCTTGATAAGTGCCGTTAATTTGGAAGGTGATCACTTGAGAGTCACTAAATACTATCAATTTTTTGCCCCTACTTCTTTAGCCAACTTCAAGCTAGTAAACAAGGCTTCATATTCTGCTTGATTATTAGAAGGAGGAAATTCGAACTTTAGTGATAGTTCAATCCGAGTTCCTTCTTCATTTTCCAAAATAACTCTTGTCTCACTTCCGGCTTTGTTAGACGATCTATCTACCTATAGATTCTAAATTGACGGGTTTTCCCAGGTTTCAGTGTATTCTGTTACAAAGTCGGTCAAATATTGGGATTTCATGGCTATCCAAGTTTCATATCTTAAGTCGAACTCGAATAGCTCTACAGCCCATTGTAGCATCCTTCCTACAATGTCTGTCTTCTGTAGAATATGCTTCATGTGTTGATTAGTTTGGACCTTAATAGTGTTGGATTGAAAGTAAGGTCAGAACCTTCTGAAAATAATGATAAGGGCATATACGAATATTTCTATATTTTGATAGTTTAGTTCTACCCCTTATAAGGCTTTGCTTACAACGTAGACGGGTTGTTGTCTGTGTTCATCTTCTCGGACTAGGGTTGAGGCCATAGCATGACTTGTTACTGCTAGGTAGAGGACAAGCTCCCATCCTGAGACAAGTCAGGTGAGGATTGGGGGTTGGTTTAGGAAGGTTTTAAAGTTTTGGAAGGCTTGTTCACATTCTTTTCGTTCAAATTAGCTCTATTTTTTAAGAATTGAAAACAAGGGTAGAGACTTCAGGGTTTATCCTGCTAGGAACCTGGATAATGCAGCCAACCTTCCATTTAATTGTTGGACTTTCTTGAGACAAGTCGAGCTTTTCATCTCCAATATTGTTGTGCACTTATCTGTGTTAGCCTCAATGCCTCTTTGAGTGAGTATGAAGCCAAAGAACTACCCAGCCTCCACTGCAAAGGTGCATTTTGAAGGATTTAACCCCATCCCATGCTTTCTTATTATGGAGATCACCTCAAATAAGTCGGTCAAAAGAACAAGGTCATCTCGAGTCTTGATGAGCATATCGTCCACAAATACTTCCATTAATTTTTCAAGGTGAGATAAAAATACCTTATTCATTAGTTGTGGGCATTACTACATAACAATAGTTAGCCTTTGAAGTAATAAAAGACGTCTTTTCATGGTCTGACTTATACAACAGAATTTGATTATATCCCGAGTATGCATCCATAAAGAACACATATCTATAACCTGAAGCTGAATCAACCAAGGCGTCAATACTAGGGAGAGTGTATGGATCCTTGGAGTAAGATTTATTGAGGTTGATGTAATCAACACACATCCTCTATTTCCTGTTTTACTTTTTTATGCAGACCACGTTAGCCAGCCACAAAGGATACTTTACCTCTCTTATAAACCCAACTTCTAATAAGCCTTGCACCTATTTTCCCACAACCTATGTATTTTTAGGACCAAGCTTCCGCTGCTTTTTCTGAATAGGTCGAGAACCTAGAAAACGGTGAGCTTGTGAGACATGAGGTTGGGGTCTATACCAGGCATATCAGAGGCTTTTCAAGTGAAGAGGTCGAAATTCCTTTGTAAGAGATCAACGAGTTGTGCCTTTAGACCTTCCTCTAGGTCCCATACTCGTTATCTTTTCTACCTAATCTCCAATTTGTACCTTTTTTATCTTTTCTTTAGGTTGGGGACATAGCTTTTCCTGAATTTGGATACCACCGAACTCAATAGTATTGACTTCTTTACCACCTGTACTACCTCTTAAGTTGAGACTTTCATTGTAACACTTTCTTGCCAACTTTTTCTCTCCCTTTACAGTAGCGATCCCTTCTGCTGTTGAAAACTTCAAACATAGGTGGAGTATAGAGACAACAGTAGCTAGTCGATTTAGGATGGTCCGTCGATTAAGGCATTGTAAGCAGATATGATGTCGACCACGATGTAGTCAACGCTTAAAGTTCTTGATTTTGTACCTTTACCAAAGGTGGTGTATAGTGAGATGTAACCAAGAGGTTGGATCGGTGTGTCCCTCAATCTGAAAAGGTTATCTAGATACGCCTTCAGATCCTTTTCCTTTAGCCCGAGCTTGTCAAAAGTGGCCTTAAACAGTGTGTCAGTCGAACTCCCTTAGTCCACTAAAGTTCTATGTAGGTTGGCATTAGCGAGGATCATTGTAATTACCACAGGATCGTCATGGCTCGGTGTCACCCCTTGTGCATCTTCTTTGGCTATAAATGCTTTTTACGCGATGATTTAGTGAGTCTCCCTCTTGCAAATCCTCTATTTATCATGTGTATGTGCCTCTCAGGAGTTTGTGGGGGTCGATCTCGTCATCCTCCGTCATCGTTATATATTTTCCTTTTCCTTGGGTCGTCCGACCTTTCGGTCAGATAACACTGGCCAACTTTTCTACTACGTTCTTTAAGTCAAAACAGTCATTAGTAGGGGTGTTCAAAACCGATCCGGACCGAACTAAACCGATGGAACGAACCAAAAAAACCGAAAACCAAATTAACCGAAAACCGAAAAAATGGAAAAAAGTGATGTTTTGCGGTTTTTCTGCGGTTCGGTTCGGTTTTCGGTTCTTGTCACCAAAATCCTAACCGAACCGAACCGAACCGGTTCTTCAGAAAACCCTAAAATTAAAACTACCCCAACCCCACCTCCCCAAACGCGTTACACTTACAGGCTGCGCGAGTCCCTCCCCTCCCCCCATGGAAACCTAACCCCGCCGCCCAAACCCCAGATTTGAGCCACCACCCACGCACCCATGCACCCAAACGGCCATCAGTCACCCACCTTCTTCACTCCTTGTCCTTTATACTCAAAGTCGAAGGCAGCAGTCACCCACCCACCGCGAACACGAATACCTAGTCACCCACCCACCCACAGGACCTCCGACCTCACCACCTCCGACGTCACCGCCTCCACCCAGAAAGCCTCCACCCAGCAGCGTTTCTGGGTTCTGTAGGGTCACCTCACCACCTCCGACCTCGCCGCCTCCACCCAGAAAGCCTCCCACACAGCCACCGATTCAAGTGCATATGGAACCCGAGCCATCTATTCAGGTAAACTTTACTGATGCATTCTTGCCTTGTTGTTGGTACTGCTGCTTGGTGCTTGCTGGTTAATGGTTATTGTTCAATGTTCAGTTTGTTCAGTTTGTTCAGTTTGTGACTTTGTTCAATGTTCAGTTTGTTCACATGAATACAGAAACGGGCAAAACAATGGGAAAATAGTAAATAGTTTGCCTTTTGCTGGTTTGGTTTATAGCTGGTTCAGGGCTGGTTTAATTTGTTCATTGCTTGTTCACATTATCAAGTGCCAATCCTTGCTTGTTTATTGCTGCCTTGCTTGTTCATTGCTTGTTCACATTATCAAGTGCCAATTCTGCTTGGTTTATAGCTTGTTTATTGTTTATTGTTCACATTATCAAGTGCCAATTTGTTGGTATTCTGAAATTATTAAAAATTATCTTAGACCATCATCAATAGGCCATGTTTGGTTAAATGTTGTGGAAGCCATGATTTAATTATGCAATTAGCTAGCATGCATTGTATATGAATTAAACAGAAGGTTTTGTGGGCGTGGATGTGAACATTTTAGAAGGTTCTGAATTTTGTTGAATTCAGCTACACTTTCTTGACTTTCCATTTTTCCTATGAACCCTTTATAACATTCCTTCAATTCCCTCTTAATCAATTCATTTTCATTGAAACAAAAAAAACATCAATTAATTTTCACTATTCCACTAACTATATATATTTTCCTTCTGTGTGTACGTTTTATTTACTTATTTGGTAATATGGAAACTAAGATTTGTACCTTTTCTATTTGTTTTAACATATTATTATATTACTACAAACAAGTATTATTGCATTGATTTAATCTTCCTATATAAGTATATTATATATATGTATTAATTAAAATGTTGGGTTAGTTTACCAGTTCAACAAGCAGATAAGCAAAATGAATCTCTAGTGAAAGTGACATACAACTTTATAAGATCGTATGTAATATCAAGTGCAAATTCTGTTTGGTTTATAGCTGGTTTAGGGCTGGTTTATTGCTGCCTTGCTGGTTTAATTTGTTCATTGCTGGTTTAATTTGTTTATTGTTCTCCTTATATTATTATTATTATTATTATAATTATTGTTGTTGTTGTTCTTGTTGTTCTTATTATGTAATTGTTTTTTTTTATTTTAGGTTGGTTTGCATTATGAAGTTTTAGCTATTTTATTGGAGAAGACACCATAACTTTGCTAATTGCTATCAGTTTAATGACAATTTATTTTTATTTTCAGTTGTGTTGACTGTTGAGCTATTAAACTTCTTTAATTGTCGTATTTGAATTCTATTGTCGTTATATTTCATTAGATCAAGACTTTGTTAGCTATTGTGTATTTTGGCTTGTTGATTTCAATCTTATGACATTGCATAATAGTATGGTAGAATTTTTTTTATTTGATTGAAAAAACCGAACAAACCGAACCAAACCAAACCGATTTTAATTGGTTTGGTTTGGTTCGGATGACCTTGAAAAAAAAACCGAACCAAACCGAACCACAGCTTAATTAAACGATCAGATCGAATGGCTTTTCCTTCAAAAACCGAACCAAACCGCACCGCGAACACCCCTAGTCATTAGTATAATGTCCATATAACTTGTGATATTTGCAATATTCTGACCGGCTTCCATCCTTTTTGTGCTTGATGGGGCGAGGGGGTGGAAGCTTTTTAGTTGGACAAATTTCCCTGTAAACATCAACAAGAGAAACTCAGAGCAGAGTGTAGTTGTGGTATCTTTGGGTTTTTTTGAGTTGTATTTCTCATTTTTCTTAGCTTCCCTTTTCTTATTCCGAGCTTGGTAAGAAAGGTTTGGCCTTGGAGCTGGTTCTCTAAGTCCGGAATTCTCCTCCGTGTTGATATACTTCTCTGCCCGCTCTTGTACTTCATACAAGAAAGTCGGGTGTCACTTGGATATTGATTGGGATAACGGCCTATTTCTAAGTCCCTTAACCAAACCTATTATTACTGCTTAAGGAGCTAAATTTTATATTTTCAGGCAAGCTTTGTTGGATCTCTCCATGTCTCAGAGAATTTCTCTAACTTCTTGTTTAACCCCAGCAGGCTTAGAGCATGCTTGACCTTGTCTTTTTTAATTGAAAATCGGGTAAGGAACTTCCTTGCCAGGTCATCAAAAAAAGTTACCAACCTGGGTGGTAAGTTGTCAAACCATTTCATCGCTACTTTGGTCAGTGTTGTCGGGAAGGCTTTGCAATGAGTCGCATCAGGCGCATCAGCTAAATACATCCGACTTTTAAAATTGCTAAGGTCATGTCTCGGGTCAGTTGTTCCATCATAAAGATCCATGTCGGGAGTTTTAACGTTTCTGGGAACCCTAACTTGCATAATCTCTTCAATGAACGGATCCTTACCTCCCGGAGGAATTTCCTCACGATCCGTCCGATGGCTCCGATTTCGTAGGTCGGCTTCTGATTTCGAGAGCTTTTCCTCTATCTCTCTCCGTTAGCGTACTTCCTTTTGTAATTATCTTTCTGCTTCTCGATGTCGTTCAATCTCCTGCTCGAGTATTTTCCAATTGACCGCGATGTCCATGTACTAGTCCTAATATCTACATCAGATGAGGAGGTTCCTTCGCCTTGGTTGAATGGACTTCTGAGTGAATTCGTCGTGGATGGGGGTTTCCTGATGTTCCTTCCCCGTGGGGGGCGCTTGTTCTTTCCCGTGGTGGGGATAGCACAAGTGTTTGGTTATCATTGTAAGGTTTTGGCTCGGGCTCAGATGCAGTGCGTCCATCAAAATCGTTCACCCACCATGGTGGATGTAGACTTTTAGGTCTCCGATCTGAAATTGGGTTGTTTTGGGCTTGAACGTGAGATCCAAATGCCTTTAGATGGTACGTCTGACGTCTTCTCTAATGAGGATAAATCCGTCTGAGTTGTTTGAGGAGAGGTGGGAGTGGTACTTGTAAGAGACTCCAATACTTAAGTTAGTAAGGGGTTTAAGCATGTTTTTAGTAAATTGAGTCTAAAATATACCTAATGTGTCAGTGTATTTATAATAAAATATTGAACCACCTTCTAGAATAGTTTCACTTTTAGTGGTGGATAATCGTTCCCTTTTTCAAGAGAAGCTGTTAAGATTTTTTCTTCTAGAAAATAGAAAGATATCTTAGGAGGAAGTTGTTTGAGTTAGATGAGTAAGACTTGGATTGCTGTCATCGAGCCTGACCTCTACGAGGTTAGGTAGAAAAAACCATTCTTTTGAGTGGATTTTTTTTTTTTGGGGTTTGACTTAACATTTTTAGACTAAGGTATGAACAGTAAATATATATATATATATATATATATATATATATATATATATATATATATATATATATAATATAAAAAAGGTTGATGTTTTTTATTTTTTCAGATTTTTTACATTAAATAAATAGAAATAGAAAATAAACAAGGATCTTTTATTTTTTAAATATAAGAAAAAAATTGCTTTTCCATACAAAAAGCAGAAAAAAGTTGAAATGAAAATATAAATTAATAAAATCAAAACTTAGTCTGCCTTAACCTAATCTAGATAATTCAAGAACAGAACTGAGACTATTTATACCACCATATTTGACAATCTATTATTAAGTTTACTTGAATAAATTGATGTGGGATAGATACCTGGTACCTGCACTACACACGAGTCAAATAATACTATAAATTTCTATTAAGTTCTTTAAAAAATATAAATATAAAAAATATTACTTATAGAAATAGGTAGGAAATTGTTTCTTCCAAAAGTAAAAAACATGAATGACATAACATGATTTGAAACTCCTAAGCACTCGTCCTATTTTAATCCGACGATCAAATTTTAGAGATTTTTTTATTTAAATTAAATAAATATAAAATTTATAAAAATACATAAAATATAATCATATCTTTGGATAATGTGAGGATAACTAAATTATAGTGATATTTTAGATATTGAGATTCTTAACTATGACACAACGAAAGTCTGACGTATTTTTTTAGGTGCATTCGAGATATGATTCATGTGAAAAAATAGATATTGAATACCCAAAATACGTTTAAAAGCTGATTAGGGCCTAATTTAATGTAATTAAATTTTATTCAAAAATATTAATTTAAAATTATTTTTGAATTTGATCTAATTTAAAATTTAAGTGAAACTATATTTGCATGTATCTCGAATGCTGTGATCCTAATTCCTGTTTTTGACATATTTGGGATACTCAGCACCCATTTCTCGACCTATAATGTACCTCAAATACACCTGAATACATCAGATTCTTCTTACGTCATATTTTGGAATCTCAGTATTTAGGATACACTTATATTCGCATTAGACTCACAATATTCAAAATACGGTATGTTGTTTATTTAATTAATTATTCTACCGTTTATTTATATCAGTAACTTATATAATTATTTAATTTAAATAAAAAATCCTCAGTATTTACTATTATATAAAAACTGTTAAAGATAATAATAATAATAATAATAATAATAATAATAATAATAATAATAATAATAATAATAATACTTATTTCTGGTTTTGTTATTCCTTTTACATTGTAAATAACGCAACTCAAAAAGTAAAAAATATCATTTTTATTTTTTATAAAAAGATCAACCCTTTTATGTAATTATGTATGTAATCATTTAAATAGAAATACATTTTAGGTAACATTTGTATAAGTTTATCTTACTTAATATTATTTTTCATAAAGATAATTATTTAAAATATTTTATTTGTAATCTGAAATAATCTGATCATTGTTAAATAATATAAAATAAAATATAATTTTATCTGGTACCAGTGCCCTATCAAAAGAATCGTTCTGCATGGACTACACAAATGTCTACCGTTGGCTGATTGTACTTTTAATAACATTCACCTTTGCATTTTGAGTATCGAAGCTCTGTTGGAGCATGCTTTTAATTGGGCATACTTCATTCTTTGTTTGAAGTATCGGTTTAAAAAATTCACAAATTTAAAAATTTAAATTCGTTGTAGATATAGTTCTAAATTAAAATTCAATACTATTAAAGTTTAGTAAAAAATATTACAAATTCAAAACAATAACCGGAAGGAAAAATGCTAAAAGATCTATTAGAATTTATTGTTTTTGTCTATCACTTAATTATCAACTCAATTTTTTTAGTCTAATTCTTTTTGTCTAATAATCCAGTAACATACTTTTAAACATTAATGGCTAACTAATAGGCAAAAATAATAAATTTTGATGGTCCTCTAGCAATCCTCAATTCAAAAGTTTAATTCTGCATCGTTTTTTCTTGAACTTGCAATAAGGTGCATAATCATTGGTTATGAAAAACAGAAGTTCTGTATAATTACGAAATTTTAAATTGACTAGAAATTAAAGGAGCAAATAAGAAGTAAATGGCAATACAGTAAGACTAAGAGTAATTAAAGTAATTAACTACTAGAGGAAAAGAGAAGTGAATTCAAGCTTTAAAGATGTCTTGGCGAAAATTGATGATTAAGGATCATTATCATTGTCACTAACCACATGATAATTACAAAGAATAAACCTATTCGTTAACCTCTACGAATTGAGTAAAGTCAATTAGGCTTAATTAACCACAATTTATAAGTTCTAACTAACTTACTAATTGAAATTAGTAAAAAAATTAGCGATAGTAAAAACAAGATTAATTAACATCTCTAAATTATCAATCGACTTGAACATGAGAAAGTATAAAGAGCCAATGTATGTAGTGTACAATGTGTACAATGGGTTAAAAAAGTAAATTAATCCTAAATTTAATTAGTGGCATGACTAATTCATTGCTAATAATTTTCAAATTTCAAATTTAAAAAAATTAGGGTTTTCATACTGGTGAATTGAGGCTTTGCAACTAGCCTCTCATCTTATCTTCCTCTCGCTGGACCCTCTCACCCGTTGGACGCCAGCAATGGCCGTGCAACCGCAGCCGATGCCGCCCCCTCTACGGTAATCTTCGAGCACCCCGTTATCCCCTGAAAATTTTTTTCCACATGAAACTGATCGGCGCAGCGTGCAGACCACAGCGACTTTTTTCTCCCCCACGACTCCCCCACCTGCGAGGCGAGATATCCGCGGCTTTCTCCACGCACAGAGCCACCCCCAGCACCACCACGATTCTCCCACTCACGACGAAGAAACCCAAGGCCAAAACGGCAATTGAAAGTCGCGCCACTGCATCGCAAGCAACGCAGCCGCAACGCCTCTAATCCCTTGCGTCGCGTTCCCGATGATGAAGAAGATCGCCCTTTGCTCCTCTGAGTCTCTTTCCTTTTTTGGCTTAGATTTGTTGCAATTGGAGCTTTCTTATTTGTATTTTTATTATATTTTAGGATTGAATAATAAATGAATAATTGTTTTTTTCTCTCTGTAATTATATTGAAGCACGCCAGGGCTTTAGATAAGTAGGTTTCCATGCTTCAAATGGAACTAGCAGCTGCTAGGAGTTCTCATGAAGCCGGGATCTCATACTCGAATAGCACGGCCGCTACCGTGGGGATCTCCGGGGAAGGCGCTCCTAGAAAGAAGGCCTTTGTAGTGATTGGAATAAACACATCTTTCAGTAGCAGGAAGAGGCGTGATTCGGTTCGAGAGACTTGGATGCCTCAGGATATATTCTATTTCCTCTAGAAACTATTTCTGCTAAGAGTCAATTTTGATATCCACATTTAAAAAATAGGGTGAAATATTAGAGGAAAAATTTTATGCTGATAGATATTTATATGGATCCTAACATTGAGAGGACATTGAACTAAAATGGCATGGCCAACTTTTATATGTATCTAATACCTGTTTGAACAGGAGAACAACATCTTCAGTTGGAGCGCGAGAAGAGAATTGTTATTAGATTCATGATTGGTCACAGGTAATTGGCTAGACGATTCTAGTTTAGTGTGACTGTAAATTATCTTAACAACATAAGTTGTTAAAATTATCCTTTCCTTTGAAGTTTTAATGTATGTTATTTTGTTTTTGTGTAATTTCTTTTAATCCTAAATACTTACTAGGATAATAGTATACTCAAACTTATCTTCACTATTTATTTTTGCTAATTCTATTTCTTCTATATGCCTATGTTGTGCAAATAAATTATGTGTTTAGTTGTTTGAAATTATCCTTTCTTTTGAAGTTTTAATGGATGGTTAATTTCATTATTAAGTGTTTAATTGTTTGGATTGGACTCAAGTAAATACAAATAAATTATGTTGGATGTGATGGAACAGAGACATGAGGTTCAAATTTTAACATTGTTGATTTAACAATAAGTAGATTTTACAATCCAGTAATATTCATATGTGACATTGAACGATGTTTGTTGTGAATTGATACATAGTTACCGAATCACAGTGGCCTCCGTGAAGAGGAAATATCAAGAGTTAGATTGCGCTTTGATTTTTGCAACTGGCACAGGATTTTTATGCGAACTATATAAAGAAAGTCGATTTCGTAAGATTAGGATTCATAAACTAAGTGATGTTTAGTTTTTTGTATTGGATTCAAGTAGACCAAATTAAGTTATGCTGTATATTCATTTTACTAGGTCTGTCGATGGTCAATTTCATTATTAAGTGTTCAGCTGTTTGGATTGGATTCAAGTAAATACAATCAAATTATGTTAGATGTTCATTTTACTTGGTATACGGATGATTATTTTCATTGTTCAGTGGATGTTTGGTTGTTAGTATTAGATTCAAATAAATACAATTAAAATTATGTTAGATGTTCATTATACTAGGTATACGGATGGTTATTTTCATTGTTCTGTGGATGTTTGGTCGTTAGTATTAGATTCAAGTATATACAATTAAATTATGCTGGATATTTATTGTAATAGGTATGCGAATGATTATTTTCATTTTCAAGTGGATGTTTGGTTGTTTGTATTAATTAATTATTATGTACCTTATGTGAATACATAAAAAAGCAAAATTTTCTCATAACTTTAAGGAATTTAATTTTTATGCACTGATTGTGTAAAACATTTTACTTAATCGACCAATCACACCTATCTTTTTAGATGATTATTCACGCAATCAAAGTAAAATAATAGTAACAATAATTAGATATATGCATAAAACTAATTTACATTAATAATGTATTAAAATTAAATTAATTTTTTAGTCGTTAAAAAGAGTTACTAGAAAATTTTATCATTCTCAATATATATAAATTTTATAGATAGTGGTGTAAATTAAATTGTGACAAAGTTTAGATAAGAGTGAACTCATCCTTGATTTTAATGTTCTTCTAAATTAACTTGCATCTATGTATGTGGTTCATGCATTTGCATCATTCATATGATTACACTGCTTTTTAAAGTATATTATATCCGTGTCATCAATGCATGAAAAGTAACAATAATGAAAAAATGAAAGGTTAAGTAATTAATTTTTACCCTTTAGAACCCAAAGAAATAATAGAATAATAAAATGAATTAAACAAAAAAGCGAGTTAGTTTTCACAAAATAGTTACTTTGCTATTGCTGGCTAACTGTAGTACATGATCATTGATCACTAGCAAAATGGTCAATTCCAAATCATAATTTTTAATTAAGATACGCCGGATATTCAATTCACTAGGTATTCGGATGGTTATTTTTTTCTTAAGTGGATGTTTATTTGATTGAGACACAAGTTAAAAAAAACAGAATATCTATACATTTGTGACTAAAAAACATCATAATGTCTTATAACTAAACTCTAACTATTCAAAAAATAAATAATATCAAAGAAGGTTGTACTATTTTCACTTTTATTCGACTTAATTTTTTTTTCTTTTTTTGCCCGTTTTTTTCTTAGGTAATTCTTCAATCTGTTGTGTCATGGTCCTCTTCATGGATAAGCCACATAGGAATTCACGTAATAGGTCCTATGCAATCCAATGCAAGCATCTTTTCAGTTTATACCCAAGTAAAAAAAATTAATAACATGACAAATTAACCTTATAATCATTCCAACAACTAATAAAAATTATTATAAGAACCAAGAAGAGAAGACATGTCTTTAGAAGGAATTTAAGTGGTCTCAGATACCGAATCAAACAATTATAAACACAACCCAATCAGCAAGATAAACTAAATTCACACAATGCAACAACATGTTACTCCCAAACCACAATGCTTACAGCAAAAAACAACCACCCTAAAAGAAATTAACACAACATTCCGTCTCAGTTAACCTCAGCACTAAATATCTAAGACTAGAACCTGCTTTGTTGATTATATATACAATTGCTTACTTACAAAAAAGACACCCATCACAGATCACCTTATAAAACCAAGCTGTCAATATACTAAAATTAAAATTGCAATCACCCTTATAAAAATCAACCATCCAATTGATAGACAAACTAACCATCGGACTTGTACTTTATCTCATCATGCGTACATCAAATTATCATCAAATACAGATGAAATCATACATCTAATATCAACGCAACAAGGTTATATTGAATTTTCATCAACGAAAAAAGAGAACTCATTTATAATGGCTACAAGTCTTCTTTTTCAATCAAGTATGTCAAAATAGAATTGTTGAGAGAAAATATTAACACATCTTGATAGTGGCTACAAGTCTTCTTTTTCAATCAAGTATGCCAAAATATATCTGATTTTTTATTGTTTTGCATGTTGTTCATATAATGAATAGAATTTCTAGCACATTCTTGAAAAACAAATTCCCATATCAGATATTGTATGACACTCTATCTGATCTCTCGAACCATATAAATTTTGGTTGTCTAGCTTATGCTAGTACTCTCAATGCCAATCGATCAAAACTGGAAGGTCTAGGAAGGTTGTGTTCTTGGGATTTAGGAAGGCTTTGAAGGGATTTGTACTCTTAGATTTATAAAGCAGACAAATTTTCATATCAAGAAATATGGAAGTATGAGTTATTTTTATTTTCCTTTTCTAAAGCAACATGCAATACCTGAAGGTTATGAACAGCATTACAATAAAACCATAAGCCAGGATCCTTTTTCATATGATTATGCCTATCATGAATATCATGGAGAAAATAATCAGCCTTTGAACTTTCAAATTGAAACTACACAAGTTAGTCATAATGAGTCTCACATTAATAATGATGTTCTAATAAATGATGACACTACACAAAATAATATACGTGATGATATTGCACATAATGAGATAAATAGCGCACATACACAAATAGTGGCAACTCATGCACCCTTAACTCAAACACACACAAACCAATCTCATGCACCCACATGCCCTGTACTAAGAAGGTCTAATAGAATTAGACAACCTCCATCCGATCTTAAAGACTATAAGTGCTGGAGTCTTACCACCACCAACAATAGCTCAACCATCAATCACTTCAGCAGGTATTATTTATCTAACACTAAATCAATTGCAACCATCTACCCCCACAACTTACTCTACACGTTCCAATAGACGGAGCAAAATGTCGATAAAGATTTTCACAAAAATATCGTGTTGCAAGTATAGTTCTAAACCGACAATTAAATCTCAATTAATGTTTAAATTGTTTGTCACTTAAGCAAACCCAATAAAATTAACCAAAGTATTTGAACCTCGGGTTGTCTCTCAAGGAATTGTAGGGAAGTATGTTACTATTGGTTATAGAAAAGTATTTTTGGGGTTTTTAAATGTTGAACAAAGAATGTAAGTGACAAGGAAATAAACTAACAGCCAAGGAAAGTTCTAGGCAAGGATTGAGAATTGGAATTAATGTAACACCCTACCATACTTAGCCTTATGCTTAAGTCATAATTCAGAGATGGCAAGGTATTACGACCTCTAAAATAAAAATTTAGTACGTATAGTAGTATGAATGATTGATTATAACTAGGAGCCTTTGTAGAAAAAGTGGTAAACAAAAACCGCAACTCAAAAGCGCAACACTCCGATCGATAACGTAACGCACAAGGATAAACCAACGCGAGATTATATATATACAAGAGAGTGTCAAAAACAGGAATATCAAGACTCAAGATCCGGCTGCGAAGATAACCGGTCCGAGCATAACAATATATACATATGATAAAATAAGGAAAACCCCAAGGAAACCCAAAGGGACACAAATACCTAAAACCTATTCTCCAAAATTCTCCCATAAAAGGAGTCATCACAGCTTGTATTATTTAATGGAGATAAAAGTATCTAAACAAAACATATAAACCAAAAATAGCCCCGAGAACAAAGGATCTTCGCAAGTATAGAAGTCTCCAGCATGCCTCAGCGGGAAACCTCACGTCCTGCATCTGAAAACCACAAAATCCGCATGGGTGAGAACCAGAGGTCCCCAGCATGGTAACAGCTTCCACATACATAATATATAATAATAGAGGAAAGCCAAAGGCAATCCTAGAACTTCCTCCAGATAATATCAAAGCTTATAAACAAGCTAAACCATATAAGGGCATCTGACTAAAGATTCTTCAGTCTAACTAATACTTCCCTTTCCAATTCCTTCTCACCTCCCAACCACCAGCAGGAGTATAATGTAACAAACACAGTTATACCAGACAAGAATATACAAATAGGAGCAGTTAAGACATTTAGACAATTAGCAAGTAATATGCAGTCAAATAGGCAATCTCAAACAATTCACATAGTATGCATATGATGAATGCCTGTCCCTAGTGGCCGATGATATCATCTTGTCGGTTATAGAGCCAACCCGACAAGTCCTGGTCGCTAACCATTGGACTGTCCCTCTGTCGCGCATCCCCAAACTCGAGTTATACTCGTTATAAACTTGATCATAAACATGATCCATATCCATCACCCTCACTGGTGAATATTTACGGGGGTTCGAGCTCATCCGGGCCTTTCACAGTGCCCGGCCACACTTGCAACATAGGGTTAACAGAGCTTCGAGTCTCAACCTGGAGCACGTGGTGGCTAGCCACTGCTACTACCCAAGGAAACTCGTACCTCAGATAGTGGAAGTGCAATTTCACAATTATCAATAATTCAGCATCAACATGCATGAATTCTCATCCATGGATCAACATCCATATCAGCCATTCCGGCTCACGGTTCAATCCAGAACCAGCCAATACTCATAGCATACACAGCTATTCCGGCTCACGGTTCAATCCAGAACCAGCCAATACATAAACAATTACGGCCCTTCGGCCAATGGCATAACAAGCACTTCCACCACCATCCTCCGCATCTCACATAATCATCTTGATCCTCATTGATCATTCATTTTTCCCTTGCTTCACTCGCAAGTTACCTCATTCACTAGCTCCTTGCTAATAGCTAGGCATGTCATAAAGATTTAAGACATAAATGGTGAGATCGGAGGCTTAGAAGTATGAGATTTGGCTTTTTAAAACTCAAAAATCAACTTTGGGATGAAAACAGGGCCACGCGTACGCGCACTCCACGCGCACGCGTGGGTGGCCTCAAAACTTCATCGACGCGCAAGCGTCATGCACGCTAACGCGTGGGTTAAAAACTTGCCAATCGACGCGCACGCGTCAACCACGTGTACGCGCGGGTGTTCTCGTGCCCCAGGCACAACACAGGCACGGTTCTGGCATAACTCTCGGGAAAATGACCGGACATTGGGTGCAGCACAATCGGCGCGCCCGCGCACATCACGCATACGCGTGGATGGCACTTCTCGGAAGATCGGCGCGCACGCGCCAGGTGCGCCCACGCGCAAGGGTTCATTCTGCTAAAAATTTTCTAAGTTAAAAGCTGCAGAATTTACAGATTTGAACCCCAATCTTCCAACGGACATAACTTCCTCATTTTAAATCGTTTTTCACCCGTTCTTCGAACGGTATGGACATCCCGGATCCAATTTCATTTCTAAACAGGTTTGATACAAAACGAGGATCCGTAGTCCAAGTTATGTCCCGTCAAAGTAAGCCCAAAAACCATATTTTCATACAAAACCACAATATGCCATTTTCAAAACAAACCATTTTCAACTCTTTTCAAAATCAATCAAAACATGCCAATTTCATCCCTTTTCTTTGAAGTCAATCAAATGTATCAAATTCAACATCAAGCCTCCTCAACTCACACATTGACACATTACCACAATTTACCAAAATCACTATCTCATTATTTTACCCCACTTCACCCAAGTGGCTCAAACCCAAACACATTGACATATCATATACTATTCCTCATGCCAATTCTCAACAACACCAATTCCAATAAATCATTATTGTACACAATCAACATCATACTTACCATCAACATGGTTCAACCCACAATTCAACCATAACCAATCATCAAGCACATATCACAACATGCATATTTCTCATACATCATACCACCAAGGCATCAATAATCATCATCACATATATGACCACATCATATATCTCAATCATTTAACAACATCAACCATTCAATGCCTATCTTAGGGCCTCTAGTCTAAGTATTTCCTACCACATTACATATTAGATACGGGAAACCGAAACCATACCTTAGCCGAATTTCCCAAGCTCCACCGGAGCACTTCCAAACCACTTATCCACAAGCTCTCAAGGCCTCAACACCTTCAAGAACAGATTTTTCACCACCAAACCCTTTCCAAGCTTTTCAAGGTCACCAATCAAGCTCCAATATACACATATACACAACCTAAGCCACAACCATCATACCCATACACAACATCTCAAAACCCAAACATCATAAAACAACAAAATACACTAGGGTTGAGAATCTTACCACCTCCAAGGTCCAAGGAGACAAGATTAACCTTCTCCTTCAAGAGAGTTGGGTCCTATAACATCAAAGAACCCAAAATCTCAACATTTAACCCATGAAACTCGAAAATAGGGGCTGAGATTTCGAACAGCAAGGTGTGGCTTACCTCAAGATTGATTATATGGGTTTTGTAGAGCTCTCCGCGGTGAACGCGTGGCCGCAAACGGGGCGGCAATCGGAGCTCTAGATCAAAAGTTATGGTGATTTGAAGATCAAGTGAGAGAGAGAAGTTGAGAGAATGTTCTTCCTCCCTTTCTCTCTAATTTCAGCTTGTGTGTGTAACAAATGAGGAGAGAGAGTGCTGAAAACTAGGGTTTTGGTTAAGTTATGTTGGGCCAAGGGCCCACGTTGGGTCCAATTGGCCCGGTTTGGCCCGTTCGGTCCAATCTTGGTCCGAATTCTATAAAATTGGTACCAAAATTCTCGTCTCAGTCTCCTCTATCACATTTAGCCATAAAAATCACATTTTAGGCTTTCTAGAATAAATTCTCATTTATGGGTTAATTAGCCGTTAATTAACCGGGTTTTACATTCTACCCACCTAATTGGGAATTTTGCCCACAAAATTCAAATGCAATTACCTGAGAACAAATGCGGATAATCCGATCGCATCTCTGACTCAAGTTCCCAAGTGTGTTCCTCAACGCCGCCTCGACTCCATGCCACTTTGACTAGTGAAACATCTTTTCCACGCAACCGTTTGATACTAGTATCATCAATTCTGACTGGAGCCACTGGAAGCGTTAAATCTTCCCTTAACTGAACCGATTCAGGTTCCAACACATGGCTAGCATCTGGAGTGTACTTCCGAAGCTGCGACACGTGAAACACGTCGTGCAGGTTCGAAAGATGAGGTGGTAGAGCCATCCGATACGCCACCGGTCCAATCCTCTCTAGGATCTGAAATGGACCAATGTATCGAGGATTCAACTTCTTTGCCTTAATCGCCCTACCTACTCCAGTAGTCGGAGTAACCTTAAGGAAAACATGGTCTCCTTCCTCAAATTCTAAGGGCTTTCGCCTTTGATCGGCGTAACTCTTTTGACGACTCTGCGCCGTAAGCATCCTATCACGGATCTTCTTGACTTGTTCAGTAGTCTCAGCTATCATTTCTGGCCCCAATAAGCTTTTCTCTCCAGCTTCATACCAACAAAGCGGAGATTGACATTTCCTCCCATACAAGGCCTCATACGGAGCCATTCCAATGCTCGCATGATAACTATTATTGTATGCAAACTCCACTAATGGCATATACCGATCCCAACTCGCCGGTTGGTCCAAAACACAAGCTCTCAACATATCCTCTAGTGTTTGGATCGTCCTCTCAGATTGACCATCTGTTTGAGGATGGTAAGCCGTGCTCAAGCTTAATCGGGTTCCAAAAGCTTTCTGAAATGCACCCCAAAATCTTGAAGTGAAACGAGGATCTCTATCAGAGATTATAGTAGCAGGTACACCATGAAGTCTCACAATCTCCTTTATGTATAACCGTGCTAGCTCCTCAAGGGTGTAAGTCATTCGAATGGGCAAAAAGTGAGCTGACTTCGTCAGTCGGTCCACAATCACCCAAATAGCATCAAAACCAGCCCTAGTCCTTGGCAATCCCGACACAAAGTCCATTGCAATACTTTCCCACTTCCATTGCGGAATCTCTAAAGGTTGCAACATCCCGGAAGGTCTTTGATGTTCAATCTTTACCTTTTGACAAGTTAAGCACTTTGAAACATATTCCGCCACATCGTTCTTCATACCCGGCCACCAAAACATCGCCTTCAAATCATGGTACATCTTAGTACTTCCCGGGTGAATGGAGAATCCACTTTTGTGTGCCTCCTTCAAAATATCTCGCCTCAAAGTGCCAACATCCAGCACAATGATCCTACCCTTGAATCTCCATAACCCATCTTTTTCTTCCGACACTCTCCACCGTTTTCCTTGCTCAATAGCCGGTAACACCTTCCATAACGCTTCATCATTTTGATGAGCCTTTAGGAGTTCGGTCTTAAAATCACTTGAGATATCTAATCGGCTCAAACACAAAATTCCGGATACTTCTCGAGCACCGATTTTCAGACTCTCAAATCCCTTGAGCAACTTCTCCTCTTGAAGCATCATCCAAGCCGCATATAACGACTTCCGACTTAACGCATCCGCCACCACGTTCGCCTTTCCCGGATGGTAATGCAACTCAAAGTCGTAGTCCTTCAACAGTTCCATCCACCTTCTCTGCCTCATATTAAGCTCTTTCTGATCAAAGAGATACTTCAAGCTCTTATGATCAGAGAAAACTTGGAACTTAACCCCATAGAGATAATGCCTCCACACCTTCAAGGCAAACACAACCGCAGCGAGTTTCAAATCGTGCGTAGGGTAACTAACTTCATGAGGTCTCAACTGTCGTGAGGCATACGCCACCACATTACGATGCTGCATCAGCACGCACCCTAAACCCTTTAATGAGGCATCACAATACACCTCAAATGGTTCATTCGGCTCGGGTAACACTAACACAGGTGCAGTAGTCAACTTTTTCTTCAATGTCTGAAAGCTCTCCTCGCACTCAGGAGTCCAAACAAACGGAGTGTCTTTTCGGGTTAACTTCGTCATTGGCAAAGCTATCTGTGAAAAGCCCTTGATGAATCTTCGGTAATAGCCAGCTAAACCCAGAAAACTCCTTATCTCTGTTATGGTGGTTGGTTGTTTCCAATCCATCACCGCCTCCACCTTAGTTGGATCTACTGCTATTCCCTTTTTACTCACCACATGGCCCAAAAACTTCACCTCACTCTTCCAAAACTCACACTTAGACAGTTTTGCATAAAGTTTCTTCTCCTTTAGAATCTGCAATACGGTCCTCAAGTGTTCCGCATGTTCTTCTTCAGTCTTGGAATAAATCAGTATGTCATCGATGAAGACAACAACGAATTTATCCAGAAACGGACGGAAGACTCTATTCATGTAATCCATGAATACCGCAGGAGCGTTCGTCAACCCAAAGGACATCACAGTGTACTCGTAATGACCATAACGAGTCCTGAAAGCGGTCTTAGGGATATCCTCGCCCCTCACCCTTATCTGGTGATAACCGGATCGCAAGTCAATCTTAGAGAAAACTCCAGCTCCTTGTAACTGATCCATGAGATCATCGATTCTCGGCAATGGGTACTTATTCTTTATTGTCACCTTGTTCAACTGCCTGTAGTCCACACAGAGCCGCATACTCCCATCCTTCTTCTTCACCAGTAACACTGGAGCACCCCACGGAGAAACACTTGGTCGTATAAAATTCTTTCCCAACAAATCCTCTAACTGAGACTTTAGCTCGTTCATCTCCAACGGTGACATCCTATAAGGAGCACTTGAGATTGGTCCCGCCCCGGGCACCAACTCAATAGCAAACTCAACCTCTCGGTTAGGTGGGAACTCATCAATATCATCGGGAAACACTTCCGGAAACTCACACACAACCGGAATCTGTTCCAACCTTTGATCATCTCCCGAAACGCCCGCGGTTAACAACATGATACCCTGACATTCAATTCCAGAACAGTTCACCATCATCGAGTTCAAGTAATAATTATTCACCACGACCGGCCCTTCTGTATCTTCCGGCATAAAGTACACCGACTTTGTGGAACAATCTAGCAGAACATGGTTCTTAGATAACCAGTCCAATCCCAAGATAAGATCAAGGCCGACCATCGGTAAGCAGATTAAATTATGAACAAAATCACGCTGCTTGAACCTAAAGGAAACTTCCGGACATCCTAGCCTAGTTACCATGGCTTCATGGGTAGCATTATATACCTTTAGGTCATAACCTAAGGTTACAATCTTCAACCCTAACTCATGGGCTTTCTCAAATGCAATGAATGAATGTGATGCTCCCGAATCAAATAAAGCATTTAAAGTTTGACCAGCTAATTCACAGTTACCTCGAATGAGTGTCTCAGATCCCTCAGCTCCTACAGCTGAAGTGGTGAACACCCGACCAGTCTGTTGTGCCTTCCCAGCACCTTGTTTCTGCCTCTCCAGACAATTGGCGGCTTTATGCCCCGCTTTTCCACAATTGTAGCATAAACCCCATCCGGCCTTGCATGGTACTCCCGGATGGTGACTCCCACACCTAGCGCAAGCTTGATCATTCTGAGGCTGCTTCCCAAACTTCTTTCCTTGGGAGTTGTTGTTGTTGGGCCTCCTGAAAGAGCTTCCTCTCTTGAAAGACGAACCCCTAGGTGCAAAGCTCTTCCCTCGATTCTGTGGGAATGATCCCCTTTGACCCCCTCTCTCAGCGGTTGCCCTTTTTACACACTCTTCAGCAACCCTACACTTGTTCACCAACTCGGAGAAAGTCCTAATCTCCATTGGTCCCACTGAACTGAAGATATCACTCCGGAGTCCTCCTTCATACTTAACACACTTCCATTCCTCATAGTCCACCGGGGTCCCTTGGCACATGCGAGAGAACCTGAACAGCTCCTCAAACTTGTCCGTATACTCTGATATGGACATGGTACCTTGCTTCAGCTGTAACAATTCAAGTTCCTTAGCCGTCCTAGCCGAAGTCGGAAAGTACTTCTTATAGAACTCTTCTTGAAAGACATTCCAGGTGATATAGTCATCACCCTGCTGCAGAAGACGTCGGATGCCTTGCCACCAATGCGATGCTTCACCGACAAGCATATAGGTAGCAAACTCGACACGCTGTCCTTCAGGCACCACTTGCGCTTGCAGCGCTCGCTCTATAGCCTGAAACCATGTATCAGCCTCAGTCGGGCTAGTAGTTCCCTTGAACTTAGGCGGATTAACCTTCAAAAAGTTTGCTAGAGTCATCGGGCCCTGAACTCCACCTCCATCATTACCATAGTTGTTCATCTGTTGACCAAGAGCCTCAGCAGTGGCTTGCATAGCAGCAGCCATGTTCTCCAACGCAGCCATAAAGTTCACCGGGTCATTAGGGTTATTCTCCGGTGCACGAGCATTCGTACGACCTCTCACACTACCTCTACCGCGTCCACGAGACGCCATCTGGTTCCTATACATACCAAACAATCGATATTAAGTTGATCAGTCTCAATATCAGAAGTCTAGTACTTCAAAGTCCCAAATGCATGCTCATGAACGTTTATGCCAATTATATCAAGTAGATATACTAATAGCACATAACACACACACAGAGAATGCACAGAAGCATAGTCAGTCCATCCCTCAGGCTCTACAGGAACGAACCAGGCTCTGATACCATAATGTAACACCCTACCATACTTAGCCTTATGCTTAAGTCATAATTCAGAGATGGCAAGGTATTACGACCTCTAAAATAAAAATTTAGTACGTATAGTAGTATGAATGATTGATTATAACTAGGAGCCTTTGTAGAAAAAGTGGTAAACAAAAACCGCAACTCAAAAGCGCAACACTCCGATCGATAACGTAACGCACAAGGATAAACCAACGCGAGATTATATATATACAAGAGAGTGTCAAAAACAGGAATATCAAGACTCAAGATCCGGCTGCGAAGATAACCGGTCCGAGCATAACAATATATACATATGATAAAATAAGGAAAACCCCAAGGAAACCCAAAGGGACACAAATACCTAAAACCTATTCTCCAAAATTCTCCCATAAAAGGAGTCATCACAGCTTGTATTATTTAATGGAGATAAAAGTATCTAAACAAAACATATAAACCAAAAATAGCCCCGAGAACAAAGGATCTTCGCAAGTATAGAAGTCTCCAGCATGCCTCAGCGGGAAACCTCACGTCCTGCATCTGAAAACCACAAAATCCGCATGGGTGAGAACCAGAGGTCCACATACATACATATATAATAATAGAGGAAAGCCAAAGGCAATCCTAGAACTTCCTCCAGATAATATCAAAGCTTATAAACAAGCTAAACCATATAAGGGCATCTGACTAAAGATTCTTCAGTCTAACTAATACTTCCCTTTCCAATTCCTTCTCACCTCCCAACCACCAGCAGGAGTATAATGTAACAAACACAGTTATACCAGACAAGAATATACAAATAGGAGCAGTTAAGACATTTAGACAATTAGCAAGTAATATGCAGTCAAATAGGCAATCTCAAACAATTCACATAGTATGCATATGATGAATGCCTGTCCCTAGTGGCCGATGATATCATCTTGTCGGTTATAGAGCCAACCCGACAAGTCCTGGTCGCTAACCATTGGACTGTCCCTCTGTCGCGCATCCCCAAACTCGAGTTATACTCGTTATAAACTTGATCATAAACATGATCCATATCCATCACCCTCACTGGTGAATATTTACGGGGGTTCGAGCTCATCCGGGCCTTTCACAGTGCCCGGCCACACTTGCAACATAGGGTTAACAGAGCTTCGAGTCTCAACCTGGAGCACGTGGTGGCTAGCCACTGCTACTACCCAAGGAAACTCGTACCTCAGATAGTGGAAGTGCAATTTCACAATTATCAATAATTCAGCATCAACATGCATGAATTCTCATCCATGGATCAATATCCATATCAGCCATTCCGGCTCACGGTTCAATCCAGAACCAGCCAATACTCATAGCATACACAGCTATTCCGGCTCACGGTTCAATCCAGAACCAGCCAATACATAAACAATTACGGCCCTTCGGCCAATGGCATAACAAGCACTTCCACCACCATCCTCCGCATCTCACATAATCATCTTGATCCTCATTGATCATTCATTTTTCCCTTGCTTCACTCGCAAGTTACCTCATTCACTAGCTCCTTGCTAATAGCTAGGCATGTCATAAAGATTTAAGACATAAATGGTGAGATCGGAGGCTTAGAAGTATGAGATTTGGCTTTTTAAAACTCAAAAATCAACTTTGGGATGAAAACAGGGCCACGCGTACGCGCACTCCACGCGCACGCGTGGGTGGCCTCAAAACTTCATCGACGCGCAAGCGTCATGCACGCTAACGCGTGGGTTAAAAACTTGCCAATCGACGCGCACGCGTCAACCACGTGTACGCGCGGGTGTTCTCGTGCCCCAGGCACAACACAGGCACGGTTCTGGCATAACTCTCGGGAAAATGACCGGACATTGGGTGCAGCACAATCGGCGCGCCCGCGCACATCACGCATACGCGTGGATGGCACTTCTCGGAAGATCGGCGCGCACGCGCCAGGTGCGCCCACGCGCAAGGGTTCATTCTGCTAAAAATTTTCTAAGTTAAAAGCTGCAGAATTTACAGATTTGAACCCCAATCTTCCAACGGACATAACTTCCTCATTTTAAATCGTTTTTCACCCGTTCTTCGAACGGTATGGACATCCCGGATCCAATTTCATTTCTAAACAGGTTTGATACAAAACGAGGATCCGTAGTCCAAGTTATGTCCCGTCAAAGTAAGCCCAAAAACCATATTTTCATACAAAACCACAATATGCCATTTTCAAAACAAACCATTTTCAACTCTTTTCAAAATCAATCAAAACATGCCAATTTCATCCCTTTTCTTTGAAGTCAATCAAATGTATCAAATTCAACATCAAGCCTCCTCAACTCACACATTGACACATTACCACAATTTACCAAAATCACTATCTCATTATTTTACCCCACTTCACCCAAGTGGCTCAAACCCAAACACATTGACATATCATATACTATTCCTCATGCCAATTCTCAACAACACCAATTCCAATAAATCATTATTGTACACAATCAACATCATACTTACCATCAACATGGTTCAACCCACAATTCAACCATAACCAATCATCAAGCACATATCACAACATGCATATTTCTCATACATCATACCACCAAGGCATCAATAATCATCATCACATATATGACCACATCATATATCTCAATCATTTAACAACATCAACCATTCAATGCCTATCTTAGGGCCTCTAGCCTAAGTATTTCCTACCACATTACATATTAGATACGGGAAACCGAAACCATACCTTAGCCGAATTTTCCAAGCTCCACCGGAGCACTTCCAAACCACTTATCCACAAGCTCTCAAGGCCTCAACACCTTCAAGAACAGATTTTTCACCACCAAACCCTTTCCAAGCTTTTCAAGGTCACCAATCAAGCTCCAATATACACATATACACAACCTAAGCCACAACCATCATACCCATACACAACATCTCAAAACCCAAACATCATAAAACAACAAAATACACTAGGGTTGAGAATCTTACCACCTCCAAGGTCCAAGAAGACAAGATTAACCTTCTCCTTCAAGAGAGTTGGGTCCTATAACATCAAAGAACCCAAAATCTCAACATTTAACCCATGAAACTCGAAAATAGGGGCTGAGATTTCGAACAGCAAGGTGTGGCTTACCTCAAGATTGATTATATGGGTTTTGTAGAGCTCTCCGCGGTGAACGCGTGGCCGCAAACGGGGCGGCAATCGGAGCTCTAGATCAAAAGTTATGGTGATTTGAAGATCAAGTGAGAGAGAGAAGTTGAGAGAATGTTCTTCCTCCCTTTCTCTCTAATTTCAGCTTGTGTGTGTAACAAATGAGGAGAGAGAGTGCTGAAAACTAGGGTTTTGGTTAAGTTATGTTGGGCCAAGGGCCCACGTTGGGTCCAATTGGCCCGGTTTGGCCCGTTCGGTCCAATCTTGGTCCGAATTCTATAAAATTGGTACCAAATTCTCGTCTCAGTCTCCTCTATCACATTTAGCCATAAAAATCACATTTTAGGCTTTCTAGAATAAATTCTCATTTATGGGTTAATTAGCCGTTAATTAACCGGGTTTTACAGAATTCCTATCCTCATTATCATCATCAATTGTGATGGTAATTGCCTTTTGCTTTCACTTAGTCAACCTCTAACAATGAAGGAAAGTCAAGTGAGCAAAATCAACTTAAGTTCACAAGTCCTAATCAAAGACTAGATTTAGTGAAGTCTAAGCCAACCAGCAAGTCTCAATCACCAATCAACAAAAGAATTTTGATAACTCAAGAGTCTCTAATTGATCAATCCAAGTTAAGAACATAGAATTCTAATTTAAAATCCAACCAAGTATTTTATCAAATACTTGGTAGACACAAAATAAAAGCATAGAAAAGTAATAAGAGAATGTAAAATCTAAGACCAATAATTGCAAGGAATCAATAACACAAATTAAGGAAAGCATTAATAACATAAAAACATGAATTGCATTAATAAAAATCAAGAGTGGCAAGAGTGCATAACATGAAGGCAACAAAGCGAAAGAAATTAACAAGAGAAGATAACTAAGGTACTAGATCAAATAAAGGTAGAAGAAAACAAAATTAAAACAAGGTAGAAAGCTGAATTTGAGAAGAATAAAACTAAAAATCCTAAACCTAGAGAGAGGAGAGAGTTTCTCTCTCTAGAAAATTACATCTAAACCTAACTAATGTGAATCAAAGTATGAATGATTGAATGACCCCTTCCAGCTTCACTCTGCAGCCTCTAATAAGTATTTTCGGGCCTAAAACTGGGTCAAAAGCAACCTCTAACGTTTTCTACAATTGCAGCACGTGACACTTTATCACGCGTATGCGTCAGCCACGTATACACGTCGATGGACTTTTTTACTTTCCACGAATAGGCATCAGCCACGTGTGCGCGTCATATGCCTGTTGCGTCGTGCGCATTGCGCAGGCGTGCGTGTCGCTACCAGATTCTGAAATACTCTATTTCTTATGTTCCTTCTACTTTTGCGTGCTTTCTTTCCATCCTCTAAGCCATTCTTATCCTGGAAAACCTGAAATAACTTAACACACATATCACGGCATCGAATGGTAATAAGAGAGGATTAAAATTAGCAAATTTAAGGCTAAAAAAGTATGTTTTCAATTATAGCACAAAATCAGGAAGGAAAATGTAAAACAATAAGTGTGAGAATAATGGATAAAATCCACTCAATTTAATACAAAGTAAACTGCAAAATAGTGGTTTATCAGTTCCAATATACTAAAATTGCAACAATGGAGTTCTTTACTATGAACAACCAAACATCTCAGCAAGATTGGTTGCATCTAAAACTAGAAAGAACAGAAACAGTAAACATCCCAATAAGAAAAATACCCAGTAACCGTATAATGTCGACCACGGTGGGTGTTTGAGGGCCGTAACAGCAATCAGCTCGTGATCCACACGACACGGCTTCAACTGGTGGAGGCCGGAGGCAGGAGGCAGGAAGGAGGATGCAGCTGGACGCAGGGCGCACACAGCGTTCAGGTTAGTCGCGCTGAGACAAGCCGGCAACGGAGGACGCTCACGTGGAAGAGTGAGCGGTGACGTTCACAGACCGACCGAAGTGCCTGTTGCCCGCGAGCAAACACGTGCGCGCAGAGGGTGCGAGGTGCAGGTCTGGTCAGCGATGATGGAGGTGCGGGGTAAGGCGACGCCGTGGCGGTGGGATGGTCAGGGACAATCCTGCATGGTTGGGAGGGAATGCTTGCCGTCGGTTAAAAAAAATGAAATTAGGGAAAATTAGAATCAGTGGTTGGAATTAGGGTAAATTGTGATTTAACTTTTACATTAAAGTCATATTGGGCCCAATAAACAGCCTATAGTACACATTGTATAAATATATCATTGGCTCCCTAGCGGGATTCTTTGAACATTAGTAACTCAAATTCACCCAAGTTTTTAACTCAAACTAAGAATGAAAATCTACTCTATAACTTGTTCAAGCATTTTGTCAAACACCTAAAATGCATAAACATAAAACTTCATAAATTGCAAGAATTAATAAAATCTACAATTACACAATTTAAGAAAGCAATAATAACATCTTCAATAAGCAATAATAAAACATAAAATATCAAATTCATTAAAAAAATTGAAAATTCAACAAGGGTTCAAAAATTTAAAATAACAAAATAGAGGAAGTAACAAGAAATTTTAAAACACTAGAATAGCAAAACAATAAATTATAAACTAAAAATTACAATTAAACAAATCTAAAAATAGAATTAGAAAGAAATTCATAAGAAGCCTTTGAATTTCAGAAAGAAATTGGAGATTCTCTCTCTAGAATTTAATGCCTAAAACCCTAAAAAAAGAAAAAAAATGAATGTATGATGAGTTGTCTTTGATCGCCCTCAAATCTTGATTCATATTGGCTCCAAATTGGTCTGAAATGGGCCAAAATGACCCCCAAATCACGAGTCGTGTGCCATTTTAAATGAGGCACGCGATCACACTAGTGCATGTGTATAGCACAAGATTTCTTCTTCTTTTGTTTCTTTGCAAAATTTTGACTTCTAATTTGCAAGCTTTTCATTAATCTTTCCAAGTCATCCTTATCTCTTAAACCTTAAACAACTTGAACAAGTATATTAAGGCATCGAATGGAATAAAAGTAAAATCAATTTGACAATTTTTAAAGCATAAAAAATAATTTTAATCAATTAAGCTCAATTAAAAAAATTTCACAAAAAATACTTTTTTTAATTTAAAAGTTACCATAAAATATAAATGTATCAATTTTGTTATTCACTTACTCTAGCTCCTCGCAAAACTCCCTGTTGAGTAGAATGATATGTTCTCTCATTTCTGTTGGTCTAATCATGTTGCAATGGTCCTCCAGCATCCTCACACAATCAAATAATAGAGGTGGTGGTAGTGTTAGATTGATGCATTTGATATGATATACCTTCTCACATTTTTTACTGTCAACCGTCTTCATCTGGATCCTCTCCAGTCTATTAATACTGCCATATATTGAAGTAGTGATGTAGTTATTAAATTCGTTTTTGTGCCCTGTTTAATATTTTTTTAGTGTACTTAGAAGTTATAAGCAGAAATTCTTTTATTTCAAATTTAAAGGTCAACAATAAACAATGTCAACACTATTTCTTGAGTTAATAAAAATTATGGTTATTGTAACTTTGAACTCGTATATCTAGACTTCATCTATTTTAGTATTGTTTATTTATTATTTGTAAAATCCAGATAAATAATAATTAAATTAATTAAATAAGTTAATTGTGAGAAAAAGGGTTAAAGATTTAAAATTTATAATTTAAACAATTTACCAATAAAAATTTAATTTAAAAAATAAATTTGAGCGCAAAAATATAATTAATTGCGAAAAATGCATACCGACATTAAATTAACTATATCGGCTTAAATCTGTTTGGTACTGCATGTGAGAAAACTAAAATTGTAAAAATAACAGAAAAATATTTAGAATAAAAACTCAAATACTTTTTTAAAGTTTTTGACTCTAGGTAAGACTAATGGACTAAAATTATAATGGGCCCTTGCTAAGGCCCAAGCCCGTGACTCTTAAATTCTCCTTCTCCAAAGATTAAACACACTTGGCCATTGAGAGGAAGAGAGTCACAAAGAGGAAGAGAAGGAGAGTCCTAGTTTTACTATTCACTTCAAAGTTCAAATCCATATATCTCACAAACTATAGCTCCAATCGAAAATTCGTTTGTGGCCACGCGTTTATCTCATCATCCTCTTCGATTCTATATCACTTTTACAGTGAGTAATCGCAAGAACTCTAACCCATTTTTTATTTTTTTTTATTTTTATATTTTGGTTGAGTGTGAGTTGAACTTTGTGATTTTGATGCTTTAGAGGAAGTTCTTGCACGACTTCTAGCAGAATTTTGACCTAAGGTTATATGATACAAGGTAACAGAATTATTTTTCATTGATTTTTCCTAATTATGTGTGAAATCCTAACTTGAGAATGTGAAATATCGGTGTAACTAGATTGAATATAATTGATATTTTACATATACTGGTTTATTTAGTTGTCAATAGATATAACATGGAGAACACTCATTTATTTTTTAACAATTAACAATTATATTCAAGTATTTTGAATAAAAAGAAACTATTTTGTATTAATTTTATTAATATATATTAACAACAGATCAATATATTGGTTAATAAATTTACACCAAAAGATTAACTTATTAACAATGACATATTCATAACAACTACATATTTATGATTAAAAATTTTTTGCATACATTATAATAATTTTTTTTGTCAAAAGAAATAAAAAATTAAAAAATTTATAACAATAAAAAAATTAAGGGTTTCTCTCAAATACTAAGTTAATCTTAGTATTAAATGCAAGTGTAAGATATATTAGTCAATTGACAATATATTTATGTATAATGAAATGAAAAAATGACTCTAAATTTATAAAACAATAAGAATTTTTTGAATATATTAGTTAAAATTAATGACAATATATTATCATAATTTGTCATCGTAATATATATATATATATATATATATATATATATATATATATTTTATTGTATTATATAGCAAAAAAGTCATGAGAATATCCACTAAAAATTTTCATAACACCTGCATAAGTATGATTTATTTTTCTTTAAAATTTTTTATAAACTGTTTTATTAAGCTTTGTTAATTGATATAACATCGAGATGAATTCTATTAATTTTCTAACCCTCAAGAGAATTTTGTAGGCAGAAAATTATTATTATAATAACATATTTTCTTGAAAAATAATTTAAATTATTTATAAAATATTATTTGGTCTATTTAAGAAAAACTTCCTCAATTTTTAGAAAATATTATATACCTACATTTAATACGCAGGCCATACCTTCTTTGAATTTATTCTCTCAATTGAATTATTACTCGATCCGTAGGATGAACTTTGTGAAAATGGACCTTTTTATCATGAATTGTTAGAAACTTAATAATTGCAGAGTCTGCATTTCTAACTTTTGAGCAGTTGGTCTGTGCAGATCAATTTAGATTGATATTATCACTATTTCCACAGCCTCTTGATAGTGTACTCCGATATGAATTCATTGTCTGAAAACTTGCATTCAAATTACTCGTGTATGTTAAATTATTTTTTTATCACCACCTTCCAAACAGATTGATTTCTGCAAAATACTGTTGATTGTTCTTGCAACACTAACATTTATTACTTCTGCAAATAAAGCTGAGCTATTTAAGACATTGTTAAATTGTGCTTACCTCTTGTTCGTGTAACGCAGCTTCGTATTTTTACCTTTGTTCTGGTTAATACCTCCCTAAAACCTTGGTCGGATGATGTACCAAAAATCGCATTGTTATACTGCGCATTCATGTTTGTAGTGTTCTCCAAACACGCTGACCCTCTATTCCGACTAACATAAGTTGTTTTTGACATATTTATATATGTTAGCTTTGCCTGATTTGTAAATAAAGATGAATGATAGTTTTACCAAAAGGCTTTAAGAAATCAGAATTGAATATTCACACCCTACTTAATAATGTTTCTCTTTCTATTTGTTTCCATACCCTGCTATACTGTAACTCTTCACCGAAATTCATAACAATGATGTAATGAAAGATAAGTTCTTATTCATAAAATCTTTGTACCTGGTATGTTTGAGTTTGTGTTAGGACTAATCTGTAGAGGTGGCCTAAACAATGGAATATTCTCAGAAATTGGTTGTGATGTCTGCAACCTTTTTCTTTTCTGATCCATAATAATCTTTCTTTTACATCTAGATGAAGAAGCATTTGTTCCATCCATTTCTTCTTAGCTTCACTTGTTGTCTATGTATCTAAGTATGCTTCACCCCTATCTATGTATGTCTTACTATACTCTATTTTGAAGTCTCCATATAGTTTGTTTGTCCCTCTAGTTAAATAATTTTGTCTAAACTTTGCTGGTTGGGCTGTTTGTTTTGGATACAACATTGAGCCATTTTTTTGGTGGGCTAACAATATTATACTGTATTTTTCTTTTGTGCAAGCTATGTATTCTGTTTGAATTTTATTGATAATTATTATTTAATAATAGTAACAGTAAGAATAAATCTGCAAGTAGTTAAAGGTTTAGTAAATTGATAACTTTTTGTAGTGTGGATATCAATGTGCATAGTATTAGTTTCTCATAATAACACAATTTTTAGCTAATGCTTAAAAAATATATTCGTTAATAGAATTGAATAAATAGTGCAAATATAGTAATTAAATTTCCTATTTCAAAATAACAATAATTCTACTAAGTTAATTGTCTTCTTCATAAGGATAAAAAACTTTAGCATTACTAATGAGTCACACCTGAAATAATAACAATAGGACATTCATAATTGGTGCTTAACAACATTCATAACACCTAATGATTAAGTGATCCCTAGTAAATGTTCAAAACAGATGTCAAGTTGTTTACAACACTTATTCTAACTTGGCTTAACTTAGACTTAGAAAATTACTAACCACCAATAAAGGAAATAAAAAGAAAACACTGGTCAACATGAGACTTGCATTACAACTACACCTGAAACATTAGAAAAATGCTAAGCAAATAGAAACGTGACATCTTTAACATCAATTGCTACCAATACCCCTAAACTCGATAAAGACTTTCAACATGCATTATGGTGGATTTAACATATACATTCTCTTCCCAAACATGGTGAAATATATGCTCTATCCTAGAATGCACAAACTTGAGTCTTACTATTATTAGATCAGTCCTCTCAGTGTCATTCGAACCACCACAGCTGGTCCTCAATTCCATCATAGAGAATATATTTTTTCCAACTAACATTGTGGGATTGTATGGAATCGCTATACCTGAGGCCTTTATCATTCTCTCCCAGTCAATTTGGTTTTGCGCATCTCTCTTAAGCTGTCAAGCCACGACTTGTTTACTAAAACCAACATTATGGTAGGATGTGAATCCAACACTACCATTAAACTGTGTTAGAGAGTGGTAGTCAGATTTGGCAGCATCTAGGATGTCACACTCAAAAAATAACTGCTGGAGCATATCAAAAGTACAGATTTGTGAAGGTTGAATAAAGCTTGGTCTATCCTAGCCAACCCAGTAAACAATTCTGTTGTCAACAACAACTTTAGGACCTAGTTTTTGAACGTCACTCCGAAAACATTTCGAGATTTTCAATCAGCATCAAAGGAGTTGTACAGAGTCCAAAACATGTTCTTTCTAAAAATTATTTTTTGAACACATAGAGTACCTGATACTCAGGAATTTTGTAAGAACCTGAATGCATAAAGAGACACCGCATAACATTGGTGTTTCCTTGCCACATCTATTGTAAATCTAGACTCCCTCGTTAGAGGTTCCAAATAGAAAGGGAAAAATTGATGCCTCTCTGCGACAACTTTATGCAAAAGATTCCATGGTCAGAGCCTATAAATGTGTAGAATCCAAAGTTGTTGATGTCCACAGAAATGTTGAGTTAACTTTGATTTCTGCTATTCGCATCAGCTCACACAAATCATTGACAGAAGTCATCCAAAGAAGGGTATCCAACACCAACAATTACACTCTTATTTTTATGTTAGTTCTTCAAGAAATTCTGTTTCACAAACAATGGTGATGTGAGTTTAAAATTTCACACTTTGCTTGTTGTTTTGAACTTTCCAACTATTTTGTGGTCAGCTTTGGCAAAGATCTTTCATAGGAGATCATTGTCAAGGTGTGGAGGATCAAATTTTTTGGGTGCTATGTCACTCATTCTTGAAAGACAAAAAATAAAAGGTTGAGATAAGTTTTTCAAACAATAACAGGCTTTCTTTTCTTTAGCGTTAGTGATAACTGTCACTAATTATTTATAACGATGGCTTGTTATAACCTTTACTTACAACTTACCATATATATATATATATATATATATATATATATATATATATATATATACTATTAAAATAATTAATTGACCGAAGATACCTCTTTAGAATTGAGGAGTTGAGGTGACTATTTTGACTAATTTTGCCTATTCAGAGTGTAACATTTAAAAGATGTGAAAATAGTAGTGAAGATATGAATCTACTTGGTATTAAATTAACAGAATAGATTAAAAGAAGGAAGTTACAAACCCACAAAATTAAGTGTAACATATCTTAGCCAAAATTGAGGAAGTTTTTCTTAAATAAACTAAATTATATATTCTCAAAAATAATCTTTAAATAATTTATAGATATGTTTTAATTGAATAGATATACCTCTTTAGTTTGGAGGTGACTATTTCTTATTATTTTGATATGATTTATGAACATGAATATATTTTTGAATTTTATTATTTAGATGTTATTTTATTCTATGAAAATAAAACTAATTAATAAATTGTATACTCATGAACATGATATCATAATCAGGTTGATTATAATAGGTAAGTTAAAATAGGAATAGATATTTTCAATGGACCATGTAATAACTACTCTGTTTAAATTTTCATGATTTAGTTGTGAATTTATATCCAAAGACATCAATTCACAGGCTATATATATGATGATATAAACTTAGTATACTTTCATACTAGTGACATTGTTATAATTGTCTATGGTATTGGTGACTCTTAATTAACTTACCAAGAAAGATGGACCAATATTTAAAAGGATTTATGGCTAACTCCTGTTGTTACTAAATATTTTAAATAAATTTTATATTTTTATGTAAGATATTTAAAAATGCTTTGACGTCTGGAGTATCTGATGAGACTATAATACATAGAAAGATGCCTATTATGTATGCGTGAGTAAGACACTCATATTCGTATAAGCTATAATTTCCTTTTATTTACTAATGATTTTAGGCTTATTAATGAATGTCGTGTTTAGGTAAAAATTATGTGAAATTTTAAAGTATCGTTTTAACTACGTACAATAAAGTTAATATGTTCAAATTTTAGATTAATATATAATACTAATTTAGAAATGGTATTTATATTTGTGTTTAGGATTGAAGGTTTATATATAATTTTTTTATTCTATTTTTTATTATAGTTAACCTTTTTACTTAATATTATTTCAAGTATAAGGTATCTTAGTCAATCAATATATAGATGAATTGAAATAAGTATCAGGTCAATTGTCGTCATCCTATTTGTTCCGATTAGATTAAAACAAAATAAACCGTTGACTGAAAAAAAATTTTTAAATTAATATTTCACATTAGTATAAAATACTGATACAGTAATATTATTTATGTTAAAAAAATCACTTAATCTTAATGCATGTGAAAGTATTACAAAAGTGATTTTTGAGTAATTTTTGTAAGAGATTAACTAAATCGTATTGGATTAGTTTTCTTATTAATAATCCTATAGATATTAACTAAATCGTAAAATGTTCATTGAGTATTGCATGTGTACCAAAGGTAACTATATATTATTAATAGATTTGTGTTTCCTCCATTAATAAACTGAATTTGTCAATGGTAATACATTAATCTATTAACATACAATATCCTATCACGTCTATCCTACCGAAATAAATATATTTCCTATTGATTTCATAGGTTCCTTGAATTTGGTTTATCCAATTCCCAAGTAAATATGAAAAAAGATAAGTCCTTCCTTTATCTTAGTTTGTGTAAAATATGGAGCTCACATCTTTTCAATTATGGTATGTAAAATATGCATTGGATTTTAGGTTAGAATTTCTTCTTTTACAATTATTTGGATTCAAAGAATAAGGTCGCTACACCCTTTTCATGAATGGTCGCACTATAGTATAGATGCTATTTGGTACAGATTTACAGATATTCCATCTATTTCAATAGCATATCAACACATGGCACTGGCAGGTGCAGGTCCTGGCAAGGTTTGGATAGTGGCTATGGCTAAGTCAAGCCTGATGAATAGAAGTGGTAACTGATAAACTTGTGAAATGGGCCTTAGCAGCAGTGGATCACTGAATTGGGTATCCCAAAAAAACAAAAAAGAATGAAACCTATCTTCATTGAAGGGCATTCCAGTTCAATTAAATAACTTTTTTTTTAAATTAGTTTAATTAATTTTAAGATTTTGCTGAAACATGAGAGATTTTAGTTTATACTATTCTAGAAGAAATGTACACAATGATTTATTAAATTAAATGTATTAAAAATTATTTTTCTTAATCAATACTTTAAAGTTTACTTACGGTACTAATTTATTAATAATTTATAAATAACTTTTTTTAAATTAGTTCAATAATATTAAAAATTAAATATCTAACTACCTTACGAGTAAATTCAAAAACTAAATCCTTGTTAATATCTATTAATCTAACCAAATAATTATTAATTTATAAATAAAGTTTTAAAAAATTATAACTAAACAAATAATTTCCAAACTCAACATATGAGCGTCATGTCAGCATTTTAAATTAGTTCAATAATATTAAAAATAAAAATTAAATTTCTAACAACTTTGCTAATAAACTAAAAAACTAAACCCTTATTAATATCTAACAATCTAACCAAATAATTTATTATTTATTAATTTGTAAATAAAGTTTCAAAAATTTCTAACGGCGACACCTAAGAAAATAATCTCCAAACTCAACTTATGAGCGCCATATCAGCATAAGAACTTTCTATTTGTATTACTATAAAGATAAAAATAAAGATAAAGATAAAAAAAATACTCATAGTAGAAGAAATTAAATTTACTCTTTCATCACATTTATAAGAGCGTAAATGATTCACAGTTATGATATTTTTTTAATTTATTTTTAAAGTAGTGTTCATGTTTTAGTGTAATAATTATAAACTAATACATGGTGATAATTAATTGGGATAAAAAAAAGAGAAAATGGAAAAAAAATAAGAAAAGAAAGGAAGAAAGAATAAGCCAATATAATAGTGGTCGTGAGACAATGATAGATATGTATATAGAGAATAGTAAGAAAAAAGAATAATAAAAATAAAAATTAAAACTCTAAAAGAATAATAATAGTATAGTGATAATTAACTGCAGTTAAGGTGAATAGATGAAAAAAATAAGGAAAGAGAATAAAACAAGACAACATAATAGTGACGGACTAATTGTGAGACAATAATAGTTATACATGTATAAAAAATGATAAGAGAGAATGATAGTGTATGGTATGATTGTTGAGTAGGTGTGGTCGCTTATGGTGTGATGTACTGTAATCTGGTGTGTCATCGTTGATACTGTGATCTGAATTTTGGAACCGTACCTATAGTTGGGTTCATTCAGTGGTGTATCATATTTATTTGCTTTCTTTGTACCATTGCAGGTGACTGAGTTGCTGTGTTATTGAAGTTGGACTTTAGCTTGGATTTAGCGATGGAGAGGAGGGGTCTGGTTCAAAGAGTTCGGAAGAGATCTGTAGTTACTAGGGGTGTTCATGGGTCGGGTGAAACCAAGTTTGACGTGACCTAAACCCGCCTCGAAATATATACCGGGCCTATTTGTTAGACCCGAACCCAACCATAGACCCGATGAAATCTAAATACTTTCGGGCCACGATTATACCGGGTAAAAATCAGACTGTTAATATTACATTGCCTTGATATCTTCTTGTAAGCTAGTATGTGAAAATATCTAAATTTTCAAGACTCCAACCACTATTTAACATGGTGAAATTCACCTAGAAAAATATAAAAATAACTAACTCTTCTGTAAAATTAAAGCATAACCACAATTAATACTAATATTGTCTAATAGCACCAAATATTTAAATTAATACAAATAACACAATATTATACATTAGTCTAAAGTCTTATGTATTTTAAACATAGAACATTAACTTATAGTCTTATAATGCCTAATAACACAAAATATTAAGATTTACAATACTTAAATACCACATAAGAATAGCCATCATCCATCACTAATAACACAAAATATTAATTGTGTATGATGACCGGACCACCGGGTCGGGTTCGGGCGACCCGAGCTATGGCCCGGACAAACCTGAAATAATGATCGAGTCTTATTTTGAGACCCTTACCCGACCCTAGACCCAATGAAATCACACTAAATTAGCCCCTAAAATGTTCGGAGACGGACTGGATCTTCGGGCCGGACCGAGCCATTAACACTCCTAGTAGTTACACTTCCTCCAATATGGAGGAGGACGACGATGATAATCTATACCTCAAACTATAATTAGAGGAAGCATAATAATAATAATAAATTTGAGTAAAAAAACTCATTCATATAAACTTCAACTAAATAAGTTCATTAATTTATAATGCTTCAATAATATTTTTTTTAATTAAATTTAGTTTAATATGTATTTTTATCTTATACTTTAAGATACAGATTGTAGTTTAATTTTGATGTATGCACTGACAGTATAAATATTTTTGTACAGTTATTCGATTACATCTGTTCCTTTGGATGAGATGATATAGGAGTTTAATTTTGCTAATTTTTCTAAAATAATTTATTACTCTTTCATTTATACTCTTCCAAAAATATAATTTTACTATCTTATTACTTTTTATTTCTTAACATTATTACTATCTGTTTTTTATTGTTATTATTATTTATATTATTATTATTATCATTATTAAATCAAAATAAATAATACATGAAGAAACTAATTAATATTTTAATACATTTTACTTCAATTAAAGTTATTTATTTAGCATAAAATTAATTGTCATCAAATCTTTTTTTTTTAAATGTGCATTTTTTTTAATAAGTAATATGAAATATATATATATATATATATATATATATATTTTAAAAGAGAATTCGTTAAAACCACTTTAATTTCTTAAGCTTAACATTCTTAATTTAACATAAAATAATTTGTTACCATTTTATTTCAAATATTTGTATGCATTCTTAGAATTTCTTAAAATTTAACAAAAAATTAAATACACATCTAATATAATATTTTTTTCTAAAATAAAATTTAATCTAACCAAATAAAAAGAATCAAGGAAGAAGCTTATCTAATTAGCCACCCACCATATGACCAAAAATATAAAAAGAACAAAAGTAAAAAGTTCCATGACTACAAATAACGGTCCATGACCAAATATTAAAACAATGGCCCACCTCCCTTGCAAGTAACTGATTATCCTTCTCTAAGCCGTGACTCCCCTAGCAAGCATGATAAGTGTCAGAATCTCTGCTAAACATGTCCTCTTCCAAGCATTATAGTGCCACTTGTTACGTAATCCATCAATCTGTACAGACAAATATGTACGCTATAATTTTTCTTCCATGAATAGCTTTATTATAGTTTGAACAATTACACTAAAAGTGATCTAATGCTTTTGCTTTTTATGCATAAGAATTATCATATAAATCATATAGCAACTTCCTATCTGACACTATAAAGCTTACTATTAAGAAGAAGGATCTTCTTAAGATTTGTTCCATAAAATCATCCCTATGACATACCTAAATAGATTTTTCATCTTTGAATTATACTTGTTGAATATTTTGGTTTTGTCTATGAAAGGTAAAAATGTAAATAGATCTCCCCTTTTTTAATCTTACCTTATTATAGTTTACGAAAACTTTTATTTCAATTCTTGTATATGCATTGGAATATGGGTTTAAATTTATATATTGAGTTTCTTTGGATTCAAAGACCTTTTCTATTTACTATTATTCAAATTACTACACCATTTTTTTTTACATTTGAACATTCTTTTAGTCTTGAGTAAAAAATTGATTCTCACCACTAAGTATCATAGTCCCTCTTTATTGGTTAACACAACATAGCAACATAGAGCATATTCCTATGGATATTAACATTCTCAATCTTCACCGTAAAATGTTCATCTATGCATTGGGTATTGCCTGTATAGCAAAGCTTTGACTATTATTTTTTGTATTTATTTTTTATTAGACAGAAATATATCTTTGGTAAACTTCCCTAAAAATTAATATATGTGGTATCTTCACTTTTTATTTTTAGGAGTTTTTTTACAATGTTCTATAAATCTATTCATGCTGTCACCTTTATTAAGAGACATGACTTATTTTAGTAAGTAAATTTTCTAAAACAAACATTTTGTAAATGATTTATCCTTCTATAAGATGTGTCTTAAAAATTACTTGATAGGATTTTCAAGATAATCTCACGGTGAATTCATACTCCAAAGTCATTCTATTTACATATTTAATTTTGGTTGTATATTAATAGATTTGTGTTTTTTTTTACTGACACCACATCCATCAATAAGATGAATTTGTCAATGCATTAATCTATTTGCCTATAAAAAGTAAAAGATGTAAATCTTATATAAAAAGATTTATATAAGTAATGAGTTTTTAATCTTGTCTTGTTATACTTTACAAAAACTTTTATTTCGATTCTTGTATATGCATTGGAATAAGGTTTAAATTTATATATTGAGTTTCTTTGGATTTAATGACCAAGGTCTTTATTTACTGTTTTTCAAATTACTAAACTTTTTTTTTTGCATTTGAACATATTTTAAGTCTTGAGTAAAATGTTGATTCTCACCACTAAATATCATAGTCTCACTTTGTTGGTTAACATAACATAGCAACACAAAGCATATTATTGAAAAAAAGTCATATCTGAATCCTTCTTTTCATTGAAGCGATAGATTGAGTTTTACTAACACATTGAATTAGGTTTGTAATCCATAGTCGTCTTATTTTAATTTAGTTCTTTTCTCTATAATATAACCTCTAAGTATTAGTAAGACATTGAACACGGTTTGTATTTTGAATGATTCATGTTATACTTGATTTTTTCACTATGTAAGACAACATCTAATTTACCATTAAAATCTATTAACCTGGTTATAATCAGGTTACACGTATGATATGTGAACTAAGCCATAATATGTTGACTGTCGTATATCATAAGTTTAAATAAAATTGGTATCAAAATAACTTCACAAATATAGGAGAAACTCATAGTTATAAGAGTACATGTTTTCTCCAATAACAAAGCATAATGATGTCTAGGAGAGGCAAACAGGCCTAAATTCGTCGGGCTGACCCGTGTAACCTATCAAAAAAGGCGTTCTGGGTTGAAAAATTAGAACCGCCAAATATCAAAAGCTCGCCTAACCTGCACCGCTTAAATTACGGGTTTTGGCGGGCATAGTGTTTTTTTTTTTTTGCAAGGGGGTATTTTTACAATTTTTTTTGCCAAAATTTAACTTTTCCCAACCTAACTTACAAGAGAATGAAGATAAAAATTGAGTGTTTTGAATTATGTTTATTTTCTTCGCTTGCCACCCTTATTGATGTCTTACTCAAGAATAAAATAAAACACTACTAAAATAGCATAAATATTAAGCCAATGCTTAAACACAAGTTTAAAAACTCAATTTTCTCCATCTATCATTATAGATTTTTGCTTCTTGGCATTCTTTCGGCTAAATTTATTTGTTGAGAGTTGTCCCCCATCTTCATTCTGGTTTGCACTGCTAGAGCCAAATCTCAAGCCATTTGTAACTCTTTTAGCAGGGATTTTATACTTAAAACTGGATATGGAATCGTCTCTAGCATCCTATAAAGAATAACATATCATAATCAATACTAATTTTTTAGATTAACAATAACAATGTGCTATTGCTTGAACTACTTACCATAGTATAATGAGGGTCAGGGTTAGTGTCAGTATTAAGATTAGTGACGCTCCCAAATATATCAACTGTGTTACTGCACCCATTCTACTATAAACAGTGTTAACACAATTCTATGTAAGTGTTATGGGGGTACAGTTGATGTGGCATTAGCTAAAAATCTGAATGTACATATTAATCCTTTTAATAAACGTCACATTCACTGAGGAATTACCATCGTAATTCTTGGGTAGTTTTTGCCAACAACTTCTTCATCGTCACATAACTTCATCACATTGAATACTTGATCATAGCCACTAATATTATCAGCTTTCACATTTATCTTAAATAAAAGCCTCTGTCCATCATGTTGTCTAGGGTAGGAGGTACTCATCCTCATGTCCACCCTAAAAATAAGATTTTGACATCATGTAGAAAAACCTGAATAGATCTTATCATGCAAAGAAAAAAACTAATTATGTACTGTTCATAATAATACTTACATTGATGAGTCCATATTTGATGGTAAATTTTGGCTTAAATTGAGTGGACTTTATCACGTAAACTCATATTTATTCACTTAAATAACATACTTTTGTGATTTCTCTCTAACTTGTGCCTAAATGTGAAAACATGCTTTTTATGCTTAGATTAATAAATTTTGTTTCACTTTTATTCCATTTGATGCCGTGATATTTTTTTTGAGTGATTTCAGGTCCAATAGGCAAGAATGGCTAGGTAGAAGTGGAAGGAAGTATGCAAAATGAGAGATTTTATGAAGAAAACAAAGGAGAAGCACACACTCCAGTGTGCGTACGTACATAACCCTGTGGATACACATAAGTCCTGACGCGTGACTCACTTAAAAAGTCACGTGGTTTGCAATTTTGGGGGTTTCTTGGCCCAATTTTAAAAGATCTGAATCTGAAATGAAGGTTATATCAAAGGGGCAACATTCCACATGAAAAGAAGACCATAGAGCACCATTACACACCATATTGGATAGTTTTAGTTAGGTTTTAGGTTAGTTTTAGAAAATTCTCTCTTAGATTTTATTAGGGTTTATAGTAGAATTGCCACTTTACAATTTTGATCTTGGATATTTGCTTGTCTCATTGTAAGTAATCTTTAATCTTCTATTTAATTACACTACTTTTGCTACATCTTCTCATAGTTTAAGTTACTTTGTTAATATATCCAATTTTAATTTCTTGAATCTTTTGTTGATCAATTTGATATTTTATGATTTATACATATTTGATTGAGTTTCTATTATTGATTTTGTTCATTGATTGGTTATAGTTTTCATTATCTTTTGTAATTTGCCATGTTTTGCTTTTTTGCCCACTAAGTGTTTGTAAAAATGCCAATTTTAGATTTTGAGTATATTTTCACTTCTTGGCTTAGAAAATGAGTAATTATGATAGTAGAGTCATAATGTCCAACATTTAATAGTAATGTTTTAGTTGTTAGTTGCTCTTGTTTTCACTAACGCTAGCTTTTTACTAAGTTAATTAGTAAGTTAGCTAGGATTTGTGGATTAAGGTCAATTTTGCTTGCTTGACGTATGATAAACCACTATTCTATGGTTCATCTTATGCTCAATTGAGTGATTTTTATCAATTCTTTACACACTTATTCATATAATTTGCATGAGTTTATATTTTTCCTTCCTGATTTTGTGCTATGATTGAAATCATGCTTCTTTGACCTTATATTTGCAAATATTAATCCTCTCTTATTACCATTAGATGCTGTGATATGTGTGTTAAGTATTTTCAGAGATTATAGGGCAGGAATGACCCAGAGGATGGAAAGGAAGCATACAAAAGTGCAAGGAATACAAGAAACTGAAGAAATTGCCAAAGCTGTCAGCCTGACCTCTTCGCACTCAAATGGTCATAACTTGAGCTACAGAGGTTCAAATGATGTGGTTCTAGTTGCGTTGAAAAGCTAACGTCTGGGGCTTCGATTTGATATATAATTTGTCATAGCGGTCATAGAGCTAGGTGACGCGAACGCGTGCTCCACACGGTGCGTCGCAGTGACGAAAATCAGCGTGGCAGATTTCGCAACCAGCGAATCCTGGGCTATTTCCGGCCCAGTTTCAAGCCCAGAAAATACAGATTAAAGGCTGCAAAGCGGAGGAATGAAGGGAGACGACTCATATTTCACTTTTCATAATTTAGATGTAGTTTTTAGAGAGAGAGGCTCTCTCCTCTCTTTTAGGATTTAGGATTATGATTCCTCTTAAAGGAATTAGGATTTCATTCTTCTCAATTTCTAGGTTTAATGTTCTTTTTATCTATTCTATTGCTTTAATTTATGAACTCCATGTTAGAATTGAAATCTCTATTTAATATAATTTGAGGTATTTCAGACTCATGATTGCTTTCTTCTATTTATTATATAAATAATTTAGATTTTTCTCTTTTGGCTTTGGTTGATTGTTTGGTAACTCTTGAGTTGTCAAACTCATCGTGATTGATAATTGATATCTTTGCTGATTGATTTAGATTCCTATAACTCTAGTCTTTCCTCGGGAGTTGACTAGGACTTTAGGTGTTAAATTGATTTATCCACTTAACTTACCTTCATAGTTAGAGGTTGACTTAGTGGGAGCAAAAATATAATTCTCATCACCATTGATAAGGATAACTAGGATATGACTTTCAGTTTTCATACATTGCTAAGAGTTTTATTAGTTATTAATTTATTAATTCCTGCAACTTATTTCTCTTGTCAAACCTTTTTAAAACCCAAAAATATTATTTTCTCTTCATTGCATTGCATACTCCCTATCATTTCTCTTCACTCCTTTATAGCTTCTCTTGAGCTTAGCCTGAGGATATGCTAATATTTAAGTGTGGGGAGGTTAATAAACCACTATTCTATGGTTCATCTTATACTCAATTGAGTAGTTTTTATCAATTCTTTACACACTTATTCATATAATTTGCATGAGTTTACATTTTTCCTTCCTGATTTTGTGCTATGATTGAAATCATGCTTTTTTGGCCTTATATTTGCTAATATTAATCCTCTCTTATTACCATTAGATGCCGTGATATGTGTGTTAAGTGTTTTTTAGAGATTATAGGGCAGGAATGATCCAGAGGATGGAAAGGAAGCATGCAAAAGTGGAAGAAATACAAGAAACTGAAGGAATTGCCAAAGCTGTCAGCCTGACCTCTTCGCACTCAAACGGTCATAACTTGAGCTACGGTAGTCCAAATGATGCGGTTTTAGTTGAGTTGGAAAGATAACGTCCAGGGCTTCGATTTGATATATAATTTGTCATAGTGGCCATACAGCTAGGCAATGCGAATGCGTGCTCCACGCGGACGCGTCGCAGTGACGAAAATCAGCGTGGCAGATTTCGCAACCAGCGAATCCTGGGCTATTTCTGGCCCAGTTTCAAGCCCAGAAAACACAGATTAAAGGTTGGAAAGTGGAGGAATGAAGGGAGATGACTCATATTTCACTTTTCATAATTTAGATGTAGTTTTTAGAGAGAGAGGGGGGCTCTCTCCTCTCTCTTAGGATTTAGGATTAGGATTCCTCTTAAAGGAATTAGGATTTCATTCTTCTCAATTTCCAGGTTTAATGTTCTTTTTATCTATTCTATTGCTTTAATTTATGAACTCCATGTTAGAATTGAAATCTCTATTTAATATAATTTGAGGTATTTCAGACTCATGATTGCTTTCTTCTATTTATTATATAAATAATTTAGATTTTTTCCTTTGGCTTTGGTTGATTGATTGGTAACTCCTGAGTTGTCAAACTCATCGTGATTGATAATTGATATCTTTGCTAATTGATTTAGATTCCTATAACTCTAGTCTTTCCTCAGGAGTTGACTAGGACTTTAGGTGTTAAATTGATTTATCCACTTGACTTACCTTCATAGTTAGAGGTTGACTTAGTGGGAGCAAAAATATAATTCTCATCACCATTGATAAGGATAACTAGGATAGGACTTCCGGTTTTCATACCTTGCCAAGAGTTTTATTAGTTATTAATTTATTAATTCCTACAATTTATTTCTCTTGTCAAACCTTTTTAAAACCCAAAAATATTGTTTTCCATAACCAATAATAAAACACACCTCCCTGCAATTCCTTGAGAAGACGACCCGAGATTTGAATACTTCGGTCTATAAATTTTATTGGGTTTGTTACTTGTGACAACCAAACATTTGTACGAAAGAATTTTCTGTTGGTTTAGAAACTATACTTGCAACGCGATTATATTTATGAATTTCTTTAGCATCAATTAAATCCGATCGTCAAAATGGCACCGTTGCCGGGGAATTGCAAACGTGTACCTTATTATTGGTTATTGTAAATATTTGCTTTTAAATTGATTTTTTTTTTAAAAAATCAGATTTTTATTTTAAAAATTTTTATTTTATCTTATCTTAATTTTGAATTTCAAAAATCAATTTTTTTTTCAAAAATCATATCTTTTTCAAATTCTTATCTTATTTTTTTCAAAAATCATATCTTTTTCAAAATCTTATCTTATCTTTTTTCAAAAATCATATCTTTTTCAAAATATTTTCTTTTTGTTAGTTTTTGTTTTTATTTTCTCTTACTACTATGAACTCTCACCCCTTTGGTTATGAGTCTAGTTACAATTATGTTGTAGGAAGAGGAGATTATAATGACAACATGCATTAAGATTGGGACAATCAAAGATGGGAGGAGCCACAAAGATTTGATCAACCCTCATGGCAACAACCACCTCCAATGGACTATCAACAACCGTTCTGTGACGCATATCAAGGCAATGGCTATGGTGAGCGCTCTTTTGACTATCAACAACCACCACCATATGCCTATGAACCCCTCCTCAACATGATTTTGGACCACCATACTCACAAGCCCCTTACCACTAAACACCCTCATATGATCCTAACCCTTTATCCACCATACCAACCACCTTATGAGCCATATGAACCATATCTAGAACCACCCCAATTTCAACCCAATTACTCCCAGGAACCACCACCTCCATATACACCATGTCCATATCCATCTACCCAAGAGCCATATGATCCTAATCATGCAATCCAAGCAGAACAAGAATCAAGGGATCATCTCAAGGAATCAGCGGATCGATTTCATGCAACTCTATATCAACTAAATCAAGCGATAAGTCGATTAGCTTCCCAACGCTCGGACACTCAAAGTGCTCCCATGGCTACATGTGGAGAATTAATAAAAGAGCGTAGCATAAAGGAGACACTAGAAACTCCAATGGACAATGAGGAACATACCTTTGTATTGGAACAAGGGGAGGAAACCGTAATAACTGAAGAAGAGGAAGTGGTTGAAGATTTAGAAGATGCAGAACCTCCATGGGAAATTCAAATCATAGAGCCTCCTTCCAAGACGTTTGAATTTGATGTTGAAAAGGGGGTACAACCTCCAAAGCATATCATAATTGAAGACTTGGAAGAGGTTGATCAAGAGATGGAGATTCAAGAAGAAGAAGCACAACCTCCCATGCCCTTGATGAGCAATGAAGAAGAGATTGAATTGGAAGAAAGCTACCAAGAGGAAGAGGTTCATATTGAAGAATCTTGCAAAGAGGTGGTAGTTGTTAAAGAAGAACACAAAGGAGTGGAGCTTGCAAGTTCATTAGAAACACCTCTCCCAAGGCCATCATTGTCCAACACAACATTCAAGCGGGTAAAATACCTATCCTTAACCTTTACTTTCTCACTTGAATATGGGCTACTTGAGACAGATGGTCAGCTTAGAGCTCTTTGTGGCATTAATAGTAAGAGGAAGATGGTTAGTGGTAAGAGTTGTCAGGCAAGGTTCATTAAGGTTTCGCATTCCGTACTGGAGCACAAGTGTTGGTGCAAAGCTCAATTGAATGGGTCTACGATGTTGTTTGGCCACTTCAGTGAGAATTCAAATTACTTGCCACCCAGCTAGAACAATGATGATCAACTTGAGGACGGGTGTAGAAACAAGATTTGGGATCCGGGAATATATGAGGATCAATTTTGGGAGCTCAAAGCTTGTGAAGAACTCCATCAAAGCTTGAGGAATTTACTTGGAATAGATAGAGCTTTATGGAAGTCCAAACATTGGTGGAAGTTTCAAGACGAGTTTAAACACAAGCCACCATGACAAGGAGCTCGCCAAATGTCCAACTTAAGGACTTTAACTAAAAGTGCTAGGTGGGAGACAACCCACCATGTTATGATCGTTCCTTTTTTAGTTTTAATTCTAGTATATTTTGTTTGTTTTTTTTTTTGAGTTTTGATTGGACCTGGAATCATGCATAACATTCATATTAGCATTGCATTCTGCATACTACATTATTAAAAAAAATCGCACGTGACACGACAACGTCGCCGACGCGTCCGCGTCATATGTGCCTCAAGAAAGAAAAGAGATTTTACAGAGAGTCGTGCGAAAGCGTGGCTGGAGGCGTGCCTTTGGCACAAATTAATCCACGCGACCCCGTGGCTGACGCGTTCGCGTCATTTGCAAAATAGCCTCCCCACGCGTCCGCGTCACCCATGCGAATGCGTGGCCCTGTAAAATCGACGTAAACGGGTGTATGGCAGCAAGTTGTGATGGAGTGGGGCTAGAATGGTGCTGGAAGCACAAACCCCATCACGCGTACGCGTCGCTTACGCGTCCGCGTCGCCCACGCGTCCGCGTCACTTACAAATCGCGCCTACCGCACGAACGCGTGCTCCACGCGTCCGCGTCACCTACGCCGCACAGCTTATCCAAATCACCGCCAACTATCTTATCTTTTCTTCTCCAAATCTAAATCTTTTCTTTCCCTTCTTTTTCTTTTTCTTTCTTTTTCTTTTAATTGGTGTTGAAAATTTATTTGAGTCATTATTTTGCTTATGGATTATTAAGGAATTGTTTGACAATTATATATTACTTTTTATAGGGTTGCTTGCATGTTCAATTTAATACTTTCAATAACTTATTTACCATGCATGCTAAGTGTTTGTGAAAAAACCCGTATGGCATCATGCACTACTTTTATATTATCCTACTACTTTAATGCCTGTTTTTCACAAAACTCCTTTTATATTTTATTAATTAAAATATAATTGTCAATACAAACAGATTGTTAGTTTGAAAGAGATGATAATCTAACTTGGACATTAAATGCTTGATCTATGCTACTCATGCTTTTGCCAGCATGCCAATAAACATCTTGCATTTAATTGTCATTACATGCACTTGCTATATTTTCAATTGATGAACTTTTCACATGTAGTCATGACCATGTGTTAACAACATCCTTCTTTACCGTGCATTGATTATCACTTGTACCATCCTCTTTCTTGCTCTAACCCTTAACTTTAAAAGTTACTTTCTTTTTTTCCTTTTTCAGGATGGCTACCAAGAAGGGTAAAGAGAAAGCTACTCCCAAACCACCGGCAAGAAAAGGAACAAAAAGAGCACCAGCTGAGGAACGACAACCCCCATCCACTTGCACATCTTAGCATGCACCGAGGACGGTGTAATCTTTAAGTGTGGGAAGGTCGAAACCGATCTCTACGGGTTAGTTATTCTCTTCTCAACACCAATATTCTATTTTCTTTGTTTGTTCATTGTTGCATTGCATAATAGATTGCATGTGTTGTTGATTGTTTGCATTTAAATACTACTTAGTTGAAATATAATAAGTTTCTTCTAAAGACCCTATTTTTGAAAAATTTTACTAATTTAAAATCAAAATTTTTTGTGTTAAACTTGTTTGGAAGTTGTATTTGGAACATAGTTAAAAGCTAGAACACACAACCTGTGAGATTTTGAGCTTATTTACATGGTTACATTATTTAACCATAAATTTTTATTCTTGTGTGTTTTCTTCTCTATAATTGCAATCTTTGCTTTGTTCCATTTTATATGTCCATTATTTAGTATATTTACATGCTTGCATATGATTGAGGCCATTACTTATTTTTGCTCACTTATCCCAAATAGCCTACCCTTTCAATCAACTTTGTTAGCCCCCTTGAGCCTTTTTACCCCTTCTTCTATTTTATAACCACATTACTAGCCTTAAGCAGAAAAACAAAATAAAAATCCCAAGTTGAATCCTTGGTTAGCTTAAGATAGATATTGTGTATAAATTAAGTATGGAGAATTTTATGGGAACATGGGATGATAGAAAAAAAAGGGGAACTAAATTGAATAAGTTATTTGAAAATTTGGGAAGCATGCTCATGTGAAATCAAAATAATTAAATTACCATGTGCATCGATAAAAAAATTACTAATTAAATAAGGGATACAAAAATTACCCCAATGCAAAATAAAAAGAACCAATGCACATGGGACAAAATTCAAAAATAAATTTGGTGCATGAGCATGTAATACAAAAGTGGGAAATTTTGGGTAGCTAGGTAAAGAACTTTTAAATTAAATACAGCGTGTATGTTAGGTGAGATCTTAGACTAATTTAGGATTCACTTTGTTAGCTCACTTAGCCTTATATATACATCCTTACCTTTACCTCAGCCCCATTACAACCTTGAAAAGACCTCATGATGTTTGTATTGGTATACTAAATATTTGTTGATTGGTTAGATGAAGAACAAAGTTTATAAAGCATGACTAGAGAAGAGTAGAGTGAATTACCCTATACACTAGAGATATTAGAGTGCACATACACTACCAGTGAGGGTTCAATGCTTGATTCTATGTTCCCTGCTTTCATGAGCTATCTTCTTACAAGTTCACTTGTTTTCACTATATGATTTAAATTAGAGGAATTTGAATTATTTTTTTGTCTTGGAGAACTTATTTACTTTTAACCAAGTAGGAAGAAACATTTTGCATGTAGTTGTATCCGCATAAATAGGTTGCATTGCATACTCTCTATCATTTCTCTTCACTCCTTTATAGCTTCTCTTGAGCTTAGCATGAGGATATGCTAATATTTAAGTGTGGGGAGGTTGATAAACCACTATTCTATGGTTCATCTTATGCTCAATTGAGTGGTTTTTATCAATTCTTTACACACTTATTCATATAATTTGCATGAGTTTACATTTTTCCTTCTTGATTTTGTGCTATGATTGAAATCATGCTTTTTTGGCCTTATATTTGCTAATATTAATCCTCTCTTATTACCATTAGATGCCGTGATATGTGTGTTAAGTGTTTTCAGAGATTATAGGGCAGGAATGATCCAGAGGATGGAAAGGAAGCATGCAAAAGTGGAAGGAATACAAGAAATTGAAGGAATTGCCAAAGCTGTCAGCCTGACCTCTTCGCACTCAAACGGTCATAACTTGAGCTACAGAGGTCCAAATGATGTGGTTTTAGTTGCGTTGGAAAGATAACGTCCGGGGCTTCGATTTGATATATAATTTGTCATAGTGGCCATACAGCTAGGCAACGCGAACGCGTGCTCTACACGGACGCGTTGCAGTGACAAAAATCAGCGTGACAGATTTCGCAACCAGCGAATCCTGGGCTATTTCCGGCCCAGTTTCAAGCCCAGAAAACACAGATTAAAGGCTGGAAAGTGAAGAAATGAAGGGAGACGACTCATATTTCACTTTTCATAATTTAGATGTAGTTTTTAGAGAGAGAGAGAGAGGCTCTCTCCTCTCTCTTAGGATTTAGGATTAGGATTCCTCTTAAAGGAATTAGGATTTCATTCTTCTCAATTTCCAGGTTTAATGTTCTTTTTATCTATTCTATTGCTTTAATTTATGAACTCCATGTTAGAATTGAAATCTCTATTTAATATAATTTGAGGTATTTCAAACTCATGATTGCTTTCTTCTATTTATTATATAAATAATTTAGATTTTTTCCTTTGGCTTTGGTTGATTGATTGGTAACTCTTGAGTTGTCAAACTCATCGTGATTGATAATTGATATCTTTGCTGATTGATTTAGATTCCTATAACTCTAGTCTTTCCTCGGGAGTTGACTAGGACTTTAGGTGTTAAATTGATTTATCCACTTGACTTACCTTCATAGTTAGAGGTTGACTTAGTGGGAGCAAAAATATAATTCTCATCACCATTGATAAGGATAACTAAGATAGGACTTCCGGTTTTCATACCTTGCCAAGAGTTTTATTAGTTATTAATTTATTAATTTCTACAATTTATTTCTCTTGTCAAACCTTTTTAAAACCCAAAAATATTGTTTTCCATAACCAATAATAAAACACACCTCCCTGCAATTCCTTGAGAAGATGACCCGATGTTTGAATACTTCGGTCTATAAATTTTATTGGGTTTGTTACTTGTGACAACCAAACATTTGTACGAAAGGATTTTCTGTTGGTTTAGAAGCTATACTTACAACGCGATTATATTTGTGAATTTCTTTACCATCAATTAAATCTGATTGTCAACGTACTCCTCGATGCTAGGGGTTGACGAAGTGAGATTAACTCATCATAATTACCATAGTTGTAGTTATGACAAGGATAGGATTCCTTAACTTTCATTCCCAAGTCAATGCTCTTTTATGTATTTGTCACATTATCACTAGTTTTGATCTTATTTTCTTTTAATTGGCATTAATTGTCTTTTGATCCATTGTTAGTTCATTTATTCTTTAATTATTTTTAATTTCAATTCCATCCTTAAAAACCCACCTATTTCACAACAAAAAAATGTGCTCATCTAATTGCTAGTCCGAGGGAAGACGACCTGGAATTTAAAACTCCCGGTTATTTGTTTTGATTGTGAAAATCTTTTATTTTAAACTTCAATTGTGAGAGTTATCTGTCGATTTGGACTATACTTGCAATGGAAGTTATTTTGTGAAAAATCCGAATCGACGTTTAGGTCCCTATCATACATCTTCCTCCAAAATTTTTTCAACTTGTTTCCCCACATAATTGGCTTGTTTATCTATCCTATAGCAAGAGGAAAATGCTGCTTGTTCCCTCAAAAACCATGACCTCTAGCTTGTATCTATTTATCCGCACGAAAAACATACATAATTAGGATGGTTTATAACAAACTGAAGTAGCTATTAACACCGGTTTAGATCTTCATTACGACAACCTTATAGATGTGGTTCCATGCATGTGGCTATATTTGTCACATTCATATCTATTACCGACTGGTGTTTCAACTTTCTTAGGACACCTTCTGCAGGTCTTGTAATACCAATCATTATGGCTACAATTTATGGCCACAATATTTCCAGCAACCCAAATAGGACCCTCTTGCCATCCAAGCTAATATTAGATACAATTTGTTGTATACAAAATAATCAACCTATCTATAGATGTAGATTTCACAAAAAGTGAAACCCGAAAGGAAAACTTTAAATCATTGATAATATTTATTAAGCTGTGTGTGACTATTCCAAATTAAAACTTTATTTCCTTTACTTATCAAATCTATCGATTAAACACCAACACTAACAATAAAAAGTATTTAAATTACCTAATATATCTAATAATAAAATACACTTTATATATTTAAGCAATACTAGTTCCATAATGAAACAAAAAAGCTATTATATCCTAATGAAAAAACTATTAATTTACCTCTTTGAAACTCAGGGCCTCTTCAATGGTTTTAACTAATACAGACCCATTAATAATCTCTTCCACGCTAGACCAGCCACTCTGGTATGACATTTGACTTATTCTTAAAGTATTGGATGGTGCCCCCTTTAGCAATCTACGCGATATAGATTTTAGTGATTTTTACAGAATGTTTAGACGTTGCCTTAATCGATTTTTATCACAAAACAGAAAAATGTGAAATGAAACTATCTAACCTGTCCCTAAATCCAACAACCTCCTTCAACTCTGCATTGATGTATAGTTTGGAGATTTCAAAATTACTCTGAATCGAAATTTGTCCTATATGCCCTTGATAAAATTAGAAATACTCACAAATATCGAATGGAATCATTTTATTAAACTATGTGCTGGTTAAAAGTGCATACAGTTCCACCTAATTGCCTTAAAATATTTTATAACTACAATAAGTGGCTCCAGCCTTCTGTCTTCTAGATGTGGTAGTATCTCATCGGTCATTTCACCAAATAAAGTGCAATTAATCCTATTGTTTCTATATTTTAAAATAACACATATAGAAGAATGCCATTAGTACCATACAAAAGAATGCAAGTAGTATATGAATGTGAATTGTGTTATATGAATTACATATTTTTTTTTTATAAGAAAACTTGCTCTAGATCTTGCAACACCACAACCAGCCATTTGGTCTCCTTCCCTTTACTGGTGGCTAACTTTCTGGGATCATGCTTTCCAACTACCTCACCAATCATGTCTAAGGAAGAACAAAATAGATTTCTTGTAAACTTGATTTATATAATGATGATTTTAAACTTGCTGGGGAAAAAAACTAACCAAAGAGCTCTGAGTTGTCGATCTTATCGGCTTTGAGCAATTCGGATATAGTCTTGAACAGAAATACATCAAAAGGAAAGGTAGGATTCATAATATGATTGACTTCCATCCTGTGTGAAAAAGTCAGTATCCAGCGATATAGAGTGCGCTTTTTTATGATCTATTTTTCACCACTATAAAGTTCGTCATAATATACATCTAAAACACATGAAATACACCACTCCATTTTTTAATTATAGACTTGGGTATTGAAGTATGCATTTTTTAATAGAACAAACCAACAAATATATTTCATTAGAGACATCTATGCCTGTGTATTATACTGATTTAGGTGTAATATATTAGTAATTACCTTACTATCTTGAAGGATCATCTCTATGCTTCCAACCTCCTTTTCATTGAACTTACTTGGATATTCCCAAATCCTGATCACATATACCTTAAAGTTCCAACAAAACTTCTTTGTATTAACATAAAAAATATAGTCGTAGTTTTCACCCATCTTATTTTGAGTATTCGGTATGTGTTACGGTAAAGATAAGCAATGTTAGAATTTGTGGCTGAGGAATCAGGTCTTAAATTTCTTGAGAGCTTCGAATTGAAGTTTTGAATCCAATGGATAAAATAAGAGACATTATGAAAAAAAGTGTCTTATATATTATTTTTTCTTATATTATATAATATATAGTATAGATGATATAGAATATATATAATAACAATATTATTGTATTTGAAGTTTTTCGTTACTATATTTTCAGCAGGTTTCACATTATAAAATCAGCATACACACGTATTGAGCATGGAGTTGTGACACTAATCGAGTAACGAGATATGTACTAGTTACGTTTTATATATTAATAGATTTCTTTTTGGTAGGTTTTGATTATAAAGAAGAAATAAGAACACATGTATCAACCATTTTTTGAGGTGATTATATCTCCTAAAAAAACTTTCAGCTTTTTCTTGAATTCTTTCTGAGGTGTCCATATCAGCATGATGTACTTCTAATTTTATAAAAGTTTTGTTGTGAGATAAGCTATTGACACTTCTTCATTCACTTGTGCCTTCTTTATTTCTGAGGTTGATTGAACTCTCTTAGACACTTCAAGTGTGAGTTCTCTAAGCCTTAGAGTCTCTTCTTAGAGTTTTTCTATTGTCTTAGGTGATGACTTAAAATTCTCAAATTTTATTTTGATCTTCTTTTTCAACTCTACCTCACCCTTAGAATCTTTCGAGAAATTGATTTTGGTGAAAGAGCAGAGCAGACTTATTCTAAGATCTCTTATCACTAACCTCAACTTTATCATCACGAATGTGTGACATGCTTTAATTTTTTTTTAAAATATCAGATAGGATTTCAAAAACTTTCTCAAACTAATACCAAAATACAATTAACTTTTTTTTGATAAAGCAATCCGAAAAATTTGAGAGTAAAAACTCTTAGAAACAATTGAATAAATTTCTTTAACTTATGAGCATAATATCTTTTTTTTTCTTTATATTAAAATCATGGTTTGAGAATTGGGTCAATTTAAATATTTTAACTTTGTCAATTAGATATTAGTCACTAAATCGATTAAAAAAATTGATTACAAACGAGTTTGTTAAAAACTAATAAAAACTTTAATTAACTATTTCAAGCAGTATAATTTTTTAATAAATAATAAATTTAAAAATATATTTCTTACATAAATATAATATGTTATTATATTCGATTAAACCTAAAGTAAACTTCAATTTTTTTAATTTTAACTTGACCAATTCAATACTCTATTATCTATACCTGTCTGATCTAAAAGTGAACATAAATCAAATAATATTCGTATATCCGTAATATTTATCCGTATCTGTCATCGGATCCAATAAAATTTGATCTGCATCTTAATAGGATTGCAAATAATAATATCACACATCGATCCGCAGATCTGATCCGCAAATCTGGAATAAATAATATATATAGGTAACTCTAATCGGCAAATCCTAAATTACCCTCTTCTCGACTTCACCCGTTCATTGCTGCGCTCTTACTCACTCACCCGACCTTATCCGTCTCTCTGTCTTATCACCATTGTTCTCAAACTCTCGAGTTAACTCGTAAACTTGTACAAGTTTACGAGTTTAGATATGGAATTGAGTTAACTCGGGCATAGACTCTATCTTGAGTAAACTTGACTAGACTCGATCAAACTCGGACAAACTCATGAGTCTAGGACTGAGTTAGCGAGTTTGTGTTTTTCTTTATTTTTTCTCAAAAAAGCGTCATTTTGAAACCGAAAAAATACTTTTTTTATTAGGGTTACGATAGTACTGACGAATGGTTTTTTTGCCGGTGTAGAAATTATCAAGTGATCAATCGTAGTATAGTCTAAACCGACGCAAAATCCATCATCAAACAAATCTACAATCTATAATCGAGAGTATTAGTCCCGAGTCGTTCTTCCCTAGGAATGCTACAAGGATGCATGTATTGGTTAAGTGGTCTTTTTGTGGCTTGAAGAGTGTGGCATAAAAGTGTGAATAAAAGAAAACAACAATCAATCAATATTAAAAGCCTTGGCCAAGGTTGAACATTGGAAGTCCCATCACTATAGCTTCCGTCAATTGTGACAACAAAGGAGTGTTGCTTCACTTAGTTAACCCCTAATAATAGAGGAAAGTCAAGTAAAAGTAATTAACTCAAGTCACAAGTCCTAGTCTTACCCTAGGGAAGTCTAGCTTTAGTGCACTCTAAGTCAATTAGCAATCCTCAATTCTTAATCAACAATTGACATCCATTATTCAAGTGTCTCCAATGACTCAACCACTAGGCCAAGTGAGGGAATGCTACTCCATATCTAAAGTTGGCATTTTCTCAAACACTTGGAGAGCAAGAATGAAAGACATAGTAAAATTGAGAAGAGATTTAGAATCAAAGCAATTCAACACAAGAGATTAACAACAATTAACAATGAACAACAATGGAAAATGAGATCTTTAATGAATCAATAGAATTCAAAACAACAAAGTTAAACCTAAGATCTACAAGAATTGAACAATTACAAACACTAATTGAGATTAGAGATAAGGATCTACAACATAAACAAAGTAAATTGAGAGTGGCAATAGATCTCACCAAGGAATGGTTGAGAATTGAGAAAATGAAGATGAATCCTAGAGAGAAGTTGGAGTTTCTCTCTCTACAAATGTAACTAACTAAAACTATCTATCTAATGATCTAGAATTAGTCTATGGATGAATGTGTGTCAATCCCCTTCAATCCTTGGCTCTTATATGCATTTTGGCGCCAAGATTGGTTGCTGAAACCTTCCCAAAATCGCCAGGCACGTGCTGCAATAAAAGAATCACGTGCGGACTACGACGCGTGCGTGCACGGTACGCGTGCGCGTCCCTGGCTAATTCTGCGATGTGCGCGCGAGCGCCTTGTGCGCGTACGCGTGCTTGGCCGAGATCAATTCTTTGACTTTTTATGCTTCTCTCCACTTGCATGCTTCCTTCCTTGCTTTCTTTGATCCATGCCTAGCCTATTTCAATCCTGGAACTACTAGCGAACATATCAAGGCATCTTATGGAATCAAAGAGAAACTAGAATTCATCAAAATAAGGCTTAAAAAGCATGTTTTTACACTTAAGCACAAATAAGGGAGAGATACCAAAACCATGCTAATTCCTAGGCTAAATGTGACAAAAGGTTATCAAAATATTCTAAATTCAATACAAGACAAACCCTCAAATTGGGGTTTGTCAAGTACTCCCAAAGAATGAAAGAAAACTCACTCACAACTCACTCATCTGCGTCGTTTCTCTCAAGTCTCACTTTCTCCATGTCCTGCCGCAGTCGCCGTTCCCCGTCGAGCTGCCGTTGTTCGCCTGCGTCTGCTACCTCTGCTCTGATTTACGCAATTGTCTTTGTAAATTTTACCTATGTTTCCTGACGTGGCAGAAATTGGTCGATTAAGAATTTATAGAGAAAATAGCGTTGCAAGTACAGTTCTCAACCGACTAAATTCGCTTATCAATTTAGAAGGGGTTGTCATAAAATTTAGAAATAAAATACCGGGAGTATGAATCCCAGGTCGTCTCCCAACGAGTTGCAGAAAGAGTGCTACTTTATTAATCAGAGGTTTCCCAAGAAATTTTTGAGTTTGAGAAACAGAGAAATAAATGATTGAGAATTTATATAATTCGAATAAAAGCCTTGACCGAAAGAAGATTAAATAGAAGTTCTATCCCTGTTAAACTTTCCCAAGTGTGATAATAAAAAGGTTGTTATCCTACTTAGTTATCCTTCATATGACAAGGGAAAGTCAAGTAACTCTCAAACTAATCTTATCGCTTACGTCCTAATCCTTTCCTAAGAAAGGGTTAGAGTCGAAGACAGGAGAATTAGTCAACAACTTTCAATTAATATTAACACTTGAGTATTCCAATTCAAGGTTTTCCTTTTAATCAACTCCCAATCAAGTTAGGAAACTACTCCATTATCATGAATATAACTTTCACAGAATTAAGAGAGGAATAAAAGAAAGACATGATAATTAATAACTAAAAATCAATTAAAAGTAAAAATGGTTCTTTGCATTAATAAATCCCAAAATTATGAACATACTTATCTAAACAGAGTCAATGGGCAATAAAAGAATAAAGGAATAGAGAGACAAACTAGAATGAGGAAGCTCCAACGGAGGTAATGAATCTTCTCAATATCCCAAGCAAAGCACTAAAACTCTAAAACTATGAATGTAAAGAAAACCTAGAGGAAGGAGTAGAATTCTCTCTAGATTCCAAACTAAACTAAAACTATGCAGAATGAGAATGCGTCTTGAGTCTCTGCTTTTCCCACGCTCTAGTATGTGTTTCTAGACCGAAAAATGGGTCTAAAACTGGCCCGAAATCGCCCCCAGCGATTTTCTGCAACTATTGTACGTCGCGTCAGTCACGCGTGCGCGTCGTTTGGCAATTTTTCTTGTCACGCGTACGCGTCGCTCGTCCTGTGCGCTAATCACGCGCACGCGTCAAGTGTGCGTGCGCGTCGCTATGGAGTGCTCTAAATCACGCGCACGCGTAGGCCATGTGTGCGCGTCACGTCTCGCTGGTCAGCTTCATTGTTTCTTTGTGTTCCTTCCATTTTTGCAAGCTTCCTTTTCGTTCTCCAAGCCATTCTTGCCCTATAAGGCCTGCAACACTGAACACACAGATCACGGCATCGAATGATATAGAGAGGGATTATAATCTAACAATTTAAGGGCTTAGGAAACAAGTTTTCAATCATAATATTATATCAGAAAGGTAAATGTATAACATGCTAATTACATGGATGAATGTGAAAAGAATCTGATAAAAACCACTCAATTGAGCACAAGATAAACCGTAAAATAGCGGTTTATCATTGCCCTCTGCTTTGTATTTCTTCACATCTCCACTATCTGCAACTCCATTGTGCTCTCATCGTTCACGAGTTCGACTACTTCTCCTTCAGTCATATCTCTGCTCTGGTTTGCAACGTCCTAAAATCCATGACTATTTGTCGCCGCCATTTCGTGCTACTGCTGTACCCTTACCACCGCTGCCTGCTACACCCCTGTCTTCGATCTCCTATTGATGGGACTTTGCCATTTTTTTCTTCTTCCTCTATTTTTTGTATGTCTTTTGTCCTTTTTTTGAGCCTTTGTTTCTTGATTTAGTTTTTTTTTGCTTTTTAAATTTTATTGTTTCTAATTTTAGTAATTAATTATTTTGATTAGAGTTAATTTGATTATTTGATATTATTCAATGTTAAATTAAAGATTTAATATTATAAATTTAAAATTTTTAATTTTGTGTGTTCTATATTATATTTGTATAAGAATAATTATAGAAGATTTAAATGTGTATTTTAAAGTATTTATTATAATATATACTATTATTTTAATTTATTATATATTTTAAAATTGATATTATTAATTTTAAAATGTTAGAATTGAATATATATATTATATATAAACTCTATAACCGCGAGTTTACGAGTTAACTCGTGACTCGCTCAAACTCGCAAGATTGACAACCTTGCTAGTTATCACCCTCGGGCGTCATTCATTGACTACCAGCGGCGTCCATCCCCTTCTCACTCGCCGTCATCGTCTTGTGCTGCCTGGTGTCCTCAGCTACACTAAAAATTTCTCTCGTTCTTTGTGGTTACTGGTTCAACGCACTCGCCGCTTCGTTCGTTGCCACCGGGAAAGCTCGTCGGTTTCTAGCTTCTCTGTTCTAGCCGGTTCCCTGCTTCTCCAATCTCTCTGGTATTCCTCGCCTCTGTTCGTGTTCCTAGTTCTAGTTTCCACAACCTTGGTTCAAAATTTTGGCAGCCCATCTATATTTTCCGGGTCCGGGTTGGTAAGCGGGGCAAGCATACCACACTTGAACTAACTACTCGCTATCCACTCTCCAGCGGGACATAGAGCGTATATCCTAGTTCGTTCTAGAAGCATCTTTAATATCAGATAAAACCCAACCAACCTCCCTCTCTCCTAATCGGCTTAGGGTTTTTATCTTTTCATTCACTGCCTTCCCTCTCTCTCTAGTCGCTCACTCTTCTTCCACGAAGGTAATTGTAAATTGGATAATGATAATGATAATAATAACAACCTCATCAATTGTCTTATCAAATCTGTTTTGTTGTGCAGTGCTTAAGTTTTGGTCAATGGCGACAGCTCAGCTAACAGCATGCTCAATTTCCTCGAGGAATGTGTCGTCGTTCGAAGGGCTTCGACCTTCGGCGGTTCAGTTCTCCTCCGTCGTCAGAATTGGAACCATCACTCAAAGGTCCTTCCGGGGTTTGGTTGTCAAAGCCGCCACTGTTGTTGCTCCAAAGGTTCCTTTTTTACTTCGATGTTTTTTTTAATAATTATTATTAGGATAGAGAAATTTGTTGTAATTCGGTTAAAAGAATACTGTAATTGTGCAATAGTTTTTTTTATTAGTCTGTATGTTGCGAATATTGAAGAAGGTTGATATTGTCATTAGCATTCTAGAATATTAGAAGCTAGAATAAAAAACTTAAGTTTTTTAGGGTTTAACTTGGTATATGCAGTGCGAGCACAATTTATTTGCTTAAATTATGTAAGATGGTACAAAACTGTTGAAGAATGCAAACAGTCCTCAATCAAAACAGCTTCAGGGACCATTATCTTTTAATTTTAGGTATTCTGGTAAATTTCATGATTATCGGATAACTGTTGATATGTAAGCCTGGAGATTTTTGTTACGAAATTTTGGAGTACTCAATTTATGTGTTTTGTAAACCATTCTTGTATTGTCTCTGAGTGAGTGTTTCTCTTGCAGTACACTGCTATTAGGCCTCTCGGTGACAGAGTACTGGTTAAAATTAAGGAAGCAGAAGAGAAGACCGACGGAGGAATTCTACTTCCTTCAACTGCTCAAACAAAACCACAGGGTGGTGAGGTTGTTGCTGTTGGAGAGGAGAAATCAGCTGGGAAGAGCAAAATAGAAACTAGTGTTCAGGTATTGCTGATTTCTTGGAATCAATATAGTTTTAGTTATCTATGTTTAGCCTTTTTTCCCCTTTTTCAAGGGAACGTGATATTCTTGTCAATTTTAACTTGTTTGATGCTTCTCTTTGTATAGATTGGTGCGCAAGTTGTGTATTCGAAATATGCTGGTACTGAGGTGGAGTTCAATGGTGCAAAGCATCTTATACTGAAGGACGATGACATTGTTGGTATCCTCGAGACCGATGAGATCAAGGATCTTAAACCGATGAATGATAGAGTCTTAATACAGGTTTGATCCTATCTTCGTTAGAGAGCAGGATTTATTTTGTAATTTCTGCAATTCTGAAGGTTTATACTTTGGATTGACATTTATTATTCTGAAGTGTAGCATTGTAAGATAATATGGTCTCTGCTTTTAGACACGCATGTGATAGTTATAACAATATCTTTAAACATATCTATTAATTCAATTTTAACTGCAGGTTGCACAAGCAGAGGACAAAACTGCAGGTGGTTTGTTACTTACCGAAGCAACCAAGGAGAAACCTTCTATCGGAACGGTAAGTTTCTTTTGAATACTCTCTTCTTTGTAAAGATAATATACTTTACCCAACAACTCTTATGAAGAAGATTGCTTTGAGGCCTGTTTGGTACCTGAAAATGAGTATACTATAATTTATTAAGAAAATCTTGAATATAGATGACACTATTAAAAACAAAAAGCAAACATTTTTTTTTCATTGGCCCCTAATTTAGTGTGGACTCTGGTAAACAATCCTTTTGACTGAACAAAATCTGTTGTGATGTGTTGAATGCTGTTAGGTAATTGCGGTCGGCCCAGGGCCTCTTGATGAGGAAGGTAACAGAAAACCATTGTCTGTTAATCCTGGGAACACAGTCTTGTACTCCAAATATGCTGGGAACGACTTCAAGGGAAAAGATGGTTCTGACTACATTGCATTGAGGGTCTCAGATATCATGGCTGTCCTTTCCTAGTAACAAATTGTTTGTGTTTTGTAACTTAAAAATTTTGTGTTCTCGAGGAAAATGGATTATTTTTTATCTGCGATGACAATTGAAACATAGCTCATTGCAATTATCTTAGAAAATCTACAAACTTCTGGTGATGTCAATTGTTTTCAGTTGTCCGTAATTCCCACCTCTCCTCAAATGTTCCAAAAGCATGCAGGGAATCTTTTAGGGCATTTTAAAACCATTGATCATAGAGAACAGTATAATTCCTAGATTCGAGAAATTACAAGGTGTTCATTTAATTTCTGGGCTGAATTTTTTTCTCCATCGACGTTATGCACATTCTAGGGTCATCATGCACTATGCTAATTTAATGGTTTAATTTGAATTACACCAATTTCAACATTCATTATGGCAATATATTTTCTTTTCCCTCTACCTCCACCTTCCCCTCCTCTTCTGTGCTCCCGTTTGGATCCAATACCGCACCTTACTACTATGGTGATCCACTGTCCATCGTCGGCAAAGTGATTTTCAATCTTAACCCTGCATGATGATGGCTGTCATCGTTGCAGCTGGCCACTTCTTCGGCCTCTATTTCCAGGTCTAACTTGACAAGAGGATAAAACAACTATTGTTTTTGGACAAGGCTTCAAGTACCTGTCACCGCGTAATCAGAACCACTAATGTGGTACTTATTAGGAAATAATAGTTACAAATACAAAGTCACTGTAAATTGAGCATCATCTTCATCAATGAGCATATTACCATAGTTATTAGAATTGAACTCGTCACACTATTGGGTCATTAAATTACTAATGGGTCACAAGTTGAATTGGTTGCTCAGTTGCACTAGATATAATTAAATAATTATATAAAATCTAATTTTACTTTTCATGTTCATAATAAATGTTAAGTTTTTAGTTCCGATTTTTGATAAGTTGGATGACAACTACTTCAATACGTGGAGACATCAGGTTTCGCTCACAATTCAGAGTAGCCTAGAAGATCATCTATATCAATATAAAATCCTACAACAATATGGAAAAGATGTTGCCAAGAAGACCAAAACAGAAACTGAAGCTTTCAAATAATGGAGACTTGATAATCTCATCCTATCAACTTGGCTTCTTGCCTAAGTCTGACTACGTTCAAGAACAAGATTATTCGTTGTCAGCAATTTCATGAAATTCGGAACACAATCAACGATTATTTCTCTGAGCCCTCTGTCATAAGAATTCAAAGTTTGAAGGCTCAATTAACATCTATAGAAAAACTGGTACAATTCCTTATTATTTTCTCTAAGATTCAATATTTGGTGGATTCTTTACATGCTATTGGATACCAACATCAACAAGATGATCACATTTCTGCAATTCTTGATGGACTGCAGAGTACACTGTCTTCATCACTTCTGTAATGTCATGTTTGGGATCTTATAAAGTTTCAGAAGTTGAATCTTTTCTCAAAACCTGATGACATGCTCAATAGGTACAAGAAACCTCAAGGTGGCATTCCAATATAAAACCTTGCTCAACTTAATACACCTTACAATTTTGAATTTGATCAACGAGCTCTTTCTCGACGAAGTATATGTGGAAGATTTGGATGTGGAGGACGTTTCACCAATCGAGGTAATATGCCTTGGTGACAACTCTGTGGTCGTCAAGATCATGTTGTTCAGACATTATGTCACATATTTGATTCCAATTTCCAAGCATATGGAAATAGTTCTCAGTCACAACAATATGTGTTTTCCTACTCCAACACTCAGCCACCACCACCACCTTCTCAATTTCATCAGCCACGTGCTTATTTCGCAAATCCACAGAATTATCAAGAATATGTGTGGTACCTAGATTCTGGTGTTAATCACCATGTTACACCAGATTCACTCAATTTGCTGACTTCGACTCCGTCAATCCATGAATTTGATCAATTGTTTGTAGGTAATGGCCAAGGTACGAGAATTCTTACTCAAGGCTCTTCAATTTTTTGTAATAAAAGCAGTAAAATCAATTTTCTGCTTACTAAACTTCTTCAAGTTCCTCAGATTACTCAAAACTTGCTAAGTGCATCTCAATTTCCTTTAGATAATCATATCTATTTTGAGTTTTGGCCTTATGATTGTATTATGCATGATCAGGATTATTGAAAAGTTATTCTCCAAGGCAAAACTAATAATGGAATCTACTCTTTTCATAATTCGTTTGTACCTGCCTCTGATGAATCTTTAGTGAACAATTCTTGTAATAAGTCTGTTTCTTGTAACCAAAGTAATTCAGATTTGTCTACTAAAACAGCTTTTGTAGCACAAAACAATAAAGATGTAACAATTGAACCTTGACATAAATGTTTAGGTCACAGTTCAATGCAAATTATTTTCTCTATTTTGAAAAAATGTGGTGTTTCCGTTAATCTCTTTTGGCTACTGCTGCTCTACCAATGACTTTCTGGGAACATTCATTTACTTCTGCTGTATATATCATAAATAGATTGCCTAGTTCTGATTTAAATAACAAATCACAATTTGACATGCTCTTTGGAAAGATACCAGACAATAAGTATTTGAGGATTTTGGGTGTGCTTGTTTTCATTATCTTCGAACATATAACAAAGTTAAATTTGCTTTTAAATAAGAAAAGTGTGTGTTTCTTGGCTATGATAACAGTTATAAAGGTTACAAATATACGACAAAGAGAGTAAGATTCATTATTCAAGACGTGAGTTTTGATGAAACCGATTTTCCATACAACTCCTTATTTGGCACTAAGCAGTCTTCTTTGACTAACAATGTATCAGACCTTTACTTTTAGAACTCCATCAACCACCTTAGAAAACTACTATACAAACTATAACACCTCCTAGAGTCCTAGTGCTGCCACTATCACAAAATTGACATCTCTACCCCAACCAACTATATGCCTTGATACTCAAGTAACTAATGCTGTTCCTACACACAGTTTTGTATCACACAAAAACCCTATACCAACATCTAGCCTTGAGATATGTTTACCTTTTGATTTGTCTATCAGTTCTATTCCTCCTGCCACAATCAACACTCAGAGTATGTCGACTAGATCTAAAACCAAAAATACAAATCCTCAAGATCTTGTTTATCCACTCAAGAACCTTATGATTTGGTTCAAAATCTTTCAAACAATGTGAAACAAGCTCTTCAATGCCCTCAAGGAAAAGAGCTATGGATTCTGAAATTTCAGCTCTAACAAGATGTAAGACATGGGATTTGGTAGAATCACCAACAAATAAGACTGATATAGACTCAAAGTGGGTCTTTACTATTAAAAGAGAGCATTTTGGCAACATTACAATATATAAAGGTAGGCTTGTTACCAAAGGCTTTCTACATATTGAAGGTATAGACTATAGTCAAATTTATAGTCCTATTGTAAGGCCTACTACTATTAGGATTGTTCTTACTATTGCCTTGTCTCTTGATTGGACTTTAAGGCAATTTGACTTTGATAATGCCTTTTTAAATGACAATTTAGAAGAAGTTTATATGACTCCACCAGCTGGCTATCAATTTGACAATGGGTCTCAGGTTTGCAAACTAAAAAAGGTAATCTATGGATTGAAACAAGCTCCAAGAGTTTAGTTTGATATATTGATTGCAACTCTTTTAAATTTTGGCTTCACTCGCACCAAATCTAACATTTTTTAATTATTAAACATACTAATAGCTCTACTGCTGTTCTCTTAACTTATGTAGATGACATTGTAGTCACTAGCAGTGACAATGATGAAATTGACAATCTTATATCTAATCTTAAAATCTTTCCCTTGAAAATTCTTGGTAAACTCAGTTACTTTCTTGGTCTAGAATTCTCTTATTTGGCAGATGGATCAATTTTAGTTTCTCAATAAAAAAATGCCAAAGAATTATTGAGAAAGGCAAAAATGGAACTGCAAATCCAATGCCTACTCTTAAGGTCTCAGGCTCTCAGCTTTAAAATTAACATCTAATGGTGCTGAGCATTTTGAGAATCCCAAACAGTATAGAGAAATTGTAGGAGCTCTTAATATCTAACTATCTTAAGACCTGATCTTGCTAGTTTGGTTAACAGGGTCTCTTAATTCATGCATTCTCCCACCATTGAACATTAGAAGGTTGTAAAACGCATGCTTCGATATGTTACAGATACAGTTACAACAGGCATTCAATTTAAAAACCGATCTCAGGCTTTTTGCTTGTACAGATTCTGATTAGGTAGTGAATTTAGAAGACAGAAAATCCATCACTGGCTACTGTGTTTACCTAGGGAGTAATCTTGTGTCTTAGAAGAACATAAAACAAGCAAAGATCAGTAGGAGTAACATTGAAGCAAAGTATAGAAGCATGGTTGCAACACAATCTGAAGTAATATCACTACAACAGCTTCTCAAGGAACTTCATGTCAAACAACCAATTGCTCTTACTATCTATTGTGATAATTAGAGTGCATGTTTATTGGTAGCTAATACAGTTCTTCACACAAGGTGTAAACATATGGAGGTTGATCTTCATTGCTTTCAGAGATTAGTTAACCAGAAGGAGCTCTATGTCATCAGCACTCCATCCATAGATTAAATTGGAGATATCTTTATCATACCTCTATCAGCACCTCTCTTCCAAAAAGTTTAAAGACAAACTTAGAATGGTTTCTCAACCCAGAGCTAAGTTTGAGGGGGCTATGAGTGAGTATAGTATTTATGTTAGTTAGATATCAGTTAGTGCTAACAACTGATTTCTGTTATCCGTCCTTGACAGTTGTAGTTTTTATATTGTGCTTAAGCTTTGCGTGTATGCCTTGAATATGCAAATGGCTATATCAGTGTATTGGTAACACAATGAGAATTATCAGGATCAAAGTCTAGTTGCTTTTCTTGTAGCTCAAGTTTCGTCCATTCCTTCTTTTTATGATTCTTTTTCTTCTCTGCTAATGCACGGACTTGTTCATCTCATGCTTCTAATTCTCGATCATAGCTCAACTGCTATCAAAATAAATAATAAAATAGCATAGTTTAATTAGGTTTTACTGGATTTGATCAAGTTGACTCATGCGATTTTTACCGATTTTTATCGATCTTTACCGAATTTGACCAAGTTTGACCAGATTACACTACAAGAAAAACGCTAAATACTGTCGAATTTAGCAGTGAATGTTAGTGGCGGGTTTACTGGCAGATTTGGTAATAAATTCGTCAGTAAAAAAGTTACCGTTAGATTCGATATTTCGACAGTAAATTCGCTGATAATAATTGGAGGAAAAAAAATTGGCGTGATCATTACCGTTAGATTTACTAACAGATAAATTCGTTGGTAACCCTAATTAGTGCAACGCTGCGTTTTGGTCATTCGCAAAGTGTTACCGAAAAATTTATTCGCCAATAATCTTGCCCTAAATTCGAATCATGAACCATCCCCTTCAAAATTTAAAAAGAAAAAAATCCCAGGCCTAGTTCAGCAACCCACCCACCCCCAGCACTTAGGGCTGCACACGGATCGGATCGGATCGGATATGGCCTAAAATTCTATCCGATCCGCACTGCATTCATCGGATCGGATCGGATACGATATCCGCAATTTTTTAGGTCGGATCCGATCCGATCCGATCCGCATAATTGCGGATCGGATCGGATCGGATATCGGGTATATCCGCATAATTAAAAAATTTATTTTAAGATTTTGTTTGGCCTTTTTACAAAGAAATATCCAGAAAATTTATTTTTTATCTGTTTAAGCCTATTTACTTCTAGAATATTATCAATAATAGTTCTTTTGAATAACAAAAACAAAATAATAACACAAGATTTAAGTTTAATTATTCTAAGTTGAAGTACAACATAAAAAATTAAAAACAAAATATCATAAAATTCATAAAATAACATACTAAAATTCATATCACATTAGGGTTTACTATCTTAAGCTATGCTATTTATATGTGATGTGCGGATATGCGGATTTGCGGATCGGATCCGCGGATATCACTGCCAAATCCGCAATCCGATCCGACCATAGTGCGGATCGGATCCAATCCGATCCGATGACTCTGCGGATCGGATAATATCCGCAAAATTCGGATCGGATGCGGATAATTACCGCGGATATGCGGATATTATCCGATCCATGTGCAGCCCTACCAGCACTCTCACTTTCACTCCCACACAGAAAGGCGACTAAATTTTCATAGTGGTCCCCCAGATTCCGTTCGTGCACCAATTTAGTCCCTAAAATTTCAATTGACTATTCTGGTCCTCGAAATTGTGCTCCGGAATACATACTGACCCTTCACGCCAATTTCGGCGTGAGTCAGCAACTAGCTTGCTGGCACAGCCACTGCCACATAGGATCAACAAAAAGGCTAGAAGACGTGGATAGTATTTTGTAATTCCCCAATTTAGGGTTTATAAAAGGGGCAAGAACTAAATTAGGGAATTACAAAACACTATCCACATCATCTAGCCGTTTTGTTGATCTAGGTGGCAGTGGCTGTGCAACATCAGCAAGTTGGTTGCCGACTCATGCTGGAATTGGCGTGAAGGCCAGTATGTAGCCTAGAGCGCAACCTTGAAGACCAAAATAGGGCAATTGGAATCTAAGCGCACGAGGCGAATCTGGAGGCCACTATGGGATTTATTCCACAAAGGCACAATGCCACCCCATCTCTCCCAGTTTTCTCACCTCGGTTTACTGCATCGTGTGCTCGTAAATTGCGTCTCCTTCGGATCTACCGCATCGTGAGTATGCTCTCGCCGGATCCACTGCATGCTCGCGTCTTGTTGTCTCTCCTCCACTCGTCGCCCCTCTCGTGCTTGTCGCTAGCGGTCTTGCTCCCTCTGCCTCGTGTTTTGATCTTCTCATTCGCCATCACTGCACCTAACGCCTGGTGTTCTCCATTGCTTGTGTCTTTCCTCTCTTCCTACCGCTGTGCCTCCTGGTGAGTGCTCGTGTCTCGCAGCGCTGCCCCTCTAGTGACGGATCCAAAAAATTTTGTTAGTGGGGCAAATCATACATAATAAGACAATACTTTTTAAGATAAAGTGTATTTTTTATTTTTAATATTTGTAATTTTTTTTAAAAATACACCTAATGTTTAGTTACATTTAATTTTATCCCTAATGTTTTCGATTCGTGTCAAAATTATCCCTAGACGTCAACTTACATAAAATGCTAGGAATAAATTGAAAATTTTAGGGATAGTTTTGACACAAATCGAAAACGTTAAGGACAAAATTGATTGAATAAAAAATGTCAGGGAGAAAATTGAATAAAATTAAATGTTGAAAATATTTTGAAAAAAAATCTCAAACATTAAGACAAAAAATATATTTTACCCTAATTTTTATAATTATATTTTATTATTATAAAATATAATTTAAAATTTTTAGTCATTGTCCAGGATATGCTATTAGACTTTTTACTTTGAATTTTTAAAAACGTCTTTTTACTAGAAGAGGTTGATAAATTATTTTGAGATCCAAACTCTAATGAAAATATTTTTTTGAAATATTTTTTTATTACTAAAGAATAAATTTATAAACTTAAATTAATTTTTTAATAAATATAAATATTATAAAAATATAATTTATAATTTCACAAAAAAAATTAAAAGTATAATATGAATATAAAATACTCAGCAAACCAATCATAGAAAAAAATACTAATAAAATTTTATTATACAATAACCATTAATAAAAAAATAAAAATATTATACAATAGTATAATTACAAAACAAATGCAGTATAATTTAATAAAATAAAAATTACAAAAAATAAAAATAAACATTTAATTAAATCAAAAGAAATTAAACAATAGAATAGAGAAAATAGAAAAATAGGAAACTAGAAAAAAAAAAGTAAAGAAAGATAGCAGTAAGAAAGTTGGTTTTGGGAATAATTAGAATTAGGATTGCTTATTTTGACTTTTCATTCTTTTATTATTATTTATTTAATAACCTTTTTATTAAATAGTTAAAATGAAATTTATATATTTATAAAATTAAATTTAATTAAATATCTTTCAATAATATTGTAATTGTGAAGAGTAGGGTCAAAATTATTTATATAGTGGGAGCAACTAAAATTTAATATTATATACTATTTGTGAATTTTATAAAACTCAATGAGACACTTGCCCTCACATATCACCAAGTAGATCCGTTCCTGCGCACCTCCGTTCCTTCCTCGCCTCTCTTCTGCGCTACTGGATTCTGTAGCTACAACAACAGTCAAGATGTAAAACTTTTTTTAGTTATTTTAATATTCTATATTAATTTTTAATAGTTGATTTATTGATGTTATTTATATTAATTTTATTTGTTATTTGTTTTATGAATGTGATTAGAATATGACAAAGGTTGAACTTGAAATGTTGAAATGGTTGAAATGTTATTGTTGTTAATTTTATTATTGAATTGGTTTATGGATTAGATTTGCTGGCTATGAATATATTGATTTTGTTGATTGTTGAATTGGTTTATGAATTGATTTTACTGAATTATGAATACGGAAGTGATTTTGTTGATTGTTATTGTTGTTGCTATAATGCTGTTGAAACCTAAGGCCGAGTCAGGTAGTTTAAACATAATTGATGCTGGCTGGAAGGGCACACATTGCAGTAGAAATTTAGATTTCATAGGCTTCACATTTGGGAAGGAAAGAAGCAATGTTTTTAATAAAAAAAGGCTATGGATTCTTTCTTCATATGAATGTCATTTTGTGTATCTGCAGTTGCTTACTCGTGATGAGAAATTTAATAATATCTATGACATAGTTTTTTACTAAAATCTTTGTTCAATTGAATGTATTTAAGCTTACTGTAAAGATGAGATCTCATTGTCTCTTATGTCCTTTTTGTCTTTGCACTAAGTTTGATCAATAGAATGAGAAAAAGAAAAAACTCATCTTTTTAATTTGTGTAACATGATCCTGGACTCCTTGTATTCAGTTGATGTTTCTTTGCTGCTTGCACATATTATAATGTAATGTTTGCCAGATTCTCCAAAAATCAGTGTATGTTGCATTGTTGCAATATGAGTATCATTGAATTTCATATGGTGTGACATCAAATGTATACAGTAGTATAATATTGGTTTAGTTAGTTATTTGGTTAGTTTTTACTGTTTTATTAAATTTTTAATTAAATTATTTCTTTATTGAATTTGCAGATTATTAGCAAGGAAGGTGGACTGCTTTTAAAAGACAACTTCGAGGGAGGTGCTATTATAGTTGAAGATATAATTATCTAAACCATCCTCATCAGATGCTAGTGGAGGTAGTTTGTAATGCTTTACTAGGTTCTTTTGCATATTCCTTTACTCACATTTTTATTGGATTTTGTTCAATTGCTCGATGGAGTGGTCGACCGGATGGATGACGGATCGTAAGCAACAGGTTGAGGAAAAGGGGATCTGGACCTAGATGCGAGCTCCACGAGAGGAGGTATTGTTCCTATAGTCGATAGGTCGGCAGGTGGGACCACTTGCAAGGACATTTCGATACTAAAGTAAGCGTCCGTATAAGAAGACGGTTAATTAGGGTAAGAGTGACATCTTTGGGGAGGGGTAAGTCCCTTCCCATTTATACCTTATACTTTGGATGGGCCCTTTGTCTTGGGTTCGTCTGTCTAAAAGCTTCTACCAGCTATCCAAGTCTCCATTAAGGTGTGAGGTGATACACGGGTTACCTTTGTATGCGGGTCAACGACCCGTCGGGTTAGCAGTCCGCATAATACCCAGGTTCTTACTCTATTTGCCTTGTGGAAGATTCTTCGTAGGCTTAGTGTTGGGGTTTTGGAGGACAGCTGTAATAAACAGAAAAGAGTTCAATAATGAACCGAAATTACTTTATATTTTAACTAACAGTAATAAAAGCTCAATCATCAAGAAGAACACATCGAACTCATTTTCTGGACTCAAATAAACCTTAAATAAACTAATGAATAAACCGAAATTACTATTATATACCATCAAAACTAATAAAAGAGATTTTTAGTAAAACTTATTACACATTAAGAGGTGCTTCTTATTCCAATTGCCTTGCCGGAGCTTTTCGCATGCTTGCTATTGTGGTTCTGGAGGGCAGCTAAATTAAACAGAAAAGATTTCACTATTGAACCGAAATTATTATCATATACCATCAAAACTAATAAAATAAAATTTTAGGCACAACTTCCTCATTAATAGAAGTATCTTCTATTTAACTTTTTGAAGGGACATAGGTAAAGGTCTGTTGATGTTTTATTATCTCTTCCACAAGAGAATTTGGAAGAGACAATGCAATAGAAATTCTAAGGAAGGTAAACAAGAAAGAAGTTATTGTTAAATGATTAGAATAGTAACTGAGAAATTGAAAGATGAACATTGAAAAACTCACATATCCAGAGGTTGAGAATGAATTTCTTCTCGAATCGCAATGATTTATTGTTGAGGATCAGGTGTTGTGCTACTGATAATTAAACGAAAATTCTGTGTGATTAATTAAATAAAAATTATTACTTAAATTTAAAAGACCAACATAAATATTTCAACTTACATAGTTGGAGGTTGTAAAATCTATTTTTCCTTTTTTTATGCTATTTCTTTCTTCTAAAAAATGTCACCGGGGTTTCAGGGGTATTTTTCCTAATAAAAAAGATACCAAATTAAAATCATCAACCAAGATTAAAAACAGAGAATTAAAAACACATCAAATTCATTTTTAGATTCAAATGTACCTCAATTAAACCTAGAAATGAACCTTACTTCAATTTTTAACATCAAGTAAACTCTGTTTTTATGCCATTTTTTGTTCTAAAAATTGTAATCGAGAATTCAGGGGTATTTTTTCTAATAAAAAAGATAGATACTAAATTATCAACCAAGATATTCTAATTAAAAGCAGAAGAAGTAAATAAAAGTTAAGAGGAATTACTCGGCATTTCTTGGTGCATTTACAAACTGTGCCAAACTCGTTTGTATTTGTAACACAGGTTCGGTTTCACTACTCAAATTCACAGTTGGCAGTCTAAGAAAAAAATCAATATTATTTATCAAATCCAAGGAAATTACATGAGGTTTTACATAGGAAAATTTAGTAGGGAAAGAAAAAGTTAGCAATCTTACGTTTGCGATAGATTATATTGTGCGTCCATCGAGTGACGATCATCCGGAGTGACATTTGTTTTTTCAGCTCCATTTTTTCTCTTCATTCTTTTTTCTTTTTGTTTTCTTTTTTCACTTCTAAAAAAAATAAGTTTTGATTTAAAACTAGGATGAACCTTAATTAAAAATAAATGAACCGAAATTATTTCAGATTTAAACAAGCAGTCAAATAGAGTCAATCATCAACAAAAACACATTGAATATATACCTGGTGAGAAATATCAGAGCTGTAACTAACTTAACTAGCACACATGAATAATTTTCAGCAAATCTAAGTGAAACTAAACCAAATGAATATCAAATAAACGTAGAAATGAACCGAAAATAATCTTTTCCAAATCTTACTCGTCGGATTCAGTTTTGCTTTCCGAATCCGTCAGAACAATCTTCCTTATTTTGGTTTATTTTTTCGCCAGCCTTTGTGGTTGTTTTTTTTTTCTTTGGCGGCATTTTCTCGATTTCTTCTTCTTCTCCACAATATATACAAAAAATTTTATTAAAATAACAATATAAAAATTTTAATAAATAGATAGTTGTCGATAAGAGATGGTGAGAAGTATACTAAAAAAAACTATCTTCTTTCGAAGACAAATGCAAGAGGACAATTTTTTTTTCTTTCTTCTCCTTTTTCTTCTTTTCCACTTCTTTTCTATCTCTCCTCCCCTCAATTCTACTCTTTTCACAAGTCCCTAAAACATAAACTTATTTAAATATCACAGTATTTTAGAAACATCTGAACCAAAGTTTTAAGGGAACTTTTTTTATTTAACATTTCATCAGTTGTTTTTGAAGCAATCCAGTAGACGAGCTTCCTCTGTGTCTAGTAGGCCACCCATGGTGGCCCAGGAACGTCATCTGCTTCTGGTTGAGGGAACTTCGTTTCATGGAAATATATTAACATTAAAACAAAGATGTATCCATCAACGAAAAGTTTCTTTCCTTCTTTCTATGTTTGATCCCCTTCCTCAGGAAGCTCAGCACATGAGACGCCCAATTCCATCGTTGGATGGTGTCCACATGAAGGGCAAGCGGCTTATGGATCAGGGAGATTGTGCTTACTGTTGTCGGCAGTAAGAACCATTTCTGGATGAAGACGATAAAAGTCCTCTTGAATTTCAGTCGGTTCTCCTTCCCTTCAACACTTATATCAATGACATTTTTTGTCAAAGATGCCAAAGTAACACCTTTGAAGCTGTCAATTATCTCCTTCTGTTCCTCACTCAGTTTGCTGTACGCAACTTTTTCAAGAAAACGATTCCCTACAATATTTTTATATAAACAAATCAGTCAAAAAGGCTCAGTTTCATTTGCTGTATTCAAATGAACCTAAAATAAAGTAAGGAATGAACTGAAATAACTTAAGGAATAACAAAAATATCAAAAAGAAAAAATACAAATGTAAAAGGTGAAAAGTATAATACCACCAAAATTTATGCTCAGTGCATCTCTTATCTTGGCAGGGGTTATGTATATTTTGCCATAGAGAGTCTCCAAGCATCCATTATAGGCATCAAAGTAACGAATCAATTCCCTCAAGAGCTTGTGAGAGATGTTCAATTCCGGGATATGTGCCAGTGTATCGAATCCCATTTCTTCAATAATAGTTTTCTTTTCTACACTCATTTCTTTAAACACCCTAGCTATTGATTTTGTTTGGCATCTCAGATTGTGAGTTTTGTGCAAGGATTTGAACAGTATGTTACAATATATTTATAATACAAAAATAAAGTTGATTTAATGTGTATATGCTTACATTATAGTACGGCTTATCTTTTTTTGAGACTGTCATCTTTTTCATTGTTGCTGTAAGGACAAAAAAATTTAGTCAATACTTAACAGGTAACCTCACTCAATTCACAAATGAATTGAATTTGATTCAGATTCGTTGAACCTTTAACAGTAGAATCAAGTGGACATAACTCAATTACGAAATAAACCGAATTCAATTCAGATTTGAACAAAAGGTGATAAACATTCAATCAGTAAGAAAAACACATTTTAATTCATTTTTGCATCCAAATGACCTCAATTAAACTAAGGAATAACAGATTTGTTGAACCCTTAATAGTAGAATTAAGTGAACCTAATTCAATTCCGAAATGAACCGAATTCGATTCAAATTTGAACAAAAGGTGAAAACATTTAATCAGTAAGAAAAACACATTTCATTTTATTTCTGCATGCAAATGTACCTAATTAAACTAAGAGATGAACCGAATTATTTATCAGAACCAATAAACTAACAACATAGTTTCAATTGTATACCTAGTTACAGAGAAAAAATGGAATCAGAAAAACTCGATTTACTAAATGAACGAATTCAATCCACTAAACCTGAAATTGAACTAGAAGAAACATGAGATTTGCGAGAAATTAAATGAACATAATAAAAATAGTTTTTCTCAATACCTTGCGAAATCTTTGCTCTTGTTTTGGTGTGTTTTTTGTTTTTCGTATCGAACGTTCTACTCGATTTTTCAATAACAAAGAATACGAACGAGTTTTGAGAAATTTTGAGAGAGATTTAAAATTCTGCAGTAGCAGTTTCGAGACGAAAAAATAAACGTTTTTTTCATATTCAAATGCAAAGTGAATTGGTAACCTTTAGAGAATTCTCGCGTGTGTAATACACGTTTTATTAAGAAGATCGAATTTTTTTGGTATTAGATATGCTTGATTAGATTTGACATGGTAGCGTTAATTTAAAAGGCAGTGCTACTGTGATGAAGTAAAATTTTTTCAGCACCTATTAAAATGAGGTGGAGGTAAGCAATTCTCGACACGTGTTATAGTTATTATTGCAGTAGCAGACATAGACTGAAAGATAGCAGTGGTGACAGAAATTTATATGGGTTGATTACGGTATGAAATCCGTAATATGAAGGCATTAAGGGGTTGTTAATGTGACATATTTTTGTTGGTTTTTGTTGTCATGGCGTGGGCTGTTTGGTTTTTAATGAAGCTAGATTTGGGAAGACAAAATTTGGTTAGAAAACAATTATGGGCCCAATAATATGGCAAGAATAAAAACAGAAATAAATAAACAAAAACTGAAGAATAATTATAATAATAATAAATTGATTAAATTACACAATTAATCTCTATATTTTTACTGAAATTATAAATTAGCCTCTATATTTTATATGCAAAAATTTATTAAAAAAACTAAACAAAAATATATATAATCATTTTCAGTATAAATATTTTATAAAGTTATACTTAAAATTAAAGTTTAATCATTTCTAATATTAAAGATATTAAATTAAAAATAATTAATATTTGTCTTACCTAATTTGAGTTGATTGGGTTTGTTCACTTAAGTGAGTATAGGAATTTAAATCTCGTGTTGTGTATTAATTTTTAGCCTACTGAGATAGAAAATACTATGCAAAAGTGATTTTAAGTGGTGTAATCCAAACAATATTTATTTTACTATAATTCATTTTGATATAAAGATTGTCAAACATAAATCACTCAACACAAACTTACTTTTCATCAAAATTAAGTTTGCAAAATCAATTTTATTCAGACTCCTTGTTTGTAAACTGTAATTCAAACACACACTATGATTTTTTCCTTCTAGTGAACGAGCTTTTGGGATACAGAACCACGTTGGCGTTCAGATAAAAAAATTGCCAAACATCAAAGAACAGCTTTCAAAGCACTAAAACGCACTTTTATCCTCTCTAATGTGTTTCACAAACACACCCTAAATATTCTTTTATGTTAATATACTTCCGGTTTAATTTATCTACAACGGGTGTTTATATTTCAGTATGTATTTTCTACTAGTAACTACAAAAATATGACACATAAAAATAATAAGTTGTTTAAAATTAAATTTTAAAAAATATTTTTTTAATAACATTTTAAGAATATTAACCGACTCTTGAATAATATTGTACAAAAAACTCATTTTACTATATTCACGTCCACATACATATTTTTTGAATTTATTTTTATAAAAAATTAACGATTACTTTTAAATTTTAATAATTTCTTCGTTAGTTTACATCCGTTACATTATTATAATTTAAATAATTTTTATAAGTAAAATTATAATTTTACTTATAATTTTAAAATTACAAGTAAAATTATTTTTAAAATTATAGTTTACACCATTATAATTTTAAAATTATAATGGTGTAACGGATGTAAACTAATGAAGAAATTATTAAAATTTAAAAGTAATCGTTAATTTTTTATAAAAACAAATTCAAAAATATGTATGTGGGCGTGAATATAGTAAAATGAGATTTTTTTTGTACGATATTATTCAAGAGTCGGTTGATATTCTTAAAATGTTATTAAAAAATATTTTTTAAAATTTAATTTTAAACAACTTATTATTTTTATGTGTCATATTTTTGTAGCCACTAATAAAAAATACTTACTGAAATATAAACACACATTGTAGATAAATTAAACCGAAAGTATATTAACATAAAAAAAATATTTAGGGTGTGGTTGTGAAATACGTTGAAGAGGATAAAAATGCGTTTTAGTGCTTTGAACGCTATTCTTTGATGTTTGGCAATTTTTTTTACTCTGAATGCCAATGTGGTTCTGTATCCCAAAAGCTCGTTCACTAGAAGGAAGAAATCATAGTGTGTGTTTGAATTACAGTTTACAAATGGGAGTCTGAATAAAATTGATTTTGCAAACTTAATTTTGATTAAAAGTAAGTTTGTGTTGAGTGATTTATGTTTGACAATTTTTATATCAAAATAGATTATAGTAAAATAAATATTGTTTGGATTACACCACTCAAAATCACTTTTGCATAATATTTTCTATCTCAGTAGGCTAAAAATTAATGCACAACACCAGATTTAAATTCCTATATTCACTTAAGTGAACAAACCCAATCAACTCAAATTAGTTAAGACAAATATTAATTATTTTTAATTTAATATCTTTAATATTAAAAATGATTAAACTTTGATTTTAAATATAACTTTGTAAAATATTTATACTAAAAATGATTATATATATTTTTGTTTTGCTTTTTTAATAAATTTTTGCATATAAAATGTAGAGACTAATTTATAATTTCAGTGAAAGTATAAAGTTCAATTGTGTAATTTAATCAATTTATTATTATTATAATTATTCTTCAGTTTTTGTTTATTTATTTATGTTTTTATTCTTGCTATATTATCATAGCCCATAATTGTTTTCTGACCAAATTTTGTCTCCCCAAATCTAGCTCCATTAAAAACCAAACAGCTCACGCCACGACAACAAAAACCAACAAAAATATGTCATATTAACAACCCCTTAATGCCTTCATATTACGGATTTCATACCGTAATCAACCCATATAAATTTCTGTCACTACTGCTATCTTTCAGTCTATGTCTGCTACTACAACAACAACTATAACACGTGTCGAGAATTGCTTACCTCCACCTCATTTTAGTAGATGTTGAAAAAATTTTACTTCATCACGGTAGCATTGGCCTAATTTAAAATGATTACATATACATGTTAGCATCACCTAAAATGTGTATTTTATTTTTCGAATGAGTTATTAAATTGGTTTACAGATTTAAGGACAATGTTTCTTTAATCAATACATGATTCAATGCATTGCTCAAGAATCTTCAAATTGTTTTGAACAAATGTTTATTCTTTGTATGCTTTTTGTCTCTAAAATTTTTTAAACTTTTTTAAAATTATCTATAATGTTTAATTTGATTTAATATAATATTTTTAAATTTTTTTAAAATTATTTATAATGTTTAATTTAATTTAATTTAATTCTTAATATTTTAAATAAGTTCCAATCATACCTTTATTATTAATTTTTTAAACCGTCACCAACCAGTCAAATTCTATTTTTCCCATTTTTTTTTATAAAAAATCTAATTCTAATTTCTATCTATCTAATTCCTAACCTATTCCAACCCCATTAACCCCACCAAGCCACCAACCTCCACCTCCCTCACCTGTTGCTCTCATCACTATTGCCTTTCCTCCCCCTCTAGCTGCCACTAGTCATTGTCATTTCATCTTACAGTACCTTTGATCCCATAGATCTCATCTTTGTCTCACCTTTACCATCATTCATGGACATCTCCATCAACTACAAACTCAAGAACAAACAACAATAATGGCGGGTTACAATGCAATAGTGGTGTTTTTCAATTATCCCAATGAGGTCCATGGTATCAAAGAAGGAAGACAAAGAGAAGGAAGGAGTGAAGGTTCAGGTCGGGTGGGATTGGAGCTCAGGTGAAGGCTATGAAAAGAAAGAAGACGAAGAGAAGGGTTGAAAGCCGGTGGAATTGGAATGAGTGAGTGAGAGGGTTAATCGCCTACAAAGGAGGCATAACCAGACAAATGGAAACGTTGCATTCCCACGCTCTTGAAATAAAGACCATCTCTTTCTTTATTTTCATTTTAATTGAAATAGAGAGAAAGTGAGAAATAAAATAAAAGCTTGGGAATGAAAAAAAATTTTGGGCTCAATGCAGTGTAAGAAAGAAAAATAATGCATGTGGTGAAGGGGCGACAGGCAATGGATTGTAGTTCGGGGTGGTAGTGATGGTAATGATGGAGAGAAAAAAAAAGATAAAGATAATGAAGATGACAATAATGAGAATTAGGGTTAGAATTGGAAAAAAATCAATTGATTATTGACTGTCGAAAAATTAATGATAGGAGTAAAATTATAACCTTTTGAAAATATTAGGGACAAAATTAAAGCTAATTAAATATTTGGGATTTTTTAAAAATTTTCAAAAGGGAAAGTATGAAGAGCCAATGAAATAGTTATACAATGTGTACAATGGAGGTTTATGGAGTATTAGAGATATAATCATTAGTGTTACATTTTTCCATCAGCTGAAGTTTTTGGGATGAGTGGTATCATGACATGGTATTAAAGCGATAAAAGTATACTTTATCCTTTAATGTAAGTTCGTGCATTAATATTAGCATAAAAAACTATTTCTTAGATTAACATTGTTTTAACTCTCTCTCTCTCATGATATCAGAGCACCCCATGGTTTCCAAAGCAAGTTCACAAGTGATCACACCAATACTCAAATCCAAATACAAATGCAAGAAATTCAAAGCTTTTTGGTATTGGTAGCACTAAAGATAGATGCACTGAATTTTCTACCATGTTACGAGCTCCTAGATCATCTCACAAGCATAGAAACTTTAGAGAAGTTTGGACCAAACTAGATCGAAACTCAGGAACAATAACAATGGAGTACAAGTGGAAGAAACAAGATGCACACATCAAAATTTAGTTGCTAGCGTCAATGTGTAAGATCTTTAACATTCGAATGATTGGTTGTGAATTTACACAAAATCTAATCTAAGTTGAATACACTTTTTTGTCTCCTTCGATCCTATCAGTTTTTTGGGAGAATTAGCATCATAATATGATATCAAAACTTCTACAACCTAAAGGTTGTAGAGTGAACCTTGCTGACAAAAAAAAAAAAAAAAAATCAGCATAAAACATATATAAAAGAGAAAAGTTTATGCACAAAATTACATAAACTCAAAAGAAACTCTCATATGAGAAGGCATATTAGAGAGATATAATCATTCATATATTTCTTTTTATTAGCTTGAATATTTAAAAATAATATCATAACATAAACCAATTTTAAAAAAACATCATCTTATGTGTTTTCAAAAGTGAAATACTTTTTTTACCTACTAAACGAGAAATGAAATACTTTTGCTTTTAAAAAAAATATAACTACCATTTCAAAATTCTTTGCTAAACCAAAGTTACGACTACCATATTGGGCCACTGAATCATGTTTGAAAATTGTCTATAGGGTATGACCAAACAAAAAATGCCTATAGGGAACCACACAAAAAAATTCTATTGTATAGGCATACAAAGATAGAAAGAGACCGAAACAGATATGCAAGTGTTTCCAAAGGCCTCACTTTTTTAAGACAAAAGATAAAGATAAATAACAATAAAAAGATAAAAATGTTTACCGAAAAAAAAAAAAAAGATAAAAATGTTCTCGTCCCTATATTGCGATAGCAAAATATTGTTGTCTTGGCGGTAGATTATTGTCTTCTATGTTTTTATCGACGGTGTTCCAAACAGGGAAACACTACCCTGGTAAAAACTGAGAACTATGGAGCCAGAAAGGACTCTATGCCCAAAATTGCAAAAAGATTTGAAAGCAACAAATGAGCTTTTCATATTTCATTATGGCCTTCTCCATAATTTAGCTGTGTACAGAAAAAGCAGCAGGCAAGAACTGCAATGCATAGTTTTCATGTTTCATCAATTGATCATCTCATTTTCCCACCGACCCTTTTAGCAACCAAAGATTTACAAGAGGTGCAAGCTAAAAATAAATTATAAAAATCTTTATATAAGAAACCGTCACATTATACACCAGCAAACCTATATGCCTGAACCTTTGACAAAAAAAATTAAAATAAAATAAAATACAAATTTGAGACCAGAGGGGGGAAAAGAAAAAGAATTCTAACCAAGCACTATTTCATTAGCACTCACAACAATGGCATATTCAAAGGAAGGATCTCTAACATTAATCTAAGTATCTAAACTTCTATAGTATGCTATCAACAGCATCTTTTAGAAGTGAATTATGTCTCAATCTGTGACCTATGGAAAGCACCAAGAAGAAATTTTAAGGGTTAAGTTAGTCCTCCATCTCTGAAAATATACATGTTGGCTGGTTCAAAAATGTCGATACTTGACATCCTTATCGATTAAATGAGGCGGCAGAGTTATCGTCGTACTGTCCCCTCCATGCATTGCCACCTTCCGTGCCACTACTTGCTTGATTAGGGATTGGAACTTGGCCTAGATCCCCATCCAAACTCATTTGTTGCACCTCGGCGGATGACAATATCTTTATGCTCTGAACACAGCTTACGAATTCTCTGCAAGGAATTATAACTTGAAGGTTAAGAAAAATATTTGATAATGAGTGAGAAAGAAGATGATGACAAATACAATGATTTTACTACTTACTCCCACGGGTCATCACCAACAAGAAGAATGTCATTCTCATGATCCACATATACTAGTTTCCACTCGGTCCTTTGAGGATCTTCTAGCTGCCCTTCAATCCCGAACATTCGAGCCAAATCGTGGCGGAGTTCATCATATCCTTTGTATCGCGTGACGTCGATACATCTTCCAACAGAACCACATTTTTGAACCTGCAAAATATGTATTGAAAGTTCAAAACACATGCAGATAAGGTCAAAGAATTCGAGGTTAGTTTCCGGATGACAAAGACTTCAAGAATATAGTTTTCGGGTCTAAGATTGCATATTCAAGTATGCAATTAAAGTGATGTCAAAAGCATATTCAAATTTATATTTTAGCATAATTTCTTGTACATATGTCTCGATAAGTATTGTAAATTCAAATTATTTATAAATTTGTCAAGGAATACAAACCTTAGTATATGTTCGCATTCTCTGAGTCTGGTTAGCCCATAAGCTATTATTCAAAACCCCAGCATCGTTCATGGGAATATCACTTGAGCAACCAGGCTTGAAAGGCATGTTCGGCACCCCAAATGACTGCGAGCTGATGGCGGCAGTGGACAGCTCTGTTTCGATGTCTCTTGGAGCACCGCCATAGTTAGCCAGCAAGTTTTGAAGATCTTTTTGAGAGTCATAACCTCTTGAGAGCATGGTATCCGCTGCTAGTCCATCAAGATTGGAGGCAAATGGTAGATTTTGTCTAGGATGCGATTGAACATCACCATCCATGCAGAAGTTTGGAAGTTGGAAGTTCTGGTGGATGCTACCCGGATCAATACAGTAAGATGTTCCGGACGAAGAAGCTTCCAGCTGATCACTGATTGTACCTTTATACTTAAGCTGGTCAGGGCCTTTTATGCCGGATAATTCATGTTTTATCGGCATATCAGACTTATTATGAAGCTCTTGCACCAAATTATTAGTCGGCTCAACTACCGAAATCCCCCCGAATGTGGTTGGTGCTTGTTGATTTCTTTTCATGAGATTTGGTGGAGATATCTGGCAGGTATTAGTAGACGGTGAAGTCGAGCATGATGGCACGTCTACATCGGTAAGACTAGAAGGAGCTCTACTAGTTATAACTGATTTCTGTGCATTCAGGGTTGGTTGGTTCACCGAAAGCTGTTGCGATTGCATTAGAGACGAAGAAGAGAAGCTGTTGCTGTTGAGAAGCTTCTCCATTGGGAATGAATTATTTCCGAGCTGTTGAGGTTGATGCTGCGATTGAGGCAGCTGTGGTAGTTGCTGGTTTGCCAGATGAGTATTTTTTTGCTGCAGAACCTGTGACTGCAAAAGTGGACTAGATGTTGAAATAAGTTGCTGTTGCTGCTGCTGCTGCTGCTGCTGCTGCTGTTGCAGTTTCTGCAGCAGCTGTAACTGTAACTGTTGCTCTGAGGGGTTTTGCTGTGACATTTGAGTCCCTTGAAGTTGCTGCAATGCCCTCTGCGACGTGCTTTGTTGCAAGAACTGCAATGGAGATTGTTGCAACTGTGTCGGTTGTTGCTGCTGCCTCTGTAAGAGACTAGTTTGCTGATCTATCGGTTGCTGAAATTGCGAGTCTAATGGCAAGGATGTCATTAGCATTGCATTCTTGTTGGCAGGTTGGATACTTTGTTGTGTCGGCATGCTTCCGGAGACTAACTGCTGTTGCTGAAGCTGAGAATAGGTTACCGGTTGTTGAACTTGAACACACTGATTAGAAGTAACTACCCGATTATTCATAATTGGCTGTTGACATGACTGTTGAGGTTGGTGTTGCTGTGGTGGAGGCGGCTGCTGCTGTGGTTGTTGCAGCTGCTGTGATCTCTGTTGAGGCAGTTGGGGCTGCTGTTGCTGTGACTGCGACAAGTTTTGTGGCTCTGGCAGCTGCTGTTGCCTCTGTTGCTGCTGCTGTTGTGGCTGAAGCTGGTTTACTGGCGATTGCAACAATGACTGCAGCTTCTGCTGCTGCTGCTGCTGCTGCTGCTGTGGCTGCTGCAGCTGTTGGGGCCATGATGTCATAGATTGCTGCAGTTGGTTGACTTGGTTGGGTAGATTAGATTTGTTGAATTGAAGATTTGGTGCAGAGAGGACCGGGGCTTGGAAGTTCAATATCTTGGATTGATCATTACTGTTAAGGTTGCCATGGAGGGTATTGGATGAAAGCATAGATGGCGGGAAAAATCCGGATTGGGCGGCGGCAAACTGATTGTTCTGCTGCTGCATGCTCATCCATTGCACTAAACTCAAACCAGGAAAGATTGAGCTTGAAGCATCCTTCATGCCAAGTTCATCTCCAAGCCAGGGCATAGCTCTCTTAAAAGCATTTTCTATGTCAGACTCGTCTTCTGCAAAATCAACAACAAAGCTTGTCTATCACTACACTTATCTATACGCAAAATCGTAAAGGATCGGAAGAAAGTGGCATGGGTCTTCCGAATGTTACCCTTTGAAAAACAGGACAAAAACCATAAAATAGCTAGGAGAGGAACTCTTGTTACCTGGCATTCCTGGTTGCTTTGGGAATTTCGGCCTAAAAAATGGAGGAGGACAAATGTAGAAAGGAGTAACTACTGGTTCAACATCCCAGATCGAAACTCTGCTTGGGCGCTCCCCAGCTGTTGATTCATCCCAACCAACCTATCAACAATTTAAAATTATACTACTGCAGTAAGCTACAACTGAAGTTCAGTATCAACTAGAGTGAACGGCATAGCATCATGACCGATGATCATATTTCATAATGCATGTTAGCTTTTGACTTCCATAAGTTGAGCAAAAGGCCAATAAAAATTTAGAAGTTAAACACCAATATAAGTTCAATAATGAATCATTCTTCATACGCAGTTATCCAGATAAACCACATCTTTCTTCATGAAACATTATTGGTTCAGTAATACCTGAAGATTGCGCCACTGTGAGTTTTTCCATCGGACCGGATCCAAGTCACTAACGCCGGTGATTGTACCCATATATCTGCGTACTCCAGACTCCTCAGTCTCAAACATCATTCTAAATCTCATACCAAGAGAAACTTGAGTGTACATGGCCTTGTTGTACTTGGCCAACGGAATCACAAATTCCGAGGGGCTTGCCCTGTTATAATGATATATGTTATAAGAGGCTGTCACAAATATTCATAGATTCCATTCTGATTCATCATAGCATAACCAAGCTAAATATTAAATAGTACCTTGGGTTATAAAATATGGTAAAAGGGCTGTTATTTGAAGCAGCATGGGCTGCAGCAGCAAGAATGCCAATGTGCATGCTGTCACTGGATATTACCGATGAAGAGAGTGCCGGCTGCTGCCTATTAGCGCGCTTTATACCTAAAAGAAGTTGCTGTTTTTCATCTCTGAAAACCAAAAATATCTGGCTGAGTAACAGGGTGAAAAATTATCTCTGGAAGTTTCTATTCTTTTGTAAAGAAAAAAAAAAAATAAGAATTCTTACCTAATGAAAAGAACAGAATCTCCGGCAAATAGCCTTTTCGTGCTAACAAAGACACTCCATCCGGTAGTCAACAAGTGCCTCTTTGGTTGTCCTGCAACCAATTATTGTGCATCATTAAGGCATATTTCAAACCATTGACAATATATTGAAGGAAGAAGGCAATCCGAATAAGCTAGTGGTGATACCGCGATAAATATGCCTAAATGTCCATGTACTATCGTGCAAATCCTTCGCAACAATCTCCTGAGCCGGAGGTTGCATCGAAAAGTCCTAAATGCAAATTCTGGTCAGCATTGACAGGGAAAATCCCAATGGACCACATAAAACTCGAGTAATGAATGAAAAGGAAACAATTTGTACACACCAGAGGTGGGAATATTTTTTCCGCTGCTCGACGAGGCACAGAAAATCCACCATGAGTGCTTGTGTCACTAGCTGTGAGAGTTTTGCAAAAGAATTCAGTAGGCTGCTGGTTTTGCTTGAGACCCATGTCGGATGCCAGTATTGCTTCCTTATCATACTGTAAAATACATACAACAGTCATCAATATAGTTCCACATCGATGAGAAATAATAACCCAGATACATGTTAACAAATTCTATGATTTAACAGCTGACCTACTTTATTTACAGGTTGAAGGGTCATTTGAGCATAAACCTCGTCAGTTTCAGGATCAGCCTGATCAAAAACAGAAAAGAACATCAAATATGTATCCATCATCGATGTGTATATTTTTCACTAACTAAGACAATAAGGACCATCATGTCAAATGCTTGAGAAAGTAAGCACCTTTTGGTTTCTATATTTATTTCCTATTTTCATATTTCAGTTAGCGAAAAAGTAAAAACAGAGTCAAAGTAGAAAACAAGATTTTATTGCTTTCCCTTGTTCCTTAAGACAAACAACTTTACTAGTAACAAAGATATAATCCTTTTGCTCCACAAAAGATCCTTTTTTTCCAGAAAAAAAATCATTACTACATTAATTTCTCATAGTGACAGGCCAAGTCGAAAAATGTGAGAGAAGCTGAAAATTAGCATGTTCTCCGTTATGGGCAACAAATCTTCATCTAGATGGAACATGTCTTGTTATAGATATTATTACAAAATTCTTAAGAAGTTCATGTTGTGTATAGAACAGACACGCTGCAAGAGAAAGTGCACCTACATGAAGGACAACATTGTGAAGCATACAAATCAACTTGGATGGAAGGTTCGGGTAACTTGGTACGAAGTCGGCCTCCTTTTGCATGGATGCTGCAACCTGCAAGTTGCGTCCCTCAAAAGAAACCGCATCAGCAACCAACAAACAAAGAAAACAAAGTGTAACAAGCTCTTCGAACTTCGGCATATGAGACATACTTGTTCGCTGTGTCCTTGAGGGAAATAAACCACAAGACTTCCAATAGGAGGTAAAGAAACCAATGGTCCAGCACAAGCATGCCATAACTCTGAATTGATTGTTTTCTTTTCTCCTGTTTTTAATCATCAAAGGCATATTGTCATCTTGTTCAGTAGAAAGATACAAACATTAAATAGTAAAATTGTACTCTTAGGCCCCATTTGGTAACTCTGTCATGAAAGTAATACAAATACATTGGAACACATAAATCTGTTTGGAAAAAGAGACGGATACATTAATAGGCAAAATGACAAATGACACCGTCCTACCACAAAATTTGCTGAGATCTTTGTCCATGGAAGAGTGAGGACAATGGAAATAGAAAAAGAGTCACAAATTTCTATCTTGAGACACCAAAAATAAGCTTAAGGTATATATTATCCCAGGAAACAAAAGTCAAATGGAAATTTTCATGTAATAGGACAGGCCGGAGCACAAGCATCCCCTCTTAATGCAGGGTTCGAGGACAGGCCGCACGCAAAGGGTGTAACACTGCCAAACCTTATAACTATTTTAGTGACTGTTTCCACGGCTTGAATCCGTGATATTGAGGTCACACGGTCACGGTCACTTGGAAACTCAACTGTTGCTCCAAGGCTCCCCTTAGAAATTTTCTTAGAAATTTTCATGTAATAGTTTCGTATAAATTACACACGAAATTCATCCATGAAAATTTCCAACCTTGTCTTATTCCTTTTCCAAGCATACCCTTAAATTCATTCTATGCTTGTTTATGATTAAGGGTCAAAAGTCAAAACACATAAGGAAAAGGCTGAAATTGTAGAATTCATGCTAAAAGGCAACAAAAACACAACATTTTAAGACCTAAAAGAAGCACAAAACTTTGTTCACACATGTTTACAACATGCCAAATAGCATTATTAGTGCCACAAACAGAAGAAAACCTGTTTCATATTGGTTTTCCTCATTCTTCTGATTTTACTAACAGTTGATTCAGTACCCTATTTGGTTCTAAGTGAAAAAATAGTCAGGTGAAAACCCATTCATGATACACCATAAGCTTCAAAATGAAAACTACTTTGGGTTAAAAAAATGGGTCATGAAGATCAAGAATCTTTACATGAGATTATCATTGTCCTTATTGTATCTGATTTAACAAGAGAGGACATTGTTGTACCCTCCCATAACCGTTCCACACCAATGAATAAACAAATAAATAAAAAGGAAGAAGATTTCTGAAATTTAGATAAAAATAACTATCCTTATTCTTCACAATTATGCCATCCTTATTCCTTATATGAACCCAACAAAAAAAAAATGAAGATTCCTCGGAATTTTATTAAATTAGTTCCACGGAATTGATACCAAGCACATCCGGACTTCAATTTTACAACCTCAAAAAATCAGAAAAATAATAAAAAAAAAGGTGACCAAAAAATAAAGGGTGAAAGAATGCAATGAATGAAAGATGAAGAAATAAAAAAATAAACAAAATAAAAGGAAAATAACTGATTGAGTGAAGATAACTGATTGAGTGAAGAAAACAAAACTTTAGCAAATCAACAAAAAGATTTGCAACTACACAATCAAATGAAAAACGAAAATTCCCTTCTTCATGATGCACTCAGATTTATTCATTCTAATAAAACGGTATTAAACTAATTCAACCAGGTCAAAAACAGCATTTTCCTTGAGACAAATCAATGAGCAAAGTTAGTGTTTATTTTCAAGAAGAAGAAGAAGAAGAAGAAGAAGAAGAAGAAGAAGAAGAAGAAGAAGAAGAAGAATGCAGAAGAAAATAAACCTATTAAAAAAAAAAAAGGAAAACCCACCTTCGCCAGAATTAGGCAAGAAACCATTGGAAGGAGCCTTCATTGCAACCTTATATATGAACAAGTTCAACACTTTTTGGCCTTTTTTACTAGCAACAAGATTCAATCTTGTTTACCAAAGTCCTTTGTTTTCTTTTCTAATTCCCACAACCCTTAACTCCAACTCATTGCCCAAACCAACAGCAGAAGATGAAGAAAACACCCCCTTTTTGAAGCCCCCCAAAATGGAAGTAATTATTGTTTTCAACTCCAAATCAAGACAACACAAAAAGTTTCCAAATCCAACACCATGAAGACTTGTTCCACTTTCTTCAATCTGCCAACTTAGCTTGAAAATCCAGAGGACCCCAGCTCAGAAACATTTCAGTGTTGAATCACAAACCAAACTTTGTGCCCATATCAACATATAGCATTGAATACAACTGAAGCTGATGATGGTGTTCAAAAACCATCCCAAAACCTACAAAAAGCATATAAAACAAGACAACCCAGTTAAGAACTCATTTCAAAGATTCCAAAACAAAAACTAAAACAGAGAAAGAGCATGAATCACCTTGAAAGCACCATATTCATCATTCAAAATGGAAAAGCAGCAGAGAATAAGAGGAGCAAAAGAAAAAAAGAGTTATGTTTTTTGAGAGGATTAAGGTGGCAGAGAGAGTAGTGAAGAGACCAAAGTTGAGAAAACTGACTTGTCGCCGGAAAATCAGAGGAACTGAGAAAAAGGAAGACAGCTTTTATTTTTTATTTAATTTAATTTTAATTTTCTTTTGCTTTTCTTGGGTTGCTTTATGTGAACAAGCCGACATGAAATATATGGGTGAAGCAATCAATCAGAGACAAAGCATAAGGCATAGGCATGGTTAAAGTCTTAAAAGAAGAAAGAAAGTAAGTTAGAAAGGAAGCAGGGTATTATAGTAACACCAACACTAACAGTAACAGACGCATTACCACTAAACATGATTAACGATTTGCTTAATTACATGAACATCAACATGAGTGTTTTTTAGACATTATTCTTCCCCGCTATTATAAGATTTGGGCCCCACGCCCAAAATACACCTCACCCGTCCACTCAATATTTTGCATTCAGTACAAGTGGAATATTTACTCCATATAACCGAGCCTAATTTTCTTATTATTTTTTACATCATTTTAAAATTTTCTATCAATAATGTTATTTTTACAAAGATAATCTTATTGCCATGATAATAATTACAAGAAAAAATACATTATAAAGAAAAAGAAATAATAATAAAATTGGCTACTATATATTAATATAATTTTATATTAAATACTAGTATACGATGACCAAATTATTTTTATAATTAAATCTAACCAATTTTTTTTCTCTTTTTTTATTTTATCTTCGCTTTACGTCTAAATATATTGTTTCTTTTCTTTCTTTTATTTCTTGGACATCTTACTCCCATGTTCTCTTCTTTCCTTTAAATATTCAAATTCTTTCAATTTGTATTGTGTTCAAATAAGTTATTAATAAAAAAATTTCATTTAAACAAATTAATTTTTAAGTTTAATCATATAAAAATAGCACAAAATAAAATTATAAAAGATTTAGTTAAAAGACATAATTTATTTTAAATTATACAAATTTTTTATTTGAACAATACAGAAGAAAATCATAAAATTTTTTATTTAAAAACACAAAAATTTTATTAGAATAACACAAAAATTAATTTGAATAACACATAAATTATTTTAAATTATACAGATTTTTAGTTGAATAATATAAAAAAACATAAATTTTAATTGGATAATACAGAAATTCATCATTTATGTGTTTATTGTAAACAAATTTAAATATTTTTTTATATTTCTCTTCAAAAAGTTATATTTACCTTAAAAAAAATTATGTGATCATGATCCCAAATTTCTATATTTACCGTGAATAAACTTATGCCTTGCTTCCTATGTTTCTCTTTAAGAAGCTGTGTATATACTTTAAAAAGTTTGTGTTTGTTGTCACAAAATCTCTATATTTATTATCAATAAATTTCTGTTTTTTTCATATATATCTCTTTCAAAAATTGTGCTTATTTAAAAAAAAAATATGAGTTTATCGTCACAAATTTTTTGTATTTATTATTAATAAATTTCTGACTTTTCTTCTTATATTTCCTTTAAAACTTTGTGTTTACCTTTAAAAAATACTGTGTTTATCATCAATAATATATGTGCTTTCTTCCAATGTTTCTTCAAAAAGTTGTGTTCACTTTAAAAATATTTTATATTTTTCATCACAAAATTTCTACATTTGTCATCAATAAATTTATATGCTTTCTTCCTATATTTCTCTTCAAAATGTTAAATTTACCTTTAAAAAAATTAATGTGTTTTCATTGCGAAATTTTTGTATTTATCGTGAATAAATTATTATATAAATAAAAATATATTGACAACACATTTAAAACGCATCGTTTTTATTGAAACTTGTTTAATACAATAATATTTTTTTATAAAAATAGGCATCATTGAAAGTATAATACTTAGAAAATTATATAAGGATATTTTCTGAAATATATCATTTTTATTATATAAAAATAACTTGAATACCTTTAAAATATTTTTATACAATTTACTAGGAAGAACATTTGATATTTAGGGTAAATGATATGATTAAATAAAATTGGATTCTAAATTACATAAATATAACATTTGAGATTTGGTTACATTTCATTTCTCTTTCATATCTATATAAACTATGTTGACTTCTAAATTTTTAGAAAATTGCACGTAATCTATCGTAGGTTATCGTAGTTTAAGTATAATATCGTGTAAAGCATAAACTGTTACAACAAGCAGCGGATTATGATGAGAGAATAACCAAACGTAGGTTTCTGAAGAAGAAAAATAAAGACATAAACCGCGATGAGTAGTGGATGTTTATGTTCGAGATTTAATCCTCTGTGAGTTGTAGCAATTTATGAATGTGAATCGCTTTATAAATACTAGTTGAAGGTTATTGTGATGTAGAGTAAACAAATACAAATGTCTAATAAGAATAGTTTTTTAGTTCTTGTGCACTATATAGGAAAGATTTAAAAGTGCAAAAAAGAGGGTATACAATTTATAAACAAGGAGCTTAGGGTATGTGGAACTAAGCAGGCGGAGAAATTATTTTATAAGATTCCCATTGCCATTGTGTCAAGTGGTAAGAAATACGACACACTTGTCATAGGGGTCCGATGAAGATCCCTAGGTTATTTTTCATTATCAGAGAAGTTTTCTAGATGTGAGAACTCATGAGTTGTTTGCGAATTTTCAATCAATTGGCATAGGGCCTTCCAATTTGATGCTTGTGGTTGCACCAGCTGCAACATTGGTTGCATCCCCATCTTTTGTAGTTGATTTAAACTGCGACCATGGGGATGCATGTGTTATTGGAGATAATTGTTTCTTTAGTGAGCTAGCAGTTGCGATGGGTGGTTCTCTTCACATGATTGCTATTGGTATAGTGACTGTTCATACCCTGTGTCGAGCTGTCCGACCCGGGATGATTAGCAACTAGATGAACGACCTCTTCAGGTCAAACTATCCGACCTCTTCTCAAAGAGTTCGGCCAAAATGCCAGGGAAGCCCGATAAAGGGCCCAAATAGAGGAACACGACCCAAATCCAAAGGCAGCCCAAGCCTATAAAGATAAGGGCGGTTCCCATGAAGATAAGATAAGATAAGATAAGATAACTAACTTATCTTATCTGAAAAGGTCACTCTACACCATTATAAATACACTGGAGCACCCAGGTATAACTCATACTCTGATTCTACCAAAAAACCTGCTTAATACCCTTGTTAACTTAAGCATCAGAGTCTCTTGCAGGTACCACCACCCTCCGGTGACGAAGGATCAGCAGCGTTGCCAGTCCAACAAGTCGAACACAACAGCTCCGGCTGCCACGCACAAGCCGGACACGTCATCTTCGATCAGTACAGAAGATCTCATACGAGATCGACCTACAGTTTCAGGTAACCCTCGGAACATTGGTGCCGTTGTCGGAGAACCTGGAAGTCAACCCATCACCATGGCGGACGACCATGACAATGACCACGATTCAGGTCTAGAAGACAGAACGCTGCACAAAAATATGAACACTACACCAAAAGATACCCCACAACCTAACGAAGACAAAAATTCACCAAACTCGGGAGCCCTTGAGACACTTCAAGATCGTTTAAAACAACTCGAGAAAGAAGCCCAACATCAGCGAGAAGCTGGGAAGGACCTACAAAGGGAGATAAGGCGACGCCGGGAATTGGAGGACAAACTCCTAAAATTCGAAGCCGATCTCAAAACCAAAGCGACTCGTTCCACCCACGAGGACAGCTCCCACAAGGACCAAGATCCATTCACCAAAGAGATCATGAAGACCAAAATCCCAAAAGACTTTAAACTCCCGGATATGGCCTTATACGATGGCACGGCAGATCCTAGCCACCACCTCAGTAATTCAGAAGTCGAATGTACCTCACTGACGCCTCAGACTCAATCCGCTGCAAAGCCTTCCCGACTACCTTAACAAAAACGGCGATTAAGTGGTTCGATAATCTACCCCCAGGTCCATCTCAAGCTTTGACGACCTAGCCAAGAAGTTTCTAGCCAGATTCTCTATCCAGAAAGACAAAACCAAGCACGCCCCAAGTCTATTAGAAATCAAACAAGGAGATCGAGAAAGTCTTCCCAACTACATGGAAAGATTCAACAAGGCATGTCTAGACATACAAAGTCTACCCACGAAAGCAGCCATCATGGGCCTCATCAATGGCCTACGAGAAGGGCCTTTTAGCCAATCCATATCGAAAAAGCATCCCACATCTCTAAATGAGGTACAAGAACAAGCAGAGAAGTATATCAACATAGAGGAAAATACTCGACTAGGAGAGACCTCAAAATCTGGATTCTTCTACTCCTCCCAAGATAAGGACAAAGAATCCAAGAAAAAAGAAGATCGACATGGGAAAAAGATAAAAAAATACCACAATTATACCCCTCTTTGGGTACCCCTTGTGGATGTCTACAGAGAAGTATGCCATACTGAAAAGATACCTCCAGCTCGACCACTCAAAAGCAAAAAAAGGAGGAGGAAATCGGGCAGAATATTGTTAATATCATCGAATCTTTGGACATTCCACCAATGAATATTTCGACTTAAAAAACATCATAGAAAAACTGGTAAGAGAAAGAAAATTAGATCCTAGAAAAAGAAGAAGGGATGAAGATGTGGTGTGCGAAATTGTGATCACTACTTTTCACAACTCAAATAATCCCTAGTAATAGCCCCAAAAACTTGGTGCTCAATACCATGGCATAAACACAACTTTGCACAACTAACCAGCAAGTGCACTGGGTCGTCCAAGTAATAAACCTTACGCGAGTAAGGGTCGATCCCACGGAGATTGTTGGTATGAAGCAAGCTATGGTCACCTTGTAAATCTTAGTCAGGCAGACTCGAATGGGTATAGATGATATATGAATAAAACATAAAGATAAAGATAGAGATACCTATGTATATCATTGGTGAGAGCTTCAGATAAGCGTATGAAGATGCTTGTCCCTTCCGTCTCTCTGCTTTCCTTCTGTCTTCATCCAATCCTTCTTACTCCTTTCCATGGCAAGCTTATGCAAGGGTTTCACCGTTGTCAGTGGCTACCTCCCATCCTCTCAGTGGAAATGTTCAACGCACCCTGTTACGGCACGGCTATCCATCTGTCGGTTCTCGATCAGGCCGGAATAGAATCCAGTGATTCTTTTGTGTCTGTCACTAACGCCCCGCCCTCAGGAGTTTGAAGCACGTCACAGTCATTCAATCATTGAATCCTACTCAGAATACCACAGACAAGGTTAGACCTTCCGGATTCTCTTGAATGCCGCCATCAGTTCTTGCCTATACCACGAAGACTCTGATCTCACGGAATGGCTGGCTCGTTTGTCAGGCGAGCGCTCGGTTGTCAGGCGATCAACCATGCATCGTGTATCAGGAATCCAAGAGATATTCACCCAATCTAAGGTAGAACGGAGGTGGTTGTCAGTCACACGTTCATAGGTGAGAATGATGATGAGTGTCACGGATCATCACATTCATCAAGTTGAAGAACAAGTGATATCTTGGAACAAGAACAAGCAGAATTGAATAGAAGAACAATAGTAATTGCATTAATACTCGAGGTACAGCAGAGCTCCACACCTTAATCTATGGTGTGTAGAAACTCCACCGTTGAAAATACATAAGAACAAGGTCTAGGCATGGCCGTGAGGCCAGCCCCCAATGATCTAAGAACTAGATGTCCAAAGATAATCTAGAGATCTAAAGTGATCAAAAGATTAAAATACAATAGTAAAAGGTCCTATATATAGAGAACTAGTAACCTAGGGTGTACAGAGATGAGTAAATGACATAAAAATCCACTTCCGGGCCCACTTGGTGTGTGCTTGGGCTGAGCATTGAAGCATTTTCGTGTAGAGACTCTTCTTGGAGTTAAACGCCACCTTTTGTGCCAGTTTGGGCGTTTAACTCCCATTTTGGTGCCAGTTCCGGCGTTTAACGCTGGGAATTCTGAAGGTGACTTTGAACGCCGGTTTGGGCCATCAAATCTTGGGCAAAGTATGGACTATCATATATTGCTGGAAAGCCCAGGATGTCTACTTTCCAACGCCGTTGAGAGCGCGCCAATTGGGTCTCTGTAGCTCCAGAAAATCCACTTCGAGTGCAGGGAGGTCAGAATCCAACAGCATCAGCAGTCCTTTTCAGTCTCTGAATCAGATTTTTGCTCAGGTCCCTCAATTTCAGCCAGAAAATACCTGAAATCACAGAAAAACACACAAACTCATAGTAAAGTCCAGAAAAGTGAATTTTAACTAAAAACTAATAAAAATATACTAAAAACTAACTAGATCATACTAAAAACATACTAAAAACAATGCCAAAAAGCGTACAAATTATCCGCTCATCACAACACCAAACTTAAATTGTTGCTTGTCCCCAAGCAACTGAAAATCAAATAAGATAAAAAGAAGAGAATATGCAATGAACTCCAAAAACATCTATGAAGATCAGTATTAATTAGATGAGCGGGGCTTTTAGCTTTTTGCCTCTGAATAGTTTTGGCATCTCACTTTATCCTTTGAAATTCAGAATGATTGACTTCTTTAGGAACTCAGAATCTGGATAGTGTTATTGATTCTCCTAGTTAAATATGATGATTCTTGAACACAACTACTTTATGAGTCTTGGCCGTGGCCCAAAGCACTCTGTCTTCCAGTATTACCACCGGATACATACATGCCACAGACACATAATTGGGTGAACCTTTTCAGATTGTGACTCAGCTTTGCTAGAGTCCCCAATTAGAGGTGTCCAGGGTTCTTAAGCACACTCTTTTTGCCTTGGATCACAACTTTATTTCTTTCTTTTTCTTTCTTTTTCTTTTTCTCTTTTTTTTCTCGTTTTTCTCCTTCTCCCTTTTTTTTGTATTCACTGCTTTTTCTTGCTTCAAGAATCATTTTTATGATTTTTCAGATCCTCAGTAACATGTCTCCTTTTTCATCATTCTTTCAAGAGCCAACATTCATGAACCACAAATTCAAAAGACATATGCACTGTTTAAGCATACATTCAGAAAACAAAAGTGTTGCCACCACATCAAAATAATTAATCTGTTATAAAATTCAAAATTCATGCAATTCTTCTCTTTTTCAATTAAGAACATTGTTTATTTAAGAAAGGTGATGGATTCATAGGACATTCATAACTTTAAGGCATAGACACTAATGATCATAAGACACAAACATGGATAAACATAAAGCATAACTTTCGAAAAACAGAAAAATAAAGAACAAGGAGATTAAAGAACGGGTCCACCTTAGTGATGGCGGCTTGTTCTTCCTCTTGAAGATCTTATGGAGTGCTTGAGCTCCTCAATGTCTCTTCCTTGTCTTTGTTGCTCCTCTCTCATGATTCTTTGATTTTCTCTAATTTCATGGAGGAGGATGGAATGTTCTTGGTTCTCCACCCTTAGTTGTCCCATGTTGGAACTCAATTCTCCTAGGGAGGTGTTAATTTGCTCCCAATAGTCTTGTGGAGGAAAGTGCATCCCTTGAGGCATCTCAGGGATCTCATGATGAGAGGGGTCTCTTGTTTGCTCCATCCTTTTCTTAGTGATGGGCTTATCCTCATCAATGAGGATGTCTCCTTCTATGTCAACTCCTACTGAATAACAGAGGTGACAAATGAGATAAGGAAAGGCTAACCTTGCCAAGGTGGAGGACTTGTCCGCCACCTTATAGAGTTCTTGGGCTATAACCTCATGAACTTCCACTTCTTCTCCAATCATGATGCTATGGATCATGATGGCCCGGTCTAGAGTAACTTCGGACCGGTTGCTAGTGGGAATGATTGAGCGTTGGATAAACTCCAACCATCCTCTAGCCACGGGTTTGAGGTCATGCCTTCTCAATTGAACCGGCTTCCCTCTTGAATCTCTCTTCCATTGGGCGCCCTCTTCACAAATGTCAGTGAGGACTTGGTCCAACCTTTGATCAAAGTTGACCCTTCTTGTGTAAGGATGTTCATCTCCTTGCATCATAGGCAAGTTGAATGCCAACCTTACATTTTCCGGACTAAAATCCAAGTATTTCCCCCGAACCATAGTAAGCCAATTCTTTGGATCCGGGTTCACACTTTGATCATGGTTCTTGGTAATCCATGCATTGGCATAGAACTCTTGAACCATTAAGATTCCAACTTGTTGAATGGGGTTGGTAAGAACTTCCCAACCTCTTCTTCGAATCTCATGTCGGATCTCCAGATATTCACTCTTTTTGAGTGAAAAAGGGACCTCGGGGATCACCTTCTTCAAGGCCACAACTTCATAGAAGTGGTCTTGATGCACCCTTGAGATGAATCTCTCCATGTCCCATGACTCGGAGGTGGAAGCTTTTGCCTTCCCTTTCCTCTTTCTAGAGGTTTCTCCGGCCTTGGATGCCATAAATGGTTATGAAAAAATAAAAAGCAATGCTTTTACCACACCAAACTTAAAAGGTTTGCTCGTCCTCGAGCAAAAGAAGAAAGAAGAGAGTAGAAGAAGAAGAAATGAGGTAGAAGGGAATGGCTTTGTGTTCGGCCAAAGAGGGGGAGAAGTGGTGTTTAGGTTGTGTGAAAATGAAGGAGTGAAGAAGGGTTTATATAGGAGAGGGGGGCTCATGGTTCGGTCATGTAAGGGTGGGTTTGGGAGGGAAAGTGGTTTGAATTTGAAGGGTGAGGTAGGTGGGGTTTTATGAAGGATGGATGTGAATGGTGAAGAGAAAGATGGGATTTGATAGGTGAAGGGTTTTTGGGGAAGAGGTGTTGAGGTGATTGGTGAATGGGTGAAGAAGAGAGAGAGTGGTGGGGTTGGTGGGGATCCTGTGGGGTCCACAGATCTTGAGGTGTCAAGGAAAAGTCATCCCTGCACCAAATGGCATGCAAAAATGCGTTTTGAGCCAATTCTGGCGTTAAACGCCGGGCTGGTGCCCATTTCTGGCGTTTAACGCCAAGTGATTGCCCTTTTTTGGCGTTTAACGCCAGTCTGGTGCCCCTTTCTGGTGTTAAACGCCCAGAATGGTGCCAGACTGGGCGTTAAACGCCCAACTGCTAGCCTTACTGGCGTTTAAACGCCAGCAACATCTTCCTCCAGGGTGTGCTATTTTTCTTTCTGTTTTTTCATTCTTTTTTTGCTTTTTCAATTGTTTTTGTGACTTCTCATGATCATCAACCTACAAAAAAAACATAAAATAACAAAGGAAAATAGATAAAATATAACATTGGGTTGCCTCCCAACAAGCGCTTCTTTAATGTCAGTAGCTTGACAGAGGGCTCTCATGGAGCCTCACAGATGCTCAGAGCAATGTTGGAACCTCCCAACACCAAACTTAGAGTTTGAATGTGGGGATTCAACACCAAACTTAGAGTTTGGTTGTGGCCTCCCAACACCAAACTTAGAGTTTGACTGTGGGGGCTCTGTTTGGCTCTGATTTGAGAGAAGCTCTTCATGCTTCCTCTCCATGGTGACAGAGGGATATCCTTGAGCCTTAAACACAAAGGATTCTTCATTCACTTGAATGATCAGTTCACCTCCATCAACATCAATCACAGCCTTTGCTGTGGCAAGGAAGGGTCTGCCAAGGATGATGGATTCATCCATGCACTTCCCAGTCTCTAGGACTATGAAATCAGTAGGGATGTAATGGTCTTCAACTTTCACCAAAACATCTTCTACAAGTCCATGAGCTTGTTTCCTTGAGTTGTCTGCCATCTCTAGTGAGATTCTTGCAGCTTGTACCTCAAAGATCCCTAGCTTCTCCACTACAGAGAGAGGCATGAGGTTTACACTTGACCCTAAGTCACACAGAGCCTTCTTGAAGGTCATGGTGCCTATGGTACAAGGTATGGAAAACTTTCCAGGATCTTGTCTCTTTTGAGGTAATTTCTGCCTAGACAAGTCATCCAGTTCTTTGGTGAGCAAAGGAGGTTCATTCTCCCAAATCTTATTACCAAATAACTTGTCATTTAGCTTCATGATTGCTCCAAGGTATTTAGCAACTTGCTCTTCAGTGACATACTCATCCTCTTCAGAGGAGGAATACTCATCAGAGCTCATGAATGGCATAAGTAAATCCAGTGGAATCTCTATGGTCTCATTTTGAGCCTCAGATTCCCATGGTTCCTCATTAGGGAACTCATTGGAGGTCAGTGCACGCCGATTGAGGTCTTCCTCAGTGGCGTTCACTTCCTCTCCTTCCTCTCCAAATTCGGCCATGTTGATGGCCTTGCACTCTCCTTTTGGATTTTCTTCTGTATTGCTTGGAAGAGTACTAGGAGGGAGTTCAGTAATTTTCTTGCTCATCTGTCCCACTTGTGCCTCCAAATTTCTAATGGAGGACCTTGTTTCAGTCATGAAACTTTGAGTAGTTTTGATTAGATCAGAGACCATGGTTGCTAAGTCAGAGGGGTTCTGCTTAGAATTCTCTGTCTGTTGCTGAGAAGATGATGGAAAAGGCTTGCCATTGCTGAACCTGTTTCTTCCACCATTATTGTTGTTGAAACCTTGTTGAGGTCTCTGTTGATCCTTCCATGAGAAATTTGGATGATTTCTCCATGAAGAATTATAGGTGTTTCCATAGGGTTCTCCCATGTAATTCACCTCTTCCATTGAAGGGTTCTCAGGATCATAGACTTCTTCTTCAGATGAAGCATCCTTAGTACTGCTTGGTGCATTTTGCATTCCAGACAGACTTTGAGAAATCAAATTGACTTGCTGAGTCAATATTTTGTTCTGAGCCAATATGGCATTCAGAGTATCAATCTCAAGAACTCCTTTCTTCTGATTAGTCCCATTGTTCACAGGATTCCTTTCAGAAGTGTACATGAATTGGTTATTTGCAACCATTTCAATTAGCTCTTGAGCTTCTGTAGGCGTCTTCTTCAGATGAAGAGATCCTCCAGCAGAGCTATCCAAAGACATCTTGGATAGTTCAGAGAGACCATCATAGAAAATACCTATGATGCTCCATTCAGAAAGCATGTCAGAAGGACATTTTCTGATCAATTGTTTGTATCTTTCCCAAGCTTCATAGAGGGATTCTCCATCTTTCTGTCTGAAGGTTTGGACTTCCTCTCTGAGCTTACTCAATTTTTGAGGTGGAAAGAACTTTGCCAAGAAGGCATTGACTAGCTTTTCCCATGAGTCCAGGCTTTCTTTAGGTTGTGAGTCCAACCATGTCCTAGCTCTGTCTCTTACAGCAAAAGGGAATAGCATAAGTCTGTAGACCTCAGGGTCAACCCCATTAGTCTTGACAGTGTCACAGATTTGCAAGAATTCAGCTAAAAACTGATGAGGATCTTCCAATGGAAGTCCATGGAACTTGCAATTCTGTTGCATTAGAGAAACTAATTGAGGCTTAAGCTCAAAGTTGTTTGCTCCAATGGCAGGGATAGAGATGCTTCTCCCATAGAAGTCGGGAGTAGGTGCAGTAAAGTCACCCAGCACCTTCCTTGCATTGTTTGCATTGTTGTTGTTTTCGGCTGCCATGTCTTCTTCTTTGAAGATTTCTGTTAGGTCCTCTACAGAGAGTTGTGCCTTAGCTTCTCTTAGCTTTCGCTTCAAGGTCCTTTCAGGTTCAGGGCCAGCTTCAACAAGAATGCCTTTGTCTTTGTTCCTGCTCATGTGAAAGAGAAGAGAACAAGAAAATATGGAATCCTCTATGTCACAGTATAGAGATTCCTTGAGGTGTCAGAGAAGAAGAAAATTTGAAGGAAGAGGTAGAAGAATTCGAACTTAATCAGATAGAGTTCGAATTGTGCATTGAGGAGGAGTAGTACTCCATAAATAGAAGGATGTGAGAAGAGGGGAAGAAATTTCGAAAATTAAGTTTAAAAAGATTTTAAAAACATTTTGAAAAACTTTAATTGATTTTCGAAAACCAGGAGTGGGAAAGAAATCAAGTGATTTTTGAAAAAGATTTTGAATTTAGAAATAAAAAAGATATGATTGAAAACTATTTTGAAAAAGATGTGATTAAAAGATATGATAAAGAAATTATGCTTTTAAAAAGATATGATTGAAAAGATATGATTTGAAAACAATAAAAAAAATATGATTTTAAAAATTAAGGACTTGCCTAACAAGAAAAGATATGATTCAAACATTAAACCTTTCTCAACAGAAAAGGCAACATCCTTGAAATGTTGAATCAAATCATTAATTGATAGCAAGTATCTTTGAAAAAGGAAAGAAATTGATTTTGAAAACATTTGATTGAAAAGATATGATTTGAAAAAGATTTGATTTTGAAAAATTTTGAAAACTTGAAAAAAAATTGATTTGAAAACAAAATCCTCCCTCTTGTGCCATCCTGGCGTTAAACGCCCAGAATGGTGCACATTCTGGTGTTTAACGCCCAATGCACTACCCTTTTGGGCGTTAAACGCCCAACCAGGCACCCTGGCTGGCGTTTAAACGCCAGTCTGTCCTTCTTCACTGGGCGTTTTGAACGCCCAGCTTTTTCTGTGTAATTCCTCTGTTGCATGTTCTGAATCTTCAGTTCCCTGTACTATTGACTTGAAAATAGAACCAAGATCAAATAAACAATGCATGCAAGACACCAAACTTAAAATTAGACACTGGACTCAAACAAGAAACATAAAATATTTTTTTGGTTTTTATGATTTTGAAATTTTTTTGGATTTTTCGAAAATTATATGAAAATAGAAAATAAAGGTTTCAGAATTCTTAATTTGAATTCCAAGAATCATTGCAATGCTAGTCTAAGACTCCGGTCCAGGAATTAGACATGGCTTCACAGCCAGCCAAGCTTTCAAAGAAAGCTTCGGTCCAAAACACTAGACATGGCCAATGGCCAGCCAAGCCTTAGCAGATCATTGCTCCAATAGCAAGATTGATAGAAATCAACAAGCTCTTGTGATGATCAGTTGAAACCTCGGTCCAATAAGATTAGACATGGCTTCACAGCCAGCCAGACTTTAACAGATCATCATGAAACTCTAGAACTCATTCTTAAGAACTCTGAGAAATACCTAATCTAAGCAACAAGATGAACCGTCAGTTGTCCATACACGAAACAATCCCTGGCAACGGCGCCAAAAACTTGGTGTGCGAAATTGTGATCACTACTTTTCACAACTCAAATAATCCCTAGTAATGGCCCCAAAAACTTGGTGCTCAATACCATGGCATAAACACAACTTTGCACAACTAACCAGCAAGTGCACTGGGTCGTCCAAGTAATAAACCTTACGCGAGTAAGGGTCGATCCCACGGAGATTGTTGGTATGAAGCAAGCTATGGTCACCTTGTAAATCTTAGTCAGGCAGACTCGAATGGGTATAGATGATATATGAATAAAACATAAAGATAAAGATAGAGATACTTATGTATATCATTGGTGAGAGCTTCAGATAAGCGTATGAAGATGCTTGTCCCTTCCGTCTCTCTGCTTTCCTACTGTCTTCATCCAATCCTTCTTACTCCTTTCCATGGCAAGCTTATGCAAGGGTTTCACTGTTGTCAGTGGCTACCTCCCATCTTCTCAGTGGAAATGTTCAACGCACCCTGTCACGGCACGGCTATCCATCTGTCGGTTCTCGATCAGGCCGGAATAGAATCCAGTGATTCTTTTGTGTCTGTCACTAACGCCCCGCCCTCAGAAGTTTGAAGCACGTCACAGTTATTCAATCATTGAATCCTACTCAGAATACCACAGACAAGGTTAGACCTTCCGGATTCTCTTGAATGCCACCATCAGTTCTTGCCTATACCACGAAGACTCTGATCTCACGGAATGGCTGGCTCGTTTGTCAGGCGAGCGCTCGGTTGTCAGGCGATCAACCATGCATCGTGTATCAGGAATCCAAGAGATATTCACCCAATCTAAGGTAGAACGGAGGTGGTTGTCAGTCACACGTTCATAGGTGAGAATGATGATGAGTGTCACGGATCATCACATTCATCAAGTTGAAGAACAAGTGATATCTTGGAACAAGAACAAGCAGAATTGAATAGAAGAACAATAGTAATTGCATTAATACTCGAGGTACAGCAGAGCTCCACACCTTAATCTATGGTGTGTAGAAACTCCACCGTTGAAAATACATAAGAACAAGGTCTAGGCATGGCCGTGAGGCCAGCCCCCAATGATCTAAGAACTAGATGTCCAAAGATAATCTAGAGATCTAAAGTGATCAAAAGATTCCAAAGATCAAAAGATTAAAATACAATAGTAAAAGGTCCTATATATAGAGAACTAGTAACCTAGGGTGTACAGAGATGAGTAAATGACATAAAAATCCACTTCCGGGCCCACTTGGTGTGTGCTTGGGCTGAGCATTGAAGCATTTTCGTGTAGAGACTCTTCTTGGAGTTAAACGCCACCTTTTGTGCCAGTTTGGGCGTTTAACTCCCATTTTGGTGCCAGTTCCGGCGTTTAACGCTGGGAATTCTGAAGGTGACTTTGAACGCCAGTTTGGGCCATCAAATCTTGGACAAAGTATGAACTATCATATATTGCTGGAAAGCCCAGGATGTCTACTTTCCAACGCCGTTAAGAGCACGCCAATTGGGCTTCTGTAGCTCCAGAAAATCCACTTCGAGTGCAGGGAGGTCAGAATCCAACAGCATCAGCAGTCCTTTTCAGTCTCTGAATCAGATTTTTGCTCAGGTCCCTCAATTTCAGCCAGAAAATACCTGAAATCACAGAAAAACACACAAACTCATAGTAAAGTCCAGAAAAGTGAATTTTAACTAAAAACTAATAAAAATATACTAAAAACTAACTAGATCATACTAAAAACATACTAAAAACAATGCCAAAAAGCGTACAAATTATCCGCTCATCAAGATGCCAGACAGGCAGAACGACCACCCCGTACACCCGAAAGACACGTCCACATGATACACGGAGGGTTTGCGGGAGGCTGGATCTCCAAATCATCTCGCAAAAGATATCTCAAAGAAGTATATCATGTTGAGGGAAAAGAGGAAACACCCAACATCCCCACAATTACTTTTACCAAAGAGGACGCGTCCGACATCATCCCAGGACACAATGATCCTATGGTCATCACTATCGTATTAGCAAACGCAAATCTCCACCGTACACTGATAGACCAAGGAAGCTCCGCCGACATATTATTTAAAACTGTCTTCGATAAACACGGCCTAGAAGAAAAAGAACTTAGAGCATATTCGAACAACTTATTCGGACTGGGAAACACCCCAGTTCAACTACTTGGATACGTCTCACTACACACGACCTTTAGAAAAGGAAACCAATTAAGAACACTCAAAATAGACTACATTGTGGTCGGCGTAAGCTCAGCCTACAATGCCTTAATAGGTCGGACAACATTGAATCAGCTCAGTACAGTAATCTCGACTCCACATCTACGCATGAAGTTTCCAACTGCAGAAGGAATAGCTACAATAAAAGCAGACCAGAAGACGGCGCGCCGCTGCTACAATGAAAGTTTAAACCTCAGAGGCAGAAGAAAAGAATTCCACACAATCGAACTCGGTGGAGCTCAGAGGCGGGAAGAACTCTGCCCACAACCCGAAGGTGAAGTAGAAAAAGTCCAGATCAGAGATATCCCGGACCAAACAACCAATATCGGTACAATCCTAAAAAGAGACATAAAAGAATCACTCGTACAATTCTTACGAGATAACGCCGACCTCTTTGCATGGAAGGCTGCAGACATGCCAGGCATAGACCCCAAGTTAATGTGCCACAAGCTAGCAGTCTACCCAGGATCTCAGCCAGTACAACAGAAACGTAGAAAGGTCGGGCCAGAACGATCCCAAGTTGTGGAAGAGCAGGTACAAGCTCTACTGGAGGCAGGATTTATAAGAGATGTCACGTACCCACTATGGCTAGCTAACATTGTCTTGGTGAAAAAATCAAATGGGAAGTGGCGGATGTGCACCGACTATACTGATCTCAATAAAGCTTGCCCAAAAGATCCTTATCCACTCGCAAGTATCGACGCTCTGGTAGATACCTCCTCCGGGTATAAATACCTCTCATTTATTGGTGCATATTCAGGATACAATCAAATCCCGATGTATCCACCCGACCAAGAAAAGACTTCGTTCTTAACCCCAAAAGCAAACTACTGCTACATCGTCATGCCTTTTAGACTAAAAAACGCAGGAGCTACCTATCTGAGATTAATGAATAAGATCTTCATGGATCACATCGAAAAAATCATGGAAGTATATGTGGACAACATGTTAATAAAGATATAAAGTGAAAAAACGCTGCTGTCCGACCTTACCCAAGTATTCGACACTATAAGAAGGCATCGCATGCGACTTAATTCTGCATAATGCACCTTCGCAGTAGAAGCTGGAAAGTTCTTGGGTTTTATGCTCACACAAAGAGGAATCGAGGCAAATCCGGATAAATGCCGGGCCATACTCGACATGAAGAGCCCGACTTGTGTCAAGGAAGTACAACAACTCAATGGAAGGTTGGCAGCCTTATCCAGATTTTTAGCTGGATCAGTAATAAGATCTCTCCCCTTCTATGCCACTCTAAGGAAGGGAAAGAGGTTTGAATGGACAGCAGAGTGCGAGCAGGCCTTCCAAGATTTCAAACGATTCTTGGGACAGCCACCTATCCTAACTCGGCCTCGAGAAGGAGAACCACTTATATTATATCTCACAGTAGGAAGTTGGGCAGTAGCCTCAGCATTAGTCCGAGAAGACGACAATGGGCAACAACTTGTATACTTCATCAGCAAAGCATTACAAGGATCCGAGCTGAACTACTAAAAAATAGAAAAATTCACCTATGCTCTCATACTAACCTCTCGATGACTCCGTCCATATTTCCAAGCTCACATCATTAAGGTTCAGACCAACCAACCCATAAAAGGGATTTTACAGAAAACGGATCTAGCAAGTAGAATTTTGCAATGGGCAGTCGAGTTGTCCGAATTCGACCTTCAATATGAAGCTCAGACAGCCATCAAATCGCAATATCTAGAAGACTTCATTGCAGAATTTATAGACACTCCGAAAATTCCTACAGAATGGAATCTTTATGTGGACGGTTCCTCAAACAAAACTGGAAGCGGCGCATGCGTCATCATAGAAAGCGACCAGGGAACCCAAATCGAAATTTCCCTCAAATTTGGGTTTCCTGCCTCAAACAACCAAGCCGAGTATGAGGCACTATTGGCTGGTTTGAAGCTGGCTAAGGAGGTTGGAGCTTAAAAGCTCATCATCTTCAGCGACTCACAGGTAGTCACTTCACAAATAGCAGGGAGCTACCAAGCCAAAGATCCCACCATGAAAAAGTAATTGGACAAAACCAGGGAACAGTTCGGACAACTCGAGGAATATGAGGTCCGCCACATACCCCGAGAACGGAACGCCCGAGCTGATGCACTCTCAAAACTAGCTAGCACCAAACCAAGGGGCAACAATAGAAGCCTCATCCAAGAAATGCAACAGAACCCGTCAATCTCGGAAGAAGAAAAAATCCTAGCCATAACAGGTCAGGATCAAGGATGGATGACTCCCATAATTAACTACCTCAAAACAGAAACGTTCCCCACAGATGAAAAGGAGGCAAAGAGGTTAAAACGGGAGACACAATACTACACTATCATAAACAATACTCTATACAAAAGAGGGATCTCAATACCATTGTTAAAATGTGTGCCGACTTCCAACACAAAGGAAGTTTTAGAAGAAGTACACAATGGTATCTGTGGCAATCACCTTGGGGCACAGGTACTCACCAAAAAAGTACTCCAGGCAGGATTCTATTGGCCAACTCTACAAAAAGAAGCCACAGAATTCGTAAAGACATGTCCACCATGTCAGAAACATGCCAACTTCCACATCGCCCCGCCAGAGGAACTCATCAGCGTAACTTCACCTTGGCCATTCGCAAAATGGGGACTCGACCTCCTCGGACCTTTCCCTCAGGGAATGGGACAAGTCAAATTTCTCATAGTAGGGATAGACTATTTCACAAAGTGGATCGAGGCAGAACCCCTAGCTCACGCCACCACTCAAAGAAGTCAAAAATTCCTATATAGAAACATTGTCACAAGGTTTGGGATTCCATACTCCATCACCACAGACAACGGTACTCAATTTACAGATACGGGCTTCAGAAAATTGGTGGCCGATTTGAACATAAAACTCCAATTTACGTCCGTAGAACACCCTCAGGCCAATGGACAAGCAGAAGCTGCCAACAAAGTCATATTGGCCGGGCTAAAATAAAGATTACAGGATGCAAAGGGAGCCTGGGCTGAAGAGCTCCCACAAGTCCTATGGACATATCGAACAACGCCACATTCTACCACAAAGGAATCCCCTTTCAGATTAGCTTACGGGATCGAGGTAATAATCCCAGTAGAGGTCGAAGAAGGGTCGCCCAGAGTGATCCATTATAGTAAAGAGGCCAATTCCCAACTTCAAAGGGAAGAACTCGACCTACTTCCAGAAATTCGAGAAAGAGCTCGAATCAGGGAAGAGGCATTAAAACGTCGAATGGCTTCAAGATACAATCAAAAAGTAATACCACGAGGTTTTGCCGAGAACGACCTCATCCTATTCCGAAATGATATCGAAACAAATCGACCTGGAGAAGGAAAGCTGGCAGCAAACTGGAAAGGACCCTACCGAGTCATAAAAGTACTTGGAAAGTGCTACTACAGACTGTCCGAACTCGAAGGGCAAGAGCTTTCTTGGTCGTGGCACGCCTGCAATCTAAGAAGATACTACAATTAGAGGTAATAAAGATCTTAGGATAAGGTACACTCTTTTTTCTGAAAAGATTTTTTAATGAGGTGCCAAGCCAAGACTTACAAAATTGCTCAACCTAGAGGGATAAAACTCCCACATGTATATATATGCATTTTCTTCTGAATAAAGTTTTTTAGATTTTCTACAAATTCTCAAGACGCATTAGCCTGAAACGCTAAAAAATTCATCGCCCGATTATAAAGCTATAAGATCGGTAGAAAGTGAAGATCAAATTCACTATCCGACCACAATAAAGATAAAAAAAGATGAAAACCAAATTCATCAAAAGGTCAACCAAACAAGGATCAAACCTGACTTCGACAAAATCGGCAAAGATAAAAAAGCGACAAAACAGAATAATGCAAGAAGTTATCGAAAGTGACCCATAGAAAGGACTTGACGAGGTCTTAGTAAAATGGGTTGCTAAAAATAACTTAAAAGACAGGCCGACATAGAGAAATCGGACCAGTCGATCACAATAACCAAAGTTATAAAAAGTCAATCCTTGGAAAGAGGCTTGGCCAGCCTTAAGAAAGAGGATTACTAAAAATAACTTAGAAATGACCGACGCAAAGAAGTCGGCCCCCAAAATCAAAAAGTTATAAAAAGTAATCCCTGAAAGAGACCTGACAAATGTCCAAGAAAGAGGATTACTAAAAATAACTTAGAAAGGGACCGACGCAAAGAAATCGGCCCCAAAATAAAAAAGTTATAAAAAGTAATCCCTGAAAGAGACTTGACAAAGGTCCAAGAAAGAGGATTACTATAAATAACTTATAAGGGACCGACATGATAAAGTCAGCCTCCAACAAACAAGTTATAAAAAGTAATCCCTGAAAGAGACCTGACAAAGGTCCAGGAAAGAGGATTACTAGAAATAACTTATAAGGGACCGACATGATAAAGTCGGCCTCCCACAAACAAGTTATAAAAAGTAATCCTTGAAGCTTTAATCACATCCAAAATATTGAAGATTCCAGAAGATTAGTTATTAATTCTCTCTAGAAACATAAAAGATTTGGTTGTTAGGATTTGTTTCTATATTAGACTTGAATTATGGTTTTGATTTGAATTTGAAGTAAGTAGTAATCTTATCTTTCTATTCAAAGGATAAGATTAGAATTAGTTTTGAATTTGAATTCTAGAATTTAAGATATAAATAAGTGAACCTTGTTCACAAGAGAAGGCATCTGGGAGAGAATCTTCGAATCCCTCACGTGTCTCTCTTCCTCTTTTGTTTTGTTTTGTTTTCTTTTACTTTTTTCATGGGTAACTAATCCTTTGTCAAAGGGTTAAGAGCTCTATTTATGTTTTCTATTGTTATTAATCTATGTTTATTTTATTTTGAAGTTTTGCATTGATCTATATCAAGATTGAGTTATTCATTCTTCATTCAGATTAGTAGATTGAAAGGTATGCTAATTTCTTTTGAATTCATTTATTACAATTAGGAAATTTGATATTTGAATTAAAGCTTGAAAACTCTTTCATATGACTTTTTGAATTCGATTAGGGATAATGGTTCAATTAGTGTGTGACACTTGCATGATTTTTAATCACTCAAATTTTGAATAAGTGACATATAATTCGGATTAGAAAAACTTTTGAAAATTGTGTTTTCTTTTAAGATTTAACTGGACAGGACTAGCTTGAATACATTACATATAATTCGACCTAAGGAGTACTTTTAAATCTCATCTGAATTTAAAATAAGTTTTTATGCTTAATTTCTTGATTAATTAATTGACGACTAATTAATTCTTGAGAAATTGAGGAGCCAAGGGATTGGAAATCAGTTACTAAAGATTTGTCGTAAAAGATCTTTGCAACTTCAAGATAAGTAAACAAGGTTTGATTTCTTTAAGAGCATAAACATCTCCAAAGCCCTTGACTATCATCATCACTGTCTTCACAAATCAACATTCAAGTCTCTGTCCGCAAGAATTCAAGACTCTCAAGATCTCAGTAAGACTCAATCTTGCCCCTTTCGAATTAGGTTCTATTAATCTAAGAGAAAGTCTAGGGGGCTAGCATTTTTATTAAAATCTGGCCAGCACTTAACCAGAAAAAAGTGAATAATTCCACACCATTAGATGTAATCTCACACCATCAAAAATACTAATGATGGCTAATTGATGGCTACAAATCACAAAATCTGCTGGCCCCTAGCAATCCTCTTAATCTAATTAGGTTTTAATATGATATATGCTTGTTCAATCCTTTAATCCTCGTGAAAACGATATTCACTCACCGTGGTATTACTTGAATGATCCAGTGCTTTTGCTAGTATCCATGAGCTTCAATTTTCGCTTATCACCAATCGAGATAGTTGGGGACAATGATAAGGATCTAAAGGAGCGATCCACGTACACATCATGGTTCATCAACTTCTAGCACACAACAATAACTGCCACACTTTTCCACCATAAACTTGTATGTTATGGCACAACAACTGGATTGAGTCTACTTTTGGTGGCTAGAGATTGCACAATCATTCTAGAATAAAAGAGAAGGTTGTGCTTAGTGTCAAGAGTTATAGCATCTGTCTTAGAGTAGAGTACATAGTGTTAGAGTTAGACCATCTTAAGTACCATGAAAAGTGCATGAAATTTGGTAGAGATTGCAATTGATTGATACATATCTTATTTTGGTGAAGAAAGGGTACTTGAGAGGTTAGGAGGTATAATGGACTTGACACTTGTTTGGCCACGTCGATATCAAGCAATCACAAGTAGCTTGATTATCACGTGATATGTGCTTTCATCTTTTTGTTAGTCAAGGTAGATGCTATTGTTACAATAAAGGTCTTGCAGCAAATAACAGAGGCAAGTTATGGTTTCAGACTAGTTACTAAAAGATTTGGCTCACGAAGTAGAAGGTAATTTCATAAATTTATAGAGATTGGGAGGAGTCTTATAGCAAGTTGCCATGATGAATTCACGGTGTGTAGTTCACCATGACAAGAAACATTGCGATGCTAAAGACTTCTCCAATGAGAGAATTGGTGATTAGGTTGATGATTCTACAATGTAATTTTATCGTCTGTTTTGGATCCGTGTATCGAGGCCTTCTGACATTGCAAGCCATTTGTGAGCATTGATGAGACTTATTTGTATGACAAGTGTGGAGGTACATTCCTGTTGGCAATTACATAGGATGAGAACTCTAACATTATCCCAGTGGCATTTGCACTTATTAAAGGTGAAAATATGAAATCATGGTCTTTTTTCTTATCTAATCTTTGCCAGCATGTGACTCCGTAATAGGTCATTATTGTTATCTCTGATAGGAACAACGAGATCAAGGTTGCTTTGGAGACCCCTGATAGTGGTTGGATCCCTTTGAGTGCTTATCATGCATTCTGTATTCGTCATGTCACAGCAAACTTTGCTTTAAGTTTCAAGGGTAAGGATGCAAAAAAGCTACTTGTCAAAGATAGAAGTTGAGTTTGACTACTGGTTTGATATTCTGAGGACAGAAGACCCAATTACGTGTGGTTGGGCAAATAGAATGAACTATGACAAGTGGAGCCAAATGAAAATAGTGGGAGACACTTTGGACACATGACCACCAAGGACAAGCTGTGGAGGTACATCTAGGGACTCGTCATGAGTTCTGCTAGGAACTAATGAAGGCAATAGAGTGCAATTTGAGGGATTCAAGATGCTTTACAGTCACTTTGTTCGATGGACATCACTCTGAGTACACTATGGCCAAGACAACTCCCATCGGTAACTTTTCCCTTAGCTCATACCGAATTTCACTTACGGACCGTACGCGCAATTGTGGATATTTTCAAGCCATGCATTACCCCTGTTGTCTTGCAATCATATGTTGTGCTCACTCATGACTCAATTAGGCAATATATGTTCATGATGTATACCGTATGACTAAGATGTTTAATGTGTACAAGATTGTCTTCAACTCAACTTACAAAAAGATTTTGGCTACCATATGACGGGCCCACCGTCATTCCTGATCCCAGTATGAGACGTGCATGAGAAGAGTGTCCAAGAACCACCAAGATTCGTAACAATATGGATGAGGCTGATCCTGACCAGCCTAAGCAATGTAGCCTCTACAAGCAAGCTGGACATACTCAGAGAAATTGTGACCAACGAGGATCCACTACAGGAAGTAACACCTAGATTTTAGTTTCTTCTTTTATGTTTATGAACTTGTTTTAGCTTATTTGTAGAACCTATGCACAATTACTCAAGAGGGGGGGGGGTGAATTGAGTATTGCAACAACAATGAATCTTTTTGCGAAAGTTAAAGACAATATACAAAAGTGTTATTGTACTAGTATTTTTCCAAGAGCTTAACTCAATTGTTAAGCATTTATAAGGAGCTTTTACTTTCCAATAGACACCAACTCAAATAAATTGATCAAGCTTTTCACCAATCGGACTTAAGCTACTCCTTAAGTACTTACGAAGCTACTTTTCGATCACAATTTATTTGCTCAAAGGTAAAAGACAATAATATTGAAGAGGTGAGTTTGGAGAGATGCAAACGCTATTTAGAGTGGTTCGGCACAATCCTTGTCCTACGTCCACTTTCTTTCTCAATTGCAATTGAGAAGTTCCATTATTGCCAAGCTTCAAGGTGCTCGCGCAAAACCTTTTACAATCCGAGTCCTTAGTTTCTAACACCTCACGGTATATGATCACCACTCGTATACTAACCCACTCCACTTAGAGATACCTTCTCTAAGATTTGCCTTGAGTACTTAGTATACCTCTTTGGTATCCTCACCGACTATAGTGTTTATAACTCTTGACTCAACCTTGGAGATCACACTCCAATTTACAAAGTGTACAAGAAAACAATTCTCAAAGAATTGTTGAGACGAAATGAGTACTCTCTAGAAGAGTGTATGATTACAAGTTTAGCACTATTGAACCAATTGATATTGCTCTCTCAAATTGTGTATTATAACACCTTAAAAATGTGTAGAATGAAAGAATATGAACAAGATAGTTTGCAAATGCTCAAGTCTGTGAAATAAGGCTTCAATCCATCTATTTATAGACTCCCCAAACCTTAGAAACGTTGGGGAGTTAATGGGATGGAGCCTTTTTGTCAAAACTAGCCGTTTTTTATGTTTTTGAATCATTTGCATCGATGCATAACACTTTGCATCGATGCAAATGTGTCTTTGAAGCTGAAATTTGAATTTTCAGCTAGGTTGCATCGATGCAAACATCTTTGCATCGATGCAACAAGTCGTCGCATGCTTTGCATCGATGCAAGATGAGTGTGCATCGATGCAAACCTTAAAGAATGGCTTAAAATCACTTTAAAATACTTAGGATTGATCTCAAACTTGTTGGAGTCAATTCCTATGCTTTTGTACCTTTGAAAACAAGTTTTTAAACCATTTGGCTAGTATCGAATTTCAAGATGTGCATCAAAACATTTTGTGAGTGTGTGTTGAGAGATTTAGCAATTGGTTCTTAACAAGAAGTTACCTAAGTCCTAAGACACTATACTTGTCTTCAAATGTTGTGGACTTGAGTTTCTTGTTGTTGTTGTGTTGCTTTCAACTCTTCATTCCTCACGGTTGAATGTTGGTTGATCTTTCAACATGCTTGTTCATTCAAGTTGTTTGTTGGTTTGTCATTCATCAAAACCTACGAATACAAACTTCGCATACAAGCAACATGATTTACAATTTCCCCCTTTTTGATAATGACAAACCAATTTTGAGGATATGCATTTATAAATGATTTTGAAAGCAACAATAATGCACTTTGTTTTATAGAAAGCTTTGGAGAAGACTTCACAAAAAAAATTTGCAGGAGTTCCCCCTAAATATGTGCATTTGTTCCCTTAAAGGGCGTTTATGAAAGAAAACGATTTAGATATCAAAGTTTTTGCTTAGCGGAAGTCTTTTTGAAATCATTGTTTCGCAAACTTATTTCTTCTTTTCAAATCCTCAAACTTCTTCTTTTTCAAAAGTTTAAAACTTCAAATATCCTCAAACTTTTCTTCCCCCTTTTGACATTATCAAAAAGAAAGGAGTTTGAAATGTGTCATAGAAGCATGCATAAAATTTTTTTTTTAAGTTCAATTTCTCTATTAATCTCAAGGATGAGATATTCCCCCTTTCAAAAAGAATTTGATTTCCTCTTTTTATATATAACAAGCATGCATAATTCCCCCTAAAGAAGTGAAATATATCAAGGCATGCACATTAACTTAAAATAGGGGTACCAAGCCTATTTTGAGTTATTCACCAAATAAGCATACAAGCATTAATCATTAAACAAAATTATGAAGGAAATATCAAAGTATTTAAACCATAATAGAAATCCTTAGCTTACTAGGAGTTAGTTATATAATCAAATAAACATAAAGCAATAAAAAGTGACTTGATGAAGAGGAGACAATCAATCTTGGTCTTCATCATCATCATTATCCTCTTCATACGGTAGGTGGATGCCGAAATGCTCAAAAATGCCAAATTCACGTGTTTTTGTGCAATTTGGTCGTGTTTGCATCGATGCAGTAGGCTTTGCATCGATGCACATAGCACGACGTGTGCTTTGCATCGATGCAAAGCTTGGTTGCATCGATGCAAAATGCATCATTTTGCCCAAAATCACCAAATTTTCATCCTTTGGTGGTTCTTTCTTCAATCCTTTGAGTTCCATCATGTATATACTCACTTAAACCATTATAAACTTCAATCTGTTGATCCTCCATTGTTTATAATCTTCAAATTCTTCAATCTACCTCAAGATTAATCACTCATTCATCAACTCATAAACCTACAAAACAATGACTAATTGGATATCTCCAATGCTTAAGTTAGTAAGAGATACAAAAATAGCAATATAAATATAATGAATTCAAACAAATCATATTAGATTAGAATCCAAGATACCAAGTTCATTTCGGATGTTAAAAAAACTTTCTTTACATAAAGGTTTAGTGAAGATGTCCGCTAGTTGTTTACTAGTTTCGACAAATTCAATAACCACATCACCCTTTTCAACATGGTCTCTTATGAAGTGATGTCTAATCTCAATATGCGTGGTTCTTGAATGTTGAACCGAATTCTTGGTTAAATTTATTGCACTAGTATTATCACATTTGATAGGAATGTGATCAAGCATGAGTCCATAGTCCACAAGTTGTTGTTTCATCCATAAAATTTGGGCGCAACAACTACCGGCGGCTACATACTCGGCTTCGGCGGTAGACAAGGCTACACTTACTTGTTTCTTACTATGCCATGAAACAAGAGAGTTTCCTAGCAAGTGACAAGTGCCGCTAGTGCTTTTCCTATCCAATTTGCAACCGGCAAAATCGGAATCGGAATAACCAATCAAATCACAAGTGGATCCTTTCGGATACCACAATCCAACATTTAATGTTCCTATGAGATACTTCATAATCCTTTTCACCGCACTTAAGTGAGATTCCTTAGGATTAGCTTGGTATCTCGCACACATGCATACACTAAACATGATATCTGGCCTACTTGCCGTTAGATAAAGTAATGATCCTATCATGCCTCTATACTTCTTTACATCTATGCTTTTACCTTGTTCATCTTTGTCAAGGTAGCAAGTAGTGCTTATTGGTGTGTCCATTGCCTTAGCATTGTTCATTCCAAATCTTTTGAGTAATTCCTTGCAATATTTGGTTTGGCTAACGAAAGTTCCTTCTTTTCCTTGTTTGATTTGAAGACCAAGGAAGAAGTTGAGTTCGCCCATCATGGACATTTCAAATTCACTTTGCATGAGGTTTGAGAAAAACTTGCAAAGTGATTCGTTAGTTGAACCAAATATTATGTCATCGACGTAAACTTGTACCAAAAGGATATTTTTGTTTTCAATCAAGATAAATAAAGTTGTATCAACCTTCCCTCTTCTAAAACCATTTTCTATTAAAAACTTGCTCAAACGTTCATACCAAGCTCTTGGAGCTTGTTTAAGACCATAAAGAGCTTTCTTGAGTTTAAAAACATGATTAGGATTTTCATAATCCTCAAAACCGGGAGGTTGTTCAACATATACTTCTTCTTGAATGAAACCATTAAGAAAGGCACTCTTAACATCCATTTGATAAAGTTTGAAGTTATAAGAGGATGCAAAAGCAAGTAACATCCTAATAGCTTCTAATCTAGCTACGGGAGCATAAGTTTCGTCATAATCAATGCCTTCCTCTTGATTATAACCTTTAGCTACTAATCTAGCTTTGTTTCTAACAATTGTACCATTTTCATCGAGTTTATTTCTAAAAACCCATTTTGTTTCTACAATTGTTTGATTACTTGGTTTAGGCACCAATTCCCAAACGTCATTTCGTTTGAATTGGTTAAGCTCCTCGTGCATTGCCATAGCCCAATGTTCATCATCAATTGCGGACTCAATGGTAGATGGTTCAATTTGAGAAACAAAAGCACTATATGCAAATAAATTTCTAAAGGTGGATCGAGTTGTTACCCCTTTCGAAACATCACCAATGACGTTGTCTAGAGGATGATCCTTTGAAGTACGCCAATCCTTTGGAAGTGCATTTATTTGTGCTTGTGATGGTTCAATTTCTTCAACTTGAACACTATCCTTTGTTGAGCTTGTAGAGGCTTCATTTAAATCTTTTTCTTTGTCTTCACCATTCAAATTTAGTGAATCAAAGTTTTCTACATTTTCATCAAAATCTTTTCTAGCACAATAACGGTTAGTTTCATCAAAAGCGACATGAATACTTTCTTCCATAGTCATGATGCGTTTATTATATATTCTAAAAGCTTTGCTAGTTAAAGAGTAGCCTAAGAAGATTCCTTCATCAGCCTTAGCATCAAATTTGCCTAAGTTATCTTTTCCATTATTTAGAATAAAGCATTTACAACCAAAGACGTGAAGGTGGGAAATATTTGGCTTTCTTCCTTTGTACAATTCGTACGGTGTTTTCTTAAGAATAGGTCGAATGATAATCCTATTCATAACATAACACGCGGTGCTAACCGCATCCGCCCAAAAGTACTTAGAAATATTAGCCTCATTGAGCATAGTTCTCGCCATTTCTTCTAAATGACGATTTTTCCTTTCAACCACACCATTTTGTTGTGGTGTTCTAGGAGAGGAAAAATTATGCTCAATGCCATTTTCTTCACAAAAAGTTTCAAAAAGATTGTTTTCAAATTCTCCACCATGATCACTTCTAATAGATGATATATGCAAATTCTTTTCATTTTGAATAACTTTGGCTAATCTTTTGAATGCTCGAAATGCATCACTCTTATTTGCTAGGAACAAGGTCCATGTAAATCGAGACTAATCATCAACAATAACTAAAGCATAGTAATTGCCACCAAAGCTCATAGTCCTAGAAGGACCAAATAAATCCATGTGCAAAAGTTGTAATGGCCTTGTTGTTGAAACAATGTTTTTGGATTTAAAAGAGGCCTTTACTTGTTTTCCCTTTTGACATGCGTCGCAAAGGACGTCTTTTTCAAAACGTAGCTTTGGTAAGCCAATTACTAACTCTTTAGAGACCAACTTGTTAAGATGGTCCATGTTAGCATGAGCTACTCTACGATGCCATAACCAAGTTTCATCATTTTTACTAACAAGGCATTTCACATCATTTGAGGAGACTTCATTTAGATTAATCATGTATACATTGTCAACACGGTGCCCAATTAGCACAATTTCATTAGTGTCTTGCCTTTTTATCAAACAACATTTTGAATCAAAGGTGACTAAGTTTCCTTTGTCACAAAGTTGGCTAACACTAATGAGATTATGTTTGAGACCTTTGACAAGTATAACATTATCTATGGAGGTAGAAGAATTTTTACCAACTTTTCCAATGCCGATTACTTTGCCGGTGTTGTTGTCTCCATAGATCACGTTTCCTCCGTTTGTAGGCTCTATTGCGGTGAACTTTGATTCATCGCCGGTCATGTGTTTGGAGCATCCACTATCAACATACCAATTTGTATCCTTAGCTCCAACACGTACCTACAAAACAATTAAAATTGGGTTTTAGGTACCCAAGTAAATTTGGGTCCTTGATGGTTAGTATGAGCATAATGCCCATAAGGTGCCCATCTCGTATCTTGACTACGAAAGTTTATATGTTTAATTCTACTAAAGCATACGGGTGCTATATGACCTACTTTATTACAATAATGACATATGACATTTGGATTATGCATCCTATGCATGTTTCTAAATGGTTGCCTAGGTTGTTTCCTAAATGCAACATTTTTTGATCTATATGCATTGTGATTATAATTTCTAAATGAAGCATGTTGAGGAGGATGTTTAAAGGCTTCATTCCTTTTAGGCATGCTTGCCTTTTGGGCTTGCGGTTGCCTAATAGGAGTTTTAGTATTTTTAAATTTTCCTTTTTCAAAACCTAAACCTTCCTTATTATGAACATGCTTTTGGTTTTTCAACATTTTATCTAAGTTCTTTGAAGATTCATTGAACTTAGCTAAAGTGTTCTTAAGATTTGTAATTTCATTTTCATGCATTTTACAAGATTTGTATGGATCATTACTTGTGCTACACTTATCTTTTCCAAGATTGATATTCTCGTTTTTCAGCATCTCATTTTGTTTTAAAAGATCCATATTCTTTTTCTTTAGGGGAGAATAATCTTGGGTAAGTTTTGTGTACACCTCAAGTATGGCATCATATTCATCTTGTAAATTAAAAAAAGTGGAGTTGTCATCACTAACCTTTTCTTCGCTTGCCATTAAGCAAAGATTTGCAACCTCGTCGTCATCGGAGTCGGATTCATCCTCGTTTTCCCATGATATGTATGCTTTCTCCTTCTTCTTAAATTTCTTGTTTTTGTCCTCCTTTTGAAGTTTTGGACAATTGGGTTTGATGTGTCCAACTTCTCCACACTCATAGCATTTTGGTACCTTTGTTTTGCTCTTGAAGTTTTTCTTCATTGCAAACTTATTGAATCTTTTTAATAAGAGTGCAAATTCTTCATCTCCTTCTTCTTCATTATCATCACTCTCTTCTTGTAGTGATGTTGTTTTAAGGGCGAGACTTTTCTTCTTGCTTTCTTCACCTTTTTGTCTATTTAGCATAGTCATTTCATAGGTGAGAAGATTACCTCGTAGTTGATCAAATGTAAGTTGATCATAGAGCCTTCCTTCCACAATGGCGTTCACTTTGGAGTTCCATTTTGGTGTAAGGCTTGTAAGCACCTTGGTCACAATTTGTTTATCATTGTACTTTGTGCCAAGCATGCTTAGATTGTTGAAGATCTTGGAGAGTCTTTCAAGAGCTTCTTCAATGCTCTCTTCATCTTTCATTTTAAAATTTTCCCATTCATGAACCAACATAAATACCTTTGATTTTTTAACGTGGTCGGTTCCTTCGTAAGTGATTTGGAGTTTATCCCAAATCTCTTTAGCGGTTTCACATGTAGAGATCTTCATATAATCATGCTCGTTAAGTGCACAATGAATGAAGTTGATGGCTTTATCATTCATTGCCACTTTCTTCCAATCATCGTCACTATATTCATCTTCTCCTTTCGGTACTTGCTTTGAGACGGAGACTTCTCCTTCTTTAGCGCTTGTTGTCTTTGTTGGAATGTGATTTCCATTCTCAATCACTTTCCAAATTCTCACATCTTGAGAACGGATCCAAATTCTCATATTTTTCCAATAAGAGTAATTTGTTCCGCTAAAAAGAGGAGGTCTAGCGGTTGAGTTACCTTCACTAGTGTTGTTGTTGTTAAAGCTTGTGCTTGCCATGATCTTTTCCCTTAAATGGTTAAGTCTTTCAAAGGGTTAAGCTCTGATGCCACTTGTAGAACCTATGCACAATTACTCAAGAGGGGGGGTGAATTGAGTATTGCAACAACAATGAATCTTTTTGCGAAAGTTAAAGACAATATACAAAAGTGTTATTGTACTAGTATTTTTCCAAGAGCTTAACTCAATTGTTAAGAATTTATAAGGAGCTTTTACTTTCCAATAGACACCAACTCAAATAAATTGATCAAGCTTTTCACCAATCGGACTTAAGCTACTCCTTAAGTACTTACGAAGCTACTTTTCGATCACAATTTATTTGCTCAAAGGTAAAAGACAATAATATTGAAGAGATGAGTTTGGAGATGCAAACGCTATTTAGAGTGGTTCGGCACAATCCTTGTCCTACGTCCACTTTCTTTCTCAATTGCAATTGAGAAGTTCCACTATTGCCAAGCTTCAAGGTGCTCGCGCAAAACCTTTTACAATCCGAGTCCTTAGTTTCTAACACCTCACGGTATATGATCACCACTCGTATACTAACCCACTCCACTTAGAGATACCTTCTCTAAGATTTGCCTTGAGTACTTAGTATACCTCTTTGGTATCCTCACCGACTATAGTGTTTATAACTCTTGACTCAACCTTGGAGATCACACTCCAATTTACAAAGTGTACAAGAAAACAATTCTCAAAGAATTGTTGAGACGAAATGAGTACTCTCTAGAAGAGTGTATGATTACAAGTTTAGCACTATTGAACCAATTGATATTGCTCTCTCAAATTGTGTATTATAACACCTTAAAAATGTGTAGAATGAAAGAATATGAACAAGATAGTTTGCAAATGCTCAAGTCTGTGAAATAAGGCTTCAATCCATCTATTTATAGACTCCCCAAACCTTAGAAACGTTGGGGAGTTAATGAGATGGAGCCTTTTTGTCAAAACTAGCCGTTTTTTATGTTTTTGAATCATTTGCATCGATGCATAACACTTTGCATCGATGCAAATGTGTCTTTGAAGCTGAAATTTGAATTTTCAGCTAGGTTGCATCGATGCAAACATCTTTGCATCGATGCAACAAGTCGTCGCATGCTTTGCATCGATGCAAGATGAGTGTGCATCGATGCAAACCTTAAAGAATGGCTTAAAATCACTTTAAAATACTTAGGATTGATCTCAAACTTGTTGGAGTCAATTCCTATGCTTTTGTACCTTTGAAAACAAGTTTTTAAACCATTTGGCTAGCATCGAATTTCAAGATGTGCATCAAAACATTTTGTGAGTGTGTGTTGAGAGATTTAGCAATTGGTTCTTAACAAGAAGTTACCTAAGTCCTAAGACACTATACTTGTCTTCAAATATTGTGGACTTGAGTTTCTTGTTGTTGTTGTGTTGCTTTCAACTCTTCATTCCTCACGGTTGAATGTTGGTTGATCTTTCAACATGCTTGTTCATTCAAGTTGTTTGTTGGTTTGTCATTCATCAAAACCTACGAATACAAACTTCGCATACAAGCAACATGATTTACATTATTTTATACCACAAAGTCTAAATGTAATTTTTTTAAGGTTATGTACTTGTTTCAATTTATTTCTACTGTTGAAACCTTAACGTATTTTTTTATCTTCATGGGATAAACTGTTGTAATATCATCATTTTACGCTACAGCATCTTTGTATCCATTTAAACAGTGATTATTAATTTAACACATGAGTCACATAACATAAAATCAAACTCTAAATTCAAAAATAGTAGAAACCATAACACTAATACATAGTGCTTAAAATAGCAACCATAAAAGCAACATAAGAAGTGATTGAGAAAATAACAACCCTAGACATCCTACTGCTCCTCCTCATCACTGTCATCAGTATCATGCACAAATTCGATTAGTGAATGATACCCGGTACCATATCTAGGTGAACGTCTCACCCTATGGCCTCTCTGGACCTAATCAGGTGCTAGTGGATCCAAAGGAGACACGGTGCCAAATACTGATGGAGGTGTCCCACCCAATGCATATCCTACGTTGTATGGACTTGTGGTAGGCTCGTCTAGATCTGCCATAAACTGTGTGTGCAACTGCGACATTTATGGCTATATCTTCGGCATCTGTGGCTACACCTCTGGCATTTATTACCTGTAATGTTGTTTGTCGTCCTCTCATAGCATATCGGCTATCTTCGCGTAGAACTGAGAACTAGCATACTACTCCTCTATGGCTCCAAGACTAGTGAACTCGGTGAACATCATCTGAGAAGGCTACTAAACATCTGACCACCATTTGCCGCAAACACCTAACTACTAGAAACCGCAAACACCTACTCTGTGGTGAGCATCATCTGGGATCTCAACGGGCCTAGAATTCGCAAATACAGTATCCGGAGACAAGACTCTCTGAGCCACCTGATGGCACCACTCTAAGTATCATGCTGAAGGACTTAAATCTGCAACTCTCTGAGTATGAAGGACATACTCAGCCCTGTTCCGCTAATCTAAATGCCACATCTGATAGTAATCAGAAAACCACCAATCTCCACCTCTCCTATCTTTCATGTGGAGAAAATCTATGTTCAGTGCCATCTCTGGTCGATGTTGTACCCCATTAAACTGTGGTATCACTCGGTCAACCTCATGGCACTCAATCACTACAAAATAGATCAAGCTTGTCACCATCGTTCATAATCTCGAGTGCTTCGTGGAAAGTATCCCTGGGTGAATTATCATGTAGAATATAGCTCCCGCACAAACTGGAACATAAAAGAGAAAACATATATATCACATGTGAAATTACTAGAAACCTTAAAGAACTTACATCTCGAGCTCTCGGAACTTGTCCAATGCAAGCCTCATCTAAATAACCTTCGGCTCTTTCTCATCTACATAGGATGATACCTCTCCCACTACAAACTGGATTATTAGTTTAACATATATATACCTTAAGACATTTATATAAATATTTTAAACATGAAAAATACTCAATCAAACTTGGATGCTAACAGAAAAGAAAAGGTGCTAAAACTAGACGGCCTAACGGTAGAAAACCGCCATAATATCCATGAATGTAGTAGCTACAGCGGCCCGGCCAGGTTGGTGACATTCCTATTTGCCACTCGACACATGCATCTGTATAACCACCCTAGAGCACCTGAACCTTAGCTGTACTTGCTCATATCATTTAGAATTGCCACAAACGGCAACCATTGAAGGTGAACTCGACTTCTATTCTTATCACCGAACAACTAAGTAGAGAGTGACATCAAAATGTAGACTCATCATGCATATATATGCATAGTGTGCTCAATAGCATTGGCTGGGAGTACCCTAAATCGCTAATGAAATCACATGAAGTGCCCTGTCATCTGCTTTACCTTATTCAGTAGCGAAAGTTTATGTAAAAGCTCCTCAAACCATTCCCACGTTAGCTTCCCATCAGGAATGAACTGTGAAAAGTTCGTAAGGCACCCGTTGACTACCTCGCCATCAATAGACTACCCCAAGTGGTACGCCACATCTTGTAAGGTTATCGTGCACTCTCCAAATGACATATGGAAAGTGTATGTCTCACTGATGATCAGACTTTTGTGTGGTCTAGAATTTCACAATAAATTCTCGTTGCAAGTATAGCTTCTAAACCAACAATAATCCTTTCATACAAAAGATTATTTGTCACAAGTAAAAACCCCTAAAATTAATAATCGAAGTATTTAAACCTCGGGTTGTTCTCCCTAGGAATTGTAATAAAGTGTTCTTGCTATTGGTTATGAGTTGTATATTTTGGGGTTTTGGATGAGAATTAAGAAAAGTAAATGGCAAAGAAAATCTAATGATAAAGCGGTCTTGGCAAGGTTTGGTGGTCAAGGACCTCTATCCTTATCACTAATCTCATCATGATAATTGCATGGATCAATCTCATTAAATCACCCTCTAACTAGTAAAGGAGAGCCAAATGAGCTATATCAATCCAAGTCCATAGGTCATAACTATTCACTAATTAAATTAATGAGAGATAGAGTCAATGGCTACCAATCATCAATCACTTGGGCATTAGTAACTCAAGAGTTCCTAAATTACCATCTCAAGCCAAGAACATAGACTTCTAATAAAATATCCTTCCAAGCATTTTATCAAACACTTGGGAGGCACAAAAGAAAAGCATAGTGAATTGACAACAAGAATGAAATCTAACAATAATTAATTGTAAAAAATTAACAACAACAATCAAAGAAAACACAATTAACATGAATTACCTCAAATTGCATTGAAAGAAAATAGAAAGAACAAGAGTAGATCAACTTACAAAGTCTGGGAACAAAATAGAGGAATTGCAACAAGAGAATAGAAGAACAAGATGTAGCAACATAGAATTGAAAGTAGAAGTAGATGAAAGCAAATATTAAAACCTAGATCTAAGAAATTCTAACCTAAACCTAATCCTAATTCTAGAGAGAAGAGAGAGATTTTCTCTCTAAAAAACTAAAACTAAAACTAGATCTAAAGTGTGTTGTGTGTGTTCTAAGGTCCTAAGGTGCATTCCCCTTCAATCCTTGATCCTTTTAAGCATTTTGGCGCCAAATTTGGTTCAGACTGGGCCCCACAACTTCTGTGAAGTCGCTGGTCACGATTTCACTTAAAAATCACGTGCCAGCACCGACGCATACGCGTACGCGTCCATGGGATTTTGCACGATCCACGCGTATGCGTCTAGTGCGCGTGCGTGTCCATGAGCGTATCCCAAATCTTTGGCTTTTCATGATTTCTCCCCTTTGCATGCTTTCTCTTCACTCCTTTGATCCATTCCTAGCCCTTTTCAATCTAAAATCACTAGCAAACACATCAAGGCATATCAAAGGAAGATTAAAATTATCAATTCAAAGGTCCAAAAGCATGTTTTCAAACTTAAGCACAAATTATGAGACAAATATGAAACTATGCTATTTTATTGAATAAATGTGAGAAAAGATTAACAAAATGCTCTAAATTCAACACAAGATAAACCCTAAAAACGAGGTTTATCAATCTCCCCACACTTAAACCTTAGCATGTCCTCGTGCTAAATTAAGAAGGAAACAAGGGGTATGACATTTATTTAATGTGACTAAACTATATGCAACCTATCTAATTGCAACTATATCTCTGAATGCAAATGCTTGGTCAAAATAAATTGACTTCCAAGAAAACATATGTAAGCACAAGGGGCTAAAGCAATAGGAGCTAAACTAAACCAAACCCACAATTGCATTGAATTACCTAAAATATCTACAAACTTGCATGAATATGGATGATAGTGGTAAAAACATGAAATTGAGCAATCGAACCCTCACCGGATGTGTATCCGCTCTAGTCACTCATGTGTTTAGGGGTTGATTCACTCAATTCTCCCCTAATCATGCTTTCCAAAATTTGTTCTTCATCTAACAATCAACAATTATTCAATGCATGCATACAAATATCATAAGATCTTTATCAAGGGTTGTAATGGGGTTAGGATCAAGGTAGGATCATATATGGTTAAGTGGACTAGAATTTGAATCTTTGATTAACCTAGACTTTCCCTCCTAACCTATGCAATGACCTATAAAAATTCAAACTAACCTAACTACTCATCTTTCACTTTTCACATACTCATGCATCTTTTTTACATTTCACAACACTTATACATTGACTCTCATTGGGCTTTATTTTTGGGCATTTTCGTCCCATTTGTTATTGTTTTTCTTCTTTTTTTTCTTTCTTTTTCCATTTTTTTCTTTTCTTTTCCATATATTTTTTCTTTTTCTTTTGTTTTTCTCATTTTTCTTTTCTTTCAAACTTTGTACAAGAATGTCAATGCATAAGGTGTAATATTCGGTTAATACATGAGCATGCACCCAATTCCCAAATGTAGAAATGTAAAACATCCTTTTGTCCCAACCAATGTTCCTAAATCTCCCCAAACTTTAATAATAAACACTCTCACTAGCCTAAGTTAACCAAAGATCCAAACAAGGGACTTTTTATTATTTTTCGCTTTAGGCTTGTAATGTGCTAAAATAAGGAACAACGGGATTAAGCGTAGGCTCAAAATTGGTTAACAATGGAGAGTAAAAGGTAGGCTATTTGGGTAGGTGAGCTAATGAAATAATGGCCTCAATTATATAAATGCATGAATACAAGGAATAATTGGACATATAGAATTAAACAAATCAAGGATCACAATCATAGGGAGAGAACAATTTCACACAAGAAAGAAAATAAGTGGTTATAAGATGTAACCACACCATTAGGCTCAAATCTCACATGCTTGTGTTCTTAGCTCAAAACATGCTTCGCAAAATATAGAATTCAAGCAAGTTCCACAAAAAAATTTCAATCAATTGGGGTGGGTGCCCTATAGATAAATTCCTTGAAAAAATCTCATTGTTTTGACTAAGCTTATCCTAAATGCAATGTTGTGATTGAGACATTCTAAAAATTTCTTAGTTTATCTCTTTTTCAATCAAAATCAATTTCCATGCAAAAAGGGTCAACTTAGGTTTCATCAATCCAAAACATTTTTCTAATCACAACAAAAAAGCCAAAATAACTATATAAAGAAAATCCAACTAAAAATAAGGTGCAAAATGTGATAAACTAAAATAAAAGTATGCAACAACCAAAATAAAAGTATCCACAATACTAGTATATACAATAATCTCAAAAGAGTGCAAAATAAAGCAAAATAACATAAACTAGGAGATAATGTCCGAAAATGTTCACCCAAAATGATAACTCCACCAACAGCGACGACGGTGACCTCCCCACACATGGAATGAAGCATCATCCTCGATGCTATCGCTCGGGCTCAGGGTGAGAGTCAACTGTCGCATCTGGCTGCTAGGGCTAAGGCTGTGGCTCCTCAGAGGGTTGCTGTGCCTCCGGGGTAGCCTGTGTCTATGGAGGTGCCATTTTGATGATCAGACTTTTGTGTGGTCTAGAATTTCACAATAAATTCTCATTGCAAGTATAGCTTCTAAACCAACAATAATCTTTTCATACAAAAGATTGTTTGTCACAAGTACAAACTCCTAAAATTAATAACCGAAGTATTTAAACCTCAGGTCGTTCTCCGTAGGAATTGCAATAAAGTGTTCTTACTATTGGTTATGAGTTGTATATTTTGGGGTTTTGGATGAGAATTAAGAAAAGTAAATGGCAATGGAAATCTAATGATAAAGCGCTCTTGGCAAGGTTTGGTGGTCAAGGACCTCTATCCTTATCACTAATCTCATCATGATAATTGCATGGATCAATCTCATTAAATAACCCTCTAATTGGTAAAGGAGAGCCAAATGAGCTATATCAATCCAAGTTCATAGGTCTTAACTATTCACTAATTGAATTAATGAGAGCTAGAGTCAATGGCTACCAATCATCAATCACTTGGGCATTAGTAACTCAAGAGTTCCTAAATTACCATCTCAAGCCAAGAACATAGACTTCTAATAAAATATCCTTCTAAGCATTTTATCAAACACTTGGGAGGCACAAAAGGAAAGCATAGTGAATTGACAACAAGAATGAAATCTAACAATAATTAATTGCAAAAGATTAACAACAACAATCAAAGAAAATACAATTAACATGAATTACCTCAAATTGCATTGAAAGAAAATAAAAAGAACAAGAGTAGATCAACTTACAAAGTATGGGAACAAAATAGAGAATTGCAACAAGAGAACAAGATGTAGCAACATAGAATTGAAAGGTAGAAGTAGATGAAAGCAAAGATTAAAACCTAGATATAAGAAATTCTAACCTAAACCTAATCTTAATTCTAGAGAGAAGAGAGAGCTTCTCTCTCTAGAAAACTAAAACTAAAACTAGATCTAAAGTGTGTTGTGTGTGTTCTAAGGTCCTAAGGTGCATTCCCTTTCAATCCTTGACCCTTTAAAGCATTTTGGCACCAAAGTTGGTTCAAACTAGGCTCCACAACTTCTGTGAATTCGCTGGTCACGATTTCACTTAAAAATCACGTGCCAGCACCAATGCGTACGCGTACAGCACGCATACGCGTCCATGGGGTTTTGCGCGATCCACGCATATGCGTCTGGTGCGCGTGCGCGTCCATGAGAGTATCCCAAATCTTTGGCTTTTTATGATTTCTCCCCTTTGCATGCTTTCTCTTCACTCCTTTGATCCATTCCTAGCCCTTTTCAATCTGAAATCACTAGCAAACACATCAAGGCATCTAGTGGAATCAAAGGAAGATTAAAATTATCAATTCAAGGGTCCGAAAGCATGTTTTCAAACTTAAGCACAAATTATGAGACAATCATGAAACTATGCTATTTTATTGAATAAATGTGAGAAAAGGTTAACAAAATGCTCTAAATTCAACACAAGATAAACCCTAAAAACGGGGTTTATCACTCACGGCGCCATCTCTCAATGAATGCACTGGCCAAAGGCTCATTCAGCCTGAACCAATAGTTATTCAGCCTCACTAGGTGGTACTGATGAGCGGATATTTTATACGCTTTTTGATGTTATTTTCTTAGTGTTTTTAGTATATTTTGTTAAGTTTTATTATGTTTTAGTAGGTTTTAATGCAAAATTCACTTTTTGGATACTACTTTGAGCTTTTGTATTTTTTTTTTTTTATGATTTTAGGTGAATTTTGCATGAATTTGGAAAGTTTTGGAAAAGTCTGATTCAGAGGCAAGGAAAGCATAGCAGATGCTGTCAGATTCTGACCTCCATGCATTCAAACAAGTATTTCTGGAGCTACAGAGATCCAAATGATGCATTCTTAACTGCGTTGGAAAGCTAACTTTCAGATCTTTCTAGCAATATATAATGGTTTATACTTTTTATCGGATTAGACAGCCCAAAACGGGCGTTGAACGTCCAAACTATGCCCTAGTGGGCGTTCAATGCCTCAAGAGGACCAAGGCCAGCGTTGAATGCCCAAACCTAGCATTCAACGCCACCAAGGGAGCTCAAGATAGTGTGGACAACCCCCTAATGAGCATTCAATGGCCGTTCCTCAATTTAGATGGCAAGCTCAGTCCAAGACACTCACCTAAGTGGGCCCAGAAGTGGGTTTTCGCACCTTTAGCCCAGTTTTTTTCATTTTTGTAATTCCTAATTATAATTAATATCTCTTTAGGTTTAGTATTAGTATATATAAGGGAAGATCACCATTGTTTAGGGTTTTCTCCACCACATTCGAATTGCACACTTTATTTTTTGTACAGTTTGAGCAACTAAACCTCCTAGGTTAAGGTCAGTAGCTCTGCTGATTCCTATGGATTAATGCAATTACTTTTCTACTTCAATCTATATTTCATTCTATTCTATGATGAGTTGTCGTTCTTCATCCTTATGAATCTCGATTATACATGAGTTTCTTACGCGCCTTGACCTGGATAGTATTAAGCTACAGCTTGAGAGTGCATCACGGGTTCCAACAAGTTATCTGGGCCAATTGGGATATGTGACATAAAATCTCATTAGTCAGGGATAATTGAGGTTCCTGTGGCTCTAAGGGCTAGAATCATAGAGCGTCAGTCTCTGATCCGGAAGATCCGACCTTGTCTGTGGCGTTTTGAGTAGGATCATCAAGAGATTGAATTGCGTGCACTTCATCCTATCCGAGATTCATCTAGTCCGTTCGAATGTTTGGTTTAGACCTGAGGAGATTAATGACCACGACCAACGGCTTAATCACTTATAGCCTTGCCATTGAAGGAATCATTCATCATTGGAGTAGTGAGCATGACATGTTAATCCAGAAGAATAAGCATCTCCAAAGCCTTAACTAATCTATCATTACTGTCTTTACATAAACTCTTTATCGCTTTTGTTATTTCTTGTTTGTGCACCTACAACAAACAACAACTATCCTTCTATTCACCTGACTAAGATCTGCAGGATAACCACAGCTTGCTCAATCCAGCAATCCTCGTGGGATTCGACCCTTACTCACCCGAGGTATTACTTGGACGACCTAGTGCACTTGCCAATTCAGTTGTGCAAGTCACAAATTCGCGCACCAAGTTTTTGGCGCCGTTGCCAGGGATTGTTTGTAATTGACAAACTAACGGTTGTCTTGCTCCTTAGATCAGGTACTTTTTACTAGTTTTCTTTTATTTTCTTTTCTTGTTAATTTTCGAAAAAAAAAATTTGTTTTTAGTCATAATTGTTTTTCGTTTTTTTAGTCTTGTGTCAAAATTTTAAATTTAGGGTCCCTTTGGTTTTCATTTCTTTTCTCGAGTCTTTTTTAGAGTTGTTCTTGTTTTTCTTTCTTTATATCCAAAATTTTCTTGGTTTTTTTCTTTCTTTAATTTTAAAATTTTTAAGTTTAGTGTCTTTTGGTGTTTTTCTTTCAAGATTTTTGAAAAATAGTGTCATTGATCTCAAAATCTTTAAGTTTGGTGTCTTGTTAGTGTTTGTTTTCCTTTCTAATTTTTTCAAAAATTTCTTTTAACTCAATTCAAAATCTTAAGTTTGGTGTCTTGATTTGTAATCTTATTTTTCTTGTTTATCTTTTCTATCTTTAAAAATATTTACCATATCTTTTTCTTTAATTTCAAAATTTTGTTACCTTATCTTTGTTTTAAATTCAAATTTTAAAAGTTTAGTATTTTGTGAGTTATCTTTCTTTTAAATTTTAATTTTAAGATATTTAACAAAATTTTTTAAATCTTATCTTATCTTGCTTCTTTCTCTTTTGACTTTTTTCAAATTTTGAATTTCAAAACCTTTCTTTGGCTTTCTTTTAATTTCAAAATTTTTCAAAATCAAATCTTCAATTTTAATTTTAAATCTTTTAACATCTTATATTATCTTGTATGACTTTTCTTTCCAAATTTGAATTTTAAAATCTTTGATTGACTCTTTCTTTTTAATTTTAAAGATTTTTTCAAAAATGAAATCTTTTATTTTATTTTGAAATCTTTCTGAGTTAATTACTTGTTTGTTTCATTTTAATTTTAAAAGTTTGATTCTTTCTAATTCTTCTCTCTCTCTCTCTCTCTCTCTCTCTCTCTCTCTCTTCAATTTTCGAAAATCTCTAACTCTTTTCTCTCTCTTCTCTTTCGAAAATCTTCTTCTTCCTTTCTCTCCCTTACTTTCAAAAATTTCCTTCCTATTTCCCTCTTTAATTTCGAAAAATCTTTTTAAATTGAAAAGCATCTTTCCTTTCTTTTCCCTTCTTCTAATTCTCCCACAAGGACCTCTATACTTTGACATAGAGACTCCTTTCTCTTCTTCTCTTCTTGGTTTCTTTATTCTTGTTTATGAACATGGGTAGGGATAAAAAAACTCTCTTTGATCCAGATCCTGAACCTGGAAGGACTCTAAGAAGGCGTCTGCAACAAGTTTAAGCTAGCAGAGCCGTAAGGAATCTCACAGGAGCTCTAGAACAAGAAGCTGAGGATACAACAATGGAAGCTAATCCAGACAATGGAGGTGACACAAAGGTCCTAGGTTCTGACTTTAATGGGCACATCATCTCCATTCCTGCCATTAGGAGAAATAATTTTGACTTGAAGCCTCAACTGGTCACTCTGGTACAACAAAACTGCCAATTTCATGGACTTCCACAGGAAGATCCAAACAAGGTCTTATTTGACTTTCTGTAGATATGTGACACTGTCAAGACTAATGGAGTAAATCCAAAAGTCTACAAGCTCATAATCTTTCCCTTTGGAGTAAGAGACAAAGCAAGGCTGTGGCTAGATTCTTAACCTAAGGAAAGCCTAAACACCTGGGAGAAGGTGGTCAATAGATTCTTGACCAAGTTCTTTCCACCTCAGAAGCTAAGCAAGCTGAGGGTAGAAGTACGAACCTTCAGACAGAAAGAGGGAGAATTCCTCTATGAAGTCTGGGAAAGATACAAGCAATTGATCAGGAGATGCTCTCTTGACATGATCTCATATTAGACTATGCTAGATATCTTCCATGATGGCCTATCTAAGGCGTCTAATATGTCATTGGATCACTCTGCAAGTGGATCTCTCCACTTTAAGAAGATGCCTGAAGAGGCACAAGAGCTTATTGACATGGTTGCCAACATCTAGTACATGTACACTTCTGAGAGGAACCCTGTGAACAATGGGGCTACTCAGAAGAGAGGCGTCCTAGAAGTAGGCACTTTAGATGCTATCTTGGCTCAGAACAAGCTCATATCCCAGCAGATCAACATGATCACTAAGCACTTGAGTGGGATGTAGAGCTCTGAGGCTTACTGTCCAGAGACAGCCCATGTGTTAGACGTAGGTGATAACACCTGGACCACTGATGAGCGGATATTTTATACGCTTTTTGGGGGTAATTTCATGTAGATTTTAGTATGTTTTAATTGGTTTTTAGTAGAATATATTGGTTTTTAGGCAAAAATTATATTTCTAGACTTTACTATGAGTGTGTGTATTTCTCTGTGATTTCAGGTATCTTCTGGCTGAAATTGAGGGAGCTGAGCAAAAATCTGACTTAGGCTGAAAAAGGACTGCTGATGCTGTTGGATCCTGACCTCCCTGCACTCGAAATGAATTTTCTGGAGCTACAAGAGTCCAATTGGCGCGATCTCAACGGCGTTGGAAAGTAGACATCCAGGGCTTTCCAGCAATATATAATAGTCCATACTTTGCGCGAAGATAGATGACGTAACTTGGCGTTGAACGCCAAGTACATGCTGCTGTCTAGAGTTAAACGCCAGAAACACGTCATGATCCGGAGTTGAACGCCCAAAACATGTCATAACTTGGAGTTTAACTCCAAGAAAAGCCTCTACGCGTGGATAGCTTTAGTCTCAGCCCCAGCACACACCAAGTGGGCCCCAGAAGTGGATTTCTGCACCAATTATCTTAGTTTACTCATATTCTGTAAACCTAGGTTACTAGTTTACTATTTAAACAACTTTTAGAGAATTATTTTGTACCTCATGACATTTTCAGATCTGAATTACATACTTTTTGACGGCATGAGTCTCTAAACTCCATTGTTGGGGGTGAGGAGCTCTGCAGCGTCTCAATGAATTAATACAATTACTTTTGTTTTCCATTCAAACACGCTTGTTCTTATCTAAGATGTTCATTCGCGCTTAATTATGGAGAGGGTGATGATCCGTGACACTCATCACCTTCCTCAATCCATGAACGTGTGCCTAACAACCACCTCCGTTCTACATCAGATTGAATGAGTATCTCTTAGATTCCTTAATCAGAATCTTCGTGGTATAAGCCGGATTGATGGCGGCATTCATGAGAATCCGGAAAGTCTAAGCCTTGTCTGTGGTATTCCGAGTAGGATTCTGGGATTGAATGACTGTGACGACCTTCAAACTCCTGAAGGCTGGGCGTTAGTGACAGACGCAAAAGAATCAATGGATTCTATTCCAACCTGATTGAGAACCGACAGATGATTAGCCGTGCTGTGACAGAGCATAGGAACGTTTTCACTGAGAGGATGGGAAGTAGCCATTGACAACGGTGACACCCTACATAGAGCTTGCCATAGAAGGGATTTTGCGTGTGGAAAAGGATTTCAAGGAAAAGTAGAAATTTAAAGGACAAAGCATCTCCAAAACTCCAACATATTTCTCATTACTGCACACCAAGTAACGATTTGATTCTCTCTTATTTTTCTAATAATTTTAAACACTTTGACTTCTTACAATTAATTCCAAATAATCTTATTGGCCTTCTGACTAAGATTAATAAAATAAATATAGCTTGCTTCAAACCAATAATCTCCGTGGGATCGACCCTTACTCACGTAAGGTATTACTTGGACGACCCAGTGCACTTGCTGGTTAGTGGTACGAGATCATAAGAAATTTTGATTTTGATATTGAGATTAAGATTTCGTGCACCAAGTTTTTGGCGCTGTTGCCGGGGATTATTCGAGTTTGAACAACTAAAGGTTTATTTTATTTCTTAGATTAGGAAGAATTTATCCTTTTTTTTTACTAGAATTGCATCTTTTATTATCCCTTTTTAAAAAAAAAAATTTTTTTCAAAAATATTATTTTTCATTATCAAATTTTAATTTTTTTCGTGAGTTTAGTGTCTTGTTCTAAGTTTGGTGTCTATTGCATATTTTATATTTTTCTTTAAAATTTTCGAACTTGTGTTCTTTGTTCCTCATTGATCTTCAAGTTGTTCTTGTTTACTTTTCTTGTTTGATCTTGAGTTTTTCTTGTTTTGTGTCTTTTCTTGTTTTTCTTGTGCTTTTTCAAAACATTAACTTTCAAAAATTATACTTTTATCCATAAAAATAATACATCTTTAAAATACGTTACATTTTTAGCTCAGTTGATTATAGCGTGGGTTTATGTTCTTAGCAATTGGGCACTTTCTTTTTAAAATCCTTTTTCAAAAATAATTTTTCTTGATTTAATCTTGTGCCAAACTTTAAGTTTGGTGTTTTCTTGTTAATCTTTTCATAATTTTCGAAAATTTTATTAAAGTTTTCTAAAAATTTTAAGTTTGGTGTTCTTCCTTTTGTTCTTGGTGTTCTTGTGAATCTTCAAGGTGTTCTTGAGTTTTTCTTGTGTCTTGATCTTAAAATTTTTAAGTTTGGTGTTCCTTGGTGTTTTCCCTCCAAAATTTTCGAAAATAAGGAGCATTAGATCTAAAAATTTGAAGTCTTGTGTCTTTTTTGTGTTTTTCTCTTTCATCATAAAATTCAAAATTCAAAAAAATATCTTTTCTAACTAATTTTGAACTATTTTTTCGAAATTTTTTTCATAAAAATTCAGATTTCAATTTTAAAATTTTTCAATTCTTATCTTTTTAAGTTAAAAAAAAATTTATATTTTTCAAAAATATCCTAACCACTTTCTCTCTCCTCACTTTTTCAAAAATCTTCATAAAACATTTTCAAATTCTTATTAAATTTTTTTTATTTTAATTTTCTTATTTTATCTTATTTTTATTTTGGTTTTTATTTTACTTCGAATTTTTTTATTTATAAACTAAAAATTTAAATCCACATTACCCCTTTACTCCAACATGGACATAAGCGGAAATGAACAGTCCAAGAGGACTTTGGGGTCATATGCTAGCCCCTCTACTGCTTCATATGGGAGTAGTATCTGTATACCCTCCATTGGAGTTAGTAGCTTTTAGTTGAATCCTCAGCTCATTATCATGGTGCAGCAAAACTGCCAGTATTTTGGTCTTCCACATGAAGAACCTACAGAGTTTCTGGCACAATTTTTGCAAATTGCTGACACAGTACATGATAAGGAAGTGGATCAGGATGTCTACAGATTATTACTGTTTCCATTTGCTGTAAAAGATCAAGCTAAGAGATGGTTAAATAACCAACCTAAGAACAGCATAAAAACATGGAAGCAGCTGTCAGAAAAATTCCTGAGTCACTATTTCCCTCCAAAACGGATGACACAGCTAAGGCTAAGCATCCAAGGCTTCAAACAAGGAGATAATGAATCCCTTTATGATGCATGGGAGAGATACAGAGAGATGCTAAGAAAATGCCCCTCTGAAATATTTTCAGAATGGGTGCAATTAGACATCTTCTACTATGGGCTTACAGAAAAAGCTCAGATTTCTCTAGACCACTCAGCTGGTGGATCTATACATATGAGAAAAATAATTGAAGAAGCTCAAGAGCTTATTGATACAGTTGCCAGAAATCAGCATCTGTACCTCAGCAGTGAATCTTCCATGAAAGAAGAAGCTAATACAGTAACTGCTGAACTCAGTCCGGTGGATCAGGCTAATGAATTCAATCAGCAATTAGACTTTCTAACTCAGCAGCTAGCCAAATTCAAGGAAATATTACAGGAAACAAGAATGGCTAACAGGAATATGGAAGTACAATTAAAGCAGACAGAAAAGCAACTGTCAAAACAAATAGCAGAAGAATGCCAAGCAGTTCAATTAAGAAATGGGAAAACATTAAATACCTCACTTCAAAGCAGCAGGAAACAAAGAAATGAACAAATGGCTACTCAAAATCCCTCTGAGGACAGTCAGAGCCCAGAGAGGAATAAAGCTGGCGCTGAACGCCCAGACCATGCTCATTCCTGGCGTTCAACGCCAGAAACAAGCATGAATCCGGCGTTGAACGCCCAAAGGGAGCATGGTTCTGGCGTTCAAACGCCAGTAACAAACAAGGAGGTGGCGTCTAACGCCACTCCAGCTTCCACCCCTGGCATTCAACTGCCAGTGGGGGATCAATCACATACAAGTGCTGATAACAACCCTTCTAAAAAGGCTTCCCAACCCACTTCTGTAGGCAATAAACCTGCAGCAACTAAGGTTGAGGAATACAAAGCCAAAATGCCTTATCCTCAAAAACTTCGCCAAGCGGAACAGGATAAGCAATTTGCCCGCTTTGCAGACTATCTCAGGACTCTTGAAATAAAGATTCCGTTTGCAGAAGCACTTGAGCAGATACCTTCTTATGCTAAGTTCATGAAAGAGATCTTAAGTCATAAGAAGGATTGGAGGGAAACTGAAAAAGTTTACCTCACTGAAGAATGCAGTGCAGTCATTCTAAAAAGCTTACCTGAGAAGCTTAAAGATCCTGGGAGCTTTATGATACCATGCACATTAGAGGGTATTTGTACCAAGCAAGCTTTATGTGATCTTGGGGCAAGTATCAACCTAATACCTGCATCTACTATCAGAAAGCTTGGTTTAACTGAAGAAATCAAACCAACCAGGATATGTCTTCAACTTGCTGATGGCTCCATTAAATACCCATCAGGCGTGATTGAAGACATGATTGTCAAGGTTGGGCCATTCGCCTTTCCTACTGACTTTGTGGTGCTGGAAATGGAGGAGCACAAGAGTGCAACTCTCATTCTAGGAAGACCTTTCCTAGCAACTGGCCAAACCCTCATTGATGTCCAAAAAGGGGAAGTAACCCTGAGAGTCAATGAGGAGGAGTTCAAGTTGAATGTTGTTAAAGCCATGCAACATCCAGACACCCCAAATGACTGCATGAGTGTTGATATTATTGACTCCCTAGTAAGAGAGGTCAATATGGCTGAGAGTCTCGAATCAGAGCTAGAGAACATCTTTAAAGATGTTCAGCCTGACCTGGAGGAATCAGGGAGAATAGTAGAACCTCTGAAAATCCCTCAGGAAGAGGAGAAACCTCCTAAACCCGAGCTCAAACCATTACCACCATCCCTGAAATATGTATTTCTGGGAGAAGGTGATACCTTTCCTGTAATTATAAGCTCTACCTTAGAGCCACAGGAAGAGGAAGCACTAATTCAAGTGCTAAGGACACACAAGACAGCTCTTGGGTGGTCCATCAGTGATCTCAAGGGCATTAGCCCAGCCAGATGCATGCACAAGATCTTACTGGAGGGTGACGCCAAGCCAATGGTTCAACCACAAAGGCGGCTGAATCCAGCCATGAAGGAAGTGGTGCAGAAAGAGGTCACTAAGTTACTAGAGGCTGAGATTATTTATCCTATTTCTGATAGCCCCTGGGTAAGCCCTGTCCAAGTCGTCCCTAAGAAAGGTGGCATGACAGTGGTTCATAATGAAAAAAATGAACTGGTTCCTACAAGAACAGTTACAGGGTGGCGTATGTGTATTGATTACAGAAGGCTCAATACAGCCACCAGAAAGGATCACTTTCCTTTACCATTCATAGACCAGATGCTAGAAAGACTAGCAGGTCATGAATACTACTGCTTCCTGGATGGATATTCAGGTTATAATCAAATTGCAGTAGATCCCCAGGATCAAGAGAAAACGGCATTCACATGTCCATCTGGAGTATTTGCATACAGAAGGATGCCATTTGGCCTGTGCAATGCACCTGCAACCTTTCAAAGGTGTATGCTCTCAATTTTCTCTGATATGGTGGAAAAATTTTTGGAAGTCTTCATGGATGACTTTTCAGTGTTTGGAGACTCATTCAGCTCCTGCCTTAACCATCTAGCACTTGTTCTAAAGAGATGCCAAGAGACTAACCTGGTTTTAAATTGGGAGAAGTGTCACTTTATGGTGACTGAAGGAATTGTCCTTGGGCACAAAATCTCGAACAAGGGAATAGAGGTGGATCAAGCTAAGGTAGAGGTAATTGAAAAATTACCACCACCAACCAATGTTAAGGCAATCAGAAGCTTTCTGGGGCATGCAGGATTCTACAGGAGGTTTATAAAGGATTTTTCAAAAATTGCCAAACCTCTAAGTAACCTGCTGGCTGCTGACACGCCATTTATCTTTGATAAAGAGTGTCTGCAAGCATTTGAGACTCTGAAAGCTAAATTGGTTACAGCACCAATCATATCTGCACCAGACTGGACATTACCATTTGAATTGATGTGTGATGCCAGTGACCATGCCATTGGTGCAGTGTTGGGACAAAGGCATGACAAGCTTCTGTACGTCATTTACTATGCCAATCGTGTCCTAAATGACGCCCAGAAGAACTACACAACCACGGAAAAAGAGCTACTTGCAGTGGTTTACGCCATTGACAAGTTTAGATCCTATTTAGTAGGATCAAAAGTGATTGTGTACACTGATCATGCTGCTCTTAAATATCTACTCACAAAGCAGGATTCAAAACCCAGACTTATAAGATGGGTGCTGCTTCTGCAAGAGTTTGATATAGAAATAAGAGACAGAAAAGGAACAGAGAATCAAGTAGCAGATTACCTGTCCCGAATAAAACCAGTAGAAGGGGCGTCCCTCCCTCTCACTGAAATCTCTGAAACCTTTCCAGATGAACAACTCTTTGCCATCCAGGAAGTGCCATGGTTTGCAGATATCGCAAACTACAAGGCAGTAAGATTCATACCCAAAGAGTACAGTAGGCTGCAATCAAAGAAATTGATCACAGATGCAAAGTACTATCTTTGGATGAACCATATCTCTTCAAGAGATGCAGACGGAGTAATCCGTAGATGTGTGCCTAAGGAAGAAGCACAGAAGATTCTATGGCACTGCCATGGATCACAGTATGGAGGACATTTTGGAGGTGAGCGAACAGCCACAAGAGTCCTCCAATGTGGCTTCTACTGGCCTACTCTCTATAAAGATTCCCGAGCATTTGTACTTAATTGTGACAGTTGCCAAAGATCTGGCAATCTGCCTCACAGTTATGCCATGCCTCAGTAAGGGATCTTGGAGATTGAGTTGTTTGATGTATGGGGTATTGATTTTATGGGACCCTTCCCACCATCATACTCAAACACTTATATTCTGGTGGCAGTGGATTATGTATCCAAATGGGTGGAAGCTATTGCAACACCCACCAATGACACTAAAACAGTGTTAAAATTCCTCCAGAAACACATCTTCAGTAGATTTGGTACCCCTAGAGTATTAATCAGTGATGGGGGCAGTCATTTCTACAATAAATAGCTTTACTCTGCTTTGGTTCGTTATGGAGTTAGCCACAGGGTAGCTACTCCATATCACCCACAGACTAATGGGCAAGCTGAAGTCTCAAATAGAGAACTCAAAAGAATCCTGGAACGGACTATAATTAACCGTAGAAGGGATTGGGCAAGGAGCTTGGATGATGCTCTGTGGGCATACAGAACAGCATTCAAGACCCCTATAGGGACCCTCTCCATACCAGCTTGTGTATGGAAAGGCATGTCACTTGCCAGTGGAACTGGAACATAAGGCCTACTGGGCAACCAGATTCCTAAACCTTGATGCCAAATTAGCTGGAGAAAAACGATTGCTTCAGTTAAATGAGCTAGAGGAATTTAGACTCAATGCTTTCGAGAATGCAAAAATTTACAAAGAGAAAGCAAAAAGATGGCATGATAAGAAATTGTCATCCAGAGTCTTTGAGCCGGGGCAGAAAGTTCTGCTATTCAATTCCAGGCTCAAATTATTCCCCGGGAAATTAAAATCCCGGTGGAGAGGTCCATATGTGATTACAAGCGTATCACCATATGGATACGTAGAGCTTCAGGATAATGAATCCAACAAAAAGTTCATTGTTAATGGACAGAGAATTAAACATTATCTTGAAAGTAACTTCGAGCAAGAATGCTCGAAACTGAGACTTGATTAGAGCTCAGTGGTAGTCCAGCTAAAGACAATAAAGAAGCGCTTGCTGGGAGGCAACCCAGCCATTTACAAAGTTTATTTACTAATTAAATAAATTTCCTTACAGGTATGTGTCCAAGTATCTTCAAAGTAAAATAGCAATTGCTTGAATTCACAGAGTTACAGGGGAATTTGGAAGTTCACTGGCGAAAAAAAAAAAAGCCAGTAAGAAACATTTTGGGCGTTGAATGCCCAAAAGAAGCACCCACTGGGCGTTCAACGCCAGTAAGGGTAGCCATCTGGGCGTTAAACGCCAGAAAGAAGCACCTTCTTGGCGTTTAACGCCAGATTGACAGCATCCTGGGCGTTTAGAAAAACGCCCAGTGACAAAGGACTTCCTGGCGTTCAACGCCAGAAAGATGCATCAGCTGGGCGTTGAACGCCCAGGAGAAGCAACATTTGGGCGTTAAACGCCCAAAACATGCAGCGTTTGGGTGTTTAACGCCAGGATGGTGGGAAGGAGGTAATTTCGTTTCCAATTCAAATTTTTTCCAATTTTCATGTTTCAATTCATGATTTCTTGCATAAACATGTTTCAAATTATCATCCCTCAAATCAAATTAGTTTTCTAAAAACCCTAATTTCTAAAATCCCTTTTTCAAAAATATCAAATGTATTTTAATTCATAAACACAAATCTTTTTCCAATCCAATTCTTTTTCAAATCTGTTTAATTTCTTCTCATATCTTTTTCAACTCATCTTATCTTTTTTTCGAAACTGCCTCTCCTTCTATTCCCCTCCTTTCCTTTTTTTGCTTGAGGCACAAACCTCTAAGTTGGTGTGATTTGCCATGATCACTGAGCTAAAACTCATTAAGATCATGGCACCTAAGGGAACAGGAAGAGCAAGGATGAACTTAAGGGAGCTGAAGCGTCAGAAATTAATTCTTGAAGGCACCCCACAGACTAGAGGAACATCCACTTCCCAAAATACAGGTTGTTAAGTTCTAATTCTAGCTTTAACTCTGTGATAGTATTATTATAGGATTTTACCTTAGAAGTTATATAGGAGTAGTAGTAATTAGCATATCTATTTTGATTTTATTTTCAATTAAGTTATAATTTATTTTTCTCATCATCATCAAACATGAATAAAATTGTAGATTTTTAGAATAAAGAGGCAATTTAATTTTCTCAAGTTCTTAATAAGGAAAATTCTAATTATTATATGTGTGGCAATACTTTTGTCTTCTGAATGAATGCTTGAACAGTGCATTTTTTTTATATTGAATTTATGAATGTTAAAATTGTTGGCTCATGAAAGAATGATGAACAAGAGAAATGTTATTGATGATCTGAAAAATCATGAAATTGATTCTTGAAGCAAGAAAAAGCAGTGAAAAAAAAAATTCTTGCGGAAAAAAAAGAGAGAGAAAGAAAAAGCAAGTAGAAAAAGCCAATAGCCCTTAAAACCAAAAGGCAAGGGTAAAAAGGATCCAAGGCTTTGAGCATTAATGGATAGGAGGGCCCAAGGAAATAAATCCAGGCCTAAGCGGCTAAATCAAGCTGTCCCTAACCATGTGCTTGTGTCATGAAGGTCCAAGTGAAAAGCTTGAGATTGAGTGGTTAAAGTCGTGATCCAAAGCAAAAAGAGTGTGCTCAAGAGCTCTGGACACCTCTAACTGGGGACTCTAGCAAAGCTGAGTCACAATCTGAAAAGGGTTCACCCAGTCATGTGTCTGTGGCATTTGTGTATCCAGTGGTAATACTGGAAAACAAAGTGCTTAGGGCCACGGCCAAGACTCATAAAAGTAGCTGTGTTCAAGAATCAACATACTTAACTAGGAAAATCAATAATACTATCTGAATTCGGAGTTCCTATGGATGCCAATCATTCTGAATTTCAAAGGATAAAGTGAGATGCCAAAACTGTTTGGAAGCAAAAAGCTACTAGCCCCGCTCATCTAATTAGAATCTGAGCTTCACTTAAAACTCTGAGAAATTATTGCTTCTTAATTTCTTTTTATCCTCTTTTATTTATCTAGTTGCTTGGGGACAAGCAACAGTTTAAGTTTGGTGTTGTGATGAGCGGATATTTTATACGCTTTTTGGGGGTAATTTCATGTAGATTTTAGTATGTTTTAATTGGTTTTTAGTAGAATATTATTGGTTTTTAGGCAAAAATTATATTTCTAGACTTTACTATGAGTGTGTGTATTTCTCTGTGATTTCAGGTATCTTCTGGCTGAAATTGAGGGAGCTGAGCAAAAATCTGACTTAGGCTGAAAAAGGACTGCTGATGCTGTTGGATCCTGATCTCCTTGCACTCGAAATGAATTTTCTAGAGCTACAAGAGTCCAATTGGCGCGCTCTCAACGGCGTTGGAAAGTAGACATCCAGGGCTTTCCAGCAATATATAATAGTCCATACTTTGCGCGAAGATAGATGACGTAACTTGGCGTTGAACGCCAAGTACATGCTGCTGTCTGGAGTTAAACGCCAGAAACACGTCATGATCCGGAGTTGAACGCCCAAAACACGTCATAACTTGGAGTTTAACTCCAAGAAAAGCCTCTACTCGTGGATAGCTTTAGTCTCAGCCCCAGCACACACCAAGTGGGCCCCAGAAGTGGATTTCTGCACCAATTATCTTAGTTTACTCATATTCTGTAAACCTAGGTTACTAGTTTACTATTTAAACAACTTTTAGAGAATTATTTTGTACCTCATGGCATTTTCAGATCTGAATTACATACTTTTTGACGGCATGAGTCTCTAAACTCCATTGTTGGGGGTGAGGAGCTCTGCAGCGTCTCAATGAATTAATACAATTACTTTTGTTTTCCATTCAAACACGCTTGTTCTTATCTAAGATGTTCATTCGCGCTTAATTATGGAGAGGGTGATGATCCGTGACACTCATCACCTTCCTCAATCCATGAACGTGTGCATAACAACCACCTCCGTTCTACATCAGATTGAATGAGTATCTCTTAGATTCCTTAATCAGAATCTTCGTGGTATAAGCCGGATTGATGGCGGCATTCATGAGAATCCGGAAAGTCTAAGCCTTGTCTGTGGTATTCCGAGTAGGATTCTGGGATTGAATGACTGTGACGACCTTCAAACTCCTGAAGGCTGGGCGTTAGTGACAGACGCAAAAGAATCAATGGATTCTATTCCAACCTGATTGAGAATCGACAGATGATTAGCCGTGCTGTGACAGAGCATAGGAACATTTTCACTGAGAGGATGGGAAGTAGCCATTGACAACAGTGACACCCTACATAGAGCTTGCCATAGAAGGGATTTTGCGTGTGGAAAAGGATTTCAAGGAAAAGTAGAAATTTAAAGGACAAAGCATCTCCAAAACTCCAACATATTTCTCATTACTGCACACCAAGTAACGATTTGATTCTCTCTTATTTTTCTAATAATTTTAAACACTTTGACTTCTTACAATTAATTCCAAATAATCTTATTGGCCTTCTGACTAAGATTAATAAAATAAATATAGCTTGCTTCAAACCAATAATCTCCGTGGGATCGACCCTTACTCACGTAAGGTATTACTTGGACGACCCAGTGCACTTGCTGGTTAGTGGTACGAGATCATAAGAAATTTTGATTTTGATATTGAGATTAAGATTTCGTGCACCAACCACCATGGAGGAGGTGAACTACATGAGAAACTCCTCAAGAAACTCAAACAACAAGCCCTATTCGAATACTTTCAATCAGAGATAAAGGAACCACCCCAACTTTTGGTGGAAAGATCAGCAGAAGCCTCAAGAAGGCTTTAGTAACAATCAGGGTGGAATGAACCAGAATAGGTTCAGTAATTGACCCTATAAAACTTCTCAGTAACAATTGGAGACACCTAAGCAGAGTCTCCCTAATTTGGCTACTGTAGTCTTCAACTTCTCCAAGACCACCCACAGTTTCATGGATGAAACTAGGTCTTCCATCCAGAACTTGGAGATACAGGTTGGTCAGCTGAGTAAGAGGATCCCAGAGATCCCTTTCAACACTCTTTCAAGCAACATAGAGGTGAATCCAAAGGAAGAGTGCAAGGACCTCACTATAGAGGTTATGACCGAACCTAAGGAGAAAATTGCTATTAAGGAGCTCAAGGAAATCAGAGCTCATGAGGAGACTGATAATGTCACCTTGCACGCCCCTATGCTAAGAGAGGAACCTGAAGAATACTCTTCTTCAGAAGAGGATGAGGAGTCCAAGGAAGAGCAAATTACTCGGTACTTGGCAATCCTCAGAAAACTGAAAGCCAACTCTTCTCATACAGAGGCGTTGGAGGAGAAAGATGAGCCTGTGATACTAGCCAAGGAGTGCAGTATCTTGGTCTAGAAGAAGCTTCCTCAAAAGCTGTCGGATCCTAGAAACTTTCTGATTCCCTGTACTATAGGGACCATCACTTTTGAGAAAGCACTATGTGACCTTGGCTCAAGCATCAACCGCATGCCTCTCTCTATAATGAAGAGGCTAGGAATATGGCAGACAAGTATTTGAAAAGGGCATATGGCATGGTGGAAAATGTCCTAGTGAAGGTTGAAGACTTTTACATCCCTGCTAATTTCGTAATCCTAGACAATGGGGAGGATATGCTAAGGCCATTATTGATGTGGAAAGATGAGAGCTAAATTGAGATAACATTAGGATTGTATCTTGTTTAGGATATCCAACCCTCAGTCTCCCTCTGACAGAGTTGGTACCATTGTACAACACATAGTGTTTCAGCTTTCTCTCTCAATACAAAGCTTTACAGAGCCCCCGGACACCAACTTTAAGTTTGGTGTTGGGCAGTCATCATCAAGCACTAAGAAGGAAGATACTGATAACAAGGTACCTAAAGGATGGAGGGACAAGAAGATCCCCACTGAAGGCCTCTCACCTAGAATGAGAGTTGTCTTAACTAAGAGTCCAGTCATTCCACACACAGTGAGTAGAATCCTGTCTTTAGAGTATGTGGAACTCACCCATGAGAGCACAGGATGAAAGTTCACTATAAGGGGTGAAGATCTGAGTCCCTATGTACCTCCGTAATGAAGTTGTCCATCAAGTTATTGACGGTAAAGAAGCCCTTGTTGGGAGACAACCCAACTATTAGCATAATGTTTTTTATTCCTTTTCATTTACTTCAGTCTGAATTCATATTTTAGTTTTTCTCTTGCTTTTTGATGTTTGCGATCATGTATAGCACTTAGAACAGTGATAGAGACACCCAGAAGTGGAAACAGAACACCTTGAAGAGATCCTCTTGCTGGCATTAAATGCCAGACAAGGAGGAAGATGGGTGTTCAATGGCCCTCAAGGAGTGAGGACCTGGCGTTGAACACCAGAAAGAGACCATGCTGGGCGTTCAACGCCCCAAGGGGAGTATAGAGCTAGTGTTGAATGCTAGGAAGGGAGCATCCTGGGTGTTCAACACCCAAGAGGGAGCATGCATTGGCGTTGAACGCCAGCCAGGGAGCAAAGTTGGGCATTCAACACCATGAAGAGGGTAGCCAAGACCAACTATTTGGTCCCCTACGGGCGTTTAATGCCCATTCCTGGCGTTGAACGCCAGGTAGGGGGTAGGAAATTTGAAATTCCTAGCCTCTCAGGACAGTAGGTCCCACAGAATATCCACCTACCCCACCTTCTTCTCTCTCCTACTTTCTAAACCTTGAAACCTGTAAGAACCCACGTTTTCACATAAAACCATTTTCATAAAATAATTTTAGTGCCCGAGATAGATTCAAAATTTAGAAGTTTTATTTTGAAAATATAAATGTGAAATTTGATTTCAGTAAATTTTTCTGAGTTGGAAAATGTACATTTTCAAAAAGATTTTTGTAAAAATGCATACTGGCGCTTAAGCTGGCAGTACCAACTCTAGAATGTCCAGTACCACGTATTTTGAAAAATAATATTTTGAAAATTGATTTATTATTTTGAAAGGATAAAAATAATTTAGAATCGAAAACTGAACACTAATCTTAAAGGTTTTGGCCCAAAGTAGGTCAAACAGACCAAAAACGCTAACGAATTAGACCGGGCCCAAACCGGGCCCAAAGTCCAATATATATAAGCTCATTTAATGAGCTTTGAGCTCATTTTTCAGCCCTATGAGAGAGAGGGCCGGGATTTCTAGAGAGGAGAGCAAGAAGAGAGAGTGCACTATTTACCTCCACCTTCCGGAAGCCATAACTTTTGATCCGAAGTTTCGATTGACGAGCCGTTTGTGGCCACGCGAAGCTCTTGTCGAGCTCTACGCTTCTATCTAAAGAAATCTTGTAAGATCTCTCTTTTCCTATCCCAGTTTCCAGCCCTAGATTCTGCACATTTTCATGTATAGTTTATAAGTAGATTTTGTGGTTTTGGTTGTTTAGGAGACCTCTAGTAGAGGGTAATTATTGAATTTTATCCCTACTCACATTGGATACGGTAAGGTTTCACTAAACTCTCTTGGTTGGTTGTTTTGTGGTTCCTAGATTTTGATTTTTGGTGATATATGTGTTGTTAGTTTGAGCCTTGGTGTTTGTTAGAGTTGGTTGAGGCTTTGGATCAAGTTTGGTGGCTTCGTTTTAGTGTTTGGTGCATTTAGGAATCGTCCAAGATATGATTTCGGTTTCCTTTGTGTAATATGTAATGTTCATAGACACTTAGGCTAGTGGCCCATAGGATAGGATTGAATTAGATATGTGGTTGTTGTGGTATATGTATGATGATGGTGATTATTGAGGATTATTGGTGTTAATGATGTATTATGATGTTGGTTAATGTTAGTTATTATTTGGTGATAAATTGTTGGAATTGATAAGGATTTATAGTGGTTGTGGATGTTGGTTGGTTGATGATGCTTGATGAATTGATTTTGTAAATGTTGTTAAATAATGATATTGAGGTATGAGGTATATTGAATTTTGAATGAGTGTATATTGTTAATTTTTGGTGCAAAGCATGAATGAAGTTGTTGGTGAAGATTGATAGTGAAAGAATGATGATTGGTGAAGGTATTAGTGGAACATTGTTTTTAGTGTTTTATATTTGATGTTTGGATTGATGAGTGTTGAATGGGTTGATAATTTGAGATATTAAATATTGGATGTGGTATAGTTGGATGATGATGGAAGTGGTGAGAAGTCATGTTGATGTTAATAAGGTTAATGGAAATTTGGAAAATGTGGATTAGGTTGGATTTAGAATTGTTGAATAGTTTAGAAGGTTGTGTGAGTGAGAAAATGGTTGAGGTAGTGTTTGTATGAATCTTGGACTGTTTTGGTATGGTTGATATGTGATTGAATTGGTATTGGATTGAGGTTTGGTTAAAATTGAGGTTATGTGGTTTTTGGGTAAAAATAGATTTTTGGTGAACTTTGTTTGATGATAACTTTTGCCTCGGTTTTCAAAATTTGTTGAATTCGGTTCATATTTGAAGATTATTGAAAACCCATCGATTTGATATAAAGTTTACAAAATTTAGAATTTTGTAGAGGATGTTATGATCATTCAAAGTTGGTGTTGAAAATCTAAAATTCTGCAAAGTTGCAGAGTTTCAAGATTTCTGATACATGCGCACGCACAGCCTTGTGCGTACGCACAATCCTGCGAAAATGTTATTCTGTGTGGACGCACAGACCTATGCGTACGCACAGGTGGAGGAAAGGGCTCTGGTAGCAGCGCTAGCATAGGTTGTGCGCGCGCATGATAAACTACTATTTTATGGTTTATATTGGGTTTAATTGAGTGATTTTTATCAAATTCTTGCCCACTTATTCATATGATTTGCATGACTTTACAATTCCTTCCTAGTTTAGTTCTATGGTTGAAAACTTGCTTCCTAGAGATCTTTTAATTACGTATTTTAATTCTCCTTTATACCATTCAATGTCGTGATCCATGTGTTAAGTGTTTTAGGCTTCATAGGGCAAGAATGGCTTAGAGAATGGAGAGGAAGCTTGCAAAAATGGAAGGAACACAAGAAACTAAGGAGATGACCAGCAAACACCGATGCGGACGCATGGCTCACGCGACTGCGTGAAATGTAGAAAATCGTAGTGACGCATTCGCGTGCCTGACGCGAACGCGTGTATTGGAGTCTGCACGGACAACGCGTACGCGTGGCAAGGAAAACGCTGACCGACGCGTACGCGTGACCGACACGTACGCGTGACATGCACGATCTGCAGAAAATTCAGGAAACGCTGGGGACAATTTTGGGCCGCATTTTGACCCAGTTTTTGGCCTAGAAACACAGAATAAAGCCAGGGAACATGCAAAGACTCAAGGGATACGGAGCAGAAGCGGATAATTCATAATTTTGGGATTAGATGTAGTTTTTAGAGAGAGAGGCTCTCTCCTCTCTCTTAGGATTTAGGATTAGGATTAGGATTTGGGATTTCTATTATGATTAGGCTATGATTTCTTCATTCCAGGTTCAAAGTTCCTTTACTTTGGTTTCTCTTCTACTTTTATTTATTTTGTTACTTTAATTTATGAATCCTTATGTTAGACTTGATTTCTTTTATTAATGCAATTTGAGGTATTTCAGATATATGATTTTTATTTAACTTTCTATATTCTTGGCTTTGGTTGAGTAATTAGAGACTCTTAAGTTATCAAACTCTTTTGTTGATTGATAATTGGAAGTTGCTAATTGACTTGAATTCCACTAATTCTAGTCTTTCTTTGAGAATTGACTAGGACTTGAGGATTCATATTGATTTATCCACTTGACTTACCTTCATAGTTAGAGGTTGACTAAGTGGGAGCAACGAGCAATTCTCACCACAATTGATAAGGATAACTAGGATAGGACTTCTAATTTTCATACCTTGCCAAGAGTTTTTTAGCTATTAATTTATTAATTCTTGCAATTTATTTCTCTTGTTCAAACCTTTCGAAAACCCAAAAATACTGTTTTCCATAACCAATAATAAAACACACCTCCCTGCAATTCCTTGAGAAGATGACCCAAGGTTTGAATACTTCGGTTTATAAATTTTATTGGGTTTTGTTACTTGTGACAACCAAACTTTTGTACGAAAGGATTCTCTGTTGGTTTAGAAACTATACTTACAATGCGATTATATTTGTGAATTTCTTTACCAATAGAAATCCGCTCATCAAAATGGCGCCGTTGTCAGGGAATTGCAAACGTGTGCCTTATTATTGGTTATTGTAAATATTTTCTTTTGCTTGTTTATTTGTTTTTGTTTTTATTTTTTATTAGCTACTATGAATTCTCACCCCTTTGGCTATGAGTTTGGTTACAATTATGTTGTAGGGAGAAGAGATTACAATGTGAACATGCATCAAGGATGTGACAACCAAAGATGGGAGGAGCCACAAGGATTTGATCAACCCTCTTGGCAACAGCCTCCGCCAACATACTATGACCAAGAGCCATTCTAAGAAGCATATCAAGATAATGGCTTTGGTGAACGCTCTTTTGATTTTCAACAACCACCACCATACGGCTATAAACCCCCTCTTCAACATAGCTTTGAACCACCATACTCACAAGCCCCTTTCCACCATTCACCTCCATATGACCCTAACCCGTATCCACCATACCAACCACCTTATGAGCCAAATGAACCATACATAGAACCACCCCCATTCCAACACAACTACTCTCATGAACCACCACCTCAATATACACCATCTCCTTATCATTATCAAGATGAACCACCTTCCTACCATGAACCCTTTCTCCCAAAAAATGAACCCTCCTATCCACCCCAAACCTCCATGGAGAAAGCACTTACCGATCTAAACTCTGCTATACAAGCTCTCGCCGCCCAAATTGGACCACTAAATACCTTCAACAATCAACCCTCAAGCTCTAGTGTACTTCCTTTTCAATCCCATAATGATCTCTCCATCCCATCACCACCCTCCCCGGAAGAGCACCCACATCAATCAATCTAAGAGCAACATGATCCCAATGATGCTATTGGCATGGAACAAGAGAGAAGGGATCATCTTCGCGAATCCATACTTCATAAGGAGCTAGAGGAGGCACTAAAGGTGAAGGTAGAAGAGACCTTTGCAGATGAAGGAGTAGTTGAAGGGAGTTGTCATAGAAAAGAAATCATCAAGGAGGAGTACAATTTTATATTCACACAACTGGACAAAGCAGCAATTATTGAAAAGGAAAAATTGGTTGCAGACTTAGGAGATGCTGAACCTCCATGGGAAGGTCAAGTCATAAAGCCTCCTTCCACGACGTTTGAAATTGATGTTGAGGAAGGTGTACAACCTCCAAGGCATATCACAGTTGAAGACTTGGAAGAGGTTGATCAAGAGATGGAGATTCAAGAAGAAGAGGCACAACCTCCCATGCCCTTGGTGAGCAATGATGAAGAGATTGAATTGGAAGAACGCTACCAAGAGGAAGAGGTTGATATTGAAAAAGCTTGCAAAGATGTAGAAGTTATCAAAGAAGAGCACAAGGGAGTGGAGCTTGAAAGTTCATTAGAGACACCTCTCCCAAGGCCATTACCGTCCAACACAACATTCAAGTGGGTAAAATTCTTATCCTTGACCTTTACCTTCCCACTTGAATATGGGCTACTGGAGACGGATGGTCAACTTAGAGCTCTTTGTGGCATTAAGGGTAAGAGGAAGATGGTTAGTGGTGGGCAACCCAATCCTAGGTTCATTATGGTTGGTAGCTCAAAGTCTACATGCAAAGGTTGGTACAAATCTCAATTGAATGGGTCTAGGAAGCTGTTTGGATGCCTTAGTGAGAATTCGGATTGCTTACCACCCGGATGGAATCATGATGATCCACTTTAAGACGGGTGCAGAAACAAGATTTGGGATCCAGGCATATATGAGGATCAAATTTGAGAGCTCAAAGCTTGTGAAGAACTCCATCAAAGCTTGAGAAATTTACTTGGTATTGATAGAGCTTATTGGAAGTCCAAGCATTGGTGGAAGTTTCAGGATGAGTTCAAGCACAAGCCACCATGACAGGGAGCTCATCAAATGTCCAACTTAAGGACTTTAACTAAAAGTGCTAGGTGGGAGACAACCCACCATGGTATGATCGTTCCTTTTTCAATTATAATTTTATTTAGTTTTGTTTGTTTTTTAGTTTTATTTTATTTTATTGAACCTAGAATTATTCATAACATCAGCATCAGCATCTGCATACTGCATTCTGCATTTTGCATAAAAAAGGGGGTGAACGACGCGCAAGCGTCTACGACGCGCACGCGTTGTTTGTGTAGCGAAACTGAACAGAGAGTTGCACGAGAGATGTGCAGGAGTGGTGCGTGGCGCACAAGCCACACCACGCGTACGCGTGCCTCACGCGTATGTGCCCTCTGCAAAAAGTTCAACCCACGCGTAAGCGTTACCGACGCGTACGCGTGGGTGTGTAAATCGACGTTATTGGGGTTTCACACAGAGAGTTGTGCGGGAGTGCGGATGGCTTCGTGTGTTTTGCACGATCCCTAATCGCGCATGCGCGTGATGGACGCTTTCGCATCCCTCCCCTATATGCTCACCCATGTAGCCGCGTGCGTGACGCGTTCGCGCCGTTAACGCCGTGCACCTTGCACGCAACGCGCCATCTAATCAGTTTTCTTTTCTTCTCTTTTCAAATCCTATTTCTTTCTTCTTCTCCTCCCTCTTCTCTTCTTCATTCTTTTTCTACCTTTTGCACTTTTCTCTCCTCCCTTTTTATCCCTATTCTCTTTCACTTTCATCTACTTAATTTATTTGCATACTTTCATTCATCTTTTAATTACTGCATTTAATTATTTTTCTTTCTTCTTAATTTTCTTTTTAGCATAATTATTTATGATCTCTTTTTCTTTCTTTTTCATGCATTTTTATGTTGGTGTTAGAACTTTATTTGGGTCTTATACTATTGGTTGTAGATTATTATAGAGTTTTTTGACAATTCATATTAATTGTTTTTGGAATGCTTGCATGTTCCAATTTCATTCTCCCCCTATCATATTAAACATGCATACTAAGTGTTTGTGAAAAAGCCCGTATGGCATTGTGCATTCTTCATTATTCTATCCTTCTACTCTAATGCCTGTTTTTCACAAAACTCTTTCCACATTTTATTAATTAATTATAATTGTCAATACAAACGTGATTGTCGGTTTGTTACGAGTAATAATACATTTTTAATTTTTTATGCTTGATCTATGCTACTCATGCCTTTGCCGGCATGCTAATAAACATCTTGCATCCAATACTTACCATGCCTTGCTATATTTCCATTGATGAACTGATCACATGGAATTGCGACCATATCTTTCGTTCACTATTTTCCTTACCTGGGCATCGATTATTACTTGCACTGTCCTCTTCCTTGCTCTAACCCTTGGACTTACATGCTACTTCTCTTTTCCCTTTCAGGATGGCCACCAAAAAGGGTAAAGAGAAAGCCTCTAACAAGCCACCGATGAAGAGCAGAACGAAAGGAGCACCGGCTGAGGAACCACAAACCCCGCCCACCTGCACATCTTTGCATGCACCGAGGACGGTGCAATCTTTAAGTGTAGGGAGGTCGATACCGATCTCCGCGAGTTAGTTAGCCCCTTCTCAACACCAGTTTTTATTTTTCTTTGTTAGTTCATTGCTGCATTTGCATGTGTAATTGCATGTTTGTTTGATTTTGTGCATGTTCTTCTACCACTACTTTGTTGAAGTAATAAGTTTCTTTTTAAGACCCTATTTTTGAAAAATTTCACTAATTTAAATCAAAACTTTTGTGTTAAACTTGTTTGAAGCTTGTATTTGGAACATAGTTCATAGCTAAGAACACACAACCTGTGAGACTTGAGCTTAATTATATGGTTACATTATTTAGCCATAAATTTTTATTCTTGTGTGTTTTCTTCTCTATGATTGTAATTTTTTACTTTGTTCTATCCTATATGTCCAATGTTTAGTGTATTTAAATGCATGCATATGATTGATGCCATTATTTGATTACTAGCTCACTTACCCCAAATAGCCTACCCTTTCAATTACCTTTGTGGTAGCGCGAAATTGTGATCACTACACAACTTTGCACAACTAACCAGCAAGTGCACTGGGTCGTCCAAGTAATACCTTACGTGAGTAAGGGTCGATCCCACGGAGATTGTTGGTATGAAGCAAGCTTTGGTCACCTTGTAAATCTTAGTCAGGCAGACTCAAATGGGTATAGTGATATACGAATAAAGCATAAAGATAAAGATGAGAGTACTATGTAATTCATTGGTAGGAACTTCAGATAGCGGTGAGATGCCTTCCCTTCCGTCTCTCTACTTCCTACTGTCTTCATCCAATCCTTCTTACTCCTTTCCATGGCAGCTTATGTAGGGTTTCACCGTTGTCAGTGGCTACCTCCCATCCTCTCAGTGAAAATGTTCCTATGCTCTGTCACAGCATATGGCTAATCAGCTGTCGGTTCTCGGTCAGGCCGGAATAGAATCCATCGATTCTTTTCCGTCTGTCACTAACGCCCCGCCTGCTAGGAGTTTGAAGCACGTCACAGTCATTCAATCATTGAATCCTACTCAGAATACCACAGACAAGGTTAGACCTTCCGGATTCTCTTGAATGCCGCCATCAGTTCTTGCCTATACCACGAAGACTCTGATCTCATGGAATGGCTGGCTCGTTTGTCAGGCGAGCACTCGGTTGTCAGGCGAGCACTCGGTTGTCAGGCGATCAACCATGCATCGTGTATCAGGAATCCAAGAGATATTCACTAGAGCCTTGATTGCTTGTAGAACAAAAGTGGTTGTCAGTCACCTTGTTCATAGGTGAGAATGATGATGAGTGTCACGGATCATCACATTCATCAAGTTGAAGAACAAGTGATATCTTGGACAAAGAACAAGCGGAATTGAATAGAAGAACAATAGTAATTGCATTAATACTCGAGGTACAGCAGAGCTCCACACCTTAATCTATGGTGTGTAGAAACTCCACCGTTGAAAATACATAAGAACAATAGTGATCATTGGTTTCGGCCCCAGAGAGGGAACCAAAAGAACCAAGATGAAAATACAATAGTAAAAGGTCCTATATATAGAAAACTAGTAGCCTAGGGTGTACAGAGATGAGTAAATGACATAAAAATCCACTTCCGGGCCCACTTGGGTGTGCTTGGGCTGAGCAATGAAGCATTTTCGTGTAGAGACTCTTCTTGGAGTTAAACGCCAGCTTTTATGCCAGTTTGGGCGTTTAACTCCCATTTAGGTGCCAGTTCCGGCGTTTAACGCTGGGATTTCTGAGGGTGACTTTGAACGCCGGTTTGGGCCATCAAATCTTGGGCAAAGTATGGACTATCATATATTGCTGGAAAGCCCAGGATGTCTACTTTCCAACGCCGTTGAGAGCGCGCCAATTGGGCTTCTATAGCTCCAGAAAATCCACTTCGAGTGCAGGGAGGTCAGAATCCAACAGCATCTGCAGTCCTTTTCAGTCTCTGGATCAGATTTTGCTCAGGTCCCTCAATTTCAGCCAGAAAATACCTGAAATCACAGAAAAACACACAAACTCATAGTAAAGTCCAGAAAAGTGAATTTAACTAAAAACTAATAAAAAATATACTAAAAACTTAACTAAAACTACTAAAAACATACTAAAAACAATGCCAAAAGGGTACAAATTATCCGCTCATCACAACACCAAACTTAAATTGTTGCTTGTCCCCAAGCAACTGAATCAAATAAGATAAAAAGAAGAGATATACTATAGACTCCAAATTATCAATGAAACTTAGCTCCAAATTAGATGAGCGGGACTAGTAGCTTTTTGCCTCCAAACAGTTTTGGCATCTCACTTTATCCTTTGAAATTCAGAATGATTGGCTTCTTTAGGAACTCAGAATCCAGATAGTGTTGATTCTCTAGTTAAGTATGATGATTCTTGAACACAGCTACTTATTGAGTCTTGGCCGTGGCCCAAAGCACTCTGTCTTCCAGTATTACCACTGGATACATACATGCCACAGACACATAATTGGGTGAACCTTTTCAGATTGTGACTCAGCTTTGCTAGAGTCCCCAATTAGAGGTGTCCAGGGTTCTTAAGCACACTCTTTTTGCCTTGGATCACAACTTTATTTCTTTCTTTTTCTTTCTTTTTTTCCTTCTCCTCTTTTTTTTTCGTTTGTATTCACTGCTTTTTCTTGCTTCAAGAATCATTTTTATGATTTTTCAGAGCCTCAGTAACATGTCTCCTTTTTCATCATTCTTTCAAGAGCCAACAATTTTAACATTCATGAACAACAAATTCAAAAGACATATGCACTTGTTCAAGCATACATTCAGAAAACAAAAAGTATTGTCACCACATCAAACTAATTAAGCTAGTTTTAAAGATGAATTCGAAATCCTGTACTTCTTGTTCTTTTGTAATAAAAACAGTTTTCTTTTAAGAAAGGTGATGGATTCATAGGACATTCATAACTTTAAGGCATAGACACTAAGACACTAATGATCATAAGACACAAACATGGATAAACATAAAGCATAAATTTTCGAAAAACAGAAAAATAAAAAAAACAAGGAGATTAAAGAACGGGTCCACCTTAGTGATGGCGGCTCTTTCTTCCTCTTGAAGATCCTATGGAGTGCTTGAGCTCCTCAATGTCTCTTCCTTGTCTTTGTTGCTCCTCTCTCATGATTCTTTGATCTTCTCTAATTTCATGGAGGATGATGGAGTGTTCTTGATGCTCCACCCTTAGTTGTCCCATGTTAGAACTCAGCTCTCCTAGGGAGGTGTTCAGTTGCTCCCAATAGTTTTGTGGAGGAAAGTGCATCCCTTGAGGCATCTTAGGGATCTCATGATGAGTGGGGTCTCTTGCGTGCTCCATCCTTTTCTTAGTGATGGGCTTCTCCTCATCAATGGGGATGTCTCCCTCTATGTCAACTCCAACTGAATAACAGAGGTGACAAATGAGATGAGGAAAGGCTAACCTTGCTAAGGTAGAGGACTTGTCCGCCACCTTATAGAGTTCTTGGGCTATAACCTCATGAACTTCCACTTCTTCTCCAATCATGATGCTATGAATCATGATGGCCCGGTCTAGAGTAACTTCAGACCGGTTGCTAGTGGGAATGACTGAGCGTTGGATAAACTCCAACCATCCTCTAGCCACGGGCTTGAGGTCATGCCTTCTCAATTGAACCGGCTTGCCTCTTGAATCTCTCTTCCATTGTGCGCCCTCTTCACATATGACTGTGAGGACTTGGTCCAACCTTTGATCAAAGTTGACCCTTCTAGTGTAAGGGTGTTCATCTCCTTGCATCATGGGCAAATTGAATGCCAACCTTACACTTTCCGGACTAAAATCCAAGTATTTCCCCCGAACCATAGTAAGATAATTCTTTGGATTCGGGTTCCCATTTTGATCATGGTTCTTGGTGATCCATGCATTGGCATAGAACTCTTGAACCATCAAGATTCCGACTTGTTGAATGGGGTTGGTAAGAACTTCCCAACCTCTTCTTCGGATCTCATGTCGGATCTCCGGATATTCACCCTTTTTGAGTGAAAAAGGGACCTCGGGGATCACCTTCTTCAAGGCCACAACTTCATAGAAGTGGTCTTGATGCACCCTTGAGATGAATCTATCCATCTCCCATGACTCGGAGGTGGAAGCTTTTGTCTTCCCTTTCCTCTTTCTAGAGGTTTCTCCGGCCTTGGATGCCATAAATAGTTATGGAAAAACAAAAAGCAATGCTTTTACCACACCAAACTTAAAAGATTTGCTCGTCCTCGAGCAAAAGAAGAAAGAAGAGAGTAGAAGAAGAAGAAATGAGGAAGAAGGGAGTGGCTTATGTATTCGGCCAAAGAGGGGGAGAAGTGGTGTTTTAGGTTGTGAGAAAATGAAGGGGTGAAGAAGGGTTTATATAGGAGAGGGGGGAGATGGGGTTCGGCCATTATGGGTGGGTTTGGGAGGGAAAGTGGTTTGAATTTGAAGGGTGAGGTTGGTGGGGTTTTATGAAGGATGGATGTGAGTGGTGAAGAGAAAGATGGGATTTGATAGGTGAGGGGTTTTTTTGGGGAAGAGGTATTGAGGTGATTGGTGAATGGGTGGTGCCCCTTTCTGGCGTTAAACGCCCAGAATGGTGCCAGACTGGGCGTTAAACGCCCAACTGCTAGCCTTACTGGCGTTTAAACGCCAGAGTTCTTCCTCCAGGTGTGCTGTTTTCTTCCTGTTTTCATTTGTTTTTTGCTTTTTCAATTGATTTGTGACTTCTCATGATCATCAACCTACAAAAAACATAAAATAACAAAAGAAAATAGATAAAATATAACATTGGGTTGCCTCCCAACAAGCGCTTCTTTAATGTCAGTAGCTTGACAGATGGCTCTCATGGAGCCTCACATTTTCTCAGAGCAATGTTGGATCCTCCCAACACCAAACTTAGAGTTTGAATGTGGGGGTTCAACACCAGACTTAGAGTTTGGTTGTGGCCTCCCAACACCAAACTTAGAGTTTGACTGTGGGGGCTCTGTTTGACTCTGAATTGAGAGAAGCTCTTCATGCTTCCTCTCCATGATGACAGAGGGATATCCTTGAGCCTTAAACACCAAGGATTCTTCATTCACTTGAATGATCAGTTCACCTCCATCAACATCAATCACAGCCTTTGCTGTGGCTAGGAAGGGTCTGCCAAGGATGATGGATTCATCCATGCACTTCCCAGTCTCTAGGACTATGAAATCAGTAGGGATGTAATGGTCTTCAACTTTTACCAAAACATTCTCTACAAGTCCATGCGCTTGTTTTCTTGAGTTGTCTGCCATCTCCAGTGAGATTCTTGCAGCTTGTACCTCAAAGATCCCTAGCTTCTCCATTACAGAGAGAGGCATGAGGTTTACACTTGACCCTAAGTCACACAGAGCCTTCTTGAAGGTCATGGTGCCTATGGTACAAGGTATGGAAAACTTCCCAGGATCTTGTCTCTTTTGAGGTAATTTCTGCCTAGACAAGTCATCCAGTTCTTTGGTGAGCAAAGGAGGTTCATTCTCCCAAGTCTCATTTCCAAATAACTTGTCATTTAGCTTCATGATTGCTCCAAGGTATTTAGCAACTTGCTCTTCAGTGACATACTCATCCTCTTTAGAGGAAGAATACTCATCAGAGCTCATGAAAGGCAGAAGTAAGTCCAATGGAATCTCTATGGTCTCATTTTGAGCCTCAGATTCCCATGGTTCCTCATTGGGGAACTCAATGGAGGCTAGTGTACGTCCATTGAGGCCTTCCTCAGTGGCGTTCACTTCCTCTCCTTCCTCTCCAAATTCGGCCATGTTGATGGCCTTGCACTCTCCTTTTGGATTTTCTTCTGTATTGCTTGGAAGAGTACTTGGAGGGAGTTCAGTAATTTTCTTGCTCAGCTGTCCCACTTGTGCCTCCAAATTCCTAATGGAGGACCTTGTTTCAGTCATGAAACTTTGAGTGGTTTTGATTAGATCAGAGACCATGGTTGCTAAGTCAGAGGGGTTCTGCTTAGAATTCTCTGTTTGTTGCTGAGAAGATGATGGAAAAGGCTTGCTATTGCTAAACCTGTTTCTTCCACCATTATTGTTGTTGAAACCTTGTTGAGGTCTCTCTTGATTCTTCCATGAGAAATTTGGGTGATTTCTCCAAGAAGAATTATAGGTGTTTCCATAGGGTTCTCCTAGGTAATTCACCTCTTCCATTGAAGGGTTCTCAGGATCATAGGCTTCTTCTTCAGATGAAGCATCCTTAGTACTGCTTGGTGCATTTTGCATTCCAAACAGACTTTGAGAGATCAAATTGACTTGTTGAGTCAATATTTTATTCTGAGCCAGTATGGCGTTCAGAGTATCAATCTCAAGAACTCCTTTCTTCTGACTAGTCCCATTGTTCACAGGATTCCTTTCAGAAGTGTACATGAATTGGTTATTTGCAAACCATTAGCTCTTGAGCCTTGTAGCGTCTTCTTCAGATGAAGAGATCCTCCAGCAGAGCTATCCAAAGACATCTTGGACAGTTCAGAGACCATCATAGAAAATACCTATGATGCTCCATTCAGAAAGCATGTCAGATGGACATTTTCTGATCAATTGTTTGTATCTTTCCCAAGCTTCATAGAGGGATTCACCATCCTTTTGTCTGAAGGTTTGGACTTCCACTCTAAGCTTACTCAAAGGAGGTGGAAAGAACTTTGCCAAGAAGGCATTGACTAGCTTTTCCCAAGAGTCCAGGCTTTCTTTAGGTTGAGAGTCCAACCATATTCTAGCTCTGTCTCTTACAGCAAAAGGGAATAGCATCAGTCTGTAGACCTCAGGGTCAACCCCATTAGTCTTGACTGTGTCACAGATTTGCAAGAATTCAGCTAAAAACTGATGAGGATCTTCCAATGGAAGTCCATGGAACTTGCAATTCTGTTGCATTAGAGAAACTAATTGAGGCTTAAGCTCAAAGTTGTTTGCTCCAATGGCAGGGATAGAGATGCTTCTCCCATAGAAGTCGGGAGTAGGTGCAGTAAAGTCACCCAGCACCTTCCTTGCATTGTTGGCATTGTTGTTGTTTTCGGCTGCCATGTCTTCTTCTTTGAAGAATTCGGTCAAGTCCTCAACAGAGAGTTGTGCCTTAGCTTCTCTTAGCTTTCGCTTCAAGGTCCTTTCAGGTTCAGGGTCAGCTTCAACAAGAATGCCTTTGTCTCTGCTCCTGCTCATATGAAAGAGAAGAGAACAAGAAAATATGGAATCCTCTATGTCACAGTATAGAGATTCCTTGAGGTGTCAGAGGAAGAAGAAAGATAGAAGACAGAAGTAGAAAATTCGAACTTATCAAAGAAGATGGAGTTCGAATTTTGCATTAAGGAATAGTGTTAGTCCATAAATAGAAGGATGTGGGAAGAAGGGAAGCAATTTTCGAAAATTAAGTAAAAGATTTTGAAAACATTTTTGAAAAACACTAATTGATTTTCGAAAATAAGAGTGGGAAAGAAATCAAGTGATTTTTGAAAAAGATTTTTAAATTAGAAGTTAAAAAGATTTAATTGAAAACTATTTTGAAAAAGATGTGATTAAAAATATATGATTGGTTTTAAAAAGATGTGATTGAGAAGATATGATTTGAAAAACATTTTAAAAAGATTTGATTTTAAAATTAATGACTTGCCTAACAAGAAAAGATATGATTCAAAAATTAAACCTTCCTCAACAGAAAAGGAAACATACTTGAAATGTTCAATCAAATCATTAATTGTTAGCAAGTATCTTTGAAAAAGGAAAGAAATTGATTTTGAAAACATTTGATTGAAAAGATATGATTTGAAAAAGATTTGATTTTGAAAAACTTTGAAAACTTGAAAAAAAAATTGATTTGAAAACAAAATCCTCCCCCTTGTGCCATCCTGGCGTTAAACGCCCAGAATGGTGCACATTCTGGCGTTTAACGCCCAAAACTATACCCTTTTGGGCGTTAAACGCCCAACCAGGTACCCTGGCTGGCGTTTAAACGCCAGTCTGTCCTTCTTCACTGGGCGTTTTGAACGCCCAGCTTTTTCTGTGTAATTCCTCTACTGCATGTTCTGAATCTTCAATTCTCTGTATTATTGACTTGAAAAGACACAAATTAAAAATATTTTTAGATTTTTTTTTATAATCAAAATGCAACTAAAATCAAATAACAATGCATGCAAGACACCAAACTTAGCAGTTTGTATACTACTGACACTAATGAGAATGCATATGAGACACACAAAACACTCAAGTCCAGAGAATTCAAAGATCAGAGTAAGAAATAATCAAGAATTACTTGAAGATCCTTAAGACACATGAATGAATGCATGCAATTGACACCAAACTTAAGATGAGACACTAGACTCAAACAAGAAACATAAAATATTTTTGGTTTTTATGATTTTGTAATTTTTTTGTGCTTTTTTTTTTCGAAAATTATATGGAAAAGAAAATAAAGGTATCAAAATTCTTAATGAAAATTCCAGGAATCATGCAATGTTAGTCTAAAGCTTCAGTCTAAAGGAATTAGACATGGCTAGCCAAGCTTCAGCAGGACATTGCATTCAAGAGCTAAATTGATGAAGATCAATCAGCTTTGGTGATGATAAGAACATCACCTCGAAACACTAGAATTCATTCTTAAGAACTCTGAAGAAAAATACCTAATCTAAGCAACAAGATGAACCGTCAGTTGTCCATACACAAAACAATCCCCGGCAACGGCGCCAAAAACTTGGTGGCGCGAAATTGTGATCACTACACAACTTTGCACAACTAACCAGCAAGTGCACTGGGTCGTCCAAGTAATACCTTACGTGAGTAAGGGTCGATCCCACGGAGATTGTTGGTATGAAGCAAGCTATGGTCACCTTGTAAATCTTAGTCAGGCAGACTCAAATGGGTATAGTGATATACGAATAAAGCATAAAGATAAAGATAGAGGTACTTATGTAATTCATTGGTAGGAACTTCAGATAAGCGTATGAAGATGCCTTCCCTTCCGTCTCTCTACTTTCCTACTGTCTTCATCCAATCCTTCTTACTCCTTTCCATGGCAAGCTTATGTAGGGTTTCACCGTTGTCAGTGGCTACCTCCCATCCTCTCAGTGAAAATGTTCCTATGCTCTGTCACAGCATATGGCTAATCAGCTGTCGGTTCTCGGTCAGGCCGGAATAGAATCCATCGATTCTTTTCCGTCTGTCACTAACGCCCCGCCTGCTAGGAGTTTGAAGCACGTCACAGTCATTCAATCATTGAATCCTACTCAGAATACCACAGACAAGGTTAGACCTTCCGGATTCTCTTGAATGCCGCCATCAGTTCTTGCCTATACCACGAAGACTCTGATCTCATGGAATGGCTGGCTCGTTTGTCAGGCGAGCACTCGGTTTTCCGTCTGTCACTAACGCCCCGCCTGCTAGGAGTTGAAGCACGTCACAGTCATTCAATCATTGAATCTACTCAGAATACCACAGACAAGGTTAGACCTTCCGGATTCTCTTGAATGCCGCCATCAGTTCTTGCCTATACCACGAAGACTCTGATCTCATGGAATGGCTGGCTCGTTTGTCAGGCGAGCACTCGGTTGTCAGGCGATCAACCATGCATCGTGTATCAGGAATCCAAGAGATATTCACTAGAGCCTTGATTGCTTGTAGAACAAAGTGGTTGTCAGTCACCTTGTTCATAGGTGAGAATGATGATGAGTGTCACGGATCATCACATTCATCAAGTTGAAGAACAAGTGATATCTTGGACAAAGAACAAGCGGAATGATAGAAGAACAATAGTAATTGCATTAATACTCGAGGTACAGCAGAGCTCCACACCTTAATCTATGGTGTGTAGAAACTCCACCGTTGAAATACATAAGAACAATAGTGATCATTGGTTTTGGCTCCAGAGGGAACCAGAAGAACCAGATGAAAATACAATAGTAAAAGTCCTATATATAGAAAACTAGTAGCCTAGGGTGTACAGAGATGAGTAAATGACATAAAAATCCACTTTTGGGCCCACTTGGTGTGTGCTTGGGCTGAGCAATGAAGCATTTCGGTAGAGACTCTTCTTGGAGTTAAACGCCAGCTTTTATGCCAGTTTGGGCGTTTAACTCCCATTTAGGTGCCAGTTCCGGCGTTTAACGCTGGGATTTCTGAGGGTGACTTTGAACGCCGGTTTGGGCCATCAAATCTTGGGCAAAGTATGGACTATCATATATTGCTGGAAAGCCCAGGATGTCTACTTTCCAACGCCGTTGAGAGCGCGCCAAATGGGCTTCTGTAGCTCCAGAAAATCCACTTGAGTGCAGGAGGTCAGAATCCACAGCATCTGCATCCTTTCAGTCTCTGGATCAGATTTTGCTCAGGTCCCTCAATTTCAGCCAGAAAATACTGAAATCACAGAAAAAATACAAACTCATAGTAAAGTCCAGAAAAGTGAATTTTAACTAAAAACTAATAAAAATATACTAAAAACTTAACTAAAACTACTAAAAACATACTAAAAACAATGCCAAAAAGGGTACAAATTATCCGCTCATCACTTTGTTAGCCACTTTGAGCCTTTTAATCCCCATTTGTTCTATATTTTACCACATCACTAGCCTTAAGCAGAAAAATAAGTAATTACCTGGTTTGAATCTTTGGTTAGCTTAAGATAGAGATTGTGTGTCAACTAAGTGTGGGGAAACTGTGGGAACATGGGTTGATAGGGAATGTGTTGTGCTTCTACTTTATTTAAATATTGGGAATTTGGTTACCTACTCATGTGAGACCAGAAAAATTAAAAGTCCATGTGCATTGATATGTTATATTCTTGTATATTTTCAAAAAAAAAAAGAAGAAAATATATATATATATAAATAGGGGACAAAATTACCCCACTGCTAAGTTTAATAAAAGATCAATGCAGATGTGGTGAAATTAAAGAAATATTTGGTACATGAGTATGTGATACAAAAGTAGGAATTATGGGTAGCTAGGCATGAAATTAGAGTTACATAGAGTGTGTGTGTTAGGTGAGAGCTTAGGCTATTCAATGATTCAATTTATAGCTCACTTAGCCATATATATATACCCTCACCCTTACCTTAGCCCCATTACAACCTTGAAAAGACCTCATGATGTTTGCATTGATACATTAAATATTTGTTGATTAGTTAGATGAAGAACAAAATTTAGAAAGCATGATTAGAAAAGAGTAGAGTGATTGACCCTAGACACTTGAGAGTTAGAGTGATATACACTACCAGTAAGGGTTTAGTGCTTGGTTCTATGTTCCCTGCTTTCATGAGCTATCTTCTTACAAGTTTACTTGTTTTCACTGTATAATTTGAATTAGTGGAATTTGGTTTGTGTTTGTCTTGGAAAACTTGTTTGTTTTTAACCAAGTAGATAGAAACATCTTAGCATGTAGTTGCATTCACATTCATAGGTTTCCTTGCATGAGTCTTGCTTTTCCCTACTCATTTGGTTTATCTCCTTAAGCTAAGCATGAGGACATGCTAATGTTTAAGTGTGGGGAGGTTGATAAACCACTATTTTATGGTTTATATTGTGTTTAATTGAGTGGTTTTTATCAAATTCTTGCCCACTTATTCATATGATTTGCATGACTTTACAATTCCTTCCTAGTTTAGTTATATGGTTGAAAACTTGCTTCTTAGAGATCTTTTAATTACGTATTTTAATTCTCCTTTATACCATTCAATGTCGTGATCCGTGTGTTAAGTGTTTCAGGCTTCATAGGGCAGGAATGGCTTAGAGAATGGAGAGAAAGCTTGCAAAAATGGAAGGAACACAAGAAACTAAGGATATGACCAGCGAACACCGACGCAGACGCATGGCTCACGCGACCGTGTGAAATGGAGAAAATCGCAGTGACGCATTTGCGTGCCTGACGTGAACGCGTGTATTGGAGTATGCACAAACGACGCGAATGCGTGGACGATGTGTACGTGTGGCAAGAAAAATGCTGAATGACGCGTACGCGTGACCGATGCGTACGCGTGACATGCGCGATCTGTAAAAAATTTAGGAAACACTGGGGACGATTTTGGGCCGCGTTTTGACCCAGTTTTCGGCCCAGAAACACAGAATAAAGCCAGGGAACATGCAGAGACTCAAGGGATACGGAACAGAAGCAGATAATTCATAATTTTAGGATTAGATGTAGTTTTTAGAGAGAGAGGCTCTCTCCTCTCTCTTAGGATTTAGGATTAGAATTAGGATTTAGGATTTCTATTAGGATTAGGCTATGATTTCTTCATTCTAGGTTCAAAGTTCCTTTACTTTAGTTTCTCTTCTACTTTTATTTATTTTATTACTTTAATTTATGAATCCTTATGTTAGACTTGATTTCTTTTATTAATGCAATTTGAGGTATTTCATATATATGATTTTTATTTAGCTTTCTATATTCTTGGCTTTGGTTGAGTAATTAGAGACTCTTGAGTTATCAAACTCTTTTGTTGATTGATAATTAGAAGTCGCTAATTGACTTGAATTCCACTAACTCTAGTATTTCTTTGGGAATTGACTAGGACTTGAGGATTCATATTGATTTATCCACTAGACTTACCTTCATAGTTAGAGGTTGACTAAGTGGGAGCAACGAGCAATTCTCATCACAATCGATAAGGATAACTAGGATAGGACTTCTAATTTTCATACCTTGCCAAGAGTTTTCTTAGCTATTAATTTATTAATTCCTGCAATTTATTTCTCTTGTTCAAACTTTTTGAAAACCCAAAAATACTGTTTTCCATAACCAATAATAAAACACACCTCCCTGCAATTCCTTGAGAAGACGACCCAAGGTTTGAATACTTCGGTTTATAAATTTTATTGGGTTTTGTTACTTGTGACAACGAAACTTTTGTACGAAAGGATTCTCTGTTGGTTTAGAAACTATACTTACAACGCGATTATATTTGTGAATTTCTTTTCCAATAGAAATCCGTTCGTCAGTGCACATCAATGAAGAATTACGACCTGTGCGGACGCACAGCCCTGTGCGCACGCTCAAGTCAGGAAGGGACGTCTGTTAGGGGTGCTCGCACAGCTTGTGCGAGTGAATAGACTTTATAAATTTTAGTACCTGTGTATACGCACACCCTTGTGCGTACGCACACTTTCAAAATCTTCCTGGGTGTGCGCACGCACACCCATGTGCGGACGCACATGCCCTGTTTCATAATTTTAAATTTTGTTTTCAACTATTCACCTTTCCAACAAGGTTGTAAGCTTCTATAACACCTTTTTAAGACTCTTGGACTTATTTTTAGAGCATTAAAATACGGAAAAGGTCTTAGGGGTTTAAGTTGGATTTTCCTTTGAAAATGTTAGCAAACGGAGGTTTAGGTTTCTGGTGTATTGCGGATGAGTTAGTTGAGAGAGAAGGAAGAGTGGTGCATATGGTGATTGTTGACAATGAATTGGGAAATTGATGAACTAATGAGCTCGGAATGGAAGTGATGAATTGATGATGGTTATGATGAGTTGAAGACTCAAAGAGGAATGATGATCTTGTTGAATAATGAAAGTGTGCTAGGCACTATATCCTTGGGTTAAGTACGATAGTGTGCAGGGTATTATGTCCCTGGGATTGAATTATGATTGATAATCTTTTCTGCTGTAAGAGTGTGCCAAGCACTATAACCGTGGGTGAATAGCGTGTGCCCAGCACTATATCCGTGGGTCAATAGAGTGTGCCCGACACTATATTCGTGGGTGCGGCAGAAAAGCGACATCTGAAAGGATGTGTCGAGTTGGCATTTATGGACTGACAAGTGATATCACGAGCCAATACGATAGGCATTCATCATATGCATATTTTATGTGCTTGTTTGCTTTCATTACGTGAGTTTGCCTAATTGTATAACATGCCTATTTGCTTACTTGAACTACTTGCTTTATACGCTTCTACTTGTGTTTTATTTGTTTGCATTAATTGTGATTGTTTGGTGCTGAGGAGGTTAGGTAGGCGGTGGCGATGGGATCGCACGGAGGTAAGGTTAGCGAAGGCTGTGGGATACAGCGGCGTGATTAGTATTAGTTAGAATTCCCCCTAAGTTTAGATAACCCTGGTTTATGGTTCAAGTTATTTTATTTATTTTATTCTAAGCATGAATATCAGTATGTGATGTGAAGTTTTAGGATTGCCTTCGGCATCCCGGGGCCTTACATCTTACATCATTGGGCACTATTACCATACTTAGAACCTCCGGTTCTCATTTCATACTTTGTTGTTGTTTTTTAGATGTAGGTCGTAATCTACTTCAGTGAGATTGCGGATATGGTGACAGAGTGGAGTATGATTCCTCCTTGGTTTAATTTATAATACCTTGTTATAGTTACTCTCACATCTTTTTGTGTTTTATCTTTATGGCCTTAGAGGCTTACTTGAGAGATAGGTTGTATAAGTTGTTTTAATTCAAAAACTTTGTATCTTTCTATTTGTAACTAGTCGGCTTAAAATCCGCAAGCTGTGGCTAGTTCTCTATGATTATTATATTCTTATACTCGTATATGTTTTATTCTCTTATACCTATACCTTGTACCTTATGCGTTAGCTTCGTGTGAACGTCTCACGCTTTTGTAATTTAGTAATTTGAGCTTAATCCTTTATCAGGCTTCTAGAATATATTATTTCCTTATATATATATATATATATGTGTATAAGCCTTAGAACTGTCGTAATGACGAACTGATTTTTGACGGTTTAGAATTTTACAAATAAGTTCTCGTTGAAAGTATAGCTTCTAAACCAACAAGGAATCCTTTCGTGCAAAAGATTGTTTGTCACAAGTAACAAACCCCTAATTAAATTGATAACCGAAGTATTTAAACCTCGGGTCGTCTCTCAAGGAATTGCAGGGAGGTGTTCTTATTATTGGTTATGAGTTGTGTAAATTGGGGTTGTGGGGATGAGAAATGAGAAGAGTAAATTGTAGAGAGAATAGAAAAATAACAATAAAAACTCTTGGCAAGGTATGAGAATTGAAAGTCCTATCCTAGTTATCCTTATCAATTATGATGAGAATTGTCCGTTTCTCCCACTTGGTCAACCTCTAACTATGAAGGTAAGTCAAGTGGATAAATCAACATGAATCCTCAAGTCCTAGTTAACTCCCAAGGAAAGACTAGAGTTAGTGGAATTCAAGTTAATTAGCAACTTTCAATTATCAATCAATCAAAGGAGTCTGATAACTCAAGTGTCACCAATTACTCAACCAAGGCCAAAAGGGTGAAAATCTAAATTAAAATCCTCCCAAGCATTTTATCAAACACTTGGAGGGCGTAACACCAAATAGTAGAGAAGCAATAGGAGATAATAACATCCAAATAACCAATCTCAAATATCAGCAACATAGATCAAAGAGAGCAATCTTGAATATGAAATACCTCAAATTATATTAAATAGAGAATCCAATCACAAAAGGGGTGTATAGATCAAAGTATTAAAGTTAATAAGAGTAGGAGAGAATTAAGTCAAGGAACATTGAACCTGGGATTGAGAAGAGATAACCCTAAATCCTAAAATCTAAGAGAGAGGAGAGAACCTTTCTCTCTAAAACTACATCTAAAACCCAAAATGTGAATAATGAGAAGTGAATGATTGCATTGATTCCACCACTCCGTAGCCTCTAATCTGTGTTTTCTGGGCCGGAAACTGGGTCAAAAACAGCCCAGAAAATGCCTGATACGTCAAGCACGTGCGCATGTCACGCATATGCGTCACTTGTTTGCGGTACAATCCACGCGTGTGCGTTGCCTAACAGCAAAAAAAACTATGGCAAATTACATATCGTTGTGAAGCATCGGACGTCACCAAGAGTCCTTTTTAGCACCTAATTTCCATTTTCATTTCCTTTACTTGCTTTCATTTAATTCCTTGCATGCTTATTTACATTCCTTGCATTTTAATTTCTTGCTTCTCTCAAGTGATGAGCTTCTTCAAAGGATTGTATCGTGGGACTTGTTGTTCGCTCCATTTAGAAGCTTTTCCTTTTCCTTCTTGGTGGCCAGCCTGAAAGGGGAGAAAAAGGAAGAAGATTAATTAAGCCTAAAAACAAAGATATGAAAGCAAAGAAGATATAGTTGGGGTGAATGCAAAATAAGAATGGAGTTCTCAACTACAAGGTAGCTACAACATGTAAGTGAGAAGGCAATATAAGCGAATGGCATATCAATGATGCAAGAATTGCAACAATGAGTAAGAAAAAGTGGGTCATAAAAGACAATGTGAGTTCATATCAATGCATAAAGAATACAAGCATCATAAAAGGTTAAGAATTAACCTAAAAATATCATCATCCAACAATACAAAACATGTTACGAAGCACCAAACCAATGCAAGAAATATTCAACAGTTGAGTAAGAAAATTCAACACTAATGGAAAAATAGCAAATTCAGAAAAGAAAATAAGAACAAGCACAAAGTTAAAATGCAATGAATGAAAGTATGCAAATGCAAGAGGCAAAAGAAAATGAAAGATGAGAAAAAAGAATAGAAGTGAAACTGGAAAAGAGGGAGAAAGGGAAGAAAAGAAATGGGAAGAGGGAAGAAGAAGAAAGGAATAAAGAAAGAAGAAGAAGTAGGAAAAAAATAAAGAACGAAGAGATAGGGATGCGACGCGGATGCGTGGACCACGCGTACGCGTGGTGTGCAGTAGAAAGGAGTGACACATACGCGTCGTCCATGTGTACGCGTGGGAAGTAAAAATCAGAAGGTGATGCGTATGCATCGGTCTCGCATACCCGTGATAACCATTCGTGCTGGACGCACGAAACTTGCACAGTTCCATCACAACTCTCTGGTTTTTGTACCAGGCAGTAGTATCCCAGCGACGCGTACGCGTCGCTCACGCGCACATGTGGGGTTACCTTTTAAAAAAAACTTATTGAGAAACTAACAAGCTACCAAAGCAATGCCAAATATTATTAAACAAGCTAAATCACAACTTAAAATAAATAAACCTAACTAAAAATAAGAATTCAACTTATTACCAATATAAACAAAAGGGAAAATGGGAAGAATTTACCATGGTGGGGTGTCTCCCACCTAGCACTTTTAGTTAAAGTCCTTAAGTTGGACATTTAGTGAGCTACTTGTCATGGTGGCTTGTACTTGAACTCATCTTGAAACTTCCACCAATGCTTGGACTTCCAATAGCCTCCGGGATCCCAAATTATGAATTCCACTCTTCCAAGAAACCTCAAGCAAGTAATAAGACCCCAAGATTGATGATTGTTAACATGTATTCTAGGATCCTGGTGCACGAAATTGTGATCACTACAACTTCGCACAACTAACCAGCAAGTGCACTGGGTCGTCCAAGTAATACCTTACGTGAGTAAGGGTCGATCCCACGGAGATTGTTGGTATGAAGCAAGCTATGGTCACCTTGTAAATCTCAGTCAGGCAGACTCAAATGGGTATGGTGATAAACGAATAAAGCATAAAGATAAGGATAGAGATACTTATGTAATCCATTGGTAGGAACTTCAGATAAGCGTATGAAGATGCCTTCCCTTCCGTCTCTCTGCTTTCCTACTGCCTTCATCCAATCCTTCTTACTCCTTTCCATGGCAAGCTCGTGTAGGGTTTCACTGTTGTCAGCAGCTACCTCCCATCCGCGCAGTGAAAGCTAATGCACGCACTCTGTCACAGTACTGCCAATCACCGGTTTGGTTCCCTCCCCTACCGGAATAGAATCCCTCTTTTGCGTCTGTCACTAACGCCCAGTAGGTTACAGGTTTGAAGCACGTCACAGTCATTCAATCATTGAATCCTACTCAGAATACCACAGACAAGGTTAGACCTTCCGGATTCTCTTGAATGCTGCCATCAAGTCCTGCCTTTACCACGAAGATTCCGATTAAAGAATCCAAGAGATATTCACTAAGCCTCGGATGCTTGTAGAACAAGAATGGTTGTCAGTCACCTTGTTCATGAGTGAGAATGGTGATGGGCGTCAATCATCACCTTCATCATGTTGAAGAACAAGTGATATCTTGGATAAAGAACAAGCGGAATTGAATGGAAGAACAATAGTAATTGCATTAATACTCGAGGTACAGCAGAGCTCCACACCTTAATCTATGGTGTGTAGAAACTCCACCGTTGAAAATACATAAGAACAAGGTCTAGGCATGGCCGTGAGGCCAGCCCTCAAATGATCTAAGAACTAGATGTCCAAAGATTATAAATACAATAGTAAAAGGTCCTATATATAGAGAACTAGTAGCCTAGGGTGTACAGAGATGAGTAAATGACATAAAAATCCACTTTCGGGCCCACTTGGTGTGTGCTTGGGCTGAGCAATGAAGCATTTTCGTGTAGAGACTCTTTCTTGGAGTTAAACGCCAGCTTTTATGCCAGTTTGGGCGTTTAACTCCCAATTAGGTGCCAGTTCCGGCGTTTAACGCTGGAATTTCTATAGGTGACTTTGAACGCCGGTTTGGGCCATCAAATCTTGGGCAAAGTATGGACTATTATATATTGCTGGAAAGCCCAGGATGTCTACTTTCCAACGCCGTTGAGAGCGCGCCAATTGGGCTTCTGTAGCTCCAGAAAATCCACTTCGAGTGCAGGGAGGTCAGAATCCAACAGCATCTGCAGTCCTTTTGAGTCTCTGGATCAGATTTTTGCTCAGATCCCTCAATTTCAGCCAGAAAATACCTGAAATCACAGAAAAACACACAAACTCATAGTAAAGTCCAGAAAAGTGAATTTTAATTAAAAACTAATAAAAATATAATAAAAACTAAACTAAAACTACTAAAAACATACTAAAAACAATGCCAAAAAGCGTACAAATTATCCGCTCATCAGATCCCATATCTTATTTGTCAACACCTGTTCTTCTTAATCTTCATGCTTCCCTTCGGTTGACAAAGCTCTTGAATTATCCTTAGAACTTCTAATCTTTATCCTGCTTCCATTGAATCGAGCTTCACTCTGCTTTTGAACCCCAAAACTTGAGCTTCCATCCACTATGCATCTTGATTCTAGTTGTCAACCAACATCCAACTCTTTCTTACTTGCTAACCCACAAAGAGTTCTAAGTTGACCATCCGTTTCTAACAAAGCAAATTGATATGATCCAAGAAAATTAAAGGATGAAATGAATACCCACTCAATTTGTAATTTGGACGGTGACCTAGCAAGGAAGATATCCGACAGCTTTAACAATGTAGGCTTCACTTCCTTTGACTCCTCCTTGATGACTTCCACCTCTTGACAACTTTCTTCAATTCCCACTTTCTTGTTAACTTTTTCCCAACTCTTTCTCATTGATCAAGTCATGTGTTGGAGATTGTGTACATTCCTCCTCAACATTAGTTTCACATCCGATGGAAGAAGCTTTAACGAGACCCTTAATGTCACTTGGTGTAGAGTTGTCTTCAATGATGGAACTTGCCTCTTGTTCAACCTCCCCTAATTCTTCAACTTTTCCTTCATCTTCAAGGGTTTCTACTTCCTCCACCTTTTAAGCCTCCTCTTGCTTCTCTTGAAGTATGGATGCTTGGATCTGATCCATTAATTCCCTAAGACGATCCCTTCTCTCTTGTTCCACTTTACTACATAATTGGGATCATATTGCTCTTGGCTTGATGGATATGAGCATTCTTCTATGGAGGATTGCGGTGGGATGGAGAGATCATCATGTGATTAAAAAGGAGATGCATGAAAGCTTGGAGGTTAGAAGGTTCTTTGGTTGTTGGTAGAAGGTGAAGGTAGACGGTATATAAGCTCTTGGAGGGTGGAAGTGAAACCGGTGAGGGTAGAGGTGAGTGTGGTTTGAAGCTCTTCTTGCTCTTGAAGAATGATGTCAAGTGTATCATCCATAGGAGCTTGGTTGGAGGGAGGAGAAAGGTTGTGAGGGTAAAGATGTTGGAGTGGTGGTGGTTCAATGGGTGCTTGTTCATAATGGTCATAAGTGTGTGCATAGGGAGGATATGGATTTGGATTGTGTGGAGCTAATTGGTGGAAATAGGATGTGGATTGAGAGTATGGTGGTTAGAATGATGGTGTTTGGGGACTATGTTGAAAGCATGGTGCATGGAATGATGGTGGTTAATTGGCATAATCATGATAAGAACCATCATATCCGTTGGGATGATATGCATTATAGGAGGAGTTGCAATCATACTAACTTGGTTGAGGAGGTTGCCATGATGATTGCTCATATGGATGTGGCTCCCTTCTCAAGAATTCTTGCCTCCCATAATGTGAGCCATCATTAAAATTCCCATTACCTACAACATAGTCATACTCATATCCAAAATCACAAGGATGAGAATTCATGATCAAAAGAGAAAATAAAAACAAGAACTAATAAGAGGTAATGAAAATAAACTCCCATAACTTCTTTTTTTTTTTTTTTTACATCAAAAAAAAAAAGCAAAGAAGTCAAAGGTAAAATATTCACAATATATATAATAACCAATAATAAGGCACACATTTACAATTCCTTGGCAACGGCGCCAAAAACTTGACGGAAAAAAATTGTCGGTCTAGAATTTCACAAAAATAATCACGTTTCAAGTATAGATCCAAACCAAAAAATTATCCTTAATCAACGTTTAAATTGTTTGTCACTGATGATTGGATTTTTGACGGTTTAGAATTTTACAAATGAAATCTCGTCGAAGTATAGTCTCTAAACCAACAATAATCCTTTCATACAAAAATTTGTTTGTCACAAGTACAAACCCCTAAAATCTATAAACCGAAGTATTTAAACCTCGGGTCGTTCTCCCTAGGATTTACAATAAAGTGTTTTGTTATTGGTTGTGAGTTATAATTGGGGGTTTTAGAGGAGAAACATGAATAGTAAATGGTAAGAAAACTTTATTAACAAAATGGTCTTGGCAAGATTTGGTTGTCAAGGGTCTTCATCATTATCACTAGCCACAAGTATGGTAGTTGCAAGGATTAATCCCACTTAGTCATCCTAAAATCAATTAACAAAGGAAAGTCAAGTGAGTTATATCAATCTTAGTCCATAAGTCCTAGCTTTCCACTGATTGGATTAATGAAGGCTAGAGTTAATGGCTATCAACTAGCAATCAATTGGACACTAGTGACTCAAGAAATCCTAAGTTACCTTCTCAAGCCAAGAACATAAAATCCTACTCTAACATCCTCTCAAGCATTTCATCAAACACTTGGTAGGCATAAAAGGGAAACATAGTAAATCAACAACAAGAACGAAAGCTAACAACAATTATTGAAAGAAATTAACAACAACAATCAAAAGAGACACTTTTATTATGAATTACCTTTATTGAATTGGAAGAGAGTAAAAGGAACAATACTAGATCTATAACAAAATACAAGAACAACATAAAGGAGATTGCAATAAAAGAATGGAAGAAGAATGAATGTAACAACAAGGAATTGAAAAGATAGAAGTAGAAGAAGATGAATCTAAATCTAAATCTAAGAACTAAACCTAATCCTAAATCTAATTCTAGAGAGAAGTGAGAGCTTCTCTCTCTAGAAACTAACTCTAGCTAAAACTATCTATCCAATAATCTAAAATTAGTCTATGGATGTGGATGTGTGAATGTCATAATGTCAATCCCCTTCAATCCTTGGCTCTTATATGCATTTTGGTGCCAAAGTTGGTTGCTGAAACCTTCCCAAAATCGCCAGGCACGTGCTTCATTAGTGAGGTCATGTGCCGTCATCGGCGCGTGCGCGCATGGTACGCGTGCGCGTCCTTGGCCTATCTCGCAATGTGCGCGCGAGCGCCTTGTGCGCGTGCGCGTGCATGGCTGACTTTGCTTCTTTGACTTTTTATGCTTCTCTCCACTTGTATGCTTCCTTCCTTGCTTCCTTTGATCCATGCCTAGCCTATTTCATCCTGAGATTACTAACAAACATATCAAGGCATCTTATGGAATCAAAGAGGAAATAGAATTCATCAAAATAAGGCTTAAAAAGCATGTTTTTACACTTAAGCACAAATAAGGGAGAGATAACAAAACCATGCTAATTCCTAGGCTAAATGTGACAAAAGGCTATCAAGATGCTCCAAATTCAATACAAAACAAACCGTCAAATTGGGGTTTGTTAGTCACTTAAGCAAACCCAATAAAAATAACCGAAGTATTTAAACCTCGGATCGTCTCTCAAAGGAATTGTAACGAAGTGTACTTATTATCGGTTGTGGGAAAGTATTTTTGGGGGTTTTGAATGATGAACAAGGAATGTAAATAACGAGAAAATAATCTAACAACTAAGAAAAGTCCTAGCAAGGGTTGAGAATTGGAATTTCTATCCTCATCATCGTCATCAATTGTGACGGTAATTGCCTTTTGCTCTCACTTAGTTAACCTCTAACTATTGAAGGAAAGTCAAGTGAGCAAAATCAAGTTAAGTTCACAAGTTCTAATAAAAAACTAGATTTAGTGAAGCTCAAGCTAACAAGCAATTTTTAATCACCAATCAACAAGAGACTTTGATAATTCAAGAGTCTCCAAATTACTCAATCCAAGCCAAGAACACAAAAATCTATTTTAAAATATAACCAAACATTTTATCAAACACTTGGAAGGCACAAAATAAAAAATATAGAAAATTAACAAGAAATAGTAAAATCGAAAACTAACAATTGCAAGAATCAATAACTAACAATTAAAGAAAGCAACAATAAACATAGAAAACATAAATTTCATTAATAGGAATCAAACGTAACAAGAGTTCATAAACATAAAAATGACATAAAAGGAAAATTAACAATGTAAACAAAGAGACCCAAGACAATAAAGCATGAAAACATAAATGAAGCTAGGCTGAAATAAGAATTAAAGAGAGAATTAAAGAGAAATTAAACTAATCTACCCTAATTTCTAGAGAGAAGAGAGAGCTTCTCTTTCTAGAAAACCTAACCTAAAGCATGGTGAAACTAAACTATGACGACTTGTGTTCACTGCTCCATCCCTAGCCTCTTATCTTTATTTTCGGGCTTGAAATAGGGCCAAAAGCAGCCCAGAAATCGTCTCCAGCGTATTCACTTTATTACAGCACGTGACGCTCGTCACGCGTACACGTCACTTGAACTCTGCATGGCCACGGGTACGCATCAGCCACGCGTACGCATCATTTGGACTATGGCTTGCCACGCGTACGCGTCATTTATGCATACGCATCGAGACCAGCTTCTCAAATGTCCAAATTCTTGTGTTCCTTCCACTTTTGCATGCTTCCTTTCCATCCTCTAAGCCATTCCTGCCCTAAAAACCTAAGATCACTTAACACACATATCACGGTATCGAATGGTAATAAAAGAAGATTAAAAATTAGCAATTTTAAGGCCTAAGAAGCATGTTTTCAATCATAGCACAAAATTAGAAAGAAACTTAAAAACATGCAATTTACATGAATAAGTGTGAGAATTGACAAAATCCACTCAATTCAATCCAAAAATATACCATAAAATAGTGGTTTACCAATCCTTTGAAATAAAATTTATCTCATTTCCTTTGTCATCCTTTTTCAAAGATGCTTGATAAAGATCAACTAAGTACTTTGGAGTACGATAGGTAAGACCAATGACCCTTTTTTCCACAAAAGAAATATTTATCCTCTATTGATTTATTTTGGCCATTATTTATTTCTTTATCCCACTTTTGGTAAGATCTTTTCTTATGAACATAATTTTTCTTCCTTTCATAATTTTTCTTTTTACCAAAACCTTGCCATTTACCTCTTCTGGGTTATAATTTTCTGCATTTGCTTCAGGAAATGGGGCGGTCCTAGCTGAGCGTAATTCATTGTTACGTTCAGCAACAAGAAGGCAGAAATTAGTTCAAAATATTTTTAAAAATTTTTTCTCGATACTGCTACTGCAGGAGCACATTCAAGGCATAGAAAATCGAAAAAGTTTTCTCTTACATGTCATTATCTGTTATCTTTTCTTCATATAATTTCATTCGTGAGATAATTTGGAACATTGCTGAATTGTATTTATTTTTGGATTTAAAATTCTGTAAACGCAAGTGTGTCCACTCATGCCGGGCTTGAGGAAGTATTACTGTCTTTTGATGATTATACATTTCTTCAAAATTCTTTCACAGGTCTGCATGATCTTTTAGTGTGAGATATTCATGTTTCAATTCTTCGTCAAGATGACGATGAAGAAAAATCATGACTTTGGCTTTATCTTTTTGGGATGCTTTATTTTCAGCCTTAATGGTATCTCCAAAATTCATTGAATCAAGATAAATTTCAGCATCTAATATCTATAATAAGTAGTTGTATCCAAATATATCAAGAGCATTAAATTCAAGATGAAAGAGCTTTAACATAATAAAAATTTATTACATGAGTCTTCTTAAATTTTGATCAGAGCCTTGTGTTGATAACGTGTTGTAAAATGAATAAATATAAAATAAATAAGTATAAATATAAGACTCTAATATTAATATTCACCAATATTATTATCTCAATATAATAGAGATGATTTATATATATATATATATTCACTAATTATGTTGCAGCCTATAAAGAAAGAGGGAGAAGTGTTTGTTGTGTGTATTTTGCTTCATGCAACACTTCTATTTATATACGTTCAAAAATTATACTTCCAAAAGTAATTAACTTTAATTTTGTCTTGATAAATTGAACTTCTCTATTGAAAAGATTAGTCTCCTTCTAAATACGAGAATACATCTAAATAGTTCTTTTTCGGGTTAAGAACGATTTTGATTCCTAAGGTAGGGGCTGAAAATTTATTTCGTCCTCAACTTTTTTTTCGCTAAAAAAATAGTCCCAAAGATTTAACTTAGTTTTAAAATCGTCCTTCGGACCAAAATACCCTTCCCCCTTCTCCTTCCCCTTCCCCTTCCCCCTTCCCCATAACAGCATCATCTCTTCATATCTGCTTCTTTTTTCTTCATTTTCATCAAAGCATCAGCAACAACAATAATAACACAATGTAATAAACATAAAAAAAGCAGAAGCAGAAGCAGAAGAAACAAAAGAAACAGAAGCATCACTATCTCTTTCCAAAGAACAACAACAAAGGAACCATAGAAGCAGAAGCAGAAGCATCACTGTCTCTCTCCAAAGAACAACAACAACAAAAGAAATAGAAGCAAAAACAAACAGAAACATCAACAACAACAATGAATAATGAAATCAGAATCAGAAGTAGAAGAAACAAAAGCAGAACCATAGAAGCAAATAGAATCAACAACAATAATAAAATCAGAATAAGAAATAATGTAATTAACAAAATCAACAAATAAAAAAAATTCAACAAATTCAGCGGGAAGTGACGCGAAACAAAGTGAATGCCTATTATCAGAAACAAAGTGCAACAAGACATGGAGGAGAACAGTGAGGCGACGGGTAAAACACCGGCCGCGCGACGCAAGCAGAGGAAGGCCGCTACCGCGGCGGTGCTGGCATGACCTCAAGCGGCATTGACAGTGACCCGAATCCAAGCCAGCGGTGACGCTAGCAAACCGTGGTTGTACTGGTGTGACAACGGAGAGGAGCAGTAGCAGTGGTAGATGGTAGTTTCGATGGTGATGCAAAGCATAACAGCGAGTGATTCACCATCCGCGTGATTCTCCCATTTGCCTTCGTTTTCTTTCTTTTTTTTTTCTTTTTTCATTTTAAAAATAAAAAATTTTGGTAAAATGACGATTTTAAAACTAAGTTAAACCTTTGGGACCATTTTTTAAAAAAAAAAAAAAGCCGAGGACCAAATAAATTTTCAGCTCCTACATTAAGGACCAAAATCATACTTAACCCGTTCTTCTTCACATTAAGCCCTTGATTTTGGATGCAATGAAAAGTTTAATTTATATTTTATGGCAAAAATATTTATAGATACCTGCGGCATCAATTAATTAATTTTTTTCTAAAGTTAAGAATGAGACTCGAACTCAAGACTTTTAAATAAGAATGAAAAGACTATATCATTTGAGTTATAGTTCGTTGACATCAACTAATTAATTTGGGTAATAAAGTTTATCTTAATGTTATTAATAATATTATGATTATGCTTATGTTTAGTGCTGGCATGCGGTCCACTTTGTTGCTTTAATCTTTATAAATCGATCTTTGAAATGAATGCAGAGAATATTAATTAGGATTCTAAATATTATGCATTTCTAACTTTATGTTTATAATTTTTTTATTATTGGCCACTAATATTCAAACTCTATCTTTCAAAAAATTGAATGATTCAATTCGATCACACAAAAATAAAAAATTTATAAATAATAAATTTAATTTTGATATATTATCAATATAAATTATTTTATATAATCGTTAATCATCTTTTTATAACTATTTATATGTTGATGGTAAAAAATAATTATTTTTATTTACATATTAATAAGTAATAAAATAGATATATAAAATTATTTTATATTTTAAATATATCAAAATTAAATTCATAAATAATATAACAAAATCCTTGTAATCTTAATAAACTTGATCAATGTAATTAAGTTAACCCTTTTTGGTGGGGGGATCCTACGGATGCTTGGTTGGACCCACAAAACCAGAACAGATGAAAACATGGTATCAATGATTCTCTCAGTCTCTAGGACCAGCCTCCTCTAAGCTTCATAATCATATGTTTAAGGGCTGACAAAGAAAAATTATATTAAATAATTCCTTTAAATAATAATATATATTTTATATAATTTTTTAAAGTATATCAGTATATTATTATTTTAATAAATTTTAATTGTTAATTTTAATTATATATATTATATACTTTTTATAATTAAAATTAATAATTAAAGATCGCTGAAACACTAATGTATTAATACAACCTAAAATTTTCCTATCATTTATACAATATTTATCGTTGCTCATTTAATATTCCTATCATACAATCATTCCCCCCGAAATTAAGTTCCAGCTTTTATTTAATTTTCGTATATCGTAAAAGAAACAAACCGAAAAAACAAAAGTTTCCACCTCTCTTCATGTCGCTTTGATTCTCGACCAATAAAAAATTATGAAAAGAAAAAGAAGAGAGATATTTAATTTACACGCCAGGACAGCCACTAGCCGCAAAAGCAGGAGATTTTCACATGTCAAAGGGGTTTGTTCCTCCCTAATATTATATACCTTATTAATTAATTAAAATTAAGTTCGTACTTTAATTAACGATTAATTTACTGTCTATAAAAAATAAAAGGGCAATTGTTCCGGTAACCTTCCAAAATTATATAATAAATTACTCTTTTATGTATCATTGCATAACAAATCTAATATTTTGTTGGATAAAGTATTTTTTATTTTTAAAATTTATTAATTTTAAAAATATTTTTAAATTTTATTTTATTTTAATTTTATTTTAAAAATTTTTTATTTGTATCAAATATATTATTGACAATTAAATTTTTAAAAAATTTAAGATCAATTCAATAATAATATATGACAACTATCTCTGATTTATTTGAGTTGATAGTTGTTCTTATAAATTAGTCATAAATTTTTTGAAAAATTAGATGTTAATATATTTAATGCAAATTAAAAATTTTTGGAACAAAATTAAAATAAAATAAAATTTAAGGATATTTTTAAAAATTTTAGTAACCTTTAAAGATAAAAAAATATACTTTATCCTGTTTTGTAAATTGTAACATATAAAATAATTATAGATTTAAACATAATTAAAGTTTGTTTAAAAATAATTTTTTTCAGAACATGCATTAGATATATTCTATATTCAAATAAAATATATAAAAAAATCTATGTCATGTATTAAATATGTGTATAATTAAATTTATTATACGATAATATAAAAATTGTTATTTATCCTTTAATTTTTTAAAAGATATCGAAATAATTTCAAAAAAAAAATAACCTAGTATAGGAAAAGATTTCTCGATGGGAATATATTAGGATTAAAAAATTGCGTCATTTTAAACCTTCTTTAAACATGGCTAACTTTTTTTTTTTTGACATTTAGAAAATTGGTGTGTTATAGCTATGGAAAACATTATTTTTTTTAACAATATGAAGTTAAATTTTTTTAATTGTTATTTAACAAATTGTATTTTTCAAAGTTAAGGTACACAAATATGAATCTGAAAATCAGATTTGTGTATTATAAAAGTTCTAAATATTTAGGTACACAAATTTAAAGTTTAGATTTGTATTTTAAATATCAAATTTGTTGGTTTGATTTGTATTTTTCACATCTTAATGAAATAAACTATACTCCAACAACACTAGAAACAGAAAATCCCGGCATACAAGTCAAATTAAGTTACAAGTCTTACAAGTCATTACAGTCAAATGCACCTCTTATGGCATGTAAGTTTCACGCGCTTCATTAACAGATTTTTAAATCAATCAACGCGCGAATATATAACTTCTTTTTTTAAAAGGATTTCGTTTCTTTTTTCAAATTTCTTTCCTTTTTCCTTTGATCTCTTGCCTTCTCCTTCGTCGTTTATGTTCCTGTCACTTTGCCTTCTCCTCGTCATTTACGTGCGTTTCTCTCTCTGTTTTCTTTCTTCGTTTTTCTCGATTTTCATTGTTTGTGAAATCAAGGTCTGAAATCGTTTTGAAGATAATCGATGATTCAACTTCAGATTGTCAGCTGAACTAGAGCGAAGTGGATTTTGAATTTGAATCCAATGAAGTACCTGAGGTGTGATTTAGTTTTAGTTAGTTATTGAATCTAAATTTGATCCACTTAGTAGTTTATGATTGTGTAGCTGAATAATGCATGAACATTGAATCTAATGTACTATGAAATTTGCTGTTAATTGTTCCTTATTTGAATTGAATCTAATATACTAGCTTCTGATGAATTTTGTGCATTTTATATAAGACGTTTGGGTGTAGATCAAGAATATTTAGGTGTATTTTAGGAAATTTTGGGTGTATTTACAGTTTATGACTTTTCATATTCTTTTAGTTGAATTGTTGATGTTCGGGTGTAGTTAAGAAATATTTAGGTGTATTTTAGAAAAGTTTGGGTGTATTTACAGTTTATGACTTTTCATCTGACAGAGGGTGAATTGCCTTATTCTTTTACTTGAATTGTTTTAGTTTCTATATAATGATGATTCATGAGTTTGGTTTTTGTTATTTTTTATGATTGTTATTTCCATTCTATAGTATATGCTTGTTTTTAATATGGTGGTGTTTTTGTGTGTATTTTGCAGGCCTTCTGTGTTGTTGATGAGCAGTTTGTTCCCAAGGTTGGAATGACTTTTAACACCCTTGAAGATGCTGCAAAATTCTACAAGGATTATGCGAAGACTACTGGTTTTTCTACAAGAGTTCGGAGCACGAATAAGAAGGGAAACAAAATTAAGAATCAATTGATTACATGTAGCAGAGTGGGAAAATGGAAATAAAAAATATCTCCGACCGAGAAGACAAATCCCACTGCTGGTTTAAATTGTCCTACAAGAATTTATATACACATATTGAAGGACGTTGGTGTTTGGATTATTTCGAAGGTCGTGTTGAATCATTCACATTCCTGCTGTCCAAATCAAGCAGAGATGCTCAAACAACACAGGAAACTAAGCATGTCTGTGCGTCGTACAATAGAGCATAACGAGGAAGCCGGTATCAGACCAAGAAAAACTTACCAATCATTTGTTGCAGCAGCTGGGGGTTATCGCGAGTTAAATTTTATCGAAAAAGACATGAGGAATTACATCACGAAAGAAGTGCAGAATGTTTCGAAACAAGACGATGCAAAAGGATTCGGGAAATACTTATTAAGAATGAAAAAGAAGAATCAGAATTTCTTTTTTGAGCTCGAAATTGAGGACAATCAGTCGATTAAGCTTGGTTTTTGGGCGAACACAAGGAGCATAGCTGCCTTTGAGAGTATTTCGGAGATGTTTTTCATTCGACACCACCTACAATACAAACAGGTAATATGTTGTTATGGTTTATGATGCTGAATTGAAGTTGTTTTATGAAAATGCTGCAGAGGTGTATATTGGATGTTTTTTGGTGTATAAGCTTATTATTTGGGTATATTTAATGATTTTAATTCTGTTTTGTCGTAATCTGTTTCAGGTATAATCTGGTTTGTGGTTCTTTTTGTCGGGGTAAATCACCACGGTCAGTCAACACTTCTTGGATGCACTTTGATGAAAAACGAAGATATTCAATCATTCAAATGGTTATTTTAATGTTGGCTTTGTTGTATGGGAGGAAAGGCTCCAAAAGGGATTCTCACCGATCAATGTGCATCGATGCAAAGGGCTATCAAGGCTTGTATGCCCACAACAATTCACTGTTGGTGTATTTGGCACATCATGAAGAAGATTCCAGGCAAATTAAATGGATACAAGGGACACATATAAATTGAACAAGAAATGAGCCATGTTGTTTGGAACTCTCATACCAAAGAATCATTTGATAGAAATCGGAATGCTTTTCTACTGAAGTATGGTCTTATGGACAACAAATGGCTTTTAGGTAATGATGTTTAAAATCTGCAGTAGAGGTGTAAAATTAATGTTTTTGGGTGTATTATAGTCTGATTTGGGTGTATTGTGCAGAGCTTTATGAAGCCTGTCATATATAGATTCCAATTTATCTGGATCACTACTTCTGGGTCGGGATGATAAGCACACAAAGGAGCAAGAGCATGCATTCATTTTTTAACAAGTTCATTACCCGAAATAGCTCACTTATTCAATTCGTCAAACAGTACGATAATTGCCTCGGAAGTAGGGAGCAAAGAGAGAGAGAATCGAATGCTGCAGATTTTTACACGGTCATTTCGTGTGCAACAAAATCCTCCAAAGAAGCTCAGTTTCAACACGTGTACACTCACCAAAAGTTTAGGGAAGTCCAAGCACAATTCAGAGGGAAGGCGAATTGCATCATAAGATTAATGAACTTTGCTTTAGGCTATTCGGTATACGAAGTTGGAGAACAAGTTTTTAGCTCAACATTTAACAAGTTTGTGGTTACTTACGACTCAGTATCAGCCCAACTGAAATGTCAGTGCTTATTATTCGAGTCAAGAGGGATATTGTGCCGTCACGCCCTAAGCATGTTAAGCTTTGAACGAGTAGCCCAAGTGTCACCGAGATATATATTGGAACGATGGAGCAAGAAGGTAAAGAGGCGACACAAACACATCAAGAGCAGCCACGACGAGCCACTATTGGAGCCAAAAAGCAAGAAGTTTGACGAATTGGTGTTTCGTTTGCAAAATATATGCAAATTTGCATCAGAATCCGATGAGCTGACTGCCATTCTGCATCGTGCCTACGATAATGTCATGGTTGAGATGGAAGAACTAAAAGCCAAGAGGAAGGGAACATGTTCGTTATCTCACGAAGATGCCAACTTGGAATCCGTTAACGAGCTTCAAAGCCCTCCAAGGGTTTTTACAAGAGGACGTCCAAAAAATAGGCTAGGTTCAAAGTTGGACAAACAAATTGCAAATACCTCAAAGAAGAAGAAAACGAAAGCTCTAAGCGAGGTAAACGTGATGTTCTTTAAATAGGTGGTAATTTAGTTTAATTATTTTGTTAATAGTTTTGCTAATATGCGTGTTTATTATTTCCAGTTAAACCTTTTTGATGCTGCATCAGTGGTGCAACCAAATTCCAGCCAACATTACGGACATGTTATGAATTATCAGTTCAGGGATCCAACAACAGGGGATAGATTTTTGGGTGTATAGTTACAGGATATTGGTGTAACACTCAATTTTTTGGGTGTATTTCTGCATTCTCTTGTGCTTGACATTTTAATTATTTTGTATTTTTCGAATGCTGCTATTTATGTTAGAAATTAGTGTTTTGTTTAGGGTTTAGGGGTTTAGGATTTAGGGTGTCAGGTTTAGGATTTAGGGTTTAGGAGTTTAGAGTTTAAGGGTTTAGGGGTTAGGTTTTAGGGTTTAGGGTTTAAGGGTTTAGGGTTTAGGAGTTTAGGGTTTAGGGTTTAGTGTTTAAGGGTTTAGGGTTTAAGGGTTTAGGGTCTAGGGTTTAAGGTCTTGGATTTAGGGTCTAGGGTTTAGGGTCTAGGGTCTAGGGTTTAAGGTTTATGGTTTAGGGTTTAGGGTTTAAGGGTTTATGATTTAGGGGTTAGGTTTTATATTTGGGTGTATACGAGTTATATTTGGGTGTATTATTAAAGTAATTGGGCGTAGGTTTGGTGTTGTTTTCGTTCATTTTTTTGAACCTGTAATTTACATCTTTTGAAAGCAGCACAGACAGTTTATTTATAACAAAAAAATTTATAATAAAATAGGATTAAATATTCACAAAATTTACAAGAAGTGTTCAAACTATTCTAAGACTACATAACACTGAAATTAATCACTTTCAATATCATATGAATCTATTTGACAATATGGACTCAACAACAATGAAGATGGCTTGGACAATCTCATTGCTTCACTTCCTCTAATGGCTTCATCTCTGTCTCGATTCATCTCATGAAATAGAATTTGGGAAGCAAATTCTACTCTAAAGTGGTCTACCTCCGCCTACAGTTTACAAGGATATTCTTTTTAATCAACTCTGTTAATTAGTAAAGTAATAGAGAGTTATATTGTTTTAGACACAATTACCTGAGTCCAATTGTCCCATTCATACTTCCCATTTCTAATGTTTTCGGGCTAGATTATTTGAAGCCATTTCATTACATAAACAGCACAATCATAGCTGAAAAACAAAAAATAATTTAGCAATTTAAAACAGGATAGTAAGAGAAAACACAATTTTCAGAGTGTAAGATTTATACTATGTTTTTTGGCCTGAGATGTCAATGTATGATGTTTCAATTTCATGATCTTTTTCCTTGAGAGGTGCCCCCGGCATATACCCTCATTCTGGAAATCACATACTCCTAAAAATAAAAAACAAAGCAAAATATAAGAATGAATAAATCTAATAAATGAATACACCCAAAGGATCACAAACTACACCTTATTTTAAAAAGAAATACACCCAAATATTAAAGCACAAAACATAGAAACAACTTACAACGAATTTATTTAGCTTCATTTTGGCTTTAGAGGGACACGTCTTGTGATATGGGTCAAGTATATAAAATTTTCTCTTTCTTACATCAGCCACCCATATCCACCAGTGCTTTGAATAGCAAAATGGTGCAAAAATCTGAAGCATGTCCATATTGAACAGTGTTTTAGTTTAATTGGCACATAACCAAAGAATTGTGATAAGAAGTTTTAGAAACGAAAACTTACATACGAATGTCATGCTAATTTTTTGAGGTCCAAAAAGGGTATAAACATTGGATAGTCTTTGACCATAAATGGCTTTTTGGATTTAGGCTATAAGAACTCCCCACCTGGATGATTTCCAATGGCCATGTTCTGCAGCATTTGTGAAACAACAAAAGAAATATTTAATATTCCCAAAAGATTATACAAATACACCCAAATTTCATTACAGTATACCTTACCACAATATTAGGGGGGAGACAGTAAATTTCTTCTTCAAATCTTTTAATATTTTGTGTGTTCAGTATCAAACAAATAGCATTGACAATCTAGAAAAAAAAAACCCAAATCAATTTTCATCAATCAACATTGCAGTCACATTTCATGATAAAACCATTAATCTTATTCTAATATTACCTCAGCTTCGATATATGTAGCGGCTTTTAGAGATGCAAAGTGGACTTTTGATAATATCAATGGTGCTTGGGCATTCAGGGTGCACACCGGTTCATACTCATTAGTGGTTCCATCTCCGTATATCTTTACACATGTGGCCCACAGGTAGCACTTTTCTTTCATGTTCCCCGACATTTCCTTGCTCTTTGCAGAAGTTTCAAAAATTTGTCCGGCAAACTGCTGTTCCATCGGGGGACTTTTACCTTCTGCAAAATTCAATGTTGTCTTTACCCCACTGTTTGCAATTTTTTCCACTAGCTCCTCTAATTGTTCAATTAGTTTTGGTGTTTCAGGACTTTTCCCTTTTTGAGATCCTGGTTCCTCTCTTAGCTGAGTGCTTCTTCTTGACTTGAATCAGTAAAGCCAAGGCTGAATGATGGCATTGGAAGTTCTTTAGGTATGTATGATGCTGTGCAAGCCATCATCTTCAGTGCAGCAGCAGTGGCTTCAGGGGATGGATTACTACGTGTTGATATATAAGATACTATAAGAATAAGTATAAAACCCGGTTAATTAACGGCTAATTAACCCATACATGAGAATTTATTCTAGAAAGCCTAAAATGTGATTTTTATGGCTAAATGTGATAGAGGAGATTGAGACGAGAATTTCGGTACCAATTTTATGGAATTCGGACCAAGATTGGACCGAACGGGCCAAACCGGGCCAACCGGTCCCAAAGTGGGCACTTGGCCCAACATAACTAAACCAAAACCCTAGTTTTCAGCACTCTCTCTCCTCACAACACTCAAACTCACGCTGAAATTGAAGAGAGGGGAGGAAGAACACTCTCTCAAGTTCTTTCTCTCACTTGATCTTCAAACCACCATAACTTTTAATCTAGAGCTCCGATTGCCGCTCCGTTTGCAGCCACGCGTTCACCGCGGAGAGCTCTACAAAACCCATACAATCAATCTTGAGGTAAGCCATGTGTTACTGTTCGAAATTCCAGCCCTTATTTTTGAGTTTCATGGGTAAAATGTTGAGATTTTGGGTTCTCTGATGTTATAGGACCCAACTCTCTTGAAGGAGAAGGTTAATCTTGTCTCCTTGGACCTTGGGTGTGGTAAGATTCTCAACCCTAGTGTAATTTTGTTGTTTTATGATGTTTGGGTTTTGAGATGTTGTGTATGGGTATGATGGTTGTGGCTTAGGTTGTGTATATGTGAATATTGGAGCTTGATTGGTGATTTTGGAAAGCTTAAAAAGGGCTTGGTGGTGAAAAAAAAATCTGTTCTTGGAGGTTTTGAGGCCTTGAGAGCTTGTGGATAAGTGATTTGGAAGTGCTCCGGTTGAGCTTGGGAAAATCGGCTAAGGTATGGTTTCCGTTTCCCGTATCTAATATGTAATGTGGTAGGAAATACTTAGGCTAGAGGCCCTAAGATAGGCATTGAATTGTTGATGTTGTTGAATGATTGAGATATATGATGTGGTCATATATGTGATAATGATTATTGATGCCTTGGTGGTGTGATGTATGAGAAATATGCATGTTGTGATATATGCTTGATGAATGGTTATGGTTGAATTGTGGGTTGAACCATGTTGATGGTGAGTATGATGATGATTGTGTACAATAATGATTTATTGGAATTGGTGTTGTTGAGAATTGGCATGAGGAATAGTATATGATATGTCAACGTGTTTGAGTTTGAGCCACTTGGGTGAAGTGGGTTAAAATGATGAGATTGTGATTTTGTAAATGATGGTAAAGTGTCAATGTGTGAGTTGAGGAGGCTTGATGTTGAATTTGATATATTTTGATTGATTTTCAAAGAAAAGGGATGAAATTGACATGTTTTAATAGATTTTGAAAAGAGTTGGAAATGGCTTATTTTGAAAATGGCACTTTGTGGTTTTGTATAAAAAATATGGTTTTTGGGCATACTTTGACGGGACATAACTTAGACTACGGATCTCTGTTTGGTGCCAAATCTGTTTAGAAATGAAAATGGATCCGGGATGTCTATGCCGTTCGAAGAACGGGTGAAAAACGATTTAAAATGAGGAAGTTATGTCCGTCGGAAGATTGGGGGTTGAATCTGTGAATTCTGCAGCTTTTAGCTTAGAAAAATTTTTAGCAGAATGACCCCTTGCGCGTAGGCGCACCTGGCGCGTACGCGCCGATCTTTCAGAGAATGCCATCCACGCGTACGCGTGATGTGCGCGGGCCCGCCGATTGTGCTGCACCTAACGTCCAGCCATTTTCCAGAGAATTATGCCAGAACTGTGCCAGTGTTGTGCCTGGGGCACGAGAACACCCACGCGTACGCGTGGTTGACGCGTGCGTGTCGATTGGCAAATTTTTAATCCACGCGTTAGTGTGCATGACGCTTGCGTGTCGATGAGTTTTTGAGGCCATCCACGCGTGCGCGTGGAGTGCGCATACGACTGGCCCTGTTTTTCATCCCAAAGTTGATTTTTGAGTTTTAAAAGCCAAATCTCATACTTCTAAGCCTTCGATCTCACCACTTATATCTTAAATCATTATGATATGTCTAGCTATGAGGAGAAGGGCTAGTGAATGTGATAACTTGCGAGTGAAGCAAGGGAAAAATGAATGATCAATGAGGATCAAAGATGATTATGTGAGATGCGGAGGATGGTGGTGGAAGTGCTTGTTATGCCATGGGCCGAAAGGCCGTATTTGTTAATGAGATGGCTGGTTATGGATTTAACCGTGATGCCAATGGGCTGGTTATGGATTTAACTGTGAGCCGGAAGGCTAGATTATTGCCGTGTTACGGCGGAGCCATGATTCTGGCCATGTACAAATGCATATATGCTGTTGAATGAATTGTGAATGTTGCACTTCCACTGTTGGAGATGAGAGTTTCCCTGGGAGGAAGCAGTGGCTAGCCACCATGTGCTCCAGGTTGGGACTCGAAGCTCTTTTGACCCTATGTCATAAGTGTGGCCGGGCACTGTGAAAGACCCGGATGAGCTCGCCCCCGTAAATATTCACCAGTGAGGGTGATGGATATGGATCATGATTATGATCAAGTTTATAACGAGTATAACTCGAGTTGGGGATGCGTGACAGAGGGACAGTCCAATGGTTAGCTACCAGGACTTGTCGGGTTGGCTCTATAACCGACAGATGATATCATCAGCCACTAGGAACAGGCATTCATCATATGCATACTATATGAATTGTTTGAGATTGCCTATTTGACTGCATATTACTTGCTAGTTGTCTAAATGTCTTAATTGTTCCTAATTGTATATTTCTTGTCTGATATAACTGTGTTTGCTACATTATACTCCTGCTGGTGGTTGGGAGGTTTGAAGGAATTGGAAAGGGAAGTATTAGTTAGACTGAAGTATCTGTAGTCAGATGCCCTTATATGGTTTAGCTTGTTTATAAGCTTTGATATTATCTGGAGGAAGTACTAGGATTGCCTTTGGCTTTCCTCTATTATTATGTATTATATATGTGGAAGCTGTTACCATGCTGGGGACCTCTGGTTCTCACCCATGCGGATTTTGTGGTTTTCAGATGCAGGACGTGAGGTGTCCCGCTGATGCATGCTGGAGACTTCTAGACTTGCGAAGATCCTTTGTTCTCGGGGCTATGTTTTGGTTTATATGTTTTGCTTAGATACTTTTATCTCCACTATATAATACAAACTGTGATGACTCCTCTTATGGGAGATTTTGGAGAATAGGTTTTATGTATTGGTGTCCCTTTGGGTTTCCTTTGGGGTTTTCCTTATTTTATCATATGTATATATTGCTATGCTCGGACCGGTTATCTTCACAGCTGGATTCTGAGTCTTGATATTCCTGTTTTTGACACTCCTTTGTATATATATAATCTCGCGTTGGTTTATCCTTGTTCGTTACGTTATCGATCGGAGTGTTGCGCTTTTGAGTTGCGATTTTTGTTTACCCATTTTTCTACAAAGGCTCCTAGTTATAATCAATTATTTATACTACTATACGTACTAATTTTTATTTTTAGAGGTCGTAATACCTTGCCATCTCTGACTTATGACTTAAGCATAAGACTCTGTATGGTAGGGTGTTACATTATGGTATCAGAGCAGTTCATTCCTGTAGAGCCTGAGGGATGGACTGACTATGCTTCTGTGCATTCTCTGTATGTGTGTTATGTGCTATTAGTATATATGCTTGATATAATTGGCATAAACGTTCATGAGCATACATTTGGGACTTCGAAGCACTAGACTTCCGATATTGAGACTGATCAACTTAATATCGATTGTTTGGTGTGTATAGGAACCAGATGGCGCCTCGTGGATGCGGTAGAGGTAGTGCGAGAGGTCGTACGAATGCTCGTGCACCGGAGAATGACCCTAATGACCCGGTGAATTTTATGGCTGCGTTGGAGAACATGGCTGCTGCTATGCAAGCCACTGCTGAGGCTCTTGGTCAACAGATGAACAACCATGGTAATGATGGAGGTGGAGTTCAAGGCCCGATGACACTAGCAAACTTTTTGAAGGTTAATCCACCTAAGTTCAAAGGAACTACTAGCCCGACTGAGGCTGATACATGGTTTCAGGCTATAGAGCGAGCACTGCAAGCACAAGTGGTACCTGAAGGGCAGCGTGTCGAGTTTGCTACCTATATGCTCACAGGTGAAGCGTCGCATTGGTGGCAAGGTATCCGACGTCTTCTGCAGCAGGGTGATGACTATATCACTTGGAATGCCTTTCAATAGGAGTTCTATAAGAAGTGCTTTCCGACTTCTGCTAGGACGGCTAAGGAACTTGAATTGTTACAGCTGAAGCAGGATACTATGTCCATATCAGAGTATACTGACAAGTTTGAGGAGCTGTTCAGGTTCTCCCGTATGTGCCAAGAAACTCCGGTGGAATATGAGGAATGGAAGTGTGTTAAGTATGAAGGAGGACTCCGGAGTGATATCTTCAGTTCAGTAGGGCCAATGGAGATTAGAACTTTCTCCGAATTGGTGAACAAGTGTAGGGTTGCTGAAGAGTGTGTGAAAAGGGCAACCGCTGAGAAAGGGAGTCACAAAGGATCATTCCCACAGAACCGAGGGAAGAGCTTTGCAGCTAGAGGTCCATCTTTCAAGAGGGGAAGCTCTTTCAGGAGGCCCAACAACAACAACAATTTCCAAGGAAAGAAGTTTGGGAAGCAACCTCAGAATGATCAAGCTTGTACTAGGTGTGGAAGTCACCATCCGGGAGCACCATGCAAGGCCGGATGGGGTTTGTGCTACAATTGTGGAAAAGCGGGGCATAAAGTCGCAAGCTGCCCGGAGAAGCAGAAACAAGGTGCTGGGAAGGCACAACAGACTGGTCGGGTGTTCACCACTTCAGCTATAGGTGCCGAGGGATCCGAGACACTCATTCGAGGTAACTGTGAAATAGCTGGTCAAACTTTAAATGCTTTATTTGATTCGGGAGCATCGCATTCATTCATTACATTTGAGAAAGCCCATGAGTTAGGATTGAAGGTTGTAACCTTAGGTTATGATCTAAGGGTGTACAATGCTACCCATGAAGCCACGGTAACTAGGCTAGGATGCCCGGAAGTTTTTTTTAGGTTCAAGCAGCGTGATTTTGTTCATAATTTAGTCTGCTTGCCGATGATCGGTCTTGATCTTATCTTGGGATTGGATTGGCTATCTAAGAACCATGTTATGCTAGATTGTTCTACAAAGTCGGTGTACTTCATGCCGGAAGATACAGAAGGGCCGGTCGTGGTGAATAATTATTACTTGAATTCGATGATGGTGAACTATTCTGGAATCGAATGTCAGGGTATCCTGTTGTTAACCGCGGGCGTTTCGGGTGATGATCAAAGGTTGGAGCAGATTCCGGTTGTGTGTGAGTTTCCGGAAGTGTTTTCCGATGATATTGATGAGTTTCCACCTGACCGAGAGGTTGAGTTTGCTATTGAGTTGGTGCCCGGGGCGGGACCAATCTCAAGCGCCCCTTATAGGATGTCACCGTTAGAGATGAACGAGCTAAAGTCTCAGCTAGAGGATTTGTTGGGAAAGAATTTTATACGACCAAGTGTCTCTCCGTGGGGTGCTCCAGTGTTACTGGTAAAGAAGAAGGATGGGAGTATGTGGCTCTGTGTGGATTACAGGCAGCTGAACAAGGTTACAATAAAGAATAAGTACCCATTGCCGAGAATTGATAATCTCATGGATCAGTTACAAGGAGCTGGAGTTTTCTCCAAGATCGATTTGTGATCCGGTTATCACCAGATAAGGGTGAGGGGTGAGGATATCCCTAAGACCGCTTTCAGGACTCATTATGGTCATTACGAGTACACTGTAATGTCTTTTGGGTTGACAAACGCTCCTGCGGTATTCATGGATTACATGAATAGAGTTTTCCGTCCGTTTCTGGATAAATTCGTTGTTGTCTTCATTGATGACATACTGATTTACTCCAAGACTGAAGAAGAGCATGCGGAACACTTGGGGACCGTGTTGCAGATTCTAAAGGAGAAGAAACTTTATGCAAAACTGTCTAAGTGTGAGTTTTGGAGAAGTGAGGTGAAGTTTTTGGGTCACGTGGTGAGTAAGAAGGGAATAGCCGTAGATCCAACTAAGGTGGAGGCTGTGATGGATTGGAAGCAACCAACCACCGTAACAGAGATAAGGAGTTTTCTGGGTTTAGCTGGCTATTACCGAAGGTTTATCAAGGGCTTTTCACAGATAGCTTTGCCAATGACAAAGTTAACCCGCAAAGACACTCCGTTTGTTTGGACTTCTGAGTGCGAGGAGAGCTTTCAGACATTGAAGAAAAAGTTGACCACTGCACCTGTGTTAGTGTTACCCGAGCCGAATGAGCCATTTGAGGTGTATTGTGATGCCTCATTGAAGGGTTTAGGGTGCGTGCTGATGCAGCATCATAATGTGGTGGCGTACGCCTCACGACAGTTGAGACCTCTTGAGATTAGTTACCCTACGCACGATTTGGAACTCGCTGCGGTTGTGTTTGCATTGAAGCTGTGGAGGCATTACCTCTATGGGGTTAAGTGTTTTCTCTGACCATAAGAGCTTGAAGTACCTCTTTGATCAGAAAGAGCTTAATATGAGGCAGAGAAGGTGGATGGAATTGTTGAAGGACTACGACTTTGAGTTGCATTACCATCCGGGAAAGGCGAACGTAGTGGCGGATGCGTTAAGTCGGAAGTCGTTATATGCGGCTTGGATGATGCTTCAAGAGGAGAAGTTGCTCAAGGGATTCGAGAGTCTAAAAATTGGTGCTCGAGAGGTATCCGGAACCTTGTGTTTGAGCCGATTAGAAATCTCAAGTGACTTTAAGTCCGAACTCCTAAAGGCTCATCAAAATGATGAAGCGTTATGGAAGGTGTTACCGGTTATTGAGCAAGGAAAACAGTGGAGAGTGTCGGAAGAAAAAGATGGGTTATGGAGATTCAAGGGTAGGATCATTGTGCCGGATGTTGGCACTTTGAGGCAAGATATTTTAAAGGAGGCACACAAAAGCGGATTCTCCATTCACCCGGGAAGTACTAAGATGTACCATGATTTAAAGGCGATGTTTTGGTGGCCGGGTATGAGAAATGATGTGGCGGAATATGTTTCAAAGTGCCTAACTTGTCAAAAGGTAAAGATTGAACATCAAAGACCTTCCGGGATGTTGCAACCTTTAGAGATTCCACAATGGAAGTGGGAAAGTATTGCAATGGACTTTGTGTCGGGATTGCCAAGGACTAGGGCTGGTTTTGATGCTATTTGGGTGATTGTGGACCGACTGACGAAGTCAGCTCACTTTTTACCCATCCGTATGACTTACACCCTTGAGGAGCTAGCACAGTTATACATAAAGGAGATTGTGAGACTCCATGGTGTACCTGCTACTATAATCTCTGATAGAGATCCTCGTTTCACTTCAAGGTTTTGGGGTGCATTTCAGAAAGCTTTTGGAACTCGATTAAGCTTGAGCACGGCTTACCATCCTCAAACAGATGGTCAATCTGAGAGGACGATCCAAACACTAGAGGATATGTTGAGAGCTTGTGTTTTGGACCAACCGGTGAGTTGGGATCGGTATATGCCATTAGTGGAGTTTGCATACAATAATAGTTATCATGCAAGCATTGGAATGGCTCCGTATGAGGCCTTGTATGGGAGGAAATGTCAATCTCCGCTATGTTGGTACGAAGCTGGAGAGAAAGGCTTGTTGGGGCCAGAAATGATAGCTGAGACTACTGAACAAGTCAAGAAAATCCGAGATAGGATGCTTACGGCGCAGAGTCGTCAAAAGAGTTACGCCGATCAGAGGCGGAAGCCCTTAGAATTTAAGGAAGGAGACCATGTTTTCCTTAAGGTTACTCCGACTATGGGAGTAGGTAGGGCGATTAAAGCAAAGAAGTTGAATCCTAGATACATTGGTCCATTTCAGATCCTGGAGAGGATTGGACCGGTGGCGTATCGGATGGCTCTACCACCTCATCTTTCGAATCTGCACGACGTGTTCCACGTGTCGCAGCTTTGGAAGTACACTCCTGATGCTAGCCATGTGTTGGAACCTGAGTCGGTTTAGTTAAGGGAAGATTTGACGCTTCCAGTGGCTCCGGTCAGAATTGATGACACTAGTATCAAACGGTTGCGTGGAAAAGAGGTTTTATTAGTAAAAGTGGCATGGAGTCGAGGCGGTGTTGAGGAACACACTTGGGAACTTGAATCGGAGATGCGAACGGACTATCCGCATTTATTCTCAGGTAAATACATTTGAATTTTGTGGGCAAAATTCCCAATTAGGTGGGTAGAATGTAAAACCCGGTTAATTAACGGCTAATTAACCCATACATGAGAATTTATTCTAGAAAGCCTAAAATATGATTTTTATGGCTAAATGTGATAGAGGAGATTGAGATGAGAATTTCGGTACCAATTTTATGGAATTCGGACCAAGATTGGACCGAACAGGCCAAACCGGGCCAACCGGACCCAAAGTGGGCCCTTGGCCCAACATAACTAAACCAAAACCCTAGTTTTCAGCACTCTCTCTCCTCACAACACTCAAACTCACGCTGAAATTGAAGAGAGGGGAGGAAGAACACTCTCTCAAGTTCTTTCTCTCACTTGATCTTCAAACCACCATAACTTTTGATCTAGAGCTCCGATTGCCGCTCCGTTTGCGGCCACGCGTTCACCGCGGAGAGCTCTACAAAACCCATACAATCAATCTTGAGGTAAGCCACGTGTTGCTGTTCGAAATTCCAGCCCTTATTTTCGAGTTTCATGGGTAAAATATTGAGATTTTGGGTTCTTTGATGTTATAGGACCCAACTCTCTTGAAGGAGAAGGTTAATCTTGTCTCCTTGGACCTTGGGTGTGGTAAGATTCTCAACCCTAGTGTAATTTTGTTGTTTTATGATGTTTGGGTTTTGAGATGTTGTGTATGGGTATGATGGTTGTGGCTTAGGTTGTGTATATGTGAATATTGGAGCTTGATTGGTGATTTTGGAAAGCTTAAAAAGGGCTTGGTGGTGAAAAAAAAAATCTGTTCTTGGAGGTTTTGAGGCCTTGAGAGCTTGTGGATAAGTGATTTGGAAGTGCTCCGGTTGAGCTTGGGAAAATCGGCTAAGGTATGGTTTCCGTTTCCCGTATCTAATATGTAATGTGGTAGGAAATACTTAGGCTAGAGGCCCTAAGATAAGCATTGAATTGTTGATGTTGTTGAATGATTGAGATATATGATGTGGTCATATATGTGATGATGATTATTGATGCCTTGGTGGTGTGATGTATGAGAAATATGCATGTTGTGATATATGCTTGATGAATGGTTATGGTTGAATTGTGGGTTGAACCATGTTGATTGTGAGTATGATGATGATTGTGTACAATAATGATTTATTGGAATTGGTGTTGTTGAGAATTGGCATGAGGAATAGTATATGATATGTCAACGTGTTTGAGTTTGAGCCACTTGGGTGAAGTGGGTTAAAATGATGAGATTGTGATTTTGTAAATGGTGGTAAAGTGTCAATGTGTGAGTTGAGGAGGCTTGATGTTGAATTTGATACATTTTGATTGATTTTCAAAGAAAAGGGATGAAATTGGCATGTTTTAATAGATTTTGAAAAGAGTTGGAAATGGCTTGTTTTGAAAATGGCACTTTGTGGTTTTGTATGAAAAATATGGTTTATGGGCATACTTTGACGGGACATAACTTAAACTACGGATCTCTATTTGGTGCCAAATCTGTTTAGAAATGAAATTGGATCCGGGATGTCCATGCCGTTCGAAGAACGGGTGAAAAACGATTTAAAATGAGGAAGTTATGTCCGTCGGAAGATTGGGGGTTGAATTTGTGAATTCTGCAGCTTTTAACTTAGAAAAATTTTTAGCAGAATGACCCCTTGCGCGTAGGCGCACCTGGCGCGTACGCGCCGATCTTCCAGAGAATGCCATCCACACGTACGCGTGATGTGCGCGGGCGCGCCGATTGTGCTGCACCTAACGTCCAGCCATTTTCCAGAGAGTTATGCCAGAACTGTGCCAGTGTTGTGCCTGGGACACGAGAACACCCACGCGTACGCGTGGTTGACGCGTGCGCGTCGATTGGCAAAGTTTTAATCCACGCGTTAGCGTGCATGACGCTTGCGCGTCGATGAGTTTTTGAGGCCATCCACGCGTGCGCGTGGAGTGCGCGTACGCGTGGCCCTGTTTTTCATCCCAAAGTTGATTTTTGAGTTTTAAAAGCCAAATCTCATACTTCTAAGCCTCCGATCTCACCACTTATATCTTAAATCATTATGATATGTCTAGCTATGAGGAGAAGGGCTAGTGAATGTGATAACTTGCGAGTGAAGCAAGGGAAAAATGAATGATCAATGAGGATCAAAGATGATTATGTGAGATGCGGAGGATGGTGGTGGAAGTGCTTGTTATGCCATGGGCCGAAAGGGCGTATTTGTTAATGAGATGGCTGGTTATGGATTTAACCGTGATGCCAATGGGCTGGTTATGGATTTAACCGTGAGCCGGAAGGCTAGATTATTGCCGTGTTACGGCGGAGCCATGATTCTGGCCATGTACAAATGCATATATGTTGTTGAATGGATTGTGAATGTTGCACTTCTACTGTTGGAGATGAGAGTTTCCCTGGGAGGAAGCAGTGGCTAGCTACCACGTGCTCCTGGTTGAGACTCGAAGCTCTTTTGACCCTATGTCATAAGTGTGGCCGGGCACTGTGAAAGACCCGGATGAGCTCACCCCCGTAAATATTCACCAGTGAGGGTGATGGATATGGATCATGATTATGATCAAGTTTATAACGAGTATAACTCGAGTTGGGGATGCGTGACAGAGGGACAGTCCAATGGTTAGCTACCAGGACTTGTCGGGTTGGCTCTATAACCGACAGATGATATCATCAGCCACTAGGAACAGGCATTCATCATATGCATACTATATGAATTATTTGAGATTGCCTATTTGACTGCATATTACTTGCTAGTTGTCTAAATGTCTTAATTGTTCCTAATTGTATATTTCTTGTCTGATATAACTGTGTTTGCTACATTATACTCCTGCTGGTGGTTGGGAGGTTTGAAGGAATTGGAAATGGAAGTATTATTTAGACTGAAGTATCTGTAGTCAGATGCCCTTATATGGTTTAGCTTGTTTATAAGCTTTGATATTATCTGCAGGAAGTACTAGGATTGCCTTTGGCTTTCCTCTATTATTATGTATTATATATGTGGAAGCTGTTACCATGCTGGGGACCTCTGGTTCTCACCCATGCGAATTTTGTGGTTTTCAGATGCAGGACGTGAGGTGTCCCGCTGATGCATGCTGGAGACTTCTAGACTTGCGAAGATCCTTTGTTCTCGGGGCTATGTTTTGGTTTATATGTTTTGCTTAGATACTTTTATCTCCACTAAATAATACAAACTGTGATGACTCCTCTTATGGGAGATTTTGGAGAATAGATTTTATGTATTGGTGTCCCTTTGGGTTTCCTTTGGGGTTTTCCTTATTTTATCATATGTATATATTGCTATGCTCGGACCGGTTATCTTCGCAGCCGGATTCTGAGTCTTGATATTCCTGTTTTTGACACTCCTTTGTATATATATAATCTTGCGTTGGTTTATCCTTGTTCGTTACGTTATCGATCGGAGTGTTGCACTTTTGAGTTGCGATTTTTGTTTACCCCTTTTTCTACAAAGGCTCCTAGTTATAATCAATTATTTATACTACTATACGTACTAATTTTTATTTTTAGAGGTCGTAATACCTTGCCATCTCTAACTTATGACTTAAGCATAAGACTCTGTATGGTAGGGTGTTACAGTGAGATATTGGCCAATGATGTTAAAAAATAACATCCAATTTTATATATATCATGTAATGAATATTATATTTATCTATGTGATTTTTAGCTTTCTTTTTTTCAATTTACAGTGTGTTTGATGAAGTAAATTTAGAAAATAGACCTAAAGTATTCATTTTGCAATGGAAAAATCTAAAAAGAATTTTATTTTACCTTACTGACGGATTTATAGATGAATTTGTTGTCTGTATTTAGAGTTTAGAATGATTTTCCAAGGCTCCAATTACTAACAGAAAATCTGTCAAAAAATCTGTTGATAATTACTGACGAAAAATTTGTCGAAAAATCTGTCTCTAATTACTGATGAAAAATCGATCGGAAAATCTGTCTCTAATTTCCGACGAAAAATTCGTCAGAAAGTTTGACGTTCCATGGAAATGGAGGGGAGAATTTACCGAGGAAAAATCTGTTGGTAAATTACTGACGGAAAAAAAATCAGCCGGTAAATAATTTTTGACAAGACTTTTATAGAGGGACGAAATCCGTTGGTAATTTCGTCGATAACAAAAAATTCGTCTGTAATAAAGACCAAATCTATCTGTATTAAGTAATTTTCTAATTGTGTTGGTCTATATTGCTTAATTATTAAAAAAATAAAGAATGAAAGGTAGCAGATATGTTTATAAAAACGGATCAGAATTATTTAACACGCACACAAAATTATTTAAAAAGATATTACTTGATTACATTTTTAGAATTATGTTATTTTTAAAGTTATGTGAATTTTAATTATTTTAATTTATTTATTAGGTATATTTTAAGAAAATCAAAGATAATAGCTATAAATATAATAATTTTTAAATATATTCTCTCTCATGAATTTAATTACTATATTAAATTCATTAGTATATATCATTTATTATGTATGTTTAATCTCATCCATTAAAATTAATTCAATAGCTATAAATACATTCTCACATTCTTATATACAATGTCATTCTCATATGATACATTTCTTATATATATATATATATATATATATATATATTATAGGTCGATCCTTTAAAAATCCAAAAATTAAATTAATACTTGTAAACTAGATGCCTAAAAAATATGAGACCAAATTTGATATACAAATCACATTTTTTATTTTATAGTTGGTGTATAAACATTTATTTTTTTTCTAAACTTATTAAATCTTAAGACATAGATCTTAAATAAAAAACTAAATACACTACTCATCTCCAAATAATTTTAAAGCTTTGTATAAAAAATGATGAATAATATGTCACCCTTATTTTATCAAATAGTAAAAAAAAAAAAGACTTTATCCTATCCATCATTTTTGGTCCAAAAAAAATTTGGAAAAAATGTGATAAAAGAAAAAAATCAAATAAAATATCTATTCTGTTTGTATATTCAGTATTTTCATTTTCAAAATTATATTGAAAAAATGTTCGACGGCTAAAACTTTTTTCTTACATTCATCTTGTATTTGAATTAATATTAGTCAACTCTCTATTTTCTTTTTACTAAAAATGTTGATCTCTTAGTATTTTCCAAGCAAATAAAAATAAAATCCATAAAAATATAACAAAAATTTTTAACTTTTATTTCTTGTTTTAATTTTCGTTCAAGAATCTTTAAAAATATAAAAAATACAAATACAATAAAACACAAATTAAATCAAAGAGGACATATGATTTTTATTTGGTTTTCCAATTTACGTCAGTAAATCGTGGGTGATTTCTGGGTTTATGTTTCTCATAACATAAATCGTGCGTCTATTCCATGTTTTATACGTGCATGGTAATTAAGCCATAAATCGTGGTGCCCAGGTTAGTTTTATATGTTTCTTACATGAAAAACATACGACTAACGTTCCGAAACCGGATCGGTCAATAAACTAATAAGATTATTGATTTACTTGTTTATTGGTTCGACCAAAGTTCAACCGGTTTAATTAAATATTTTATAGAATTATTAAAAAATCTATATTTAATTTTAAATATATAAATTCAATCATTTCTAAATAAAATTTAAAATTTTACAATTTTACATAATAAATTATTCATAATTTAATATTAGAAATTTACAAACAACTTCAATCATCAAAATTCATAACTAAAAATCTTGATCAATCTAAACTCTCAAATATAAATAGATCTAGTTTCAAAGGATTCCTCCATGAATTTAAAGCATGATCTTCTTTATTACTATATGGTTAGCTTTTTCTGGACACTACTGATGAGACAGAAACCGACAGTTGATTAGCCATACAAAAATCTTAGCTGGACCATTTTCACTGAAAGAACGGATGGTAGCCATTGACAACGATGATTCACCAGCATACAGGTTTCTATAGAAGGGAGCAGCATGATTGGATGAAGACAATAGGAAAGCAGAGGTTCAGAAGCAACAAAGCATCTCCAAACGCTTATCTAAAATTCCCACCAATGAATTACATAAGTATCTTTATTTTAATTTATGTTTTATTTATCTTTCAATTGTCAAAACTCATAACCAATTGAATACGCCTGACTAAGATTTACAGGATGACCATAGCTTGCTTCAAGCCGGCAATCTTCGTGGGATCGACCCTTACTCACGTAAGGTTTTATTACTTGGACGACACAGTGCACTTGCTGGTTAGTTGTATCGGAGTTGTGAAAAGTGTGAATCACAATTTCGTGCACCAACTATGTCTTAAAGCTATGAATAAATTCCATTAATCCTTCACCTCTCTTAAAAGAAAAATGTTTTAATTCAAAAGAACAAGAAGTACATGAATTTCGAATTTATCCTTGAATTTAGTTTAATTATATTGATGTGGTGACAATACTTTTGTTTTCTGAATGAATGCTTGAACGGTGCATATGTCTTTTGATCTTGTTGTTTATGAATGTTAAAATTATTGGCTCTTGAAAGAATGATGAACAAAGAGAAATGTTATTGATGATCTGAAAAATCATGAAATTGATTCTTGAAGCAAGAAAAAGCAGTAAAAAGTAAAAAGCTTGCGAAAAAAAATGGCGAAAAAAAATAGAAAAAAAAAGAAAAAAGCAAGCAGAAAAAGTCAATAGCCCTTAAAAACAAAAGGCAAGGGTAAAAAGGATCCAAGCCTTTGAGCATCAATGGATAGGAGGGCCCAAGGAAATTAAATCCAGGCCTAAGCGGCTAAATCAAGCTGTCCCTAACCATGTGCTTGTGTCATGAAGGTCCAAGTGAAAAGCTTGAGACTGAGTGGTTAAAGTCGTGATCCAAAGCAAAAGAGTGTGCTTAAGAGCTCTGGACACCACTAACTGGGGACTCTAGCAAAGCTGAGTCACAATCTGAAAAGGTTCACCCAGTTATGTGTCTGTGGCATTTATGTATCCGGTGGTAATACTGGAAAACAAAGTGCTTAGGGCCACGGCCAAGACTCATAAGTAGTTGTGTTCAAGAATCAACATGCTTAACTAGGAAAGTCAATAACACTATCCGAAATTCTAAGTTTCTAGAGAAGCCAATCATTCTGAACTTCAAAGGAAAAAGTGAGATGCCAAAACTGTTCAGAAACAAAAAGCTACAAGTCCCGCTCATCTAATTATAATTAATATTCATTGGTATTTTGGAATTTATAGTATATTCTCTTCTTTTTATCCTAGTTGATTTTCAAGTTGCTTGGGGACAAGCAACAATTTAAGTTTGGTGTTGTGATGAGCGGATAATTTATACGCTTTTTGGCATTGTTTTTAGGTAATTTTTAGTAAGTTCAAGCTACTTTTAGGGATGTTTTCATTAGTTTTTATGTTAAATTCACATTTCTGGACTTTACTATGAGTTTGTATGTTTTTCTGTGATTTCAGGTAATTTCTGGCTGAAATTGAGGGACTTGAGCAAAACTCTGAAAAAGGCTGACAAAAGGACTGCTGATGCTGTTGGAATCTGACCTCCCTGCACTCGAAATGGATTTTCTGGAGCTACAGAACTTCAAATGACGCGCTCTCAACGGCGTTGGAAAGTAGACATCCAGAGCTTTCCAGAAATATATAATAGTCCATACTTTATTCGGAAATTGATGACGTAACTTGGCGTTGAACGCCAAGTACATGCTGCTGTTTGGAGTTAAACGCCAGAAAAACGTCATGATCCGGAGTTGAACGCCCAAAACACGTTATAACTTGGAGTTCAACTCCAAGAGAAGCCTCAGCTCGTGGATAGATCAAGCTCAGCCCAAGCATACACCAAGTGGGCCCCGGATGTGGATTTATGCATCAATTACTTACTCATGTAAACCCTAGGAGCTAGTTTATTATAAATAGGACTTTTTACTAGTGAATTAGACATCTTGGGACGATTAGTTCTCAGATCATGGGGGCTGGCCATTCGGCCATACCTGAACCTTTTACTTATGTATTTTCAACAGTGGAGTTTCTGCACACCATAGATTAAGGGTGGAGCTCTGCTGTACCTCAAGTTTCAATACAATTATTATTACCTTCTATTCAATTCTCTTTTATTCTTATTCCAAGATATACGTTGCACAACACTTTGATGAATGTGATGATCCATGACACTCATCATCATTCTCACCTATGAACGCGCGTGACTGACAACCACTTCCGTTCTACCTTTGGCCGGGCGCATATCTCTTAGATTCCCCAACAGAATCTTCGTGGTATAAGCTAGATAGATGGCGGCATTCATGAGGATCCGGAAAGTCTAAACCTTGTCTGTGGTATTCCGAGTAGGATTTTGGGATTGAATGACTATGAAGAGCTTCAAACTCGCGATTGCTGGGCGTGATGACAAGCGCAAAAGGATCAATGGATCCTATTCCAACATGATCGAGAACCAACAGCTGATTAGCCGTGCTGTGACAGAGCATAGGAACGTTTTCACTGAGAGGATGGGATGTAGCCACTGACAACGGTGATGCCCTACATACAGCTTGCCATGGAAAGGAGTAAGAAGGATTGGATGAATGTAATAGGAAAGTAGAGATTCAAGAGGAGCACAGCATCTCCATACACTTATCTAAAATTCCCACTATTAATTTACATAAGTATTTCTATCCCTTTTATTTTCTTTTTATTATTAATTTCGAAACCCATAAACATTTAATCTGCCTAACTGAGATTTACAAGGTGACCATAGCTTGCTTCATACCAACAATCTCTGTGGGATCGACCCTTACTCACGTAAGGTATTACTTGGATGACCCAGTACACTTGCTGGTTAAGTTGAACGGAGTTGTGAACCATGGTATTGGCATCATGTTTTTGGCGCCATTGCCAGGGAATGAAAAGCAATGAATTTTGCAAAATGGAATAACACATGAATAACAATTTCGTCCACCAACGCGTCGCTGGAAAATGTAGCGCTCTTTGAAAGTGAGCGTAGCGCCATGACTTATGGTACAGGAGAATGTAGCGTTCTCCAATTGAACGTAGTGTTCTTCTGACATGCTTATTTCTCTGCTTCTTCTTTGAATCTGTCATCAATTAAACAAGCAATCAAAGTCTAACCAAAAGCATAAGATTTTGCATTATTCATAATAATCAAATAATTCTTTCATAAATCTCATGATAATGCATAAAATTAACAATGTTTGATTGAATCAAGACAAGCATGAAATTTCAATCTAATCACTTATTTATTGTGCAAGAAAGTGCATGAAACTTAATAAAAACAAGTAAAATGCTAGTAAAACTAGCCTATGATGACTTGCCATCACACACCCCCGGGTAATGCCCCCGAGTTGCGAAGCTCTTGTAAATCCTCCGCAATCACCCTGGTGAACGTGCTCATGACGTCGGTGGTACACCAGACGTAACGATTCACAGGAGGTCGTTGTGCCATACCTACAGTGGGGGCACCAGTTATGTTAAAATCTTGAGAAGTTGGAAGCTCAGGTTAAGCCAAAACTAAAACTAAGTTCTCCTACGTAATTACTATCATATACCGTACTATTTCCAGGCCTAAATCCAAAAAGAGACATCTATGGCACTCCCTTAAGGGCTATCTTACAGGCACTAGTTTCATATAGGCAAATCAGTAAAAATGCAGCAGCAATGGCAAAGTGCAGCGGCAATGACAGAAAGAAGCATTAGAGTGGACAAAATAAACATAAAAGAATGCTCACATACCAGTATTTAAGATGAGGAGGACAAAATAAAAATGGCAGGGGCAATGAAAATCACGAATGATGTAGGAAAATGAGTAGCAATTACGGGGGAAGAAGACGGAGAAATGATAAAGAGAGGGTAGCAGTTAAGTAAAAATGAAGGAGAAATATGAGTAATGGCAAGGAGCAATTACAAAGAAGAAAAAGTAACTGAAAGTGGAGAGAAAGAAGCGTGAATAGGCGAGGGTCCTATTAGACCTTTCTCTATGCTTTTAAATCACTCATAAAGAGCATTAAATGCTCTGTGCACAAAAATCAAAATAATACCCAAAAGTAATGGTTGGGGGCAGCTTACGCGCACTAGAGGCGTGAATCTCACAAACGAAGTCTTGAGTAGGGAAAGATAGCTGCACAAGGAGATACGAGTAAGATGAACGCAACAACCGCGATCCTCACAGCTTGCCATGTTTGGGGCATTATTATGGCCCAACCCAATACAGGCCAGAGGTCCATTCGGCAGATTACCGATCCGTACAAGACAAAGTGACCCATGTGTCACACCACTTCCTGGGAAAGATTTGGACAGCTGGTGGAAACTTCCAGTCGAATGGGCCCAACGAAAGGGCCCATCTGAGTAAAAAGGTATAAAAGAGGAGGGACCTACTCTCCCTTAAGGTATGTCATCTTTTCACCCTAATTAGTCGTCATTTGGTACGAGCACTTACTTTAGCCTCGAAGTGTCCTTACAGGTGGTCTCACCTTTCGAACTACCGACGATCGCGGCTTCTTTCCCCCTCGTCAGGCTCGCACTCAGGTCCAGATTCTTAACACTCTACCGTTGCTCACACCCATCTGTGCAACCGAACAGTCCTTATAATTTAAAAATTTGTAATTATGTTGGGTTTTTATATTAGATAAAGATCTTTAATTAGATTTTTTTTAATATTTTGTTAACATTTGTTTTAATATTTGATGTAGGATGAATTATAAAATATTTTAAAAATAAAATATTTTAGAGTATATTTTGTAAAAAATATAATTATTAAGGATTTATTTTAAAAAAATTATTTAATATAATAATTTAATTATAAATTTTTACACTAAAAACTTGATTAAAAAATAATAAAATATAAGAACTAATAAAATATTTTAAAAAAAATTATTATTATATTATATATATTTTGTCAATCTGTCCAAAATTTTTAGATCTGCCGTTGTTCCTAAACAATTATTGATTAAATTAAGACGATCCATCTCAATCTTTAAGGACATAAATAGTGATTTACTACGACTAAATGCTAATAATGAATGCACTACACATACATTGTTGAAGGGAGAAGCTTGAAGCATATATGATAGGTGATGTGAAGGGAGGTGCAGCTTTTGTTGGGTCAACAACCTTTTCATCTTCGACCTCTGTTTGTGCGTTGTTGTGTGTGCTCTTCCCTATTTCACTTCGCATTTATCTGTACGGTCAAGACCCTTTTGGTGACTATGTTAAAGTTAGTCCCTAAAATTTTAGACACTAAAATGACTAAACAAATTTGTCTTTGAAAAAGTTTATAAATTAATTTGGTATTTAATATTTACTTCACAAAGACGTTGCAAAAGATTTCAGTTAATGAAGTATTAGTGTTGACTATTAAATGTTAGTGACCTTCAAACAACACATCATCAATTTACTTTTCTGAGTTAATGCTACAAAAAAATATCCTGTTTTATTCTTCCGCCATTATCAAATTTACGTACTAAAATTTGGTTTCGTAAAATTTTTATTTTAAAAAATAGTTTACCAAAAATAATTTTAAAAATAATTTTTAAATATTGTAAAATCTATGTTTAGTAAATAAAATTAATAATAATTTTTAATAAATACAAATAATAATTATGTTTGATAAAATAATTTTTGAAAATTTAAAAGATTATAATAAACATAAATATAAAAATAAATTTATGTATTTATTAATATATAAAATTATATTAAATTTTTTAATTTTGATAATTACAAATTAAATTTAAAAAATTTTTACGGAGATACTTTTAAAAGTACTCTTAATTTTTAAAAACAAATACAAATACATAATTTTTTTTATTTAAAACAAAGTACTTGAATTATTGAAAAAGACAAACAAATTTTCAAACGTTTTACCAAATCACTCCTATAAGAAATAAATTCTTATTCTATCTCATTCATGCGTGTACAAATTTGGATCTAATATGAGATCTGCAATATTTATTGGCACAATCGTCCACTCTTTTCTTGCTCAGTCCCTCGCTTCTCGTGGTTCATCACTATTCGCCTCCTCATTTCTATTTTTCGTCGCTGTTTTATTTCGGTTTGTCATTTTAGTTTTCATTTTATTTTTATAGTTCTATTTCATTTATGCAATTTTGTTTTTGCTTTCTTTAAGTCTTTGACAATGTATTTTTTTTAAAATAAATATTTGTACAGAATGCTTCTGATACGGGTTGAGAGGAGGATCGGGAACCTGCGGGTCGGATCGGATGTTGGACGGCCCTGATGGAGCGGAGGGGAGGTACCTGCAAAGACACTCCGACGCTCAAGTCAGAATAGATCTAAGAGGTATAAGGTGTGTGGGATGAATGAATACCTGGAGGGATCTGGGTCCTTTATTTATAGGTGATGGTGATAATCTTATCTTATCTTATTTGCTTAAGATAAGGGAGATGTTTGAATTCGAAAGTTAGTTAGAAGATCTAGAGGGCCGATTTGGGGCCTTCTAGAAAGACGAGATGGGTTGACCTGGTAAGCCGGGTTCGGGTCTTGGTCGTGGGTCCGGGGTCCGTGGGCCGGATCCGTAACAGTTGCCCCCGTAGCGAGAGAGCGAGTAAGGTCGGTTTGTCGCTAAGAGTTCGAAGCGTTTTTCTGCGTCTTTGGTACTGGTCGAGTATTCGTTTGGCGACAAGGTCGGCTTCTTGATTTCGTTTGGTGAGAGATTCGTCTTGACCGTACTTTGGTCTCGACGTGACCTTTCCGTGTCTGCTGCGCCTGTTGCGTCTTTTGAGGCGTAATTGATTAGTTTGCTTTTCCGAGGGGGCATTTATTGTGGTGGGGGTTTTCTCTTTTTTGCCCCCGAGAGTTTTCATTGCGTGGAGGGTTAGGTGCGTCCTTTCGTCTTTTCGAAACCGTTTCGTTTTGGTTTTTATTTCCCTCGTCCGTTTTTCTCTTTTGAGAGAGAACTTCTTCATTTCCTGAGAGAAAACTGCTTTTTGCTTTCCTGGTGCTGCTTCTGCTTCTCCTCATTTCCCTGCATTTCTTTCGAGTTTTCTTCTACTATTACCAGGTTGGTATCTTCTTTTTGCTACTTCGTTTGTTTGTGCCTTTTTCTGTTTTTGCCATGTTTTGTTCTGCCTACTTCCCTTTGTTTTTGTTTGCTGTGTTTGGTGTATTGAGTTTGGGGAAGGGGCTGAGCACCGCCATTTTCTGTTTTACTTGTAGTGGTGTCTTAGGTTTTTGTTTTTCGCAATTGTGTCGAGTTGGTGGGCTGATGGTGGTGCTCTTCCCTGTTTTAGGTATGCAGCGTCGGAGAAATGAGGGTGTGGGTGCCCCCATTCCCCCTTCCAGGGGCGTTCCCAATCGCTATGGTTGGGTGACCAGCGATGTGTGGGGCGTTCCGTCGCGGATGACGGAGGGTGATCTCCAACGGCTCCGCGATCAGGGAGCGATCTGCGGTGGCGGTGAAGAGGAGGGGCGATATATACTCGAGCTCCCTGATGCGGATGAGCGCGTCTGCTATCTAAACCTCCGTTCTCCCACCGTGCCGGACTGGATGTGGGTCTACGAATCCATGTTTACTCGGCTCGGGGTGCGGTTCCCCTTCTCTCCGTTTGTTCAAGGTCTACTTAGTCGGTGTTCCGTGGCACCGTCTCAGCTTCATCCGAACAGTTGGGCAGCTGTTCGGTGTTTTGAGTTAGTGTGCCAGTATCTTGATCTCCCGGTTTCGGTTCCTGTTTTCCTTTTCCTTTTCTTGTGCACTCTTCCGACTAAAGAGGGGAAGCATAAGAAAGGGTATATGTCTTTCCGGGCTCAGCCTCACCGTCGGATTTTCGGGTTGTTTGAGGACTCCTTTCATGGGTTTAAGTGGGAGTATTTTAAGGTGCGTCCCGTTGAGGGGCACCGTCCGTTTTGGCTTACCTTGGAAGGCGAGCGCCGGTTTCCGACTTACTGGAATTTTGGTGCCGGGCCGTCGGTTCTGACTAAAGTTCTTTATGACGATTTGTCTCGGGAGGATAAGGATGTCGCCAGCGTTTTATGGCATTTGTTTGGCGAGCGTCCGTTGAATCCTCGGGACGTTATGGGGGATCCCGAGGCTTGTCGGACATATATTGGTGTGTATATATATATATATATATTTTGACTTTTCTTTGTTTTTCCTTGCAGTTGAGATGGCGGGCGGGCTAACTACCTTGGCGAGGTTGAAGGCTGCTTTGGTTCGGGAGGAAGGGTCTTCGTCTCCTTCGACCCCTGTCTCCAACCCGGCCGTGGATTCGCAGGCTATTCCTCAGGAGGTAGTTCCTTCGGGGGGACCTGCTGGTGTTGAGGCTCCTCCTGGCTCGCCTGAGGTAGTCGTGGTGTCGGCTGCTGAGGCTTCTCGGAAGAGGAGTAGAACCGAGGAGCCGGGTAGTGAGACTTTTGAGGAGGAGGGCTTGGTTCCTAGCGTGATGGACCGTCGTTTCGACGCTACGAGCTTTATTGATCGGCATTTAATGCCCGGGACAGAGTCGTTTTTTGATGGTTGTGACATTGCTGGCCAGGCTCAGTCGGTTTACCGTGCCCTTCTCCGGTCTGCTGTGGTTGTTAGGAAGGCGGAGCCTGTGATGGCCCAAGTGGGTTTGTTGGAGAAGAAGCTTCGGCAGGCCCAGGCCGATGTGACCAAGTTAAAGGAGGAGCTTGGGACAGCCAAGGTTGCGAAGGAGAAGGCGGAGAAGTCGTCGGAGGATGCCGGGGCGGAGATTCTCCGACTTGCCGGCCTTGAGACTTCGCTTCTTTCTCAATTGGCTGAGGAGCGGAAGAAATCTTCAGATGCGAGTTCTCAAGCTGCCCTGCTCCTCGTTGAGTCGGAAACCTTGAAGGCTGAGGTTGAGGCTTTGAAGAAGGAGAAAGCGGCTTTGTTGGCTGATGCCGGGGATGCCATTGCTGCTACCGAGGAGACGATGAAAGCGCAGTTTCTTGTGTTGGCCCCTGGTGTGGATGTGTCTGTGACGGGAGCTTTCAAGACCGTTCGTGATGGTCGGATTGTAGATATTTGAGTAGTTTCTTTTCATACTTTATTTTTGAACATGTTAAGTTTCTGAATGTTTTTATTTGGCCAAGGGCCGTGACTTTTTGGGGATCGTTCAATAGTATTTTCGGCCGTCCGGGCCTTTTGTATGATCCGCTTGTGGTGTTTATTTGGCCGTTCGGGCTTTTCTTGCATTTTTGTTTGTTTTTGTCGTAACCGTTTGTTTGGTCGGTTTTTTGGGTACCCGTGTGTTCGGCCTGGAGGGTGATCAGTCCTCCAGCGATGGCCGTGTCTTCGTTTGGTGTTTTAAGAAACAGTAGTGACTTGTAATGGGGATGAAGTGAAAATAACTTGTAAAGAATTTTATTTGAATAGTTGGGCCTCGTTAAAACCCTTCGTGAGGGAAAGAGTACCCGAGGTTCTAAAAGACAATGAACAATAAAAAATAAAGGGAAATAAAGGGTGATTAAAAGAAAAAATAAAGAGTGACTTATTTAAGTATAGTATCTTCGTAGGTTGGCCGCGTTCCAAGTTCTTGGTATTTCGCTGCCGTCTAGTCGTTCGAGTTTATACGCTCCTTTTCCTATTACGGCCTTGACCCTGTATGGTCCTTCCCAGTTGGGTGCGAGCTTTCCTTCTCCTGGGGTCGGGAGGCCGATGTTGTTTCGTCGTAGGACGAGGTCGTTGTCCGCGAATTCTCGTCGGATGACGCCGTGATTATACCTTAGGCTGATCCTTTGTTTGAGTGCTAATTCTTTGACGTGGGCTATGCTTCTTGCCTCGTCTATGAGGTCTCGTTCTGCTTCTTCGTCGTTACCTCCAACCGTTTTTCTGGGGCTGGGGTCTCCGATTTCTACTGGGATGACAGCTTCTACGCCGTATGTGAGTCGGAAGGGCGTTTCTCCCGTGCTTGTTTGGGGTGTTGTTCGGTATGACCATAGGACTGATCCCAACTCGTCTGCCCACAATCCCTTGGCTTCGTCAAGTCGTTTCTTAAGTCCTTTGACGATAATTTTGTTGGCGGATTCCACCTATCCGTTTGTTTGGGGATGTTCTACCGAGCTGAAGCGATGGGATACGTGCAACCCTTCTAAGAGTTCTCTGAATTTTTTGTCTGTGAATTGGGTTCCGTTGTCGGAGATGATGACTTCGGGAATTCCGAACCGAGTAATGATCTGTCGCCAGACGAATTTCCGGCATTGGGTTGCCGTGATGGAGGCCAGGGGTTCGGCTTCAATCCATTTGGTGTAGTAGTCTATGGCGACGATGAGATATCTAAGTTGGCCGGGTGCCGTGGGGAAGGGCCCGACGAGGTCGATTCCCCAACTGCCGAATGGCCGTTCAGCCGGTATAACGCTGAGTTGGTGTGGGGCGGCTTGGTGGATATTGGCATGCTTTTGGCATTTGTCGCAGCTTTTTGTGAGTTGTATGGAATCTCGAATGATTGTGGGCCAGAAGTAGCCGGCCCTGATGATTTTTTGGGCTAGCGTTTTTCCTCCGATGTGGTGACCGAAGCAGCCTTCGTGGATTTCGCGGAGTATATATTCCGTGTCCTCGGATTCTACACATTTGAGTAGGGGTTGCGAGAATCCGCGTTTGTATAGCTGTCCTGCTATGATGGTGTAGTTAGCGGCTTCTCTTTTTATCTTCCTCTCTTCTTTCGGGTCTGGTGGTAGGATTCCGTCGCGGAGATATTGCAAGATCGGGTATGTCCAAGATTCCCGATTTGAGGATGTTAGGTGTGCGTTGATTTCCGTTGATACGGAAGGCGACTTAACGACCTCCTGGATTAGCGATCTGTTGCCGTGTCCTGACTTCGTGCTGGCTAGTTTGGAAAGTAGATCCGCCCTGGCGTTTCGTTCCCTGGGGACGTGATGTATGGAGACGTTTTCGAATCCTTCTTTTGTTTCACTTACTTTTTTAAGGTATTGTTGGAGCAGGGGGTCCCGGGTTTGGTAGCTCCCGTTGATTTGGGAGCATACCACCTGGGAATCGGTGTTAACCTCGAGTATCTTGGCGCCGACTTCCCGAGCTAGGTTTAGGCCTGCCAAAAGGGCTTCGTATTCTGCTTGGTTGTTTGATACTGGAAAGTCGTATCTTATTGATTGTTCAATTGTGATCCCATTTTGGTTTTCGAGTATGATTCCGGCGCCTCCGTGAGTGGAGTTTGATGAGCCATCGACGTGCAGTTTCCATGGTTCGGGTGTCAGCTTCGTCGGAGTCATTTCGGCGATGAAGTCGGCCAAGGCTTGTGCTTTGATGGCGTTTCGGGGCTCGAACCTGATCTGGAATTGGGATAGCTCGATGGACCATGCTAGCATTCTTCCTGCTAGGTCGGGTTTTTGTAATACTTGTTTGACCGTTTGGTCGGTTCGGACCGTTATGGGGTGGGCCTGGAAGTATTGTCGTAGTCGTCGGGATGCCGAGAGGAGTGCGAAAGCCAGTTTTTCTAGTCGTGAATAACGGGCTTCCGTGTCTTGTAGCACCTTGCTTATGAAGTATATGGGTTTTTGTTCCTTTTTCTCGTTTTCCCGGACGAGTGCTGCTGCGATTGTTTCTTCCGTTATGGAGAGGTACAAGTATAGTGTTTCCCCTGTTTGAGGTTTTGCAAGGATTGGAGGTTCTGTTAGGATCTTTTTGAAGTGTTGGAAAGCTTCTTCGCATTCTTTCTCCCATTTGAACGGAATCCCTTTTTTCATAAGTTTGAAAAAAGGAATTGCCTTTTGTGCCGAGGCTCCGAGGAACCGGGATAGTGCGGTTAGTCGGCCGGTGAGCTTTTGGATATCTTTGAGGTTCTTGGGACTTGTCATCTCCAGGACGGCACGGCATTTTTCCGGGTTTGCCTCAACTCCGCGTTGTGTGATCATGAATCCGAGGAATTTTCCTGCTTCCATTCCGAAAGCACACTTTGTTGGGTTGAGTCGCATTTGGTGCTTTCGCAAGGTGTTCATTATGACCTTTAGATCGTCGGTTAGTTGCTCCCCGGATTCCGTTTTGGCGAGCATATCATCGATGTAGACTTCTATTTTGTTCCCGGTTAGGTTGCGAAATATCTTGTTTACGAGTCGCTGATAGGTGGCTCCGGCGTTTTTCAGGCCGAAGGGCATTACTTTATAGCAGTAGGTTCCGTCTGGGGTGATGAATGCTGTTTTTTCTTCGTCTGGTCGGTGCATCGGGATCTGGTTGTAGCCGGAGTATGCGTCCATGAAGCTGAGGTACTGGTGTCCGGATGCTGCATCTACTAGTCCGTCGATGTTTGGTAGGGGGAAGGCGTCTTTCGGACATGCTTTGTTGAGATCTGTGTAATCAACGCACATTCGCCACTTCCCGTTAGTCTTTTTAACTAGTACGACGTTGGCTAGCCAGGTCGTGTAAGGGAGTTCTCGGATGAAGTTGGCTTCGAGCAGGGCCTTTACTTGTTTTTGGACCTCGGCGGCTCGGTCTGGTGACATTTTCCGTCTTCTTTGCGCCACGGGTTTGGCTAAGGGGTCTACTGCCAGATGGTGAGACATTAGATCGGGACTTATTCCCGGCATGTCGGCTGGTGTGAATGCGAATAGGTCTCTGTTTTGTTTCAAAAGTTGAGAGAGTTCTTCTTTGAGGTCGTGTGGGAGGTTTCTGTTGATGAACGTGTATTCATCTTTGGTTGGCCCTATTTGTAGTTTTTCCATGTCCCCTTCTGGTTCCGGTCTAGGTTGGCCGTCAAGCCGTGCGTCTAGGTCGGCAAGGAATATTCCGGCCGCGTCCCGGGATTTTTTCCTTAGAGCTAAGCTATTGTTGTCGCATTCGGCTGCAACTTCTCGGTCTCCGTGAATGGTTCCGATGGTGCCGTCATCGGCTTTGAATTTCATGAGGAGGTATTTGGTGAAGATGACTGCCGAGAAGTCGTTAATTGTTTTTCTCCCGAGAATGACGTTATAGGCTGTGGAGTCTTTTAGGACGACGAATTCGGATAGGATCGTCTTTCTCTGATTGCTTGTTCCTATGGTGATGGGGAGGGTGACCGAGCCGTCTGGTTTGAGGAAGTTATCTCCGAGGCCCGTGACGCCGTGGCGATGCGTTTGGAGGTTGTCGTTGCGGAGCCCGAGTTTGTCGAAGGCTCCTCGGAAGAGGATATTGGAGTCGGCACCCGTGTCCACGAGTATTCTTCTTACTAGTCCTGTTCCGATTCGGGCTGATATGACGAAGGGGGCATCTCCTGCCGAGGTGCCGTGCTGGCAGTCCTCGGGTAAGAAGGTTATCGTGCTGTCGGCAATGGTTACTGGGTCGTGGTTTTTGACGGCCATTATCTTGAGGTCTTTTTTCATTGTTAGTTTTGATTTATTTGGTACGTCTTTGCCCGTGACGACGTTCACTATGATGGTCGGATCTTCTTCGGTGTTTTCCCTGGGTGGTTTTTGGGTTCTTGGGTTGCGTCCTTCTCTTTCTGGTGATTTGTCTCTGTCGGCGCGCCTTGGTTCTCTGATGATTTTGACGAACTCGGGGAGTTTGCCGTCTCGTATAGCTTGCTCAAGAGCGTCTTTGAGATCGTAACAATCTTGTGTTTTGTGGCCGTATCCGCGGTGATAGTCGCAGTAGAGGGTTTTGTTTCCTCCTGTCCTTTCCTTGAGTGGTCGGGCTCTGGGGATGATGCCTCGGTCTGCTATTTGGTGGTATACCTCAGTAATTGATGTTGTTAGGGGAGTGTAGTTGGAAAATTTTCCTATCCTTGGTGGTCTGTGGGTCGGTTTAAGGTGGTCTCGTTGGTTCTCTTTGGGTGGTGTGTTATGACGGGGAGTCGGGTTGCCGTGTTGGGTGGCGGCGTGCTGCCGTTTGTTGGCGGCGACGACCTGGCTGACTTCCTCGTCGTTGATGTAATCTTTGGCGACGTTCTGGATTTCGTGCATGGTCCACACTGGTTTGGTGGTGAGATGTTTGCGAAAGTCTTCATTCATGAGTCCGTTAGTTAGGCAGAGGCTGGCAACGGAGTCCGTGAGTCCGTCGACCGTTAGGCATTCGTCGTTGAAGCGGTCGAGGTATTTTCTTGTGGATTCTTCTTGCCTTTGTGTGACCCCTAACAGGCTGATAGGGTGTTTGGCTTTGGTGATTCGGGTTGTGAACTGGGCCATGAATTTTCTTGTGATGTCGTGGAAGCTAGTTATGGATCCATTTGGGAGGGCGTTGAACCATTTGATCGCTGGCCCGGCCAGGGTTACTGGGAAGGCTCTGCATCGGACTGCGTCGGATGCTCCTTCTAAGTTCATTCTGGCCTCAAAGGCCGTTAGGTGCTCTTGAGGGTCTTTGGTTCCGTCGTACTTCATGTCGGTGGGTTTGTCGAAACCTTTGGGGAGTTTTGCTCTTAAGATTCCTTCCGTGAAGGGCGTAGCTCCCATTATAGTATGGTCGCTTCTCGTGCGTTTGGTGCTTCGGTATCTCCGGTCTTCGTCTGAATCATGCTGACGGTTTACATCCCGAGAATCGCTGCGATGGTGTTTCTTGTCGTATCGTCGTTCGGGCGACTTCTCGCGTCGGCGGTTGCGTGAGGTGCTGCGACCATCTCTCCTATTGTGCTGCCGGATTGGCGACCTTCCGTGGTGGGATCTTGACCTGGAAGTTGCCTGGCTTCCATGCTCGTTATTGTGTTTTTCCCGGTCGCTTAGCTTGCCTTCAAGTTCTTGGACTCGGAGACAGAGATCCTGGATGATTTGTGCTGCTTTGTCCCTGGCTTTCTCGGGATGTTGTGGGTCCGTCGTGACGTCCTCGTTTGCGTGGTGGAGGGTGCTTGCTATTTTTGCTTGGTTTGTGGCTTCATGGTGTTTTGGGATCGGACGTCGCGGTTGGGAGTCGTCCTGGCTTGATGGGTTATCCTCCAGGATGCCCTCCATCCGGTCTGATTGTTGCAGATCCCCACAGACGGCGCCAATGTACAGAATGCTTCTGATACGGGTTGAGAGGAGGATCGGGAACCTGCGGGTCGGATCGGATGTTGGACGGCCCTGATGGAGCGGAGGGGAGGTACCTGCAAAGACACTCCGACGCTCAAGTCAGAATAGATCTAAGAGGTATAAGGTGTGTGGGATGAATGAATACCTGGAGGGATCTGGGTCCTCTATTTATAGGTGATGGTGATAATCTTATCTTATCTTATTTGCTTAAGATAAGGGAGATGTTTGAATTCGAAAGTTAGTTAGAAGATCTAGAGGGCCGATTTGGGGCCTTCTAGAAAGACGAGATGGGTTGACCCGGTAAGCCGGGTTCGGGTCTTGGTCGTGGGTCCGGGGTCCGTGGGCCGGATCCGTAACAATATTAATAAAATTTTTGTGTTTTGTTAATTTCTTTAGTTATGTCTCTTTTCTAGATTTTTTTTAATTTAGATACATTTAGGATCTAATTCTAGTATTTTAATAATAAGATTTTTTTTAATTACAATAAGGTTCTGGTTCTACTTTAAATTTAGATATTAGTCTATATTAAATTTCTTTAGTACTACTATTAGAAATTTTGATTCTTCTTCATTGTGATTTAAATTTGGTACTATTATTAGTTATTAAATTCCTGGTTAGACGTTTAACATCCAAGAGGGAGGAATACTCTGGTGTTTAACGCCAGCAAGACAGCATGGAGGTAATTTCAAAATTCACATCTTCTCTTTATTCAACTCATCTTCTTCATATTCAATTTCAAACATTCTTTGATTTTTAAATCAAATCTTGTTCAAATACCTCAATTTTAATTTAATTTCAAATTTAACATATTTTCAATTCTTTTCAAATCTTTTTCAAAATTTCATATCTTTTTCAACTTGTTTTCAAAATCTTTCAAAATCTTTTCTTATCCTTAAAATTTTTGTTCACATCTTTTATTAAACTTTCAAATCTTTTTCATACTTCTTATTTTATCTTTAAAATTTTTTATATCTTTTTCAAATCTTTTCTTATCTTTCAAGTTTAACAATTTATCTTTTTCTATCTTTTTCAAAAATCTTTATCTTTCTTTAATGCTTATTTTCGAAAATCCCTCCCTCTCCCTATATGTATGTATTTCCATGCCCCTCTCCCTCACTCACCACCTCTCATTCGAATTTCACTCTCTCTTCCTCCTCTACTTCACTTTTCTTCTTCTTCCTCTCTTACTTTTTGCTTGAAGACGAGCAAATCTTCTAAGTTTGGTGTGGAAGGAGTCCTGTTCTCTCATTAAGAATTCAATCTCATGGCTCCAAGAAGTGGCAAGACCGCCCCAAAGAACAAGAAAGAAGACAACTCAACAGTTGTTTTCAAACCTGTTCGATTCCTTACCAAGCAACATGAAGAACATTATCATAAGATAATGAGTAAAAGCCCAGTAATCCCTGAGGTAGGATTCAAATTAGGAGAAGAAGAATACCCGAAAATCCAAGAGCAAATTCGAAGGAGAGGATGGGAGATTCTAGCTGATCCTCAATCTAAAGTTGGATACAACATGATCCATAAATTCTAAGCAAATCTGTGGATAACAGATAAGCAAAAAAAAAAAAATGGAACAGCCTTCCATACTTTTCGCACTATGGTCAGGGGGAAGATCATGTACTTTCATCTGGATAGGGTAAGAGAGATCTTCAAATTACTTTTGCAAAAGAATGACTCTGAATTATACAATAGAAGGGTTGTAGCTAACCAAAAGCTGGATCAAGTTCTAGAGAACATATACTTGCTTGGAACTCAATGGATTGAGAACACAAAAAGGCAGCCATGCTAGTTAAAAAGAGCGAACCTCAAGCCAGTTGCTAGAGGATGGCTAGACTTCATTTGGCGTTCTATACTTCCCACAAGTAATCGCTTTGAAGTCACCATTACAAGAGCTGTGATGATTCACTGCATCATGATGGGAAATGAAGTAGAAATCCACCAAATAATTCCTCGTGAGATTTACAAGTTCGCAAACAGGGTGTCTACTAATGCCATTCTGCCTTATCCAAATCTCATCTTTCGCCTATGCCAAGAGGCCAAGTCCTGATCCCCTCGGACAACTTTATTCTAGTAGTGAGTCCAAGTACCAAACAGGTAACGGAGAGTTCCAAGATAGAACAAGACCACCCTAAAAGGAAGGCACTCGAGCCTTCCCAAGAGATCCCTCCAATTGAGTATTAGGACCAGCTGAAGGCATCTGTAATACACTTGTAGAGCACTTTTGATCAGCTCAGAGAGGAGCAGAAAAGATTAGACTAGCATGATTTGCAAACTAAAAGGAGCAATAGAAATAAGGGTGTGAGATGGAGGAGTTGAAGTGCCAGAAGCTCTCCCTTGAAGAGTCCAGCGCCCCTCAAACAGAAGAACCCAGCCCCCCTCAAGTTGAAAGTTGTTGAGTTTTAACTCTGTGTCTATTCTAATTCCTGTTTCTCATATGTTTGTTATTTTAATTCCTATGTCTTATATTTAGGTTTACATGATCACCAAAAGTAATTAAGTTTTTACTTATTTGATGTCTTTTATTTTTTTTAGGATTACATAAGCATTAGTAGTAATTAATTAATTTTTATTTTTCAACTAGCTATAAATTATTCCTATTATCATCGTTAAACATGAATAAAATAGTAAATTTTTTTTAGAAGAATTAAAGATGCATAAATTTTTGAGTTCTACAATAAAGAATGATCAATTATTTTGATGTGGTGTCATTGCTTTAGTTTTCTGAATGCATGAATAAACAGTGCATATTTGAAGTTGGAATTTTAGGATGCTGGCTCTTGAAAGAATGAAGAAAAAGGAAAAATATTATTGATGATCTGAAAAATCCAAAATTTGATTTTTGAAGCAAGAAAAAGTAGCAAAAAAAAGGCGAAAATAAAAGAAAAAGAAAGAAAAAGTCATTTAGTTCTTTAAACCAAAAGGCAAGAGCAAAAAGCTAGTAACCCTTTAAAGCAAAAGGCAAGGGTAAAAGGATCCAAGGCTTTGAGCATTAATGATTAGAAGGGCTGCAAGGAATAAAATCCTGGCCTAAGCGGCTCAGCCAAGCTGTCCCTAACCATGTGCTTGTAGCATGAATGTGTCAAGTGAAAAGCTTGAGATTGAGAGATTAAAGTGGTGATCCAAAGCAAAAAGAGTTTGCTTAAGAACTCTGGACACCTTTATCTGTGGATTCTAGCAAAGATAAATCACAATCTGAAAAAGTTCACCCAGTTAAAGTGTCTGTGGCATTTATGTATCCGGTGGTAATATTGGAAAACAAAGTGCTTAAGGTCACGACCAAGACTCTGAAAGTTATGTTCAAGAATAAAAAAGAACTAAACTAGGAGAGTCAATAATATTATTTGGATTCTAAGTTCCAAAAGAGACCAACATTCCTGAGTTTCAATAGATGGTGAGATGCTAAAACTATTCAGAAGTAAAAAGCTAAGTCCCGCTCATCTAATTGAAACAGAGCTTCATTGAAAACTCTGAGAATTATTGCATCCTACTCTTCTTTTCATCCTATTTTATTTTTAGTTGCTTGGGGACAAGCAACAGTTTAAGTTTGGTGTTGTGATGAGTGGATATTTTATACGCTTTTTGGCATTATTTTCATATAGTTTTTAGTATGTTTTGTTTAGTTTTTATTAAGTTTTTATAGGTTTTAGTGTTAAATTCACATTTTTGGATTCTACTATGAGTTTTTGTATTTTTATACAATTTTAGGTAAATTCTGGCTGAAATTGAGCACCTGGAGTAAAAGTCTAATTCAGAGATAGAGAAAGCACTGTAGATGCTGTATGGATCTGACCTCCTTACACTCGAAAGAGCTTTTCTAGAGCTACAAAAGTCCAAATGGAGCGTTCTCAACGGCTATGAAAATTTTACTTCCAGAGCTTTCCAGCAATGTTTAATAGTTCATACTTCGCTTCGGATTAGAAGACCCAAAATTGGCATCCAATGCCAGCCTCCTGCCCCCTTCTAGGCGTCCAGCGCCAAAGAAGCAGAGCCCAACGTCCAAACACCCAGAGAGGACCCCTTAGCCAGCGTTTCATGCCCTAGAGGCCTCATAGCACGTGGATCTCATCAAAACTCAGCCTAAACACTCACCAAGTGGGCCCCAGAAGTGGATTTTAGCACTAAAAAGATTGTTTTACCCTTACTAATCACTAGTCTAGTATTTAAGGGATTTGATTTATGTTATTCAAACATCTTTTACCATCTTCAGCCATTTTACACGTTTTACCATTGTATTTTCTTTTCAGTATGAGTTTCTAAACCTCCTAGGTTGAGGAGAGGAGCCCTGCTGAGTCCTATGAATTAATAAACGTATTACTGTTTCTTCTTCGATCCGTGTTTGATTTAATTCTAAGATGTATACTCATTCTTCAACATGGTGAATTGGATGATCAGTGACAATCAGCTCTGTTCATCATACTAGGACCGCGTGCCTAACAAACACCCATGTTTACTTGGGTTCGTGTGAATACGTGGCTGGAAAGCGTGAACCGCCAGCTTGATTATACATCTCTCAGACGGCTAATCCACGGCTTCATTGGGGATTTCTCGAGACACCATTTCATCTGATTTCCAACGAGATTAGGGTCTCTGTGGTAGAGGCTAGAACCTAAAGGAGCAGCATTCTCTGATCTGGAAGATTCGACCTTATTTGTGGCGTTTTGAGTAGGATAGCCAAGAGAATGAACTGCTAGAGCTTCACCCTTGTTCAGATTGGATGACCACAGGTAATGACATTTGATCTGAAATAGAGGAGATCAATGACCACGGGCAATGGCGTTGATCACATATAGCCTGCCATAGAAGAGATCATTCACAAGTAAAGAAGACAGTAATATCAAAGTTAATTCAGAAAGGCAAAGCAACTCCAATCCTTAACCATATCCCTCTTACTGATTCCATTTCAATTCACAAATACAAATTACAAATAGTTTCCTCAATTCAACAATTTTTTATTTCGCCTGACTAAGACCTGCAAGATTACTATAGCTTGCTTCAAACCACAATTTTCGTGGGATCGACCCTGACTCACTCAGATATTACTTGGACGATCCAGTGTACTTACTGGTACAGCTGTACGAAGTGTGAGGGATTTATGCATCAACACTCCATTGTCAATAATGAGTGAAAGTGCTCCTAAGGCTTACATGATTATAAAACAAAAAAAAAAAAAAAAACAACAACAACAACGACAAAATCTTATTCTACTAAGTAAAATCAGCTAATAGATCAAACTATGCTATTGAGTTCTATCATATATGTATAATGTCTTCAATAAAATTATTTACATGTAGATTTTTTTAATTATCTCAAATATGATTTTTTGAGTCTTTCTCTACTATTCAACCCATGTCTATTTTTTCTATCTCATTCACTCTTAATATCAGAAAACAACATATTATAGATATGTTTACAAAAATATTTAGTGTTAGTTTAGATTGATTTTTTCAGTGAAAAAAATATATATGTTATTTTAAATAAAGTATTTTTATTCAGTTTAAAATCTATTTGGATACCTCTTTTAAAATAAATATTTTTATTAAAAAAATAAAAACAAAAATATTTTTAATACTTAATTTTTTTTTAAAAAAATCTATCCAAATATAAAATAATTTTTATCTATTAAAATTTTTTTTAAAAAGATGACAAAAATAAATATTTTTTTTAAAAGTCAATCCAAATTTATTCTTAATCTTTTTTACTGATAAATTTTCAACTATCGACACTCGATCGACATATTTCTATAATTATAATGATTCTATATGTTTAATCTAAAATAATTATAGAAGTGATCTTTTTAATATTCGAACAACTTAATAATATATCTGAATTTTAATAAATGACCAGTACTAAAAGTAAGTGAGTTTTTTTCAAACAAAAAGAATACCCTATTTAATTTCTACTTTGATTTCACATGTCTATAAGAATAAGTTATTTCATATCATAATTTCAAAAAGCAAACTCAAAGTAATGACAAAAAACAGAAGAAAACAAAATATACACACAAAGAAAATATACATAAATCGTTGGAGCTACCAACGGTTTCATATTTTTAATTTTTTCATGTAAATTCCTACAGCCTCTAAAGATTTATAATAACAGTCAATTTTCATATAAATTCCTACAATTTTATTCTCTAACAGTTTACATATAAATTTTGAAAATTTTGGACCTTATAATAATTTATATAGAATAAGTACATGACGGAAATGTAACTATTTTTCAAATATTGTAATTATGTCATTTTAAGTTCTATTTTATTTAAATATGTAATTTGTCCTTTGATGTGTATTATATTAAATCTTTTTATGTATTATTTAAAATTAAGATGTATTCTATAATATCTAAAAATTATACATATTTCAACTTCATAAAATAGCGAGTCTCTTCTTTTAACACTCATATTTAAGTAATTTAGACAAAAAATTTATAGACACTATAAAATTATCTTAAACTTAAAAGGACTACTAAGGCAAGCACATCCAATATATATGCTGTCTAATAATCTTTTTATGAATTTATATTATTGATCTTCTGGTTAAATAATATCTAATTTAGCGTGTAATAGGATGTTCACTCAATAACGCCAGTAGTAGCATTAATCAAATGTCCATCATGTTCCTTTGAAAATTATTTTCTAGATCATATATGATATGATCTATGACAACCCATTAAAAACCTAGAGCTAGAAATGCCTCTACACGGTTAAAGAGATTACAGTGATATATATGACTACTGCGTATATTTTTTTAGATTAGAGAATTTGATTTGTAATGATATGGCGCAGAAAAGGGGAAAAAATGTAATTTAAGTTTTTTTGGATTATAATTTTAGGGCAACTAAATTGTTTAAGCAATTTTCTGATTTTGTGTGTAATGTTCCTTTTAGGTCTTGTGGATCCAGGTAGAGAACTAAAGATTAAGAGAGATTTAGAGCAAGAAAATATTAATCCTCAAGTTCCGAATTGCATGCTTATTATCAATTTTAAAATGCCATTCTATTATTAAATATATAAGTACATCTGCATAGTATACTTTATATGTTCCCAAACTTTCTTCATCTATCATATTATTTTTTTTAGTTATAACAAACATTGAAAAAATTTTCTCCAGCTATTATATATATGAATAAGAAAAATTACTCCAGAAATAGTGAATGGTATATATTAGAATGTAGTTATAACAAACGACAAGCAAGAATCAGGTTCCACGCACTTCAAAATAATAATAGATTTGACTATATCTTCTCAGAGACCGAATCCATATGGAATTTAGATAGGGCTGGTAGAAGCACAAGCCGTAAGAATATGGCTTTACTAATTAAGTTAGACAAGAGAATATTAACTTAGTCGACAATTATAACGTAGGATACTCTTGGAGGAATTTTTTTTCAAAAAATTCTGATATATTTAAAGGTCAATATTTTTAGTAAAAAATTGATTAAAATTTGTTTTTTGTCTTTAATATGAAAAAATATTGAGTTTCTCATTAAAATACACTACTTAGGTGCAATTACAAGTGTGTAGACGTTGCAGAGGAACAAGCCTAACGCACAAACTGCATAAAGGCCCAGCATGCAAATAACATACCGCAGTACGTAAGTTGTGTGTTGCCACGTGTTGCATGGTGAATTGAGTGTTGATGCAACACATGATTTGAGTGTTGATCGATGCAACACATACCCAAAAGCTTTGCCTATAAACACTACAAGAAAAAAAATTGAATACCATCGAATTTAGCGTCATACATTAACGTCGGCTTTACTTAAGGATTTAGCAACAATTTTGTTGTGGGATTCGTCATGCCAAATAATTACCAGCGGATAGCCTCTTCCGACAGTTAGATTTGGCGGTGAAACAAGCTAAACATGCGCTAAACTTAGCGTCGGAGTTACTGTTAGAAAAATCTGACGGTAGACACTTTTAATGGAACGTTGCGTTTTGGTGATCCGCACCGCACTACCGTCGAAAATATCCGCCGATAAATCTGATGGTAACCGTGCCCTAAAAGTGAACCGCGAACCCCTCCCCCTTCATTTCGAATTTGTTTTCTCTCTCCAACCTCTCATGTAATACCCTAATATACAAATCCTTATGCTCGAGTCATAAGTCAACGATATTAAGGTGATCGCGAAGCGTAACACTCACGTATCAACAAAAGATAAAGCATGTATCGATAACAATATAAAGATAAGAATGAGATCAAAACATAATATAGGTATATGATATATGTAAATAGCCACTAGTCGCGACCCGCAAAGTTTAGGCCGACTAGGATATAGAGTAAAAGCAGTTTGACAACAAAAGTTTTCCATCTCTCCCAAAATAATCAAGCCTCTATAGGTAAGTTTTCAAAAGGATTAAATACATAATGTAGGTTCTTCAAAATAAAAATACGGAGAGATCCTAAGCAGAAAATAAACAGAGTCCAAAGATCTTCGCCATCTCTTAGATGAAGCACAACTCACCGCTGAGCACCAGGACCTGCATCTGAAAAATAAGAGATATATACGGAATGGAACCCCCGACTCTTGGGTTCCCAGTACGGTAAAAGTGCCAAAGAAATACAATGTGCTATAATACAAACTCACTAAGCATCCTAAGCTTCCTTTCCTCAATTATTCATCCTTGGTCCTCACTAATCCATAACATGGCAACTATCATAGGGATTCTATCTCTGACCCAATATCCTTTATACTTTCACTACCTTCCAACCAGATAATCCAAGAATTGAACCATCCCTGAAGTAATTCAACTCTTATACAACACAAACAATACGGGAAAGTAAGACAATTAGCAAATAATCAGGAAACATGTACAGTTAGGCAAATCAAAGCAATTAAACAAACCCGAACAATATCAAACATATGCAGATGATGCATGCCTATCTTATGACCGATGAGTCTCATCTGTCGGTTATAAAGCCAAGCCCGACATGTTCGGTAGCTAACCCTAAACAGAACACCAAACACGAAACAAGTAGGACAATGCCGCAACCCTTGCATCTTACCCGCGTACCCGGAGCAGGGGACAACTTTACCCTGCCTCTTACCCAGGTGGTGCTACAGTTCTCAACCCGGAGAAAGAGGTGATAGAATTCCACCCTTGCATCTTATCCGGAGTTTCGAACTCTCAACCGGAGCAAGTGGATAATGCCACTGCATCTTACTCGGTGTCCTTGCCTATTACCCAGAGCAAGTGGATGACACCACTACGTCTTACCCGGAGGTATATCAAAATCAAATTCAAGTTCATTTTCATTATTATTCCAATTCCTTCATAATCATGAATTCATTAATTCATTTTCCATACATTCTCAATATCTCTACACTTCTTAATCATATACCCGGAGTGAATGGTCATTTCTACCGCCTTTTACCCAACACATCTATCTCATTCAATCATATGCATATACATACTCCACCATAAATCAATATTTATCACAGCCATCCGGCTCACAACATAATACACAACCAGCCATGATTCACTAACAAACACAGTCCTTCGGCTCATGGCATACACAACACTCCCACCATCATCCTTAAAAACTCATATAATCATAATTAATCATGTCTCATCATTAATTGTCTCTTTACTTCATCCACACATTACCACATTTGCTAACTCCGTCTCATCACTAGGCATACTAAAAGATTTAGGACAAAAAGGATGAAACGGAGGTTTGGGAATATGAAATTCAGTTCAAAAACACAAAATCCAGATTTTTGCTGAAAACGGGATCACGCGTACGCGTCAGCCACACGTATGCGTCGGCAGGAAAATCTAATTGTGACGCGTTCGCGTCGTCCATGCGTACGCATGGAAAACAGAAAGGAAAGTGACGCGTGCGCATCAATCATATGTACGCGTGGGGACGTTTTGTGCTCCACGCACAAAGCCGGCATGGTACCATCACAACTCTCTGGATTTTCTTCTACGCACTTGCATCAGTGCAGCGAAGCGTACGCGTCAGCCAGGAACACGCGTGAGAGAGTAAAAATCATGAGTGACGCGTGCGCGTCGGCCATGCGTGCGCGTCGGAGTACGTTTTGCCAAAAATTTTACTAAGTTGAAAGGCTGCAGGATTACATTTTCAAACCTCACACTTCCGACCCACATAACTTCTTCTACAAAATTCTTTTTTCAACCATTTCTAAACCGTTGGAAAGATCGTTGAATAAAATTTCATAAAAATATGGTTTTGAAGAATTCCTAACTCCGAGGACTGAGTTACGGACCGTTGAAGTTTGTCAAAAATCAATTTTTATCCAAAAATAGAAATCACCAATTATTCCAATGTTCACAAGCCAAACTTATTTCCACTCATCCAAATGACTACAACCCAACCACATTCACATAATTACACTCAACCAAAACCAAACCTACCTCATCTACACAATTTCACCCAAAACTATCAAATTTCATACCTCAATTCCTCAAACCTTATTATTCAAAAATCAAATAAATTATTAACACATTCAATATCTAAAATTCGTCCAATCTCTTATATCATCACACAATACACACATCAATATACCTTCCTTACCTCTTTTCGGCCTCTGATCCAAGATTCACAGCCTCCGTCCCATTATACCAATCCAATACATAATCTCATAAAAGCATTGTCACCACTCAAATACTCAATTTTCCACACATGACCACCATGCATCACCATCAAATTATCATCTAATTTCATAAATTACCAAGCACATCATCTATACACATCAATTCTACCAAATATACAATTCTACAATCCTTATCCAATATCAATATAATCAACTACACATATAGTACCAATCAATCGTACTATTCAAGCTTAATTCTAGGGGCACCTAACTTAGGAATTCACATCATATCACACGGTACTTAAATGAAACTTAAACCGTACCTCTTGGAGCCAAATCAATTGAGCCTCTTCTTTGAAAGTCTCTACCAATCTTAGCTCCAAACCTCACCAAAGCTCCACAAGTAAAACCAACCTCCCAATTGTGCACCAAAATCAACCAATACTCTAACATAACCAATTTCACACTTACAATCAACCTAGGGTTCATGAAAATGATAAATCACAAGTGTTGGAGGATTTTTTACCTTAACCCACTGAAGTTTGTGATGAATATCACCCATGACTCATACTAGAGCACCCCTAAACAACCAAATTACAAGATTTTCTCAAAATCCAAACCAAATTTAAAGTACAAGAGAAAAAAAGAAACTGGGCAGACGAGAGTTAAATACTCACTACAAAACTTAGATAGACTTGAAGAGGAAGAGAAGAGCGACGCATGGTCGCAAATGGCTTGTCAATCAGAGCTTTGTAGCTCAAGTTATCGTGGTTTGAAGATTGAAATTGAAGTTGGAACCCTCACTTATCACCTCTCTTCCATTTCAGCGTGTTTTTCATGAAAATTGGGGGGGGGGGGGGTTGTGGCTGCTGAATGGCCTTAATAAGGCTATATATATGTTGGGTCTTGGATCCACTTGGGTCCGGTTCACTTGGTTTAGTCCGTTGGCCCAACTTTGAGCCAAAACCTTCAAGATTAGAGTTTTAAATCGCATTTTAAATATTTCTATCTTCCCAAATTATGAATTCTAATCTCTTAACCTTATTCACTTATAATCAATGTTCTCAACTACAGTACCAGACAGATCCAACCGGTACTGCAGGTCAAATTTACGTTTCGCATTTTTAGGCTGAAAACTATGTTTTTCGACTCAGAAAATTCCACTGAGTCCAATTGTCATATTTAAATCATCAAATTTCAATTGCTAAATTTTCTAATCAAATTCACTCATATCTAATTTATTATTTAATTAATTACGGTTTGACCGAGTTTTACATCTCTCAGTCCTCTCTCTCTCTCTCTCTCTCTCTCTCTCTCTAACCATTCACCTCCATTCTCTCTCTAACCTTTTCATCTCTCATCTCCGCTGACCTCCTCTGCCGCCACTACTACAAACGTTGTCATTGCCGTCTGAAACGTTGCTGTCGCTACTGCAAATGCCACTGTCGCCGCTATTGCAAATGCCCCTGCCGCTGTTGCAAACCCCCTGCTGCTTCTGCTTCTGCCGCCACTGCACCTCCACCAATGTTCTCTATTTTCACTTATTCTGCATTCAAATTTTTTTGTTTGAATTATGTTTCTTTCAAATTTTGTTACTTCAAGTTAATTAATTACTTAGTAGAGTTTAGTTAGTTTAATTTTTTGATTTAGTGGATTTCGGTGATTATCATACGTTAGACTAGGTTAGATTAGGCCCTGAGATTGCTGAAAAGTGTTGAATTATTGAGCTATTTACTGATTTACCATGCTGAATTATTTGAAAAATGCTTGACTGTATTGATGAGTCATTGTTTTATTGTTGATTTTGATAAATTTTGATACTGAAATTGTTTGGATAATTTTGATTGCATTTATTCACTGCGTTAAGGTCATTTTTTTAAAATTTGCTACTAGATTTGTTTGCATTATGCTTCGTTATTACTTGTTGTGACCAGTCATAACTTGATTAATCCTTGGTTTGAAATTATCGCTTGTCAATTCCTTGTTGAGTGCATCAATTTTGCATACAATTTTCCATCTTCATCACATTTGTGAGTGATTTTTGCTTCCAATGTATGTTGAATGTGGAATCTGACCGCAACATTGCTATTTTAAATGTGTATCTATTGAATTGCATCTTCAATTTTATGCAATAGCAGTAACTGCAGTGCAATGCCAATTTAGAAAAACCTAAAGGCAAAGAATCATAGAAGATATAGGGTGCAAAGTTTTCTTGAACATTTTGTGTCTACTATTGATGCTATTGGTCTTGTAGTGTATGCTTTAGAATTTCATCAATGTAAACGTGTGTTGATTTGGAAGAAGAGTGTATACGTAAGATGTCCCAAAGTTTTTGGAATTAGTGTATCTTATTTTGTTAGTTTATTATTGTCAACATATTTCTCATACCATTATTCTGCTATTATGCTTTCTTGTGGCTTGATACATGTGTTGCCTACTTACCTATTTTCTATTTTTTTGGTGATAATAGACAATCATTTGGAACATGAAAGTATTTACCTGTGTGGGTCTCATAATTTCTATCAAAATTTTTTTAAGATTTTGAATAAAATTTGAATCAATTGTTTAATTGTGTGTTGACTGATGTTGTAAATTGATATTGGTTGGATTTGTGTTAATAATGATGTATGCTTATTACTATTAGTAATGTATTCACTGTGCAGATACGACGACGGGTAAAGGAGATAGGTTAAGTGGGTCATGTAGTCGTGGTAGAGGACAGGCTTCCACCGAATCCCCAATGATTGCCCAATCATCACCCTCTACCTTGACTACCTCGTTGACCCATGTGACATCACAGGCAGGTCCATCTGACCAGCAATTCATCATGGTCACAAACCCAAACTACGTGCCTCCTTCTACTACGCCCCCTGCAAATCCAGCAACAACAGAGCCAGCGGTGAGTGATACCTCCGATAGCATGCAGTTGTGAGTATATACAATTTTTTAAGTTTATTATGCATTTCTACGTGTTTATTATGAGTTTCTATGTGTTTTTTAGTCTTAAGTTTAGTATGCATTTCAATGTGTTTGTGAATGTTATATTTTTTCTCTGTTAGGTTTGCACCAAACCCTAACGCTTGCACACAGGAGATCACCGACATCATTAAGTCGGTGTACGACCACCCATGGCCGACCTACACACAGATCCCGACAAGAACTAGAGATCGATGGTTTCAGAAGTAGGCGATAAGAACCCAATAATGTCAAATTAATTAACTGTATTTGAGTTGTATCTTATTTCGACTAACTTTTGTAATGGTGAATCACTTTGTACAGTTGAAATTTCTATGGGAAGCGGAGCATAATCTCATTATCCAGAAGATATGCGACCACTAGACAGCCAAATGACTTCAGCAGATGATGAGCGACGTTCGTCAGGTGCGCGACCACTTAACATCGTAGATCCGTCCAGCCATCAAGAAGGAACTAAAAGCCTATTTTGCTAATGATAAGGGGTTCAAGCATCACTGTCTGACGAACCTCACTAACAGGGCTTTGCCCAAGTCGTTGAAGTATATGGCTAGGTCGACGAACTTCATGAAGACGAAGAGCAGACTGGTAGGTTTCTTGTCGCTGTTTAATATTTTAGTAGTTACTTGAATTAGTTATTTCATTTATTCATTTATTTTATTGGTTGATATATTAATTTGTAGTCTAAATCGTTGGACCGTGAGGTAATACTAGCAGAGACCTTCAAGTATACCCATACTTTGAAGGCCAACAAGGATAGATTTTCTGACAAGTGATCAGCGGCCCATTATATGAGTTCAAATTAATCCAAAGGTTTAAATTTATTTGGTTTTAAGTCATATGTTTAACTGTTATCCTAAGCACAATGTGTGTGACACAGGAGGAGTAGACACAGAGGTTAGAGGCTGCGACCCAGCAATCTCAGCCACCTATTAGGGACGATGAAGTCGGCTTCGAGACCTCAGTGGTAATTCTGATAGGGTTTGGCGCGAGACCGCCTCTGAAACCCACAAGAATTGCCATTTCGGTTTGGGATCGTTCTTCGCTAGTGACCTCCACTCCTCCTCGTTGGCAGCTTCCTTTGTCCTGCCTCTGCCACCAATCCTGCCGATCCCCGAGAAGTTGTCGACTTGGGGGAGGAGGGAAAGAAGCTAACACAGGAGCTTCACCAGCAAGCAGAGCAATCTGAGCGTAGGTATAATGACTTTCTTACACGTGTGGGAGGAGCCATTGCCATCAGCTCGGGCCTAACAGAGAAGTTAGAGTAGCTCGATCGGTTGTGAGAGCAGATAGAGTAGTACAATTAGCATATGGGCACCGGAGCCAGCAGCACTAGAGGCAACGGCATTGTTGGTTCCAGCGTCGATGCTACTGGTGGGACTCCGACGTCAACACCTATACCGCTGACTCATTGTATTTTTTTGTTTGTATACTTTATTGTATTATACTTTTATGGCATTTTATTATATATCATACTATTTAATTTTAATAAAATAATTTATTGAATTCTGCTAATTTTAGATTTTTGCTAACAATTTTGTTAACAAGGGTTCTAATTCGACTACTACTTGTGGCTTAACTGTGCTAAAAAAAACATAAAAATACTTCCGTTAGATTTACTGTCCGATTAATACAACGGTAATCATCAACTCAGTCTCGACAAATTCATTGAAAATACTGACAAAAAATCCGCCGGTAATTAGTGTTGGACAAAAAACATCCGCCAGTAAATAGTTTCTGGCACTAATAATATCGTAAACTCCAGGTCGATGGTAAATCCATAAGTACTTAACATTTTTTTGTAGTGAAATACTAAGCTTGTTAACCATTTTATTTTATTCTGAGTGGAGTTGTATTACTGTGTTGATGGTGAAGTTAAGCTCTATTTTTGGTCCCTGGAATTGGAGAGTTACACTTATTTAGTACCTGACTTTTTAATTGCTACAATTTGGTTTCCCAGATTAAAATAAGTGCACCAATTTAGTTCATCGTGTATTTTCCATTGTCGGCGCTCAACGCCGTTAATGACGTGGTTCAAGTCTTACCACATTGAGCATATTAAAACGACGTCATTTAAGAATTTGAACAATTAGTATTGTTCAAAAGGGAGGGTGTAACGTTTTAATATTATTCAAACCCTCAAACGACGTCATTTAATGCTTTCTTTAGGGACAAAACACGTATGATATCATTTTAATATGTCCAGCGTGGCAAGGTTTGGGCCACGTCACTAATGGCGTTAAGCTCTAACAACGTAAAATACACGAAAGTGGGGGCTTAACGCATTGGTGGTGTAATGGATAATCACAAAATACACATGAGGGTGTCATTTTTGTGTGTGATTATCTATTTTCTTTTGGTATTCCATGCACTATGATATTTGCAGAACTATAGTACGAGCTCTATCAACACAATGCCTATCGTAAAGGGAGTGAGCAATATTCTGTACAGAAATTTCGTTATTGTATTTAGCAAGCTAATACAATTCAACAAAATGCCCATTGTTGATGAAGCAAGTATGCAATATATATTTCATATTTATTAGTAAACTCAAGTGCAAGTGCTGAAGATTGAGTTATGTGTTGAGTTTGAACATAAAGCTACAAATGCAATTCAACACGACTCAAACATGGAAGATCACAGAACTGAAATCTGCACAGCAATGAACAGTAATAATAAAGAGAAGTTCGAAGCTAACTATGAAGTCAATGACAAGACACTATAAGGAAAATGCCGAGTACCTTCGGATTTAGCATCGCAGAGTACCGGCGGATTTATCGGTGGATTTATGTTTCTGACGGTAAATTTACCGGTCATAATTTGAGGGAAACAAAAAGAAATTGGCGCATCCTTTAAGGTCATTCTGATGGTAAACCCACTTAGTGAAACGTTGCGTTTTGGTGACCTGTAATGGTTTACCGTGTAAAACCCAAAATTTTTGAAAAGGTTTATTATAAACTAATTTCAAATTCAATTATTTTTGTGGCTTTAATTTTAGAAATTTCTTTATTATAGATAATTAAAGCAAGTTTTGATTAATTGAATTCGAAATAAATTAAGATCCTTATTTAATTTTATAATTATTGAGTTATTTTCTACATTTAAAAAATTATAATGTTAGTAGTTATGAAATAATAAGAATTTTATATGATTTAATTTAAATAGTTGATATTCTTTATAATTAAATACTTTATTTTTTAGAAAAAAAGGAAATTAATCTTAATATCTTATAGTTTCAATTATAGCATTTGATTTTAAATTAATTAGTATTTTGGTACAACAAATAATATTGTAAAGTAATTTTTAAGGATTTAATTAGATTTTAAATTAATACCCAATGTCCTAATTTTATTAAAAATTACCCTACTCTAATTAAACAGAAAATCCCCAAATCAAAAACCTAATTTTTACATCTAACCCTAACCCTAATTTTCACACACACTCATCTCACCAAGCCCTAACCTAGCGGCCACACCCCGCCCCCCCAAATCACAACACACACACATGCAGCTTCAACTGAAAGAAAAAAAAAAAGAAAGAAGAAAGAAAAGGAAACGGGGAAGGGAGCTGTGGGAAAGGGAGAAGGGGGAAGAAGAAGAAGGCGGCGCAGTGGGTGTTACTGCCACCGCTGCTGCCGCTGTTGGCAAGGGAGAGAGGAGATTCGAGAGAGAAAGAGAGTGCCGGTGGAGGAGGGAGGAGCTCGCGCCATCCTCGCGAACCGCCGCTGCCTTGCGTCTGTCGTCGTCTTCACGGGGTCCCTGTCGCCACTGTTGTCCTCGCTGATGAACGGATTTTTGATGGTATAGAATTCACAAATAAATTCTCGTTGAAAGTATAGCTTCTAAACCAACAAAGAATTCTTTCATACAAAAATTTGGTTGTCACAAGTAACAAACCCCTATAAAAATAAATCGAAGTATTCAAATCTCGGGTCGTCTCTCAAAGAAATTGCAGGGTAGTGTTCTTGCTATTGGTTATAAGTTGTATATTTTGGGGGTTTTGATAAGAGATAAGAAAAGTACAATTGCAAGAATTAAACTAATAGCTAAGAAAGCTCTTGGCTAGGTATGAGAACTAGAAATCCTACCTCATTATCTTCATCAATTGTGATGACAATTGCTCATTGCTCCACTTAGTTAACCTCTAACTATGAAGGAAAGTCAAGTGGAAGTAATCAATTTAATTCCTCAAGTCCTAGTCAAATCCAAAGGAAAGACTAGCTTTAGTGGAATTCAAATCAATTAGCAACTTCTAATTATCAATCAACAAAGGCATTAGATAACTCAAGAGTCACTAATTACTCAACCTAAGCCAAGAGGAGAAAATTCTACTCTAGCATCCTTTCAAGCATTTTGTCAAACACTTGAAAGGCATAAAAGGAAACATCATAAATTGCAAAAATTAAAGGAACTACAACTAATCAAGACAAGAGATCAGCAATAGAAAACTAAAGCAAGCATCAAAGGACATGAAAACAATAAATTGCATTGAAAGGAAATGTAGATCTACAAAAGAATTCATAAACTACAACTAACAATACAAAAGAATTACAAGAGAAGTATAATGCTACAACCAGAAGAGAACAATTAAAGATGAAAGAGGAAATTCAAAGCAAAAGAGAAGAAATAGAAGAAGAAGATCTAGATCTAAACATAATCCTAATTCTAGAGAGAAGAGAGAGCTTCTCTCTCTAGAAACTAACTCTAAACTACTTCTAAAACTAAACTATGACTAAATTGGTAACTAGATCCTTGATCCCCCTTCATTCCTTGGGTTTAATAGCATCAGAGTGAGTTGGATTTGGGCCTGGGAAGCCCAGAATTCGCCCCCAGCATTTTCACTTTAATGAGGTCACATGCGTGCATCGACGCGTACGCGTGGATCATGCGTACGCGTCGCTTGGCATTTTTCGTAGCACTCGTATGCGTCATGTACGCGTACGCGTCGCCATGTGACTCCAATTCCACGCGTGCGCGTCGGTGAATGCATCCCAAATCCTTGGTTTTCCATGATTTCTCCACTTTGCATGCTTTTCTCTTCATTCTTTTGATCCATCCCCAGCCTTTTCAACCTGATTTCACTAACAAATACATCAAGGCATCTAGTGAAATCAAAGGTGAATTAAAATTAACCAATTAAAGGCCTAAAAAGCATGTTTTTACACTTGAGCACAATTTATGAGACAATCATGAAACCATGCTATTTCATTGAATAAATGTGAGAAAAGTGGATAAAATTCACCTAAATTAGGCACAATATATACCACGAAATAGTGGCGCATCACTCGCCATGAAGCCTGTCGTTATTGCTGCAGCTGTCCGTGTTGTCGTCCTCGCCACAAAGCCAGCGCCGCCGTCGCCATCATCATGGACTGCTGCTGTGCGTGGTGTTGCCGCAACCTCTGAGTTCGTCGCCTTCAAGCATAGCCGCGGGGAGAGAGAGGATCTATGAGTGAGAGAGAGAACCTAGAAGGGAAGCTGCTACTGGAGGAAGAACCAATCCCATCGCTGTGCTCTGCCGCCGTGAAACGTCGCTACTGTCGCTGGGAAGCACTGTCGGTAAGGGTTTTAAGTTTGGGTTTTTGTTCTTTTGGGGTTCTGGCAAGATTTTGATGCTGCATGGTTGTTACAGTCGCCGTCACCGGGATTTTTGCTCGCCGCTGTCACTCGAGGTTATTGTTGGAGCAACTGCCGGGTCGATTTGGAGTCACGGCTGCTTCGTTTTGTTATTACAGTAAGTGTTTATGTTTCGATAATCCCTGCGTTAGTATTCCGTTATATTTGGTTAGAGACTCTAACGTTTTGGTAACGTAGAGTCGAGTCCAGATTATTATATGTTGTGATTAGAGTCATTGTGGTTGCTGAGAAAGTGGGTTAGAGCTAAGGTTGTGGCTGTCACAGTTGCGGGCCGAGAGAAAACGAGTTATGACGCGTCTTAGAGTTTTCGAGTTTCGACAATCGATGTAGGGGCTTTCTCTAAAAACTCAATTTTATAATTTAAAATTATTATAAATAGATATCGATATGAGAAATACGTTTTTTAGTGATTGTACAAGTCTTATGTATTGTTTGGCTATTTTGGATAAATATGATTATATGTTTGATTGGATTATTGTTTGGTTTTGATAAATAGACTGTTGCTGAATTATTTCTTTAAAGTTTTGAAAATGAGTTTGATCAGTTGATAATGATTTGATCTTGAAACGATTTCCTTGAGATATGAAAATGATATGAATGATTGGATTTAGCTTGTTTTTTTAACTGATTTTGGTTTTGGACCGCTGAAAAGGATTGTGGAATGGTTTAGTTAGGACCCAAAAAGAGTGGCAAAGTTCAAGTTTTAGGGAAGCTGCTGCCGAATTTCTACAAAAATATTAGACTTTGTTTGAAAAGTTATTTAGAAAGGTTTGGATTTGAGAAATTGTATTATTTGATTTATTAAGAAAATAGTTATGTTTTTGAGTTTAATTTATTTAAGAAAATTATATGTCTTGAGTTTGATTTATTTAGAAAAGAATTACTTTACAATTTTGAATCACTAAAGAAAAGTATTATATTCTAATATCGATTTTAAATATAAAAAGGACTTATGTTTTTAGTTAGACATAAGGATTTTGTTTAGAGGGGCTTTTAGTGATTTTAAAGGAAATTGGACTTTGATTGAATAATTGCGTTTGTGACGTTTTGGAAGAAGTCAGAAAATTGGTTTGTAAGAGGGAGCCTAAAAGTGGTTTTAATTTAAATGAATTGGTTTTGGATTCAGTTTAGACTTGTGATTTTATATGATTCGGTTTTATAATAAATTCTGTTTCTATTCACTAAAACCAAGAAGCTATGATTTTAAGAGTTTTTCATAAACTTTTAAGGAATTGAGATAGGTTGTTCTCCCCTAAAGCTTGGAGACTCTACTGTGAAATTCCATTACCAAATCCTGATTTAAAATGAATGCTTTTGATGAATTTTTGAAGAGATTTACAATTGATATGATTTCGAAGTTGTTTGGAGTTTTGAAAAATGTTACCAAGGAAATGAGATTTGGTTTTAAAGGAAATTGATTTGAGAAATTGGAAATTTGAAGATGAGTTTGAGGATGTAGTTGTGAAGTGCATTGTCCATTATCGTAAGGGCTGTGGCACTCTCCCGCCTACGTTCGGATGTGAGAGATGTGGCAGTCTCCCGCTCACGTGACATGTATTGATTTTTGGAAAGTCGCTATGCACCTTTGGCAAGAGCTGTGGCGGTTTCTCGCTTGTCGAGGTAGCGGTGCTGGCGTAGGGGCCGAGCCAGTCTGCTTCCTATATTGAGAAGTGTGGACTGTGGCAATCCCTCGTTCACATAACCTTTATGCTGCCAGAGTGAACTCAGGCACTATAACCTGAAAGAGTATGCCGGCCACTATAACTCACGGGGCGCATGATAAAGTACTGGCACTAGAGAGAGTGAGTAGAGCACTATAACCCTAGTCGTGGCAGGAAGGCGACATCCCGGGGATGTTTCAGGTTAGTATTTTGAACCAACAAGTGATATCACGAGCCAATAGGATAAACATTCATCATATGCATCTATGAGACATTGTTTAAGTGTGCAACTTGTAATTGGTTTGCCTATGTGAATAATTATGTTTAACTGCTAATTGCTATACTTGATATAACTGCTTTGTTTGTGTTTAAATCTTTCTACTTGTGTTTGTAACTGAAATCGGTTGGATTGTGGTGATTTTGGATGGTGATTAAGTTGTTTGGGTCTGTGGCCGTGATTGATTTTGTGATGGGCCAGAGGCCGTGATTGGCTTGAGTTTTCTGTTTAGTAAAGTATGAAAAATGAAACTGGTTCAGTATAGACTTAATGACCTATACTTGGAACAGCTTGGTCATTCATACTGTTTAGAAAATATTTTTAATATTTGATACAAAAGGTTTTGGGTTTTGAAGAATAAATGGATTTTTCTTTTAAAAAGGATTTCATATTTTTGAATGTAAACCTTTGGTTTTTGAATCGATACATGAGGCGAACAACGATCACTGTACCCTGAAAACAATTTTTATTTTACATATCTTATTATAGCAATTCTGTAACCCTATAATGAGAGCCCTTTCAAGGACGATGTTCTCACTCCCCTACAGGTGTTCCCTTTTCAGGATATGGGCGAAGAGATCACGAAGAGTTTATTTTGTTTTTTGTTTATACGATTATTGTATTATTTTAGATATTTTATTTTTTCCTCGCCTTTATCTTTACGCATTTTGTAAGAGTGATATGATTTGTATTATGTAATGCTTATAAGTCAATATTATATGTATATATATATATATATATATATATATATATATATATATATATATATATACATATTTTGTTAAGTGTTGTATATGATCTATAAGTATGTTCTTATGTTTTCAACTAAAAGTCTTTTGAAAGGTTATACGGTTTTAAGTTTTAGCCAGGCTCCTATCTTAGCATTTAAATATGTTAAGGGTCATCGTAATGTCCGAGCTATCAGTGTGGTGCAGCCGGAAGCGTGATATTCTGATAGTAAGGATGTTACATACCGTCGGATTTTTCTTACGATATATGTGTCATAAAATTGAAGCATGAACCTTAGTCCCCCTCATTTGAATTCTCTCTCTCTCTCTCTCTCTCTCTCTCTCTCTCTCTACCACTCTCGCCTCTGGTGGACAAAATTGTGATCATCAACAATGGCTCTAAAGACTTGGTGCTCTCAAACATAAATCACACTTTGTCACAACTCCGCACAACTAACCAGCAAGTGTACTGGGTCGTCCAAGTAATACCTTACGTGAGTAAGGGTCGATCCCATAGAGATTGTTTGTATGAAGCAAGCTATGGTCATCTTGTAAATCCCAGTCAGGCGGATTCAACTATATTGAGAGATTATTGGATTTTCGAATAATAATAATAAATTTACACAGAAAATAAAGATAGAGTTACTCATGTAATTCAATGATGGAAATTTCAGACAAGTGTATGGAGGTGCTGTGTTCCTTCAGAATCTTTGCTTTCCTACTGCTTTTATCCAATCTTTGTCACTCCTTTCTATGGCAAGTGATAAACCCCATTTTGAGGGTTTATCTTGTATTAAGTTCAGGGGTTTTATCAATGATTCCACACGCTTTTCATATGAAAATACAAGACTTTGTGTTCCTTTCCTAATTTTTGCCTCATGGATGAAAACATGCTTATTTTGCACTAAATTAGATACATTTCTAATCTTCTCTTGGTGCCATTCGATGCCGTGACCTGTGTATTAAGTGGTTTCAGAATATAGGGCAGGGATGAACCGGAAGAGAGAAGGAGAATGGGCGCAAAGGAAAGGAGCATGAGAAATTGGGCTTTGGGAACTTCAGCAAGGGCGCGTGCGCGTACCTGGCGCGCCCGCGTGGATTGCGCAGCTAGAAGTCAAAGCCAGAAGCCAAGCCACGAGCCGGCATGTGTAGCGGCTAAGCCATAATCCCCATGGGCGCGCACGCGTACGTTGCGCCTCCGCTCACATTACAAGATGCCCCAGTGGCGCGCACGCGTGCTTTGCGCGTGCACGCCGATGCTCGAATATGATTTTTTTAAGAAGTCACGTAACCTGGGCATGGAGACAGTTGGAGATCTCATTTTGGAGAAGTGCCTTGGCGGTAAGAGCTTAAGAAGACCAGGGATTGAAGGGTTAAGGGACTTTTTTGCTCATTTTTAGATTCTTCTAGATATTTTGCTATTGTTAGTTACACTCTTGGAGAGGTAGAGAGAGATTCCAAGCTCTCATTATGGTTCATCTTCTTCCATTTCTGAATTCTCAATCACTCTTTGGTGAGATCTATTGCAATTCTCAATTTACTTTGTTCATGTTATAGATCTTCTTCTCTAATCTCAATTAGTGCTTGTAATTGCTCAATTCTCATAGATCCTAGATTCAACTTTGTAGTTTTGGATTCTATCAATTTCTTGAGAAGTTCATTTCCATTGTTGTTCTTGGTTAATTGTTGTTAGTTCCTTGTGTTGATGCACTTTCAATTCTACTTTCTTCTCATTTTTACTATGCCTTTCATCCTTGCTCATCAATTGTTTGATAAAATGCCAACACTAGTTATGGAGTAAAAGTTTCTTACTTGGCATAGGGTTTGGACCATTAGAAAGAGTTGAATAGTTTATGTCAATTGTTGATTTGGAATTAGAAATTGCTAATTGACTTGGAGTGCACTAAAGCTAGATTTCCCTAAGGTAAAACTAGGACTTGTGACTCAAGTTAGTTACTCTCATTTGACTTTCCTCTATACCTAGGGGTTAACTAAATGAAGCAAGACCTAATTGTTGTCATCATTGAAGGAACTATAAGGATAGAATTCCTAATGCCAACCCTAGGCCAAGCTTTCTAAAGATTGATTGTTTGTCATCTATTTTGCTAAACCTTCAAAGAATCATAATAAGGCTTCCTAATCAATAAGATGCATTCTCTAGCAATTCCAAGGGAGGACGACTCGGGAGACTAGTACTCTCGGTTATAGATTGTAGGATTGTTTGATGCGAAGTTTAAGTGTCGGTTAGACTATACTCACGATTATATTCATCATTGAATTCTAAATCGACATGCTAAAATTTCGTTTATCAAAATGGCGCCGTTGCCGGGGAATTTGCTTAGTGTGCCATGTTATTGTTTAGAGTAAATGTGTATATATATACATAGTTGCATTTCATTGTAATTTGTTCAAGTGACTAACCCATCATCATTACCATGAGTTTTACTTCTCCTTCATTGCATGACGCGTTCACAACCGAACCCGAGCTTAGTCCCCTTTGATCCGGAAATAGAACGAACTTTGCTTCATATTAGACAAGCTCGGAAGCGGTTAAGGTTTGGAAAAGGTGAAAAGGTTTTCACCACCTCAACCACCTTACTAAAAGTGAATATTGAACCGTCACTCAAAGAAGGTAATAATCATTCTCCCATAAATATCACTAACAAGTCTTCTTTTGTTTTAGGTACTAACGCCATGGATGCTCCGAGGAGAGTTACTATCAAGGAAGCGGGTGCACCGGATTATGTCCTTCAACCCCTTCATGTAACTCACCCCGATTTGAATGCAAACTTTGAACTTAAGACCGCCTTGATCAACCTCCTACCCAAATTCCATGGGCTTCTCGCACAAGACCCTATTCGATATCTCAAAGACTTTCATCGTATATGCTCAACAACTAGACGAGAAGGATCCGATGAAGTTGCTATATGGTTGTTTGCTTTCCCTTTCTCTCTTGAGGACAAGGCTAAAGAATGGTTCTACACTCTATCTAGTGAAGTCACCTCCGATTGGGACTTGCTTAGAAGAGGATTCTTGGATAAATTCTTGCCCCCGGAGAAGATGGATAGACTAAGGAAGGAAATGTCTTGTATTGTACAAGGTGAAACGGAACCATTATACGAGTATTGGGAACGGTTTCGTAAGCTACTAGATGCATGTCCTAATCACATGCTTGACACTTAAGTGTTGCTTGGATACATATGTCAAGGGATGCGAGAACAAGATAGAACTCTTTTGGACACTTCTAGCAATAGTTCTTTGTCTAAATATAAAACAGCGGAGGAGGCATGGCTACTTATCATTGACCTAGCCGAATCCAATCAACATATGAGACGAAGAGTTAACCGCCCAAGAACCGTGAATGAGATATCAACTAGTAGCGAAACCACCGCTCTAACCAAATCCTTGAGTGAAATGACATCCATCTTGAGGCAACTCCAATTGAGCCAACAACAACCACAACAACCTCAACCATATCAACAACACTCTCCACCCCCTCAACAATACAACCAACAATTGGTCTCTCAGAAAGTGTGTGGCATTTGTTCTTGCTATTCCCACTACACGGATGAGTGCCCAAGCCTTCAAGAAGACAACACTTTGGCGGCTACCCATAATTTCTATGACCGCCCAAATCAAGGGTACTACCAAGGCAATCCTAACCAAGGGCACCCTTATCAAGGAGGAAGCTACAATCAAGGGAGTGGGAATCACAATCAAAATTGGAGAGATAATCATCAACAAGGGAATAGGGACAACAACAACAATGGAGGAGGTCAAAGATGGAATAACAACTCACAAAACCGGCCACCATTCAACCAACAAAATCCACCATTCAACCAACAACATCAACCATATAACCAACAAAATCAACAAAGGAACTACCAAACATACCAACCACCACATCAAAGACCACCACCCAACCAATCACAAGCTTCTCAACTCACATATTCATCCGCCCCCTCTAACCAAGATGATACACTCCGAACCATCATCCAAGGCCAAAAGGAACTACAAAACACACTTGCTTCCGGTCTCACCGGCCTCACCTCTATACTACAAGCTCTTCTTGCACGCATGGATACACCATCAAATCCCACTCCTCAACCCCTAATCCAAAGCGTCATTCCCTCTCAACCTCAACCCAATCCTAAGGGAGGCATCAATGCCATCACCCTAAGATCCGGAACACAATTAAAAAAGAAGGGAGCAAAGGACTCAAATCCCATCACAATCGCTCAAGATGAGGAGAGAATAGATGTAGAAGAGGTAGTGAAAGAGGAGACACCACAAGTCATAACTGAGAATGAAGAAGCTCAACCAACAAAGGAGACCCCCAAGACCAAGAGAGCCTTGGACGAAGAAATTGCTCAACCACTCCCATTTCCAACACTTGCAAAGAAAGCTAGGAAGTGCATAGAACTCAACCCCAAAATGATAGAAATGTTCAAGAAAGTCGAGGTAATCATCCCCCTCTTTGATGCTATCCATCAAGTTCCTAGATATGCAAAATTCCTTAAAGATCTATGCATGAACAAGGATAGAATTCTTGAATTGGAAACCATCCCATTGGGGAGTTCTATTTCCGCTTTAATGGGAGCATTGCCCGAGAAATATGATGATCCGGGCCCTTGTATGGTCACTTGCACCGTCAATGGAGTTCAATTCATAGATTGTATGTGTGACCTCGGAGCATGTGTTAGCATCATGCCTCTCTCCGTCTACCGGGTATTGAAGTTGCCACCACTAAAAAGGTCGACGGCAAGATTTGTCCTAGCGGATAAAAGCATAATAACCGTGACGGATGTTGCGGAAGATGTATTGGTGAATATCAAAGGGTTGGTGTTTTCGATTGACTTCTATGTCCTTGAAATGCCATCAAGCGAAACCGAGAGAGCATCATCCATCCTACTTGGAAGACCATTTTTGAGAACTTCTAGATTTAAGCTAGATGCCTACTCGGGAACCTACTCATTTGAGATAGATGGGAGAGTCGTAAGTTTTAGCCTAGAAGAAGCAATGAAGCATCCACCGAAAATCACTCTCTATTCCGGTGTGACCCAATTGACAACATTGTTGCCGAAGTTCACCTTGCAAAGTTAGATGAGAAGTACATGATTGAAGAAACAAATGAAGATCCAAGAAAATTAAACACCACACACCATACAAACCATCCGGAAACTCAAACCTTAAATAATGACAAAAAGATGGAATTGAAGTCACTACCACCCCACCTAAAGTACTCATATCTTGATGAAGCCCAAAAGCTCCCCGTGATAATCGCAAAAGAGCTAACTCCTCAACAAGAAGAAAAGTTGCTAGATGTCTTGAGGAAAAATAAAAGGACAATCGGGTGGAGTTTGGCGGATCTAGTGGGAATAAGCCCCTAAGTATGCGAGCACCGCATATTTCTTGAAGAAGGAGCAAGACCGGTCCGACAACCTCAAAGGAGACTTAATCCAACCATTCTTGAGGTTGTGAAAAAAGAGGTCACTCGGCTACTTGAAGCGGACATCATCTATCCAATCTCGGATAGCGAGTGGGTAAGCCCGGTCCAAGTGGTGCCAAAGAAATCCGGGGTGACCACAATCAAAAATGAAAGCGGTGAACTCATAGCAACAAGAGTGCAAAATTCTTGGAGAGTATGCATAGACTACCGAAGGTTGAATGCGGCCACAAGAAAAGATCACTTCCTACTACAGTTCATTGATCAAATGCTTGATCGACTAGCCGATAAATCTTATTATTGCTTTCTTGATGGTTACTCCGGATACTTCCAAATACACATTGCTCTAGAGGACCAAGAAAAAACCACATTTACTTGCCCCTTTGGAACGTATGCTTACAAGCGTATGCCATTTGGCCTATGCAACGCACCGGCAACGTTTCAAAGATGCATGATGAGCTTATTTGCGGACTTTCTAGAATAATGTATGGAAGTTTTCATGGACGACTTTAGTGTGTACGGTGATTCATTTGATCACTGCTTAGGTAACCTTGAAAAAGTCTTAGAGAGATGCACCAAAACAAACCTTGTCTTAAATTTTGAAAAATGTCATTTCATGGTCAAACAAGGCATTGTTTTGGGACACATAGTTTCAAAAGAAGGCATCTCCGTAGATCCGGCAAAAATAAATGTCATATCTAGTTTACCTTACCCCTCCTCTGAAAGGGAAGTCCGCTCTTTTCTTGGACATGCAGGATTCTACCGGAGATTCATCAAAGACTTTAGCAAGGTAGCCTTACCTCTCTCTTGACTACTACAAAAGGACACCAAATTTGAGCTGAGCAAGGAATGTATGGAAGCATATGACAAACTTAAAGTGGCATTGACACAAGCTCCTATTGTGCGAGGACCGAATTGGACTCAACCATTTGAAATCATGTGCGATGCCTCGAATTATGTGATAGGAGCCGCGTTAGCACAACGCGAGGGTAAGATTCCCTATGTCATAGCTTATGCTTCCAAAACACTAGATGGAGCCCAATCTAACTACACTACTACCAAAAAGGAACTCCTGGCTATTGTTTTTTCTTTGGACAAGTTCTGAGCCTATCTTCTTGGTTCCAAGGTAGTAGTGTACTCGGATCACGCGGCATTAAAGTACTTGTTGGCCAAAAAGGAATCAAAACCGAGATTAATTCGATGGGTGCTTTTGTTACAAGAATTTGACTTGGAGATCAAGGATAGGAGTGGTTCCCAAAACATAGTGGCGGACCATCTAAGTCGCCTCGAACACACAAAAGGCGACACCACTCCAATCAATGACTCCTTTCCTTTAGATGGTTTGCAAGCAATCTCGGAAGTAGTTCCTTGGTATGCCCCAATAGCAAACTACTTGGTTTCACGCACCTTCCCTCCCAATCTCAACAAACATCAAAATGATAAGCTGAAAAGCGAATCCAAATACTATGTTTGGGACGATCCATATTTGTGGAGGTGTGGAGCGGACCAAATAGTGCAACGATGCATACCTCAAACCGAATTCCAAGCAATCTTGGACGCTTGCCATTCTTCTAAAGGAGGTGGCCACTACGGCCCCCAAAGAATGGCAAGAAAGGTCCTTGATTGCGGATTTTGGTGGCCAACCCTTCTCAAAGATTCTTCCCTCTATTGCAAATCTTGTCCCCAATGCATTCGGTTTGGAAATATTTCTAAGAAGGACGAAATCCCCCAACAAAATATGCTTTTTTGTGAAATCTTTGATGTATGGGGAATCGACTTCATGGGACCATTTCCAAACTCCAATGGCTTTCTCTACATTTTGTTAGCCGTCGATTATGTGTCAAAATAGGTGGAGGCAATCCCCACCCGGACGGATGATGCTCATGTTGTTTATTCTTTTGTGAGGAACAATATCATTTGTCGTTTTGGCTCCCCAAGAGTAATCATAAGCGACCAAGGATCCCACTTTTGCAACAAAAAAATGGACGGCCTCATGAGGAAGTATGGCATCACACATAAAGTTGCTACGGCCTACCACCCTCAGACAAACGGCCAAGCTGAGGTTTCTAACCGGGAAATTAAACATGTGTTGGAAAGGATTGTGAAGCCGAATAGGAAGGATTGGAGCGCTAAGCTCTCCGATGCACTTTGGGCATATCGAACGGCTTACAAAACACCCATCGGCATGAGCCCTTTTAGGCTTGTATATGGTAAAGCATGCCACTTACCGGTAGAAATCGAACACAAAGCTTATTGGGCCATAAAGGAATGCAATCTAAGTTTGGGTGGAGCCGGCGTAGAGAGAAAGCTTCAATTGGCGGAATTGGAATGCTTGAGATTAGAAGCCTATGACAATTCTAGACTCTACAAGGAAAAGATGAAAGCCATTCATGACAAGAACATTAGGAGAAGGGAATTTAGACCCGGTGAACTAGTCTTCCTTTACAACTCAAGGTTGAGATTACTACCCAGAAAGCTTAGATCAAGATGGGATGGACCTTACCAAGTAGAGAAAGTAGAACCTTACGGGGTCTATCACTTGCGCCACCCATCAAGTCCAGACATTTTCAAGGTAAATGGGCACCGTCTCAAATTGTACCATGGTGAGCAAAGAAAGAACTCCAAGGAATTTGAAGTGTTCCTCTTGAGGTTTGCATCTCTTGAACAAGAACTTTGAGCTAGTGGAAGTCCAACTTAAGGACGATAAACAAAAGTGCTAGGTGGGAGACACCCCACCATGGTAAGATCTACCATTTGTACATAGCCATTGAATTCTTCTTTGATTGATACTTGCTTAACACTTGACTTCATGTTTGGTAGCTAGGTAATTGATGAAGTTGTAGCTAGATTTCATTTCAAATTTTGTTTCATTTGTTGAGTTCATTTGGTACTTTATCATGTTAAAATATCCTTCTATAGTGCTTAAGTGGCTGTTTGGAGGGTCGGAATGCTGAAAGTGGTGCGAGAACATGCAAACTTTGAAAAAGGCACCCTTCTGCGCGTGCGCGCACCTGGCGCGTACGCGCCCATGAAGCATTTTCGACAATCCACGCGGATGCGCGACATGCGCGGACGCGTGGATTGCAAAAAGTACCCCTCCATACATTTTCCAGAAAGTTGCGCCCACACTACGCCAGCACCATGCCTGAGGCACAGGCCAATCACGCGTGCGCGCACATGGCGCGTACGCACTCTTAGACAAGTCCGCAGATCGATGCACTAGCGAACCTTCCGCGCGCGCGCCGATCGCCCCTGTGCACTCCTGGTACATATTCCAGAGAGTTAGGCCACTATCGCGCCTGCACTGGGCCACCAGCCCACCACCTCTGCCGCGTGCGCGCACTAGGCGCCAACGCGTCCATATGCTCACAACACGAGGCACGCACCCGCGCCTATGCCGCGCACGCGTCCCTCGTCCTGCACCAACCTCTAAGCCACTCCACAGAGAGTTAAGCCAACCCTAGGCCCATCTCATGCCTGGGGCATAATCGCATTGCCGCATGACCGCACCGTGCGCGCGCGCGCCAACAGCCCTGCAGCCAACTTCTGGTACCTCTTCCAGAAAGTTGTGTCACCTCTAAGCCACCCTTGTGCTACCAGCACAAGCACATGGGCGCCCACGCGCAATGTGCGCGCGCACGCCATCACCCCATCCCGCTTCCTTGCGCGAGCGCGCACCGTGCGCGCACGCGTGGGTGACCGACGTAAACATAATAGGGGAGCATAATTGCTCCCTTCATTCTTCTTCTCCTTTTTTTCTTCTTACCTCCTCTACTACCCATTCACCTACAACCATTTCTCCTTCCAAACAACCAGCTCCTACCATCAACTCCGGCGACCACCCACCTCCGGTGGTCCCTACCTTGCTCCCTCCATCCTCCATCATTCCACTCTACAACTTCCTCTCCCATACCCCTTTCCATCTCCTTCAAGGTGCTATACTAGGCTTTCCTCTTGCTCTACTTCTCTCTTTTGCTTCTTAGTCAGTTAATTTCATCCTCTTTTAGGTAGTCTCTTTCTTTTTTTCTCCTCCCTCTTTTGAGCCCCTCACTTTTTGGGGTATTTTTGTGCCTTTTCCAATTAACCCTTCATAGGCACTTGGGTCATAACTTCTCTTGCATTGATAGATGAGATGTGTTGCATGATTTTCTTACAACCACTGTGCATTGTAGTGCTTAATATTGGTTTGTGGAATGTTACATTGCTTCCCCCTCATACATTTGCATATTACAACAAGGATGCACGCCAAGTGTTTGAGGAAAAGCAAACATGATTTTTATGCTCATTATGACTCATTGTTTCTTAACTAGTCAATTTTGGGTGCACCCTCACATTCTACAATCCACCCACTCACTATTTCATAAATTGCTTTCCACTTTTGGTATTTAAGGGTGTATGCTTCTCATGCCTTTTTCCTTGCATGCTTACACTACCCCTATACCACATGCCAATTATTTGCCTTGCTTATCACATGTTATCTTAGTTACATGTTGCAGCTGTCATGTAATAAGGATACCCATATTCTTAAGGCACAATTTCTCGTTTGCATAATCACATTCAATTACGCTTATTTGGGTCTAATGTTATCTCCTTTCTTTACTATCACAGGATGGTCATCAAAAAGAGCAAAGGGAAAGCCCCGAAGAAGCCAACCGTCAACAGAGCGCGCCAAGAACCAACAGTCAAGCCCCTCCTCAAGAAGGCTACGGGCCCCGTTGATGCTTTAGAGAATGACAACCCTCCAAAGGACTCAAACAAGTTCCCTAACCGCTACTGCAAACTTGTTTACTCAAGGATGATTGAGCGGAATTATCACCCGGAGCCTCTTCTAGTCCTACCGGCCTACCTCACTCTAATAGTGATGCCACACATTGACCGGAGGCAATGGAGGTTCCTCTTGAGGCAACCAATGGAGGTCAATTTATCATGGGTGGTGGAGTTCTACTCCAACTACCACTCACCCCTTCTCACATCAGTCTTTGTGCGCCGAAAGTAAGTGTCAGTCACAGTGGAAGCCATCCAAGGAGTACTTAAGATTGAGCCATTAGCGGATGGATATGACGCCTATCAGGAAGTCTTGTCAGTATGCAACGAACGTGAGTTTGACTGGAGCGCGATCCTTCGCGTAATAGCTTTACCCGAAGCATTTTGGATTCGGGGAACCATAAAGCAAAGACCAAAGGGTTTAGATGCACGTTTCCTCACTCAAGAAGCCGCGGCATGGGCCCAAATCCTAGCTCACTACGTGCTTCCGAGCACCCATGGGTCGTCCATTACCGCCGAGCTTGCCTTATTGGTATGGTGCATCCTAACCGAGAAACCGGTCGACATTTCGCATGCCATTTACCAATCCATGGGGCGTATTCATGTTAAGGGAAACTTACCCTTCCCCGTTATGGTGACTGAATTAGTAGCGGCAGCCGGTGTTCACCGAGAGGCTAAGGATCAGAGGACCTCGATCCCGGTCGAGGGAGATGTTATTCCGACCAAGAGGTGCCTCAAGCCTCCGGAAGTCACCAAGGACCTTGGACTGACCAACTCAACTCGCAACACCACTACCTCATCCGCACCACAAAAATCCGCCACCCAATGCCTTGAAGACCTTCACAAGAAGTTGGACCGCTATGAGAGGCGTAACCAGCGCCGATATGCTCACGTGAAGAAGCTTCTAAGCGTTGTCACCCCACCTATGGAGGAACCTGATATATCCACATCCACCGCAACTTCAAGCAGAAATAGCGATGACAACGGAGATGAAGGACACTCGGGACTCGGCCACCCATTGCGCATCACCTATAGCACGGAGGACCGTGCTAAGTTTTAAGTGTGGGGAGGTCGGCCGACCGATCTCCGTAGGTAACACCCGAATAAATTTTCGTTCTTTGAACTCCTTTATAGTTAGGATAGGTTGCATGATTAGGTTTTCTTTGATACCAATTGCATGATAAGTTTACTTGGGTGGAACAATGAAACTCTTTCTTAGGAAACTAATACTTTGGGGCAACCTTGACATTGCCAATTTTGAATATTTTGATGCCAAACTTGCCTGAAGAATTGTATTTTGGAACGTGAATTTTGAGTTAAGAACACAAGCTAGTGAGCTTTGAGCCTTGTTTTGTGGCTACATCTTATAGTCACTTATTTTCCTTCTTGTGTGCAATTGTTTTCTCTCTATGAGTGTGATCCTTGCTTTGTTTGAGTCTATATGTCCATTATTATTCCTTGTATTCATGCATTTATATGATTGAGGTCATCATTTCATTAGCTCACTTACCCAAATAGCCTTACCTTTTATTTTCCATTGTTAGCCAACTTCGAGCCTACGCTTAACCCACTTTGTTCTTAATTTAGCACATTACAAGCCTTAAAGTGAAAAATAATAAATGTCCTTAATTTGGATCTTTGATTGGCTTAGGCTAGTGTGTGTGAGCACCATTCAAGTGTGGGAATCTTGGGACATTAGGGGAATAAAAATGTAGTTTTGTATTGTTATTGGAAACATTGGGAATTGGATACATACTCATGTATTGATCAAATGTAAAACCTTATGCATTGATGCTCTTGTATATAAAAAAAATATGAGAAAAAGAAAAAAAATAGAGAAAAACAATATGGAAAGGAAAAAAAATAGAAAAAGAAAGAAATAAAAAGGGGACAAAATGCCCCAAAGCAAAGTGAAGTCAAATAAAATCAATGCATATGTGTGATAACCAAAAGAAAATGCATGAGTATGTGAAAAAGTGAGAAATGGGTAGTTAGGTTAGCTTTGAAATTGTATAGAATGTCATAGGTTAGGTGGGAAGTTTAAGCTTATCAAAAGATCCAAATTTCAAGCTCACTTAGCCAAATATGCATCCTACCTTGACCCTAGCCCCATTACAACCTAAAGACAAGACCTCATGATATTTGTACATATGCATGGAATAAATGTTGATTGTTAGATGGAGAACAAATCTTGGAAAGCATGATTAGGAGAAAATTGAGAGAATCAACCCTAAACACTTGAGCGAATAGAGTGTAAATATTTCCGGTGAGGGTTCGAAAGCTCTTATTCTTGTTCCCGGCTCTCACGAGCATTCTTCATGCAAAGTTGCGTATATTGCACTTGATGCCGGAAAATTGGTAAGTCCCACATGTTGGCCACTATCGTACCCTATATGCTTGCATGTATCTTAGGAAGGTTGTTTTGTTCCTAACCAAGTAGATAGTAGCACTAGTCATAGTTGCATTCATGTAAGTAGGTTGTACATCATGAGTCTTATACCTTTATGATCCTTCGGTCTTTGGTGTGTCTTTTGCATTTCTCTAAGCATGAGGACATGCTAGAATTTAAGTGTGGGGAGGTTGATAAACCCCATTTTGAGGGTTTATCTTGTATTAATTTCAGGGATTTTATCAATGATTCCACACGCTTTTCATATGAAAATACAAGACTTTGTGTTCCTTTCCTAATTTTTGCCTCATGGATGAAAACATGCTTATTTTGCACTAAATTAGATACATTTCTAATCTTCTCTTGGTGCCATTCGATGCCGTGACCTGTGTGTTAAGTGGTTTCAGAATATAGGACAGGGATGAACCGGAAGAGAGAAGGAGAATGGACGCAAAGGAAAGGAGCATGAGAAATTGAGCTTTGGGAACTTCAGCAAGGGCGCGTGCGCGTACCTGGCGCGCCCGCGTGGATTGCGCAGCTAGAAGTCAAAGCCAGAAGCCAAGCCACGAGCCGGCATGTGTAGCAGCTAAGCCATAATCCCCATGGGCGTGCACGCGTACGTTGCGCCTCCGCTCACATTACAAGATGCCCCAGTGGTGCGCACGCGTGCTTTGCGCGTGCGCGTCGATGCTCGAATATGATTTTTTTAAGAAGTCACGTGACCTGGACGTGGAGATAGTTGGAGATCTCATTTTGGGGAAGTGCCTTGGCGGTAAGAGCTTAAGAAGACCAGGGATTGAAGGGTTAAGGGACTTTTTTGCTCATTTTTAGATTGTTCTAGATATTTTGCTATTGTTAGTTACACTCTTGGAGAGGTAGAGAGAGATTCCAAGCTCTCATTAGGGTTCATCTTCTTCCATTTCTGAATTCTCAATCACTCTTTGGTGAGATCTATTGCAATTCTCAATTTACTTTGTTCATGTTATAGATCTTCTTCTCTAATCTCAATTAGTGCTTGTAATTGCTCAATTCTCATAAATCCTAGATTCAACTTTGTAGTTTTGGATTCTATCAATTTCTTGAGAAGTTCATTTCCATTGTTGTTCTTGGTTAATTGTTGTTAGTTCCTTGTGTTAAAGCACTTTCAATTCTACTTTCTTCTCATTTTTACTATGCCTTTCATCCTTGCTCATCAATTGTTTGATAAAATGCCAACACTAGTTATGGAGTAAAAGTTTCTTACTTGGCATAGGGTTTGCACCATTAGAAAGAGTTGAATAGTTTATGTCAATTGTTGATTTGGAATTAGAAATTGCTAATTGACTTGGAGTGCACTAAAGCTAGATTTCCCTAAGGTAAAACTAGGACTTGTGACTCAAGTTAGTTACTCTCATTTGACTTTCCTCTATACCTAGGGGTTAACTAAATGAAGCAAGACCTAATTGTTGTCATCATTGAAGGAACTATAAGGATATAATTTCTAATGCCAACCCTAGGCCAAGCTTTCTAAAGATTGATTGTTTGTCATCTATTTTGCTAAACCTTCAAAGAATCATAACAAGACTTCCTAATCAATAAGATGCATTCTCTAGCAATTCCAAGGAAGGACGACTCGAAAGACTAGTACTCTCGGTTATAGATTGTAGGATTGTTTGATGCGAAGTTTAAGTGTCGGTTAGACTATACTCACGATCATATTCATCATTGAATTCTAAATCGACATGCTAAAATTTCGTTTATCAGCAAGCTGTATGTAGGGCATCACTGTTGTCAATGGCTACATCCCATCCTCTCAGTGAAAATGGTCCAAATGCTCTGTCACAGCACGGCTAATCATCTGTCGGTTCTCGATCATGTTGGAATAGAATCCCTTGATTCTTTTGCATTTGTCATCACGCCCAGCAATCGCGAGTTTGAAGCTCGTCACAGTCATTCAATTCCGGAATCCTACTCGGAATAGACAAGGTTAGACTTTCCGGATTCCCATGAATGCCGCTATTAATTCTAGCTTATACCACGAAGATTCTGATTAAGGAATCCAAGAGATATGCGCCCGGTCTAACGTAGAACGGAAGTGGTTGTCAGTCATGCGTTCATATGTGAGAATGATGATGAGTGTCACGTATCATCACATTCATCATGTTGAAGTGCAACGAATATCTTAGAATAAGAATAAGTTGAATTGAATAGAAAATAGTAGTAATTGCATTAAAACTTGAGGTACAGCAGAGCTCCACACCCTTAATCTATGGTGTGTAGAAACTCCACCGTTGAAAATACATAAGTGATGAAGGTCCAGGCATGGCCGAATGGCCAGCCCCCAAAGTATGATGTGAATTCGAAAAATAAAGGAGAAGGACCCGATAAGTGGTCAAAAGACTAGATAGTCAAAGACATCTAATAAACTAGTAAAAAGTTCTATTTATACTAAACTAGCTACTAGTGTTTACAGAAGTAAGTAATTGATGCATAAATTCCCTTCTGGGGCCCACTTGGTGTGCGCTTGGGCTGAGCTTGATCTATCCACGAGCTGAGGCTTCTCTTGGAGTTGAACGCCAAGTTGTAACGTGTTTTGGGCGTTCAACTCTGGTTCGTGACGTGTTTCTGGCGTTTGACTCCAGAATGCAGCATGGAACTGGCGTTGAGCGCCAGTTTACATCATCTAATTACAAATAAAGTATGGACTATTATATATTTCTGGAAAGCTCTGGATGTCTACTTTCCAACGCTCTTAAGAACGCGCCATTTGGAGTTTTGTAGCACCAGAAAATTCATTTTGAGTGCAGGGAGGTCAGATTCCAACAGCATCAGCAGTCCTTTGTCAGCCTCCTATCAGAGTTTTGCTCAGGTCCCTCAATTTCAGCCAGAAAATACCTGAAATCACAGAAAAATACACAAACTCATAGTAAAGTCTAGAAATGTGAATTTAGCATAAAAACTAATGAAAACATCCCAAAAAGTAACTATATCATACTAAAAACTACCTAAAAACAATGCCAAAAAGCGTATAAATTATCTGCTCATCAGCCTCCCACTCCCTCTCTACCCCTCTCGCCATCGTCTTGCCACCTTCGTGCTGCTTGCCGTCGTCTCGCCGCCTTCGTGCTGCTCACCGTTGTCTCTCCTGCCTTCTTTGTCTCCCGCCAACTACCATCCAGCACCACCACGAGCATATTCTTCCCCTTCTTATAACCTCACACTGTGGCTCTCTAGCTTGCCCCTGCATCCCTTATTCCAGTCGCAGACTCAGAATAGAGCTACTCTAGTTCCAGCAAATTCAGATGCATCAATGGCTGGTCAGTGCCACTACATCCCTCTCTCCTGAATTCTTGCTCTATTCTTTGACTTAGGTTCTCAAATCACCTTTTCTTCTCTACTTTAGTTAATTTAGGACTAGTTTATATATTGATTCTATGTGTTAATTTGATTTGATTATGATTATTTGCTACTGTTACTTGAGTTTAGGTTATAATTAGGATTTTCTTATTAGAATTAGTGTTAGTTTAATTTATACATAGTTAAACATGTTGTTAAGAGTTTCTTGAGTTTGAATTTCAATTTGTTTGGATTGATTGATTGGTACTTTGTTGAGTCACTGCAAAATGTTGCTGATTTCTTATGTCATTGGTGCTGAATTTTGAATTGATGTTGCAAAGAATTTTCGTTAGTGATATTTTGTGTTGTTTATGCTTTTGCATGCCAAGTATTTGACAATATACCTCAAAGAACTTTTAATGAAATTTTTGGCTCAATTTTTGAAAATCAATGCTTATTTTCTGTTGTTAGTTGAGTTTAGGTTAGAATTAGGTTTTTTTTTTAGAATTATTGTTAGTTTATACATAGTTAAACTTACTGCTAAGAGCTTCTTGAGTTTGAATTTCAATTTGTTTGGACTGATTGATTGATACTTTGTTGAGTCACTGTGAAATGCTACTAATTTTTCATGTCATTGGTGCTAAATTTTGAATTAGTGTTGCAAAGAATATTTGTTAGTGCTATTTTGTATTGTTTATGCTTTTGCACACCAAGTATTCGACAATAGGCCTCAAAGAGCTTTTAATGAAATTTTTGGCTCAATCTTTGAAAATCAATGCTTGTTTGTACATGATTCTTGTTATTATGTCGTGATGATTGAATATTCAATAAGTTTAACGTAGTTTATTTTGATTAAAAATTTTGAATGATGTTGTGAATATGTTTAGCACCTTTCTAAGTGGTATACTCTTTGTAGACATGACGACAGGTATAGATGTTGCGGATCAGGCTCGTTGTCGTGGTCATGGTTGTGGTAGAAGGAGAGTTTTTGCCGGTACCCCTGGGAATTTTGGATCCTTTCCCTCTACTCCGACTACCCCAGTGATCTCACATGTTGCGAGTGGATCGGACCAGCCATTCATCATGGCCCCAAACCCCAACTACATCCCTGCGTCTACAGCGACGCGACCACCTACATCCTCTCAGCATCCAAATGTCTCGGTAACGCAACCTCCAACAATGGACACCGCGGCCTCGGAATCCTCTCACAAAAGTGAGCCAGTTGATGCCCCTCTATCACCTCCCATCGTACGATTGACGATTTGGCCTGATGGTAGAATGGCATAAGTACTACTTTAAGTCTTCTATATGTTGCAAGTGTCTGATTATTGATTCTAGTTTAATGGATTTAGGGTTGTAGATTTGAACAGATAAAAGTGTTTGATATATCGTGATTAGTGATTCTTGATAGTTAATTCTAGTTTTAGTGGATTTAGGGTTGTAAGTTTGAATTGCTAAAAGTGTTTAATATATCCTAATTATTGAATTGCCGAAAGGGTCTGATTATTGCCTATTACTCATTGATTGTTAACATTGGTGCTGTTTAAGTTAATTGTTGACGAATAGAGTTTGTGATACATTCTAGTTATTGATGAAACTCTGCCAAAATTTCTAAAAAATTGCTATATATATTATAGTTATTTGCTTTTGAAGTTTTAATTTATATTACCATATTGGTTGTTTATGAATTGTTGATAGGATTGCACCAAACAACAATGCATGTACTCAGGAGATGACCAACGTCATCAAGCTGATGTACGACCATCCATGGCCGAGCTACAAGAAGATCTCCTCTGAGACCAGAGACAATGGTTTCAGAAGTGGGCAATAATTAATTTAATATAGTCAAACCTTCTTCGGTAGTTTATATCTTCGATATTGTTTAATACGATATATTTTGATTAACTAATTTTAAAGTTTCTTTGTGCAACTTCTCTTTATATGGGACAAGGAGCACGATGCCATCATTCGGAAGATATAGGACCATCGAATTGGTAGGTGGCTACAACAGATGCTGGAGAATGTACGTGAGAGGCGTGACCACCTCACTACCTGGCTCCACCCGGAAATCAAGAAGGCTCAATAGGTTCACTAGGAGACCGATGGGGGTTCAGGCATCAGCGTCTCACAAACAGAGCTAACAAGGCATTAGCCAAGTTGTCCAAGTATACTAGCGGCTCAGCGAACTTCATGAAGAATAAGGCAAGGCTGGTATGTAGCTTGTCTAATTTTGTTATTAATTTCGTCATATTCTTTGACATATCATTAGTAGGCATCCTAACAACTTGTTCCAATGTAACATGTATAGTTGAAGTCGTTGAATTGTGATGCGACATTAGCGGAGACCTTTAAGTACACCTACACTTTGAAGGAGAACAAAGAGAAATTTGTTGATCAGCGATCTCAAGATCATTATGTGAGTAAACATCTGATCTTGTGATATAAAATTTTCAATTAACTATTCAGCTATCGTACTAATCATAATGACATGTGTTATACAAGAATCCTACACGCAGAGAATAGAGACCGCGACTCAGCAATCTCAGCAAAGTGGAGAGGATGTCAGTGGCTCTGTTGCTTCAGTTGTCGATTCCGATGCGGTTTGCCGCGAGACCGACTCAGTGCCGTACCAGAACCACGAATATAGATTGGGGTCAGTCTTTGCCAGTGGCCTCCACACCTCCATGTTAAGACCATCGTCAGCCTCTATCGCCAGTCGAACCGTCAATCCCGAAGAAGGCATTGATTTGAGGCTGCAGGTGCAGGAGCTAACCCAAAGCCTTTACGACCAGGCTCAGAAGCTGACCGACACTTGGGAGAAGTATCACCAAATTCTCACACACGTGAGGGACACAGATAACCTCAGGCTAGAGTGGAGGGAGTAGCTACAATGGCTTCAACGGATGGAGGCTCAGATGGAGGTGTACCAGACCCCGATGCGCGCCGCTAGCATCAGCCCTGTTGGTGGCAGCGATGCTATTGGTGGGACACAGACATCACTATCTTCTCTATTGCCTCAACAAGGCTACGGGAACGACAATGACGATGATGACTACCAGGATTTTTAGTGATTAGGACTTCGTTTTACTGTTTCATTGTATTTATTTGATTTATTTATCTTTTAATTTATTTGAAAATTTGATATTTAATATTACATAACTGGTTTCTATTATTTATAAATCTAAATAAAAAACAAAAAATTAAAATTAAAATTAAAAAAATTGCTTCACAATAATTAAAAAAAAAACAAATCGAGATTACTGTTGAATTTACCAAGAGAATAATCCGAGGTAGTAGTGTGGAAAACAAGATATGGAAGCACCAACATTACTGTCGAAAAAATCTGCTGATAACCAAATAGTTTTTTGAGCAATTTCTCCGTCATAGAATTCGACGGTAATTACTGTCGGGTGAAAAAAATCTGACGGTAGCTAGTTACGGGAGAGGTTTATACCATCGGTTTCCTTTGGATGGTAAACCCGTCAATAATTAACTTACCGACGGATTTTATTCGATTTTTCAGTGGTAAATCTAACGGTACTCAACATTTTTTTGTAGTGAGAATGAGGATGATGATGAGGCAGGTGATGCATTCGTACAAAATGTAGTTGTTCCTTATGCAGTGAGTAAACCTTTCGATGTTCCACTTTTTATGCATGCCCTTGACCTTGATGCCATACATACATAGGAATTTCCTGAATTTTCGAATATAGGTTCTTGATTTAGTAATATGTTTCGTTAATATAATTTTAGATGTAAAATAGTGACCATTTGTTTTTTGCGTAAGCATTACTATTCTTAAGGACAATGAGTTCATGATTAGAATGGAATATAGTCCTAGATAGTGAGTGGTCACCTCAATCTGGAATTACACTATTTCTAGAAGAGTCGACTACAATTCATATGAGTCCAAGCCATAGATGTTATATCCAAAATGCAAGGCGCATGGCCGTGGGTGCGATTGGCTTATCCAAGCTAACTTGATTCGAAAGAAAATTTATTAGGAGTTAAGAAAATACAACGGAAGGCACACCTGTACCATGAGAACGATTTCATAAGATCATTCTAAGTTGAACTTGGACACAATTGCGGAGGCTAAGGCCATTGGTTGAATCCGACCTATTTCTGAAGGTAAAATCTATAATTATAGAAATCCAATCCAGGTTTAACTACACCATTAGTTACTGTAAGGCTTGGTTGACAAAGCAAAAGTCAATCAAAAAAATCTTTGGTGGTTGAAAAGAATCATACCAAGCTCTGTCAATGTGGTGCACACTAATGTGTCAGAAGATGCCAGGCATAGTTGTCTAAATCGAAACACAACCTGTATATCGTGAGACTGAAGAGGTGAAGGGCGTAAGGATACTACACTGGATATTTTGAAGTTTCAAACCATACAGTAGAGTGTTCTAACTTTGCAAGCCTTTTGTTCAAGTTGACAGCACCCACCTTTTCGAAGAATACAAATGTGCTCTTTTGGTTGCAGTTGTACAAGATAGGAACCAAAACATGGTGCCAAATGCTTTTGCCATTATAGAGGGTAAGACTGCTAATGCATGGTACTTTTCCCTCAGTAATTTACGAAGGCATTTGTTAGAAGAGATGTCGTGAGGATAATCTCTAATGGTTGAGTCAATAAGGGCAGTAGTAAATCATAGTGACGATGCTTGTAAACCTTCAAGATCATGGCACATGTTTTGCATTAGGCACATTAACTGGTAGCAACTTCTTAAGGGCATTTAAGGCCCCGTACTTGCATAAGCTTGTTGTAAATATAGGTATTTGAAGCTACATTTATTTCTACTTATGATGTGTTGGTAATGCCTAATATGATGATGTACAACATGATTTGCAGGCCATTCAAGGATGGAGGGGGAATACAACATCAACTGCAAGAAGTTGCAAGAGCGAGATGACGCATATACCCGGCGGTGCGACAACATCAAATTTCTCTATTGGGCATTGGCATTTGACGAGAGACATTGACCAGGTCACATGACGATGAACCTAGTCGAGTGCATAAATTCAGTCTTGAAGGGTACGCGAAACCTTACTATGTTGGCGCTCATTCGAGCAACATTTTATTGGTTAAATGAGCTATTTATGCAGAAAAGTGTAGTGCAAGCGTACAAGATTACTTATTCTAAGTTTGTCACTCAACGGTTAGAAGCAAATATGCATCGAATTTCTCTGTTGTTCATTCACATTTGACGAGAGACATTGACGGTGTCACACGACGATGAACCTAGTTGAGTGCATAAATTCAGTCTTGAAGGGTGTGTGTGATGACAAGTCATCTTAGCCTAGTTTCACTAGTCTCTTTCTTTTGTTTTTAATTGAATTATGCACTTTCTTGAGGCCTAAGCAAGCTAATTTGGGTAGAATTTTCATGCTTCCTTTGATTGAATCAACCATAGATAAATTCATGCTTTTTCATGAGATTTGATGCCATAATGGTTGCATATTAGGATAGAATGAACATCTCATGATTTTGAGCATAGCTTTGATGTGTTTGGTTGATTAATGATAGGTGAAGAAAGCTTGGAGAAAGGTTGAAGTAAGAAGGAATGGCTAAAAGCAAAGAGAGGACAATGGAACAAGTGAAATTGAACCAGGAAGCATAAAGTTAGACTTGAAGTTAGCCCTCAAACTTTTGCACAAACTTTTGGGTGAAAAGTTAGCCTCAAAGTTAGACCCCTAACTTGGAGGCTAACGTGAGAATTTGAAAAACACTCCTGGGCTACTCAACGTTTGCGCCAACGTTAGCCCCCTAACTTGGAGGCTAACGTTGGCATGAAAAATTTGTCCATGGGTTCCTCACGTTTGCGCCAACGTTAGCCCCCTAACTTTTGGGCTAACGTTGGCGCCATTGGTGCATTAGGAAGGGCCAACGTTGGAGCAAAAGTTAGACCCCTAACTTTTGCACCAACGTTGGCATCAGTAAATTTGGCTATCTGATATGAAAAGTTTGAGCAAAAGTTAGACCCCTAACTTTGGCTCAAACTTTTACTCCAACTTCTACAAAAATCCAATCCGGTTCAATTGGTTCACTTTGGTTCCTCTCCAAACTCCAAGAGCAATCAACCAAGGCCTCTTTCAACCCAATTCCACCAAGAGCAAAGGCCCAACTCAAGGCTTGAAGATCATTTGAAGAAAGTGTATAAATAGGCTAGAATTCAAGTTATTCGGAGAGCTTCCTTTTCTTATTTTTCATAGAGCTTTCCTTTTGAATTTTCAGGGAGTTTTAGTTACTGAGTGATCTTTAATTTCTTAGTTTGGGGAAGGAGAATTCCATTCTCTTCCTCTTAGTTTTATTGCTTTTAATTTCAATTACAACTGTCTTGGATCTTGGGTTGGAGAATTGAAGAAATTCTGTTTCAATCTCATCCTTGGATCTCTCTGTTTCTTTACTGCTTACTTGAATTTAATTTTCTGTTAATTGCTCTTCATCTAATTTCTTTGCAATTTACATTTCCCTTGCAATTGTTCTTGTTGGATCTAGGAAGGCATTGAGATCTAGACTTGATTTTCTAGTCTCTGGGTCCTGAGATCTAAATTCCAACTTTACATTCTGTTTAATGCTTTCCATGCTCATTTACTTTTCTGTTTAAGATCCGGTTTGATCTAAATCATTCTCTACTTCTCTGCTTGTTGCAATTTTACTTTTCCTTGTTTAATTTCTGCAAATCCAACTCCCAATTCCCTTTACAATTCAAGCCATTTACATTTCCAGCACTTTAAGATTTTGCAATTTACATTTCTTGCAATCTAAGTTTTTGCCATTTAATTTCTTGTTATTTAAGATTCAGCAATTTATTTCCTGTTCTTTTTACTTTCAATGAAATTTAAATTCTGCAAATTACAAATCACTCAACCAAATCTTGATTCGCTTGACTAAATCAACCACTAAACTAAAATTGCTCAATCCTTCAATCCCTGTGGGATCGACCTCACTCCCGTGAGTTATTATTACTTGATGCGACCCGGTGCACTTGCCGGTGAGTTTTGTGTCGGATCGTTTTCCGCACGTCAAGTTTTTTGGCGCCGTTGCCGGGGATTGATTAGATTGACAATGATTAAGTGAGGTGGTGGTTTAGATCAAGCACTTTTTCTTTATTTTTGACTAACCCACTAACTGTTTGAATTTTTGCCTAAACTAACACTAACTTTGCTCTCTCAGTAGAGTACATTGCTTTTCTGGTTCTGTGTCCGTTTCTTGTTGTTCTGTACAACAAGAGCAATTTTCTTCTGATTTTCTCTCAAAGCCTATTAACTGTTTGACACATTGTGTCAACTAATCCTCTGACTACATTCTGGCATGAGAATATCCAATTTTCATTTGGATTGTTTGTGATTGTGCAGATCATGGAGGAAAGGAATCCTACAGTAAGAGGAGAAAAACTGAGGCATTATGATTTTCAACCTCCATAATCAAAGAGCAAGATGTCAAGCTAGTGACAATAAAAGAGCGCTTGTTGGGAGGCAACCCAACTGGAGGTAACTTTCTTTTTATATCTGTTTCAATAAAAAGGTTAATTAGTTTTATCTATATTGCAAGAAGCTAAGTTTGGTGTTGCACACCAAAACAATCTAAGGGAGAATGAAGGATTCTAAGTTTGGTGTTCCACCAAAATTCCATCATACAATATATTCTCACCTTCTGCATAATGCTAGCTTCAAGTATTTAGACAAACTAATTAACTATTCTGCTATTTTCAGTTTTATTGCTTTTGAAAAAAAAAGAAAGAAAAAAAGAATTTCACACATGGTTAATGAAAACCTTTGGCAAGGTACTAAGTTTGGTGTTCCCACACCAAAGTAAGTTCAAAAAGCCCACAAATAAATCATGCAGACTAACCACTGTTTCTAAGTGCTTGGGGAACAAGCAACTTCCAATATCACTGCAGAATATCATACAAACTTTTGGAGATTTTTAGCATCATCAACCAAAGAGGTGAAAGATGAACATGAAAGTCAGCATTGATGATGATGAGAAGAAGGAAAGCAAGTGAACTCCAACAGGTTGTATTGAGTGATTGTTTTACATCAAATATTGCTGTAATTGAAAGTTGGATTGTATCCTTATTTGTCCTGCCTGTCTGCATAGTATAATTTTCTTTATATACCCCTGCATGCCTGCATAGCATAGTCTTTCTTTATAATTCAATAAGCAAGATGCTTGATTATTCACAACATTCTTATCTTCAAAACTTGTTTGCACTCAATTTTCAAGAATGCATCACATGAAAGTTCTTTGAAAAGAAGGATTGAGGAATTAAACAATTTTGAGGTAAGCAAAAGATTAGGAGAAGTGGTGGTTCTAGTTGTATGATTATGTATTGAGGCTGCATGCTTGTGAAAACTTGCATGGGAGCTCATAGGCAGATATGAAGTTCAAAGAAGTATTGTGGAGATTCTCAAAATCAATTGATCCGAGAAGCAGCAAACAAAACAAAAAGAAAGTAAAGAAAATACAAAAAAAAAACATGGCCCAAGGCTCTGAGCATCAATTACTAGGCAGAAAAAAAAGAAAGAAACAAAACTCAAAGAGTTGCTATCCTAGTAAATGCTTGTGGTTGAAGTGTGTCAAGGAAAGAGGCTTGAGCAAGTAAATCCTTAGGGGTGCTTTAACACCTAATACCTTAAAACCAACTGGTTTAGGAGTATTGATTGAAAACTTATCTAAAGAGCCGCCTTGAGACATGACACTTAGAGTCGAGGTCAAAGCACAGAAACTATAAGCTGCTTCAAGGTGATTACATATAAAGAGATCTCTACGATACCATTCGGATGAAAATCCTAAGACCTACGACTCCCAATATGTAAGGACTAGTGAGCACTGAAATCCTTGCATGAGCATATAATTTAGAGTTCACCCCACTGATTCTTAATCACTTCACTCACTGTTCTTTACAAATGTTCTTCAATCCATCTCAGTTGAAAGAACCTCTGAGCATAGTTTATTTCTTGCTTGGGGACAAGCAAGCTTTAAGTTTGGTGTTGTGATGACAAGTCATCTTAGCCTAGTTTCACTAGTCTCTTTCTTTTGTTTTTAATTGAATTATGCACTTTCTTGAAGCCTAAGCAAGCTAATTTGGGTAGAATTTTCATGCTTCCTTTGATTGAATCAACCATAGATAAATTCATGCTTTTTCATGAGATTTGATGCCATAATGGTTGCATATTAGGATAGAATGAACTTCTCATGATTTTGAGCATAGCTTTGATGTGTTTGGTTGATTAATGATAGGTGAAGAAAGCTTGGAGAAAGGTTGAAGTAAGAAGGAATGGCTAAAAGCAAAGAGAGGACAATGGAACAAGTGAAATTGAACCAGGAAGCATAAAGTTGGACTTGAAGTTAGCCCTCAAACTTTTGCACAAACTTTTGGGTGAAAAGTTAGCCTCAAAGTTAGACCCCTAACTTGGAGGCTAACGTGAGAATTTGAAAAACACTCCTGGGCTACTCAACGTTTGCGCCAACGTTAGCCCCCTAACTTGGAGGCTAACGTTGGCATGAAAAATTTTTCCATGGGTTCCTCACGTTTGCGCCAACGTTAGCCCCCTAACTTTTGGGCTAACGTTGGCACATGAAGTTGTAAGGCTAGGGGCAAAAGTTTGCGCCAACGTTAGCCCCCTAACTTTTGGGCTAACGTTGGCGCCATTGGTGCATTAGGAAGGGCCAACGTTGGAGCAAAAGTTAGACCCCTAACTTTTGCACCAACGTTGGCATCAGTAAATTTGGCTATCTGATATGAAAAGTTTGAGCAAAAGTTAGACCCCTAACTTTGGCTCAAACTTTTACTCCAACTTCTACAAAAATCCAATCCGGTTCAATTGGTTCACTTTGGTTCCTCTCCAAACTCTAAGAGCAATCAACCAAGGCCTCTTTCAACCCAATTCCACCAAGAGCAAAGGCCCAACTCAAGGCTTGAAGATCATTTGAAGAAAGTGTATAAATAGGCTAGAATTCAAGTTATTCGGAGAGCTTCCTTTTCTTATTTTCATAGAGCTTTCCTTTGAATTTTCAGGGAGTTTTAGTTACTGAGTGATCTTTAATTTCTTAGTTTGGGGAAGGAGAATTCCATTCTCTTCCTCTTAGTTTTATTGCTTTTAATTTCAATTACAACTGTCTTGGATCTTGGGTTGGAGAATTGAAGAAATTCTGTTTCAATCTCATCCTTGGATCTCTCTGTTTCTTTACTGCTTACTTGAATTTAATTTTCTGTTAATTGCTCTTCATCTAATTTCTTTGCAATTTACATTTCCCTTGCAATTGTTCTTGTTGGATCTAGGAAGGCATTGAGATCTAGACTTGATTTTCTAGTCTCTGGGTCCTGAGATCTAAATTCCAACTTTACATTCTGTTTAATGCTTTCCATGCTCATTTACTTTTCTGTTTAAGATCCGGTTTGATCTAAATCATTCTCTACTTCTCTGCTTGTTGCAATTTTACTTTTCCTTGTTTAATTTCTGCAAATCCAACTCCCAATTCCCTTTACAATTCAAGCCATTTACATTTCCAGCACTTTAAGATTTTGCAATTTACATTTCTTGCAATCTAAGTTTCTGCCATTTAATTTCTTGTTATTTAAGATTCAGCAATTTATTTCCTGTTCTTTTTACTTTCAATGAAATTTAAATTCTGCAAATTACAAATCACTCAACCAAATCTTGATTCGCTTGACTAAATCAACCACTAAACTAAAATTGCTCAATCCTTCAATCCCTGTGGGATCGACCTCACTCCCGTGAGTTATTATTACTTGATGCGACCCGGTGCACTTGCCGGTGAGTTTTGTGTCGGATCATTTTCCGCACGTCAGTGTGAAACCTTACTGTGTTGGCGCTTGTTTGAGCAACATTTTATTGGTCAAATGAGCTATTTATACAAAAGAGTGTTAAGTTTCATGAGCGCAAGCGTGCAAGATTTACTTACTCTGAGTTTGTCACTCAACGGTTAGAAACAAATATGCAGCGTCCAAGAACATAGTTGTACACCAATTTAATAGACGCAATGAGTTGTTTGAGGCGCATGAAATGCCAATGAAAAAGTATTAACCATTGATCTTGCAAGATGGGTGTGTGATTGTGGTCATTTTCAGGTGGATTGATGGTCATGTTGCCATTTATTAATTGCTGTGATAACCAGCGCCTTGATTAGCAAGTATATATCAATGACGTGTGCAAAATGTCAGAAATTCGCAAGATTACAAACTTGAGTTTGTACTATTGGGAGACCCGGCGATATGACATGCTTATCAGGGACTGACGATGGTCACTAATCCTTCTTTAAGGCGAGTGGTAATAACCCGCTCGAAATCGATCTTCTACCTAAATAAAATGGACTTGTGGCAGGTATTTGAAAGTTTCTGGTAATCTTATAAATTAACATATTTGAAAATTTCAATAAATTTTAGGAATTAATGTATTTAAAAATTTCTATTAAGTTTATAAGTTATTATATTTGAAAATATTGAGAGACCAATATGAAAGTTAATAAATAAATAGCAGAGAAGAAAAAATAAATACATACAACTGTAACAAAATTAATAATTATAAAATACTTATTCTCTGAATACAACTTAATTATTAAATATTATCAAACATTAAACATAAATATTTTATCAAACTATAATTACAAATAATTGCATTTTAAAATAATATTAAATTATTTACAGAATAATTAATTATTAAAATACTATATTTTTTTAATTCAGGTTTACAAAATAAAATTATCAAAATTTGAAAAAAAACATTAAACTTTAATTATAAAAATTTAAAAATTGTGAAATAATTATCAACAATTTACAGAATATTTTTTAAATAATTACAATTTAAAAAAATATATTTCATAATTTTAATCTTATAATTTGTAATTTTATGAAATATATTATATGTATAATATTTTATATAAAATATTATATTTGTAAAATAATATAAAACATCATGCTGTGTTTTTATAGAGTGATAAATTATAACATAATATAAAATATTATATCGTTCTTATTATAAAAAAATATTATACTGTTCTTAATGGAAGGACCACGATGTAATAAAAAGTAACAAGAGTAAATTGTTGGCTCTTATAGTTTCATGATTTTTATGTAAGAAACGTACAACAAATTTGGCTATCACCATTTATGTTATAAAGATCATAAACCCGAAAATCAACCATAATTTATTGACGTAAATTAGAAAACCGAATAAAAGCCATATATATGTCTAAGGTTTAGAAAATAGCTTATAAAAGTTAACTTTTGAAAAATGGCTTTTTAAAAGTGATAACATTTATGTTTGATAAATTAAATCAAAAATAGTTTTTAATAAACACAAGCAATATTAATTGTATTTGGTAAAATAATTTTTAAAATTTAAAAATACTATAATAGACATAAATGTAAGTATTAAATTTAAAAATTAATTAATATATGAAGTTATATTAGACTTTTAAATTTTAAAAAGTACATGCCAACTTTTTTTTTGGTTATACAAACATACTCACACACTCATTCACACACACTAACCTAGCTACCACAATTAGAATTTAAAAAGTATCTCGATCTTTTAAAAACTACAAACACAAATACATGATCTTTTTTATTTATCAAATACAAAATGAAGAGTTTGAACTTTTAAAAAGAACACACATTTTTAAAAAATTTTACCAAACTAAATCTAAATGCAGCCATGCAAGAACTTTTTACAAAAACAAATTGAATGAGAAACAAGTGTCCATTTTATATATATATGAAAATATCATTCTTATATAAAAATGTGAAAATGTATTTATAGTCGTTGAATTAGTTTTAATAGATGAGATTAATTATACATAATAAATGATATATAACTAACGTATATATTTAATGTAGTAATTAAATTCATAAAAAAGAATGTATTTAATAACTATTATATTTATAGTTATTATCTTTGATTTTTTTGAAATATATCTAATAAATAAATTAAAATAATTAAAATTCATATAAGATATAACTACAAAATAATAATTTTAAAAACGTATACAAGCAATATTTAAAAAAAATTGTGTGTATTAAATAATTCTAATTTTTTTTATAAACGTATCTGTCACTTTCTATTTTTTATTTTTTTAATAATTTAGCAATATAGACCAGAGGTTAAATTAAACATACACTATTATAATTATTATTCTTTTGTAAATTATTTATTATACAAATAATTATTATTATTATTCATGTAATATTATTTATATAAAAAATATATTATTATTATACAAATAATTTATTATAGTTATCTTAAAAAAATATTCTAAAAAAATATTATACTAAAAAAATTATATTATTAAATTGATTTATTGTCTCTCTATCATGTTAAAATAATATTCTAAAAAATTATATTATGAAAAATTGTATGTTCGAAAATATTATACTTAATTATTATAGTTCTTTTTTGTTTATTTAGTGTTATAAATGGATATAAATTATTAAACATATTTTTTAATAATTAAATAATTTAATAGTATCTTTAAGTGATTTATTGTATATAAATAAAAATAAGTAGCAGTGCAACGTATGTCACACAAATATTTAAAGAAACAAAAAACGGCGGTGACGGTTACTATTCCAATTCTAAATTAAATATTTTGTTCAATATGGTTATTAATGTATGTTTGTTACTTATCGAAACAAACAACTAACAATAATAATTAATTATAATAGTATGTTTAATTTGTCTTTTGCACTACTAAAAATTATTTATTACAGACAGATATTTCAGATAAATTTTATCCCACAGAAATAGAGATAGATTTTGCGAGAGAATTTCTGTCGGAAACGAAGGAAAATGAATTAGCATAAATTACTGATAAAAAAGAGAATCTGTCGATAATTTTGTCAAAAAAATTAATTTTTTTCGTAAAAAATAGTTACCGACAGAAAATGTATCTGTAGTTAAATGATCAAAAATGCTGTATTTTGTTAAATTATTACAGACAAAAAATCTATCTATAATTTAAAATATTCCATCGAAAAAATTGAGTTATACCTAGCATTATCCTCACCCTATCGAAATATATATATATTTCTTATGAAAATTGAAATGGACTCTTGATTTGTTTCACCATCAACTGCTTCATTCTCCTCTATTTCATTTTCCACGTATTAAGAATAATATCCCGAAAAAAGTGTTCTGAATACGTTGGACCTTTGAAATAGGATTGATTTTAGAGCATCGTATTGGTTTAGTAAAAGGAAAGTGATCCTTCTGTCCCAAAGACTTTAGTTTATAAGCTAACTTTTAAAATATGTCTAATCACTGAGATTCATGTTCAACCATTCAAAGGTTAGTCCAGTAGCTAATTGACAAGTTTAGTATAAAGTTGAATTGAAAATGACTAATGTCGAGAATATTAACTTCAATTAATTAGTTGATTAATGTATATTTTTACCATGTAGCATATTTTTACTATGACAAGGCCACTACGACTGCAGCTCGAGTATTACAGGTTCTTTACATTGTTTTTTTTAAAAAAATTATCCTAATCTTTGCTTAATTAAATTAGCTGCAAGACTAACAAACAATTATATTGTAGGTAGATTTGGTTCTAAGATTGGCTCTTGCATTTATTCTTGGTGCAGGACTTTCTTTAGGAGCTAAACTATTTATAAGAGATGTTGATGTTCTCCATCTCATAAAAATTGGAATACTTGTAAGTCTATTTCGTGTACATTGGTATCTAATCTTTTCAGCACCCTAAATTTGTGGAACTTATATTTATGTTTGATTGTTTCTTTTAGTTTATTGCGGCCACCCAATCCATCAATGCTTTAGCATTTGTATTTGATGATATCAACTTTGATGCATCTGACTTTACATATTCAGCATTTTTTGTGTGTGTATTTTCTTTCATGTCTTCGTACGATAAGGGATTATATATTGCATATTTTATGAATCTTAAGTAGTTATAACTGATGCAAAGTTAGCATTCAAACTGTAAATTGGTGTTCAATTTATACATGTATTAAATCCAAGAATGGAGATGAGAGAAGAAAAAAAAATGTGTCGGGGATCAAATTCAAATTAATGGTGATAGATTTGGTTTACAAAAGTAAAACACATATCAAGGTGTACAAATATCGTTCTCCTTTTTCTATTATTCTATATCTCACTCTTTGTCTGGTGGGGGCTTTAAACATGTCAATGTACCTAGTAATTTTTGGTTTGCTTGAGGGGACCTTTGTACAAATAGTTTACTTAAGTGTTTATTTGATAAAAAAATTGAAAAGTAGCTTATAAAGTCATTTTCTATTTGGATATGTAATTATATATGTACTTCTATTAAGTGTTTTAAAAAGTGTTGCTAAAAAAATTGTCGAAGTGTTTCTCAAATCGTTACTCATCTGCTGTTTCACTTGATAGCAAGTGGAGATTTTTTTTTCTTTGTCTTTTAATTTTCGTTAAAGGTTTATGGCTATTTATCCATCATATCTTCAGCACTGAGAGATTTTAATTCTATTTCAGTCAAGAGATGTCAAGATCAACTTTCAATGTGGAGTTTGGTGCTGCCAATGCAACTTGGTTATCCATTAATATTTTAGATTATCACATCTTTAAGTGCTAAGTGTAATTTGTGACATCACTTAATGAAGGAGATCCATGTAACATTGGGATGGTCATCTTATTTTTTTTGGGTATCTTTTTATTGAGATAGTGAGATATTGGCCAATGATGTTAAAAAATAACATCCAATTTTATAGATATCACGTAATGAATATTATGTTTATCTATGTGATTTTTGGCTTTCTTTTTTTCAATTTACAGTGTGTTTGATGAAGTAAATTTAGAAAATAGACCTAAAATATTCGTTTTGTAATGGAAAAATCTAAAAAGAATTTTATTTTACCTTACTGACGGATTTATAGATGAATATGTTGTCTGTATTTAGAGTTTAGAATGATTTTCCAAGGCTCCAATTACTGACAGAAAATCTGTCAAAAAATCTGTTGATAATTATCGACGGAAAATTTGTCGAAAAATCTGTCTCTAATTACTGATGAAAAATCGATCGGAAAATGGAGAGGAGAATTTACCAAGGAAAATTCTGTCAGTAACTGGTAAAAATCTATTGGTAAATTATTGACGGAAAAAAATCAGCCGGTAAATAATTTTCGACAAAACTTTTATAGAAGGACGAAATTTGTTGGTAATTTCGTCGATAACCAAAAATCCGTCTATAATAAAAACCAAATCTATCTGTATTAAGTAATTTTCTAATTATATTGGTCTATATTGCTTAATTATTAAAAAAACAAAGAATGAAAGGTAGCAGATACGTTTATAAAAACGGATCAGAATTATTTAACACGCACACAAAATTATTTAAAAAGATATTACTTGTATACATTTTTAAAATTATGTTATTTTTAAAGTTATGTGAATTTTAATTATTTTAATTTATTTATTAGGTATATTTTAAGAAAATCAAAGATAATCGCTATAAATATAATAATTTTTAAATATATTCTCTCTCATGAATTTAATTACTATATTAAATGCATTAGTATATATCATTTATTATGTATATTTAATCTCATCCATTAAAATTAATTCAATAGCTATAAATACATTCTCACATTCTTATATACAATGTCATTCTCATATGATACATTTCTTTTATATATATATATATATTAGGCCGATCCTTTAAAAATCCAAAAATTAAATTAATACTTGTAAACTAGATGCCTAAAAAATATGAGACCAAATTTGATATACAAATCACATTTTTTATTTTATAGTTGGTGTATAAACATTTATTTTTTTCTAAACTTATTAAATCTTAAGACATAGATCTTAAATAAAAAACTAAATACACTATTCATCTCCAAATAATTTTAAAGCTTTGTATAAAAAATGATGAATAATATGTCACCCTTATTTTATCAAATAGTAAAAAAAAGACTTTATCCTATCCATCATTTTTGGTCCAAAAAAAATTTGGAAAAAATGTGATAAAAGAAAAAAATCAAATAAAATATCTATTCTGTTTGTATATTCAGTATTTTCATTTTCAAAATTATATTGAAAAAATGTTTGACGGCTAAAACTTTTTTCTTACATTTATCTTGTATTTGAATTAATATTAGTCTAGTCTCTATTTTCTTTTTACTAAAAATATTGATCTCCTAGTATTTTCCAAGCAAATAAAAATAAAATCCATAAAAATATAGCAAAAATTTTTAACTTTTATTTCTTGTTTTAATTTTTGTTCAAGAATCTTTAAAAATATAAAAAATACAAATACAATAAAACACAAATTAAATCAAAGAGGACATATGATTTTTATTTGGTTTTCCAATTTACGTCAGTAAATCGTGGGTGATTTCTGGGTTTATGTTTCTCATAACATAAATCGTGCGTCTATTCCATGTTTTATACGTGCATGGTAATTAAGCCATAAATCGTGGTGTCCAGGTTAGTTTTATATGTTTCTTACATGAAAAACATACGACTAAGGTTCCGAAATCCGGATCGGTCAATAAATTAATAAGATTATTGATTTATTTGTTTATTGGTTCAACCAAAATTCAACTGGTTTAATTAAATATTATATAAAATTATTAAAAAATCTATATTTAATTTTAAATATAAAAATTCAATCATTTTTAAATAAAATTTAAAATTTTACAATTTTACATAATAAATTATTCATAATTTAATATAAGAAGTTTACAAACAACTTCAATCATCAAAATTCATAACTAAAAAGTCTTGATCAATCTAAACTCTCAAATATAAATAGATCTAGTTTCAAAGGATTCCTCCATGAATTTAAAGCATGATCTTCTTTATTACTATATGGTTAGCCTTTTCTGGACACTACTGATGAGACAGAAACCGACAGTTGATTAGCCATACAGAAATCGTAGTTGGACCATTTTCACTGAGAGGACGGATGGTAGCCATTGACAACGGTGATCCACCAGCATACAGGTTTCTATAGAAGGAAGCACGCATGATTGGATGAAGACAATAGGAAAGCAGAGGTTCAGAAGCAACAAAGCATCTCCAAACGCTTATCTGAAATTCCCACCAATGAATTACATAAGTATCTTTATTTTAATTTACGTTTTATTTATCTTTCAATTTTCAAAACTCATAACCAATTGAATACGCCTGACTAAGATTTACAGGATGACCATAGCTTGCTTTAAGCCGGCAATCTCCGTGGGATTGACCCTTACTCACGTAAGGTTTTATTACTTAGACGACACAGTGCACTTGCTGGTTAGTTGTATCAGAGTTGTGAAAAGTGTGAATCACAATTTCGTGCACCAACTACCATAAGTTTCAAAGTGAAATGAAGGAACATGCATAGCAAATAAACAAAACAAGTAAAAACGTATTCATTGAGAACTTTATACATGAATAGAACCGTGCTTTAGGTTCACCCCTAAAATTCTATTAGTCGCTTTCTAAGGAAGAAAGGTGAAGATAAAACGCCTGTTGAATTAAACAAGCCAATAAAGTATATATTAAGCACTTAGCAGCATTGTCCGAGATATTATTCTTCTCGAACATTTTAGCATTCATCACCACATCTCTAGCTCCTCAATACCAGATTACCAGAATAAGCAAAACAAGCAACTCAGGAACTCAGTTTTATAAACATTAGCAACTCAGCAATAACAAATTCTTTCTAGAAAATTTAATAAAATAAGCAAAAATTAACCAAATCAATAACTCAGAATGACAAACCCTAAACCCAGTAACTCATAATCGGCATTATTAACCACATAAGCAAAAATAAATTGTGGCAGCGATACTTATCGGCGGCGAGGGAGGGAGGAAAGTGACGGTGATGGAAGAAGGAAGTGACGACGATGGAGGAAGGGAAGTTCTTCTCGTACAGAGAGAGCGAGAGAGAGCTCGACGAGGGATGCTCTAATCAGAGAGAGAGAAAGAGAGATAGAGAGAGAGAGAGAGAGAGAGAGAGAGAGCTAAAAAGACGATGACCGAGAAACCCTTCGCGACGGGGGTGCCACGAGCTCAACGCAGACCACGCTACGGCGAGGAGAAAAGGAATGATGAAGAGAACAGAGATGGTAGGGATGGTTGGAGTTCCTTCGCGACGAGCATAGAGACGGCGAGGAAGAGAAGAGTGGCGGCGGCTGGGGGCTGATGGTGGCTGGTTGGGCTTCACGACGAGCAAGCGGGCTGGGGCTGACAGTGATGGAGGTATTTGCTGATAGGGTTAAGTAGTAAGTGAATGAGGGTGGAAAGGGAATCGGGACTGGCCTAGGTGTTAACGGGTTGGAAGGCATCTGATAGTGGGTTTTCTTTTTGTTTTTCTTTTATGCGTCAAAACGACGTCGTTTCTGGTGTATATAAAAAATAGGACCTTTAAAAAACCCGACCAATTTGGTCGGTTCATTGATTAATCACTGGTTTGACCGAATTTTTAACCGATTTTTTGTAGGATGATTTTGTAAAGCAATCAGACTAGCTAGATGACCAGTTTTTGGTTAATCCAGTCAAACCGGCCAGTCCGATCCGATTTTCAAAACCTTGCATACAACTATAGAAGAGCCCGCTCTTGTTATTTTTTATTAAATCGTGGTCCTTCCAAAGGTTTTATATTTTTGAGAAGATTTGTAGAGATGTCTATAGAGAGGATAAAATTATAGTCGTTACAAATTTAGGACAATATGGTAGTATACTATTTCAACTAGTTTAAATAAGTAAATTATCCACAGAATAATAAATCTCTGAAAACAATAATAAAATGACTAAATGTTGTAACACTAAAAATGTTAAAAATTACAACACAGTACATTATATAAATTACTTAAAATTACAACACTAAAACTTAATATCAACTTCCATTTTAGATAATGATATTAATCGAATAATGTGCTTTATAAAATACCTAAAAAAATAAATTTACATATTTGATATTATTCAAATGCTCAATAATATGTTTCTCTATCAATGTATAATCATCTATTAATTTTTTGACACATTAATAATTTTTTAGGTATAACACTAGCTATAATCACTCTAAATTTTTTAAAAAAATATATCACTGTTAATAACCTCTCAATGAACACTCGCCTCTCAGCACTCAACACTCTTCTTTTCTTCGACAATGAATGAATGTGACCTCTCCCAGCCCAATTTAAAGGAGCGAAGGCTTGCTGTGTTGCCTGTTCTCCAGACAAACTTGTCCCCTGCATGTAGACAAGTCCACCGTGGAGCTTGTGTGTTAGTAGCACGCGACCTGTGCGTTGAAAAAATTGATCTCCACCACAGCAGCACATAACCCGCATGTTGAAAAAGCTGATCTCCACCGTGCTAGAATGCAAATTGCATGTTGTAGGAGATAATTCCTACGAGAGCTCTATGTATTATGCTTATCGTGCACCTCACAAGTTGCATCGCTACAAGAAAAATGTTGAGTACTGTCAGACTTACTGTCGGAAAGACGAATAAAATCCGATGGTAATTAAGTTATAGTCGGAAGGAATATGATGGTATGAACTTCGCCGGTAAATGGTTACCATCGGATTTTTTTTTCCGACGGTGATTATCGTCAGATTCTGCAACAGATCACCTGCCTAAAAAACTATTTGGTTATCGGCAGATTTTTTCGACAGTAATCTTGGCGCAACATTGTGTTGTTTCCCGCACAATTACCGTCAGATTAATCCCTCGGTAAATCCGAAGATAATGTCAATTTTTTAAAAAAAAATATGACTTAATTTTTTTAATTTTAGTTTTGTATTTAAATTTATTTTTTACACAATTAATGGTCAATTTATAAATAATAAAAACTAATTATATAAATTAAATATCAAATTCTGAAATAAATTAAAAGTCTAATAAATCAAATAAATATAATAAAACAATAAAACGAAGCCCTAATCACTAAAGATCCAGGTAGTCATCAACGTCGTTTCCACCACCAGCAGCGCTAGCACCAGCTGGACTGCTGCCACCAGTTGGACTGCAGCCACCAACAGGGATAATGCCAATGGCTCGTATCTGAGCCTAGTACACATCCATCTGAGCTTCCATTCGTTGAAGCCGTTCTAGCTGCTCCCTCCACTCCAGCATGAGGTCATCCGTATCCATCACGCGTGTGAAGATTGATGAGCGGATATTTTATACGCTTTTTGGGGGGTAATTTCATGTAGTTTTTAGTATGTTTTAGTTAGTTTTTAGATATTTTTATTATTTTTTAGGCAAAATCTATATTTCTAGACTTTACTATGAGTTTGTGTATTTTTTTGTGATTTCAGGTATTTTCTGGCTGAAATTGAGGGAGCTGAGCAAAAATCTGATTCAGGCTGAAAAAGGACTGCTGATGTTGTTGAATTCTGACCTCCCTGCACTCGAAATATATTTTTTGGAGCTACAGAAGTTCAATTGGCGTGTTCTCAATTGGGTTGGAAAGTAGACATCCAAGGCTTTCCAGCAATATATAATAGTTTATACTTTGCTTGAAGATAAACGATGTAAACTGGCGTTTAACACCAGTTCCATGTTCCATTCTGGCGTTAAACGCCAGAAACAGGTTGCAATGTGGAGTTAAACGCCCAAAACAGGTTACAACCTGACGTTTAACTTCAAAAATAGCCCAGGCACGTGAAAAGCTCAAGTCTCAGCCCCAACACACACCAAGTGGGCCCCAGACGTGGATTTCTGCACTATCTATCTCAGTTTACTCATTTTCTGTAAACCTAGGTTACTAGTTTAGTATTTAAACAACTTTTAGAGATTTATTTTGGACCTCATGACATTTTTAGATCTGAACTTTGTACTCTTTGACGGCATGAGTCTCTAAACTCCATTGTTGAGGGTGAGGAGCTCTGCTGTGTCTCGATGAATTAATGCAAGTATTTCTGTTTTCTATTCAAACACGCTTGTTTCTATCTAAGATATTCATTCGCACTTCAATATGATGAATGTGATGATCCGTGACACTCATCACCATTCTCAATCTATGAACGCGTGCCTGACAACCACCTCCCTTCTACCTTAGATTGAATGAGTATCTCTTGGATTCCTTAATCAGAATCTTCGTGGTATAAGCTAGAATCCATTGGCAGCATTCTTGAGAATCCAGAAAGTCTAAACATTGTCTGTGGTATTTCGAGTAGGATTCAGGGATTGAATGACTATGATAAGCTTCAAACTCACAAGGGTTGGGCGTAGTGACATACGCAAAAGGATCAACGGATCTTATTCCAGCATGAGTGAGAATCGACAGATGATTAGCCGTGCGGTGACAGCGTACCTGGACCATTTTCACTAAGAGGACGGATGGTAGCCAATCACAATGGTGATCCACCAACACACAGCTTGCCATAGGAGGAACCTTGCGTGCGTAAAGAAGAAGACTGGGGAAAGCAGAGATTCAGAAGACAAAGCATCTTCAAAACTCAAACATATTCTCCATTACTGCATAACAAGTATTATTTAATCCATGCTTTTTATTTACTACCAATCAAAACTAAGAATTATTATTATCCTGACTAAGAGTTACAAGATAACCATAGCTTGCTTCAAGCCAACAATCTCCGTGGGATTCGACCCTTACTCACGTAAGGTATTACTTGGATGACCCAGTGCACTTGCTGGTTAGTGGTACAAGTTGTGAAAAGTGTGATTTACAATTTCGTGCACCAAGTTTTTGGCGCCGTTGCCGGGGATTGTTTGAGTTTGAACAACTGACGATGAATTTTGTTGCTTAGATTAGGAAAATTTTGTCTTTTGGGTCAGAGTCTTTTATTTTCTTTTCAAAAATTTTTCAAAAATATTATTTTTCTTTATTAATTTTGAGTTTTTCTGTGAGTTTAGTGTCATATTTTAAGTTTGGTGTCAATTGCATGCTTTTCTTTATCTTTTAATTTTTGAATTGCATGTTTTTGTTTTCCTTTAAAAATACATTTTTAAAACACGTTAAATTTATAGCTCAGTTGGTTAAAGCGTGTGCTTGTGTTCTTGGTAATTGGGTATCTTCCTTTTAAAACTTTTTCAAAAATAATTTTTCTTTATTTAAATATTGTGCCAAATTTTAAGTTTGGTGTTCTCTTGTTAATTTTCCTTTAGTTTTCGAAAATCTTATTTTGGTTTTCTAAAAATTTTAAGTTTGGTGTTCTCTTGTTAATTTTTCTTTAGTTTTCGAAAATTTTATTTTGGTTTTCTAAAAATTTTAAGTTTGGTGTTCTATCTTCATGTTCTTGTTGTTCTTGTGAGTCTTCAAAGTGTTCTTGAGTCTTCCTTGTGTTTTGATCTTAAAATTTTTAGGTTTGGTGTTCCTTGGTGTTTTCTCTCCAAAATTTTCGAAAACAAGGAGCATTAAATCTACAAATTTTAAGTCTTGTGTCTTTTGTGTGTTTTTCTCTTTCATCATAAAATTCAAAAATAAAAAATATATTTTCTAACTATTTTTAAGCAAATATTTCGAAATTTTCCATAAAAATTCAGATTTCAATTTCAAAATGTTATCTTATCATATCTTAGTTGTTAGGTTTTCAAAAAAAAATCATATCTTTTTCAAAACTTCCTAACCACTTTTTTCTCTCTTCATTTTTCGAAAATCCTCATAAAATATTTTTAAATTTTTATTTTTAATTTAGTTTTTATTTTATTTTATTATTTTGAAAATTATTTTTTAAATATAATAAAATAAATAAAATAAATCCCACATCATTTCTGGGAGAAGGTGACACTTTCCCTGTAATCATAAGCTCTATCTTAGAGCCACAGGAAGAGGAAGCACTAATTCAAGTGCTGAGGACACACAAGACAGCTCTTGGGTGATTCATCTGTAATCTTAAGGGCATTAGCCCAGCCAGATGTACGCACAAGATCCTGTTGGAGGATGACGCTAAGCTAGTGGTTCAACCACAGAGGTGGCTGAATCCAGCCATGAAGGAGGTGGTGCAGAAGGAGGTCACTAAATTACTAGAGGCTGAGATTATTTATCCTATCTCTGATAGCCCCTGGGTGAGCCCTGTCCAAGTCGTCCCTAAGAAGGGTGGCATGACAGTGGTTCATAATGAAAAAAATGAACTGGTTCCTACAAGAACAGTTACAGGGTGGCATATGTGTATTGATTACAGAAGGCTCAATACATCTACTAGAAAGGATCATTTTCCTTTACCATTCATAGACTAGATGCTAGAAAGACTAGCAGGTCATGATTACTACTGCTTTCTGGATGGATATTCAGGTTATAATCACATTGCAGTAGATCCCCAGGATCAAGAGAAAACAACATTCACATGTCCATTTGGAGTATTTACATACAGAAGGATGCCATTTGGTCTATGCAATGCACCTGCAACCTTTCAAAGATGCATGCTCTCTATTTTCTCTGATATGGTGGAAAAATTTCTGGAAGTCTTCATGGATGACTTTTCAGTATTTGGAGACTCATTCAGCTCCTGTCTTGACCATCTAGCACTTGTTCTAAAGAGGTGCCAAGAGACTAACCTGGTTTTAAACTGGGAAAAATGTCACTTTATGGTGACTGAAGGAATTGTCCATGGGCACAAAATTTCGAACAAGGGAATAGAGTTGGATCAAGCTAAGGCAGAGGTAATTGAAAAATTACCACCACCTGCCAATGTTAAGGCAATCAGAAGCTTTCTGGGGCATGCAAGATTCTATAGGAGGTTTATAAAAGATTTTTCAAAAATTGCAAAACCTTTGAGTAATCTGCTAGCTGCTGACACGCCATTTATCTTTGATAAGGAGTGTCTGCAGGCGTTTGAGACTCTGAATGCTAAGCTGGTCACAACACCAGTCATCTCTGTACCAGACTAGACATTACCATTTGAACTAATGTGTGATGCCAGTGACCATGCCATTGGTGCAGTGTTGGGACAAAGGTATGATAAGCTTCTGCATATCATTTATTATGCCAGTAGTGTTTTAAATGATGCACAGAAGAACTACACAACCACAGAAAAAGAATTACTTGCAGTGGTTTACGCCATTGACAAGTTTAGATCTTATTTAGTAGGATCAAAAGTGATTGTGAACACTGACCATGCTGCTCTTAAATATCTACTCACAAAGCAGGATTCAAAACCCAGACTCATAAGATGGGTGTTGCTTCTGTAAGAGTTTGATATAGAAATAAGAGACAGAAAAGGAACAGAGAACCAAGTAGCAGATCACTTGTCCCGAATAGAACCAGTAGAAGGGGCGTCCCTCCCTCTTACTAAGATCTCTGAAAACTTTCCGGATGAGCAAATCTTTGCCATCCAGGAAGTACCATGATTTGCAGACGTTGCAAATTATAAGGCTGTAAGATTCATACCCAAAGAGTATAGTTGGCAGCAATCAAAGAAATTGATCTCGGATGCAAAGTACTATCTTTAGGATGAACCATATCTCTTTAAGAGATGTGCAGACGGAGTAATCCATAGATGTGTGCCTAAAGAAGAAGCACAGAAGATCCTGTGGCATTGCCATGGATCACAGTATGGAGGACATTTTAGAAGTGAGCGAACAACCACAAGAGTCTTCCAATGTGGCTTCTACTGGCCTACTCTCTATAAAGACTCCCGAGAGTTTGTACGTAATTGTGACAGTTGCCAAAGATCTGGCAATCTGCCTTACGGTTATGCCATTCCTCAAAAAGGGATCCTGGAGATTGAGTTGTTTGATGTATGGGGTATTGACTTCATGGGGCCTTTCCCACCATCATACTCAAACACTTATATTCTGGTGGCAGTGGATTATGTATCCAAATGGGTGGAGGCTATTGCAACACCCACTAATAATACTAAGACAGTGCTGAAATTTCTCCAGAAACACATCTTCAATAGATTTGGTGTCCCTAGAGTACTAATCAGTGATGTGGGCGCTCATTTCTACAATAAACAGCTTTACTCTGCTATGGTTCGATATGGAGTTAGCCATAGGGTGGCAATTCCATATCATCCACAGATAAATGGGCAAGCTGAAGTCTCTAATAGAGAACTTAAAAGAATCCTGGAACGGACTGTGATTAACCGTAGAAGGGATTTGGCAAGAAGCTTGGATGATGCTCTGTGGGCATACAGAATAGCATTTAAGACTCCTATAGGGACCTCTCCATACCAGCTTATGTATGGAAAAGCCTGTCACTTGCCAGTGGAACTGGAACACAAGGCCTACTGGGCAACCAGATTCCTAAACCTTGATGCCAAGTTAGCTGGAGAAAAACGATTGCTCCAGTTAAATGAGCTAGAGGAATTCAGACTCAATGCTTTCGAAAATGAAAAAATTTACAAAGAGAAAGCAAAAAGATGGCATGATAAGAAGCTGTCATCCAGAGTCTTTGAGTCAGGGCAGAAAGTTCTGCTGTTTAACTCTAGGCTCAGATTATTCCCCAGAAAGTTGAAATCCCGGCGGAGAGGACCATATGTGATTACAGGTGTGTCACCATATGGATATGTAGAGCTTCAGGATAATGACTCTAACAAAAAATTAATTGTTAATGGACAGAGAGTCAAACATTATCTTGAAAGCAATTTTGAGCAAGAATGCGCAAAATTGAGACTTGATTAAAGCTCAATAATAGTCCAGCTAAATACAATAAAGAAGCGCTTGCTGGGAGGCAACCCAGCCATTAACAAAGCTTATTTTTTAATTAAATGATAATTTTACAAGTTCATATTAATTATCTTCAAGGTAAAATAGCAATTGCATAAGTTCACAGAATTACAGAAGGATTCAGAGGATAAAACAGCAAAAAGAAGCTCACTGGTGCGAAAACGCCAGTAAAAGCTATTTTGGGCGTTAAACGCCCAAAAGAAGCATCTACTGGGCGTTTAACGCCAGTAGGGATAGCCATTTGGGCGTTAAACGCCAGAATGGATACCATTCTGGGCGTTTAACGCCAGATTTGCAGCATCCTGGGCGTTCAGAAAAATGCCCAGTGATAAAGGATTTTCTGGCGTTTAACGCCAGCCAGAAGCTACAGCTGGGTGTTAAACGTCCAGGAGAAGCAACAGATGGGCATTAAACGCCCAAAACATGCAGCAGTTGGGCGTTTAACGCCAGGATTGTGGGCAGAAGGTAACTTCGTTTTCACTTCAAATTTTTTCCATTTTTCATGTTTCAATTCATGATTTCTTGCATAAACATGTTACAAACTCTCATCTTTCAACTTCAATTTCGAAAAATTTCTAATCCTAAACATATTTCTTAATTTTTCTTCAATATCTTTTCAAACTTTTTTGAAAACTCATTTATCTTTTTGAATTCTTTTCAAATCTTTTTAAATTCTTCTCAAATCTTTTTAAACTCATCATATCTTCTTTTCAAAATTCAGATTTGTCTTTTTCAAATATCTTTCATATCTTTTCAATTTTAAATTACATCTTTTTCCTATCATACTTATCTTTTACAAATCATATCTTCTATCCTATCTTTTTCAAAAATTTTCGAAAACCCACCCCTTCCCTTTAAATCCACGTTTGGCCTCCCTCCTCTCCTCCATAATTCGAACTTGGCTCTCCCTCTATCCCTCTCCTTTCCTTTCTTTTGCTTGAGGACAAGCAAACCTCTAAGTTTGGTGTGTTTATCTGTGATCACTAAACCAATACCCACTAAGATCATGGCTCCTAAGGGAAAACAAACCACTCCAAGAGGCAAGAAAGAGAATATTTCAAAACCACTTTGGAATCAAGGAAGTTCTTAACCAAAGAAAATTCAGACCATTACTACAAAATAATGGGTCTAAGGTCAGTGATCCCGGAAGTTAAATTCAATCTGAAAGAAGACAAATATCCAAAGATCCAAGAGCAAATTCGAAATAGGAGCTGGGAAATCCTAGCTAATCCTGAAACAAAGGTGGGAAGAAACATGGTTCAGGAATTCTACTCTAATATGTGACAAACAGACAGGCAGAGAATAGCTGGAACCACCTTCTATGACTATTGAACTCTGGTCAGAGGGAAGATTGTTCACCTCCACGCTGACAAAATAAGAGAGATCTTCAAGTTGCCTCAACTGCAAGATGACCCAGACTCCTTTAATAGGAGAATGATGAGAACAAATAAGGGCTTGGACGAAATTCTTGAGGACATATGCCTCCTTGGAACCAAGTGGACATCCAACACAAAGGGTGTCCCAAACCAACTCAAGAGAGGAGATCTCAAACCAGTTGCCAGAGGCTGGTTGGACTTCATTGGGCGTTCTATACTGCCCACTAGCAACCGCTCTGAAGTCACCATCAAAAGAGCAGTAATGATCCATTACATTATGTTGGGAAAAGAAGTGGAAGTTCATCAGCTGATATCTTGTGAACTTTACACAATTGCAAACAAGAACTCCAAAGATGCCAAATTGGCTTATCCAAGCTTAATCTCTATGCTATGTAAAGATGCTGGGGTAAAGGTGGGAGTAAATGAGTATATCTCAGTTGAGCAACCAATCACCAAAAAGTCAATGGAAGGACAACAAGTGCAGGACGACCCCATCAAGAGGAAAGCACAGGAGTTCGTCCCAGAAATCCCTCAAATTGAATATTGGGAGCGTCTTGAAGCTTCTGTTACCAAGTTTCAAGAAGCTATGGACCAACTAAAGGAAGAACAGAAAAATCAAAATAGCATGCTTTGCAAACTGCTTGGGGAACAAGAAGAGCAAGGGCGTGAACTGAAGGAACTGAAGCGTCAGAAGCTATCTCTTGAAGGCCAAGCACCCCACAGATTAGAGGAGCATCCACCTCCCAAAATAAAGGTTGTTGAGTCTTAATCTTAGCCTTAACTCTGTGATAATTGTTCTTATTAGGAATTTACCTTAGAAGTTATATATGAGTAGTAGTAATTAGTATCTCTATTTTGATTTTATCTCCAATTAAGCTATAATTTATTTTTCTCATCATCATCAAACATGAATAAAATAGCATATTTTTAGAATAAGGAGGCAATATTTTTTTGAGTTTTTAATAAGAAAAATTCTAATTATTTATATGTGGTGGCAATACTTTTTGTCTTCTGAATGAATGCCTGAACAGTGCATATTTTTTATATTGAATTTTATGAATGTTAAAATTGTTGGCTCTTGAAAGAATGATGAACAAGAGAAATGTTATTGATGATCTGGAAAATCATGAAATTGATTCTTGAATCAAGAAAAAGCAGTGAAAAAAAAGGAGCAGCAGAAATAGCCAATAGCCCTTTAAACCAAAAGGCAAGGGCAAAAAGGATCCAAGACTTTGAGTATCAATGGAAAGGAGGGCCTAAAGGAATAAAATCCTGGCCTAAGCGGCTAAATCAAGCTGTGTCCCTAACCATGTGCTTGTGTCATGAAGGTCCAGGTAAAGAGCTTGAGACTGAGTAGTTAAAGTCGTGATCCAAAGAAAAAGAGTGTGCCTAAGAACTCTGGACACCTCTAACTAGGGACTTTAGCAAAGCTAAGTCACAATCTAAAAAGGTTCACCCAGTTATGTGTCTGTGGCATTTATGTATCTGGTGGTAATATTGGAAAACAAAATGTTTAGGGTCACAGCCAAGACTCATAAGTAACTGTGTTCAAGAATCAACATACTGAAATAGGAGAACCAATAACACTATCTGAATTCTAAGTTCCTATGGATGCCAATCATTCTAAATTTCAAAGGATAAAGTGAGATGCCAAAACTGTTCAGAGGCAAAAAGCTACTAGTCCCGCTCATCTAATTAGAATCTGAACTTCACTTAAAACTCTGAGATATTATTGCATCTTGATTTCTTTTTATCCTATTTTATTTATCTAGTTGCTTGGAGACAAGCAACAGTTTAAGTTTGGTGTTGTGATGAGCGGATATTTTATACGCTTTTTGGGGGTAATTTAATGTATTTTTAGTATGTTTTAGTTAGTTTTTAGTATATTTTTATTAGTTTTTATCCAAAATCCATATTTCTGGACTTTACTATAAGTTTGTGTGTTTTTCTGTGATTTCAGGTATTTTCTGGCTGAAATTGAGGGAGCTGAGCAAAAATCTGATTTAGGCTGAAAAAGGACTGCTGATGCTGTTGGATTCTGACCTCCCTGCACTCGAAATAGCTTTTTTGGACCTACATGAGTCGAATTGGCGCGCTCTCAATTGGGTTGAAAAGTAGACATCTAGGGCTTTCCAGAAATATATAATAGTTCATACTTTTCTCGAAGATAAATGATGTAAACTGGCGTTTAACGCCAGTTCCATGTTCTATTCTGGCGTTAAACGCCAGAAACAAGTTGCAATGTGGAGTTAAACGCCCAAAACAGGTTACAACCTGACGTTTAACTCCAGAAACAGCCCAGGCACATAAAAAGCTCAAGTCTCAGCCCCAGCACACACCAAGTGGGCCCCAGAAGTGGATTTCTGCACTATCTATCTCAGTTTACTCATTTTCTGTATACCTAGGTTACTAGTTTAGTATTTAAACAACTTTTAGAGATTTATTTTGGACCTCATGACATTATTAGATCTGAACTTTGTACTCTTTGACGGCATGAGTCTCTAAACTCCATTGTTGGAGGTGAGGAGCTCTGCTGTGTCTCGATAAATTAATGCAAGTATTTCTGTTTTCTATTCAAACACGCTTGTTTCCATCTAAGATATTCATTCGCACTTCAATATGATGAATGTGATGATCCGTGACACTCACCACCATTCTCAATCTATGAACGCATGCCTGACAACCACCTCCGTTCTACCTTAGATTGAATGAGTATCTCTTGCATTCCTTAATCAGAATCTTCATGGTATAAGCTAGAATCCATTGGCAGCATTCTTGAGAATCCGAAAAGTCTAAACCTTATCTGTGGTATTCCGAGTATGATTCAGGGATTGAATGACTGTGACGAGCTTCAAACTCACAAGGGTTGGGCGTAGTGCCAGACGCAAAAGGTTCAATGGATCCTATTCTAGCTTGAGTGAGAATCGACAGATGATTAGCCGTGCGGTGACAGCGCACCTGGACCATTTTCACTGAGAGGACGGATGGTAGCCATTGACAATGGTGATCCACCAACACACAACTTACCATAGGAGGAACCTTGCGTGCGTGAAGAAGAAGACAGGGGGAAAGCAGAGATTCAGAAGACAAAGCATCTCCAAAACTCCAACATATTCTCCATTACTGCATAACAAGTATTATTTAATCCATGCTTTTTATTTACTACCAATCAAAACTGAGAATTATTATTATCCTGACTAAGAGTTACAAGATAACCATAGCTTGCTTTAAGCCAACAATCTCCGTGGGATTCGACCCTTACTCACGTAAGGTATTACTTGGACGACCCAATGTACTTGCTGGTTAGTGGTACGAGTTGTAAAAAGTGTGATTTACAATTTCGTGCACCAAAGATCTTCTGATACCTCTCCTTATAATCAGTCAGTTCCTAACCTTGCCGATGAAGACTACGGGTAAGTTCCTGCACCTGCAGCCCCAAATCAATGCCTTTATCGGGGTCAACGACTTAACTGGTTGCAGAGGCAGAAGATGGCCTCAACGTGGAGGTGCGGAGGCTGTTGGCAAAGAATGACTCCAGCCCGTATACGTGGTTCTTTTACGGCATTGAGTCGGTCTTGCACCAAACCGCATCAGAATTGACGACTAAAGCAGTAGAGCCATCGACGTCCTACCCACTTTGCTGAGATTGTTGAGTTGCGGCCTATAGTGTCTGCATGTAGGACTCCTGTGTAACACATGTTATAATGATTAGTACGATAGCTATATAGTTAATATTTAATTTTCTATCGCAAGATCAGATGTTTACTCACATAATGATCCTGAGAGCACTGATCAACAAATCTCCCTTTGTTTTTCTTCAAAGTGTGGGTGTACTTGAATGTCTCCAACAATGCTGCATCGTGAATCAACGACTTCGATTACACATGTTGCATTAAAACAATATGATTAGCATTACCAATAATGATATATATGTAAAAGAATACAACTAGATTAATAACAATATTAAAAAAACTACATACCATCCTGGCCTTAGTCTTCATGAAGGTCGCTGAGCCGTCGATATACTTAGATGACCTAGCCGATGCGTTGTTAGCTCTGTTTGTTAGACGCTGTCGTCTAAATCCCTCATCAATCTCACAATGAAATAACAGAGCCTTCTTGATTTTCTAGCAAAGCCAGGTTGTGAGGTGGTCCTGCCCCTCACGAATATCCTCTAGCATCTGTTATAGTCACCGACGCATTCGATAGTCATATATCTTCATGATGGTAACATCATGCTCAGCATCCCATATAAAGTGTAGCTGCACAAAGAAACTTTAAAATCAGTTAATCAAAATAGAAGATATAAATAAACTAGCTAAGGTTTGAATCTAAAAAAAATTGAATACCATCCAATTCTGAAACCATCGCTCTCTGGTCTCAGAGGGGATCTTCTTGTAGCTGGGCCACAGATGGTCGTACATCAGCTTGATGACGTTGGTCATCTCTTGAGTTCATGCGTTGTTGTTCGGTGTAAACCTATCAACAATCCACAAACAAACCAATATGACAATATAAATTAAAACTTCAGAAGAAAATAACCATAATATATATTGAGATTTCTTTAGAAATTTTGGCAGAGTTTCATCTATAACTGGAATGCACCACAAACTCTATCCATCAACAATTAACTTAAACAGCACTGAATGTCAACAATCAATGAAAAACAGGTAATAATCAAGAATCAACATTCATAAAACCACTAAACTAGAATCAATAATTAGACACTTTCAGTAATTCAATAATCAGGAAATATGAAACACTTTCAGCAATTCAAACATACAACCCTAAATCCACTAAAACTAGAATCAATGATCAAGAATCACTAATCACGATATATCAATAACTTTCAGCAGTTCAAACCAACAATCTTAAATCCACTAAACTAGAATCAATAGTCAGATATTTTCAGTACATAGAAGACTTAAAGTGATGCTTATCCCATTTCGCCATCAGGCTAAATCGTGAACCGTACGATGGGAGGTGGTGGAAGGGCATTAGCTGGCTCACTTCCGTGAGAGCATTCCGGGGTCGCAGTGTCCGTCACTGGAGGTGGCATCGCCGTAGCATTGGGCTACTGAGCAGATGGAGGCGGCGTCGTCGCCGTAGACGGAGGGGCGTAGTTGGGGTTAGGGAACATGATGAACAATTGGTCTGATAAACCCGCAACCTATGACGTCACCAGGGAAGTCGGAGTAGAGGGAGAAGATCCAGAATTTCCAAGGGTACCAGAAGAAAACCCTCATTCTACCACGATCACGACTACGACCACGACCAGTAGCCTGATCCAGAACACCTCTACCTGTCATTGTGTCTGCAAATAGCAAAACTAGTCGTAACACAGTGAATCAACATAATTCATACAATTTCAAACAACTCCAGCAACAATATTCAACAATTTAGTTCAATAATCCAAACGCTTTTCAAAGTTTAAATTCAACTCAATTAGTGCGCCTAAGATGATTTTAAGACATTTGCGAGTTAAAAATAAGAAAATAATCAACATGAAGCTCAATAATCACTTAGGCCATTCAAGAATTGATGTAATGTGATGGATTATACAAAAGAAGAGTTTTAGAGTATGTGATATGGTGAGTGAAATTCATTTTTCAAATAAGCTAATCATGACAATTGTACATAACACATATACTCAAAAACTCAATTAATGAGAAATAGCATCTCGAGAAATCTATCATATCAAACTAAACTTGGTAAATTAGAAACATTCACATTCACATCAATGCATAATAACACTAATCATGTAAAAGCAAGCATCGATTTTTAAAGATTGAACCAAATTTTCATTTAGAACTCTTTGAGGCATATATCGAACACTTGGCGTGACAAATTAATCAAACAAGCAAAAATCAATACCAAACATCAATATACAATCCCAATTCCAAATCAACAAGCACACCAGCAATAGTTAACACAAAACAAGTCGAGATCAGGCAGAATCTAGCAATTCCAATAGCCATATCTCAGCGAAATCAACCGTAACACCGCGAATCAACATAATCAGAAAATCCAACCACTTTCAACAATCTTAGAGCCAAGTAATCTACACCTAACCTATCGTAACAACCTAAAATCCACTAAAATAGAAACTAAAACCAAACTAATGAACCAATATTGACTAAACAGAATTTGAAAAGCAGAGTTCAATAAAAAAACCTATGATGCAGGGCAACTTATTAAATAGAGGAGAAGGAAGAGAGGGGATCGCAATGACACTATGTTGTTGCCGAAGCGAGAAGCTACGGACGTCGATTGTCGAAGGTTGAGGAACTCGCCAGGAGACTGGGACATGGGCTTCCGTGTTTTGCTGTGTTGAAGGATGGACTCGCGGCGAAGCTGGGTAGTGGCGGCGTGATGATGGTGGGGATAACGGTGGCTTGATGGCTCACCGGTGGTGGCTCTATTGTGTAGCGCAGTGGTTTTGAGAAGGGAGAAGATTAACGGCGAAATGGCAACAAGATAAGAGGGAGAAGAAAAAGAAGGTAGGGTTTCGATGGTGGGTTGACAGCGACAGAAAGGGAGCTGTGGTGGTGGTGGTTTTGGCGGTGGCAGATGGTGGTGTTGGGGAGAGTGGAGGAAATGGATGAGTGAGAGAGAGTGTGTGAAATTCAAATGAGGGGGAAGAGGATTTTTCTGACCGTAAACCATTGCAGGTCACTAAAACACAGCGATTCACTAACTAAGTTTACCGTCGAATTTTTTTTTACGATAAATCCGACCCTAAAGGATGCGCCAATTTATTTTTGTTTTCCCACAAATATTACTGGCGAATTTACCGTTGGTAAACAAAATCCGCTGGTAGTTAATTAACATTACAAATTCAACGCCGTTATCGCCGGTAAATCTGCCTTTACTTTGCGACGCTAAATCCAACGATAAATTCCACAATACTCAATATTTTTCTTATAGTGTACGATACCTCTGCGTCACCTGTAATACCTGCATGTCCACATCTCTGTATAACACTCCAAATGTTAATATTAGTGATTACATCTTTTTCTTTTCTACAAAAATAATTTCTACTAATATTGTCTCAAATGTAAGTAAAATGTAAGAGAAAAGTATTTGTAACGATCTAACATTTGTAGGATTGTGTACTTTTATGGTATTTCACTGGCAAAATGCTTTATAAATGGTTTTGCTAACGAAATATGAGAAAATCAGTTCCATTAGAGTATTGACATTTTTTACTGATTAAATTACCTTAAAAATATTAATAAAGAAATACTCTTATTGAGATTCAATTAAATTATGGGAAAAAAATATCAAAATTGAGAAGAATAGGAATTAAATTTGTGTTTTTGTTCAAATTTTAGAAAAGCACAAAAAAATTATAGGAAAAAAACATCAAAACTGAGAAGAATAGGAATCAAGTTTGTGTTTTTGTTGAAATTTTAAAAAAATATGTTTTCAGAAAATTATTAAAATAAAATTGAATGATTAACAATTTCTGAACACTACTGCATTAAGTCTTCATACTGATGTTCTTACCGACGACTCGTCCCAAGGCAGAGTTTATTGACGGCTTAGCCCTCGATAAAATAAAAAGGCGTCGCTTTTTTATGTCATGTTACTAAACTTCTAGTGTCAATTTTAAGTAATTTTGGTGCTATCTTGTTTCATTTTATAGAGTCGATGTGATTTTTTAGTATGCAATTTACTTTCTACATTCCATATGATTGTATTTAAATTTTGGTGTCTATTTAAATAAATTTCGGTGCTATTTTTTTTAGGACAAGAATTCAATTTAATAAGTGTGAACCTACATTCATTCAACTAAATAAGATTCCAATACAGTACAGACATGTTTATTTAAGTTTAATATAAGAAACAATGCTCCTAAAAGAAGAAGAAGAGCAATACATAAAAAAAGAATAATAATAAGAAGAAAAAATACAACATTAAAGAAGACATTTCTGTGTTTTTGTAGTAATATTTTAGTGTCAAAATTAAAAAATTTATATCTCCTGATTAAAAAATTCTCCCTCCTCTTCCTCCTCCTCCTCCTCCTCTTCCTCCTCCTCCTCCTCCTCCTCTACCTCCCATCATCATCATCATCATCATCATCATCATCTTGTTCATCTTCTTTTTGTTTTATCTTCTCATAATTCTTCTTATTTTACTCTCTTAACAAGAATAAAAATAAGAAAAAATCAAACAAAGAAGAAGAAACATATAATATTCCAAAATCACCAGAAAGAGGAAGAGAAAAAGAAAAAAAATATACAACAACAGCAGCAGCAATAAAAGAATGACGATGAGGAGGAAACACAAGAAGAATAAGAATGAACGTGAAGAAGAATGAGGAACACAGGATATGTGTAAACCCCGAAAAATTACTAAAAAATTAGCTAATAAATTAATTATTGTTCAAAGAAACTCGGAAGTTAAATTTGATAAGTTAGAAGAGTAAAAATATTTATAATACAAATTTCGACACTAATTTTAAAGTTTTTGGTCCAAAAATGGACCAACAGGCCAAACCGGTTGGACCGGACCTATATTGGGCCCAAAGCCCAATATATATAAGCATGTAACCAGCATTCTCCCCTTCCATTCAAGCACACATACGCTGAAGAGAAGAAAAAACTTGGAACCCTAGCTTCCATTTAAAATTAAATTTCAATTCCTTGTAACTTTTAATCTGGAGTTCCGATTGACGAGCCGTCAGCAGTCACGCGTTCGTCTCGGAATCTCTTCAAAACTATACAATAATTGTGGTAAGAAATTTGATATTTCATGCCCAGTTATCATCACCTTCAATTTTGTAATTTTAAGTGTTATATGTTGAGAAATTTGGTGTTCTTGATGATTTAGGTTGACTCTAGCAGCGAAAAATCACTGAGTTTAGTCCATTTGACTATTGTGATATTGGTGATTTAGTGAGCCCTCTGTTGACTATTGTGATATTGTGTGATTTAGATTGTGCTTTTGTTATTTTAGAGTCCAATTTGTGGTTTGGAATGAGATTCCGGTGTTGGGGCTTGCGTCGTTGAAAATTGTGACTTGGACCTTGTGAAGGAGAGGTGTTTTGAGGTATTCTGGACTTAGGGAGGAATTGGCCAAGATATAATTTTTGTTTCTCGTAGTTAATATTTAATATAACGTGAAAACTTAGGCTAGAAGACCTTAAGATAGGAATGAACTAAATGAATTAATGATAAATTATGTAAATGGTATATGATTTGTGTATGAAGGGGGAATGAGTTTGTATATGTTGGATTATGTTATTAATGAGTATAGAATAATGATGCTATTGTGTTGAGTGATACTGATAAATCTATATGTTGAGGTGATTATGGTATAATTGGTTTGATTGAGTAAATATGGTATGTGCATACAGTGTGAAATATTGATGATTGATGATAGATTTGGTGAGAACTTATGAATGAATTGTTGAATAGATTGAAGGTTTGGATGTTAATAAGTTGTGAAATAAATTAAGAGTATATAAATATGGTTTAAACACATTTGGTGATGGTTTGGTTGTGAAAATTTTGGTTTAAAATTGAGAACTTTGGAAAATTTGAGGTTTGATCTTTTTGGATAAAAGCTGATTTTTGACCAACTTTGGCTGGTCATAACTTAGCTTTCAGACCCCCAAATTTAGTAAAACTTATTTTGAATAAAAATTAGGTCCATGAGGTTTGTAATGTTCGAAGAACAGATATAAAAACAATTTTTAACGAAAATGTTATGCACGTTCGAAGTTGGGTGTAAAAAACTGATTTTATAAACTTAGTAGCTTTTTGCCAATTCTGTAGCCCATGCATACACGGACATGCATACGATGCAAACCCTGAGCTCTTCCCAGATGTCTTGCATACGCGGACAAGAGTCATGTACTCGAGAATGGAAGATTTCACACTTCCGCATACGCAGAACCCTGTTTTGGCTGAAAATTGTGTTTTTAAGTTTTAAACCTATTCTCTAGCCTCTCAAACCTCTTTAAAACTTTTTTTAGAGTTTGTTTATGAGTTTGTAAGTTTTAGAATGAGGGAAAATATGTTAATGAAGTTGAGAAAATGTTAGGAAGGATTTTCGAGGTGATAACTGAATTACCGAGGTGTTGGTGATGTTGAATGAGAGGTGATTGATAAAGATGCTGATAAAAATGAGGAATTGCAATTGAATGAGGGATGGATTGATGATGATAATGGCATTGAAAAATGATGAATAAAAATATATTGGTGTGAGTGGTGCACGTGTACGCAAAACTCACACTATTTCGTACAGCAACAGTACCAGCAAGTGCACTGGGTCGTCCAAGTAATACCTGAGCGAGTCAGGGTTGATCCCACGAGGATTGTGGCTTGAAGGAAGTTATGGTTGTCTTGCAGGTCTTAGTCAGGCCGAATCAGAAGGTTCTTGATTGTATGTTGAATGATTATATTTCACAAATGCCTGGAAGGGATAAAACCAATTGGATTAAATGATAGGAATTATATAATGGGAATAGAGTTGAGAGTCGGAGTTGCTTTGTCTTTCTGAAGTAACTCTGGTACTACTGTCTTCTTTGCTTGTGAATGATCTTCTTCTATGGCAGGATGTAAGTGATCAAAGCCATTGCCCGTGGTCATTGATCTCCTCTGCTACAGAATGAATGCCATTGGCCATGGTCATTCAATCTGACGAAGGGTGAAGCTCATAACAGTCAATTCTCTTGGCGATCCAACTCAAAATACTACAGACAAAATCTAATCTTCTGAATCAGAGAACGCTGCTTTTTTGGATTCTAGCCTATACCACAGAGACCCTAATCTCCTCAAAAATTGGCTAAACTGGTGTCCTGAGAAGTCCCCAACGAAGTCGAGGATTAACCGTCTAAGAAATACATAAACATAGCTGTTGGCTCGTGCTTTTCTTCCAGGTACTCACACAAACCCAAGTAGACACGGGTGTTTGTCAATAACGTTCGTCTTAATGTGATGAACAGAGCTAATTGATTAGATCATCCTATTCACCACGATGAAGATCGGGATATACATCTTAGAGATAGATCAAACACAAATCGAAGAAGAAATAGTAATACTTTTATTAATTCATAGGACTCAGCAGGGCTTCTCCCCTCAACCTAGGAGGTTTAGAAATTCATACTGAAGTAAAAACAATGGTAAAACATGTATGATGTGCAAAAGGTTCCAAAGTCTCTTGAACTACATAAATAAAATCCCTTAAATACTAAACAGATGACTCGTAAGGGTAAAACAATCTATTTAGTGCTAAAATCTACTTCTAGGGCCGACTTGGTGAGTGTTTGGGCTGAGATTTGATGATATCCACATGCTATCAGGCTCCTTGGGCATGGAATTCCAGCTGGGGGGGGTCCTCTTTGGGCGTTTGTACATTGGTCTCTGCTCTTTGGGCGTTGGACGCTTGGAAGGGGGCAGGAAGCTGGCGTTAGACGTCAGTTTTGGGCCTTCTAATCCAAAGCAAAGTATGAACTATTATATATTTTTGGAAATCTCTAGAAGTCAGATTTCCATAGTCATTAAGAGCACTCCATTTGGACTTCTATAGCTCCAGAAAAGCTCTTCCGAATGCAAACAGGTCAGATCTAGATAGCATCTACAATGTTTTCTCTGTCTCTAAATCAGACTTCTGCTCCGTCTCCTCAATTTCAGCCAAAAAATACCTGAAATTGCCCAAAAACACAAAAACACATAGTAGAATCTAAAAATGTGAATTTAACACTAAAACCTATAAAAACTCAATAAAAACTGAATAAAAACTACTAAAAACTATATGAAAATGATGTCAAAAAGGGTATAAAGTATCCAGTCATAACAACAGCAAACTTAAACCGTTGCTTGTCCCCAAGCAGCTAAAAACACAATAAGATAAAAAAAGAAATTAAGATACAATAAATTTCTAAGTTTCAAATGAAGCTTAGTTAAAATTAGATGAGTGGGACTTAGTAGCTTTTTGCTTCTGAATGGTTTTGGCATCTCACTGTCCATTGAAACTCAGAGATGTTGGCATCCTTAGGAACTTAGAATCCAGATGATATTATTGACTTTCTTAGTTAAGCTTATTTTGATTCTTGAACACAGCTTTCTGAATCTTGCCCGTGACCCTAAACACTTTGTTTTCCAGTATTACCACTGGATACATAAATGCCACAGACACTTTAACTGGGTGAACCTTTTCAGTTTGTGACTCAGCTTTACTAGAGTCCCTAGATAGAGGTGTCCAGAGTTCTTAAGCACACTCTTTTTGCTTTGGACCACGACTTTAACCTCTCAGTCTCAAGCTTTTCACTTGACACCTTAACGCCACAATCACATGGTTAGGGACAGCTTGGTTTAGCCACTTAGGTTAGGATTTTATTCCTTTGGGCCCTTCTAACCACTGATGCTCAAAGTCTTGGGCCCTTTCACCCTTGCCTTTTGGTTTAAAGGGTTACTGGCTTTTTTTTTTTCGCATGCAGGCTTTTCTTTTTCTTTTTGCTGCTTTTTCTTGCTTCAAGGATCAATTTTTGGATTTTTTTAGATTACCAATAATATTTCAGTTTCATCATCATTCTTTCAAGAGCCAACATTCATAAATTTTAACTTCAAATATGCACTGTTTATTTCATACATTCAGAAAGCAAAAGTAAATGACAGCACATCAAACTGATTAAACTAATCTTATTTTAAACTTGGAATTTATGCATCTCTCAATTCTTTTCAATAAAAATTTTTCTTTTAAGCAGGGTGAGGGATATATGGAACATTTTACATCTTTAAGACATCAATGCAAATGATCATGCAACAATAACAAGAGAACAGAAAAATAAGCAGATAGAAAAAATAGAAAAATAACAAGAAAGGAGTAAAAGAGAATGAATCCACCTGAATAATGGTGGCCAGTGCTCCTCCTTGACGATCCCATATAGTGCTTGATCTCTTCTATGTCACTCATTTGTCTTTGTTGAGGCGACTACACAGGCTCATGTGCATGCTCTCTAGTTTGCTACATCCTCCTCTTCTATACTTAAGAGTGGCAGAAGTCATAAAGCAAAGCTTTTGCAAAATCAAACTTAAGATTTTTACTCGTCCTCGAGCAAATATGATCAATGGAGAAGAAGAATGTGGGGTAGGTGGGGCTTTTGTGGGACCTCTTGGTCCTGAGAGGCTAGGGAATTCCAAATTCCCTACTTATCTGCACTGGCCTTTGAACACCTAGGGGCTAATCCCTGGTTGGCGTTCAACGCCAGCAATGCTCCCCTCTTGGGGTTTTGAACGCACAGTGAGGGCTTCCTCACTGGCATTCAACTTTAACACTCTTTCCGGAGTATTTTGTTTTCACGGCTGTGAATTCTGTCTCTTGACTGGATGTTGCATATGATCATGACTCTAAAAATAAAAGAAAAACAAAATGTAAATAAATATAGTTGAGTAAAGTTGGGTTGCCTCCCAACAAGCACTCTTTTAAAATCACTAGCTTGACCTTTAGCTCCTTATGGAGGTGAGTATGGGCTCAGATTTTTGCCCTTGATAGTGAATTTTCTACCTATCCTCCCGTAAATGAGCTTTACATGCTCTAGAGATAGGACACGACTCACTATATGTGGTAGGACTGAATTCTTAGTGAAGACAACTCTCATGCTAGGTGAGAGTCCTTCAGTTGGTCCCTCCAACCTTTAAGTACTTTCTTTTTAGTACCCCTGTGCTTAGAGCTTGTAGGTGGCTGCCCAACACCAAACTTAGAATTGATATTTGGGGGATCTGCAGAGCTCTGCACAGAAAGAGAGGATTGGAATACTACGTGTTGCACTGTTATCTCTCTTTTAGAGGGAGAGCTAGGATGAGGCATCTTGAATAAGATGTGATCCTCCCCTAATATTAGGGTCAGTTCTCCCTTAGCCACAACAATGATAGCATTGGCTGTTGCTAGGAAAGGTCTTCCAAGGATGACATAGTCATCCTCATACTTTCCTATGTCCAGGACAATGAAGTTTGCAGGGATTTATTGGTTTTCAACTTTAACCAAGACATCCTCCATGATGTACCACTATTTTGTGGTACATCTTGTGCTTAATTGAGTGGATTTTATCCACTATTCTCACACTTATTCATAGAAACTGCATGTTTTACACTTTCCTTTATAATCTTGTGCTATGATTGAAAACATGCTTCTTTGGTCTTAATTTAGCTCATTTTAATCCTCTCTTATTACCATTCGATGCCATGATATGTGTGTTAAGTGTTTTCAGAGATTACAGGGCAGGAATGGCTTAGAGGATAGAAAGAAAGCATACAAAAGTGAAAGAAATACAAGAAATTGAAGGAACTACAAAGCTGCCAACCATGACCTCTTCATATTCAATCAATCATAACTTGAACTACTGAAGTCCAAATGAGACAATTTCAGTTGCGTTGGAAAGCTAACATCTAGGGCTTCGCAATGATATACAATTTGCCATAGTTGACTTGGCGTTTAGGGACGGGTGTTTTCCTCAAGTGGAAAGATACACCTGCAGAGCTGTCCAATAAAATCTTGGGCATCTCAGACAGACCATCATAGAACATGCCTATGATGGACACTTTGAGAGCATGTCAGGAGGACATCTTCTGATCAGTTGCTTGTATCTTTTCCAAGCTTCATAGAGCGATTCACCTTCTCTTTATCTGAAGGTTTGAACTTCCACTCTAATCTTGCTCATCTTTTGAGGGGAAAAGAATTTAGTAAGAAAAGTATTAACTAGCTTTTTCCAAGAGTTAAGACCCTCTCTAGGTTGGGCATCCAACCAGAACTTAGCTCTGTTTCTTAAAGCAAAGGGAAAGAGCATCAGCTTGTAGACTTCAGAATTAACTCTATTAGTCTTTATAGTATCACATCTTTAAAAATTCTGCTAAGAACTGATGTGGATCTTCCAGTGGAAGTCCATGGAAATTGCAGTTCTACTGCAGAAGAGAGACTAACTGAGGCTTAAGCTCAAAACTTCATGAAAGGTCTCTTTTGGAGTGTTGTGCTTTAGCTTGTTGTAAACGCCTCCTTAGAGTCTTTTCAGGTTCAGAATCAAGAGTTAAGAGGGATTCTTTATCCCTCTTCCTGGTCATAAACAAGAAGAAAAGAAAAAGAAAAAGAAGAAAGCTCTTTGTGCCAATTGGCAAGAAGCTCCTCCTTAAAGTCAGAAGTAATAAAATAAGAAGAAGATCAAAAATAAAAATAAAAATAAATAAAAGAAGTAAAGATTACCTTGAAAAGAGAAGATAGAAGTAAATAAAAGGAGATAGAAGAAGATGGAAAAGAAATCACAAGAAAGCTTTCTGTGCCACTTGGATCAAAGAGCTTCCAGTGAGATGTGAAGAAGAAAGGAAATGAGATAAAGAATTGTAGGTAAAGAGTTAAAAGAAGTAGAGTTGAATGAATAGAGATGAGAAGAGAAGAAGTATAAATAGAAAAACTAAATTAAAATATTTTGTTTTTTTATTTATTATTTATTTTCGAAATTAAATTAATTAATTTAAAATGATTTGAATTTTAATTGTTAAATTTTCCAAAATAGAAGAGGGAAGAAAAGAAGAAATTTTCGAAAATTAAGAGAGGAAGAAGTTAGTTAGGTGGTTTTGAAAAATGAGAGAAAGAAGAGAGACGATTTTCGAAAATTAAGAAGAGAAGAGAGTTAGTTAGGTGGTTTTGAAAAAGAAGAGAGAGAAAGATATTTTCGAAAATTAAGGAAGAGAAAAGTTAGTTAAGAAGTTTTGAAAAATAAGAGAGAGAAGAGGGAGAAATATTTTCGAAAATTTGAGAGAGAAAAGTTAGTTAGGAGGTTTTGAAAAATACGAGAGAAGATAAGATATTTATTAAGAAAATATTTTAATTCAAAATAAAATAGAAGATAAGATAAGAAAAGATTTGAAATTAAAATTTAAAATTAGAAAAAGAAAAGATAAGATTTTTAAATTTTGAAAAAGATATGATTTTTATGAAAAGATATGATTTTTATTTTTGAAAAGATTTAATTTTTGAAAATTTAACAACTATGATATGATAAGATAAAAATTTAAAATTGAAATCTGAATTTTTTTTGAAAATTTTCGAAAATTAAGGTGAAATAAAAATAAAAATATATTTTTTTATTTTTGAATTTATTGATTAAAGAGAAAAACACAAAAAAGACACAAGATTTAAAATTTTTAGATCTAACACCCTTGTTTTTCGAAAATTTTGGAGGAAAACACCAAGGGACACCAAACTTAAAAATTTTAAGATCAAGACACATATAAGACTCAAGAACACTTTGAAGACTCACAAGAATACGAATAACAAAATTTAAAGACTCAAATAACTCAAGAACATATGAAGAACACCAAACTTAAAATTTTTAGAAAATCAAAAGTAAAATTAAAAAAAAAACACAAAGAAAAATAACAATAAAACACTAAACTTAAAAATTGAAACAAGATTTAAACAAAGAAAAATTATTTTTGAAAAGTTTTTGAAAGAAGGACTCAAAGGAACAACAATTACCAAGAACATAAGCCAACGCTGTAACCAATTGAGCAAAGAAAATAGAATATTTTTGAAAAACCTTTTTGAATTTTTTTTTTCGAAAAATAGAGAAGGAAAAATAAAAATAAAAGATTCAAGAAGAACATGAGACTCAAATAAAGAAAAGACAAATATTTCTTGTAAAAGGTTTAGGAGGAATTGGGATTGAAAAACAAGAACATGTAAGACCCTAACCAAGAACAAGAATTAAACAAAGAAAAGAAAAATATTTTTGAAAAGGTTTTTAAAATTTCAAAAATTTAGAGAAGAAGAAAATAAAAATAAAAGACTCAAATAAGAACACACTCAAAGACTCAAAATCAGAAAGCTAATGATGCTTGAAAAATATTTTTTTTTGAAAAAGGTTTTTATTTTTCGAAAATTAGGAAGAAGACAAATAAAAATAAAAGAACTCAAATAAAATAAAATAAAAATTTACCTTATCTAGGGAGCAAGAAAATTCGGCAGTCTGTCCAAACTTAACAATCCCCGGCAACGGTGCCAAAAACTTGGTGCGCGTGTACGCAAAACCCACACTATTTTGTATAGCAGTAATACCACCAAGTACACTGGGTCGTCCAAGTAATACCTGAGTGAGTTGATGTGCGGAAAACGATCCGACACAAAACTCACCGGCAAGTGTACCGGGTCGCATCAAGTAATAAAACTCACGGGAGTGAGGTCGATCCCACAAGGATTGAAGGATTGAGTAACTTTAGTTTAGTGATTGATTTAGTCAAGCAAACAAGTATTGATTGTGTGAAATTGTGTTGACAGGAATTAAATTGCAGAAAATATAAAGGGGAGTGGGTGATTTGCAGGAAATTAAAGGGAACAAAAAGAAAAAGAGCTGAATCTTAAAGTGCAAGTAATGTAAATTGCAGAAACTTAAAATGCAAGAATATATAAATGACTTGAAAAATAAAAGGGGAATGGGAATTGGATCTGCAGGAATTAAACAAGGAAATTAAAATGGAAACCAATAGATCTCAGGACCCAAAAGACTAGATAACCAAGTCTAGATCTCAATGCCTTCCTAGATCCAAATTCAGAGAGCAAATGCCAAATTAAAGAAGAGAGCAATGTAGAAATGTAAATCCAAGTTCAATTTCCAGAAGTTGCAGTAAGAAAAATAGAGAGATCTCAAGGTGAGATTGAGACAGAATTTCCTCAATTCTTCAACACCCAAGACTCAAGATAGTTGCAATTGAAATTGAAAACAAGAAAACTAAGAGGAGGAGAATTCAATTCTCCTTCCCAAGACTCAGAATCTTAAAATAGCTCAAAACCCGAAAGCTCTCTACTGTGAATACTATGAAATTTCTCAAAGAAAACTCTAAAAGAAAAGCTCTCTAAAAATTCTCCAAAGAAAGCTCCCTTAAAACTTCAAATCCTAAGCTATTTATACACATTCTTCAATTGATCATAGAGCCTTGAATTTGGGCCTTGGCCTTGATGGAATTGGGTTGACAATAGCCTCTGTTGATTGCTCTTGGTGTTGGGAAGAAATCCACTTGTGAACCGGGCTGTGAACTATTCACGTTTGAGTCAACGTTTGAGGCAAACGTTGACTCAAACGTCCCTTGTGTGAGGTATTATGCAGATAGCCCATTTGCTGTCATCCACGTTTGAGCCAACGTTTGAGGTCAAACGTGAGCTCAAATGTGGGTCTTCCCAAGCTCCTTTTTAGCCAACGTTTGGCCTAACGTTTGAGGCAAACATTGGCGCAAACGTGGCTCATCTAAACCATCAATCAAGGGTGCTCTTCCATGCTCTTTCTTGCCAAAATGTAGCCAACGTTTGACCTCACGTTTGAGGCAAACGTTGGCTCAAACGTTGCTGTGCCCAGGGGTGATCTTCTTAGCTTTTATGGCGCCAACGTTTGACCTCACGTTTGAGGCAAATGTTAGCGCAAACGTTGGGAACATTGCCAGTTTCGGAAGCTTGAACGTGCTGTCCATCCCATACTATTATACATTGTTGGAAAGCCTTGAATGTCTACTTTCCAATGTCGTTGGAAGCGCATCATTTGGAGCTCCACAGCTCGAGTTATACTCTGTCGAAGATGCAGAGGTCAGCTGGCCTTACTACAGGTTGGTGTCATGTTTGTTTATGCACTTTTCGGGGCAGTTTTCTCCCTCAATTTTTATATCCACCATGTAGTGCCATATATGCTTGGAAAGCTCTCGATTCCTATTTTACAATGCTTTTAGAATCACCTCATTTGGAGCTCTGTAGCTCAAGTTATTCTCATTGGACGTATACCCCTTCAGGCTGTAGGGAGCAACGTTTCCAGCAACATTGGAGCACCAACTTTGGCTCCAACATTTCTTTCCTTTGCTTCCTTTCATGGCCTTCTTGTTGCCTCTTTCTTCAACCTTCCTTCAAGCCCTTTTGGTCACCTATCATCAATCAACAATTGCATCAAAGCTATGCCATAATCATGAGAGTTCTTCTTCTTCTTGATATATAAGCAATTATTGCACAAAAACTCATGAAAATGCATCAATTTATCCATGTTGATTGAATCTAAGGAAACATGAAATTCCACCCAAATGGCTTACTTGTGGCTCAAGAAAGTGCATAAAACCCTATGAAAATCAAAGAAAAAGACTAGTAAAACTAGGCTAAGATGACTTGTCATCACAACACCAAACTTAAAGCTTGCTTGTCCCCAAGCAAGAAAAGAATTTATGCTCAACACTTCTTTTAGTTTAGAATAGATTGAAGAATGACATTCAATGCCCTGTGAGTGAAGTGATTAATTGACTGTGGGATGAACTCTAAATCATATGCTCATGCAAGGGCTTCAGTGTTCACTAGTCCCCACATCTTGGAAGTCTTAGGTCTTAGGACTTTCATCCAAATGATATTATGGAGATCTCTCTATACGTAATCACCTTGAAGCAGCTTATAGTTGCTGTGCTTTGGCCTTGACTCTAAGTGTCATGTCTCAAAGCGGCTCTTTAGATAAGCTTTCAATCAATACTCCTAAACCAGTTGGTTTTAAGGTATTAGGTGTTAAAGCACCCCTAAGGATTTACTTACTCAAGCCTCTCTCTTTGACACAATTCGACCACAAGCATTTTACTAGGATAATAACTCTTTGAGTTCTTATTTCTTTTTTTCTTTTCTGCCTAGTAATTGATGCTCAGAGCCTTGGGCCATGTTCTCTCTCTTTTTTTTTTGCTGCTTCTTGGATCAATAAATGTTTGAGAATCTCCACAATACTTCTTTGAACTCTATGTCCCGCCTATGAGCTCCCATGCAAGTTTTCATAAGAATGCAACCTCAATACATAATCACACAACTAGAACCACCACTTCTCCTAATCTTTTGCTTGCCTCAAAATTGTTTAATTCCTCAATCCTTCTTTTCAAAGAACTGTCATGTGATGCCTTCTTGAGAAATTGAGTGCAAGCAAGTTTGGAGAGTATAGGGTTGTGATTATTCAAGCATCTCAATTATTAGATTATAGAAAAACTATATTATGCAGACAGACAGGGGTACAATATCACTTCCAATCATAACAGTTTTGAATAAAAGACAGTCACTTAACAATACAACCTGTTGGAGTTCACTTGCTTCACTCCTTCTCAGTGCCATTGTTGATCCTTGTATCCCTCTTTGTCTCTTTGGTTGATGGTGCTTAATTCTTTCTTAGATTCAAGTGACTGCCTACAATAAACTTTGAAAGTTGCTTGTTCCCCAAGCACTCTAAAATGGTTAGCATGCATGATTTATTTGTGGGCTTTTGAACTTACTTTGGTGTGGGAACACCAAACTTAGTACCTTGCCAATGGTTCTCATGCATCAAATTAACCATGTGTGAAATTCTTTTTTTTTTTCTTCAAAAGCAATAAAATTGAAAACTAGGAAACAGCAGAATAGTTAACTAGTTTATCTAAATACTTGAAGCTAGCATCATGCAGAAGGTGAGAATATATTTTATGATGGGATTTTGGTGGAACACCAAACTTAGAATCATTCATTCTCTCTTAAATTGTTTTGGTGTGAAACACCAAACTTAGCTTCTTGCATTATAGATGAAACTAATTAACCTTTTTATTGAAGTAGATATGAAAAGATAGTTACCTTCGGTTGGGTTGCCTCCCAACAAGCGCTTCTTTATTGTCACTAGCTTGACATTCTCCATCCTCTGATCATGGAAGTTGAGAATTCTGTTGCCTTTGAGATTTTCCTCTTACTGTGGGTTTTCTCTCCTCTATTCTTTCTTGAGGAACGTCTCTGTGGTGCTTCTCTTTGATCATTGTTTCTTTTCCCATAGCTTTCTCACTTCCTTCCATGATTTCTTTCCATTTCTCCCACCTAGCAACTTTTTCATTGTCATTCAGGTTGTCTTCAGTGGCTCTGGGAAAGGTATTTGCCCTCTTCTCACCCATTTCTGCAAGATACTTGGCCAGTTGTTCCATCTGCCTCTCAATTCTCCTTATTGAAGCTTCCTGGTTCATTGTTGTCACCTCTTGATGCTCCATCATTCTCTCTATTGAAATTTCCAAGTTAGTGATCTTCTGAGAGTGGTTCAAATGTATGAGATAGACTGGTGGCTGTGGAAAACCTTGCGAAGGAATTCCACATGTATTGTGTGGGTAAGAGGTAGGTGTTGCAAAGGTATTCTGTGGATTTTGTGGGTTGTTATGAGATTGAGGGTGCATGTTTTGTGAGCATTGGTTTTGTTTGACATTATTGGATGGATGACTTTGGTTGTTTGTGATCATGGGTTTGCCTATGTTGGAACCCCTTTGTTCCTGATGTTGATATTCCCCCATTCTTAGATAAGAATGTGGCTTCCATGGTGGAAATTGTGCATTCACTGTAGTAGAATGTAGAGAATCAATTTGTCTAGCTATTGACTCCAATTGTTGTTGAGTTTGCTGGTGTAGATGTTTGTTTTGATTCATGACTGCCTTCACTCCTTCAAGATTCATTACTTCCTTTTCTGAAATTGCATTCTGTGATTTCTCAAATGAGTGTTGGTTATTGACTCTTTTGTCATTGAATTCTGCAGTTCCTTGGCCGGTTGCTGTTGCTTTGTGTAGGCCATCTGAGAAGTAATCCACCGCTCTTCTTGTTTCTGAGGTTAATCCTTCATAGAAAGCTTGGAAACCCACTTTGTCACTTGCTTTCTTGTATCTTTCCCATGCTCTGAACAATGGTTCTTCCTCTCCTTGTATGAATGGATGTATTCCCTCTTTCATCTTGATGTTTTGTTGGGATGAGGAGAATTTGGCTAGAAACTTGGCAACCAAATCATCCCAACTAATGATACTTCCTTGGGGAAAGGTTTCAAGCCATTGTGCCGCTTCATCCCTCAGTGAGAAAGGAAATAACAAGAGCTTATAGGTATCATGATTTACACCATCGAGATTGACAGCACCACAAGTCCTCAGAAAAATAGATATGTGGTGTTTAGGATCCTCCAATGGATTTCCACCATAGGAGCAATTGTTCTTGATTAGTGTAATGAGTTGCGGCTTCATGTTGTGGTGTTCTTCTTTCTCAGAGACTCCTTCTTCAATGATAGCCTTCCCTCTGGCCTCTCTTCTTTCCTGTGACATATAAATCAACAAGCGGAACACACATGGTACTTTTAAAAATTGAGTGTAGTCAGTTGAGACAAAACTTCAAACAGTTAGTGGGTTAGTAGAAGCAAATCCTCAAACAGTTAGTGGGTTAGTCAAAATTAAAGAAAAAATTCTTGATCTAAACTACCACCTCACTTAATCATTGTCAATCTATTCAATCCCCGGCAACGGCGCCAAAAACTTGATGTGCGGAAAACGATCTGACACAAAACTCACTGGCAAGTGTACCGGGTCGCATCAAGTAATAAAACTCACGGGAGTGAGGTCGATCCCACAAGGATTGAAGGATTGAGCAACTTTAGTTTAGTGGTTGATTTAGTCAAGCAAACAAGTGTTGATTGTGTGAAATTGTGTTGACAGGAATTAAATTACAGAGAATGTAAAGGGGAGTGGGTGATTTGCAGGAAATTAAAGGGAACAAAAAGAAAAAGAGCTGAATCCTAAAGTGCAAGTAATGTAAATTGCAGAAACTTAAAGTGCAAGAAATATAAATGACTTGAAAAATAAAAGGGGAATGGGAATTGGATCTACAGGAATTAAATAAGGAAATTAAAATGGAAACCAATAGATCTCAGGACCCAAGAGACTAGATAACCAAGTTTAGATCTCAATGCCTTCCTAGATCCAAATTCAGAGAGCAAATGCCAAATTAAAGAAGAGAGCAATGTAGAAATGTAAATCCAAGTTCAATTTTCAGAAGTTTTAGTAAGAAAAACAGAGAGATCTCAAGGTGAGATTGAGACAGAATTTCCTCAATTCTTCAACACCCAAGACTCAAGATAGTTGCAATTGAAATTGAAAACAAGAAAACTAAGAGGAGGAGAATTCAATTCTCCTTCCCAAGACTCAGAATCTCAAAATAGCTCAAAACCCAAAAGCTTTCTATTGTGAATACTATGAAATTTCTCAAAGAAAACTCTAAAAGAAAAGCTCCCGTAAAACTTCAAATCCTAAGCTATTTATACACTTTCTTCCAATGATCATTAAGCCTTGAATTTGGGCCTTGGCTTTGATGGAATTGGGTTGATAGTAGCCTCCGTTGATTGCTCTTGGTGTTGGGAAGAAATCCACTTGTGAACCGGGCCATGATCCATTCACGTTTGAGTCAACGTTTGAGGCAAACGTTGACTCAAACGTCCCTTGTGTGAGGCATTATGCAGATGCCCTTCTTGCTGTCATCCACGTTTGAGCCAATGTTTGAGGTCAAACGTGAGCTCAAACGTGGGTCTTCCCAGGCTCCCTTTTTGGCCAACGTTTGGCCCAACGTTTGAGGCAAACGTTGGCACAAACGTGGCTCATCTAAACCATCAATCAGGGGTGTTCTTCCATGCTCTTTCTTGCCAAAATGTAGCCAACGTTTGACCTCACGTTTGAGGCAAACATTGGCTCAAACGTTGCTGCCCAGGAGCTCTATTTTTCTTCTTTTTGGCGCCAACGTTTGACCTCACGTTTGAGGCAAACGTTGGCGCAAATGTTGCCTTCCCCTGCTTCTTCTTCAGCCAACGTTTGCCTCAACGTTTGAGGCAAACGTTGGCGCAAACGTTGGCTTTTCCCAGGGTGTTCTTCATCTGCTTCTCACGTTTGAGTTAACGTTTGAGGCAAACGTTAGCTCAAACGTGAATCCCTCTTTCCAAGCCCATTCTTGCAACCTTCTTCCAAGCTTTATTCCTCCTGTCATCAATCAACAATTGTATCAAAGCTATGCCATAATCATGAGAGTTATTCTTCTTCTTGTCATATGAGCAATTATGGCACAAAAACTCATGAAAATGCATCAATTTATCCATGGTTGATTGAATCAAAGGAAACATGAATTTCAACCCAATTGGCTTACTTATGGCTTAAGAAAGTGCATAAAACTAAATGAAAACAAAGAAAAAGACTAGTAAAACTAGGCTAAGATGACTTGTCATCACAACACCAAACTTAAAACTTGCTTGTCCCCAAGCAAGAACAGAATTATTAAGAAGAAAAAATGAAAAAGGAAGAGAATGCTCATGTTAGCAGAGTATTATTGGTAGCTCATGGGATTTTATGCAGATATGTAACTACTCACTTCTTATTGACATGTAGGCCTAGAAAGTTTCCTCTAAGCATCAAGCAACACACTGCTATGATCTCTCATTATTCCTTTGTCCTTGTTTACTGAATTTTTTTTTTCTTTATAAACTTTAGTTCAGTGTCATGTGTAACAAGCTCTTTTCTTTATTTATGCTTGACACATTATTCACTTTAGACACTTGGCTCACATGCCTTCTTAGAACATTGATGCCCAGCACCTCTTTGGGTTACTAAATGTCTTGTGGCTAGGTTGCTCTTGATAGTGGACTTTCAGTTGATAATCCCGGGTTAGTTAACCCAAGTTACCAAGTGTTGATGCACTCCAAAGAACTTAATAATCCAAGCAGATCCTAGTACAAAGACACCACAGGCATATATTCTAAGGTTCAAGCTATTGGTGTCTAGCTTTGTTTTCTTTTTTTCTTTCTTTTGTTCTATTGCCACTTTTGGCTTTTTCTTTTCTCTTTTTGTTTTTCTTTTCACCCAACGACTTTTATTTCTTTGAGATTCATAGACAGTGAACTACTTTCTACTTAAAAGAGAACAGTCTATTCCTTTTATTCACTAACAGTGAGTTACCACACAATCACACATACATGCCACCACTTACTATTATTTGACTTCTAGCTAGCAATGAACCATCTTACTTCATGTTTCAAACATTTCTTTTATTGAATTGAAAAGATTTAGGGGACAAAGCATGCATTAGTTAAGTGAAAGTAAACACACAAGTACACTTAGACTAGCATTCTTATTGACAATAATATTCAAGATGCATAACTACTGAACTAACAGTTACTGCTAAGATTGGCATATTCAAACTTCAAATTTAGAAAGATTGCATGCTGATGGAGTTAAGTGACAATACAATCTTTTGGTGGCTTTTTCTTCTTACTCTCAACTGATGGTGTGAAGCCCTCCCGAGAAAGTGTTTGAATCCCTGCAGAGTTAATGGAAGTTGCTTGTTTCTCAAGCTCTTAGATAACTAGTTAGTGTGCAGGACCTTCTTGTAGGCTTTTGAACTTACTTTGGTATGTAAACACCAAACTTAGTCCCTTGTCACTACCTCTGATGCATCGAGTTGATCATATGTGAATTCCTAGTGTCTTAGCTAAAAGTAATAAAACTACAAAGTAGAAGCAGACAATGATTAAATGATTCATCTGATTGCTTGGAGCTCGCAACCCTTTATGCAGAAGGTGAGAATGTGTTTTTAAATTAGATTTTTGGTGGAACACCAAAGTTAAAATCCTTCATTCTCCTTTAAATTATTTTGGTGTGTGACACCAAACTTAGCTCCTTGCACTGCAGGTGAATCCACTTAATCTTTTTATTGAACTAGCATTGAAAGAAAAGGACTACCTCAGGTTGGGTTGCCTCCCAACAAGCGCTCTTTTAATGTCACTAGCTTGACATTCTTCATTTTTGCTTCAAGGACGTTGTAAGCTCTGAACCTCTTTTTCCTTGTCCCAATGTCCTCCTAAGTACAGCTTTGCTCTATGACCATTTGCTGTGAATTGACTCTTTGTTGCTTCATCTAGCAATTCAATACTCCCATAAGGGAAAACTTTGGTTACCAAATATGGACCAGTCCACTTAGATTTAAGCTTGCCAGGGAATATCTTGAGCCGTGAGTTGTACAAAAGTACTTGCTGCCCAGGTTTGAATTCTTTCTTCATGACCTTCTTGTCATGCCACCTCTTGGCTTTTTCCTTGTATATCTTGGCACTTTCATAGGCTTCTAGCCTAAATTCATCCAGCTCATTTAGCTGCAACAACCTTTTCTCACCTGCTGCTTCAGAGTCAAGGTTTAGGAATTTAGTAGCCCAAAAAGCTTTGTGTTCAAGCTCCACAGGGAGGTGACATGATTTGCCATATAATAGCTGAAAGGGTGACTTCCCAATAGGAGTTTTGAAACCTGTCCTGTATGCCCAGAGTGCATCCTCCAGCTTCCGAGCCCAATCTTTTCTTGAACTTCCTACTGTCTTTTCCAAAATCTTCTTCAATTCCCGATTTGCTAATTCAGCCTGTACATTGGTTTGGGGGTGATATGGCGTGGCTACTTTATGAATCACTCCATATTTATGGAGGAGCTTCTCCATCTGTTTGTTGCAAAAATGGCTACCACCGTCACTCACAAGACCCTTGGGAACTCCATATCTAGTGAAAATATGCTTCTTAAGGAATTGAAGGACAATTTGTGCATCACAGGTGGTTGTGGCTATGGCTTCCACCCACTTTGAGACGTATTCTACTGCCACCAAAATATATCTGAAAGAATAGGAAGGGGGGAAAGGTCCCATGAAGTCAATACCCCATAAATCAAATAATTCCACTTCCAGAATGAAGTTTTGAGGCATCTCATTCCTTCTTGTCAAGCCTCCTGTTCTCTGGCATTCATTGCATTGGTGAACAAATTCTCTAGCTTCTTTGAAGATAGTTGGCCAATAGAACCCACTCTGTAGTATCTTTGCAGCTGTTCTTTCTGGGCCAAAATGTCCACCATAGGCTGATCCATGACAATGCCACAATATATTTCTTATTTCACTCTCAGGGACATATCTCCTAATTACTCCATCAGAGCATCTGTTGAATAGGAAAGGTTCATCCCACAAGAACTTCCTTGCTTCATTGATTAACTTCTTCACTTATTGCTTAGATAATTCTTGAGGTATCTTCCTCTCTACTTTGTAGTTTGCTATATCAGCAAACCAAGGTGCTTGTTGAATCTGTAGCAGATGTTCATCTGGGAAGCTTTCATTCACAGGCTGTGAGGCTTCTTGAATTGTTTCTTGTGGTAGTCTTGATAAATGATCAGCAACATAGTTTTCAGTGCCCTTCCTGTCCTTTATTTCAATATCAAATTCTTGTAAGAGTAATATCCACCTGATAAGTCTTGGTTTAGCATCCTGTTTTGACATTAAATACTTAATGGCAGCATGATCAGTATAAACCACAATTTTGGATCCTATCAAGTACGATCTAAACTTATCAAATGCATAAAAAACAATTCCTTCTCTGTTGTGGTGTAATTTTTTTGAGCTTCATTCAATACTTTACTTGCATAATATATGACATGATGCAAGTTTCCCTTCTTTTGTCCAAGCACAGCACCAATTGCAACGTCACTTGCATCACACATGAGTTCAAAAGGTAGTTCCCAATCTGGGGGTGTGATGATTGGTGCTGTTGTGAGTATGTTTTTTAAAGTTTCAAAGGCATGCTAGCAATTTTCATCAAAAACAAAAGGAGTATCAATCATAAGTAGATTACTCAAAGGTTTAGCTATTTTAGAAAAATCCTTGATAAACCTTCTATAAAATCCTGCATGCCCCAAGAAACTTCTAACAGATTTCACATTAGTTGGTGGAGGGAGCTTCTCTATGATTTCCACTTTTGCCTTGTCAACTTCTATCCCTTTTCTTGAAACTTTGTGACTAAGAACAATCCCCTCACGTACCATGAAATGGCACTTCTCCCAGTTCAAAACCAAATTAGTTTCTTGGCACCATTTCAAGACAAGAGTTAGATGTTGCAAGCAAGCATTGAAATTATCACCAAAATCAGAAAAGTCGTCCATGAAGACCTCTAAGAACTTTTTGACCATATCTGAAAAAATTGCAAGCATACACCTTTGAAAAGTGGCTGGGGCATTGCATAACCCGAATGGCATTCTTCTATAAGCAAAAACTCCAAATGGGCATGTGAACGAGGTCTTTTCCTGGTCTTTTGGATCCACCACTATCTGATTATACCCGGAGTAGCCGTCAAGGAAGCAATAGTAAGCATGGCCAGCTAATCTATCAAGCATTTGATCAATAAAGGGAAGAGGGAAATGGTCCTTGCGGGTGGCATCATTTAGCCTCCTGTAATCAATGCACATCCTCCATCCTGTTACATTTCTTATGGGAATGAGTTCATTCTTTTCATTAACAATGACTGTCATTCCACCCTTCTTTGGTACCACTTGGACTGGGCTTATCCATGAGCTATCAGAGATAGAATAGATTATCCCTGCATTCCACAACTTTATCACTTCCTTTTGGATGACTTCTTTCATAGTGGGATTTAGCCTTCTCTGGGGTTAAACCACTGGTTTGGAATTGTCCTCCAAGAGGATCTTATGCATACATACTGCTGGGCTGATGCCTTTCAGATCGTCAATGGTCCATCCTAGTGCATCCTTGTGGGCTTTGAGTACATCAATAAGTTCTTCTTATTCCCTTTTTGTTAGGGTTGAGTTGATGATTACTGGGAAACTCTCTGATGTGCCAAGGAATGCATATTTGAGATGGTTTGGTAATGGCTTCAGTTCTTATTTTTGCACTTCTTCTTTCTTGTCTGGCTTCGCCTTTTGGTTGGTAGAAATTTCAGCTGCCTGCTCCTTTGTTGTCTCTTGACCACCTTCCTCTTCTTGTTCATGATGATTGGCTTCTAACATTTCTTCTACCAGGTTTTCTATCATGTCCACCCTTAAGTAATCTTCTTGTTCAGGGGGGTGTTGCATTGACTTGAAGACATTTATGACCATTTTCTCATTGTGTACTCTGAAGATCATTTCCCCTTTTTCCACATCAATTATAGCTCTTGCGGTTGCTAAAAATGGCCTTCCCAAGATGATTGAATTGTTTCCTTCCTCTTCGTTGTCCAAAATTACAAAGTCTGCAGGGAAGATAATCTCCCCAACTTTCACTAACAAATTTTCCACAATTCCATTGGGTGTCTTAGTCGATCTATTAGCCATGACTAGTGACATCCTGGTGGGTTTGAGTTCTTCTATAGCCAGCTTCCTCATCATAGACAGGGGCATTAGGTTGATACTAGCTCCGAGATCACAAAGAGCCTTGTCTAATGTCATTTTGCCTATGGTGCAAGCAACTACAAAACTTCCTGGATCTTTATGCTTTGGTGGGATCCCCTTTTGAAGTACTACGCTACATTCTTCAGTGAGAAGTACAGTTTCCTTCTCCAGCCAGCTTCTTTTCTTGTTAATGAGTTCCTTCAAGAACTTGGCGTATAAGGGCATCTGTTCCAATGCCTCAGCCAGGGGAATGTTGATTGCCAGCTTCTTGAAAGTTTCCAGGAATTTGCGGAAGTGTTGATCTTTGGTTTCTTTGTTGAACCTCTGTAGATATGGCAGCGGAGGAATGAAGGCTTTCTCCTTTTTCTGTGCTTCTTCCTCTCCCTCATGTATATTGATTGGTTGGTCTTCTTTTCTTTTGGGGTTCTCTGTGCTCTTGTTTGGCACCATATTTTGATCATTGGCTTCCTCTGTATCTGTTGGCTTTTTGCTGCTCTCCACTTGCTTCCTTGTAGTTTCATTGTTGCTCATCAATGTTCTCCCACTTCTTAACTGTATTGCCTTACACTCTTCCTTAGGATTTGGAATTGTGTCACTTGGTAGTGAACTTGATGGTCTCTCTGTTGCAAAGTGTTTAGAGAGCTGGCCTATTTGTCTTTCCATGTTCTTGATAGAAGCTTCTTGATTTTTGGCCGTCATTTCTTGGTGTTTCCACATTTTGTCTATCAAGGTTTCCAGGTTAGTGATTCTTTGAGATTCTGGTGATGCTTGTGGTTGGTTGTGAGATGTGGGTGGTGGATGATAGGTGTTTTGGTTGATGAGTTGGTTATGGGTTGGATAATGGTTAGAGTTGGGGCAAGTGCTTTGCGGTTTTCTGAATGAATTTTGGTTGTTTTGCTGGTTGTTCCTTGGGTTATTTTGGGTTGTATTTCTTTGCCATGGCTGTTGGTTATGGTTATGATTATCTTCCCATCTGAGGTTGGGGTGATTCTTCCAGGAAGGATTGTAGGTATCACCATAAACTTCATTCTGTCCAGAGTTTTGGTTATGCATGTACTGCACTTGCTCCTGTTGTTGCTCTTCTTGGCTTTCTTCATTCTGCACCCATACAGTTGATGGTTGGCTTGTGTTCACAGCTGCTACTTGAAGGCTGTCAATCCTTTTGGCCATTTGTTCAAACTGTTGTTGAATTTGTTGTTGCATCATCTTGTTTTGAGCCAAAATGGAGTCCACTCCTTCCAGTTCTAGTACCCCCTTTCTCTGTGATGGTTGGCGGGTTCTTTGATGAGCAAAGAAGTATTGATTGTTGGCCACCATGTCCACAAGATTCTGGGCTTCTTCAGCAGTTTTCATCAGTTGTAATGAACCTCGAGCAGAGTGATCTAATGCCTCTTGAGATTTCAATGTCAAGCCTTCATAGAAATTCTGCAGCACATCCCATTCATTGAACATCTCTGGGGGACACTTTCTGATTAAGGCCTTGTACCTCTCCCATGCTTCATACAAGGATTCAGCATCTAATTGTGTGAATGTCTGCACCTCAGTTTTCAGCCTGATGATCCTTTGGGGTGGGTAGAATTTGGCTAGAAATTTAGTCACCAAATCATCCCAACTAGTGATACTTCCTTGGGAAAAAGTTTCAAGCCATTGTGCAGCCTTGTCCCTTAATGAGAATGGGAACAACAGAAGTTTGTAAGTTTCAGGATTCACGCCATTGGATTTGACAGTGTCACAAATCCTTAAGAAGGTAGATAAATGCTGATTAGGATCTTCCAATGGGCTGCCTCCATAAGAACAGTTGTTTTGGACAAGTGTAATGAGTTGTGGCTTTAGTTCGAAGTTGTTTACATTGACATTGGGAGTTAAGATGCTGCTTCCACAGTGTCTGGGATTTGTAAATGTGTAGGAGGCCAAAACTCTCTTCTGTGGTGGATTGTTGTTGTTGTTAGCTGCTCCCCCTGGTGGATTGGGATTAGATGGATCTCCTTCCATCTCATGATATTCTTCCTCAGATTCTTCCTCTCCAACAATACCTTTCCCTCTTTCAGCTCTTCTTAATCTCCTGAGAGTTCTCTGGTCAGCTTCAGATAAAATAGGAGTAGCTCTCCCTGTACCTGACATACAAACAAAACAAGAGAAACACACAACCAGTGACACTTCAATATATTGCTAGAATGAAGTTTTAGTTAGCTTAAGCAAAAATTCAAACAGTTAGTGGGTTAGTCAAAATTAAAGAAAAAGTGCTTGATCTAAACTACCACCTCACTTAATCATTGTCAATCTATTTCAATCTCCGGCAACGGCGCCAAAAACTTGATGATGCAACAACAAATTCAACAACAGTTTGAACAAATGGCCAAAAGGATTGACAGCCTTCAAGTAGCAGCTGTGAACACAAGCCAACCATCAACTGTATGGGTGCAGAATGAAGAAAGCCAAGAAGAGCAACAACAGGAGCAAGTGCAGTACATGCATAACCAAAACTCTGGACAGAATGAAGTTTATGGTGATACCTACAATCCTTCCTAGAAGAATCACCCCAATCTCAGATGGGGAGATAATCATAACCATAACCAACAGCCATGGCAAAGAAACACAACCCAAAATAACCCAAGGAACAACCAGCAAAACAACCAAAATTCATTCAGAAAACCGCAAAGCACTTACCCCAACTCTAACCATTATCCAACCCATAACCAACTCATCAACCAAAACACCTATCATCCACCACCCACATCTCACAACCAACCACAAGCATCACCAGAATCTCAAAGAATCACTAACCTGGAAACCTTGATAGACAAAATGTGGAAACACCAAGAAATGACGGCCAAAAATCAAGAAGCTTCTATCAAGAACATGGAAAGACAAATAGGCCAGCTCTCTAAACACTTTGCAACAGAGAGACCATCAAGTTCACTACCAAGTGACACAATTCCAAATCCTAAGGAAGAGTGTAAGGCAATACAGTTAAGAAGTGGCAGAACATTGATGAGCAACAATGAAACTACAAGGAAGCAAGTGGAGAGCAGCAAAAAGCCAACAGATACAGAGGAAGCCAATGATCAAAATATGGTGCCAAACAAGAACATAGAGAACCCCAAAAGAAAAGAAGACCAGCCAATCAATATACATGAGGGAGAGGAAGAAGCACAGAAAAAGGAGAAAGCCTTCATCCCTCCGCTGCCATATCCACAGAGGTTCAACAAAGAAACCAAAGATCAACACTTCCGCAAATTCCTGGAAACTTTCAAGAAGCTGGCAATCAATATTCCCCTGGCTGAGGCATTGGAACAGATGCCCTTATACGCCAAGTTCTTGAAGGAACTCATTAACAAGAAAAGAAGCTGGCTGGAGAAGGAAACTGTACTTCTCACTGAAGAATGCAGTGCACTCATCAGAAAAGGACTCCCTCCCAAATTGGAAGATCCAGGAAGTTTCTTCCTACCTTGCACCATTGGAAGTCTATTTATCAACAAGGGAATGTGCGATTTAGGAGCAAGCATAAATCTGATTCCATCCTCTTTAGTGAAAAAGCTTGGCATAGAGAAGGTGAAACCAATACAGATGTCATTAGAATTGGTGGACCAGTCAGTGGTACATCCCAAAGGAGTGATCGAAAACCTTTTAGTTAAGGTTGACAAGTTCATTTATCCTGCGGATTTTGTAATCTTGGAAACAGAAGAAGAAGGAAACAATTCGATTATCTTGGGAAGGCCATTTTTAGCTACCGCCAGAGCCATCATAGATGTAGAGCAAGGAGAACTAACTCTCAGGATGCATGAGGAAAGCATTACTCTGAAAGTGTTTCCAGAACAACAAAATTCTGAAGAAAGAAGCCAAGTAATCAATGACTGTTTCCCAAGGCAAGCAATCAACAATACAGTAAAGCAGAAGAATGAACATATGCAAGGAAAATAAGGTACTCAAAAAGAAATTTGGAAGATAAACAAGAAGGAAAGTGCCACAACTAAAGCTATTGTCATGGAAGAAAGGTTAACAAGAAAAAGGAAGAAAAACACAAAGAAGGCTCACAGTGAGGGGGGATAAGCTACGACATTTCAACCATCAACCACCCTAAAAGGATCAATGTCAAGCTAGTGACAATAAAAGAGCGCTTGTTGGGAGGCAACCCAACCTGAGGTAGTTCTTTCCTTTCAATGCTAGTTCAATAAAAAGATTAAGTGGATTCACCTGCAGTGCAAGGAGCTAAGTTTGGTGTTGCACACCAAAACAATTTAAAGGAGAATGACGGATTCTAAGTTTGGTGTTCCACCAAAAATCTAATTTAAAAATACATTCTCACCTTCTGCATAAAGGGTTGCTAGCTCCAAGCAATCAGATGAATCATTTAATAATTGTCTGCCTCTACTTTGTAGTTTTATTACTTTTAGCTATGACACTAGGAATTCACATATGATCAACTCGATGCATCAGAGGCAGTGGCAAGGGACTAAGTTTGGTGTTCACACACTAAAGTAAGTTCAAAAGCCTACAAGAAGGTCCTGCACACTAACTAATTACCTAAGGGCTTGAGAAATAAGCAACTTCCATTAACTCTGCAAGGATTCAAACACTTTCTCGGGAGGGCTTCGCACCATTAGTTGAGAGTAAGAAGAAGAAGCCACCAAAAGGTTGTATTGTCACTTAACTCCATCAACATTCAATTTCTCTAAATTTGAAGTTTGAATATGCCCATCTTAGCAGTAACTGTTAGTTCAGTAGTTATGCATCTTGAATATTATTTTCAATAAGTAAGCTAGTCTAAGTGTGTGCTTGTGTGTTTACTTTCACTTAACTAATGCATGCTCTGTCCCCTAAGTCTTTTCAATTCAATAAAAGAAATGTTTGAAACATGAAGTAAGATGGTTCATTGCTAGCTAGAAGTCAAATAATAGTAAGTGGTGGCATGTATGTGTGATTGTGTAGTAACTCACTTTTAGTGAATAAAAGGAATAGACTGTTCTCCTTTTAAGTAGAAAGTAGCTCACTGTCTATGAATCTGAAAAAAATAAAAGTCCTTGGTTGAAAAGAAAAGAAAAAGTAGAATGAGAAAAGCCAAAAATCGCAGCAGCAAGAAAAAAAAAAGAAGGAATGAAGCTAGACACCAATAGCTTGAACCTTAGAATATATGCCTGTGGTGTCTTTGTACTAGGATCTGCTTGGATTATTAAGTTCTTTAGAGTGCATCAACACTTGGTAACTTGGGTTAACAAACCCGGGATTATCAACTGAAAATCCACCATCAAGAGCAACCTAACTACAAGACATTTAGTAACCCAAAGAGGTGCTGGGCATCAATGTTCTAAGAAGGCATGTGAGCCAAGTGTCTAAAGTGAATAATGTGTCAAGTATAAATAAAGAAAAGAGCTTGTTACACATGACACTGAACTAAAGTTTATAAAGAAAAAAAAAATTCAGTAAACAAGGACAAATGAATAATGAGAGGTCATAGCAGTGTGTTGCTTGATGCTTAGAGGAAACTTTCTAGGCCTACATGTCAATAAGAAGTGAGTAGTAACATATCTGCATAAAACCCCATGAGCTACCAATAATACTCTGCTAGCATGAGCATTCTCTTCCTTTTTCATTCTTTCTTCTTAATAATTCTGTTCTTGCTTGGGGACAAGCAAGTTTTAAGTTTGGTGTTGTGATGACAAGTCATCTTAGCCTAGTTTCACTAGTCTTTTTCCTTTGTTTTCAATAGGTTTTATGCACTTTCCTAAGCCATAAGTAAGCCAATTGGGTTGAAATTCATGTTTCCTTTGATTCAATCAACCATGGATAAATTGATGCATTTTCATGAGTTTTTGCACCATAATTGCTCACATGACAAGAAGAAGAATAATTCTCATGATTATGGCATAGCTTTGATGCAATTGTTGATTGATGACAGGAGGAATAAAGCATGGAAGAAACCAGTAGATCTCAGGACCCAAGAGACTAGATAACTAAGTCTAGATCTCAATGCCTTCCTAGATCCAAATTCAGAGAGCAAATGCCAAATTAAAGAAGAGAGCAATGTAGAAATGTAAATCCAAGTTCAATTTCCAGAAGTTGCAGTAAGAAAAATAGAGAGATCTCAAGGTGAGATTGAGACAGAATTTCCTCAATTCTTCAACACCCAAGACTCAAGATAGTTGCAATTGAAATTGAAAACAAGAAAACTAAGAGGAGGAGAATTCAATTCTCCTTCCCAAGACTCAGAATCTCAAAACAGCTCAAAACCCAAAAGCTCTCTACTGTGAATACTATGAAATTTCTCAAAGAAAACTCTAAAAGAAAAGCTCTTTAAAAATTCTCCAAAGAAAGCTCTCTTAGAACTTCAAATCCTAAGCTATTTATACACTTTCTTCAATTGATCATAGAGCCTTGAATTTGGGCCTTGGCCTTGATGGAATTGGGTTGATAGTAGCCTCCGTTGATTGCTCTTGGTGCTGGGAAGAAATCCGCTTGCGAACCGGGCCCTGAACCATGCACGTTTGAGTCAACGTTTGAGGCAAACGTTGACTCAAACGTCCTAGTGCTAATCATCATGCAGAAGGCCATTTGCTGTCATCCACGTTTGAGCCAACGTTTGAGGTCAAACGTGAGCTCAAACGTGGGTCTTCCCAGGCTCCCTTTTTGGCCAACGTTTGAGGCAAACGTTGGCGCAAACGTGGCTCAACTAAACCATCAATCAGATGGTGCTTTGCCATGCTCTTTCTTGCCAAAATGTAGCCAACGTTTGACCTCACGTTTGAGGCAAACGTTGGCTCAAACGTTGCCGTGCCCAGGAGCTCCATTTCTCTTCTTTTTGGCGCCAACGTTTGACCTCACGTTTGAGGCAAACGTTGGCGCAAACGTTGCCTTCCCCTGCTTCTTCTTCAGCCAACGTTTGCCTCAACATTTGAGGCAAACGTTGGCGCAAACATTGGCTCTTCCCAGGGTGTTCTTCATCTACTTCTCACGTTTGAGGCAAACGTTAGCTCAAACATGAATTCCTTCTTTCCAAGCCCATTCTTGCAACCTTCTTCCAAGCTTTATTCCTCCTGTCATCAATCAACAATTGCATCAAAGCTATGCCATAATTATGAGAATTATTCTTCTTCTTGTCATGTGAGCAATTATGGTGCAAAAACTCATGAAAATGCATCAATTTATCCATGGTTGATTGAATCAAAGGAAACATGAATTTCAACCCAATTGGCTTACTTATGGCTTAAGAAAGTGCATAAAACCTATTGAAAACAAGGGAAAAAGACTAGTGAAACTAGGCTAAGATGACTTGTCATCACAACACCAAACTTAAAACTTGCTTGTCCCCAAGCAAGAATAGAATTATGTTCAAAGGTTCTTTCGACTAAGATGGATTGAAGAATAACTTGTAATGTCCTGTGAGTGAAGTGATTAAGTGATAGTGGGATGAACTCTAAATTATATGCTCATGGAAGGGCTTCAGTGCTTATTAGTCCTTACATATTGGAAGTCTTAGGTCCTAGGACTTTCACCCAAATGATATCATGGAGATCTCTTTATAGGTAATCACCTTGAAGCAGCTTATAGTTGCTGTGCTTTGACTTTGACTCTAAGTGTCATGTCTCAAAGCGGCTCTTTAGATAAGCTTTCAATCAATACTCCTAAACCAGTTGGTTTTAAGGTATTAGGTGTTAAAGCACCCCTAAGGATTTACTTACTCAAGCCTCTCTCTTTGACACAATTCGACCACAAGCATTTACTAGGATAATAACTCATTGAGTTCTTGTTTCTTTTTTTCTTTTCTGCCCAGTAATTGATGCTCAGAGCCTTGGGCCATGTTCTTTTTTTTTTGTTGCTGCTTCTTGGATCAATAAATGTTTGAGAATTTCCACAATACTTCTTTGAACTCTATGTCCCGCCTTTGAGCTCCCATGCAAGTTTTCATAAGCATGCAACCTCAATACATAATCACATAACTAGAACCACCACTTCTCCTAATCTTTTGCTTGGCTCAAAATTGTTTAATTCTTCAATCCTTCTTTTCAAAGAACTTTCATGTGATGCATTCTTGAGAAATTGAGTGCAAGCAAGTTTGGAGAGTATAGGGTGCTATGATATACTAAACATCTTAGTTATTGAACTACAAGGAAATTATATTGAACAGGGATGCAATATCACTTTCAATCATAGCAGTTTTGAATATAAGACAATCACTTAACAATACAACCTTTTGGAGTTTACTTGCTTCACTCCTTCTCAGCACCATTGTTGATCTTTGCATCCCTCTTTGTCTCGTTGGTTGATGGTGCTTAATCCTTCCAAAAACTTGTATGATACTCTGCAATGATATTAAAAGTTGCTTGTTCCCCAAGTACTTGAAAAATGGTTAGCATGCATGTATGTTTGTAGACTTCTGAACTTAGATTGGTGTGTGAACAGTTAACTTAGTTCCTTGCCTTATATAGCAGTTTGTACATATGCAGAAAACCACATGTGCTCTTAGTAAGAAAACATACTATAAACTAGAAAAGCAAGCTATGAACTAGAAAATAGACTTCAAACTAAAAACTAAACGATTGTTAAGTAGCTTCTCTGGTGTTTGGAGCTGGCACTGATTATGCAGAAGGTGAAATTGTGTTTTCAAATGAGATTTTTGGTGGAACACCAAACTTAGCATTCTTCACTCTTCCTCAAATTATTTTGGTGTGAAACACCAAACTTAGCTCCTTGCACTACAGATAAAAATACTCTACATTTTTATTGAAATAGCTATGAAAAGAGAACTACCTCAGGTTGGGTTGCCTCCCAACAAGCGCTTCTTTATTGTCACTAGCTTGACATCTTGTTCTTTGATCATGGAGGCTGAAAATCATAGTGCCTCATCTTTTCTCTTCTTACTGTGAACTTCTTTCCAGTCTCCTCTTTGATGATCTCTAGGTGTTCATGTGGAAGGATCCGGTTCACAATATAGTACTTAGATAATTGTGGAGGCACCTTCATTGGTTGGGTGTTTAATATCACTTTATCCCCTAGTGAGAAACTCTCAGTGGGGGTTTTCTGAATCCCAGCATTTCTCCCCTCTATCTCTTGCCTCTTTCCTCAACCTCCAAAATGTTTCAGGATCAAAAGGTATGGATTCATCGCTCTTTCCTCCTATCACAAAATCAGAAACACAAATAGAACCAAAAACTAAAACAGAGCACTCTGTAACTTGAGTGCAGTTAGAGTTAGTAGAGACAAAGTCTCGAACAGTTAGCGTGTTAATAGAGGCAAAACTTCAAACAGTTAGTAGGTTAGTAAAAAAAATAAAGAAAAAGTGCTTGATCTAAACTACCACCTTACTTAATCATTGTCAATCTATTCAATCCCCGGCAACGGCGCCAAAAACTTGATGTGCGGAAAACGATACGACACAAAACTCACCGGCAAGTGTACCGGGTCGCATCAAGTAATAAAACTCACGGGAGTGAGGTCGATCCCACAAGGATTGAAGGATTGAGCAACTTTAGTTTAGTGATTGATTTAGTCAAGCAAACAAGTGTTGATTGTGTGAAATTGTGTTGACAGGAATTAAATTGCAGAAAATGTAAAGGGGAGTGGGTGATTTGCAGGAAATTAAAAGGAACAAAAAGAAAAAGAGCTGAATCTTAAAGTGCAAGTAATGTAAATTGCAGAAACTTAAAATGCAAGAAATATAAATGACTTGAAAAATAAAAGGGGAATGGGAATTGGATCTGCAGGAATTAAACAAGAAAATTAAAATGGAAACCAATAGATCTCAGGACCCAAGAGACTAGATAACCAAGTCTAGATCTCAATGCCTTCCTAGATCCAAATTCAGAGAGCAAATGCCAAATTAAAGAAGAGAGCAATGTAGAAATGTAAATCCAAGTTCAATTTCCAGAAGTTGCAGTAAGAAAAACAGAGAGATCTCAAGGTGAGATTGAGACAGAATTTCCTCAATTCTTCAACACCCAAGACTCAAGATAGTTACAATTGAAATTGAAAACAAGAAAACTAATAGGAGGAGAATTCAATTCTCCTTCCCAAGACTCAGAATCTCAAAATAGCTCAAAACCCAAAAGCTCTCTACTGTGAATACTATGAAATTTCTCAAAGAAAACTCTAAAAGAAAAGCTCTCTAAAAATTCTCCAAAGAAAGCTATTTATACACTTTCTTCCAATGATCATTAAGCCTTGAATTTGGGCCTTGGCTTTGATGGAATTGGGTTGATAGTAGCCTCCGTTGATTGCTCTTGGTGTTGGGAAGAAATCCACTTGTGAACCGGGCCATGATCCATTCACGTTTGAGTCAACGTTTGAGGCAAACGTTGACTCAAACGTCCCTTGTGTGAGGTATTATGCAGATGCCCTTCTTGCTGTCATCCACATTTGAGCAAACGTTTGAGGTCAAACGTGAGCTCAAACGTGGGTCTTCCCAGGCTCCCTTTTTGGCCAACGTTTGGCCCAACGTTTGAGGCAAACATTGGCGCAAACGTGGCTCATCTAAACCATCAATCAGGGGTGCTCTTCCATGCTCTTTATTACCAAAATGTAGCCAATGTTTGACCTCACGTTTGAGGCAAACGTTGGCTCAAACATTGCTGCCCAGGAGCTCTATTTTTCTTCTTTTTGGCGCCAACGTTTGACCTGTGAGGCAAACGTTGGCGCAAACATTGCCTTCCCCTGCTTCTTCTTCAGCCAACGTTTGCCTCAACGTTTAAGGCAAATGTTGGCGCAAACGTTGGCTCTTCCCAGGGTGTTCTTCATCTGCTTCTCACGTTTGAGTTAACGTTTGAGGCAAACGTTAGCTCAAACGTGAATCCCTCTTTCCAAGCCCATTCTTGCAACCTTCTTCCAAGCTTTATTCCTCCTGTCATCATTCAACAATTGTATCAAAGCTATGCCATAATCATGAGAGTTATTCTTCTTCTTGTCATATGAGCAATTATGGCACAAAAACTCATGAAAATGCATCAATTTATCCATGGTTGATTGAATCAAAGGAAACATGAATTTCAACCCAATTGGCTTACTTATGGCTTAAGAAAGTGCATAAAACTAAATGAAAACAAAGAAAAAGACTAGTAAAACTAGGCTAAGATGACTTGTCATCATGAGTAAGGGTCGATCCCACGAGGATTGTGGGTTGAAGCAAGCTATGGTTGTCTTGCAAGTCTTAGTCAGGCAGAATCAGAAGGTTGTTAATTGTATGTTGAATGATTATATGTCATAAATGCTTGAAAAGGATAAAACCAATTGGATTAAATGATAGGAATTATATGATGGGAAAAGAGTTGAGAGTTGGAGTTGCTTTGTCTTTCTGAAGTAACTCTGGTACTATTGTCTTCTTTGCTTGTGAATGATCTTCTTCTATGGCAGGCTGTAAGTGATCAAAGCCATTGCCCGTGGTCATTGATCTTTTCTGCTACAGAATAAACGCCATTGGCCGTGATCATTCAATCTGACGAAGGGTGAAGTGGATAGCAGTCCATTCTCTTGGTAATCATACTCAAAACGCCATAGGCTAGGTCGAATCTTTCGGATCAGAGAACGCTGCATCTTTAGATTCTAGCCTATACCACGAAGACCCTAATCTCCACAAAAATTGGCTGCACTAGTGTCTCGAGAAGTCTCCAACGAAGTCGTGGATTAACTGTCTGAGAGAGGTATAAACATAACTGTTGGCTCGTACTTTTCTTCTAGGTACTCACACGAACCCAAGTAGACGCAGGTGTTTATCAGGCACGTTCGTCTTTATGTGATGAACAGAGCTAATTGGTTAGATCATCCTATTCACCACAATGAAGATCGAGATATACATCTTAGAGATAGATCAAACACGGATCGAAGAAGAAACAATAATACTTTTATTAATTCATAGGACTCAACAAGGCTCCTCCCCTCAACCTAGGAGGTTTAGAAACTCATACTGAAGTAAAAACAATGGTAAAATGTGTATGATGTGAAAAAGGTTCCAAAGTCACCTGAATTAAATAAAATCTGCTAAATACTAAATAGTTGACTAGTAAGAGTAAAATAGTCTATTTAGTGCTAAAATCAACTTTTGGGGCCCACTTGGTTAGTGTTTGGGCTGATCTTTGATGAGATCCACGTGCTATCAAGCTCCTTGGGCGTGGAATGCCAGCTGGGGGGTCCTCTTTGGGCGTTTGTAGATTAGTCTCTGCTCTTTGGATGCTGGACGTCTGGAAGGGGGAAGGAAGCTGGCATTGGACGCCAGTTTTGGGCGTTCTAATCCGAAGCAAAGTATGGACTATTATATATTTCCATGACCGTTAAATGCGCTCCATTGGGACTTCTGTAGCTCCAGAAAAACTTTTCCGAATGCAGGCAGGTCAGATCTAGACAGCATCTGCAGTGCTTTCTCTGCCTCTGAATCAAACTTTTGCTCCAGCTCCTCAATTTCAGCCAGAAAATACCTGAAATTTTCTAAAAACACAAAACCTCATAGTAGAATCTAAAAATGTGAATTTAACACTAAAACCTATAAAAACTCAATAAAAACTAAATAAAAGCTACTAAAAATCATATGAAAATAATGTCAAAAAGCATATAAAATATCTGCTCATCAGTGAGCATTTAAAATTATTTGAGAACATATCATCGGGTAAGGGTGAGTGGCGTTGTCCACCTGCTCTGGGTATAAGTTGAGATTCTGGGTAAGAGGCAGTGGCGTTGTCCACCTGCTCCGAGTATAAGTTGAGACTCCGGGTAAGATGTGGTGGTGTTAGTTACTTGCTTGGGGTAAGAGTTAAGAAGCCGGGTAAGATGCGATAGTGTTATCCACTTACTCTGGATAAGTGTTCAAGACCCTGGGCAAGAGACGGGTTGAGTTCTGTCACCGCTTGCTCCGGGTTGAGAATTGTAACACCGCCTGGGTAAGATGCAAGGGTGAGGTTGTCCCTTTGCTCTAGGTATGCGGGTAAGATGCAAGGGTTGCGGTTTGGTCTCACTTGCTCCGTGTTTGGTGTTCTATCCAGAGTTAGCTATCGGACATGTCAAATTTGGCTATATAACCGACAGATGAGACTCATCAGCTGTAGGACAGGCACACATCATATGCATTTGTATGTTTTGCTTGAGTATGCATTGTTTTGGTTTATTTAACTGCTTAAATATGCTTATCTACTACTTGTTTTACTTGCTGTAACTGCTATCTATACATGTACTTTCCTTGTCTGTTTTGTATGTATTTGCAACTGAGAGATCCCTTCTACTGGCGGAGGTGATGCTGAGGGTTGTTCCACCCGATAAATTCGGAGGTTAGGAGAGGAGATAGGAAGTGAAGAGTTAGTTTAGAAATGGGAATCCTTTGGGTAGATTAACAAACTTTAAGGTTTAGTATTAATTTTAATTCTGATTATCTAAGTGTCAGAGTTCTAGGAATGCCTCTGTCTTTTTCGAGACCTTATGTATTATCTATGTGGGTATGCACCTCTACTATGCTGAGAACCTTCGGTTCTCATTCCGTACATATATTGTTATTTTCAAATGCAAGACATATGACACCACATTGAACTTGTTGGAGACTCTTGGGATGCGAAGATCTACCTTTGGGATATTTTGTATTTAGAGTTTTGATTATGTATATAAATAGTATTCTCCATCTTATACAAAACTTACATTTTGTCCCTTTTAGAGGTTGATTTCGGAGAAACAGGTTTTGTATTTTGCCTTTTGGTTATAGTCGGGTTTTATATATATGTATATCTATACTCTGGTCGGCCTTTACTTCACAGGTCGAGCCTCGAGCTTGTTAATTGTATCTTTGGAACTCTGATCTTATATATGTTATCCTTTCTGTTAGATCTTATCTACCTTTATGCGTTAATCCGATCGAGAGTGATGCGCTTTTCTCTTGGTATTTCATTTAACTATTTAGTATTTCATTTAGAGATCGTAGCGCTTCACCATCTCTGATTTACATCCTAGACGTAAAGCTCTGTGTGGTAGGATGTTATAATATGAACCTTTATGTTAGTGGCTGGGAAATTGGTGCGTGTAGACACACTCTCACTAATGAAACTGATTTTTATTATATTTAGACTAACTTAATTAGACTTAATTACGAAAAAAGTTTAAATGTATAGCAAGACCACTGCAATAATATAGATTATTTTTTAGGGTTATATGTGTAAAAAAAGAATTAAAATTTGTCAAAAAAAAACAAATTTTGACACTATTTTAACTATGAAAATATGTTAATAAAAGTTGTGTCAAAAATAGTATTTTTAACATATAAGTAATTGTGAAAAAAGTTTAAATCTTATTTTAATAAATATTGGTTGTCAAAAATAATGTGTTAGAAAAATTTGAGAATATATTTTCTGTAATACTTATTAACCGTCAGAAATACTATTTATTTTGACACTTATTGACCATAAAATATTTTCAACAAATATTTTTAACAAATAATGAGATGAGATCTTGAAACTGAAGAATAAATTGAGATTTTGAAGATAAAGAATGAGTAGTATGATCTCAAACTGAGAGCAGTGTGATGTCAAAATTGACAAAGCCCAGAGAAGAAGAAAAATAGTGGAGTAAATTGAAAACAAATGAGTGTCAAAATTGAGAAGTAATTTTCTACGGTCAAATTAATCATCAGGAAAACATAGAGAATTTAACATTTGTGATATTTATCAAAAATATATATTAATTTTGACATTTAATTATGGTGTTAAAAAATAAAGTATTAAAATAGCTCTCTTTTCTTATAGTAGCGATTTAACAAAAATATAGCTAATAAAAAAGCACAACCCTTTCTAACTACGGGTCTTCATTCGTGACAAGAACATTGTCACTGCACTTTTTTTCTTAATTTAGTCACAATTTTTTTCCGTGACTAAAATTCGCTTCTTATAGTTCCCCAAGATATTTGGCAAGATCAATAGTGGCCTAAATATCAAGCTTACGATGTATATACGTGATTTACTCTAACAATCATACATAACTCATAATAAGTGATTGTACAATATTCAATGGTCAAATTGATAAAAAATAACTAATATCTTGTTGTCGTAATAAGTATATAACAGGATAATCGTATATGGGCACATGGAAGCAATAGGCAATAAAATCAAGAAACATTATAGCATCAAAAGATGCCTTCGTTGAATATCGAGCAAACAAGATATGACACAACTAAGGCACACGAACCATATTGAGCAATGGTTACGTCTTACGTTGGCTATTTTGCCATTTTTTAGGACCAAACTCGATCTTGCTCATTCAGCCATATGATGAATTAAAAAGAAAAGATTGTCTGCCATTACCACAAAATTCACCCACCCAAGATATGCCAATGCTGCCACATCAATGCTTGAGACTTGTAGCGCATTTGAAAGACACATAAATTACAAGATCTAACCTAGTTGGCTGATTAATTAAGTTCTTAAGTATTTATTTAGAGATTTTAATTCTCAAAGTGTCTAAGATAAAAATTGAAAGTAAGTGGTCACTCTAACTCAACTCCAAAATATTAGTTGAAGTGAGAATTTTTTTAAGGTTATCAATATCTTATTGCCGAATGTTGTGGAGCTTTTTTTTTTTTAAGGCGAGTTCTCTGAGATTTTTTATTTAGTTGTCGAAATGACCTAAATTTGTCTCATCTATAGTATTGGAGAAATTGTCAATATGGGTCTCATTATTTTATGTTATGATTTTAGAATAATTGGGTAGAAACTGGAACATTTTCAGCACTATAAACAACACTTTTTATTAATAAACCTACAGAAGTTAGAGCATGATACTAGATTAGATTATAAATTCTGAATCTTAAACCCTAAGTACTAAATTCTAAAAAAGTTGGTTAGTGTTGATTTAAATATAAGTTAATGTAAAAAGGAGTATTGACCATTTAAAACACTTGTACGTTGAAACGCAAGGCTTAGGCAGAAATGTTAAATGCTAAATCATCCCTGCTTTTAATTTCATGGAACCTTTAATTTTCTTTCATAATTTAGGAATATATCAGAGGCAAATAGAATGATTCCATTCTGTCTTTCAATCTCCGTTGCCTCTGCCACTCGACACGCCAACGGAATGATTCCATGCATGTTAGGCATAATGCACATGGTTGTCACCATAATGCTCCCAATACGGATCATTATCAATCATATATAAATATAATTAATAATAATTAAAGTTACTTATTTAAATAATTTACTTAATTTCTCTCAAATCAGTGATGTTTTGTCTCTCAATCTTAATTAATGAAATGGGGTATGTCTCATATAATCGTAGACTGATTTTAGCTAATCATATGGGTTAATTCCATATTCGGACTTCAAGGTCAATTTTATATTACTCTCTCTTGTGATTCTCAATATGAATTTTAAACAAAAAGTGAACAAATCAAGGTAAACATTAAACACAAAATAAATATTTTAATAATACTATAAAAAAATTGAAGAACAAGATGTTATGCAAGTACAAAAAATCAGCCACCAAATTAATTAATATGTATTTCTTTATAAATTTCACTATTACACTAGATGTGATTACCGATGGAGCCTCCAACGACCATTTTGGTGGCAAAGGTTACCGATGGCCAGGCCGTCGATGAACTTTAAATACATTCGTAAATTTAGTGGATTTTTATTTTGATTTTTGAAGATTTATTTTACTGACAATTTAGTGGTCATTAATCATCAAAACGTTTTGGCACAAGCTTAATGCCATTGGGCGCGAGAAAATATTGCCGACAATTATGATTATCGGCAATTTAACCGTCGGTAAATTTACGTGTGGCATTAATGAAATAAATGGGTGAAACTTTTTAACGTTCTCGCCTATCTCTATATTACTGAAGACTAAGTTGTTGGTAATTTGAATACATGAGATGTTCGAGATCAAAAAGACTATGAATTATAAGAAAAATTACATATGTCGGGCTTTCAAGATCAAAGAGATCAAGAGTTCGTTTCACTTATGATTGCATCGATTTAAAGAATAAGGAATTTAAATTTTCAGAAGTTACTTGGAGTGCGTGTAACCATGAGACATTCAGAATTTAGACCACATCTAATTAAGCTGGTTGGATTTTCGAAAGTTATTTAAGGTGCAAGCATTTAAGTGGAAAGAGCTATATTGTTGGATTATATTAGAATTATATTTGAATTTATTTAATTAAAATTAAATTTAATTTGTTATTAAGAGTTGTTAAAATATTCGATTTGGTTTTGATTTGTTTAATAGTATGTTAAGCATTTAAAATTTAAATCAAATTTGACATATTTTATGAAGATCAAATCTGATTTAAATTAATTAGCAAATCTTAGAAGTTTAAAATTTAAATCAAATTTGATATAATATAATAACATCAAATCTAATTTAAATTAGTTAGGATCAAGTCTAGAATTATGTCTTTAGTTTAATTTCAGATTTTATAGTTTTATTCTAGGAAGATTTAGCCCAATTTTAGACTAATCAATTAGAGGTCTATATAAACAAATTTGTAAGATATACATTTTATGAATTTTTTATTAATAAATTTTATGGGTGCTATTATGTCTAAATTTTTATGTGCATTCTAGTGATGTGAGTGATTTACTTTACTTGTTATATGAAGAAATTGAATTATCCAACATAATGCAAGCTAGTTCTTTCAATTTTATCTCTTTAATTTAGGTTGTCAAGGACATATTTTTTGAAGGTCTTGTAAAAAAAACTCTTTTGCTGACCTAGGTTGCTAAGAACAAGTTTCTTATAAGTCTAGTAAGAAAACAACTATCTCAGTTATTATTTTATCTTAATATTTTTATTTCTACTGTATTCTTTTATTCTAATAGTTTAGTATCAGTTATAGGTTGTAGTTAAATTTTTATTTATCTATATATTCTAGGGTCTTCGTCTAATTTTGTTATTTTATCTTTTAACTTTTGTAATATTTTTAGAGTCATATGCAAAAAAAATTCAAAAATTCAATAAAAAGAATAAAGCACAAAAAAATGGACATTTTTTTTTAAAAAAAAAAGAAGAAGCAAAAAGCACAAAAAATAGAGAATTTCAAAAAAAAAAAGAATCGGTAGTGTTCTTGAAAAATGCAATACAAAAAAAAAAAGAAGGGAATGTCATACGATTAACAAGATTGTTGATTTCAATTTTCAAGTATCCAAATATTTCATTACATATTACTTTAGAGTATTAATTAAGATTGAAATTATTCTAGTGTCTCTAAAACTCTAGAAAATTGACTCCTTCAAAAGTTTTTTGGATATTTATCACAAAAAATATAACTTGACCATCAGAGATTGAAGTTTATAAAGTCGAAAGATAAAAACTCATCCTCACGTTAAAAATCCTGACTCAACCCTTTGAAGCCAAACCACATTCATACTTAGATACATAAAGTTCTGATTTATTTTATTTAAATTTTTATAAAATATTTTAGAGAATAATATTATTTAAAAAATAATATGAAAATTTATGGTAGAAGTAAAGGAATAATCTTTGAATAATTCTTTAATGAAAAAGTTTCATGAGTCAACAAATCTAAATTAGAAAAATCCATCATTCAATTCTCCAAACAATTGGTTTAGATTGGAGAAAGTTTTATTTTGATAGATTGCAATTAAAATGAAAAAAAATTCATTATGCAATTGTTTTAAGAAAAAATAATTTCTTTATTTTAAACTCAATATTTTTATGATTGAGTTACTATTTCAAGCATAGTTAATTTAATAAATATTGTTTCTGATAACTTGAATTTATTTTGATATGTCTTTGTCGGAATCTCAAAAACTCGGAAGCTCGAGCATACAAACTACGAAGTACCCTGATGGTAAGATTATGGTCGGTCTAGAATTTTCATCAATAGAAAATCAATGTCATTGTCATAGTATAGTCCTAGAACGATGTGTAACCCTATCGATCAAATTTTGATTTGGTTGTCACAAAGTCAACCCCAATAAAAAGTAACCGAGAGTATTGATCTCGGGTCGTCCTCAAGAGAATGGACAAACATGTGCATCAATAATGGTAAGAAATCCATGGTTGAGAGTCATAAACAAGAATTTAAACTTCTAAAGCTTAACATGCAAGAAATTTAAAGTGCAAGAAACTAAATCAAAGCAATTAAAGCGAGGTATGAGTAATTGCAATCTAACAAGATAACATATAAAGCTACTTCTATTCTAAGACTAAGTGAACAACTAAACTAACTATAATAAGAATAAAGCAATTGGGATTTTTAGGTTTCAAATATGAATTATGAAAAGGAACTATTGGCTAGGCATAGGAATTGGGATCCCCATCCTTTTCTAATAACCATATTTTGACAATTATGAGGAACCAAGCTCATTAAGTCTACTTCTACAAGTGAAGTATGTCAAATGGCTTGGTCAATTTCAACTCATAAGTCCTAATCTACCTACTAATTGGCTTAGTAGTGGGTTAGTGTCAATGGGTATCAATTTGACTACTAAGGGTTCTCAAATCACCAATTCAATTAGACCCAATGACTCAAGATCACCGAATTCCCTTAGCCTAGGCCAAGAATAAAGAAAACTACTCCATAATCAAAAAAAACATTTCATCAAACACATGGTATGCACTAACTAAAGACATGTTTAAATTGCAAAATTAATTGGAACTCACAAGTACCCACTAACAACTATCAATAGAAAACAACTCAAATAACACTATCAATCATAGAAAACATCAATGCACTAATGGAAATTCAAAATCAACAAAGTTCACAAGATGAGAAGAAAAGGGAAAAAATGACAAGAAAACACAAATCTAACACAAGATCTAAACAAAATTATAACTAGAGAACTCAAATTAAGTAATTGAAACTAGAATTAACAAGATCCAATTCAGAAATTCAACAAATGAAGATCAAAACAAACTAAATATAGAGAGAAGTAAGAGTTTCTCTCTCTAGAGAACAAGAACCTAAAACTAGCTAAAATTATGTGTATTGTGTGCAAAATGAGTCGATCCCCTTTTTCCCCTTGGTTCCTTAGGTCTTTTCCATGCACAATTGAGCTCAGATTGGACCTGGAGCCTCTTAGAAATCGCCAGCCACGATTTCATTAATGATGTCACGTGTTGGGCGTCACGTGTACACGTCGGCCAGGCGTGTGCGCCATATGAACTCCTTAGGCCACGCGTACGCGTCGGTCATGCATACGCGTCGGTGGGATTTCGCACCACCACGCGAGTGCGCCGGCTTTTGCGCGCCAGTCCTCGCTACATGCGTCCACGCGTGCGCGTTAGCCACGCATGCGCGTCACCACCAATTCTCCAAAGCTTCATTCTTCATGTCTCTCCCACTTCTACATGCTTCCTTTCCAACTTCTAGGCCATTCTTTTCCTATAGATCCTAAATCCACTTAATAAACACATCACGACATCGAATGATAATAGAAGAGGATTAAAAATTGGCATTTTTAGGGTTAAAGAAGCATGTTTTAAACCATGAAGTAAAATTAGGAAGGAAACACAAAACCATGCAATTTATATGAATAAGTGTGAAAAATATTGATAAAACTCCCCAAATTCTACACAAGATAAATCACAAAATTGGGGTTTATCAAATTCACCACAAAAAGTCCATTAAACCAAAAAAATAAAAAATTCGAGAAAAAATCATTTTGACATTCAAAGAATAAAATGTCAACTTTTGATACTAAAATCACAATATTCGAACTTCGATTAAAAAATCTAACTCCCAATGCAAACTCAAAATTCTAGGTGGTAACTACGATTGATATAAGTTATGGTTAGAGTTCAAACTTATAAGAAAAGTAAGCAAAATAAAAATCTCCATCTTAAAAGATGAGACGTTTGGGTTGAGATCTAAAACTCATAAATCTTTCTTGAAAGAAAGACATACCGAGTTTAGGGATCTGTTCTGGAATATTTCTATAAGTCCAATACTAAGGAACCAGTTTGATGATTAAGTATTCTCTCGGATTCCAAAGAATATGTTACAAAAAGGAGACTAACTCCTCATAACTCATTCTAATGCCTAATAACTTAATTTTATGAGGTTAATTGTCACATTATAACCATCATTCTACTATTAAAAGAGAATATTATAATATTGACTATATATAGCCTAAGAGCATTATATGAAAGGAGATCACAAAAGGCATCAAGCATCTTATGGTGAGAGTAGTTCATGGAATGCGCAATCCACATAAGAGAAGCTTGTATCATCACAACCTCACAATATATACACTATTCTAAATATATACATGAACTATGGTATGATCTTTAACTTAGTGTCTCTCGCGACCCATACTAACTTGAGCATCGGAGTCCTTGCAAGTACACCCCCCACCATTAGGAATGACAAATTCGGGACATTGAAAATCCAGAATAGGAGGATAGTGGTAACATCGTTTCTCCAACCTATTGATGCGGATTTTTGAATACCCACAAATTAACCAGCAAGTGCACCGGGTCGTATCAAGTAATACCTCAGGTGAGTGAGGGTGGATCCCATGAGAATTGATGGACTGGGCAACAACTGTCGAATGATTTACTTAGTCAGGCAAGTAGAAAGTTGTGTTTTGAGAGTTGTAAAACAAGTTAAATAGTAAATTTAGAGAATTGAAAAGCAAATAATACAAGTGGTGTGAAAGAGAAAATAGTTAAGACTTCAAAGTTGTTTATTCATCTGGATTAAGTTTTCTTAGCAACTATTTTAATCATGCAAGATTCATTTTACAACAAACTGTAATTGACTAAACCCTAATGTCTTAGTGATTTAGTTTCCTCTAACTCAACTTAACCGCCAATGTCTTGGTCACTTAATTTAGATTAGAAGGTGAAGAGTAATTCTAGTTTATGGCCACAGAAACCATAATTAACCAAAGCTAAATGGATTATATGTCATGTATTCAGATTAGTTAAAGTAATTAGCAATTTAGGAGGAATTGTTTTTCAAGTTGTTGTTCAAGCGAGATAGCTTTGCGAGAATAATCACCAAAACACATGTAGAATAAGGGTTATACTATCGTTCTACCCAGATTTATAAGATAAAGAACGAAAGCAATCCTTGAAATTGAATCAATACATTAATTAAAATAGAAAAGAGATAGTCTCAATCCATAGAAATAAACAGAGCTCCTAACCTTAACCGAGGAGGTTTAGTGGCTCATGACTTACAGAGAAAACAAGGATTCTGGAAAGTGAAACGTGCGGAAGTGAGAAGATCTTCCTAAAGGGTGAATCTTTTTCCTTTTATATCTAACATAATTTGATTTGAAACTAAAAATAATAAATCTTAATCCTAAAAGATTTTGTTTATAAACAAAAATTACAAAAAAAAAAGATAAGATAATAACTAAAAGCTAAATCCACTAAAGATGCTTCTTGAGTGGGGATTCAGTTCAGATTGCCTGGCACTAAATGCCAGGATTGGCATTTAGCACCCAAAGGGGGATAGAAATGCTCCTGTCTTTACTGATTGCTGGTGCTAAACACCAGCTGGGCGTTTAGTGTCTAAGGGGACAGCTTTGAAACTTTTTGTTTTTACTCAAAACTCTGCCAAATTGATTCAAATTTTACCTAAAATAATAAAAGCACCAGAAAAAATCAAAGTAGCATCCAAAGAGGGTTTTAACACTAAAACGTAACTAAACTTACTAAATTCCAACTAAATTTAACTAGAAAATAAGCCTAAAATGGGTATAAGATATTTACGTATCACAACATCAAACTTGAACTTTTGCTTGTTCTCAAGCAACTAAAACAATATAGGACTGAAGAGAGAAAACCCTAAGACTTGAGTGTTCATTTAAGCTCATGTCCAATCACTGGGTGGGGCTACTGACACTATAATTCTGGATAGGTTTGGCATCTCACTATCCTTTGAAGCTCAGAGATATTTACACCCCTTTTAGAACTAAAAACCGGATGGTATTTTGGATTCTCTTTTTCTTGAAGCTCTGATTAATCCTTGAACACAGCTTTTCTTTTCTTTTCCCTTGGTGCTTTGTACCTTGAGTTTAGCCGTGACTCATAGTGTTTTGTCTTCAAGCTTAACTTGATAAAATAACACCATAAGCACTTAATTGGGGAACTCTTTTTGAGTTCTAATCTTTCTTTTAATTTTTCCCATACAGTGGTGCTCATAGCCTTTGGCATACTCTGTAATTGCAATTGATCTTGACTCTTAGTGCTCTGTCTCAAGGATTACTTGACACATTCACACCACAAACATATAGTTAGAAAAACAACTCATTTGAGCTTTTAATCATTTTAGACCTTCCTAACCGTTGATGCTTAGAGTCTTGGACCTTGTTTATTATTTATATTTTCTTTTTGCTGTTTATTTTGTTTCAAGGATCAATTTCTAACTTACTTTAGAGAATCCATAATACTTTACTAAGAGCTATAGATCATGTCACCACATCAAAGTAATCAGAATCTCATAACATATAACTCAAGCCTCATACATTTTACTACTTCTTTTCTTTTTCTTTTGATTTTTCAATCTTAGTGAGCAATACATGATATAATTTTTTAAAATAAATATAAAATAGCAAAATAAATAACTAAATTCGAAATAATAAAATACTACTACTGATCATGCAAAAGCTTTCAACAGAAAATAAGAAATAAGATAAAGCACTAAAAAATAGAAAATAATATAAGCAAAAAATAAAGAAGCTCAACCACCTCAGTCATGGTGGCTGCTGCTCCCTCCCGGAAATCCTCTTTGGTGCTTCAGCTCATCCAAGTTGTGCTTCTACCCCAGCTGCTCCTCCACTAGCTGATGGAGGAGGGTTGAGTAGTCCTGGTGCTCAATCCTCAGCTGATCCACAAAAGATGTCATCTCCCCAATAGATGTGGTCAACTGGTCCCAGTAGTCACGAGGAGGAAAATAAACTTTTGAGGCATCTACGGAAGCTCCTGTGGTGGTGCATGTCCAAGCTCCCGAACATACACCATACCCCCTCCGAGTGATAGTCTATCTACCTCAATAGGGGTATCTCCATCAATGCAAATTCGGGCTGCCTTACACAGGCGAAAGATGAGGTGAGGACAGGCCAATCTGGCAGAGGTGGAAGCCTTCGCTGCTATGCAGTAAAACTCCTGTGGGATCACCTGATGTACCTCCACCTCATTACCAAGTATGATGTAGTGTATCATCATAGCTTGGTCAATGATTACCTCTGACCGGTTGCTTGTGGACATGATGGAGCACTGAATAAACTCCAACCATCCTCTAGTAACCTGCTTCAGGTCATGCCTACCCAGCTGGTATGGCTGACCTTTGGCATCCCTCCTTCACTATTCTCTGAGAAGGCATATGTCTGTGAGAATCTGGTCCAGCCTCTGATTAGTGTTGACCCTCTGAGTGTAGGAATGAGGGTCTTCTCTCGATGGTGGTAGTTGTAGTGCTTCCCTTACACTTTCAAAACTGAACTCTATAATCACTCCTCAGACCATGGTACGCCAGATCTTCGGGTCTAGGTTCACGCTGTGTGCATGCTTGTAAGTCACTCAAGCATTGGTGAAAAACTCCCTGACCATCAGCACTAGTACAATGTCACGAGGTTGTTCAGAACTTTCCAACCCCATCTCAGAATTTGTTTCTGGATCTCCTGGTACTCCTCTAGTTGAAGATCAAAGTAGACTTTGTGGATCACTTTCTTTTTGTTCACCACTTCGTGAAAGTGGTCCTCATGGGTCTTAGAGAAGAACTGGGTGAAGTCACAAGGACCAGATGCAGGGGCCTTTTCTTTTCTCTTTCTTGAAGAGGATTCTCCAATTTTTTGTGCCATATAGATGGCAAAAATAAAGAAAAATGGACCACCCAACACCAAAATTAAAGTTTTGCTCGTTCTTGAGCAAAGAAAAGTAGAGATAACGGTGAAAAGAGGTGAGGGACAAGGAAAATAAAATGATGAAAGAAGAAAAATGTATGGAGGGGGTGGTGGGTTACGGCTACGAGGGTCAATGAAGGGGAGAAAAGGGAAGGAAAATGAAGAGAATGGGAATTGGAAGTAAGAAGAAGAAAATGTAGAAGAAATGGATAACGGTGCGTTGAAAGTGAAAGGTAAAGTTGTATTTATAGAGAGTGTGGGAGGGGGGAGGTTCGGTTAGGGTGGGTAAGGGTGGGAGGAAAATGAATTTGAATTTGAGTAATGGTAGTAGTTATAGGTGAATATGGGGAAGGTAAATGTGGAGAGATTGATGAGATTTGATTGAGTGATAGATATGTGGATAGATGTATAGGAAAGTGGGAGATGTATATGGATGGAATAATAGTTAGGGGGATGATAAGGTGTTGGGTTGGGGTGGTCAAGTGGAAGGGGTGGTATTTTAACCGTTGGAAATGGTTAAAAGCTTGCTTCAAAATTCAAATATGGCGTTCTTAGCGCTAAACACTGATAAACTCCAATTTTGTGGTTTATCTTGTGCTTATTTTGGAGGATTTTATCACATTTTCTCACATTTATTCAATGAATTAGCATGGTTTTGTAATTCTCCCTTAACTTGTGCTTAAGTGTAAAGACATGCTTTTTAGGCCTTTAATTGGTAATTTTAATTCATCTTTGATTCCACTAGATGCCTTGATATGTTTGTTGAGTGATTTCAGGTTGAAAAGGCTAGGAATGGGTCAAAGAAGTGAAGAGAAAAACATGCAAAGTGGAGAATTCAATGAAAAACAAGGATTTGGAGTGCACGCGCCGACGCACACGCGTGACAAATGCGTACGCGCGGATATGATGTCGCATGGCGACATGCACGCGTGACATGATGAGTACGCGTGGATGGAAAAATGCCAAGTGACGCGTGATAAACCCCATTTTTAGGGTTTATCTTGTGTTGAATTTAGAGGGTTTTGTCAACTTTTCTCCCATTTATTCACTAAAATAGCATGGTTTTGTAAATTCTCTTTTAATTGTGCTTAAGAGTGAAAACATGCTTTTTGGGTCTTAAAATAGCTAAATTTAATTCACCTTGATTCCATTAGATGCCTTGATATGTTTGTTAAGTGATTTCAGGTTTAGGAGGCAAAGATTGGAATTAGGGGAATGAAGAAAAAGCATGTAGAAATGGAGAACTCATGAAGAAATGAAGGAATCGCAAAGCTGTCAATCCTGACCTCTTCGCACTTAATCAATCATAACTTGAGCTACAAAGGTCCAAATGAGGCGGTTCTAGTTGCGTTAGAAAGCTAACATTCGGGGCTTCAAAATGATATAATATTTTCCATAGTTTCTTGGCGTTTAAGGATGTATACGCATGGGAAGCTACATGTGACTCACTAAAGGCAACTCGTGGCCAGTGATTTCTGAAGCATTTCAGGCCCAATCCAACTCATTTTTTATGCTATTTAACCCAAGGATTGAAAAGGGATGAACCATCTAGTTAGTTAATTAGTTTTAGTTTAGTTTTCATGAGGCTTTAGTTAGTTTCTAGAAAGATAAGCTCTCTCTTCTCTCTAAAATTAGGGTTCTTAGTTTTAGATCTAGATCTCTCTCTTCTCTTGCTTCAATTTTCCATTTTCTCTTTAATTTTTCTCTTGTAGTTGTAGCATTCTACTTCTCTTGTAGTTTCTTTGTATTGTTAATTGTAGTTTATGAATTTTTTTGTAGATCTTCATTTCTTCTCAATGCAATTGGTAAGTTCTTTGTTGTTTCATAATTGTTTTGCCCTTTCTATTGTTAATCTCTTGCTTTTGTAGTTGTAGATTCCTTTAATTTTTGCAATTAATAATGTTTGCCTTTATTGCCTTCTATGTATTTGTTGAAATGTTTCTTCTAGTTATGAGGTAGGTTTTGTTCCTCTTGGCTTTGGTTGAGTAATTAGTGACTCTTGAGTTGTCAAACTCCTTTGTTGATTGATAATTAGAAGTTGCTAATTGACTTGAAGGCCACTAAAGCTAGCCTTTCATTATGAGTTGGCTAAGACTTTGGGACTCAAGTTAATTCATCCACTTGACTTTCTTCCATGGTTAGAGGTTAACTAAGTGGGAGCAATGAACAATTCTCATCACGATTGATAAGGATAACTAGGATAAGATTTCTAGTTCTCATACCTTGCCAAGAGCTTTCTTACTTGCTAGTTTATTTCTTTTGCAATTTGCTTTTCTTGTTTCTTATCTCAAAAAACTCCAAACATACTTCATAACCAATAGCAAGAACACTTTATTGCAATTCCTAGGGAGAACAACTCGAGGTTTGAATACTTCGGTTATTTTTATAGGGGTTTGTTTTAGTGACAACCAAATTTTTGTATGAAAGGATTATTGTTAGTTTAGAAATTATACTTGCAACGAGATTTTATTTGTGAAATTCTATACCATCAATTTTCCGCTCATCAACTCGTACGCGTGACCCAAGTGTACGCGTCACTGCTCACACGTGTCCTCATTAAAGTGAAAATACTGGGGGTAATTTCTGAGCTGCCCAGGCCCAAATCCAACTCGTTTCTGAGAGTATTTCATGCAGAATTCAAGCTTGGGCAAAGGGGGGAGCACTTAGTTGTAGAATTGGTATCATGTAGGTTAGTTTCTAAAGAGAGAAGCTCCCTTTTCTCTCTAGAATTAGGGCTCTTAATTAGGGTTATTCTCATCTTAGATCTACGCAAAATTTTTTGTTCTTATCTTGTTTTCTTTATGATTTCTTGTTCTTATACCTTTGTTCTTCTTAGTTCTCTTGTTAATTTTCCTTTTCGTGCCTCTTTTATATTGATGAACTCTTATTGGATTGGGACTTTCTTTAATGCAATTTACGTTTTCATGTTGTTGATGTTTAATTGAGTTGTTGTTATTGTTAATTCCTTGCAATTGGTAGTTGTAGATTTTACTATTCTTGCACATTTACCATGCTTTCATTTTATGCCTTCCAAGTGTTTGACAAAATGCTTGGTTGGGCTTTAGAGTAGATCTTTGAGCATTTTTGGCTTGGAAAGAGTAATTAGGTAATCTTGAGTCATCAATACCCAACTCATGTTGGTGATCTAGAGTTGTTAGCTAATATTGTTTCCTTCGACACTAATCTTTTACTAATTTAATTAGTAAGTTGATTATGACTTTGGGTTGAGATTAGCTAGTCTTATTAGACTTTCCTCGAGTGTGAAGATAATATTACACCTTCTTCCATCGTCGGGGATGACATAATAAGATAAATTCTCGTTTATTATTGTGATATTGTTAACTAGTCTTGTTTGACATTCTCCCTATGTGAAGATAACATGATACCTTCTTCCATTTGTTGGAGTTGACTAAATAAGATGAATTAATCATTGTATGACTAGGATAGAAAGCCTATATTCTCAATCTTTGCCATGAATGTCTCTCTTTATTACTTGCTTTCTTTAATTGCTTGCTTGATTAACTTTTCTTGTCATTTATTTTCTTGCCCATTTACCAAATCAAACCCCCTTTGTACCTTCACAGCCAATAATTGACCACTTCATTGTAATTCCTTGTGAGACAACCCGAGGTTTAAATACTTCTGTTAAATTTTCATTGGGGTTTGTACTTGTGACAACCAAATTTATATTGGGAGGATTGTTTGTTGGTTTAGAAGCTATGCTTACAACGAAGTTCTTATTCCTATAAGAGGAATTTCTAAACCAACAACAAACTTCTTTCTTCATTAAACACTAGCCTCGGCGTTTAGCGCCAGACTTGGCTTTTTTTTGAAAGACGAGTCACTTGGCATAGTGCCATAGGAGGTTTGGTGCCATGAAAATGGTTGCTCATTGTGGGCGTTAAACTCCCACCTGGCATTGAACATTAGGTCCTTCGGGCTTCTAGAGTGTTAAACGTCCTCCCTGGCATCCATGTTTCTGCTCATATGAAAAAGAAGAGAACAAAAGGGAGTAGTGGAATCCTCTATGTCACAGTATATAGATTTCTTGATGTGTTAGAAGAAAAGAAGAATAGAGGAATGAGGTAGAGAGAGAATAAGAAGAATTCGAATACAGAGGGAGAGAGAGGGTTCAAATTATAAGTAGAAGAGAAGTGCTAGCAAATAAATAGAAAGAGATGAGAGAGAGAGTATTCAAAAATTAAAACTAAAATAATTAGTTAATTAAAAAGATTTTTGAAAAAGTGGTTAGTGATTTTCAAAAATTGGAAGTGGAAAAGTGGTTAGGTGGTTTTGAAAAAGATAAGAAATAGTAATTAGTTGAAAAATATTTGAAAATAATTTTAAAAAGATAAAAAGTTAGAAAAAAGATTTTGAAATCAAAATTTAAAAAGATATGATTGAAAAAGATTTGATTTTTAAAATTGATGACTTGACTAACAAGAAATTAAAAGATATGATTCTAAAATTCAAAGGTTGAACCTTTCTTAACAAGAAAGTAACAAACTTGCAATTTTTTGAATCAAAACATTAATTGTTAGCAAGGATTTTTGAAAATGTTGAAAGATAAGATTTTAAAATTATGATTTAAAACATGAAAATTTGAAAAAAATTGAATTGGAAATGAAATTACCTCCCTTGTGTATCCTGGCGTTAAACGCCCAGAATGCTATCCATTCTGGCGTTTATGCCCATTTGGCTGCCTCTTTGGGCGTTTAACGCCCTAGCTGGCGTTAAACGCCAGAAATCCTTCTTTACTGCACATTTTTCTAAACGCCCAGAATGCTGCCAGTTTTGGCGTTAAATGCCCAAAACGTTATCCATTCTGGCATTTAACGCCCAGAATGGTACCTTTACTGGCGTTAAATGCCCAGAATGGCTATCATTCTGGGCGTTTAACGCCCAAATTGCCTCTTTACTGTCGTTTTAACTCCAGTGAGCTCTTTTTTTCTGTGATTCTTCTGCCTTATGTTCTGAACCTTCATTTCTCTGTATTATTTACTTGAGAATATATATATATTTGATTTTTAAATTTTTAATGAAGAGAGAGAAAAACAACAAAATGAAATAAAACATAAAAATGCAAGACCAAAATAAGTAATGCATGCAAGGACACTTTGAATGTCAAGATGAACAACAAGAACACTTTGAAGATCATGATGAACATCAAGGACATATTTTTTAAAATTTTTAAGAAAGAAAGACATGCAAGGCACCAAACTTAGAAATTTTGAATTTTCAAACACTATGATTTTGAAAATGCATATGAAAAACAACATAAAACACAAAATAGGAAAATCATAAGATCAGACAAAGGAAATCATAAAGAACCACTCGAAGATCACAGAAGAACACAATGCATGAATTTTTTTTGAAAACTTTGGAAAATTAAAAACATGCAATTGACACCAAACTTAGGATTTGACACTAGACTCAAAAGAGAAACACAAAATATTTTTTTGGTTTTTATGATTTTTATAAATTTTTTTTGTGTTTTTCGAAAATAAAAATAAAAAGCTTAAACATAAAATAAAATTACCCAATCTAAGCAACAAGATAAACCGTCAGTTGTCCAAACTCGAACAATCCCCGGCAATGATGCCAAAAACTTGGTGCACGAAATTGTGTTCACACTTTTCACAACTACGCACAACTAACCAGCAAGTGCACTGGGTCATCCAATGACTACGTTGAATATCATGTAGACTGCTTGTGGTTGTCAGGCACATGGATCTTGGCTAAACGAGTAATGAAGATAGTGGGTGATTGTCACGGGTCACCCCCTTCATTTTGACTTAACTGAATTAAGTACGAGAGTATTGATGGGAAATTTTGGTTGGAGACAAGAATCTCTCCCAAAACAACACTAATCTAACCGGCAAGTGCACCGGGTCGCATCAAGTAATAAAAACTCACGGGAGTGAGGTCGATCCCACAGGGATTGAAGGATTGAGCAATTTTAGTTTAGTGGTTGAATTAGTCAAGCGAATCAAGATTTGGTTGATTGATTGATGAATTGCAGAATTTAAATTGCATTGAAAGTAAAGGGAATGGGAAACTGGCATAAATTTAAAGAGAACAGAGATTAAAGTGCTGAATCTTAAGAAACAAGAAATTAAATGGCAGAAACTTAGAGTGCAAGAAATGTAAATTGCAAAATCTTAAATTGCAAGAATTGTAAATGGCTTGAAATGTAAAGGGGATTGGGACTTGGAATTGCAGGAATTAAACAAAGAAAGGTTAAATTGCATCAATCAGAAGAGTAAATGGGAATTGGGATTGAATTAAATTCAAACAGACAAGTAAATTGAACAATTAGTGCAAGAAACAGAAAATTGAAATGGTAAATTTAGATCTCAGGTCCCAGAGACTAGAAAACCGAGTCTAGATCTCAATGCCTTCCTAGATCCAACAAGAACAATGGCAAAGGAATTTTAAATTGCAAAGAGAATAGATGAAGAAGCAATTAACCGAACTGAAAATTTAATTGCAGTGAAAATCAAAAGAGAGATCTAAGGTGAGATTGAAACAGAATTCCTTCAATTCTCCAACCCAAGATCCAAGACAAGAGTAATTGAAATTGAAAGCAATTAAACTCAGAAAATAAAGATCACTCAAGCTCCCAAAAACAGAAAAGTAAACTCTCTAAAAACTCTCAAAAGGAAAGCTCCTCGACTAACTTGAATCTTAGCCTATTTATACACTTTCTTCAATTGATCTTCAAACCTTGAGTTGGGCCTTTGCTCTTGATGGAATTGGGTTGAAAGAGGCCTTGGTTGATTGCTCTTGAAGTTTGGAGAGAAACCCAAGTGAACCAATTGAACCGGATTTGGGTTTTGCAAAGTTGGATTCAAAGTTAGCCTCAAAGTTAGGGGTCTAACTTTGAGGCCAACTTTTCATATCAGCAAAACCAATTTCCTGCATCTCACGTTGGTGCCAATGTTAGGGGGCTAACTTTGACCCTAACGTTGGCCTTGCTTTGTGTTGGTGTGGCGCCAACGTTAGCCTCCAAGTTAGGGGGCTAACGTTGGCGCAAACGTTGGCAGCCCCTGGAGGAGATTTCTCATGCCAACGTTAGCCTCCAAGTTAGGGGGCTAACATTGGCGCAAACGTTGGCACCCTGGGAAGCAAATCTTCATGCCAACGTTAGCCTCCAAGTTAGGGGGCTAACGTTGGCGCTAACGTTGGAATACCCTGGGAAGCATTTTCAATTCCCAACGTTAGCCTCCAAGTTAGGGGGCTAACGTTGAGGCTAACTTCAAGTCCAAAAGTTTGTGCCAACGTTTGAGGGCTAACTTCAACTCCAACTTCATTCTTCCTGGTTCAATTTCACTTGTTTCATTGTCTTCTCTTAGCTTCTAGCCATTCCTTCTCACTTCAATCCTTTTCCAAGCTTTCTTCACCTATCATAAATCAACCAAACACATCAAAGCTATGCTTGAAATCATGAGATGATCATTCTATCTTAATATGCACCAATTATGGCATCAAACCTCATGAAATTGCATTAATTTATCTATGGTTGATAAAATCAAAGGAAGCATGAAAATCTGCCTAAATTGGCTTGCTTGTAGCTTAAGAAAGTGCATAATTCAAGTGAAAACAAAAGAAAAAGACTAGTGAAACTAGGCTAAGATGACTTGTCATCACAACACCAAACTTAAAGCTTGCTTGTCCCCAAGCAAGAAATGAATTATTAGGAAGAAAGAATGAATTGGAAAAAGATGTTCATGCTAGCAGAATGTTATTGATAGTTCATGGGATTTTATGTTGATATGCACATACTCACTTCTTATTGATTCTTAGGCTTTAGAAAGTCTCTTTCAAGCTTCAAGTGTCATACTGCTATGACCTCTCATTATTCCTTTATCCTTGGCTATTACTTTGTTCAAAGCTTTATTTGAGTGTCATGTGTAGCAAGTTCATTTTCTTTTCTTTATACTTGACACATTATTCACCATGGACACTTGGCTCACCTTTCCCTTTAAACATTGATGCCCAGCACCTTTTTGGTTACTAAATGCCTTGTAGTTAGGTTGCTCTTGATAGTGGATTTTCAGCTGATGATCCCGGATTAGTTAATCCAAGTCACCGAGTGTTGAAGCACTCCAAAGAGCTTAGTAGTCCAAGCAGATCCTAATACAAAGACACCACAGGCATATATTTTTAAGGTTCAAGCTATTGGTGTCCAGCTTTGTTTCCTTTTTTGTTTTCTTTGATTCTGCCATCTTTTGGCTATCTCTTTTCTTTCTTTCTTTTTATTTTTCTTTTGAACCAAGGATTTTCTTATTGAGATTCATAGACAGTAGATCACTCTATTCTTAGAAAAAGACATCCTAGCCCTTTATTCACTAAAAGTGAGTTTTTATACAATCACACACATACCACCACTTACTATTATTCTACTTCTTTCTAACAGAGAACTATCTCATTTCACAATCAAACATTTCTTTTATTGATTTAAAGATGCAGGGGATAGAACATGCTCTTAGTCAAGTAAAAGTAAACACACAAGCACAACTTAAACTGGCTTACTTATCTTAAGATAATGCAAAGACTATGTCTGAACCCAAAAGACACTTTAACAGAACATACTCAAAACATTACTCAATAGCAAAAGTTAAGTGTATATACAACCTATTGGTTTGCATCTCTTTTGTTCATCCTTCTGTTGTGCCCATTTTGAATCATGATGCCAAATTCCTTGCTACTTCCTCTGATTCGTCATTTTGACTCTGGGCAAATTCTTATGTTCTTGCTATAGGTCATAGAGTTAGGACTAAAAAGCAATTATATAGTTGATTAATTTGTCTGATTGCTTGAAACTAGTGATGTGTAGGAAGTTAGAATGTGTTTCTGAGTGAAGTTTTGGTGGAACACCAAACTTAGAAATTTTCATTCTTCCTCAAATTGTTTTGGTGTGCAACACCAAACTTAGCTCCTTGCAATGCATACTAATTATTCAACATTTTTATTGAAAATGCTACGAAAAAGATGACTACCTCAGGTTGGGTTGCCTCCCAACAAGCGCTCTTTTATTGTCATTAGCTTGACATCTTCTGTTTTTGCTTCAAGGAGGGTTTAGGCTCTGGACCTCTGTTTCTTTGTTCCATTGCCCCCCTAGGTACAGCTTTGCTCTATGGCCATTTGCTGTAAACCGATTCTTTGTTACTTCATCTAGCAATTCAATACTCCCATAAGGAGAAACCTTAGTCACCAAGTATGGACCTGTCCATTTAGACTTAAGCTTGCCAGGGAATATCTTGAGCCGTGAGTTATACAAGAGAACTTGTTGTCCAGGTTTGAACTCTTTCTTCAAAATCTTCCTGTCATGCCATCTTTTAGCTTTTTCCTTGTATATCTTGGCATTTTCATAGGCTTCTAGCCTAAACTCATCTAGCTCATTCAGCTGCAACAATCTTTTTTCTCCTGCTGCTTCAGAATCCAGATTTAGAAGTTTGGTGGCCCAAAAGGCTTTGTGCTCAAGCTCTACAGGGAGATGACAAGATTTGCCATATAGCAATTGAAATGGGGATTTCCCAATGGGAGTTTTGAAAGCTGTTCGGTATGCCCAAAGTGCATCTTCCAACTTCCTAGCCCAATCCTTTTTTGTGCTACCAACTGTCTTTTCTAGGATCTTCTTCAGTTCCCTGTTTGCTAATTCTGCCTGTCCATTAGTTTGAGGATGATATGGTGTGGCTACCTTATGAATAACTCCATATTTATGGAGAAGTTTCTCCATTTGTCTATTGCAAAAATGACCACCACCATCACTGATGAGACCCTTGGGTACTCCAAATCTAGTAAAGATGTGCTTCTTTAGGAATTGAAGAACAATTTGTGCATCACAGGTAGTTGTGGCTATGGCTTCCACCCATTTTGAAACATATTCCACTGCTACCAAGATATATTTGAATGAATAAGAGGGGGGAAAGGGTCCCATGAAATCAATGCCCCATAGATCAAACAATTCTACTTCCAGAATGAAGTTCTGTGGCATCTCATTCCTTTTTGTTAATCCTCCTGCTCTTTGGCATTCATTACATTGGTGGACAAACTCCCTGGCATCTTTGAAGATGGTTGGCCAATAGAACCCACTTTGTAGTATCTTTGCTGCTGTTCTTTCTGGACCAAAGTGTCCGCCGTATGTAGAGCCATGGCAATGCCATAATATGTCTTGCATTTCACTCTCAGGGACACATCTTCTAATTATTCCATCAGAACATCTTTTGAACAAATAAGGTTCATCCCACAAGAACTTCCTTGCTTCATTGATCAGCTTCTTCACTTGTTGCTTAGTGAATTCTTGAGGTATCTTCCTTCCCACTTTGTAGTTAGCTATATCGGCAAACCATGGTGTTTGTTGGATTAGCATAAGATGTTCATCTGGGAAGCTTTCATTCACAGGTAATGAAGCCTTTTGGATTGTTTCTGGTGGCAGCCTTGACAAATGATCGGCAACTAGATTTTCGGTGCCTTTCCTGTCCCTTACCTCAATGTCAAATTCTTGTAAGAGTAGAATCCACCTGATGAGTCTTGGTTTGGCATCCTGTTTTGACATCAAATACTTGAGAGCAGCATGATCAGTATAAACCACAATTTTAGATCCTATCAAGTATGATCTAAACTTATCAAATGCATAGACCACAGCCAACAATTCCTTCTCTGTTGTAGTGTAATTTTTTTGAGCTTCATTCAATACTTTACTTGCATAATATATGACATGATGCAAGTTTCCCTTCTTCTGTCCAAGTACAGCACCAATGGCAATCTCACTTGCATCACACATGAGTTCAAATGGCAAATTCCAATCCGGGGGTGTGATGATTGGTGCTGTTGTGAGTTTCTGTTTTAAAGTTTCAAAAGCATGCTGGCACTCTTTATCAAAAACAAAAGGTTGATCAATCATCAAAAGGTTGCTCAAAGGTTTGGCTATTTTAGAAAAATCTTTGATAAACCTTCTATAAAATCCTGCATGCCCCAAGAAACTTCTAACAGATTTCACATTAGTTGGTGGAGGGAGTTTTTCTATTATCTCAACCTTTGCCTTATCAACCTCTATCCCTTTTCTTGAAACTTTATGACCAAGAACAATCCCCTCAGGTACCATGAAATGGCACTTCTCCCAGTTCAAAACCAAATTAGTTTCTTGGCATCGTTTCAAGACAAGAGTTAGATGGTTTAAGCAAGTATTGAAACTATCACCAAAGACAGAGAAGTCATCCATAAAAACCTCTAAGAATTTTTCAACCATATCTGAGAAAATGGAAAGCATACACCTTTGAAAAGTAGCTGGGGCATTGCACAATCCGAATGGCATTCTTCTATAAGCAAAAACTCCAACTGGGCATGTGAATGAAGTCTTTTCTTGGTCCTTTGGGTCCACCACTATCTGATTATACCCAGAATATCCATCTAAGAAACAATAAAAAGCATGGCCAGCCAACCTTTCGAGCATTTGATCAATGAAAGGAAGTGGGAAATGATCTTTGCGTGTGGCATCATTCAGCCTTCTATAGTCAATACACATCCTCCACCCTGTCACAGTTCTAGTTGGAATGAGTTCACTTTTCTCATTAATAATGACTGTCATCCCTCCTTTCTTTGGTACCACTTGGACTGGGCTTATCCACGAGCTATCGGAAATAGGGTATATGATTCCTGCATTCCATAATTTCATCACTTCCTTCTGGACGACCTCCTTCATTGCAGGGTTGAGTCTTCTCTGAGGTTGAATCACTGCTTTGGAATTGTCCTCCAAAAGAATCTTATGCATGCATACTGTGGGGCTGATGCCCTTCAGGTCATCAATGGTCCATCCTAAGGCATCCTTGTGAGTTCTGAGAACATCAAGAAGCTCTCCTTCTTCTTTCTTTGTCAAAGACGAGTTGATGATCACTGGGAGGCTTTCTGAAGTGCCAAGAAATGAATATTTGAGATGAGAGGGTAATGGCTTCAGTTCTTGCTTTTGCACCTCTTCTTTCTTGCTTGGTTTCACCTCTTTGCTTATGAAGGTCTCGGCTACTTGTTCTTCTATTGCATTTTGATCTCCTTCTTGCTCTTGAGAACTTTCTTCCAGCATTTCTTCTACCAAACTCTCTATCATATCTACTTTTACATAATCCTCTTGTTCAGGGTTATTTTGCATTGACTTGAAAACATTTATGATCATTTGTTCATTATGGACCCTGAAGACCATTTCTCCTTTTTCTACATCGATGATGGCTCTTGCTGTGTGTAAAAATGGCCTCCCCAAAATGATTGAGTCACTTCCTTCCTCTTCAGTATCCAAAATCACAAAATCTGCTGGGAAGATAAATTCCCCAATCTTCACCAACAGATTTTCCACAATTCCATTGGGTGTCTTAATGGATCTGTCAGCCATAACTAATGACATCCTGGTGGGTTTAAGCTCTTCTATATCAAGTTTTCTCATCATTGAAAGAGGCATTAAATTGATGCTGGCACCAAGGTCACAGAGAGCTTTGTTGAGAATTGTTTTTCCAATGGTGCATGACACTACAAAGCCCCCCGGATCCTTGAGTTTTGGGGGAATACCCCGCTGAATCACAGCACTGCATTCCTCTGTCAGTAATATGGTTTCCTTCTCAAGCCAACTTCTCTTCTTATTGATAAGGTCCTTCAAGAACTTGGCATATAAAGGCATTTGCTCAAGTGCTTCAGCTAGAGGGATATTGATTTCCAGCCTCTTGAAGGTCTCAAGGAATTTGTGGAAATGTTGGTCCTTAACCTCTTTGTTGAATCTTTGAGGATATGGCAGTGGAGGTGTGATGCTCTTTCCTATTTGCTGCTGTCCTTGAGTCATTCCCCTTGAGCTATGTGGCTGGTTCTCCTGTTCTTTGAGTTTCTCAGTACTTTTGGTTGGCACCACACTTTGTTCCTTAGCTTGATCTGCTTTTGTTTGCTTCTCATCCTCTGTTGGTTCTTTGATGCTCTCTTTTTGTTTCTTTGTAGTGTCATTGTTGCTCATCAATATTCTCCCACTTCTCAATTGTATTGCCTTACACTCCTCCTTGGGATTTGGGATTGTGTCACTAGGCAGTGAGCTTGAAGGTCTCTCAACAGACATTTGCTTAGAAATTTGCCCGATCTGCCTTTCTAGGTTCTTTATGGAGGCCTCATGGTTTTTGTTTGTCATTTCTTGGAGTTTCATCATTTTTTCTATCATGGTTTCCAAGTTGGTGATTCTTTGGGGTTCAGGTGGTGCTTGTGTTGGGTTATGAGCTGTGGTTGGTGGATGATAGGAATTTTGGTTGGTGGATTGGTATTGGTTGTGAGTGGGGTAATTGTTTTGAGGTTTTCTATAGGTATTTTGGTTGGTTTGCTGCTGGTTAAGATTTTGATTGTGTCTTGGGTTGTTTTGATTTGAGTTTCTCTGCCATGGTTGTTGGTTTTGGTTGTGAGTATCTCCCCATCTGAGGTTGGGGTGATTCTTCCATGAGGGGTTGTATGTATCACCATAGACTTCATTTGGATTAGAGTGCATGTACTGAACTTGTTCTTGCTGTTGCTCTTCTTGAACTTCTTCATTTTGTCCCCATGTGACTGATGGTTGGCTAGTGTTGACTGCTGCAACTTGGAGGTTGTCAATCCTCTTGGTCATTTGCTCAAATTGTTGTTGAATTTGCTGCTGCATTAATTTGTTTTGAGCCAGGATTGAATCTACTCCTTCTAGCTCCATTACGCCTCTTCTCTGTGATGGTTGGCGACTTCTTTGATGAGCAAAGAAATATTGGTTGTTGGCCACCATATCAATAAGTTCTTGAGCCTCCTCTGCAGTTTTCATGAGTTGCAAGGAACCTCCAGCTGAGTGATCCAAGGATTCCTGAGACTTCAGTGTTAAGCCTTCATAGAAGTTTTGCAGCTTCTCCCATTCATTAAACATGTTAGAAGGGCACTTTCTGACTAGAGCTTTGTACCTCTCCCATGCCTCATAGATGGGTTCATTCTCCATTTGAGTGAATGTTTGTACCTCAGCCTTCAACCTTATAACCCTCTGTGGTGGATAGAACTTGGCGAGGAACTTGGTTACCAAGTCATCCCAGTTGTTGATGCTGTCTCTTGGAAAGGATTCCAACCATTGAGTGGCCTTGTCCCTGAGAGAGAATGGGAATAGCATCAATTTGTAGCTGTCAGGAGGTACTCCATTAGTTTTGACAGTGTTGCATATCCTCAGGAAGGTGGATAAGTGTTGATGTGGGTCTTCAAGTGATCCTCCACCAAAAGAGCAATTATTCTGAACCAAAGTGATGAGTTGTGGCTTAAGTTCAAAATTGTTTGCATTGACATTTGGAGCCAAGATGCTGCTTCCACAATGTCTAGGATTGGCAAAGGTATAAGAAGCCAAAACTCTCCTCTAAGGTGGGTTGCCATTGTTGTTGTCTGCTCCACCTGGTGGATTAGTTGAATGTTCCTCCATCTCATGAAATTCTTCTTCTGATTCCTCTTCTCCAACAATATTTTTTCCTCTTTCAGCTCTCCTTAACCTCCTGAGGGACCTCTCATCTTGTTCATGAAGATTTAGTGTGGTTCTTCTTGTACCTGACATACAAGCATAACAAAGAAATTTCACAAACCAGTGATGTTTCAATTTACTGCTAAATTGAAGTTTTAATTAGTTTAAGCAAAAAATCAAACAGTTAGTGGGTTAATCAAATTTAAAGAAAAAGTGCTTGATCTAAACTTCCACCTCACTTAATCATTGTCAATCTAATCAATCCCCGGCAACGGCGCCAAAAACTTGATGGGAAATTTTGGTTGGAGACAAGAATCTCTCCCAAAACAACACTAATCTAACCGGCAAGTGCACCGGGTCGCATCAAGTAATAAAAACTCACGGGAGTGAGGTCGATCCCACAGGGATTGAAGGATTGAGCAATTTTAGTTTAGTGGTTGAATTAGTCAAGCGAATCAAGATTTGGTTGATTGATTGATGAATTGCAGAATTTAAATTGCATTGAAAGTAAAGGGAATGGGAAACTGGCATAAATTTAAAGAGAACAGAGATTAAAGTGCTGAATCTTAAGAAACAAGAAATTAAATGGCAGAAACTTAGAGTGCAAGAAATGTAAATTTCAAAATCTTAAATTGCAAGAATTGTAAATGGCTTGAAATGTAAAGGGGATTGGGACTTGGAATTGCAGGAATTAAACAAAGAAAGGTTAAATTGCATCAATCAGAAGAGTAAATGGGAATTGGGATTGAATTAAATTCAAACAGACAAGTAAATTGAACAATTAGTGCAAGAAACAGAAAATTGAAATGGTAAATTTAGATCTCAGGTCCCAGAGACTAGAAAACCGAGTCTAGATCTCAATGCCTTCCTAGATCCAACAAGAACAATGGCAAAGGAATTTTAAATTGCAAAGAGAATAGATGAAGAAGCAATTAACCGAACTGAAAATTTAATTGCAGTGAAAATCAAAAGAGAGATCTAAGGTGAGATTGAAACAGAATTCCTTCAATTCTCCAACCCAAGATCCAAGACAAGAGTAATTGAAATTGAAAGCAATTAAACTCAGAAAATAAAGATCACTCAAGCTCCCAAAAACAGAAAAGTAAACTCTCTAAAAACTCTCAAAAGGGAAGCTCCTCGACTAACTTGAATCTTAGCCTATTTATACACTTTCTTCAATTGATCTTCAAACCTTGAGTTGGGCCTTTGCTCTTGATGGAATTGGGTTGAAAGAGGCCTTGGTTGATTGCTCTTGAAGTTTGGAGAGAAACCCAAGTGAACCAATTGAACCGGATTTGGGTTTTGCAAAGTTGGATTCAAAGTTAGCCTCAAAGTTAGGGGTCTAACTTTGAGGCCAACTTTTCATATCAGCAAAACCAATTTCCTGCATCTCACGTTGGTGCCAACGTTAGGGGGCTAACTTTGACCCTAACGTTGGCCTTGCTTTGTGTTGGTGTGGCGCCAATGTTAGCCTCCAAGTTAGGGGGCTAACGTTGGCGCAAACGTTGGCAGCCCCTGGAGGAGATTTCTCATGCCAACGTTAGCCTCCAAGTTAGGGGGCTAACGTTGGCGCAAACGTTGGCACCCTGGGAAGCAAATCTTCATGCCAACGTTAGCCTCCAAGTTAGGGGGCTAACGTTGGCGCTAACGTTGGAACACCCTGGGAAGCATTTTCAATTCCCAACGTTAGCCTCCAAGTTAGGGGGCTAACGTTGAGGCTAACTTCAAGTCCAAAAGTTTGTGCCAACGTTTGAGGGCTAACTTCAACTCCAACTTCATTCTTCCTGGTTCAATTTCACTTGTTTCATTGTCTTCTCTTAGCTTCTAGCCATTCCTTCTCACTTCAATCCTTTTCCAAGCTTTCTTCACCTATCATAAATCAACCAAACACATCAAAGCTATGCTTGAAATCATGAGATGATCATTCTATCCTAATATGCACCAATTATGGCATCAAACCTCATGAAATTGCATTAATTTATCTATGGTTGATTCAATCAAAGGAAGCATGAAAATCTGCCTAAATTGGCTTGCTTGTAGCTTAAGAAAGTGCATAATTCAAGTGAAAACAAAAGAAAAAGACTAGTGAAACTAGGCTAAGATGACTTGTCATCAAGTATATCTTGGAGAATAAGTAGGCGTGAATTGAAAGAGAAACAATAATACTTGCATTAGTTCATGAAGAACATCAGAACTCCTCACCTTAATCTATGAGGTGTAGAAACTCCACCGTAGAAAATACATAAGAGAAGAAGGTCTAGGCATGGCCGATTGGCCAGCCTCCCAAGTGGCATGATAAATGAAAAAAGGGTTCAAAGACCTCTAATACAATAGTAAAAAGTGCTATATATACTAAGCTAGTTACTAGGGTTTACAGAAAAATGAGTAACTAAGTGCATATAGTGCAGAAATCCACTTTCAGGGCCCACTTGGTGTGTGTTTGGGCTGAGTTTTGAAGCTTTCACATGCATAGGCTATCCTTGGAGTTAAACGTTAGCTTGGATGGCAGTTTGAGCGTTTAACTCTAGTTCTGGTGCCAGTTCCGATGTTTTACGCCAGAAAAGGGTCTTTGGTAGGCGTTTAGACGCCAGTTTTGGCCATCAAATATCGGACAAAGTATTGACTATTATACATTGCTGGAAAGCCCAAGATGTCTACTTTTGAAGGCAATTAAGAGCGCGCTAATTGGGTTTCTATAGCTCATGAAAATCCACTTCGAGTGCAGGGAGGTCAGAATCCAACAACATCTGCAGTCCTTTCTCAGCCTCTGAATCAGATTTTTGCTCAAGTCCCTCAATTTCAGCCAGAAAATACCTGAAATCACAAAAAAATACACAAACTCATAGTAAAGTCCAGAAATATGATTTTTGCATAAAAAATAATAAAAATATACTACAGAGTAACTAAAATATAATAAAAAACTACCTAAAAACAATGTCAAAAAGCGTATAAATTATCTGCTCATCAATAAACAACAAATAAATCTCTAAAACAGATCAAAGTTTGCACAATTTATAGTTGAAGAGTTCCCTTAGTATAATGAAAGGAATAATCAAATGTTATCTATCACTAGCATGGTAAAGAATATCAGCATCATTGGGAACCTTGCAAATTACATGCACTAAAGTATTACTAAAAAGCATAAAATATAACGTTATTAATCAGAACATTATTAATCAAAATTTGTTACATATTAGAGCATGTGTTTTTTTCAGATCCTGATCTGCAATCTAGAAATTAATGACTAGTAATGAGCTAAAATGGACACTAGAAATTATGCATAGCAAATATAAGAACTCCCTAGGTGCAGTATAATAAACATCCACATGATTAAATCGTTCCAAAAAAGAAAAAAATTTAACTATATGATGAAATTTATCCAAGCAAGGAACACAAGCAGGGATTTATGGTTTTTAATAATTTTTAAATGATTGGCTCTATTCAAATAAAATACATAGCAGTGCAAATGAAACAGCCCGCTTTCCCCAAAAATGCCTAAGAATTAGCAAAGTTTAAGTATAAATGAACAAAAATCTCTACCTAAAAATGCCCAATTGTGGATTTTACAAGCCATGTGTTGAATTGGAAGTGATAGAAGGCCTGCCCCTTCTGCATTTCCAAACACTCCTGCCAAACAACTAAAGGAAGTGATAGAGAGGTAGAAAAGTAAGAAGAAAAGACTATAGAAGAAGCATGACGTGGTTATAAAACCAAGAAAACTATATAGTAGTTATTAAGAGCTTACCCACATATATATAACATTATTGTAATAAAAGGAAAAAAGAGTTATTCATAGTGAGGAACAGAAACACATACATTGGACAAATATGAGAAATAATTAAGCATTGAAATATTTTAATTAAAATTAGAATAAATCAACAATAATCAAAACATGTTTTAATTATAATAAAAACAAATCAGAACCAAATAAGGATAACAAATCAACAATAATCAGAATAACTTTCAATTAAAATCAGAATAAATAAAAAACAAACAAGGAGAACAAAGCAACAATAATCAGAACATATTTTAATTAAATTCATAACAGATCAAACCCAAACATGGAGAACAAATCAACATCATATGTAATTAAAATAAAAACAGATCATAATCAAACAAAGAGAACAAATCAACAATAATCAGAAGTTCAGAACAATAAATCTACTTTATAAATTATAAAAACAAGTTCTGAAAAAATCTAGCATTATAAATTATAATAACAACGGTTAGACCTTAATCCTACTTTAGAAAAAAAAGTTCAGAATCATTACCAGAACCAATGCCGAGAAGAAAAAGAGTGGCTGAGTAGGGGCTTGTGACCTTCCTCACCAAAAGAGCATCAACGCCGAGGAGAAGAAGATGAGCAGCGCTAAGAAGAAAGGAGCAGGAGTAGAACAGGAGGAAGAGCGTCGAGGAGAAAAGGAGTAGCAGTAGAGCAGTCACCTTCACACTTGGTGGTAACGTGACTAAGGTTCTCTGGCGAGTAGTGCGATGCAGAGAAGTTGTGCAGCACGGAAGCAGAGTAGCCAGTTCTGAGAAGTAGTCCAGCAAAAGCAGAGCAGTGCCAATTCTGAGTAAAAACACAGTGAGGCCAGTGACAGTGGCTGATGGGTGTCTGAACGGTGGCCAATGGTGCCTATGCGTGCCCTAATATTGAGAGAGACAGAGGAAACTGTGTTTTGTGATGTGGTCTGTATCATAAAATTATTCAAATTTGGGGTTTATGGCGGGACCAGCGATAGTGGGAGTTCCAACGGAGGCATTGTAAGCGTCGGCGATGTTCTTCGTTCTTCAGGGGTTATTAGGGTTTCGCCTTCAGTGCAATGGTTGTGAGTGACGGAGGCCTTGTTGGGAGTGAGAGAGTCTCGAAGCGTGTTTAGTGTTATTAGTTTTTTTAACCTTTTGGCCACTGATATACCCTAATTTTATGATTTATCTTGTGCTTAATTTGGGAGATTTTATCACCTTTTCTCACATTTATTCAATGAAATAACATGGTTTTGTAATCCTCTCTTAATTTGTGCTTAAGTGTAAAAACATGCTTTTTAGGCCTTTAATTGGTAATTTTAATTCAACTTTGATTCTACTAGATGCCTTGATGTGTTTGTTGAGTGATTTCAGGTTAAAAAGGCTATGAATGGGCCAAAGGAGTGAAGAGAAAAGCATGCAAAGTGGAGAATTCAACGAAAAACAAGGATTTGGAGTGCATACGCCGACACGCACGCGTGACAGACGTGCACGCGTGGATATGATGTCGTATGGCGACGCGTACGCGTGACATGATGCGTACGCGTGGATGGAAAAATGCCAAGCGACACGTACACGTGACCCACGCGTACACGTCGCTGCTTGCACGTAACCTCATTAAAGTGAAAATGCTGGAGGCAATTTCTGGGCTGCCTAGGCCCAAATCCAACTCGTTTCTGAGAGTATTTCAAGCTGAATTCAAGCTTGAGCAAGAGGGAAGCACTTAGTGTAGGATTGGCATCATGTAGGTTAGTTTCTAGAGAGAGAAGCTTCTTCTTCTCTTTAGAATTAGGGTTCTTAGGTTAATTACATCCTATATTTAGGGTTTGATTCTTGTTCTCATTTAGTTTTCTTTATGATTCCTTGATCTTATGTCTTTGATTCTTCTTTGTTCTCTTGTTACTTTTCCTATTATGTCTCTTTTATGTTCATGAATGCTCATATTGGATTTGGATCTCTTTTAATGATATTTGATGCTTGATGCTCTTTTATTGTTAATTTGAGTTGCTATTGTTATTTCCTTGCAATTGGTAGTTGGTAGATTTATTATTCTTGCATTTTTACTATGCTTTCATCTTATGCCTTCCATGTGTTTGACAAAATGCTTGGTTGGATGTTAGAGTATATCTTGAGCATTCTTGGCTTGAAAAAAGTAATTAGGTAATCTTGAGTCATCAACACCCAACTCATGTTGGTGATCTAGAGTTGTTAGCTAATATTATTTTCATCGACGCTAATCTTTTGCTAATTTAATTAGTAAGTTGATTAGGACTTTTGGGTTGAGATTAGCTAGTCTTATTAGACTTTCCTTGAGTATTAAGATAATATTAAACGTTCTTCCATCGTCGGGGATGACGTAATAAGATAAATTCTCGTTTATTATTGTGATATGATTAACTAGTCTTTTGTGACGTTCTCCCTATGTGAAGATAACATGATACCTTCTTCCATTTGTTGGAGTTGAGTAAATAAGATGAATTAATCATTGTATGACTAGGATAGAGAGCCTATATTCTCAATCTTTGCCATGAATGTCTCTCTTTATTACTTGCTTTCTTTAATTGCTTGCTTGATTTACTTTTCTTGTCATTTATTTTCTTGCTCATTTACCAAATCAAACCCCCTTTGTACCTTCATAGGCAACAATTGACCACTTCATTGCAATTCCTTGTGAGACGACCCAAGGTTTAAATACTTCGCTTAAATTTTCATTGCGGTTTGTACTTGGGACAACTAAATTTTGATTGGGAGGATTGTTTGTTGGTTTGGAAGCTATGCTTACAACGAAGTTCTTATTCCCATAAGAGGAATTTCTAGACCACCAAATGAATTTTGCATCAAATGGCATCATTGCCAGGGAATCGCAATGGTGCTATGTTATTGGCTATTGTATATATTGTGAATAGCTTGATTTTTGGTTTGTTTGTTAGTTTTTGCTAGTTGTAGGATTTTGCTCTCTTTGTTTCTTATTAGTATTTGTTTTTATTTTCTCTTGCTACTATGAATTCTCATCCTTTTGGCTATGAGCGTGGTTACAACTATATTGTAGGAAATGGAAGCTTCAATAGGGATGTGCATCAAGGATTTGGGAATCAAAGGTGGGAGGAGCCTCAAACTTATGGACAACCTTATTGGCAACAACTTCCTCCGGCTTCTTATGGGTACAATCTAACTCTTGATGCATGTCAATCTAATGTGTGTGATGACCCTCATTGTGGTTGTCAACCACAATCATCATACGCATATGAACCCCCTCCTCAATATAGCCCCCCACCATACTCCCAAGCCTCAAACCACCAACCACCTCCATATGATCCTAACCCATATCCACCATACCAACCACCATATGAACCATATCTAGAGCCACCACCATTCCAACACCAATACTCCCCAAAATCACAAATTCCACATACACCACCTCAAGACTTGCACCAATATGAACCACCTTCCAACTATAATACCCTTCCCTCAAACAATGAACCCTATCTTCCACCACCGCCCTCCAATGAAGCCCTCATGCTAAAACAAAGAGATCTTGAATCTTATATCCTAAGGCAACAAGAAGAGACGGAAAAGGAGTTTAAGGAGTTAGAAGCCAAGATGGCTATCATGGTAGAAGTCGTTAACAACATAGTCTCATCCTGCCTAAGCTTGCGCGATCAAGGCACTCCCATTGTTGAATGTGGAGAAGCAACCTAGGAGCTTGGTGAGGGAGTAAATTTGGCGCTTCAAGGTAAGGAAGAAGAGTTAAAGTAAGAAGTGCAACAGGAGGAGGAGGTATAGATTAATGAACAAGAGGAAGTAGTGATTGGATATTTAGGATATGTTGAGTACATAGAGGAATCTCAAGTTGAAGAGCCTTCTTCCATGAAGTGTGAAATTGGTGCTAAGGAGGAGAATGTACAACCTCCGAAGCATATCATGGTTGAAGATTCTGAAAGGGTTGATAAAGAGATGGGTTCAATCATTGATAAGTTTCTATCTACAATTGAATCCTCTCCCATTGAGCTTGACATGGAGATTAAAGAAGGAGATACCTCACTTCCCACAAGCTTGGTGAGCAATGAAGAAGAGAAGAAATTGGAAGAAAGCCACCAAGAAGAAAGATTGGAAGAAGTGGTACAAGCAACTAGCGGCCCTATATATGATGATTCCGCATCAATATGTGATCCTTTTGAGTTTGAGGAATCCTTCCCCACTATGCTTGGAATTGATGATGAGGTAGATTTTACTCAACCTCCTATCTATGATTTGAGTGATGGGGAAGAGCTTGAAGACACTGGTGAAGAAGAATGTGAACTTGAGGAAACTTGGCAAGAGGTAGAGCATGAAGAACCTTGCCAAGTGGTGGAAGACTCTCGAAGAAGATGGACGGGAGTGGAGCATGCGTGATCAAGACCATTGGGAATTTCTCTACCTAGGTTACCATCTAATCCTTCATTTGAGTGGGTAAAACTTCTAACTCTTGGCTTTATTATCCCACTTGAATTTGGTTTGCTTGAAATGGATGGCCAACTTAGGCGCTTTGCAGAATTAAGCGTAAGAGGAGAATATTTAGTGGTTGGCGGTGTAAATCTAGGCTCATTATGGTTGGAAGCTCAAAATTGAGGAGCATGAATTAGTGTGATTCTCAATTGAATGGGTCTAGGAGGGTAGTTTAGTACCCTCATGAGAATTCGGCTTGCTTGCCACCCGAAGAAAATCACCATGATCAACTTCAAGACGGGTGTAAAAACAAAGTGTGGGATCCCGGATCACACAAAGAGAATCAATGTTGGGAGCCCATGGTTTGTGAAGAACTCCATCAAAACTTGGAGTTGTTAACTTTGAATGATGAAGCACAATGGAAGTCCAAGCATTGGTGGGTGTTCAAGGATGGATTCAAGCACAAGCCACCTTGATGAAGAGCTCCCCATAAGTCCAACTTAAGGACAATAAACAAAAGTGCTAGGTGGGAGACACCATACCATGGTAACATCTTTCCTTTTTTCCTTTTATAAATATTGATAGAATTAGTTTAATTTCATGTTTTGTTTAGTTAGTTGAGTTTAATTGGGAGTCTAGTAGGTTAAATAAAGATTTATGATGTTTTGGTAGCTGTTTGGAGGTTTAGAATGCTTGGTTTGGTGCAAAAACATAGAAAAATTTTGGAAAACAGAGCACCAACCCATGCGTACGTGTCACCCACGCGTATGCGTGACATCAAGAATTTCAACCATCCACGCGCATGCGTTGCCCATGCATACGCGTGGATCCAAAAATTTCAACTTCCATAGTAAAACCCGAGAGTTATGCAAGTTGCATGCTGGATCTGTGCCACTAGCACAAAACCAACCCACGCGTACACGTCACCCCACGCGTACGCGTCACATCTCTTAATAATCCATCACGCGTATGCGTGAGTCCCATTTTACATATCCATGCCCAGTGTCACTCTATGCGTACGCGTGGATTGCCCTATTTTACCACTCTTCTTTTCTTCTCTTCTTTCCATTTCTTTCCTTCTTCTCTCATCTCTTCTTTTCTTTCCCTTCTTTACCTATCATCTAACACTACCAAACACCATTTAACATCATTTCTTTTAGTTAGTTGATTAGTTAATTAGTTATTTAGTTAGTTTAATTTTTGTTTAACTTTCTATTTTCATTATAAGTGTTGGATTATTAATCTTGTTTATCATTTCTTGTTGCTAATTATTGATGAGATGTTATTTTAACATCATTGTTGTTAATCTCTATTGTTGGATTTCTTTGTTAAGGTTGAGTTTTGTCACTTGGTCTTGAGTTTTCATGTTTGACATTTGTGAATACCAAGTACATGTTACATTGCCTTCAAGCTAAGCTTCTAAATCTTTTGAATTGCATGTTTTGGCCGCCATGCATTCATCATCCATTGTTAGGCAATGGTACATTATCAATGCATTTTTTTAGGTGATGCTTGTCTATGATTTACCCTTATTCACATTACCAATTTCATGCATTGAGATTTTGGGAATTGTGAAATTGGATCTAAAGCTTACCTAGTGACATATTTTTGAGCTTGTAAAGCTTTGTGGACCATGTTTGCTATGTGATTGATTTCACTTCTATCTTCTTTTGCTATGTTCCATAGCACTCATGTGTTCCACCTCTATGTCACTTAGGTGTTGCAACAACTTCGATATATGTCATTGTTTGATGTGTAAGTCTCATATACCATTTTGTTCACTAAGTTTACTTGCATATCAATCAATGCACATGCATTATCCATTTCACAATTGCTCGAGTAATTGCTTGAATGCTTTCATGCTTCTTCACTACTTGTTTGTATATTGACTTACAAGTCTTCTTAAAGTATTTCAAGCACACTAGGATGAGTGAAGTGCATACTTCTTTTGTATCAGTGTGACATGGATTTCAAATACTAAGGTGTGAGTTCTAAACTACACGCAATTTTAGAATTCACACACCTATTTTTCATCAATGTCACACTAATTCACTCACTCAATTCTAGTGATTCACCTTATTCCAACAATTTATGCTCCCTTGCTTTTGTATTCTCTCATCTTATGATGTTATCTTCTATTTTTCATGAATAATGCACCATAAGCAAAAATGGAAGCGGGAGAAGGACATGCAGCAACCAGTTGACCTACCAGCTGAAGGTAGCAAACCAGAGAGTCGCCGTACCCCGTTGCTCATCTTTGAGTGCACCGAGGACGGTGCAAAATTTTAAGTGTGGGGAGGTTGTCCGACCACTCGACATTTTTGGGTGACAAGTTTCGAATCCCAACACTTTTGCATTTCATTTGTAGGTCTTTTAGGATTTTTAGTCGTATTTTCTTGTTTTGCATATGTATATAATAAGCTTAGTCAAAATAATGAGATTTTCCTAGAAATTCATCTTGAAAAAAAAATTTTTAGAACTTGCTTGAACTATACATTATGGAACATGATTTTTGAACTAAGAACACAAGCATGTGAGATTTGAGCATAATTGTGTGGTTACATCATATAACCACTTATTTTTATTTTTGTGTGCATTATTCTCTTTCTATGATTGTAATCTTTGATTTGTTTAATTCTATATATCCATTATTTTGTGTATGAATGCACTTATATGATTGAGGCTATTGTTTCAAATAGCTCACTTACCTAAATAGCCTACCTTTTATCTCTCATTGTTAGCCAACTTTGAGCCTATGCTTAACCCAATTGTTCTTAATTTTAACACATTACAAGCCTAAAGCGAAAAACAATAAATATCCTTAATTTGGATCTTTGATTAACATAGGCTAGTGAGGTGTTTATCATTCAAGTTTGGGAGAGTTGGGAACATTGGGGTAGAGATAAAAGGGTGTATCTTTATGACTTTTGTGGTCTTCTTTCAAATGATACTCTTAGTCCTATATATAGTGAATGTTGTAATATTCTCCTTTAATATTAGAATGATAGTTACAATGTAACAATTAACCTCATAAAATTAAGTTATTAGGCATTAGAATGAGTTATGAAGAGTTTGTGTCCTCTTTGTAACATATTCTTTGGAATTCGAGAGAATACTTAATCATCAAACTGGTTTCTTAGTATTGGGCTTACAGAAATATTCCAAAACAAATACACTTATGAAGAAATAAAAAAATGTAGGTTAGATAAAAGTGCAATAGTGTCATTGAAGTCCAAAAAGTCTTTAATTTTTCATATATCTAACAATGCAATAGTGTCATTGAAATTTTTATTTTAAACTTTTACCGACGAAAAATGTGTCTTTAATCAGTTAGTAAATTTGTCACAAATTTGAGTTACCCTAACTTAAACAAAATCCCTCGAGCTTCATCCACACACTCGCATACAAATAAAACAACTCCTTTCTCTGTCGTACGAGCTTCTTCCATCACTGCTGCTTGTGTCGCACGAGCTCTCTTAGTCACTCTTTGCGTCGCACGAGCTTCCTCTGCCGCCTCTCTCATCTCATTTGCTCCCTTCATCGCTATCATCACACGAGCTTTCTCCACCGCCACTCACATCGCATGAGCTTCCGCCACCGCCGCTCTCATTGCATCTGCTGCCTCTGGCGCCTCTTCCATCTAATCTCATCTCACTCTCTTAGTTCTTCTCGTAACCATCTCTAATCTCACTCTTTAAAATTTTAGGCTATTTTTAATTAGTGATTTATTTGTTCTTGATACAAATAGAGTGTAAAATGTCATACTTCTGATCTACTGCTCGTGTTTCTTTGCGAATTTAAAGTATACTCTTATTTTGTGATTCTATTCTTCGTGATAAATGATGAGCGGATATTTTATACGCTTTTTGGCATCATTTTCATATAATTTTTAGTGTGTTTTATTTAGCTTTTATTATATTTTTATAGGTTTTAGTGTTAAAATCACATTTTTTGATTCTACTATGAGTTTTTGTGTTTTTGTACAATTTCAGGTAATTTTCGGCTGAAATTGAGGAGTTGGAGCAGAAGTATGATTCAGAGACAGAGAAAGCACTGCAGATGCTGTCTAGATCTGACCTACCTGCACTCGAAAGAGCTTTTCTGGAACTATAGAAGTTCAAATTGAGCGCTCTTAACGGCTCTGAAAAGCTGACTTCTAGAGCTTTCCAGCAATAGATAATAGTCTATACTTTTCTTCGAATTAGAAGACTCAAAACTGGCGTCTAACGCCAGCTTCCTGCCCCCTTCCAGGCGTCCATTACCCAAAAGTAGAGACCAACGTCCAAATGCCCAATGAGGGACCCCTAGCTGGCGTTCCATGCCTAAGAGACCTCATAGCACATGGATCTCATCAAAGCTCAGCCCAAACACTTACCAAGTGGGCCCCAGAAGTGGATTTTAGCACTAAATAGACTGTTTTACCCTTATTAGTCATCTGTTTAGTATTTAAGGGATTAAATTTATGTAATCAGACCTTTAACCATCATATTCACATAGCATACACGTTTACTATTGTTTTCACATTAGTATGAGTTTCTAAACCTCCTAGGTTGAAGGTAGGAGCCCTGCTGAGTCTTATGAATTAATGAAAGTATTATTGTTTCTTCTCTGATCCATGTTTGATCTGTTTCTAAGATGTATGTCCGATCTTCATGTGGTGAAGAGGATGATCGAACAATCAGCTCTATTCATCACATTAAGACGAACGTGCCTGACAAACACCCGCGTCTACTTGGGTTCGTGTGAATACGTGACTGGAAAGCACGAGCCAACAACATCTCTCATACGGTTAATCCATGACTTTGTTGGGGACTTCTCGAGACACAAGTTCAGCCAATTTCCGGGGAGATTAGGGTCTCTGTGGTATAGGCTAGAATTCAAAGAAGCAGCGTTCTCTAATCCGGAAGATTCGACCTTGTTTGTGGCGCTTTGAGTAGGATTGCCAGGAGAATGACTTCTAGCGCTTCACCCTTCGTCAGATTGGATGACCACGGCTGACGTTAGGATTTTTGCCAGTAAAGAATTTCATAAAAATAGTCACGTTGTAGATATAGTCTCTAAACCGACAGAAATCCCTTCGTACAAACGTTTTGGTTGTCACAAGTAACAAACCCCTAAATAAATTGATAACCGAGTATTTAAACCTTGGGTCGTCTTCTCAAGGAATTGCAGGGAGGTATGTTCTTTTTATTGGCTATGAAAAAGGTAAAATTGGGGTTTTGGAAGTAAGGTGCGAATATATTATATGACAAGTAAAATAAAATAATAATAGCTGAAAAATAAACCTTTGGCAAGGTAAAAGAACTGGAGGTCCTTTCCTAGTTATCCTTATCAATTGTGATAAGAATTGGACTTTTCTCCCACTTTGTTAACCTCTAACTATGAAGGTAAGTTAAGTGGATGCATTCCAATTTTCAATCAACAATGAGTTTGATAACTCTAGAGTCACCAATTATTTAACCAAGGCCAAAAGGGGAAAAACTAAATCTACTAGAGTAACAATATCCTTAGATTAGGAATAATAAAAAGGAACAATCATAAACTAAAATACCTCAAATATCATTAAATAAGAAAATTATCATGAAAGTGGCATAGGCCAAATAGGCAACATAACTAATACAAGCAAGCATTCAAATGTCTGAAAATAAGAAATAAACATAAAGTAAAAGAACATTGAACCTGGGATTGAGAGTTACTTTTAAAAGCTAAGAGAAGTCCTAAATCCTAATTTCTAAAAACACTAACTAAATCCTAAAGAGAGAGAGAGAGAACCTCTCTCAAAACTAAATCTAAATCATGGAAAGTGAATTATGAGTGCTTCCTAATGAATGGATGTATTCTCCCACTTTATAGCCTCTGGTCTATGCCTTCTGGACTTGGATTTGGGCCAAAAAGGGTCTCAGAACTCGTTATGAGCGTTTTTTGCAATTTCTGGTGCGTGGCCTCTGTCACGTGTCCGCGTGGGTCACGCGGTCGCATCATTCGAAGCTTTTCCTTGCCACGCGGTCGCGTCAGTCATGCGACCGCGTCATGTGCGTTCTGCTTAAGGTACGCGGTCGCGTCAGTCATGCGGCCGCGTCGCTGCTGATTCGTGCTTGGCACGCGATCGCGTCGTCCATGCGATCGCGTGGATACCAGTTTCCTTAAAGCTCCGTTTTGCTTTCTCCTTTCCTTTTAGTATGTTTCCTTTTTCATCCTTTAAGTCATTCAGCCTTAGAAAATCTGAAACTACTCAACACACTAATCACGGCATCGAATGGAAATAAAGGTAATTAAAATAATTAATTTTCAAAGCTTAGGAAACATGTTTTTCACAATATGACATAATAAGGAAGGGAAAGTAAAACCATGCAATTAATGTGAATAAGTAGGTGAAGGATTATATAAATCACTCAAATTAAGCACAAAAGAACTCATGAAATATGGGTTTATCAACCTCCCCACACTTAAACACTAGCATGTCCTCATGCTAAGCTCAAGAGAAACTATAAAGATGAAGGGGAATGATAGAATGTATGAGATGCAACCTATGAATGCAACTAAATGAAAAATGTTTCTACCTACTTAGTTAAAAGTAAATAAATCTCCAAGAATAAATATGAACTGGATTTCACTAATTCAAATCATAAAAAAAATGAAGTACAAATAGACTTGTAGAAGAAAATAGCTTATGAAAGCAGGGAACAAGGAATTGAGCATCGAACCCTTACTGGTAGTGTATACACTCTAATCACTTAGGTGTTTAAGGTTCGATCTCTCAATTCTCTACTAACCTTGCTTTCTAAGGCTTGCTCTTCATCTAACAATCAACATAAATTTAATGCATAAATACACATATCAAGAGGTCTTTTAAGGGTTGTAATGGGGTTAGGGTCAAGGTAGGATTGTATTTGGTCAAGTGGACTAAAATATGAATCCTTAATTAACTTAAACTTTCCCAGCTAACTTAAACAATCCATGTAATCATAATACAACATCTAACCATCCATTAACCATGTTTTCCACATATTCATGCATTTTAATTTCAAGTATAACTCATATGCATTGCTTTCACCGCTTACTTTGGGGCATTTTGTCCTCTTTCACTTATTTTGCTCTTTTATATATATATATATATATATATATATATATATATATTGTTTTTCTCAATGCATATGATTAATTTATTGAATGCATGAACATGTCCTAAACATTTCTTTCACATTTTCAGAAAATTCTAACATACTCAATTCTCAAACCAGATGTTTCCAAACCCACTCTTCCCCACACTTAATTCATAAGCATTCTCACTAGTTTAAGCTAACTAAGGATTCAAATTAAGGACATTATTGTTTTTCGCTTAGAGTTACTGATGTGCTAAAATAAAGAACAAAAGGGGTAAAATAGGCTCAAAATTGGTTTGCAATAGATAATGAAAAGGTTAAGGCCATATGGGTATGTAAGCTCAGTGAAACAAGGCCTCAATCATATAAGTGTATGCATACATTAAACAATGGAAATATAGAATTAAGCAAGACAAAGATCACAATTTTAGAGAGAGAAACACACACCAAAAATAAAATATTGGTTGATAAAATGCAACCAATCAAATCGGCTCAAAAATCTCACAGGTTTTGTGTGTTCGAGTTCTAAACCATGTTCCAGTATAATATCTCTTCAAACAAGTGTAACATTAAATTTTATTCAAATTAGTGAAATTTTCTAAAAGGTTTCTTGAAAAAGAAAATATTACTTTAACCATGTGGTAAAATATGCACAAAAATCAAACAAACATGCAAATGCAACAATGAACAAACAAATAAAATAAAATATTGGTGTTGAGTCAAGAAGTAACTAACCCATGGAGATCGGTATCGACCTCCCCACACTTAAAGATTGCACCGTCCTCGGTGCATGCTGAGATGTGGAGGTGGACGGGTTGCTCCAACTGACGCTTGTAGATGGATGCGCCTTAGTTGGAGATCTCTTGGTTCCTTTCCTTGCTGGTGTCTTGTCAGTGGCCTTCTCTTTTCCTTTCTTGGTACCCATGCCTAAGGAAGAAGAAAAAGAAAGAGTGTGAAATATAGAAAACTAAGACCAGAAGGGAGGAAATTCCAAGTGATAAAGAATGCCAAAAGAAAGATGATAGTCCATCTATATGGTAGCTACAACATGTAGGGAAGACAACAATAAAGAGCAATTCAAAATAATTAGATGCAAGAGGATAAAAACATGCAAATAATAGGCATGAGAGGCATAGCTCAAGCATCAAGTAATAAATGTGCCAAATTAAAGAGCATGTGTAATGAAGACAATTGTGAATGATAATCCCAAATACATTAGGTGTGCAAGTTAAAATAGGGATGAAAATAATGTAATCCAAATGTATATGAGAGCCATAAGTAAATGTCAATTGTCAAATCTCTTCTCCGAGTAGCCACGTGCTCAAATAAAATAAGGCACTTATCCAAATAAAACTCCAACACCAATGAGAATAATGCAATGAATGAAATATGCAAATAAATGAAGTAAAATAAAATGAGAGGGAAAAAGGATGAGAAGAAAAAAAGAAAGTGAAAAAGGAGAGAGAAGGAAGAAATTAGGATTAGAAGAGAAAAGATAAGAAAATTGGCACTAATCTGGATAGATTGTGCGACGCTGGCGACGCGGTCGCGTGGGTGACGCGTTCGCGTGGCAGGGCTTGTGCTGCTAGCACGGGTCCAACCCAATTCCAGCTCAACTTTCGGCCATACACCCTTTTTACGCCGATTTCAGGTCATGCGGCCGCGTGGGTGACGCGGTCGCGTGGGAGGCTATTTTTCCAGATGACGCGGACACGTCATCGACGCGTTCGCGTGGAGTCAATTTGTGCTAATTGCGCGCCTCCAGCCCTGCTCCTGCATAATTCTTTGTTCAATTTATTATTCTCTCATCTCCTTGCGACGTGGACGCGTCGCTGATACGGTCGCGTTGCGTGCTCGCTTTTTTTTTTAATCTGAAAAGATGCAAAATGCAGTGTTAATATGAATGTGATGCAAAACTCCAGGTTCAATATAATAAAATAAAATAAAACTCAAAAGCAAATAAAACTAAATAAAAATGAAAAATGAACGATCATACCATGGTGGGTTGTCTCCCACCTAGCACTTTTAATTAAAGTCCTTAAGTTGGACATTTGGTGAGCTCCTTGTTATGGTGGCTTGTGCTTGAACTCATCCAGGAATCTCCATCAGTGTTTGTGATTCCAGTAACCTCCGGGGTCCCAAACTAGGCATGTAAAACCCTTGAACAGCTTCAAAAAGATTCCTAGGCTCCCGGGGTGTTGGATGTCAGAACAGATTCCAGGATCCCAAATCTTGCTTTTACACCCGTCTTCGTGTTGATTATCATGATTCCATCCGGGTAGCAAGCAATCTGAATTCTCACTAAAGCGGCCAAACAACTTCCCTAGACCCATTCAGTTGAGCTCTATACCAACCTTTACGTTTAAGCTTAAAGCTTCCAACCATGATGAACCTTGCAGGACAATTCTTACCACTGACCATCTTCCTTTTACTCTTAATGCCACAAAGAGCTCTAAGTTGACCATCCGTCTCCAGTAGCCTATATTCAAGTGGGATTAGAAAGCTATGGGATATGAATTTTACCCACTTGAATGTTGTGAAGGATGATGGTGACTTAGGGGGAGGTATCTTTAATGAAATTGCAAGCTCCACTCCCTTGTGCTCTTCTCTGATAATTACCACCTCTTTGCAAGTTTCTTCAATTTCAACCTCTTCCTCTTGGTAGCTTTCTTCCAATTCAATCATCTCTTTATTGCTTTCCAAGGGCATGGGAGGTTGTGCTTCTTCTTCTTGAATCTCCATCTCTTGATCAATCTCTTCCAAGTCTTTAACTATGATATGCTTTGGAGGTTGTACTCCCTCCTCAGCATCAATTTCAACCGTCTTGGAAGGAGGCTCTATGTCTTGACTTTCCCATGGAGGTTCTACATCTCCTAAGTCTTCAACCAACTCTTCTTCTTGAACAATGATAGCTTCTTCTACTTGTTCTAGTATGAATTCATGCTCTGTCTTGTCCACTGGAGTTTCTGGTATCTCCTTTATGCTATGCTCTTCGCTAGATTGTCCACATGGGGCTGTGGCTGATCCTTGTGTATTTAAGCGTCTAGAAGCCCATTGAATTAATACTTGCCCCAGTTGTTGAGTGGTTGCCTGAAATCGATCCATTGTTTCCTTGAGACGATCCTTTGCCTCTTGATGCACTCGGTTTTCATAAGTAGGATCATAATGCTCTTGGATTGATGGATATGGAGATGGTGAATATTGAAGTGGTGGTTCTTGTGAGTAATTGGGTTGGAATTGGGGTGGTTCTATATATGGTTCATATGGCTCATAAGGTGGTTGGTATGGTGGTTGAGGGTTAGGGTCATATGGAGGTGAATGGTGGAAAGGGGCTTGTGAGTGTGGTGGGTTGAGGTTGTGTTGAAAGGATGATCTCTGAGCATAGGGTGGGGCTTGTTGGTAGCTACAAGGTGGTCCACCATATCTATCAGCTTGGGATGCATTGTAGCCTGGTCTTTGTCCATGATATCTAGGATGGTGTTGTTGCCTAAAGGGTTGATTAGATCCTCTTGGCTCCATCCATCCTTGATTGGTCTGACCTTGATGTGCTGTGGTTTCTATTTCCTTCAACAAAGTTAGAACCAAACTCAAAGCGAGAGGGGTGAGAATTCATAGTAGTTAGAGAAAATAAAAACAAAAATTAATAAAAAGAAAATATTTTGAAAAAGATATAATTTTTGAAAAAAGATAGGAAGAAATTAAATTTTTTTTTTAAATATTTACAATAACCAATAATAAGGCACACGTTTGCAATTCCCCGGCAACGACGCCATTTTGATGAGAGAACTTTTGCGTGGTCTAGAAATTTGCGGATAAATCCTCGTTGCAAGTATAGTTTCTAAACCTTCAAAAGTCCTTTCATACAAACGTTTTGGTTGTCACAAGTAACAAACCCCTTTAAAAATTGTTAACCGAGTATTCAAACCTCGGGTCGTCTTCTCAAGGAATTGCAGGGAGGTATGTTCTTATTATTGGCTATGGAGATTGTAAATTGGGGGTTTTGAGAATTTGGGCAATGGGCACAAGCATATTTTTAAAGCAATAATAATAAATAAATAACTGTTAAATAAACTCTTGGCAAGGTATAAAGACTGGAGGTCCTATCCTAGTTATTCTTATCAATTGTGATGAGAATTGGATTTTTCTCCCACTTTGTTAACCTCTAACTATGAAGGTAAGTTAAGTAGATGAATTCCAATTTTCAATTAACAATGAGTTTAATAACTCAAGAGTTACCAATTATTTAACCAAGGCAAAAAAGGGGAAAAACTAAATCTACTAGAGTAACAATATTCTCAGATTAGGAATAATAAAAAGGAACAATCATAAACTAAAATACCTCAAATATCATTAAATAAGAAAATCATCATGAAAGTGGCATAGGCCAAATAGGCAACATAACTAATACAAGCAAGCATTCAAATGTCTGAAAATAAGAAATAAGCATAAAGTAAAAGAACATTGAACCTGGGATTGAGAGTTACTCTTAAAAGCTAAGAGAAGTCCTAAATCCTAATTTCTAAAAACACTACCTAAATCCTAAAGAGAGAGAGAACCTCTCTCAAAACTAAATCTAAATCATGGAAAGTGAATTATGAGTGCTTCCTAATGAATGGATGCATTCCCCCACTTTATAACCTCTGGTCTATGCCTTCTGGACTTGGATTTGGGCCAAAAAGGGTCTCAGAACTCGTTATGAGCGTTTTCTGCAATTTCTGGTGCGTGGCCTCTATCACGCGGTCGCATCATTCGGAGCTTTTCCTTGCCACGCAGTCGCGTCAGTCATGCGACCGCGTCATGTGCATTCTGCTTAAGGTACGCGGCCGCGTCAGTCATGCGGCCGCGTCGCTGCTGATTCGTGCTTGGCACGCGATCGCGTCGTTCATGCGATCGCGTGGATACCAGTTTCCTTAAAGCTCCGTTTTGCTTTCTCCTTTCCTTTTTCATCCTTTAAGTCATTCTGCCTTAGAAAATCTGAAACTACTCAACACACTAATAACGACATCGAATGGAAATAAAGGTAATTAAAATAATTAATTTTCAAAGCTTAGGAAACATGTTTTTCACAATATGACATAATAAGGAAGGGAAAGTAAAACCATGCAATTAATGTGAATAAGTAGGTGAAGGATTATATAAATCACTCAAATTAAGCACAAAAGAACTCATGAAATATGGGTTTATCAACGGCCCATGGCGTTGATCACATACAGCCTGCTATAGAAGAATATCACTTACAAGCAGAGAAGACAATAGTACCAGAGTTATTTCAGAAAGGCAAAGCAACTCCAATCCTCAGCTCTATCTTTAAAGCATTAACACCCTGTTGTAAAAATCCTAAACTCCATAATCCAACAACCTTCTGATCTGCTTGACTAAGACCTGCAAGATAACCATAGCTTGCTTCAAACCACAATCCTCGTGGGATCAACCCTGACTCACTCAGGTATTACTTGGACGACCCAGTGCACTTATTGGTACAACAGTACGAAATTGTGAGGATTCGTGCTACCAATGTTTTGGCGCCATTTCCAGGGATTGTTGAGTTTGGACAAACTAACGGATTCTCTTGCTCCCTAGATTAGGTAATTTATTTTATTTTATTTAAGTCTTTTAATTTTGGCTTTCTTCTTCTCTAATTTTCGAAAAAAAAAATATAAACCTTTTTCAAAAATATTTTTATTTTCTTTGTTTAATCTTTGTTCTTAGTTTGAGTCTTTCGTATTTGTTCTTGTTGAGTCTTTTATTTTATTTTCTTCTCCTCTATTTTTTCGAAAATTCTAAAAAGTTTTAAAAATATTTTTATTTTCTTTGTTCAATTTTTTTTGTTAGAGCCTTGTGCTTATGTTCATGGTAATTGTTGTTCCTTTGAGTGTTGCATGTTCCTATTTTTCAATTACAAAAATTTTAAAACTTTACGAACAACCTTTATCTTCTTTGTCACCTTTTTCTTTTATTTGAGTCTTTTATTTTTGTTCTAGTTGAACTTTTCGTTCCTTTTGTATCTTCCTTTCAAAAACTTTTTCAAAAATATTTTCTTTGGTTAAGTCTTTAAGTTTGGTGTCTTCTTGTTATTTTTCTTTTAATTTTCGAAAATTTATGTTTGGTTTTCTAAAAATTTTAAGTTTGGTGTCCTTTTTATGTTGTATTCTTTGAGTTCTTGAATTTTGTTCTTTGTGTTCTTGTTTGTATTCAAAGTGTTCTTGAGTCTTCCTTGTGTTTGATCTTAAAATTTTTAAATTTGGTGTCCCTTTATGTTTCGCTCCAAAAATTTTCGAAAATAAGGGTGCTAGATCTAAAACTTTTAAGTCTTGTGTCTTTTACTTGTTTTTCTCTTTCATCATAAAATTCAAAAATTTAAATAATATATCTTTTCTAACTTAATCTTAGCTTGATTTTCGAAAATCTCATTAAAAGTTCAGATTTCAATTTTTAAATTTTTATCTTATTTTATCTTAGTTGTTAAGTTCTCAAAAATCAAATCTTTTCAAAAATAAAAATCATATCATTTTCAAAAAAATCTTATCTTTTTCAAAACCTTATCATATCTTTTTCAAAATTCAAAAGTCTTATCTTATCTTTTTCAAATTTCAAATTTTTAAATCAAATCTTTTTCAAAATCAAATTTCAAAATCTTTTTCAAATCTTTTTAATTTCTTATCTTATCTTTTCTTATCTCTTATCTTATTTTTAAAATTCAAATCTTTTCTTATCTTATATCTTATTTTAAATTCAAATCTTTTCTTAATTGATATTTTATCTTCTTTCTCTTCTTGTTTTATAAACCTCCTAGCCAACTCTTCTCTTCCTTAATTTTCGAAAAACTATCTCTCTTATTCTCTCTCTTCTTTTTTCAAAACTACCTAACTAACTCTCATCTCTCTTAATTTTTGAAAACTTCTCCCTCTTCTCTCTCTTCTATTTTTGAAAATTCACTAACCAATTTTCAATTCTTTTTAAATTATTAACCATAATTTTCGAAAATAATTAATTAATAAAATAAAAAAATAAAAATAAATATTTTAATTCTTATATACTTCTTCTATTTATACTTCTATCCCCTATTTTCAAAGTATCCTTCTTCTACTTCTTTTATTTCTTTTCTATCTTCTTCTTCCATCTTCACTTTTCTCTTTTATTCTATCTTCTTTCTTCACATCTCACTCTAAGGAGGAGCTTCTTGCCTATTGGCACAAAAAGCTTTCTTCCTTTCTTTCTTTTCTTTTCTTTTTGTTTATGACCAGGAACAAGGATAGAAAACCCCTCTTGACTCCTGATCCTGAACCTGAGAAAACTTTAAGGAGGCGTTTACAACAAGCTAAAGCACAACACTCCGGAAGCAACCTTTCAGAAAGTTTTGAACAAGAAAGGGAAGACATGGCCGAACCTCAAGAGGAGCTAAGAAAAGTCCTTGGTGACTTCACCATGCCTACCTCTGACTTTTATGGTAGAAGCATCTCCGTACTTGCCATTGGAGCTAACAATTTTGAGCTTAAGCCTCAGTTAGTCTCTCTTTTACAACAGAACTACAAATTTCATGGACTTTCAATGGAAGATCCACATCAGTTTTTAACTGAGTTCTTACAGATCTGTGATACTGTAAAGATTAATGGAGTTAATCTTGAAGTCTATAAGCTTATGTTCTTTCTCTTTGCTGTAAGAGACAGAGCTAAGTTCTGGTTGGATGCCCAACCAAGAGAGAGTCTTAACTCTTGGGAAAAGTTGGTTAATGCTTTTCTTGCTAAGTCCTTTCCCCCTCAAAGGATGAGCAAAATTAGAGTGGAAGTTCAAACCTTCAGACAAAGAGAAAGTGAATCCCTCTATGAAGCTTGGAAAAGATACAAGCAACTGATCAGGAGATGTCCTCCTGACATGCTCTCAGAATGGTCCATCATAAGCGTGTTCTATGATGGTCTGTCTAAGATATCCAAAATTTCATTGGATAGCTCTATAGGTAGATCCCTTCACTTGAAGAAAGCACCTGCAAAAGCAAGAGAACTCATTGAAATGGTTACAAACAACCAGTTCATGTACACATCTGAAAGGAATTCTGTAAACCATGGAATCCCTCAGAAGAAAGGAGTTCATGAAGTTGAAACTCTGAGTGCCATACTGGCTCAGAATAAAATATTGACTCAGCAAGTCAATATGATTTCCCAGCTTCTGACTGGAATGCAAACTGCAGCTGGCAGTACTCAAGAAGCTTCTCTTAAAGAAGAAGCTTATGATCCTAATCAATCCACCATGGAAGAGGTGAATTACATGGGAGAACCCTATGAAAACACCTACAACCCTTCATGGAGGAACCATCTTAAACTCTCATGGAAGGATCAACAAAAACCTCAGCAAGGTTTTAATAACAATCAAGGTTGAAGGAACTGAAATAGGTTCAATGACAGACCATGATTCCCATCCTCGCAAGGGAATATGGAGACCTATAAGTAGAGCCTTTCTGACTTAGCCACTCTGGTTTCTAGCCTCTCTAAGACCACCCACAGTTTCATTAATGAAACAAGGTCTTCTATTAGAAACTTGGAGGTACAGGTTGGTTAACTGAGCAAGAGGATCCCTGAGACTCCTCCTAACACTCTTCCCAGTAACACTAAGGTGAATTCCAGAGAAGAGTGCAAGGCCATAACCATGGAAGTAGAGGCCGAATTAGAGGAGATTGGGAAGGAGTTGAATGCCAGTGAAGAAGCATTCACTAGGCGTTCAACGCCTACAATGGCAGCAAGCCTGCCGTTACACACCAGTGAGGAACTCCTCACTGGGCGTTCAACACCCATCCTGGCAGAAAAGCTCGCGTTGAATGCTAGCTAGGGAGCACTGGCTAAGAGTTCAACACCCAAACAGAAAGGCTTTTTGGCACTGAACGCCAGTGAGGAACCGCTCACTGGGCGTTCAACGCCCACTCACCCAGGGAGGCTAGCATTGAATGCCAGCAAGGACATCCCTGCTGGGCATGCAATGCCCAGAATGCTAGAGGAACTGGCGTTTAACACCAGTCAGGGTGGACAACAAGGGCACCCAACGCCCAATAAGCTAACAGAGATGGTGTTGAATGCCAGTGAAAGCACACCCTTTCAGTGCTTAAAGCCAACTCAAGAAAGCTCTATCTCAGAACCAAAGGAAACCATAAAGACCATAGAGGTTCTTTTGAATGCACTTCTGCAGTGTATGAGTTCTGATGACTACTCATCCTCATGTGAGGATAAAGACACTAGGGAAGAGCAAGTTGCTCGTTTCCTAGGAGCCCTAATGAAGCTAAATACCAAGATATTTAGTACAAAGCCTCTGGAGGAAGAACCTCCACTGCTTACCAAAGAACTCCATGCTTTGGTTCAGCAAGAGCTACCTCAGAAGCTTCCAGATCCTAAACACTTTCTGATTCCTTACACCATAGGCACTATGCCCTTTAAGAAGGCTTTGTGTGACCTAGGGTCAAGCATAAACCTCATGCCATTCTTTGTAATGGAGAAGTTGGGAATCCTTGAGGTACAAGCTACACACATCTCATTAAAGATGGAAGACAAGACCATAAAGAAGCCATATGGCTTAGTGGAAGATGTCTTGGTTAAAGTTGAAAACCACTACATCCTTGCAAACTTCATAGTCTTGGACATAGGAGAGAATGAAGATGATTGTGTCATCCTTGGAAGACCATTCCTAGCCACAGCTAATGCTATCATTAATGTGGTTAAGGGAGAACTAACCCTAAAAGTAGGAGAGGACCACATCTTATTCAAGTTGCCCCATCCCAATTCTCTCTCTAAAAGAGAGGTAACAGTGCAACACCTAGTGTGCCAACCCTCTCTTTCTGTGCAGAGCTCTACAGAGCCCCCAAACATCAATTCTAAGTTTGGTGTTGGGTAGCCATCAATAAGCTCTAAGCACAAAGGTACTAAAAAGAAAGTACCTAAAGGCTGGAAGAACAAGAAAGTTCCTACTAAAGGCTTTTCACCTGGCATGAGAGTTGTCTTCACTAAGAAGCCAGCCTTAGCACATACAGTGAGTTGTGTCCATCTCTAAAGCATGTAGAGCTCACTCATGAGAGGACAGGAAGAAAATTCATTGTCAGGGGCGAAAATCTGAGCCCATACTCACCTCCGTAAGGAGCTAAAGGTCAAGCTAGTGACGTTAAAATAGCGCTTATTGGGAGGCAACCCAACTTATTTAATTATTTTTTTATCATTTTTATATTTTCAGAGTCATAATCATGTGCGTCAGTCAAGAGATAGAATTTACAGCAGTGAAAACAGAATACTCCGGGTAGAGTGTTAAAGTTGAACACCAGCCAGGGTATCCCTGCTAGGCGTTCAACCCCCATCATGGGCAACATTGCTGGTGTTTGATGAGCGGATAATTTATACGCTTTTTGGCATTGTTTTTAGTATATTTTTAGTATATTTTAGTTAGTTTTTATTAAATTTTCATTAGTTTTTAGTTAAAATTCACTTTTCTGGGCTTTACTATGAGTTTGTGTGTTTTTCTGTGATTTTAGGTATTTTCTGGCTGAAATTGAGGGACCTGAGCAAAAATCTGATTCAGAGGCTGAAAAGGACTACAGATGCTGTTGGATTCTGACCTGCCTGCACTCGAAGTGGATTTTCTCGAGCTACAGAAGCCCAATTGGCGCGCTCTCAATTGCGTTGGAAAGTAGACATCCTGGGCTTTCCAGCAATGTTTAATAGTTCATACTTTGCCCGAGATTTGATGGCCCAAATCGGCGTTGCAAATCAGCTTCAGAAATCCAGGCGTTAAACGCCGGAACTGGCACAAAAATTAGAGTTAAACGCCCAAACTGGCATAAAAGTTGGCGTTTAACTCCAGAAAAAGTCTCTACTCATGGAAGCTTCAATGCTCAGCCCAAGCACACACCAAGTGGACCCCGGAAGTGGATTTTTACATCATTTACTCATTTCTGTATACCCTAGGTTACTAGTTCACTATTAATAGGACCTTTTGATATTGTATCTCTACCTCATGACACATTACACGTTTCTTATTGTATCTTCTACGGCATGAGTCTCTAAACCCCATGGTTGGGGGTGAGGAGCTCTGCTGTGCCTTGATGGATTAATGTAATTACTACTATTTTTCATTCAATCATGCTTGCTTCCATTCTAAGATATCACTTGTTCCTAAACCTGATGAATGTGATGATTCGTGACACTCATCATCATTCTCAACTATGAACGTGTGCCTGACAACCACCTCCGTTCTACCTTAGATTGAGTAGATATCTCTTGGATTCCTTAATCAGAATCTTCGTGGTATAAGCTAGAATTGATGGCGGCATTCAAAAGAATCCGGAAGGTCTAAACCTTGTCTGTGGTATTCTGAGTAGGATTCAAGGATTGAATGACTGTGATGAGCTTCAAACTCCTAACGGCTGGGCGTTAGTGACAGACGCAAAAGAATCACTGAATTCTATTCCAACCCGATTGAGAACCGACAAACGATTAGCCGTGCTGTGACAGAGCGCATTGAACATTTTCACTGAGAGGATGGGAGGTAGCCATTGACAACAGTGAAACCCTACATACAGCTTGCCATGGAAGGAGTCTTGCGTGCTTGAAGAAGAAGACAGTAGGAAAGCAGAGATTCAGAAGATAGAGCATCTCCAAAACCTCAACCTGTTCTCCATTACTGCAAAACAAGTACTTATTTCATGTTCTTTTACTTTTTACAATCAACCCTGATAATTATTGATATCCTGACTAAGAGTTACAAGATAACCATAGCTTGCTTCAAGCCGACAATCTCCGTGGGATCGACCCTTACTCACGTAAGGTATTACTTGGACGACCCAGTGCACTTGCTGGTTAGTTGTGCGGAATTGCAAAAGTGTGATTGCAATTTCGTGCACCAAGTTTTTGGCGCCGTTGCCGGGGATTGTTCGAGTTTGGATAACTGATAGCTTATCTTGTTGCTTAGATTACGACTGTTTTATTTTTGTTGGTTTAGAGTCTTTTATTTGAGTTTAGTTTCATATTTTAAGTTTAGTGTCAATTGCATGCTTTTGTTTTCTTTTAATTTTTTCGAAATTGCATGTTCTTAGTCCTTTCTTGTTCTTTAAAAATTCTAAGTTTGGTGTCTTCTTTGTGTTTTCCTAAAAGTTTTCGATAATTTGTGTCTGATTTTCTAAAAATTTTAAGTTTGGTGTCATTTTGTTGTTTTTCTCTTTCCTCATTTCAAAAATCAAATCTTTTTCAAAATAATTTTCAATCATATATTTTCAATTGCTAATTCCAAGATCTTTTTAATTAACTAATTGATTTAGTTTTCAATTTGCTTTGATCTTATTTTCTTTTAGTTTTCGAAATTTGATTTTATTTTCCATTTGTTTTATTTTATTATTTTCGGTCAAATAAAAAAAAATAAATATACTTTACTTGTGAATCCATATCATATTCCCTTTCTCCATCATGGACCTAAGTGGAATTGAACAGTCCAGAAGGACTCTGGGGTCATATGCTAACCCCATTACAGCTGCATATGGGAGTAACATCTGTATACCTCCCATTAAAGCAAGCAGCTTTGAGCTAAATCCTCAACTCATTATCATGGTGCAGCAAAATTGCCAGTATTCCGGTCTTCCACAGGAAGAACCTACTGAGTTTCTGGCACAATTCTTACAAATTACTGACACGGTACGTGATAAAGAGGTGGATCAGGATGTCTACAGACTATTACTGTTTCCATTTGCTGTAAAAGATCAAGCTAAGAGGTGGTTGAATAACCAACCTACAGCAAGCATAAAGACATGGAAACAGTTATCAGACAAATTCCTGAATCAATTTTATCCTCCAAAAAGGATGACACAGCTAAGGCTGGACATCCAAGGCTTTAAACAAGAGGATAATGAATCGCTTTATAATGCCTGGGAGAGGTATAGAGGTATGCTAAGAAAATTCCCCTCTGAAATGTTTTCAGAGTGGGTACAGTTAGACATCTTCTACTATGGGCTTACAGAAAAAGCTCAGATGTCTCTAGACCACTCAGCTGGTAGATCTATACATATGAGGAAGACGATTGAAGAGGCTCAAGAGCTTATAGATACTGTTGCTAGAAACCAACATTTGTACTCTAGCAATGAGTTCTCTACAAAAGAAGAAGTTATGGCAGTAGCCACTGATCCTAACCTAATCCTCAAGAACAGATGGTTGAGCTTAATCAGTAGTTACACCTGATGACAAAACAGTTAGCAGAATTTAAAGAGATGCTCCAAGAAACTAAAATTGTTAACAAGAACATAGAATCACGGTTGAATCATGCAAAACAGCAGTTATCTAAACAGATAACAGAAGAATGCCAAGCAGTTCAACTGAGGAATGGGAAAACATTGAATAACACTGCTCAAAATAGCAAAAAGCCAATAAAGGAACAATTGACAGAGGATAACCAAACCACTGTCCAAAATCCCTCTGAGGACAGTAAGAGCCCAGAGAGGAATACTCTTGGCGTTCAAACGCCAGAAAGGAGGGAAAAGCTGGCGTTAAACGCCCATTCCCTGCCCAGTTCTGGCATTCAAACGCCAGAAAAGGGGGAAAGGTTGGCGTTAAACGGCCATTCCTCACCCAATCCTGGCGTTCAAACGCCAATGAGGGATCAGACACCTGAGAGTGCTGATAGTAACCCCTCTAAAAAGGCTTCTCCAACCACCTCTGTAAGGAATAAACCTGCAGCAACTAAGGTTGAAGAATATAAAGCCAAGACGCCTTATCCTCAGAAACTCCGCCAAGCGGAACAGGATAAGCAATTTGCCCGCTTTGCAGACTATCTAAGGACTCTTGAAATAAAGATTCCGTTTGCAGAGGCACTTGAGCAAATACCTTCTTATGCTAAGTTCATGAAAGAGATCTTAAGTCATAAGAAAGATTAGAGAGAAACTGAAAAAGTGTTTCTCACTGAAGAATGCAGTGCAGTCATTTTGAAAAGCTTACCAGAAAAACTTCAAGATCCAGGAAGCTTTATGATACCATGCACATTAGAAGGTTCTTGCACCAAGACAGCCCTGTGTGACCTTGGAGCAAGTATCAATCTAATACCTGCATCCACTATCAGAAAGCTTGGGTTGACTGAAGAAGTCAAACCAACCCGGATATGTCTCCAACTTGCTGATGGCTCCATTAAATATCCATCAGGCATAATTGAGGACATGATTGTCAAGGTTGGGCCATTCGCCTTTCCAACTGATTTTGTAGTGCTGGAAATGGAGGAGCACAAGAGTGCAACTCTCATTCTAGGAAGAGCTTTCCTAGCAACTGGACGAACTCTTATTGATGTACAAAAAGGGGAAGTAACCTTGAGAGTCAATGAGGATGAGTTCAAGTTGAATGCTGTAAAAGCTATGCAGCATCCAGACACACCAGATGACTGCATGAGCGCAGACATTATTGACTCTTTGGTAGAAGAGATCAATATGACTGAAAGTCTAGAATCAGAGCTAGAGGACATCTTCAAGGATGTTCAGCCTGATCAGGAAGAACCAGAGGAAATAAAAGAATTTTTGAAAATTCTTCAGGAAGAGGATAAGCCTCCCAAACCTGAGCTCAAACCACTTCCACCATCTCTGAAGTACGCATTTCTGGGAGAGGGTGACACTTTTCCAGTGATCATAAGCTCTACTTTGAATCCACAGGAAGAGGAAGCACTGATTCAAGTGCTAAGGACACACAAGACAGCTCTTGGGTGGTCCATAAGTGATCTTAAGGGCATTAGCCCAGCAAGATGCATGCACAAGATCCTACTGGAGGATAATGCCAGACCAGTGGTTCAACTACAAAGGTGGCTAAATCCAACCATGAAGGAGGTGGTGCAGAAAGAGGTCACTAAATTACTAGAGGCTGGGATTATTTATCCTATTTCTGATAGCCCCTGGATGAGCCCTGTCCAAGTTGTCCCCAAGAAGGGAGGCATGACAGTGGTTCATAATGAAAAAAGTGAACTGGTTCCTACAAGAACAGTTACAGGGTGGCGTATGTGTATTGACTACAGAAAGCTCAATACAGCCACCAGAAAGGATCATTTTCCTTTACCATTCATAGACCAAATGCTAGAAAGACTAGCTGGTCATGATTATTACTGCTTTTTGGATGGCTATTCAGGTTACAACCAAATTGCAGTAGATCCTCAGGACCAAGAGAAAACAGCATTCACTTGCCCTTCTGGCGTGTTTGCCTACAGGAGAATGCCTTTTGGTCTGTGTAATGCACCTGCAACTTTTTAGAGATGCATGCTATCCATCTTCTCGGATATGGTGGAGAAGTTCCTGGAAGTCTTCATGGATGACTTCTCAATATATGGAGACTCATTCAGCTCCTGTCTTAACCATCTAGCACTTGTCCTGAAAAGGTGCCAAGAGACTAACCTGGTGTTAAACTGGGAGAAATGTCACTTTATGGTGACTGAAGGAATTGTCCTTGGGCACAAAATTTCAAGCAAGGGAATAGAGGTGGATAAGGCAAAGGTAGAGGTAATTGAAAGATTACCACCACCTGCCAATGTTAAGGCAATCAGAAGCTTTATGGGACATGCAGGATTCTACAGAAGGTTTATAAAGGATTTTTCAAAAATTGCAAAACCTCTAAGCAACCTGCTAGCTGCTGACACACCATTTGTGTTTGACACACAGTGTTTGCAGGCATTTGAGACCCTGAAAGCCAAGCTGGTCACAGCACCAGTCATCTCTGCACCAGACTGGACATTACCATTCGAATTAATGTGTGATGCCAGTGACCATGCCATTGGTACAGTGTTGGGACAGAGGCATAACAAGCTTCTGTACGTCATTTATTATGCCAGCCGAGTTCTAAATAACGCACATAAGAATTACACAACCACAGAAAAAGAGTTACTTGCAGTGGTCTATGCCATTGACAAATTTAGATCCTATCTAGTAGGATCAAAGGTGATTGTGTACACTGACCATGCTGCTCTTAAGTACTTACTCACAAAGTAGGATTCAAAACCCAGGCTCATAAGATGGGTGTTGCTTCTGCAAGAGTTTGATATAGAAATAAGAGACAGAAAAGGGACAGAGAACCAAGTAGCTGATCATCTGTCCCGAATAGAACCAGTAGCTGGGGCGTCCTTCCCTTCTACTGAGATCTCTGAGACTTTCCCAGATGAGCAACTCTTTGCCATTCAGGAAGCTCCATGGTTTGCAGATATTGCAAATTATAAAGCTGTGAGGTTCATACCTCAGGAGTACAGCAGGGTGCGAAGAAAGAAATTAATTTCAGATGCCAAGTACTACCTATGGGATGAGCCATATCTCTTTAAGAGATGCGTAGACGAAATGATCCGTAGATGTGTACCCAGAGAGGAAGCACAAAGGATCCTATGGCATTGCCATGGATCACAGTATGGGGGACATTTCGGAAGTGAGCGAACAGCCACTAAGGTCCTCCAATGTGGCTTCTACTGGCCTACTCTCTATAGAGATGCCCGAGAGTTTGTGCGTAACTGTGACAGTTGCCAAAGAGCTGGTAACTTGCCTATGGATACGCCATGCCTCAACAAGGGATCCTAGAGATTAAATTGTTTGATGTATGGGGTATTGACTTCATGGGTCCATTCCCACCATCATACTCAAACACTTACATTCTGGTGGCAGTGGACTATGTATCTAAATGGGTAGAAGCAATTGCTACACCCACTAATGATACTAAGACCGTGCTGAAATTCCTCCAAAAATACATCTTCAGCAGGTTTGGTGTTCCCAGAGTACTAATCAGTGATGGGGGCACTCATTTCTGCAATAAACAGCTGTACTCTGCTATGGTCCGATATGGAATTAGCCACAAAGTGGCAACCCCATATCATCTACAGACAAATGGGCAAGCTGAAGTCTCTAACAGAGAGCTAAAAAGAATCCTAGAACGGACTGTAATTGCCCGTAGAAAGGATTGGGCAAGGAGCTTAGATGATGCTCTGTGGGCATACAGAACAGCATTCAAGACTCCAATAGGAACCTCTCCATACCAACTTGTGTATGGCAAGGCCTGTCATCTGCCCGTGGAACTGGAACATAAAGCCTACTGGGCAACCAGATTTCTAAACCTGGACGCTAAGTTAGCTGGTGAAAAAAGATTACTCCAGCTAAATGAGCTAGATGAATTTAGGCTCAGTGCCTTTGAAAATACAAAAATTTATAAGGAAAAGGCAAAGAAGTGGCATGACAAGAAGTTGTCATCCAGAGTCTTTGAGCCAGGACAAAAAGTTTTGCTCTTCAACTCTAGGCTCAGACTGTTCCCAGAAAAACTTAAATCCTGCTTGAGGGGTCCGTATGTGATTACAGGAGTATCACCATATGGATATGTTGAGCTTCAGGATACTGATTCTGACAAAAAGTTCATTGTTAATGGACAGAGGATCAAGCATTATCTTGAAAGCAATTTTGAGCAGGAATGCTCAAAATTGAGGCTTGAATGATTCTCAGTGAAGGTCCAGCTAAAGACAATAAAGAAGCGCTTACTGGGAGGCAACCCAGTCATTAGCAGGTTATCTGTTTTGTTTAATCAAAGTTTGATACATATTCTCAAAGGGCAATTATCAAAATTGAAAGAATTCACAGAGTTACAGAAGGATTCAGTGCAAAAAGTAGAGAAAAAGAGCTTGCTGGCGAAAAAATGCCAGTAAAGGTGCCATTTTGGGCGTTAAACGCCAGAATGGGCACCATTCTGGGCGTTTAATGCCAGGTGTGCAGCATCCTGGGCGTTTAGCAAAACGCCCAGTGATGAAGGGGTTTCTGGCGTTTAACGCCAGCCAGGGTACCTGGCTGGGTGTTAAACGCCCAAATTGGCCAACAATTGGGCGTTAAACGCCAGAATGGATACCATTCTGGGTGTTTAACGCCAGAAAAGTGGGGGATAGAGATTTAGCTTTCCACTTCAATTTTTTTCAAACTTTCCTGTTTTAATCCATAATTTTCTACATTAATACATTTCAAACTTTCATCATTCACCTTCAAATTTTCAAATTCAAAATCATTCTTCAAATCTCTTTCAAATCCTTTCCAAATCTTCTTCAAAAAACTCAAATATCTCTCAATTTCTTTCCATATCTTCTCAAATCTCCTTCAAAATTTTCGAAATCTCTCCCCCTTCCTTATAAATATATGTTCGGCCACACTCCCCTTCCCCACCATTCGAATTTGCTCTCCTCCTCTCTCTCCTCTTTCCTTTCTTTTGCTTGAGGACAAGCAAACCTCTAAGTTTGATGTGTTTTTCCGTGATCACTAAGTTAAGGCTCATCAAGATCATGGCCCCCAAAGGAAAACAAACCAATTCAAGAGGCAAGAAAGAGAATGCTCCAAAAGACCTTTGGAGTCAAGAGAAAATCTTAACCAAAGAACATGCAGACCATTACCACAAAATAATGGGTCTGAGGTCAGTAATCCCGGAAGTTAAATTTAATCTGAAAGAAGATGAATATCCGGAGATCCAAGAGCAAATTCAAAACAGAGGATGGGAAGTTCTAACCAACCCTGAGACAAAGGTTGGGAGAAATATGGTTCAGGAATTCTACTCAAATCTGTGGCTGACAGATAAGCAGAGAATGACTGGAACCGCTTTTCATACCTACAGAACCATGGTCAGAGGGAGAATTATTTACTTCCATCTGGACAAAATAAGAGAGGTCTTCAAATTACCTCAACTACAAGATGATTCTGAATCCTTTAATAGGAGAATGGTGAGAGTAGATAAGGGGTTGGATCAAGTTCTAGAGGACATATGCCTCCCTGGAACTAAGTGGATGACCAATTCAAAAGGTGTCCCAAACCAACTCAAGAGGGGAGATCTCAAACCAGTTACAAGAGGCTGGTTGGACTTCATAGGGCGTTCTATCTTGCCCACTAGTAACCGTTCTGAGGTTACTATCAAGAGAGCAGTGATGATTCATTGTATTATGCTGGGAAAAGAAGTGGAAATTCATCATCTGATTGCTTGTGAGATTTACACAATTGCAAACAAGAACTCCACTGAAGCCAAACTGGTTTACCCAAGCTTAATCTCTTTGCTATGTAAAGATGCTGGGGTGAGGATGGGAGTAGATGAATTCATCCCAATTGTGCACCCAATCACCAAGAGGTCAATGGAAGGACAAATGCAAGATAACTCTATCAAAAGGAGTGCGCAGGAGTTGAAGCACCAAAAGCTCTCCCTTGAAGGGTCAAATACCCCACAAGTTGAGGGAGCATCCACTTCTCAAAATCAAGGTTGTTGAGTCCTAACTCTGTGATAACCTCTATCATTAGGAGTCTATTTAAATTTTGGTTTTCTATTACTATTAGTCTTATCTTATATCTATTTTTGAGTCTTGTTCTTAATTCATGATTAATAAAATTTAAGGTTCATGTCTTAAAGCTATGAATGTCCTATGAATCCATCACCTCTCTTAAATGAAAAATGCTTTAATCACAAAAGAACAAGAAGTACAGGATTTCGAATTCATCTTTGAAACTAGTTGAATTAGTTTGATGTGGTGACAATACTTTTTGTTTTCTGAATGAATGCTTGAACAGTGCATATGTCTTTTGAATTTGTTGTTTTAAGAATGTTAAAATTGTTGGCTCTTGAAAGAATGATGGAAAAGGAGAAATGTTATTGAGGATCTGAAAAATCATCAAATTGATTCTTGAAGCAAGAAAAAGCAGTGAATACAAAAAAAAACGAAAAAAAAGAGAGAAAATAATAATAATAATAATAATAATAATAATAATAATAATAATAATAATAATAATAATAATAATAATAATAAAGTTGTGATCCAAGTCAAAAAGAGTGTGCTTAAGAACCCTGGACACTTCTAATTGGGGACTCTAGCAAAGCTGAGTCACAATCTGAAAAGGTTCACCCAAGTATGTGTCTATGGCATGTATGTATCCGGTGGTAATACTGGAAGACAGAGTGCTTTGGGCCACAGCCAAGACTCATAAAGTAGCTATGTTCAAGAATCATCATACTTCACTAGGAGAATCAATAACACTATCTGAGTTCTGAGTTCCTATAGATGCCAATCATTCTAAACTTCAAAGGATAAAGTGAGATGCCAAAACTGTTCAGAAGCAAAAAGCTACTAGTCCCGCTCATCTAATTGGAGCTAAGTTTCTTTGATATTTTGGAGTCTATAGTATATTCTCTTCTTTTTATTCTATTTTGATTTTCAGTTGCTTGGGGACAAGCAACAATTTAAGTTTGGTATTGTGATGAGTGGATAATTTATACGCTTTTTGGCATTGTTTTTAGTATGTTTTTAGTATATTTTAGTTAGTTTTTATTACATTTTCATTAGTTTTTAGTTAAAATTCACTTTTCTGGGATTTACTATGAGTTTGTGTGTTTTTCTGTGATTTTAGGTATTTTCTGGCTGAAATTGAGGGACCTGAGCAAAAATCTGATTCAGAGGCTGAAAAGGACTGCAGATGCTGTTGGATTCTGACCTCCCTGCACTCGAAGTGGATTTTCTGGAGCTACAGAAGCCCAATTGGCACGCTCTCAATTGAGTTGGAAAGTAGACATCCTGGACTTTCCAGCAATGTATAATAGTCCATACTTTTCTCGAGATTTGATGGCCCAAACTGGCGTTGCAAATTAGGTTCAGAAATCCCGGCGTTAAACGTCGGAACTGGCACAAAAATTGGAGTTAAACGCCCAAACTGGCATAAAAGTTGGCGTTTAACTCCAGAAAAAGTCTCTACTCATGGAAGCTTCAATGCTCAGCCCAAGCACACACCAAGTGGACCCCGGAAGTGGATTTTTACGTCATTTACTCATTTCTGTATACCCTAGGTTACTAGTTCACTATTAATAGGACCTTTTGATATTGTATCTCTACCTCATGACACATTACACGTTTCTTATTGTATCTTCTACGGCATGAGTCTCTAAACCCCATGGTTGGGGGTGAGGAGCTCTGCTGTGTCTTGATGGATTAATGCAATTACTACTGTTTTTCATTCAATCATGCTTGCTTCCATTCTAAGATATATCACTTGTTCCTAAACCTGATGAATGTGATGATCCGTGACACTCATCATCATTCTCAACTATGAATGTGTGCCTGACAACCACCTCCGTTCTACCTTAGATTGAGTAGATATCTCTTGGATTCCTTAATCAGAATCTTCGTGGTATAAGCTAGAATTGATGGCGGCATTCAAAAGAATCCGGAAGGTCTAAACCTTGTCTGTGGTATTCTAAGTAGGATTCAAGGATTGAATGACTATGATGAGCTTCAAACTCCTGAGGGCTGGGCGTTAGTGACAGACGCAAAAGAATCACTGAATTCTATTCCAACCCGATTGAGAACCGACAGATGATTAGCCGTGCTGTGACAAAGCGCGTTGAACATTTTCACTGAGAGGATGGGAGGTAGCCATTGACAATGGTGAAACCCTATATACAGCTTGCCATGGAAGGAGTCTTGCGTGCTTGAAGAAGAAGACAGTAGGAAAGCAGAGATTCAGAAGATAGAGCATCTCCAAAACCTCAACCTGTTCTCCATTACTGCAAAACAAGTACTTATTTCATGTTCTTTTACTTTTTACAATCAACCCTGATAATTATTGATATCCTGACTAAGAGTTACAAGATAACCATAGCTTGCTTCAAGCCGACAATCTCCGTGGGATCGACCCTTACTCACGTAAGGTATTACTTGGACGACCCAGTGCACTTGCTGGTTAGTTGTGCGGAATTGCAAAAGTGTGATTGCAATTTCGTGCACCAGTGTTGAACGCCAGCCAAGAAGCAGCCCCTGGGTGTTTAAACGCTAGTGCAGAGAAGCAGGGAATCTGGATTCCCTAGCCTCTCAGGACCTGTGGGTCCCACAGTATCTTTCACCTACCCCACCTACTTTCACACTTCTCAATACACACTTCCCTAAAAACCCTAGCCCAATCACATCCATACCATTTCCCCAAACCATCATAACTCTCACCTACCCCCACCCACTTCAAAATCAAATTTTTCACCCAAAACCCACCTTATGGCCAAACCATACCCATCCCCATCCTATAAATACCCCTCTCCATAACCCTTCATACACACACCTCTCATACCCTAATACACCCCACAAGGCCGAGCCCTCTCTCTCCCTCTCTATCCTTCTATTTTCTTCTTCTTTTACTTCATTCTTCTCTTCTCTTTATTTTTGCTTGAGGACGAGCAAAGTGTTAAGTTTTGCGTTGGAAAAGCATAACTTTTTTCTTTTTGTTACCATTCATGGCACCCAAGGTTGGAGAATCTTCTAGGAAGAGGAAAGGAAAGGCAGTAGCCAATCCCTCTGGATCTTGGGAGATGAAGAGATTCATCACCAAAGCCCACCAAGACCACTTATGTGAAGTAGTGGCTGAGAAGAAAGTGATCCCTGAGGTCCCTTTCATGCCCAAGAAGAATGAATATCCAAAAATCCGAAGAGAGATCTGGAGAAGAGGTTGGAAAGTCCTAACCAATCCAATTCAAGATATTGGGATTCTCATGGTGCAAGAGTTCTATGCTAATACATGGGTTACCAAAAACCATAACACTAGTGTGAACCCAATTCCAAGGAATTGGAACACCATGGTCCGAGGAAGAATATTAGATTTTAGCCCGGAAAGTGTGAGGTTGGCATTCAACTTGCCTCTAATGCAAGGAGTTCTTCATCCTTACACTAAAAGAGTCAACTTTGATAAGAGGTTGGATCAAGTGCTCTCTGACATTTGTGTGGAAGGAGCCCAGTGGAAAAGGAATTTCCAAGGCAAGCCCATTCAACTAAGAATGGTTGACCTAAAGCCCATAGCTAGAGAATGATTGGAATTCATCCAAAGATCCATCATCCCTACTAGCAACCGGTCAGAAGTGACCATTGACAGAGCCATCATGACCCATTGCATCATGATTGGAACTGAGGTGGAAGTACATGAGGTGATTCCTCAAGAATTGTACAAGGTAGCTAAGAAGCCTCACACCAATGCAAGGTTAGCATTCCCACACCTCATCCATCACTTATGCAATTCAGCTGGAATTGTCATAAATGGAGATGTCTTTATTGGGGAGGATAAGCCCATAACTAAGAAGCAAATAGAGCAAACTAGAGAGCATGCACAAGAGCCTGTGCATCCGCCTCATTATGAAATCCCTGAGATGCGTCAAGGGATGTATTTTCCTCTCCAAAGTTATTGGGATCAATGGCAAACTTCTCTTAGAGAATTGAGCACTAACATGGAGGAATTGAGGATGGAGCATCAAGAGCATGCTACCACTCTCAATGAAATAAGAGAAGATCAAAGAGTCATAAGGGAAGACCAAAGGGCTATGAGGAAAGAGCAACAAAGGCAAAGGGATGACATAGAAGAGATTAAGCATCACATTAGATCCTCAAGGAGGAGCACTAGGCGCCACCCTTAAAGGTGGATTCGTTCTCTTTTACTCCCTTTCCTTCTGTTACTTTTCTATTTTCTATTATTTATTTATCTGTTCTCTTGTTCTAGTTGCATGATCATTTGCATTGATGTCTTTAAGTTGTAAAATGTCCCATATATCTCTCACCTTGCTTAAAAGAAAATTTTATTGAAAAGAACTAAGAGATGCATGAATTTCAAGTTTAAAATAAGAATAGTTTAATTATTTTGATGTGGTGTCATTTGCTTTTGTTTTTTGAATGTATGAATAAACAGTGCATATTTGAAGTTTAAATTTTAGAATGTTGGCTCTTGAAAGAATAAGGAAAAATGAAAAATGTTATTAATAATCTGAAAAATCTAGAAATTGATTCTTAAAGCAAGAAAAAGCAGCAAAAAGAAAAAGATAAAAAGCATGTTGCAAAAGAAAAAAATATATGCATGCAAGAAAGAAAAAAATGGCGAAAAAGAAAAAGAAAAAAATGAAAAGCAGAAAAATCCATTACTGCCCAAAAATGCAGGAAAAGGAGGGCAGATTGAAAAAGCTAATAACCCTTTAAACCAAAAGGCAAGGGTGAAAGGGCCCAAGGCTTTGAGTATCAGTGGTTAGGAGGGCCCAAAGTAATAAAATTCTGGCCTAAGCGGCTCAAACAAAGCTATCTCTAACCATGTGCTTGTGGTGTGAAGGTGTCAAGTGAAAAGCTTGAGACTGAACGGTTAAAGTCGTGGTCCAAAGTAAAAAGAGTGTGCTTAAGAACTCTGGACACCTCTATCTAGGGACTCTAGCAAAGCTGAGTCACAATCTAAAAAGGTTCACCCAGTTAAAGTGTTTGTGGCATTATTGTATCCGGCGGTAATACTGGAAAATAAGGTGCTTAGGGTCACGGCCAAGACTCAGAAAGCTGTGTTCAAGAATCAAAATAAGCTTAACTAGGAGAGCCAATAATATCATCAGGATTATAAGTTCCTAAATATGCCAACTATTCTAAATTTCAATGGATAGTGAGATGCCAAAACTATTCAGAAGCAAAAAGCTACAAAATCCCGCTCATCTAATTGTAACTAAGCTTCATTGGAAACTTAGAAATTTATTGTATCTTAATTTTATTTTTATCCTACTGTGTTTTTTGTTGCTTGGGGACAAGCAACAGTTTAAGTTTGGTGTTGTGATGAGCGGATATTTTATATGCTTTTTGACATCATTTTCATGTAGTTTTTAGTGTGTTCTATTTAGTTTTTATTATATTTTTATAGTTTTTAGTGTTAAAATCACATTTTTGGATTCTACAATGATTTTTTGTGTTTTTGTACAATTTTAGGTCATTTTTGGCTGAAATTGAGGAGCTGGAGCAGAAGTCTGATTCAGAGACAGAGAAAGCACTACAGATGCTGTCTGGATCTGACCTACCTGCACTCAAAAGAGTTTTTCTAGACCTACAGAAGTCCAAATGGAGCTCTCTTAATGTCTATAAAAAGCTGACTTCCAGAACTTTCCAGCAATATATATGAGTTTATACTTTGCTTCGGACATGAAGGCCCAAAACTGGCATCCAACGGCAGCTTCCTGCCCCATTCCAGGCGTCTAGCACCCAAAAGCAGAGACCAGCGTCCAAACGCCCAATGAGGACCCCCTAGCTGGCATTCCATGCCCAATAGACCTCATAGCACGTGGATCTCATCAAAGATCAGCCCAAACACTCACCAAGTACACCCTGGAAGTGGATTTTAACACTAAATAGATTGTTTTACCCTTACTAGTCATCTGTTTAGTATTTAAGGGATTAAATTTATGTAATTCAGTCCTTTAACCATCATATTCACATAGCATACACGTTTACCATTGTTTTCACATTAGTATGAGTTTCTAAACCTCTTAGGTTGAGGAGAGGAGCCCTACTGAGTCCTATGAATTATTAAAAGTATTACTGTTTCTTCTCCGATCCATGTTTGATCTGTTTCTAAGATGTATATCCGATCTTTATCGTGGTGAATAGGATGATCTAACAATCAGCTCTATTCATCACATTAAGATAAACATTTCTGACAAACACCCGCGTCTACTTGGGTTCGTGTGAATACGTGACTGGAAAGCATGAGCCAACAGCTATGTTTATACAACTCTCAGATAGTTAATCCACGACTTTGTTGGGGACTTCTCGAGACACCAGTTCAGCCAATTTCTGGGGAGGTTAGGGTCTCTGTGGTATAGGCTAGAATCCAAGGAAGCAGCGTTCTCTTATCTGGAGGATTCAACCTTATTTGTGGTGCTTTGAGTAGGATCGCCAAGAGAATGACTTGCTAACGTTTCACCCTTCGTCAGATTGGATGACCACGGCCAATAGCATTCAATCTGTAGAAGAGGAGATCAATGACCACGGCCCATGGCGTTGATCACATACAGCTTGCCATAGAAGAAGATCACTCACAAGCAGAGAAGACAGTAGTACCAGAGTTATTTCAGAAAGGTAAAGCAACTCCAATCCTCAACTCTATCTTTAAAGTATTAGCACCCTGTTAGAAAAATCCTAAACTCCATAATCCAACAACCTTCTGATCTGCTTGACTAAGACCTACAAGATAACCATAGCTTGTTTCAAACCACAATCCTCGTGGGATCGATCCTGACGTACTCAGGTATTACTTGGACGACCTAGTGCACTTGCTGGTACAATAGTACAAAAGTGTGGAGATTCGTGCTACCAATAAACCTTAGGGCTCAATTTTTCTGTCCCAATTTTAAGTTTATCATACTCTGCTTTTGTGCTTTGTAAATCTGCAAGTTTACTCTAGTTTTGTTGATTTTTTCTATAGTTGAATCTTTTTTCACCTAAATTCATTTTATGAACAAATATGATTTGGGGGAAAATATGACAGTTTTAGCAAAATGGATGGGAGGATTACGAAAGGAAAATATATCGGTAATAGATAAAAATAATCCGAAAATTACCAACGAAAAAAATCTATCAGTAAATAATTTTCGACGAGACTTTTACTGATGGACAAAATCTGTAAATAATTCCGTCGGTAACTAAAGTCTGTTTGTAATAAGGACCAAATATATCTATAAATCCATCTGTAATAAGACGTTTTCTAGTAGTGAATGTGGTTACTAATAAGTTGTCCATAAGGTATTATCTAATCACTAATCTTACTCCTAACTGGTTAGTATTTGACTATATGAATGTTTTTTATGCAATTAAATCTGATAGAATAATGATTTAAAGGGACATAGTATAATAAAAAGAATATCATATAATTTATCTATATATTTTTTTGGCCTTATAGACGTCGAAGTGTTGATTGAATTTATTTTGATTATATTGCATATAAGTAAGTTGAATCTTAAACTTTCTTAAATATATTGTGCATTTCTTTCCTTATTGCTACCCAAAGTTGGATTGATATTTCTATGGATTTCTTACTTGGCTTACTGATGAGTCCATATTTCTATGCATTTCTGAATAGTTGGATTGATATTTCTATGGGTGGATTTCATCACATAAACCTACACTTAAGCACCATAATAGCATACTTCTGTGTTTGATCCCTAAATTGAACCTAAATGTAAAAACATGCATTTTTGTGCTTAAATTGAGCAATTTAATCCCACTTTTATTCGATTCGATGTCATGATATGTTTGTTGAGTGATTTCAGGTCCTAGAGGCAAGAATGGGTTAGTAGAAGTGGAAGAAAGCATAAAAAAGGAAGAAAATATGAAGAAAACAAAGGAAAAAAACATCTCAGCCATGCACAGCTTCAATGCCCATGCACAGGGGTCAAAAACAGCACCTGTGCTCACGCACAAGGCATGGTAAAAATCAAGACCTGTGCCCACGCTTAGGACGGAATGGAAATCAGGACCTGTGCGGACGCACAGGTCTGTGCCCACGGACAGGCTGTGCCCATGCACAGACCTGTGCGTACGCATAGGTACCAGCGCGTGCCTCCATTAAAATTGCACGTGGACTCGCGTTTTGGGGGCTTTTTGGCCCATTTTTGAAGGCTTTGGAGCATATTTGAAAAGGGAAGCAACTATATATCATAACATACATTACCATACTTCATAGAATAGTTTTTAGGAGTAGTTTTAGAGTAGTTTAGTTTTAGGTTTTCTCTCTTAGAGTTTTTAATTAGAGTTTCAATGTAGCATTTTATACTTCAATTTTGTTCTTGGATTTTGCTATCTCATTGTAAGTATTTCTGTAATTCCTCTTTTATTACACTACTTGTTCTACACTTTCTTCTACTTTAATGTCCTTTGTCAATATCTACATAGTTTTGCAATTTTGGATTCCTAGTTGCTAATTTGATGTTTGATGCTTATTTTATGCTTGTTTGAGTTGTTTATGTTGATTTTGTTCTTTTGTGGTTCATAGCTTTCGTTAATTTACCAATTTTGCCATGTTTTGTGAATATGCATACTAGGTGTTTGATGAAATGTCAACCCTAGCTATGGGGTAGATTTCCACCCTTTGGCTTAGGAAAAATGAGTTTATGGATTACTAGAGATATAATGTCCAACATTTAGTGATAATTCTTGGGTTGTTAGTTGTTATTGTTTTCATAAACGCTAGCTTTTTATCAACTATTTTGGTAAGTTAGCTAGGATTTGTGGATTGATGATAACTATGCTCACTTAACTTATCCTTCGATGTTAAGGGTTGACTTAGTGAGATTAATCCATCATAATTATCATAGTTGTTGTTATGGCAAGGAAGGGATTCCATAACTCATCCCAAGTCAAGGTTTCATTTATGTTTTAAACCACTTTTCATTCACTTTATAGCTTTACTTGTTTATATTGCATACATAGTTCCTTTATTCCTTTATTAGTTTATTAATTGCGGTTTTGTCTCGTTCTTTAATTCCTTTATTTGTTTGCTTTCAATCATTAAACCCCCTTTTGCTTTCTCACAACCGAAATTGTATACACTTGATGGCACTAGTTTCTAGGGAGAATGACCCGGGAGTCTAGATACTCTCAGTTTACATTTGAATTAAATAGTGACAATATCTTGAAATGAATTTTGATTGGGAGGATCCATTGCCGGTTTGGACTATACTCACAAAGGAATTACTTTATCTAGTTTTCTGAATTGGCATAAATTTTCATCTATCACATTGGCGCCGTTGCCGGAGAGCTAGCGTCATGAGTGCTATATTTTGGTTGTTGTAAATATGTCCATAGTGTGAATAGATACTTTTTGGGTTGTTTGCTTGTTTTTGCTATTAATTAGGATTTTTGCTTCTTTTGGTAATTGATGTCTTTAGTTTTTTTTTCAATTTTCTCTATGAGTTATCACCCTCTTGGTTTGGAGTTTGGTTATGATCATTTTGTAGGGTTTGATAACTTCAATTTTGGATTGCATCATGGGATTGGAGCATCAATTTTGGGAGGAGCAACATCCTCTATACTACAATGAGCAATACCTTCCGCAATATGCATACCCAACCCAAGGATATGGGGGATTTCACTATGAATATACCCCTCCACCACCATATGCCTATAACCCATACCCCCAACATAACCCTCAATCACCATATTTTCAAACACCACACCACCACCACCACCATACACCTTCTTACATACCACCTCAAGATATTTACCAACATGAATCACCTTCCACATACACAACCTTTCTCCTAAACTATAAACCTCATTCTTCACCCCAATGTGAAAATTTCCCACCCTTGACCCAAGACCATCAAGACCTTCAAGCCTTTCTCCAAGAGCAAGAAGGATTCTGAAGGACACAAGGGCACTTCATGGCTACTATAGGCGAAGCAGTAAACCGCTTAATCCTCATACACTCATCCAATCAAGGCATCCCTCTTAGGGAATGTGGAGGATCAACTAAAGCTTGTAGGAAGAGGAGAACATGGAGCCACTAGGGAAAGAGGAAGAGTTAGAGCATGAACAAGCGGAAGAAGGTGAAGTATTTGAATTGGAGGAGAGAAGGGGAGAACTGAGGGAGATTGATCAAGAGGTGGATTCCATCATTAATGATTTTTTGTCCTCCTTGGTCAATCCCCTTAATGATCTTAATGAGCCTCTTCCCCTTGAGTTTGAGAGAGACATGGAGGTAGAGTTCTTACAACCTCCTTCTTATGACTTGAGTGATGGGGAAGAGGAAGTTGGTGAGGAAGCAATTCCGATTCAAGAACATATTGAGTGAGTGACAATTTCACCTATGAGCTTCATTGGCCCCAACTAATATGCTATCTTAGAGACGGATTACCAACTCAAGGTCCTTCTTGGGTGGGTACATGATGGAGAAAGGAGTGTTGGTTGCCAAAAGAGTCCAAGGCTTTTCAAGAAAGTCAATTCAAGACTTGGAGTTCAAGTGGGGTGTAGAGCAGAATTGGGTGATTTTTGGAAAATGTTGGGTTGCTACAATGGTCAATTGAGGACTTGTTCATCCAGCTTGGAACATAGAAATCCACAAGAAGAAGAGCGGATACCTCGAATATGGGATCCCAGAGGAGCTTTAAGAGCCAAGCATGGATGGAGATTCAAGGAGGAGTGGAAACATAAGCCACCCTAGCAAGAGTCTCCTCAACAAGTCCAACTTAAGGACTATAAATCAAAGTGCTAGGTGGGAGACACCCCACCATGGTAACATCTTTCCTACCCTTTTCTCTTGCATTTTAGCTTATCTTGGCTTAGCTTAGGTTAGTTTAATTTTGAGTTGGTAGGTTAATTATCATATGGATCATGCATTTATGGATTTTTTGATGTTTTGGGGTTGAATTTTGGATGAGCTAAGGCTTGGTACCTTAGATTTTAAAGGAAAATTTTGGGAAAACAGGGCACCTGTGCTTGTGCACACGCACGCAACAACAATATTCTGCACATTGTGCGTGCGCACCAACCTGTGCGTATGTACACTAGCCAATATGCCCTCTGTTGAGAGCGTTCGGATGCTATGTGCGCGCGCATCTCCCTCTATTTTCCGCACTGTGCTTGCGCACTCCTTTGTGCGTACGCACACGTCCTTACACCCACTCTGGTAGGAGCGCTCGTATGCCATGTGCGCATGCACCCCTACACCTTTTTTTGCCCTTGTGCGTGTGCACGCACCTATGCGCGCACGCACACATGATCCCTCACAAAAAAAAAACAGTATCCTATGCGTGCACATATCCTTGTGTGCACGCACACTTCTTACACCCATTCTGTCCAGAGCGTTCGCACGACTTGTGCGGACACACCCCTTCCCTTTTCACCTAGTGTGCGTACGCACACATGTCTGTGCGTACGCACAAGTGATGTTTTGGGCAAAATTTTTATTTCTCTTCCATTTAAGCCCTAACGCACTTTCGCCCCCTCCACTCCTCTCTTTTCTTGCTTCTTCCATGTTTTTCCTCTTGTTTTAGTTAATCGTCATTGCATTTCGTTTTCATTTTAGTTATTATATTAGTTTTACTTTAGTTGTTTCTATTTAAATAAATTGCAAGTATTTGTTTGATGTTGATTGGGTTGCTTGTTGCTTGAATGTCATCAATGCACTTATACTTTGTTTTGATTTACTAGCACCTAATTGGATTTGTGCATTTGCATTTTGTTGCATATTAGGTGAACTCTTGTAACTGTATTGAATTGAATGAATTGAGTTGAAATTACTTGCTCATCATGATCTTTCATATCAAAATTCATCACATGACCAGTACTTGTTCCTTGTTAATGCTTTGCATTTGTTTGAGTGGCTCAACTTGATTCTTATCAAGCTTGTCACTTTTTGTAACAAGTACTTTTACCATGTGACTTTTTCTTTATATTTCATGATGAATAAGTGGTTTTCTTTACATTATTGGATTGGTTATTGTTTATTGTGCTATTCTATATCAATTTTGTGCTTTCACTCGCACAATTCAAATAACCAATATCAAATACTCAATTCACTTTTGTGGTTACCCAGGTTTGTTTATACCTCATATGTTTCTTATTCTTTAATTGCAACCTAGGCCATCTAATTGAGGAACACATGCTTACTTTTTGATTGTGTGGATGCCATTTTAACCGGCCGTTGTGTGTATTCTAATCGCGCGTTTAATTGGAATACACACGGGGCTCATTTTCATCATACCACACCATTATGCAAACTCCTCAATTAGATGCTTATTGGCTTTCTCCCTTTACCCTTTTGTACTACTTGCCCTATGATTCCTAATTATACCTCATTCTTGGGTTGTAAGTTGTTATTATTTCCACTAACGCTAGCTTTTTATCAACTAGTTTGGTAAGTTAGCTAGGATTTGTGGATTAATGATAACTATGCTCACTTAACTTATCCTTCGATGTTAAGGGTTGACTTAGTGAGATTAATCTATCATAATTATCATATTTATGGTTATGGCAAGGAAGGGATTCCATAACACATCCCAAGTCAAGGGTTCATTTATGTTTTAAACCACTTTTCATTCACTTTATAGCTTTACTTGTTTATATTGCATACATAGTTCCTTTATTCCTTTATTAGTTTATTAATTGCGGTTTTGTCTCATTCTTTAATTCCTTTATTTTGTTTGCTTTCAATCATTGAACCCCATTTTGCTTTCTCACAACCAAAATTGTATGCACTTGTTAGCACTAGTTCCTAGGGAGAATGACTCGGGAGTCTAGATACTCTCGATTTACATTTGAATTGAATAGTGACAATATCTTGAAATGAATTTTGATTGGGAGGATCCATTGCCGGTTTGGACTATACTCACAACGGAATTACTTTATCTAGTTTTTCGAATTGGCATAAATTCTCATCTGTTACATTGGCGCCATTGCTGGGGAGCTAGCGTCATGAGTGCTATATTTTGGTTGTTGTAAATATGTCCATAGTGTGAATAAATACTTTTTGGGTTGTTTGCTTATTTTTGCTATTAATTAGGATTTTTGCTTCTTTTGGTAATTGATGTCTTTTGTTTTTATTTTCAATATTCTCTATGAGTTATCACCCTCTTGGTTTGGAGTTTGGTTATGATCATTTTGTAGGGTTTGATAACTTCAATTTTGGATTGCATCATGGGATTGGAACATCAATTTTGGGAGGAGCAACCTCCTCCATACTACAATGAGCAGTACCTTCCACAATATGCATACCCAACCCAAGGATATGGTGGATTTCACTATGAATATACCCCTCCACCACCATATTCCTATAACCCATACCACCAACATAACCCTCAATCACCATATCTTCAAACACCACACCACCACCACCATACACCTTCTTATATACCACCTCAAGATATTCACCAACATGAATCACCTCCTATATACACAACCTTTCTCCCAAACTATGAACCTCATTCTTCACCCCCTTGACCTAAGACCATCAAGACCTTCAAGCATTTCTCCAAGAGCAAGAAGGATTCTAAAGGAAACAAGGGCACTTCATGGCTACTATAGGCGAAGCGGTAAACCGCTTAATCCTCAAACACTCATCCAATCAAGGTATCCCTCTTAAGGAATGTGGAGGATCAACTAAAGCTTGTAGGAAGAGGAGAACATGGAGCCACTAGGGAAAGAGGAAGAGTTAGAGCATGAACAAGCGGAAGAAGGTGAAGTATTTGAATTGGAGGAGAGAAGGGGAGAACTGAGGGAGATTGATCAAGAGGAGGATTCCATCATTAATGATTTTTTGTCCTCCTTGGTCAATCCCCTTAATGATCTTAATGAGCCTCTTCCACTTGAGTTTGAGAGAGACATGGAGGTAGAGTTCTTACAACCTCCTTGTTATGACTTGAGTGATGGGTGATGATTAGATTCTTGACGGTTTAGAATTTCACAAATGAATTCTCGTTGCAAGTATAGTTTCTAAACCAACAATAATCCTTTCATACAAAAGATTGTTTGTCACAAGTAACAAACCCCTAAAAAAACCGAAGTATTCAAACCTCGGGTCGTTCTCCCTAGGAATTGTAATGAAGTGTCTTGTTATTGGTTATGAGTTATTTTGGGATCTTTGAGATTTTAGACAAGAAATATAAATGGCAAAGAAAATAAACTAATAACTAACAAAGCTCTTGGCAAGATATGAGAACTAGAAGTCCTATCCTAGTTATCCTCCTCAATTGTGATGACAAATTGTCCATTACTCCCACTTAGTTAACCTCTAACCATGGAGGAAAGTCAAGTGGATGAATCAATTTGATTCCTCAAGTCCTAATCGACTCCTAAAGGAAAGACTAGCTTTAGAGGCTTTCAAATCAATTAGCAACTTCTAATTATCAATCAACAAAGGAATTAGATAACTCAAGAGTCACTAATTACTCTACCTAGGCCAAGAGGAACAAAACCTACACTAAAATCCAACCAAGCATTTCATCAAACACTTGGAAGGCATATAAGGAAAGCATAGTAAATTGATAACAAGAATAGAATCTAACAACAATTATTGAAATGAATTAACAACAACAATCAAGGAAATCACAATTATCATGAATTACCTCAAATTACATTATTTAAAGAAAACAAAGGAACAACAATCTATCCAAAACAAAATGAAAATCACAATTATCAAAGCACATAACTAGAAAGAGGAAGAGGGGAAGATTAAGACTTGGTAAAAGAAAAGTGAATTAAAGCATGAATTAAACCTAGATCTAAGAAGAGAGATTAACATAAACCTAATCCTAATTCTAGAGAGAAGTGAGAGCTTCTCTCTCTAAAAACTACTCTAAACTAAAACTAATTATGCTATATGATAGATTGATCCTATTCCCCTCAATCCTTGATCCTTTTATTCCTTTCTATCAGCAATTGGCGCCAAAATGGGTTCAGAAACCCTTCCAAATCGCCAGGCACGTGTTGCTTTAATGAAGTCATGTGCGGACTTTGACGCATGCGCGCACGGTACGCGTGCGCGTCCCTGGCCGATTCTAAGGCGCTCGCGCGCGTGCTTGGCTGATTTCACTTCTTTGACTTTTTATGCTTCTCTCTACTTGTATGCTTCCTTCCTTGCTCCCTTTGATCCATGCCTAGCCTAATTCAATCCTAGAATTAGTAGCAAACACATCAAGGCATCTTATGGAATCAAAGAGGAATTAGAATTCATCAAAATAAGGCTTAAAAAGCATGTTTTTACACTTAAGCACAAATATGGGAGAGATTACAAAACCATGCTAATTCATAGGCTAGATGCGAGAAAATGTCATCAAAATACTCTAAATTCAATACAAGATAAACCGTCAAATTGGGGTTTATCAACCTCCCCACACTTAAACCTTAGCATGTCCTCATGCTAAAATAAGAAGGAACTAAGGGGTATGACATTTATTGAATGCAACTGAACTATATGAGCCTATCTAAATGCAACTACCTAAAGTGAATGCAAATGCTTAGTTCAAACAAATCAATTCCCAAGAGAACATGTGTAGGCACAAGAGCTAGGGCAATAGGGATCAAGTCCAAACCACAATTGTATTGAATTATCAAAAGAAGTTCAAGCTTGCGAGAATATAGATAATATGAATGAACACATGTGATTGAACTTTTGAACCCTCACTGGATGTGTATCTGCTCTATTCACTCAAGTGTTTAAGGGTTAATTCTCTCAATTCTCTTCTAATCATGCTTTCCAAAAATTTATTTTCTTCTAACAATCAACACCTACTCAATGCATGCATACATTCATCATGAGGTCTTTCATTTAGGTTGTAATGGGGTTAGGATTAAGGTAGGATCATTTATGGTTAAGTGGACTAGAGTTTAGATCTTGGATTAGCATAGACTTTCCCACCTAACTATATAATGACCTATACAAATTCAAACTACTCTAACTACCCATTCTTCACTTTTTCTTACATATTCATGCATTCTATTCCTTGATTCATAACACTTATGCATTGATTCCTTTTTATTGAACTTCACCTTGGGGCATTTTGTCCCCTTTGATTGCTTTCTTTTCATTTTCTTCTTTCTTTTTCTTTTCCCCTTCTTTTTTCTTTTCTTTTTTTTCTTTCATTTTATTTTTCTCTTCTTCTTTTTTTTTCTTTTTATACTTTGTACAAGGACATCAATTGCATAAGGTCTTGTACATTCAATCAATACATGAATATATTCCTAATTCCTAAATATGAAAGTGTACTACCCTTTTTATCCCATCCAATGTTCCCAAGCCTCACTAACTTTGAATAATAAACACTCTCACTAGCCTAGGCTAATCAAAGATCCAAACAAGGGACTTTCATTGGTTTTCCGCCTTGGGCTTGTAATGTGCTAAAAGAAGAACAAGTTGGTTAAGCGTAGGCTCAAAATTGGCTAACAATGGAGAGTAAAAGGTAGGCTATTTGGGTACGTGGGCTAATGAAATAATGGCCTCAATCATACAAATGAATGGATACAAGAAATAAATGGACATATAGAATCAAGCAAATCAAGGATCACAATCATAGAAAGAGAACAATTACACACAAGAATGAAAAATAAGTGGTTATAAAATGTAACCACATCAATAGGCTCAAGTCTCACAAGCTTGTGTTCTAAACTCAATACATGCTTCACAAAATATGAAATTCAAGCAAGTTACATAAAGATATAGTTTCTTCAATCAATTGGGTTGGTGCCCTATAATTAAGTTTCTTGGAAAATCTCAATATTTGACTAAGCATTGTTGTGATTGAAAAATTCAAAAATTTTCCTTAGTTTACCCTTTCCTTTTTCACTTGAAACCAATTTCTTATACGAAAAGGGTGACTAAGTTTTAACAATTCCAAACATGGTTTCTAATCACAACCACAAACTAAAAAGAAAGATATACAAAAGAAGATATGCAAAAATGTATACAGAAAAATCCAACTAAAAGTATGGAATCTATCATCCAAATCATCTAAAAATCCAAAATAAGCAGTTAAGGTATCCAAAACGAAAACCAAAATAGTAAGAGTATCCAAAATAAACTCAAAATGTATCAAATATATACAAAGGTATGCAAAGTAAGATAACCAGGAAAGTGGCCAAAATATTCACCGGTCCTCTAATGATGCTACCGGTGACCTCCCCACACTTAAGATCGAGCATCGTCCTCGATGCTAAACCGGAGGATCAGAGGAAGGTACAACCATAGGTGCTGACTCTGTATGAGGCTGTGGAGTCTCTGTGGCGTCAGGTGCAGCTGGAGGTGCATCCTGCTGAGTCGGCTCATCAACATCCTCCTCCTGATGATCCTGCTCATCGGAGGCCAGAGAGTCTGGGAGCGGAGGTAACTCAGCGCCCAGGGAGATGAGTGCCTGATCCATCCGATCCAGTCGGCGCATGATCTGGCGCTTTTCACGCTCCAAAAACTAAAACAGACGCTGAACCAGTAGGTAAGTCGGCTCAGGTGCTGAAGAAGGGGCTGTCGAAGAAGATGGGGCTGCTGCTGTAGAAGAGGATGGGGCTGCTGAAGGTCCAGCTGTCCCTACCACTGCTCTAGCCCTAGATCGGCGTCTAGCCGGGGGCTTCTCGTGCACCCAACCACCCCAAGGAATAGTAACCTCCTTGTCATCGTCATCTGGGGGTGGTGGTGTCACATCATCATCCAACCAGGGGACCTCAGCCAAGGCGGCCATACTGGTAATCAAGGTGGGAAACGGAAGTAGGCCACGTATATGTGCTCGCCACATACACTGCCGAATAAGTCGAGGAAAATAAACCTCCTTTCTCTCCATAACACAACCAATCAAAAGTAGCATCTCCATAGGGATCTTAGAAAAGTGAGTGGTGGGTAAGACATAGTGGGCAAATATCATCTGCCAAGTCTTGGCCTCTCTAGTCAAATGAGCAAATAGCATCCCCTTAGGCTTAGTGTTGTTCGCATCTATGACCCAAGTGGCATCTGGTAAACCAATCACGCGCCTAAACGCCTCATAGTCAAAGGTCATGCTGTGAATAGCTATCTCAGCCTGCTGATGAGCGCAGGTGCCATCAGTAAGATGTCGGCACTGCAATGCCTCCTCTATGGCTGACTCAGTGATCATAACCTCTCTACCCCTCAACTAAACTGAATCTAAAGTAGGATGGAAGAAGTTGCAATAGAATTCCTTAACCCAAGAAATGTTGATATCTCCCAAATCTCTATCAACAAAGTCCATACCCAACTCTAGGATGCGACTAGTAATTGCTCGTCTCACATCAATGGGAAGGACAAGCTTCTTCTCAGTATTCAATTTCATCGTCCGATACTTGGAAAGGCGAAGCTCACAGTAAAGATTGGGAAACTTGGTTGGATCGGTAGAAGGTAGCAACTGATTTTCCTTTTCCTTGTCATTCAATGGATTCTTAGCATAATTCTTGTAAATGGAGGGAATAGAGGGTGTAGAATGTTTTCTTTTCTTGGAGGTAGTGGCTATGGCTTTTCCTTTATCCAACATCCTGAAAAATATGATAGAATATAAACAATGAAGTACTCAGCACGAAGCAAGGAAAGCATGTTCAGGATATCAATTGGCTAATGAACAATCACGATGTGAACTGAACTTTGACAAAATTGGTAAACAAGTAAGCATAAGTCAACAAGTAAACCAAGAATGCAATATTCACGAAAGTCAACAACTCTTACTCATTAAGCCATAAAATCATCATACTTTTGAAAGAATGGTTAAAGATGGTTAAATGTGAGTAGAAGTTAAATGATTAAAGAAATTAGTGAGTTAGAAAGGTGGATTAGTGGTATGATGATATTTAGGCTCAAATAAAAGAGGAGTTGTGGCTAGACATAGAAATCATGTTTACAATGATTGGTGCAAATCCCATAAGTCAAAAGGAAACAGAAATTAGCCCAAAATTACAGTAGAGACTAAAATAAAAATAGATTTCTTGAAAATTGGGCAGTATCCCAGCTTAAAATTGGACGTTCCCGGATAGCAAAGTAGCACAAACAGCAAGAAGGCAACATCAATTAAGCACAGCAGCAGTGGTACAGCATTCAGGCAACACAAATTGCATAAAAAGCAGTCCAAAATCAGCATACAACACCCAAGTAAACAAACAGCGGATATGCACAAACGGAGTACTTATCAGGCCTAGAATCCTCTATCCAGACCTAGCTACCTAATCGCAGTTATTTCTAACTAACCTAACATGCAAAATTCCAATTCTAACTAGCTAACAGAAAACTAACAGTAGCTAACAGAAACGAAAAATTAATAGAAAGCAGAGTTGGAGCAGGAACCTGGGAGCAGAGAAGAACTAGAAATGGAAAAGGAAATTGGGATTGGAACGGGAGCAACAGAATCAGAGAGCCGCGCCGCCGTGGATGGTGGCGGTTATGGCGGAGCGACGGCGGTGGTGCTCGGGAGAGTAGAGGGCAGAGTGAGTGGAGAAGGTGAGATGAGAGATGGAGAGAAGTGGGAGAATGAGAGCGAGTGATAGAGGTGAATGGGGTTAGTGGTGTGGTGGCGGCGACTGCGGCCGCTGGTGGTGGCTGAAGGAAAAGGGAAGGAGAAAGAGGCGAGGAGGAAGGAGAAGAGATGTGCGTTGCTACGCAGTGCTCTTCGCGCACTAAGGTTATCCTCTTTTTCGAATCGATGCGAGCGCGCACTGTGCGCATCCGTGTACATTGATAAAATTAGGGAACTATGCGTGCGCGTACAGTGCGCTCAAGTGTGGATGGGGAAACTATGCAGAAGCGCGTGCACGTACAGCGCGCAAACGCGTACAGCGCGCAAACGTGTACATGGAGTTGGGCTGGAGGCTTAGAGTGGGCTCAGCACGCGCCCAACTTTCTGGACAAAGGCTTGGAATGGCGGCATCAGCTAAGGCGCGCACGCGGCGAATGCACCTCCGTGCGAGATGAGTTGGGCTAGGGGCTTAAAGTTGGCCCAGATCCAGCGCAACTCTCTGGATATTGGCTAAGAAGTTGCAGCAGCAGATCGACGCGGACGCGACAGGTGTGCTTCCGCGTGCACTTCCTTGTAGCTGTATGGACGCGCACGCACGTAGTGCGCTTCAGCGTGGGTTGTGTTGGGCTCAGGGCATAGTGTTTGCCCAAGAGAGGCCCAACTCTCTGGAATTTGGGTGATGATGCAGCTACTCAGGGACGCGTGCGCGTACATCGTGCGCGCGCGTCTAACCTCATTTTTTTTACTGCCCTTTAAGCAGAAAAATTGTGCTCAGGTGCTCCCTATACTGCTCACAACTCTTTATTCAATCAACCATCATACAATTCACAAAAATGCAATTTGATATTATTCATCTACTACTAAACACAACATACATGTGACTATGCTAACAATTAAGTTGTACAAACAAATTTATATGAAACATCTACCTACAATGGTAACTCAAATCACTTATTAAGCAAAATTAAAAGAGTATGGAAATAGTTTACCATGGTGGGGTGTCTCCCACCTAGCACTTTTATTTTAAGTCGTTAAGTTGGACATGTTGAGAGACTCATTGTCATGGTGGCTTGTGCTTGTACTCGTCTTGGAACTCCCACCAATGCTTGGTTCTCCATTGTGCCCCAAGATTTCTCATGGATTGAGCCAAGTGTTGATGGAGTTCTTCACAAGCTTGGGGCTCCCAAAGTTGATCCTCTTCTTGTGATCCGGGATCCCACACTTTATCTTCACACCCGTCTTGAGGTTGATCATTATTATTAGTCCATCCGGGTGGTAAGTAAGGTGAATTCTCTATATAGTGGCCAACAATCCTCCTAGACCCATCTATTTGAGCACTACTCCAACCTTGATATCTCATGTTTGATGCATCAACCATAATGAGCCTTCATTTGCAACGCCCACCACGAAACATCTTTCGCTTACGCTTCATCCCACAAAGCGTCCTAAGTTGACCATCCGTTTCAAGCAAGCCATACTCAAGTGGGACAATAAAGCTAATAGAAACAAATTTTACCCACTCAAATGAAGGTGTAGATGGTAACCTAGGCAAAGATGCTTCCAATAATCTTGACAAAGCGTATTCCACTCCCATCCTTCTATTCGTAAGGACTTCCACCTCTTTACAAGATCTCTTAATCTCAATCCTTTGTTTAACAACTTCATTTAAACCTTTTTCCTTACTTAAATCATAATAGGTAGGGTGAGAAAAATTTACCTCCTCAACGCTTTCAAATCCAACGGGAGAAGGTTTTTCATGCTCAAAGGATTCTTCACCACTAAGACTTGATGCTTGATCGTCATCACCAAGGGAACTCAATTCTTTCTCTATCCCATCCAAGTCTTCATATGGAATATGCCTTGGAAGGTGTGCACTTTCCTCCCTAGCATCAATTTTAATCATCTTGGAGGGGTTTTCTTCAACTCTATGTTCCCACGGAGGCTCCGCATCTCCTAAGTCTTCTACCACTTCTTCCGTGTCTTCAACAATTAAAGCTTCCTCCAATTGTTCCAATACAAAGAAACTTCCCTTGTTTCCTACCGGAGTTTCCAATCTCTCCTTCATGCTATGTTCTTCATTCGATTCTCCACATGTAGCCATGGGAGTTCCTTGAGTGTTCAAGCATTGGGATGCTAATTGATTTGTTACCGCATCCAAGGCGGCCATGAAATTTTGCACATCCCTTTTTGTCTCTTCTTGCCCTTGAACAAGAACACCAAGAGTTTCATCCATTAGAGATTGGGGTGGGTGGAAGGGTTCATCAAATTGGGAGGAGGGTTCAAAGTAGGAAGGTGGTTCTTCTTGGTAGATTTGTGGTGGTTCAATATTCTCCACTCTTTCCACTTGTTGCACAACATGCTCCATGGTTGTTTGAAATTGATCCAATGCTTCCTTGAGACGATCCCTTGACTCTTGTTCCGCTTGGATATCATGATAGGGATCATATGGCTCTTGGATCAATGGAAATGAATATTCTTCCATGTGAGGTTGTGGTGGAAGGTAGAATTCATCTTGTGGTTGAAAATTTTCATTTATTGAGGGTGGTTCTTGGAAGTATTGAGGTTGGAATAGTAGCGGTTCTATGTGTGGCTCATATGGTTCAAAAGGTGGTTGGTATGGTGGATATGGATCAAGGTCATATTGAGGTATTTGGTGAAAAGAGGCTTGTGAGTATGGTTGAGGGCTATGTTGAGGATACGATTCATAGGCTTATGGTGGTGGTTCTTGAAAGTCACAAGGAGATTCACCATAGCCATTGAATTGGTATGCATCATAGAATGGTTCTTCTTCATAGTAGATTAGTGGAGGTTGTTGCCAAGAAGATTGATCATTTGCATATGGCTCCTCCCACCTTTGGTTATCCCATCCTTGATACATCTCTTCATTATAGTCCTCATTTCCTACAACATGTTGATAACCAAACTCAAAGCCAAGGTGAGAATTCATGATAACAAGAGAGGACAAAAACAAAAAATAGGAACAAATAAAGAGAACAAACTAAAAGCTAACAAAGAAGCAAAAAGCAAACATATTCACAATATTCACATATATACAATAACCAATAACACAACACCATTGCAATTCCCCGGCAACGGCGCCATTTTGATGATTAGATTTTTGACGGTTTAGAATTTCACAAATGAATTCTCGTTGCAAGTATAGTTTCTAAACCAACAATAATCCTTTCATACAAAAGATTGTTTGTCACAAGTAACAAACCCCTAAAATTAATAACCGAAGAATTCAAACCTCGAGTCGTTCTCCCTAGGAATTGTAATGAAGTGTCTTGTTATTGGTTATGAGTTATTTTGGGGTCTTTGAGATTTTAGACAAGAAATATAAATGGCAAAGAAAATAAACTAACAACTAACAAAGCTCTTGCAAGATATGAGAACTAGTCCTATCCTAGTTATCCTCCTCAATTGTGATGACAAATTGTCCATTACTCCCACTTAGTTAACCTCTAACCATGGAGGAAAGTCAAGTGGATGAATCAATTTGATTCCTCAAGTCCTAATCGACTCCTAAAGGAAAGACTAGCTTTAGAGGCTTTCAAATCAATTAGCAACTTCTAATTATCATCAACAAAGGAATTAGATAACTCAAGAGTCACTAATTACTCTACCTAGGCCAAGAGAGAACAAAACTACACTAAAATCCAACCAAGCATTTCAAAAACACTTGGAAGGCATATAAGGAAAGCATAGTAAATTGATAACAAGAAAGAATCTAACAACAATTATTGAAATGAATTAACAACAACAATCAAGGAAATCACAATTATCATGAATTACCTCAAATTGCATTATTGAAAGAAAACAAAGGAACAACAATCTATCCAAAACAAAAGTGAGAGCTTCTCTCTCTAAAAACTACTCTAAACTAAAACTAATTATGCTATATGATAGATTGATCCTATTCCCCTCAATCCTTGATCCTTTTATTCCTTTCTATCAGCAATTGGCGCCAAAATGGGTTCAGAAACCCTTCCAAATCGCCAGGCACGTGTTGCTTTAATGAAGTCATGTGCGGACTTCGACGCATGCGCGCACGGTACGCGTGCGTGTCCCTGGCCGATTCTGTAATGTGCGCGCGAGCGCCTTGTGCGCGTGCGCGTGCTTGGCTGATTTCACTTCTTTGACTTTTTATGCTTCTCTCCACTTGTATGCTTCCTTCCTTGCTCCCTTTGATCCATGCCTAGCCTAATTCAATCCTGGAATTACTAGCAAACACATCAAGGCATCTTATGGAATCAAAGAGGAATTAGAAATCATCAAAATAAGGCTTAAAAAGCATCTTTTTACACTTAAGCACAAATATGGGAGAGATTACAAAACCATGCTAATTCATAGGCTAGATGCGAGAAAAGGTCATCAAAATACTCTAAATTCAATACAAGATAAACCGTCACATTGAGGTTTATCAATGGGAAAGAGGAAGTTGGTGAGGAAGCAATTCCGGTCTAAGAACATATTGAGTGGGTGGCAATTTCACCTATGAGCTTCATTGGCCCCCACCAATATGCTATCTTAGAGACGGATTACCAACTCAAGGTCCTTCTTGGGTGGGTACATGGTGGAGAAAGGAGTGTTGGTTGCCAAATGAGTCCAAGGCTTTTCAAGAAAGTCAATTCAAGACTTCGAGTTCAAGTGGGGTGTAGAGCAGAATTGGATGATTTTTGGAAAATGTTGGGTTGCTACAAGGGTCAATTGAGGACTTGTTCATCCAGCTTGGAACATAGAAATCCACAAGAAGAAGAGCGGATACCTCAAATATGGGATCCCGGAGGAGCTTTAAGAGCCAAGCATGGATGGAGATTCAAGGAGGAGTGAAAACACAAGCCACCCTAGCAAGAGTCTCCTCAACAAGTCCAACTTAAGGACTATAAATCAAAGTGCTAGGTGGGAGACACCCAACCATGGTAACATCTTTCCTACCCTTTTCTCTTGCATTTTAGCTTATCTTGGCTTAGCTTAGGTTAGTTTAATTTTGAGTTGGTAGATTAATTATCATATGGATCATGCATTTATGGATTTTTGGATGTTTTGGGGTTGAATTTTGGATGAGCTAAGGCTTGGCACCTTAGATTTTAAAGGAAAATTTTTGGAAAATAGGGCACCTGTGCGTGCACACACGCACACAACAACAATATTTTGCACACTGTGTGTACGCACCAACCTGTGCGTATGCACACTAGCCTATATGCCCTCTGTTGAGAGCACTCGCACGCTATGTGCGCGCGCATCTCCCTCTATTTTCCGTACTGTGCGTGCACACTCCTTTGTGTGTACGCACACGTCCTTACACCTACTCTGGTGGGAGCGCTCGCATGCCCTGTGCGCATGCACCCCTACACCTTTTTTTTTCCTTGTGTGTGTGCACGAACCTATGTGCGCACGCACACATAATCCTTCACAAAAAAATAACAGTATCTTATGCGTGCGCACATCCTTGTGTGCACGCACACTTCTTACACCCCTTCTGTCCAGAGCGTTCGCACGACTTGTGCAGACGCACCCCTCCCCTTTTCACCTAGTGTGCGTACGCACACATGTCTGTGCGTACGCACAAGTGATGTTTTGGGCAAAATTTTTATTTCTCTTCCATTTAAGCCCTAATGCACTTCCACCCCCTCCACTCCTCTCTTTTCTTGTTTCTTCCATGTTTTTCCTATTGTTTTAGTTTTAATCGTCATTGCATTTCATTTTCATTTTAGTTATTATATTAGTTTTACTTTAGTTGTTTCTATTTAAATAAATTACAAGTGTTTGTTTGATGTTGACTGGGTTGCTTGTTGCTTGAATGTCATCAATGCACTTATACTTTGTTTTGATTTACTAGCACCTAACTGGATTTGTGCATTTGCATTTTGTTGCATATTAGGTGAACTCTTGTAAGTGTATTGAATTGAGTGAATTGAGTTGAAATTACTTGCTCATCATGATCTTTCATATTAAAATTCATCACATGACCAGTACTTGTTCCTTGTTAATGCTTTGCATTTGTTTGAGTGGCTCAACTTGATTCTTTTCAAGCTTGTCACTTTTTGTAACAAGTACTTTTACCATGTGACTCTTTCTTTATGTTTCATGATGAATAAGTGGTTTTCTTTACATTATTGTATTTGTTATTGTTTATTGTGCTATTCTATATCAATTTTGTACTTTCACTCGCACAATTCAAATAACCAATATCAAATACTCAATTCACTTTTGTGGTTACCCAGGTTTGTTTATACCTCATATGTTGCTTATTCTTTAATTGCAACCTAGGCCATCTAATTGAGGAACACATGCTTACTTTTTGATTTTGTGGATGCCATTTTAACCGGCCGTTGTGTGTATTCTTAACGCGCGTATAATTGGAATACACACATGGCTCATTTTCATCATACCACACCGCTATGCAAACTCCTCAATTAGATGCTTATTGGCTTTCCCCCCTTTACCCTTTTGTACTACTTGCCCTATGATTTCTAATTATACCTCATTCATTTCTTTTTTAGGATGAGACATGCCGGCAAGGAGCTGGGAGAGGAGGAAGACACCAAGGATGGAGATGCCAAGCCCGCATTGGACTTGAAGATTTTAGTACAACCTGAGCCCCGCATCCGCCAGTTGAAGGTGGATCTCTTGAGAGACAATTCTCCTTGGATTGTGTTTGTGCACGGAGGACCATGCAACGCTTAAGTGTGGGAGAGGATTCACCATTTTTGGGGCGTAAATTTCTTTTCCAAACACTTTACACTTTATTTTTATCTTCTTTATGTCTCTTGCAGATATTTTGAGTGTTTTTTATCGTTGCATTGCATTTTCTTCATAGTTTATATATATCGCATTTTGCATCTTTCGCATGGTATATATTTTATAGATAGAAGTTATGATTGGATGTTGTGAATAGCATAGTGCCTAGTTCAATTTTGTCCTAATTGTTCATGTTAGTTTAGTTGTTGAAAATTAGGAATAGGACTAGGAAAGATTTTGAAATTGCATCCATCACAACATACATATATACATATATAAGAAATAACTTTGGTGAAAAACAACAAAAAAAATTTCAAGAAAAAAATGAAATGAAATAATAATAATAATAATAATAATAATAATAATAATAATAATAATAATAATAATAATAATAATAATAATAATAATAATAATAATAATAATATGGGACAAAAGTCATCTGAAAGAAAAAAATGATGAAAAAGAAGTGCATATGTGGATTTGGATGAAAAAGATGCATGAATGTGTATAAAAAGTGTGATTATGGGAAGTTAGGGTGCATATTTTGTTATTCGGTTGAGTTGGACACTTGAGCTAATCAAAGACCCAATTCCTTAGTCCATTTAGCCATATTTGTCCTACCTTAACCCTAACCCCATTACAACCCTCTAAAGACCTCATGATACTTGTACACATGTATCACATATTTGTTGATTGTTAGATAAAAAGCAAATCCTTGAAAGCATGAGTAGGAGGAGACTTGAGTGATTAGACCCTAAAACACCGAGCATTGAGAGTGTATACACACCTAGTGAGGGTTTGATTACTCAAGTCTATATTTTCACACTTCTTATCATGTATTCTTGCAAGTTGCTTTATTTTGATGAGTAAATCAATTCTTTAGATTTTTTATTGTATTGAGTTATTTCTTTGCCTAGCCCTATATGTCTATACACTTACTTGAAATTTGATTGTTGCTTTCACCAAATCAATAGGACATTATAGATAGATAAATATATATATAGTATATACATACTTGCATGCATATAGGTAGTTACATTCAATAAGTTGTTTCCCTTTTGATCATTCTCCTTGTTGGTTTAGCATGAGGACATGCTATTGTTTAAGTGTGAGGGAATTGATGAGTCCATATTTTCTGATATATTTTAGCTTGATTTGGGTGGATTTCATGACATAAACCTACACTTAAGCACCATAATAGCATACTTTTGTGTTTGATCCCTAAATTGAACCTAAATGTGAAAACATATATTTTTGTGCTTAAATTGAGCAATTTAATCCCATTTTTATTTCATTCGATGCCGTGTTATGTTTATTGAGTGATTTCAGGTCCTAGAGGCAAGAATGGGTTGGTAGAAGTGGAAGAAAGCATGCAAAAAGGGAGAAAACATGAAGAAAATAAAGGAGAAAAACATATCAGCCTGTGCCCACACACAGCTTCTGTGCCCACGCACAGGGGTCAAAAACAGCACCTGTGCCCACACACAGGGCAGGGTAAAAATCAGGATCTGTGCCCATGCACAGGCTATGCCCACGCTCAGGACAGAATGGAAATCAGGACCTGTGTGGATGCACAGGTCTGTGCCCACGCATAGGCTGTGCGCACAGGTACCAGCGCGTGCCTCCATTAAAATTGTACGTGGACTCGCGTTTTGGGGGCTTTTTGGCCCATTTTTGAGGTCTTTGGAGCATATTTGAAGGGGGAAGCAACTATATATCATAACATTCATTACCATACTTCATAGAATAGTTTTTAGGAGTAGTTTTAGAGTAGTTTAGTTTTAGGTTTTCCCTCTTAGGATTTTTAATTAGGGTTTCAATGTAGCATTTTATACTTCAATTTTGTTCTTGGATTTTGCTATCTCATTGTAAGTATTTCTTTAATTCCTCTTTTATTACACTTCTTGTTCTACACTTTCTTCTACTTTAATGTCCTTTGTCAATATCTACATTGTTTTACAATTTTGGATTCCTAGTTGCTAATTTGATGTTTGATACTTATTTTATGCTTGCTTGAGTTGTTTATGTTGATTTTGTTCTTTTGTGGTTCATAACTTTCGTTTATTTACTAATTTTGCCATGTTTTGTGAATATGCATACTAGGTGTTTGATGAAATGTCAACCCTAGCTATGGGGTAGATTTCCACTCCTTGGCTTGGGAAAAATGAGTTTATGATTTGCTAGAGCTATAATATCCAACATTTAGTGATAATTCTTGAGTTGTTAGTTGTTATTGTTTCCACTAACGCTAGCTTTTTATCAACTAGTTTGGTAAATTAGCTAGGATTTGTGGATTAATGACAACTATGCTCACTTAACTTATCCTTCGATTTTAAGGGTTGACTTAGTGAGATTAATCCAACATAATTATCATAGTTGTGGTTGTGACATGGAAGGGATTCCATAATTCATCCCAAGTCAATGTTTCATTTATGTTTTAAACCACTTTTCATTCACTTTATAGCTTTACTTGTTTATGTTGCATACATAGTTTCTTTATTCATTTATTAGTTTATTAATTGCGGTTTTGTCTCGTTTTTTAATTCCTTTATGTTGTTTGCTTTAAATCATTGAACCCCCTTTTGTTTTCTCACAACCAAAATTGTATGCACTTGTTGGCACTAGTTCTTAGGGAGAACGACATGGGAGTCTAGATACTCTCGGTTTACATTTGAATTGAATAATGACAATATCTTGAAATGAAATTTGATTGAGAGGATTCATTGCCGGTTCGGACTATACTCACAACGGAATTACTTTATCTAGTTTTTCGAATTGGCATAAATTCTCATCTATCAATTAGCTAGGGTTAGGAAATATAATTATTTCATTATTGTGGATAAATATAGAGAAATCCCAAAATAGCTCCTGACAATTACCTCAAAAGACAACGAGGCCCTTGACAAAAAAAATACCAACCCGGCCCCTGAGATTTACTTTTATGGGACTGATTAGCCCTTGTGCCAAAAAAAATTAATGTTGTTTTTTTGGCACAGGGGCTAATCAGTCCCAAAAAAATTTCAAGGGCCGGGTTGGGTGTTTTTTTTTTCTTGGGGGCCTCGTTGTCCTTTCGAGATAATTATCAGGGACCGGATGGGGTATTCACTCATAAATATAGTATAATGGTACATTTAATTTCATGTCAAGATATTAAAGATTTCACATACATTGCTGAGATATTTTTCAAAGAGGTTAATTATGTAGTAACTTATGCTAGTTGTTTAGATGATCATATCTTGCATAGTAAGAGCGTTTTGAATAATTATTTTTTAGAAATTGAGTTTCTTTATAACTTGGCAATTTATAATACTGTTGGTTGTTATTCTTTTGAATTTGCGAATGATTTTAACTATTTGACTAGTTTAGATATGATGCATTCACCTTTGAGTGATGTTGTTACCTTAGATGGTGAGTGTAACACTGAAAAGGCTAAATCTATAATATGAAAGCTCATAACATAGTTAACAAGAAGGACATCGCTACTATTCAATGGGCAAAGAAGAGCTATCAGAACATAGTTTTTGAACCAGGAGATTGGATTTTGATTTATTAGATGAAAAAAGAGTTTCTTATTGAAAGAAAAAACACACTTGTTGTTAGAGAAGATAGTCCATTCGAAATATTTGAAATTATCAATGACAATTCCAACAAGATTAAACTTCTTGATAAGTATTATGGTTTAGATGTGTCTAGTATATCTAATTTTTCTCCTTTTATATAAGCAGATTCGAGGACGACTCTTCTCAAAGAAGGATAGGGTGATACGTCCTCAAAAGGGTATTTCACCATTCTAGAACCAATGAGCAAAATGAAATCTTATCATTCTCAAGATTTTGATTACTAAAAGAGTTACATAATGCCAGTCTTGGAAATCAAGGGGACTAAGAGTTCGTCTCAAGTATAAATGCATCGACTTAATTGAGGAGTAAGAAACGTGAATTTTCTAAAGTTACTTGAAGTACATATAACCATGAGATGTTCACTAAATCTAGACCATATCTAACTAAGTTGGTTGGATTTAGCTCAGATTCGGAAATTACTTAAGATGCAAGCATTCAAGTGGGAAGAGCTACGTTGTCGCATTATATAGGAATTAAATTCAAATTCATTTAATTAGAATTAAATTTAATTTGTTGTTAGGATTTGTCAAAAAATTTGATTTAGTTTTGATTTTTTTAGTAGTATTTTAAGTATTTAAATTTTAAATCAAATATGATCTAATCTATAAAGATCAAATATGATTTAAATTAATTAGTATATTCTAAGACTTTAAAAATTAAATCTGATTTAAATTAGTTAGGATCAAGTCTAGAATTATATTTTTAGTTTAATTTTAGATTTCATATATAGTTTCATTCTAGAAAGATATGACCCATTTTTAGAATGATCAATTACGAGTTTATTTAAACAATAAGACATGTTATGAAGTTTTTTATTGATAAATTTTAGAGTATACTACCAAAATAGTACTCAAACATTAGTATTGCTGACAAAACGAACCCTAAAAGATATTAACGAGAAATAAGCTCCTAAAAAACTATAACAAAAAGAAGTTGATATTAAATATATGTACTAAAAAATAACTTTAGAGGTCACATTTTGATGCAAATTTTTGCAATCATTAATAGAAAAATAAGATCTTTTCATTCTTAAAATTTAGTAATTTTTTGTCAAGTGAATTCTTTATAATTTTTTTTATGAATGATCACTACTTTTTTTGAAAAATAAAAAGAAAAATATAGAGATTAAATTTTGTTTCAAATTTTTTTGTGCATTTTCGAAATATTTATTCAAATGTTGCCACAAAAAATTAGATCTAATGGATAAGCTATTTACTAAATATAAATTTTTTTAATCACTTATAAAAAATATAATATTTATTAGTTCTTTTTGTCTTATTTTCATATCATTCAGGGATTGTTTTGTCGATAAGATCTTTTTAAGGACCTTTTGTCAGCGACTAAATCTTTCAGGTATCGAATTGGTAATTAACCTAAATTTTATGGGTGCTATAATGTACGAATTTTTTTGAGTATTCAAGTAAAGTGAGTGATATGCTTTACTTGTTACATAAAAAAATTGAATGATTTAGCCTAAAATGACTCTTAGTGTTAGTTATTTTAATTTTATCTCTTTGATCTAGGTTGTAAATGACATGTTCTTTGAATATTTAGTAGAAAAAACTCTTCTGATGACCAAAATTACTAAAACAAATTTTTTAGAAGTCTAATAAAAAAATAATTATTTCAAATATCTTTTTGTTTTAATATTTTTATTTTTACTGTGTCTTTCATTCTTTTTTTTATCATTTTTGGTGACTTTAGAGATATTACCACTGTTGTTGTTGCAACTATAGGGATTGTTTAGTTATTTTTGTTGTTTTTGACGGACCCATTAGCTTAATTTTTCAATTAGGTAATATTTAACAATGATAAATTAATTATTAAATTTATCGACGACAAAAGCGTTGATAAATGTGTCATTTTTTTTATAACGTTAAAATTACCGACGGTCTACTTGTCGATAAATATTAAAATTTTTTTAATTATTTTTTGACGTTAATATTATCGATGGCTTACCCATTGAAATTAATAATTTAGTCTTATGAACTATTTAGCCATCAATTAAATTAGCTCGGGTCATAATTTTACCGACAATCTAGCCGTCGGCAAAATTAATTACTAATGGTTTTGACATCACAAAGATCATCAATAATATCAAAATATATTGTAGTGTATATGTTTTGTTTTATATATTTTTAATACGTCTTTTTTATTTCAACATATATTTTATACGAATGATTAATTTATTAGTATTTAATTTTTCGTCTACATATAACATGTCAGTTTTAACTTTTAAGAGTATAAACTCAAAAGGATTTTATTGAAAAGATAAAATTGTCAATAATATTAAATTATATGAGACTTTTTTATATATATAAAATCTTTTATTTTGTACGTTTAACAAGTTTTGTCTTAAAAAACAAAAAACATAAAATTGCTTGATTAGAAGAAATTATTCATCATAAAAATAAACTTCAATTAATTAATTTGATACCATATTTTTTCTTAAAATTATTCATTATAAAGATAAAACCAAAAAATATTGTAAATTAATCACGCATATATTTTTAAAATTTTAAAAGAATATAAATATAGCACGCATTAATAATGAAATTGAAGGAAGTAACATGCATGATAAGAAGTCGAATGCATGAGATGCTAAGTTTTGTTTAGACAATGACTTGACAATGACATGCATATCTCATGGATGGATCCATTCAGAAAACCAGCGGTTGAACAGAGTCTTTTGCGTGTCCCTACGCTGCTCAATTTAGCATCAACTATACAGACCCAATTAATTTAGTTGGGCGTACAAATACAAAGTTTTACAATTTTTCTTTCTATAATGTTACTTAGGGTGACAGAAACACACACTGATTCTTCTAGGTTTGCTCGGCACTAGTCTGGTCTGGTATATATTGGTCATAAACTCAACACTTGATTTCAAAAAATGGAAAATAATTAGGGTAATGAATTCTCTGAACGATTTTTACTCGATAGAATTATTTCGTTAATTGGATCTTGCTTTTAAAAACTCAATTTATTTATAATTATTTTCATATTAAACTTCTATAAAAAGATTAGAAGTCTCTTAAATCTGATTTACTTCTTTGTTAATAAGGACGTGTTTGAAACAATATTTTAAAATTAAATTAATTTGAATTAGAATTAATTAAATTAAAAATTTAATATTATACTGTTTAGAATAAATGATATAATAACATCAGACTTAGAATTGAATTAGAAATCCATTATTATGTCTGCATTATAAATTAATGAGAATAGAATAAATTTATGGAATTCTGTTAGGAAAAAATGAGAGTTTAAACAATATGATTTAGTCTAAATACAAATAAAAAATAAAAAATATTCCACAAATTACTTAAACAAAAAAAATCCACTCAATTATTTTAAAAAATTAACCATCACAAACCCTAATTTATTAAAATATTTTACTCCAATGCCTTCTTCTCTCCGTGCTGACTTACCATCCTATCTTCATCAATAATCATCCCACTTCACCGTTGCTGCTTGGCTTGCCACACACTGCTACACACTTCACCGTCGCTGCTTGCCTTGCCATTAAAATAACTATTTACTTAACGATAAAAATAATCATCTGCATACCTAATAAATTGAACATCTAACATATTTTAATTATATATAATTAAATCCAATCCAATCAAAATGATCATCCACATAACAATTAAAATAATCATCTGCATACTTACTAAAATGACCATCCTAAAACAGCGATGCCATCCGGGGGGTTCTGGCCGAACCAGCAACGGACGAAGAAGCCTGGCCGCGAGGTTGGTGAGAGCACGACGGCTGGGGTGCATGGCGTAGCAGTGCCAAGGCCGACGAGTTCAGCAGCGAGGAGTATGGAAAGAGAGATGGGCAGTGGTTGAAAACGAGCCCGAAGTTGACTTCCGATGCGGGAGAGAGAGACGAGCCTGGCACAACGGACGCGCGATGGAGAGGACCTGCCGTCCTTGATGATGGCTGCAAGCAGAGTGGCGCAAAAATAGCGGCAGCAATGTTGTGCTGAGCGCCAGAGGGCGAGGCACCTGTTGCTGACCGACGGAGGTGGATGCGGTGTCAGCGAAAGGCTGCGGCGGCGTCGGTATGGTCGGGGAAGAGTGTAGCGGCGCGAGGTGAGAACCCGAAAAAATGACGGCAAGTTTTAAATGTGTATTAGAGATTATGGTGTGATTAGAAATAATGGTACGTAACGTGAATAAATTTAAATGTTAATATTAATTTTTTAAATTTTCAAAATTATAAATTAAATAATTAATTAATAATCTAATTTTTAATTTTAGTTTTATCTTTTTTTTAATTCATTATTGACAATAAGTATTGTTTGTCTATACTTTCTCTAATTTAAAAGTAGGATTTTATATTTCATCCTTTACACTCCCGTTATTACACAATCCTCCATCATCATCAAAGCACCACCGACCATCGGAGGTTGACTAGGGAGCTGACTCTTCTCCTACATTAATATCCAACGAGTAAAACTAAATTATTATGCTGAACAAAATCATTTTGATTCCATTGAATTCTTAAAGAAAATGAGATAATTTGATGTCGGTATAAAGTAAATCTTGTAGATATACAAATCAAATTAATTCCAATTCCAAAAATTCGCATCATAATGATAAAGAAAATTTGATAGATGGATGCAATCATTATAAAGGACCTGATTCCATAAACTTTTACGAATATATTTTTTTTCAAGTAATTTTTTTGTTAAATTTATAAAAAAATAAAATTAATTTTATATTTAAATATTTTATATAAAAAATATTTTTTATTTAATAATCATATTTGGATACAACAATATAACTAAAGGGTACATATTTATTTATTTATTAAATTAAAAATATATTTTTTTAAGTAAAAATTATTTTAAAAAAATATAAAATTTAACTTTTAAAAAAAAGATATAATCTATTTTTTTAGTATTTTTATCTTTATTACTAAACTTTTATTAAATATATTAAAAATTATTTTTTATTAAAAAAAATCTTTTTCTAACAACTTATTTGCACACAAACAAGCTTAAAGAATTTAATTAGGGAGCCAATTTCTTTTTGGCTAACATCAACCAATTTTTAGTAATTCTAAATTTTTAAACACTAAATTTTGAAGTCCTAAGTACTAAATCTTAAATTTTGTACTTTAATTCTAACCATAAATCCTAAATTCTCCAAAAACGGAAGGTTAAAAAAAATAATATTATAATAAAAATTAACCAATATTAGAACAAATCACAACGAAATGGAGAAAAAAATTACATGAATTTCCTAAAATACAAAATGTTACGTACATGCATTAATTCTATATAAATTGAAACAAGTTATTTCGATTTACCTTCACTTTATGTAAATCGAAACAATCTAATTTAATTTAATGGGGTATCATACAATTCGAATTAATATGATTTGATTTACGTTAGACAAGGTTAATACATATAATTCAAATCAATATAATTCGATTTACGTTGGATGTTAATGCATGTAATTTAAATCTATATGATTTGATTTACTAAGAAAGCAATGCATATGATTAAATCGAATTGATTTAATTCGATTTACTTAAGGAGCGTGTCGTATATAAATAGGATCGGAGTGTTAAATTAAGGTAAATTCACAATAGCTAGTGAAGAGAGTTTTTTAGTTCTTGTACACTACAAAGCACAATTAAGAAACAAATACAATCGGGTATAAAATTTACTGACAAAGATCCGTTGAATGTCTTTATTAAAACCTCTATGGACCTTGTTGATTTTCAGAATACAATTCTACAAAAATTGGGATTGCAGAGAATGAAACGAATAGAAAAGTTATATTACAGAATTTTGATTTCTATTGTTCATGATTCCTCACTTGGTACTTACAAAGTCTCGTTGAGAGATCGGACTTGCGATTGCGGGTACTTTCAGACACTTCACTATCCAATAACTCTTGGAACCAATCCCATTCAGGTTACCCACCATCAATGTACTGCTCAAAGTCAATCAGGCATCCGCTGACATACTGTCCGTCGATGGGAAGGCCTAATTGGTACACAATGTCCTATAGCGTATCCTGCACTCCTCGAATGGCATGTGGAAGGTATGAGTCTCGAGCCGCCACCGCTCGACAAATGCACTGGCGAGCGGCTTATCCAACATAAACCAGTGATCATTAAGCCTCGCAAGATAGGCTAAGCTAGCAATCTGCAGGTACGGTATGATTCTGTCGTATAGGGACTTACCATGCTACCTTCTCATGCTGGTAATACATTGATGTGGCTGCACTATGATGAAAAAATTTCTCTAAGAACCATAATAATTTAGAAAACAAAAATCACCTAAAATAGAGACTTCTAATAAAAACATACTTTAATGTAAATTATATTGAAGACCTAAACATAGATAATGTAACATTTAAGATTTAATTTAAATTAAATTAAATTAAACCTAATTAACCTACATTTAATTAAATTCTAACATACATATTTAATCTAATATTTAAGACGTAAATTAAAAAATTAAACTATAACTAAACTTAGAGTATCTTGTTAATCTAACATTTAGGAATTAAATTAAATTTAAATAAATTAAATCAAATTGATTCCTTCGTAAGCTTCTAATGCATAAATCTAACAATTAAAACCTAAATTAAATTAAACAAACTCTAACAAATTTAAAACATACAAATTTTAACCAAACCTTATATCACTACTCTAACTAACACTTATTTATCACTCCTCCAACTTGCATTTGTAATTTTCAATGTTCTAAAAAACTACTAAATCAGTAGTAGTTTAAAATTCTAATAATGTGAATAATCAAATTCTAAGTGATTTAATATCACTAATAATTCTTTATTTCTTAATAAAATAAATTTCATTTACTAACTTCTTCATGGATGCTACCAGCAATGTGGGCGACTCCGTCCAACCGATAGATACGATTTTCATATCGTCTTTTATTTTCGCAGTTTGAATCTTGTAGTTTTTTTTCCCTAACTTCTCTCTGGACCTGCGTTTTGGGGAGGGGGGATGAGATTTGGTTAAATGTAATTCAAAATAAATAAACTTGAATTGTTTATATAGACATATATATACTAAATCGAATCCATGTAATTTGATTTACCAATATCCAATGTTACTGCTAAATCGAAGCTATTAAATTTGAATTACTAAGGGCATAAACTATGGTATCAGATCGAAGCAAGGTGCTTTGATTTACTATGGGTAGAGAAAATTCAAATTGTAATTCATTGTAAAGCAAATCTACTAATACCGATTTACGAAAACACCTAGTAATTTAAAATAATATGATTCAATTTATTACTACTATGGGTAAATCAATTTCAATCAATTTGATTTATATACGAATGTGATTAAAAACATACGCGTAACGCTTTTTTGTTTTAGAAAATAAATGTAATTTTATCCTCCAATTCATTTTTTTATGTGATTTGTCCCCAATATTAACTACTTAAAAATTAGTCTTTATACTTTTAAGAGTATAAAATAAAGTTTTAATTTTCTGTCCTGTGAAATGATTAAAATAATTAAAAACAATTAGTAGTTCCCTAATAATTTTGTGTGTACATAAATTAAAATAATTTAAAATTAAAAATATATATTTAAAAAATAAATATCTATGCATAGTTTATTATTTATATATATCTTTTTGAAATAATTTTTATTTAATTCAACGGGGTGCATAACTAAAAAGTGATTAATATTATGAAAATAATTTATAAAAATAAAATTTAACAGTGGCAGAGATAGATAGATAGATATTTAAGAATGAAAAGGGTAATAATTAAAGGTAGTAAGTGGAAAATCTATAACACAATAAAGATGTCTTTTGTTAAAAATACATACATGTGCAAAGTCATAAACACAATAAAAAGAGAGAGAATTGGTGTGTTTTTTTGGGTTTTGAAGGAGTCACTAATGAAGGTCACAATCCAGGTGATTCAACAATATCTGCAAGTGCTTTGGTATTATCCACTTAGGAAAGGGTAGCCACAATATTTTTCTCCCTATATATACATGGTGGGTCCAAATTTTTACAAGGCACTATTAGAAAGGTGGGGTTTAATCAATCAACTTCCATTGCCTTCATCCAACTGCATGAAGATACTGACTTGGATTTGGATGTGATAAATCTTATGCCTAAGTTATATAATTCATGTATGTGTTCGATGCATGTGTGTATGAAAGTGAGAAGGCTTTGAAATGTGACACCCTACCTGTGGATCATATATATTAAAGCAGACACAAATTTGATGTCTTTTCCCATGGCGAAATATTATTCTTGCAATTGGTTTAAACAATCCAATTACTATTGATAATTACTAAAGGAAAAATATAGGTAAATAATTTTTAACCAACTAATTTTAAATAATTGTAATTAATATTTATTAATTTTTATATTTTTTAAAAAATAAAATTTAAATAATTACTAATTAATAACAATTTGAAAAATCAAGATTACTAATTAATAACAAGTTAACTGGTAGTTAGTTGGTTAGTTGTTAGTTACCTAGCAGAGTTCTTATAAAAAATATAGAGATATATATTTTGTTACAATTTTATGATTAACATTTGAGTATTTATTTATTTTGGTCGAAAAAAATTTTAAACCAGACACTTTAGTCTCCAACTAAAATTAATTACTTGGTTTATTTCTAACAGTTAACTCCATCAGTCACTTAGGTTTCTGGCCAACTTTATTTCATCAACTCCTAACAAAGCTGTATATGTCATCTTAACTTTCTCTATCAGACGTTAAGTGCCATGTGGACAAAAAGGACAAAATGATTCCTGGCCTCCTTTGTGTTGAAACGGCGCTGTTTTTCACCAATTTCCATCATATCTCCTATAACCCTAATTCTTCACATTGAACTACTTTTCTCACAATGCATCCCAACATCAAACTATAGTCGTTGATGGCATCAATTGTTAGCCCTAGTTTCTGGAGGAACTCAATGCGCTCTCTCATGACTTCAATTGTTGAAGGTAGCTCAAGGTCATGCAACTCATCAGGGACAATTCCCAAACCCCAAAGGAAGTTGAATATGATGGCCCGCGATACCAACTTGTCCTTGCGACCTTGAATCATACACCACGTCATCGATGGCATCTCGTATTCAAGAAATTTCAATGCTTACGTCGAATTCTATGTGCATAAAGAAAAACCCTTAATAGGTTTAGAGTTTTGTGAATTTCAGAATAAAGGTGTGAAGGAAATCATGATATCTTTGAAACTGCATTGAATTGGTGAGAAGCAAATTGGGTTCAGAACAAGTTAAGAAGTTTTTTTCTTGTGAACATTGAAGTTGTATAGTGTATATTGTGCAGCTTGAAGTTGCAGAATATTAAACTGTTAGAGTTATAGGAGATATCATGAAAATTAAAAGAAAATGATGTCGTTTCCACACAAAAGGGGTTAAAGATCATTTTGTCCCTTTGAAGACTAAAATGAGTAAATACTGTTAATACTCACATGGTCCCAAAAGAAAAGGGTGAGGTTGAAGACATACAATTCATAACAAAAAAATACAACATAATATTTTGTTACATATACATTACGTTTATAATGTTTGTTTCCTAAATGGATGTTTTGCCTTTTTTTTATTTAAATCAATAAAATATATTCTGAATAAATGTTATTTTTAATTCCTTATCGATCACTATTAATTTGCAGAGATCGATTAACTTCAATTTTGGAGGAACAAAATACATAAATAATCAGCAGGTCACTATTTAATAACTGGAAAGAAGGTCAGTTAAACCATTTATTTGAATGATTGAAGATTAATAAAAAATTTTCATATTTTTTTAGACATTTTATCCTTTGCATAAATAGTGAAGGATCAAAAAAGGTATTTACTCAAATAATTTATTTTCAACTGTTGAGTTTGAGAAAAACAATAATAATTTGATGATGACTAATATTATAATCTTGGGTTAAAAATCCAAAAAAATGTTTGTGATGTGTGTGTTTATTGTGCATAAAAATAAAATGCTCAAAACAAGCCCAATAGTGTGTGTAATTCATTAGGCTATTATGCAACAGGCCCAAGATCAAAAGCAAACATTTCATTCTCATGTTGCCCATGACAATTTTTGCTGATCACAAATTAAGGAGAAAAGCAACACTCTCTTTTCTGGCACGTAAGCAAGCAATTAAACACTCCCTTTTCTCTTCAAAACTGCAACCCACGTGATTAACCTTAAATCAAGGTTGAAAAGTTTCAAAAGCAAGCAAAGGAAAAGAAGCTCAGTTTTAGGGTTCCATCAAAACAAAAAAAGGTAATCACCAAGTTAAAGCAGCAAGAGAAAAGAAGAAGAAAAGTCAGAGGCTAGTGTAAAAAGCAAAAATAAAATCAAAGATTGAATCAAAAGAAAATCAGACCAATATTTCTATCTTTATATTTTTATTGTAACTTGTTGAAGTTGCCTTCCTCCTGCATGTATTATTTAGATAAGATGAAAAAAATGAAAGTTGTGTATCACTGCTACAAATCAAAGGTCAAAAACAAAATTTGGAGACAAAGAATGGATAAATGGCTCAAATCCTTGAAGCCAAAAGAGAAAGGAAGAACGAGAAGCAGTAAGGTAAGGATGCATGTCAACTCTAATCCCTGCTGCTATCCCATCTCTCCTATGTGTCTCTGATCTGAAATTTTAGAAAAGAAGAACAAGTCAAAGGTGTTCAACTATGCTCAAGTTTTAAAAGTTTTACTCTTCTTTAAAAAGGGTAAACAGCCAGAAATCGAAGTAAGGAAAGTGATTTAGGTCTTCATAGCCTTTAAGCTATCCTTTCTTCTCCGTCATGACTTTATATTGAATTTTCTGTACTTCAGTTTTTATCTTTTTTTTTTTGTTTCTTATCAATGGAAAAATACATTATGTGTGGTAATAGAAAACGTCATTGAGAGAAAAGCCAAAGAGCATATTCTTGGCGAAAAATCATAAAATTATTTCAAACTCTTTTGTTTGTATTTCTGTTTTGTATTCATGATCTTGAGGGATTCCCCTACTAAATTTGGTGAGCACTTAGTGATTGAAAGTCTAGGGAGTGAACCTAGCTAAATCAAATTTAGGTAGAAGTTTGGTTTGTCCCAAATAGGAGTGGGTAGAATTCTAGAAAATTGATGATTGTAATCTTTGTGAAAAATAGTGGAAATTCCACCACTATTATGGTGTAGTATGGATGTAGGCCATATTGCACAAGGTGGTAAAAATAGGATATATGGTTGTGTTATTTTCTTTTCTCTACTATGCTTCTGGTTTCTTTTGATAAGAGACAAAATGAAATTGTCTCCTGCAAAATTAACTTAGCAGAAGTCATAGCAACTCAATATGTTTAAAAGTAACTTGTTTGTTCTATTCCTAATCAATCGTTAAGAGATAAAACAAAATTGTCTTCTGCATAATTAATATTGCAAACTCAATAGTAATACTAAATAAAATTTAATTTTAAGTTAAAGTGTACAAATTTAAAAGAGACAATAAATTTAACCTCCTTTCTCTAGGCTATTGATAACTTTCACCAACTATATGCACAAATTTATTTGTTGTGCATAAGTATAGCCATGGCTATCAAATATATGAAGGAAAATTAGGGTTTAACACTTTGTATAATTCTTATGCAAATAGCAAGAATTTAAATTTATTGTTACTTATACAATTTAGGAGCTATAAAATAAAATAGATCAAAGAGATTAGAAGTCTCCTATTTTAAAAGTTTTTCTCCAATTACACATCTTATGTTTATACATCTTCTCTAATTTGTGCATCTAAATGTGAGAATATATAGTTTAGTAACGTGGGTGAGTGATATTTTGAAATAATATTAAGTAATTAATTTTTTTAGTTAATATCAATTAATTTTTTAAAAATTATTTTTTTTATCTTAAAATTTAAATTTTAAATTTTCAATTCTTAATTTTAGATTCTAAATTATAAACTCTAATACAAAATTGACTAACGTTGATGATTAATTGAAAGTTAGTACTTATATTTCCTTGGCATTCCGTTGTGAGATGGAAATGGATGAGTGTGTGTATCCACAAAATAGTTAGGTTGAATTGAAAACCTTGGACCTTGGTGAACTTGTAGGGTCTTTCTCAAAAGTAGGTAAATTAGGGATGTTAATGGGGCAGGACGAGAGCGTGAGATGCCTTCTTGTTCTCCGTTCCCACTCTTAGATTTTATTTCCGTCCCTGTTACGGGAGATAATTGTCCCATCCTCGTTTTCTGCATTCGCTGTGTTTTAGCTTTGCAGGGTCCCATTTTCCATCTCCTTATATTGAACATTTATATGAAAATTATAGGTAAAAATAAAAAAAAAACCACTAAACATGATTACAACACACAAATATATCTTATCCAAAATTACAATTTACATGTCTAGAAATACCAAATAACAAATTATAGTTCATAAAACAAAATCTTAAAATACAACTTTCATTTTAAAAAAAGCCATAAAATAAAGTCTTCAACATCAAATATTTTTCTATTGTCAAAATACAACTTTCAACAAACAAGTTCATGTTCTCTGTTAAAATAACACAAACATGAATATGTTAACACACATCATAAACAAGACGAAATATTAAATAAAAATTTGACATAGTAAAAAAATAATTACCTAAACTACTAAATCCCCTATATCAATCTCATAGTCCGAAGGAATTAGAATTTTCGACCCCGATTTACCTATATTATACCAATCAATAATTCCCGAGAGTTAAATTTGACTTGAAATTGAGCTTTAATACCAAATAACTGTGCTAAAACCTCTATCGACAAGTATTTGTACAGAATATGGGAGAGGATGACTAATTGTCGTACACCCAGACAACAACTGTTATTCATTTTTGGGTAATGAATTCATCAAAACAATAGAAGGATATAATAAGGAAAGTGGAAGATAATACGTCCTCAATAGCAAGAGACAACACCAACACCATAAAAATATGAGAAACAACGTCTTTACACATATCTATTAAGAAGCCGAATATCATATCCCAAATTAGTTAGTCAACCAAATAATTCTCCTATATGAGCATGTTCCATCCAAAAAGTAATATGGACTACATACTTACAACAATAAGAACCAAGTATCCTTGTAATGTAGAGCACAAGTCTATGTATATCCTTTAGCATCTAAAAGAACATAAGATAATCTATTTAACCATCTTGCAAACCTTAACAGCATAGATCCAGCAGCAACCAACAATATTTTTCCCTGGAAATTAAAAAGCAAAACTTTTCATTTTGCAGAAGAGGAATATAAGCCTAATGTATAATATGCAAAAGAGGATAAACTATAAACTGCAATAAATCAACAAAAAAAAAACAAATAATAGAGCAGATTATTTAGAGAACACATAACAAAGTTTATACAAAGGAGGAGTATCAAACTTTAACTGGTTCATAATTAATTAAATATAAACCCTATGTGTAAAAAATGGCAAAAAAAAAGAGAAAAAAGGAGCATCTAATCTGAAGTTAGATGAAAGCGGAGTAGTAGGACGATAGACAACTAGCGATAATGCCAAGGCATCTTAGGCTAGTTTCTTTTGTTTTTAGTAGGTTTTATGCACTTTCTTGAGCTATAAGCAATCAATTGGGTTAAAAGTTCATACACACCTTGATTCATTCAAACATAGTTAATTTGATGCTTTTTCATGAGATTTATGCCATAATTACTTGTGCGCTAAGAATGATGCAATCTCTCATGATATTAGCAAGGCTTTGATGCATGTATTAGTTGATGACAGGTAAAGAATTGCATGGAAGGAGGTTGAAGAATTGCCATGGAAAGGATGAAGAGGAAGCAACATTGGTGGCAAAAGTTGGACCACCAACGTTGCCTCAAACATTGGAAGGAAGGAAGGCAGAGCAAGTTCTGCATAATTATCTGATACCCACGTTGTAGGGAGTGTTGGTGAGCCAACGTTACCTACAACACTAGTGATACAATGTGCTTTCTAAAAAATTAGAAAAATTGTGGTGATGCGTACGTGTGCTATACGCGCACACGTGGATTGTGAATTTTGCCAATCAACGCGCACGCATAGGTGACGCGCACGTGTGGATAGGCCAACGTTGGAAGGAACGTTGCCACTCAAACATTGATGCCAAAGTGCACGATATGAAGTTCAAAACTCAATTTTGGACAAGCGCATCGATGAGCATGCGTGAGCGTGAAATTTGGCAATCCATACGCATGCGTAAGTGACGCGTACGCATGGATGAATCAACGTTGGAGGGAGCGTTGTTGGTCCAACGGTAAGGCCACCGTGCGCGAAAACGTTTCAAAATTCAATTTAGGGATTTTGTATCCACGCGCACGCGTAGGAAACGCGCACGCGTGGATAAGCATTCTAGCCCCAAACACGCGTACGCATAGGCAGCACAGACGCGTGAAATGGTAATTTGTACCATCCACGTGCACGCATATGTCTCGCATACGCATGGACAAGAAAACGTTGACTGATGAGCGGATAATTTGTACGCTTTTTGGCATTATTTTTAGTATGTTTTTAGTATATTTTAGTTAGTTTTTAGTATATTTTTATTAGTTTTTAGTTAAAATTCACTTTTTGGGACTTTACTATGAGTTTGTGTGTTTTTCTGTTATTTCAGGTATTTTCTGGTTGAAATTGAGGGACTTGAGCAAAAATCTGATTCAGAGACTAAAAGGACTGCAGATGCTGTTGGATTCTGACCTCCCTGCACTCGAAGTGGATTTTCTGGAGCTGCAGAAGCCCAATTGGCGCGATCTCAACGGCATTGGAAAGTAGACATTCTGGGCTTTCCAGCAATATATGATAGTCCATACTTTGCCCAAGATTTGATGGCCCAAACCGGCGTTCAAATTCACCTTCAGAATTCCCAGCGTTAAACGCCGGAACTGGCACCAAAGTGGGAGTTAAACGCCCAAACTGGCACAAAAGCTGGCGTTTAACTCCAAGAAAGAGTCTCTACATGAAAATGCTTCAATGCTCAGCCCAAGCACACACCAAGTAGGCCCGGAAGAGGATTTTTATGTCATTTACTCATCTTTGTAATTTTTAAGCTACTAGTTCCCTATAAATAGGACCTTTTACTATTGTATTTGACATCTGGAGATCTTTGAGTCTTTTGATCACTGGGAGGCTGGCCTCACGGCCATGCCTAGACCTTGTTCTTATGTATTTTCAACGGTGGAGTTTCTACACACCATAGATTAAGGTGTGGAGCTCTGCTGTACCTCGAGTATTAATGCAATTACTATTGTTCTTTTATTCAATTCAGCTTGTTCTTATTCCAAGATATTCATTCGCACTCAAGAACTTGATGAATGTGATGATTATGTGACGCTCATCATCATTCTCACTCATGAACAAGTGACTGACAACCACTTCTGTTCTACAAGCAAACAAGGCTCTAATGTTTATCTCTTGGGTTCTTTAACCGGAATCTTCGTGGTATAAGCTAGAATTGATGGCGGCATTCAAGAGAATCCGGAAGGTCTAAACCTTGTCTGTGGTATTCTGAGTAGGATTCAATGATTGAATGACTGTGACGAGCTTCAAACTCGCGATTGTGGGGCGTTAGTGACAGACGCAAAAGAATCACTGGATTCTATTCCGACATGATCGAGAACCGACAGCTGGATAGCCGTGCCGTGACAGGGTGCGTTGAACATTTCCACTGAGAGGACGGGACTGTAGCCATTGACAACGGTGATGCCCAACATACAGCTTGCCATGGAAAGGAGTAAGAAGGATTGGATGAAGACAGTAAAAAAGCAGAGAGACGGAAGGGACAAAGCATCTCCATTCGCTTATCTGAAGTTCTTACCAATGAATTGCATAAGTATCTCTATTTTAATCTTTATGTTTTATTCATATATCATCCATAACCATTTGAGTCTTCCTGACTGAGATTTACAAGGTGACCATAGCTTGCTTCATACCAACAATCTCCGTGGGATCGACCCTTACTCGCGTAAGGTTTATTACTTGGACGACCCAGTGCACTTGCTGGTTAGTTGTGCGAAGTTGTGTTTATGCCATGGTATTGAACACCAAGTTTTTGGATTCATTCACGGGGATTAATTGAGTTGTGAAAAGTAGTGATCACAATTTCGTGCACCAAGTTTTTGGCGCCGTTGCCGGGGATTGTTTCGAGTATGGACAACTGACGGTTCATCTTGTTGCTTAGATTAGGTATTTTTCAGAGTTCTTAAGAATGAATTCTAGTGTTTCAAGGTGATGATCTTATCATCACCAAAGCTGATTGATTCTCATCAATTTAGCTCTTGAATGCAATGTGCTGCTGAAGCTTGGCTATCCATGTCTAATTCCTTTAGACTAAAGCTTTAGACTAACATTGCATGATTCCTGGAATTCTCATTAAGAATTTTGATACCTTTATTTTCTTTTTCCACTTAATTTTCGAGAAAATCCAAAAAAAAAATTTACAAAATCATAAAAACCAAAAATATTTTATGTTTCTTGTTTAAGTCTAGTGTCTCATTTTAAGTTTGGTGTCTTGCATGCATTGTTTATTTGATCTTGGTTCTATTTTGAAGTCAATAATACAGGGAACTGAAGATTCAGTACATGCAGCAGAGGAATTATACAGAAAAAGCTGGGCGTTCAAAACGTCCAGTGAAGAAGGAAAACTGGCGTTTAAACGCCAGCCAGGGTGCCTGGCTGGGCGTTTAACGCCCAAAAGGGTAGCATTTTGGGCGTTAAACGCCAGAATGGATACCATTCTGGGCGTTTAACGCCAGGATGGCACAAGAGGGAAGATTCTGTTTTTAATGCAAATTTTTTTTCAAGTTTTCAAATTTATCAAAATCAAATCTTTTTCAAATCATATCTTTTCAATCAAATCTTTTTCAAATCAATTTCTTTCCTTTTTCAAAAATACTTGCTATCAATTAATGATTTGATTCAACATTTCAAGTAAGTTGCCTTTTCTGTTGAGAAAGGTTTAATGTTTGAATCATATCTTTTCTTGTTAGCCAAGTCATTAATTTTTAAAATCAAATCTTTTTAATTTGTTTTTCAAATCATATCTTCTCAATCACATCTTTTTAAAACCATAACTTTTAAATCACATCTTTTTCAAAAAAAGTTTTCAATCATATCTTCTTCAAAATCTTTTTCAAAATGTTTTTAAAATCTTTTACTTAATTTTCGAAAATTTCTCCCCCTCTTCTCACATCCTTCTATTTATGGACTAACACTATTCCTCAAGGAACAATTCGAACTCCATCTCTTTTGATAAGTTCGAATTCTCTACTCCTTCCTTCTACCTTTCTTTTCCTCTGACACCTCAAGGAATCTCTATACTATGACATAGAGGATTTCACATTTTCTTGTTCTCTTCTCTTTTATATGAGCAGGAACAAAGACAAAAGCATTCTTGTTGAGGCTGACCCTGAACCTGAAAGGACCTTGAAGCGAAAGCTAAGAGAAGCTAATGCACAACTCTCTGTAGAGGACCTAACAGAAATCTTCAAAGAAGAAGAACCTATGGCCAAAAACAACAACAATGCCAACAATGCAAGGAAGGTGCTGGGTGACTTTACTGCACCTACTCCCGACTTCTATGGGAGAAGCATCTCTATCCCTGCCATTGGAGCAAACAACTTTGAGCTTAAGCCTCAATTAGTTTCTCTAATGCAACAGAATTGCAAGTTCCATGGACTTCCATTGGAAGATCCTCATCAGTTTTTAGCTGAATTCTTGCAAATCTGTGACACTGTCAAGACTAATGGGGTTGACCCTGAGGTCTACAGACTTATGCTATTCCCTTTTGCTGTAAGAGACAAAGCTAGGATATGGTTGGACTCACAACCTAAAGAAAGCCTGAACTCTTAGGAAAAGCTAGTCAATGCCTTTTTGGCAAAGTTCTTTCCACCTCAAAAATTGAGTAAGCTTAGAGTGGAAGTCCAAACCTTCAGACAGAAGGAAGGAGAATCCCTCTATGAAGCTTGGGAAAGATACAAACAATTAATCAGAAAGTTTCCCTCTGATATGCCTTCTGAATGGAGCATCATAGGTATTTTCTATGATGGTCTCTCTGAACTATCCAAGATGTCTTTGGATAGCTCTGCTGGAGGATCTCTTCATCTGAAGAAGACGCCTACAGAAGCTCAAGAACTAATTGAAATGGTTGCAAATAACCAATTCATGTACACTTCTGAAAGGAATCCTGTGAACAATGGGACAAATCAGAAGAAAGGAGTTCTTGAGATTGATACTCTGAATGCCATATTGGCTCAGAACAAGATATTGACTCAGCAAGTCAATTTGATTTCTCAAAGTCTATTTGGAATGCAAAATGCACCAGGCAGTACTAAGGATGCTTCATCTGAAGAAGAAGCTTATAATCCTGAGAACCCTTCAATAGAAGAGGTGAATTACCTGGGAGAACCCTATGGAAACACCTATAATTCTTCATAGAGAAATCATCCAAATTTCTCATGGAAGGATCAACAGAGACCTCAACAAGGTTTCAACAACAATAATGGTGGAAGAAACAGGTTTAGCAATGGCAAGCCTTTTCCATCATCTTCTCAGCAACAGACAGAGAATTCTAAGCAGAATCACTCTGACCTAGCAACCATGGTCTCTGATCTAATCAAAACCACTCAAAGTTTCATGACTGAAACAAGGTCCTCCATTAGAAACTTGGAGGCACAAGTGGGACAGCTGAGCAAGAAAATTACTGAACTCCCTCCTAGTACTCTTCCAAGTAATACAGAAGAAAATCCAAAAGGAGAGTGCAAGGCCATCAACATGGCCGAATTTGGAGAGGAGGAAGAGGCAGTGAACGCCACTGAGGAAGACCTCAATGGACGTCCACTGGTATCCAATGAGTTTCCTAATGAGGAACCATGGGAATCTGAGGCTCACATTGAGACCATAGAGATTCCAATGGATTTACTTCTGCCATTCATGAGCTCTGATGAGTATTCTTCCTCTGAAAAGGATGAGTATGTCACTGAAGAGCAAGTTGCCAAGTACCTTGGAGCAATCATGAAGCTAAATGACAAGTTATTTGGTAATGAGACTTGGGAGAACGAACCTCCTTTGCTCACCAAAGAACTGGATGACTTGTCTAGGTAGAGATTACCTCAAAAGAGATAAGATCCTGGGAAGTTTTCAATACCTTGTACCATAGGCACCATGACCTTCAAGAAGGCTCTGTGTGACTTAGGGTCAAGTGTAAACCTCATGCCTCTCTCTATAATGGAGAAGCTAGGGATCTTTGAGGTACAAGCTGCAAGAATTTCACTAGAGATGGCAGACAATTCAAGAAAACAAGCTTATGGGCTAGTAGAGGATGTTCTGGTGAAAGTTGAAGACCATTACATCCCTGCTGATTTCATAGTCCTAGAGACTGGGAAGTGCATGAATGAATCCATCATCCTTGGCAGACCCTTCCTAGCCACAGCAAAGGCTGTGATTGATGTGGACAGAGGAGAATTGATCATTCAAGTGAATGAAGAATCCTTTGTATTTAAAGCTCAAGGATATCCCTCTGTCACCATGGAGAGGAAGCATGAAGAGCTTCTCTCAAAACAGAGTCAAACAGAGCCCCCACAGTCAAACACTAAGTTTGGTGTTGGGAGGCCACAACCAAACTCTAAGTTTGGTGTTGAACCCCCACATTCAAACTCTAAGTTTGGTGTTGGGAGGTTCCAACATTTCTCTGAGCATCTGTGAGGCTCCATGAGAGCCCTCTGTCAAGCTACTGACATTAAAGAAGCGCTTGTTGGGAGGCAACCCAATGTTATATTTTATCTATTTTTCTTTGTTATTTCTGTAGGTTGATGATCATAGGAAGTCACAAAATCAATTGAAAAAGCAAAAACAGAATAAAAAACAGAAGGAAAAACAGCACACCCTGGAGGAAGGCCTTGCTGGCGTTTAAACGCCAGTAAGGGTAGCAGTTGGGCGTTTAACGCCCAGTCTGGCACCATTCTGGGTGTTTAACGCCAGAAGGGGGCACCAGACTGGCGTTAAACGCCAGGAAAGGGCAAGAAGCTGGCGTTAAACGCCAGAAATGGGCACCAGCCCGGCGTTTAACGCCAGAATTGGCACATAATGCATTTTTACACGCCACTTGGTGCAGGGATGACTTTTCTTTGACACCTCAGGATCTGTGGACCCCACAGGATCCCCACCTACCCCACCACCCTCTCTCTTCTTCCTCACATATTCACCAATCACCTTTACCACTCTTCCCCAAAAACCACCCTTACATGACCGAACCCTACCCCTCTCTCCACCCCTATATAAACCCATCTTCACTCCTTCATTTTCACACACCCTAAACACCACTTCTTCCCCTTTGGCCGAACCACAAAGCCGTCTCTATCTCCTCTATTTCTTCTTCTTCTACTCTCTTCTTTCTTCTTTTGTTCGAGGACGAGCAAACCTTTTAAGTTTGGTGTGGTAAAAGCATTGCTTTTTGTTTTTCCATAACCATTTATGGCATCCAAGGCCGGAGAAACCTCTAGAAAGAGGAAAGGGAAGGCAAAAGCTTCCACCTCCGAGTCATGGGAGATGGAGAGATTCATCTCAAGGGTGCATCAAGACCACTTCTATGAAGTTGTGGCCTTGTAGAAGGTGGTCCCCGAGGTCCCCTTCAAACTCAAAAAGAGTGAATATCCGGAGATCCGACATGAGATCCGAAGAAGAGGTTGGGAAGTTCTGACCAACCCCATTCAACAAGTCGGAATCTTAATGGTTCAAGAGTTCTATGCCAATGCATGGATCACCAAGAACCATGATCAAAGTGTGAACCCGGACCCAAAGAATTGGCTTACCATGGTTCGGGGGAAATACTTAGATTTTAGTCCGAAAAATGTAAGGTTGGCATTCAACTTGCCCATGATGCAAGGAGATGAACACCCTTACACTAGAAGGGTCAAATTTGATCAAAGGTTGGACCAAGTCCTCACAGACATTTGTGAAGAGGGCGCCCAATGGAAGAGAGATTCAAGAGGGAAGCCGGTTCAATTGAGAAGGCATGACCTCAAGCCCGTGGCTAGGGGATGGTTGGAGTTTATCCAACGCCTCAATCATTCGCACTAGCAACCGGTCCAAAGTTACTCTAGACCGGGCCATCATGATTCATAGCATCATGATTGGAGAAGAAATAGAAGTTCATGAGGTTATAGCCCAAGAACTTTATAAGGTGGTGGACAAGTCCTCTACCTTGGCAAGGTTAGCCTTTCCTCATCTCATTTGTCACCTCTGTTACTCAGTTGGAGTTGACATAGAGGAAGACATCCTCATTGATGAAGACAAGCCCATCACTAAGAAAAGGATGGAGCAAACAAGAGACCCCTCTCATCATGAAATCCCTGAGATGCCTCAAGGGATGCACTTTCCTCCACAAAACTACTGGGAGTAAATCAACACCTCCCTAGGAGAACTGAGTTCCAACATGGGACAACTAAGGGTGGAGCACCAAGAACATTCCATCCTCCTCCATGAAATTAGAGAAGATCAAAGAATCATGAGAGAGGAGCAACAAAGACAAGGAAGAGACATTGAGGAGCTCAAGCACTCCATAAGACCTTCAAGATGAAGAACAAGCCGCCATCACTAGGGTGGACCCGTTCTTTAATCTCCTTGTCCTCCATTTTCCTGTTTTTCAAATTTTTATGCTTATGTTTATCTATGTTTGTGTCTTATGATCTTTAGTGTCTTAGTGTCTATGCCTTAAAGTTATGAATGTCCTATGAATCCATCACCTTTCTTAAATAAAAAAAGTTCTTAATTGAAAAAGAGAAGAATTGCATGAATTTCAGATTTTATAACAGATTAATTATTTTGATGTGGTGGCAATACTTTTGTTTTCTGAATGTATGCTTGAACAGTGCATATGTCTTTTGAATTTGTGGTTCATGAATGTTAAAATTGTTGGCTCTTGAAAGAATGATGAAAAAGGAGACATGTTACTGAGGATCTGAAAAATCATAAAAAAATGATTCTTGAAGCAAGAAAAAGCAGTGAATACAAAAAACAAAGAGAAAAAAAGCAGTGAATACATGTACGCTTTTTTGCATTGTTTTTAGTATGTTTTTAGTATATTTTAGTTAGTTTTTAGTATATTTTTATTAGTTTTTAGTTAAAATTCACTTTTTGGGACTTTACTATGAGTTTGTGTGTTTTTCTGTGATTTCAGGTATTTTCTGGCTGAAATTGAGGGACTTGAGCAAAAATCTGATTCAGAGACTAAAAGGACTGCAGATGCTGTTGGATTATGACCTCCCTGCACTCGAAGTGGATTTTCTGGAGCTACAGAAGCCCAATTGGCGCGATCTCAACGGCGTTAGAAAGTAGACATTCTGGGCTTTCCAGCAATATATGATAGTCCATACTTTGCCCAAGATTTGATGGCCCAAACCGGCGTTCAAAGTCACCTTCAGAATTCCCAGCGTTAAACGCCGGAACTGGCACCAAAGTGGGAGTTAAACGCCCAAACTGGCACAAAAGCTGGCGTTTAACTCCAAGAAAGAGTCTCTACATGAAAATGCTTCAATGCTCAGCCCAAGCACACACCAAGTGGGCCCGGAAGAGGATTTTTATGTCATTTACTCATCTTTGTAATTTTTAAGCTACTAGTTCCCTATAAATAGGACCTTTTACTATTGTATTTGACATCTGGAGATCTTTGAGTCTTTTGATCACTGGGAGGCTGGCCTCACGGCCATGCCTAGACCTTGTTCTTATGTATTTTCAACGGTGGAGTTTCTACACACCATAGATTAAGGTGTGGAGCTCTGCTGTACCTCGAGTATTAATGCAATTACTATTGTTCTTCTATTCAATTCAGCTTGTTCTTATTCCAAGATATTCATTCGCACTCAAGAACTTGATGAATGTGATGATTATGTGACGCTCATCATCATTCTCACTCATGAACAAGTGACTGACAACCACTTCTATTCTACAAGCAAACAAGGCTCTAATGTTTATCTCTTGGGTTCTTTAACCGGAATCTTCGTGGTATAAGCTAGAATTGATGGCGGCATTCAAGAGAATCCGGAAGGTCTAAACCTTGTCTATGGTATTCTGAGTAGGATTCAATGATTGAATGACTGTGACGAGCTTCAAACTCGTGATTGTGGGGCGTTAGTGACAGACGCAAAAGAATCACTGGATTCTATTCCGACATGATCGAGAACCGACAGCTGGATAGCCGTGCCGTGACAAGGTGCGTTGAACATTTCCACTGAGAGGACGGGACTGTAGCCATTGACAACGGTGATGCCCAACATACAGCTTGCCATGGAAAGGAGTAAGAAGGATTGGATGAAGACAGTAGGAAAGCAGAGAGACGGAAGGGACAAAGCATCTCCATTCGCTTATCTGAAGTTCTTACCAATGAATTGCATAAGTATCTCTATCTTTATCTTTATGTTTTATTCATATATCATCCATAACCATTTGAGTCTGCCTGACTAAGATTTACAAGGTGACCATTGCTTACTTCATACCAACAATCTCCGTGGGATCGACCCTTACTCGCGTAAGGTTTATTACTTGGACGACCCAGTGCACTTGCTGGTTAGTTGTGCGAAGTTGTGTTTATGCCATGGTATTGAACACCAAGTTTTTGGATTCATTACCGGGGATTAATTGAGTTGTGAAAAGTAGTGATCACAATTTCGTGCACCATTGACACTCTAACGTTGAGTCAAATATTGCTCAAAACATCCAAAATCAATTTTCTCTAAAGGATGTTTGACTGTCGAACGTGAACTCAAACGTGGGCATCAGAACCCTGCATTTCAAAGCACCTATCTTCTCAACAGCATGGGAGCGAATTGGATCAAATTCAACGAAGGAAAAAAGCCCAATTGAGATGACTTGAAGATCAATTGAAGAAAGTAGTATAAATAGCTTAGAGTTCAAGTTAGTAAGGGGGCTGATACACTGAGTACTAAAACTTTGCCAATTTTATCTTTCTCTGTATTTTGTTCTTTCTGCAATGTACTTTTCTATTCCGTGTTCCATTCTTAGAGCTATGAACAACTAAACCCCTTTCATTGGGTTGGGAGCTCTGTGTAATTCAACGAATTAATATTAGTTTTCATTCTTCTTCTTCTTTCTTTTCTCTTGATTTTGCTAGAAAGCTTTCAGTCTTCATCCAATTGGATAGTTATCTTGGAAAAGAAGCTATTCATAATTGGATCTTCTCTTAACCTTGGAAGAGGAATGAGGAGATCATGCTAGAAATGCTTTCTCACATTGGATTAGATTAGGGTTTGGATGGATATCGTGACATGTAATCCTACCAATACTTTGATCTATGAATATATGTGGTATAATCAGTGACCATACTTCATCTCTTCCCATGAGTACTTAAATCAAGGAATTGAGCAATTGTTCATTCTTAGAGAGATTAGATTGCCAAGGAATTGGGATCTAATCATTTAAGATTGTCAAGGAGATCAATGAATGTATTGATTGAGGAAGAGATAAAAATGAATTTGATCTGGAGAATTATAACATCTCCTGACCCCAATGAGCTTTCCCATCTCTGATCTACCCATTCTTTTACATTCCGTTCTTTAATTTGATGCTTAATCCCCATTCCCATTTAATTTCTTGCAATTTAAGTTACTGTTCTTACATTTTGTAATTTAATTTCTATTCATTTAATTTCTTGCAATTTAAGTTTCCTGCCAATTTACATTCTGTGATCCCAATTTCAAAGCCGATTCAGTTCAACTGGAATAATCTTCCAATTAACGTTGATCAACCAACCAATCCCTGTGGAATTCGACCTCACTCAATAGTGAGTTTTTACTTGATGATAATCCGGTTCACTTGTCGGTAGAAAATTGTTAAGAGACAATTTTTGCGATATCAAGTTTATGGCGCCATTGCCGGGGATTGATTTTGTATTGACAATTACTAAATTGGAGGATAACTAGATTGATAATTTTTCTTTTCTTTTGAATTTCAATTTCAACTGTTTAATTTAACTTTCTGCAATTGTAGTTATTTCTCTTTATTTTTCATTTTCGTACTTTCCAGCAAGCTAACCCACTAACATTTGATAAATTGCTCTAACCAAGCTAACTATACTCTGTTTCAGTGGACTCTGCACTTTCCTTTTCTTGTACTTGTTCATTGTATGACATGTAGAAGAAGGGAAACCTCAACCTCTTTTGATAGTGAACCAGAGAGGACCTTCCTTAGATTAAGGAGGGAATCAAGAGGAAAGAAGGCTATTGGTGTGAGGAAGAGCTGGAAGATTTGGATATATATGGAGGATGATATGGAAAACCATCATGAAAGAGAGGTAAACAATCATGCCAGAGAAGGTGCAGCTAACCCTGTTGGACAAGAGAGGAGAGTGTTGGGTTCCTACATTAATCCCAATCCTGGGAATTGTGGGAGCAGAATTCAAAAGCCAACCATCCATGCCAATAACTTCGAATTGAAACCTCAACTCATCACTCTCATCCAAAACAATTGTTCTTTCGGAGGAAGTGTGCAAGAAGTCCCTAATCAGCATCTCATTACATTTCTAAAGATCTGTGATATTGTGAAATCAAATGGAGTTCATCTTGATGCCTACAGATTGCTTCTATTCCCTTTCTCTCTAAGGGATAAAGCATCCAAGTGGCTAGAATTATTTCCCAAGGAAAGCCTCACAGCTTGGAGGGATGTAGTGAATAAATTCTTGGCAAGGTTCTATCTTCCACAAAGAGTCAATAGGCTGATAGCAGAGGTTCAAACATTCAGGCAGTAGGATGGTGAAACCTTGTATGAAGCATGGGAAAGATTCAAAGATTTGACAAGGAAATGCCCCCTGATATGTTTAATGAGTGGGTGCAACGGCACATCTTTTATAAAGGGCTTTCCTATGAATCAAAGAAAGCTGTTGACCACTCATCCAGAGGCTCCCTTAACAAGAAGAAGACTATTGAAGAAGCCATTGATGTCATAGAAACAGTGGCTGACAATGAGTATTTCTATGCCTCTGAGAGAAGCAACAACAGAGGAGTCATGGAGCTAAGCAACATGGATGTAATCCTGGCCCAAAACAAGATGATCACTGAGCAACTAGCTGATTTAACCAAGCAAATGGAGAATAATCAGGCTGTAGCTATTCACACTCAACCATCACCTCAATCAGAGTCAATTACAGAGGAAGGAGTTGATTGGGAACAAGCTAACTACATTGGAAATTCATCTAGATAAGAGCATAATCCATACTCCAAGACCTACAATCCAGGTTGGAAGAACCACCCAAACTGTGGGAGGGGAAACCATCCAAACCAGAACCAAAATCACAAACCCCACAACTCCAACCAATTCAATAATTCCACTTACTAACAGTCCAACTCAAGATCATATCAACCCTCACAAAATAATTATTCCCAGCCACAATACCAAACCCAAAACAACCAGCCTCAACATCACACTCCGAACCCACCTTTTGAGGATAGGATGTCCAAGATCGAAGCTATGCTTGTAGGCCTCTGCAAGGAATCTGAAGATATGAAAAACTTCAAGGAGGAAGTGAGAGCTAGTATGAAAAGTCAAGGAGAAACCATTAAGAAGCTTGAGTCCCAAGTGGGGTATCTATCTCAACAATTTCCAAAGTCCACTGATAGCTTCCCAAGTAATACTGAAAAAAACCCAAGAGGAGAGACCCAGAAAGTAAGGTAAGAAGAATGCAAGTCAATCAATCTAAGCAGTGAAAAAGTCCTGAAGGAAGAATGCTCCAGACACTCAGATCATGATGAACGAGAGTGAAGGAAGAATGTAAGGGAGATAGAAGAAATGGCTAGCCCTGAACAGAGGAAGGAACAAAAAGAGAAAGAAGTCCTCAAGCTTTTTGTGCCACAAGCACCATTTCTCCAGAGACTCAGGGAAGGTGAGAAGGAGAAAACATACACTAAATTCCTGGATACATTTAAATCTCTTCATGTTAACATTCCCTTCCCTGAGACACTACAACAAATGCCCACATGAATTAATGTATGAAGGAGATGCTTACCAAGAAGAGCACCCTGAAAGGAGGACAAACAGTGGTAATGATCAAGGAATGTAGTGCCATCATCCAGAAGGACTTGCCTACAAAGAAAAAAGATCCAGGGAGCTTTCACATCCCTTGTACCATAGCGGGTACCATGATTGATAAAGGATTCTATGATTTGGGAGCAAGCATCAATGTAATGTCTCTATCTCGAACGTGAACTCAAACGTGGACATCAGAACCCTACATTTTAAAGCACCTCTTTTCTCAACAGCATGGGAGCCAATTGGATCAACTTCAAAAAAGGCCAAATACCTAATTGAGATTTTTTAAAGATCAATTGAAGAAAGTAGTATAAATAGCTTAGAGTTCAAGTTAGTAAGGGTGCTGATACACTGAGTACTGAAACTCTGCCAATTTTATCTTTCTCTCAATTTTGTTCTTTCTGAAATGTACTTTTCTATTCCGTGTTCCATTCTTAGAGATATGAACAACTAAATCCCTTTCATTGGGTTAGGGAGCTCTGTGTAATTCAATGGATCAATATTAGTTTTCACTCTTCTTCTTCTTTCTTTTCTCTTGATTTTGCTAGAAAGCTTTCGGTCTTCATCCAATTGGATAGTTATCTTGGAAAAGAAGCTATTCATAATTGAATCTCCTCTGAACCTTGGAAGAGGAATGAAGAGATTGTGCTAGAAATTCTTTCTCACATTGGATTAGATTGGGGTTTGGATGGATATCGTGACATGTAATCCTACCAACACTTTGATCTATGAATATGTATGGTATAATCAGTGACCATACTTCATCTCTTACCATGAGCACTTAAATCAAGAAATTGGGCAATTGTTCATGCTTAGAGAGATTTGATTGCCAAGGAATTGGGATCTAATCATTTAAGATTTCCAAGGAGATCAATGAATGCATTGATTGAGGAAGAGATAAAAATGAATTTGATCCGGAGAATTATAACATCTCCTAACCCCAATGAGCTTTTCCATCTCTGATCTACTCATTCTTTTACATTCTATTCTTTAATTTGATGTTTAATCCCCATTCCCATTTAACTTCTTGCAATTTAAGTTACTGTTCTTACATTCTGCAATTTAATTTCTGTCCATTTAATTTCTTGCAATTTAAGTTTCCCGCCAATTTACATTCTGCGATCGCAATTTCAAATCCGATTGAGTTCAACTAGAACAATCTTCCAATTAACATTAATCAACCAACCAATCCCTGTGGGATTCAACCTTACTTAATAGTGAATTTTTACTTGACGATAATCAGATGCACTTGTTGGTAGAAAATTGTTAAGAGACAGTTTTCGCGTTATCAAGCGGCTATGGTGGGGGAATACGACGACTTTGTTGGAGGAGTTAAGGGACGCGACTGATGAGCCACTATTTTATGGTTTATTTTGTACTGATTTGAGTGGATTTTGTCAACTATTCTCACACTTATTCATATAAATTGCATGCTTTTAAGTTTCCTTCCTAATTTTGTGCTATAATTGAAAACATGCTTCTTTGGCCTTAAAATTGCTAATTTTTAATCTTCTCTTATTACCATTCGATGCTAAAATATGTTTTTTAAGTATTTTCAGAGTTTATAGGGCAAGAATGACATGGAGAATGAAGAGGAAGCATGCAAAAGTGAAAGAAACACAAGAATTTAGAGATTTGAAAAGCAAACAAACGACGCGTACGTGTGGCAAGTTCAATATCTAGCGACACGTACGCGTGACAAGGGTCACGTGCCTCAGTTACGAGAAAATGCTGGGGTCAATTTCTGGGCTGCTTTTGACCCAGTTTTTAGCCCGAAATTGAAGACAAGAGGCTGGAAAGTGGAGCTGATCATTAAAACAATTCCACTTTTCATTCATTCACACACTTTAGGTTTTAGATGTAGGCTTCTAGAGAGAGAGACTCTCTCCTCTCTCTAGATTTTTAGGGTTTTTAGCCTTATTTCTTCTTAGCTTCAGAATTTTATCTTGTTTTAATTTAGTTCTCCTCTACCTTTTATTGTTTTAGTGTCTTAGTTTATCTTCTCTTGTTGATTTCTTTATTTTCCCCAATTTAGTTTATGAAATCTTCTTGTTAGATTCAATTTTCTTTTAATGCAATTTGAGGTATTTCATGTTTATTGCTTCTTTCTTTAATTGTTGGTTATTGATTCTTGCATTTGGTAGTTTAGATTTAACAATTCGTGTGAATTTTCTATGTTTTTATTTGGTGCCTTCCAAGTATTTGATGAAATGCTTGGTTGGATTTTAAAATAGATTTTTGTGTTCTTGGCTTGAGTTGATGATTTGGAGACTCTTGAATTATCAAAGTCTCTTGTTGAATGGTAATTGAAGATTGCCGGTTAGCTTGAACTTCACTAAATCTAGTATTTTACTATGGTTTGACTAGGACTTGTGAATTCAAGTTGATTGTACGCATTTGACTTTCCTTCATTGGTTAGAGGTTAACTGAGTGAAGGCAATTTACATTTACCATCACAATTGATAGGATGATAATGAGGATAGAAATTCAAATTCTTACCTCTTGCTAGGACTTTTCTCAGTTATTAGTTTATTTTATTACCATTTTACTTTCTTGTTTCTTATTACAAAAACCCCAAAATATACCTCATAGCCAATAATAAACTATACTTCCCTGCAATTTCTTTGAAAGACGATTCGAGGTTTAAATACTTCGGTTAATTTTATTGGGTTTGCTTAAGTGACAAACAATCTAAACATTGATTGAGGTTTAATTGTCGGTTTAGAACTATACTTGCAATGTGATACTTTTGTGAAAATATTTACCGACATTTTTCCTTCGTCAAGTTTTAGGCGCCGTTGCCGGGGAATTGCATATGTGTGCCTTGTTATTGGTTATTATTAATATTGTGAATATGTTTGCCTTTTTGCTTCTTTGTTAGTTTTTGCTAGTTTTAGGACTTTGTTTACTCATTTCTTATTAGTTCTTGTTTTATTTTTTCTTTTCATTATGATTCTTACCACTTTGGCTATGGGTTTATTTCAAATTATGTTGTAGGAAATGAAGATTAAAATGAGAACATGCATCAAGGATGGAACAATCGAAGGTAGGAGGAGCCTCAAGCTTATGGACAACCTTCATGGCAACAACCTCCTCCAATGCATTATGAGCAAGGGCCATTCCAAGATGCATACCAATCCGATGGCTATGGTGGACCTCCCTGTGACTACCAACAACCACCACCATATGCCTATGAACCCCCTCCTCAATATAGTTTTCAACCTACCTCACAAGCCTCATTTTACAAAACACCAACCTATGATCTATACCCCTCATACAACCAATCACCCTTAACTCATCCTTGTGACCACTATGAAAGACAACCTATAGAATCACCCACATTCCAACACAATTACTCCCAAGAACCACCATTCTCACATATACCACCTCAATATACACCATCTCCATATCCTTCTCAGGATGAACCACCCTCTTATTATGAACCCTTCCTTTCAAATAATATACCCTTCTATCCACCCCAAGTCCCAATGGATGATTCTCTCACGTGAAACTTAAAAGAGGATACTAGAATTCGTGACTACCTTGACCGAAGTAGTAAACACTTTGGCCTCCCAATACTCATGCACTCAAAGCACTTCCATTGCCAATTGTGGAGAATCAATAGAAGAGTGTAGCATGAAAGAGAGATTAAAAACTCCGATGGAGAACAAGGAGCGGGATTTTGTATTGGAACAACTAGAGGAAACTATAATTGTTGAAGGCGAAGAAATGGTTGAAGACTTAGGAGATGCGGAACCTCCATGGAAATCTCAAATCATAGAACCTCCCTCTAAGAAGCTTGAAATTGATGTTGAGGAGGCTAGAGCGCTGACGTTAGGATTTTTGCTAGTAAAGAATTTTGTAAAAATATAGTCGCGTTGTGAGTATAGATTCTAAACCAACAGAAAATCCCTTCGTACAAACGTTTTGGTTACCACAAGTAACAAAACCCAATAAATTTATAAACCAAAGTATTCAAACCTCGGGTCGTCTTCTCAAGAAATTGCAGGGAGGTATGTTCTTATTATTGGTTATGCAAAGGTATATTTTGGGGTTTTAAAAAGGGTTGAACAAGTAATTTAGTTGACAAGAAAAATAAATAAATGACTATAAAATAAACTCTTGGCAAGATATGAGAAATTGGAAGTCCTATCCTAGTTATCCTTATCAGGTTTGATGAGAATTGGGTTTTAATCCCACTTAGTTAACCTTTACTAAAGCAAAGAAAAGTCAAGTGGACTAATTAGTTTGATCCTCAAGTCCTAGTCAATCCCTGTGGGAAGACTAGCTTTAGAGCGATCTAGATCAATTAGAATATACCAATTTCAACCACTGCTGAGTTTGACAACTCAAGAGTTACCAATTAATCAACTAAAGCCAAAAGGGAATAAAATCTACTTGAATGAAAATAATTTGGATAGAGCCCAAGCATCAATAACATAAATTAGAGAAAACAATCATAAGTCTGAAATACCTCAAATTGCATGGAGATGTCAATTCTAACATGGAAAAGATCATAAGCCAATTGGACAACATAAATCAAATACAAATAAAAGCTTTAGAATAAACAAAAATAGAAGAGAAACATAAATTATTGAATCTGGTATGAAGAAACAATCCTAATCCTAATAGAAATCCTAATCCTAAATCCTAAGAGAGAGGAGAGAACCTCTCTCTCTAAAAACTACATCTAAAACCTAAAATTGTGAGTAATGATTGAATAATTCCTTCTGCTCCACTCTCAGCCTCTAATCTGTATTTTCTGGGCCGAGAACTGGGTCAAAAACAGCCTAGAAATCACTCCCAGCGCTTTCTGATCCGTACAGGTCGCGGCAAGGTGACGCGGAGGCGTCATCCACGTGTTTGCGTGGAATGAGATTTGCAGATGCGATGCGTCCGTGTAGAGTGCGCGTTTGCGTCATCTATCTCTATGGCCACTATGGCAAAGTATATATCAAATCGAAGTCCCAGACGTTAGCTTTTCAACGCAACTGAAACCATCTCATTTGGACCTCTATAGCTCAAGTTATGACCATTTGAGTGCGAAGAGGTCAGGCTGGACAACTTAGCAATTTCTTCAACTTCTTGTATTCCTTCCACTTTTGCATGCTTTCTTTCCATCCTCTAAGCCATTCTTTCCCTGTAATCCCTGAAATCACTTAACACACATATCAAGGCATCGAATGATAATAAAAGAGGATTTAAATAAAAGAAAATAAAAGCCAAAGAAGCATGTTTTCAGTCATAGCACAAAATCAGGAAAGAGAATGTAAAACCATGCAAATCATATGAATAAGTGGGTAAAGAGTTGATAAAAACCACTCAATTGAGCACAAGATAAACCATAAAATAGTGGTTTATCAAGGACAACCTTCAACACATGACTTGAACAATGAGGAATGTACATAAGAAGTTGGTGAGCAAGGAATTGAAATGGAAGAAAGTACCGAGAGGAAGATGTTGAAATTGAAGAAGCATGTCAACAGGTGGAAGTTATCAAAGAAGGGCACAAGAGAGTAGAGCTTGCAAGATCATTAAAAACACCTCTCTCCAAGCCATTGCCATCCAACATAATATTTAAGTGGACAAAATTCTTATCCTTAAACTTTACTTTTCCTCTTGAGTATGGTTTGCTTGAGACGGATGGTCAACTTAAAGCTCTTTGTGGCTTTAAGAGCACAAGGGAGATGGTTAGTAGTAGGAGTTGTCATGCAAGGTTCAATTTGGTTGCATGCTTAACGTTGAAGTGCAAAGGTTGGTGTAGAGCTAGATTACTTGGATCTAGAAAGTTGTTTGGATATTTAATTGAGAATTCGGCTTGCTTACCACCTGTATGGGAATTTGATGATTAACTTGAAGACAGATATAGAAATAAGATTTGGGATCCAGGCGTACAAGAGGATCAACTTTGGGAGCTCAAAGCATGTGAAGAACTTCATCAAGCCTTGGTGAATTTAGTTGGAAATATTGGAGCTTATTGGAAGTCCAAGCATTGGTGGAAGTTTCAAGATGCGTTTAAGCACAAGCCACCATAACAAGGAGCTCACCAAATGTCCAACTTAAGGTCTTTAACTAAAAGTGCTAGGTGGGAGACACCCCACCATGGTAAATTATTCCTATTTTCCCTTTTGTTTATATTGGTAATAAGTTGAATTTTCATTTTTAGTTAGGTTTCTTTAGTTTAAGTTGTGGTTTCAATTGTTTAATAATATTTGGCATTACTTTGGTAGCCTGTTTATTTAAAAAAAATTGTGTGTTTCACGTGTACGGATGGCTGACGCGCACGCGTCATATGCGACGCTATAATGCTCTAATACAAAAACCAGAGATTTGCATTGGAACCATGCAGGTGGGGTGCTAGAGGCACAAACTGACCACGCGTGCACCTCGCTGACGCATACGCATCATTTGAATTTCTGACCTTCCACGCGTGGGCATGGCAGACGCACACGTGTCATATCTGAATGCTGCCATCCCCGGTACATAAACCAGAGAATTGTGATAGAACTATGTAGCTTTCTTACGTTTGGCACGAAACGTAGTCACTGATGACAAGTCATCTTATGCTAGTTTCACAAGCATTTTTCATTAGTTTCATTAGGTTTTATGCACTTTCTTACACAACAAGTAAGTGATTGGAGTGGAGTTTCATGATTATTTTGAATCAATCAAACATCATTTATTTTACACAAAATCATAGGTTTTATGCTAGAATTAATTGATTTCATGAATGATGCAAAGACTTTGTGATTTTGGTGAGACTTTGATTGGTTGTTTGGTTGCTTGTAGGTGAAGAAATGAAGAAAAGGGGGAAGCAATCAGGGAAGCGTTACGTTCAAATAGAGAACGCCACGCTTAGGAACACAAACAGCTTGCGTTCACTTTGGAAGTGAGTTCCACGTTCACTTTCTTAACTTTTTTGTGGATCTCAAGCTTTGGAGCAAAGGTTTCGTGCCATCTGTACGAGGCAGCATTCAAATAATGAATGTAGCGCTCAATAAGGGAGCGCTGGCCAAGGAAAAAATGTGCGCACCTAAGGAGAAAGGGTAGCGCTCAAGGAGTGAGCGTAGCACTCAATAAGGGAGCACCATGAGGAGAAGCGCTCAACCAAGGAAGCACACAAGGTGCATCACTCGACAAAGCAACTGAGCGCTCAATAAGTGAGCGCTAGTAGAAGGAGTTGAGCACGTGAGGGGGCATGCCTTGGTAAAGTGAACGTAGCGCTCACAAAGCGCACTGAGCACTCCACTGGGAGCTTCACAATGCACCCCATCCCAATTTCATTCAAGGCCAACCCAAAAGCCCATTCTAATTGCTCAATGACTGAAAATAGAAAGTGTATAAATAGGATTAAATTTGATTTGGATTGACACACAGACTTTTACTTTTAGCTCATTTTTAGTTTTCTCTTTTTAATTTTCCTTTAGAATTTTAGGAAATTGGGATCATATCTAAATTTTGTTTTCTGTGCTCATTTTACTTTTTTCTGCAACTTTAATTTTCTATTTTGGGTTTTGAACTTGGATTGAAGAACTCCACTAAAATTCTTCATCTGAGAATCATCTTTTACTTTTCCTTTTTATAGTTCTAAGAATTGGAAATTGGATCTGAACTTTCTTTCTGCTTTCATTTTATTTCTTTGGTAATTTCTTCTTTACCATTTGGTCAAGAGAGTAATTGGGATCTAGATTTTCTTTCTGTTATTATTACACTTTTGCAATTGTCAATTTCTCTTTTAGGATTTCACAATTGAGCTAAGCTTTCTTGCTGTTTTGATTCTTCTGCAATTTTTCAGAGAAGCAAGAGGGAAGAGAGTTGTTGGAGAAGAAGAATCAGAGAAGGAGAATCAAGAAATGGAGGGGAATGTCCCTAATCCACCAGATGAAGTGGCTAACAATGGCCAACCCCAAAGGAGAGTTCTAGCCTCCTACACCTTCCCAATGCGAGACACTGTGGGAGTAGCATACTCACTCCAAATGTTCATGCAAACAACTTTAAATTGAAGCATCAACTCATTACACTGGTGCAGAATAACTGTTCTTATGGAGGAGGTCCCTTGGAAGATCCAAACCAGCATCTAGCCATCTTTCTAAGGATATGTGACACAGTTAAGACAAATGGTATACACCCAGACATCTATAAGTTGCTACTGTTTCCATTTTCCTTGAGGGATAAGGCTACTCAATGGTTAGAAGCATTTCCCAAAGAAAGCATCAACAAATGGGAGGATTTAGTGAGCAAATTTTTGGCTAAGTTCTACCCACCTCAGAGGATCATAAGATTGAATACAGAGGTGCAAACCTTCACCCAAATGGATGGAGAATCACTTTATGTGGAATGGGAAAGATACAAAGCCTTGATTAGGAAGTGTCCACCAGAGATGTTTAATGAATGGGATAGACTTCAAAATTTCTATGAGGGATTGACTTTAAAAGCTCAATAGGCTTTGGATTATTTTGCTGGAGGATCAGTATAGCTAATGAAGACAGCTGAGAAAGCTCATAACCTCATAGACACTGTGGCAAATAACCAATACTTCTATACTCATCAAAGGCAACGCCAACCAGTTCAAAGGAAGTGTGTATTGGAGCTGGAAGGTGTGGATACCATCTTGGCACAAAACAAGGTGATGCACCAACAGATTCAACAACAAATGGAAATGATGGCCAAGAGGATTGATGGTCTTTAAATAGCTACAGTGAACACAACAAATCAACCATCATCTACATGGGAGCAAAATAAGGAAAACCAAGAAGAGCAGCAGCAAGAGCAAGTTAACTATATGCACAATCAAGATGCTGGTCAAAATGAATTCCATGGAGATACCTACAACACATCCTAGAGGAACCACCCCAACTTGAGTTGGGGAGACAACCAAAACCAACAATCTTGGTAGAGAAACTCCAACTAAAACAATTCACGTAACATAAACCATCAAAACCATCAAAACACTAACCAAAACCAATACAGAAAACCACAAAACAACCAACCCTCATCCAACTACTATCCACCCAACAACCCATCCACTAACCAAAATAACTTTCACCCACCATCCACATCCTACAATCAACCACAACCACCCCAAGAATCCCAAAGAATCTCCAACTTGGAGATAATTATGGAAAAGATGATGAAACATCAAGAGCTAACCAGTAAAAATTATGAAGCTTCACTAAGGAATCTGGAAAGGCAAATTGGGCAATTGTCCAAACAAACAGTGGCTGAAAGAGCACCCAATGCATTACCAAGTGACACCATTCCCAATCCTAAAGAAGAATGCAAAGCAATCCAATTAAGGAGTGGAAGAACCTTGAAAAATGACAAAGAAGCCAACAAGAGGCCAGCTGAGAATGATAAGGCCAGCAGCAAGGAAGAAGTGACACTTAAGGAGAAGGACCAAGAAAAGCTCAAGGAGACAGAGGAACATCCACAAGCTTCAAAGAAAGAAAAGTAAGTCATGGAGGAGCAATCATAAGAACAGAGGAAGATGGTGAAGCCGTGCACCCCTCTTCTGCCATATCCTGAAAGATTTCAGAAGGAGATCAAAGACCAACAGTTCCCCAAGTTCCTAGAAGTCTTTAAGAAGCTAGAAATTAACATTCCCCTTGCTGAAGCATTGGAGCAGATGCCCTTATATTCAAAATTCCTAAAAGAACTCATCAACAAGAAGAGGAGCTGGCATGAGAAGGAAACCATCCTCCTAACACAAGAATGTAGTGCAGTGATCCAAGAAGGCCTCCCACCAAAACTCAAAGACCCTGGGAGTTTCTTTTTGCCTTGTACCATTGGTAATATAATCATTGACAAGGCACTGTGTGATTTAGGATCTAGTATCAACCTGATGCCTTTATCTATGATGAGAAGGCTATTTATAGAGGAAGTGAAGCCTATGGTGCACAAAATTGTGATCATCAACAATGGCGCTAATAGACTTGGAGCTCTCAAACATGAATCACACTTTGTCACAACTTCGCACAACTAACCAGCAAGTGCACTGGGTCGTCCAAGTAATACCTTACGTGAGTAAGGGTCGATCCCACGGAGATTGTTGGTATGAAGCAAGCTATGGTCATCTTGTGAATCTCAGTCAGGCGGATTCAAATGGTTATAATAGTTTTCGAATATAATGATAAATAAAGCATAAAATAAAGATAGAGATACTTATGTAATTCATTGGTGGGAATTTCAGATAAGTGTATAGAGATGCTTTGTCCTTTCTGAATCTCTGCTTTCCTACTGCCTTCCTCCAATCATTTATACTCCTTTCTATGGCAAGTTGTATGTAGGGCATCACCGTTGTCAATGGCTACTTCCCATCCTCTCAGTGAAAATGGTCCAAATGCTCTGTCACAGCACGGCTAATCATCTGTCTGTTCTCGATCATGTCGGAATAGAATCCATTGATTCTTTTGCATCTGTCACTACGCCCAACAATCGCGAGTTTGAAGCTCGTCACAGTCATTCAATCCTTGAATCCTACTCGGAATACCACAGACAAGGTTTAGACTTTCTGGATTCTCAAGAAAGGCCACCAATAATTCTAGCTTATACCACGAAGACTCCAATATTTCGGAATGGAGGCTAAGAGACATGTGCTTGATCTAAGGTAGAACGGGAGTGGTTGTCAGGCACGCGTTTATAAGGACGAATTATGATGAGTGTCACAGATCATCACATCCATCAGAGTGAAGTGCAGCGAATATCTTAGAATAAGAATAAGCTTGAATTGAATAGAAGAACAATAGTAATTGCATTAATTTTCGAGGTACAGCAGAGCTCCACACCTTAATCTATGGTGTGTAGAAACTCCACCGTTGAAAATACATAAGTGATCAAGGTCTAGGCATGGCCGAATGGCCAGCCTCCCCAAAGGACATATGAATCCAAAAATAGGGAATAAGACCAGATGTCTAATACAATAGTAAAAAGTCCTATTTATACTTAACTAGTTACTTGGGTTTACAGAAATAAGTCTTAATGCAGAAATCCACTTCCCTTGCCCATTTTGGTGTGTGCTTGGGCTGAGCTTGAGCTTTACATGTGCAGAGGCTTCTTTTTGAGTTAAACGTCAAGTTGTAACGTGTTTTTGGCGTTTAACTCTGGTTTGTGACGTGTTTCTGGCGTTTTACTCCAGAATGCAGGATGGGACTGGCGTTGAACGCCAGTTTGTGTCGTCTAAGCTCGAAAAAAGTATAGACCATTATATATTGCTGGAAAGCCCTGGATGTCTAATTTCCAACGCAGTTGAGAGCGCGCCATTTGGAGTTCTGTAGCTCCAGAAAATCCATTTCGAGTGCAGGGAGGTCAGAATCCAATAACATCTGTAGTCCTTTTTCAGCCTGAATCAGATTTTTGCTCAGGTCCCTCAATTTCAGCCAGAAAATACCTGAAATCACAGAAAAAACACACAAACTCATAGTAAAGTCCAGAAATGTAAATTTTTCATAAAAACTAATAAAAACATCCCTAAAAGTAGCTAGATCCTACTAAAAACTACCTAAAAACAATGCCAAAAAGCGTATAAATTATCCGCCCATCACAACACCAAACTTAAATTTTTGCTTGTCCCCAAGCAACTGAAAATCAAATAGGATAAAAAGAAGAGAATATACTATAAATCTCAAAATATCAATGAAGCTTAGTTCTAATTAGATGAGCGGGACTTGTAGCTTTTTGCTTCTGAACAGTTTTGGCATATCACTTTATCCTTTGAAGTTTAGAATGATTGGCATCTATAGGAACTCAGAGTTCAGATAGTGTTATTGATTCTACTAGTTAAGTATGTTGATTCTTGAACACATCTACTTTTATGAGTCTTGACCGTGGCCCTAAGCACTTTGTTTTCCAGTATTACCACCAGATACATAAATGCCACAGACATATGACTGGGTGAACCTTTTCAGATTATGACTCAGCTTTGCTAAAGTCCCCAGTTAGAGGTGTCCAGAGCTCTTAAGCACACTCTTTTTTTTTGCTTTGGATCACGACTTTAACCACTCAGTCTCAAGCTTTTCACTTGGACCTGCATGCCACAAGCACATGGTTAGGGACAACTTGATTTAGCCGCTTAGGCCTGGATTTATTTTCTTGGGCCCTCCCATTGATGCTCAAAGCCTTGGATCCTTTTTACCCTTGCCTTTTGGTTTTAAGGGCTATTGGCTTTTTCTGCTTGCTTTTTCTTTTTTTTTTCTTTTTTTTTCGCCAAATTTTTTTTTCGCAAGCTTTGTTATTCACTGCTTTTTCTTGCTTCAAGAATCAATTTTATGATTTTTTAGATCATCAATAACATTTCTCTTTTTTATCATTCTTTCAAGAGCCAACAATTTTAACATTCATAAACAACAAGATCAAAAATATGCACTGTTCAAGCATTCATTCAGAAAACAAAAAGTATTGTCACCACATCAATATAATTAAACTAATTTCAAGGATGAATTCGAAACTCATGTACTTCTTGTTCTTTTGTATTAAAAACATGTTTCATTTAAGAAAGGTGAAGGATTCATGGAATTATTCATAGCCTTAAGACATAGTTACTAAATACTAATGATCATGTAATAAAGGCACAAACATAGACAAACATAAAGCATAAAGTCAAAAAAACAGAGAGATAAGAACAAGGAAGTTAAGGAATGAGTCCACCTTAGTGAGGGTGGCGCCTTCTTCTTGAAGGACCAATGGTGTTCTTGAGCTCCTCTATGTCTTTTCCTTGCCTCTGTTGCTTGATCCCTAGTGATTTTGGTGCTCCTATCCTTAGTTGCTCCCAATAATTATGTGGAGGAAAATATATCCCCTGAGGTATCTCAGGGATTTCTTGATGAGGGAATTCCTCATGCTCTTGTTGAGGTCCATGAGTGGGCTCTCTTGATGTGCAGTCAAATGCTCTACTACTAAGCTATGGACCCTTGAGATGAATCTCTCCATCTCCCATGACTCAGAGGTGAAAGCAATTGCCTTTTCTTTCCTCTTTCTTGAGGTTTCTCTTGCCTTAGGTGCCATAAATAGTTATTGAAAAACAAAAAAGCTATGCTTTTACCACACCAAACATAGAATGTTGCTCGCCCTCGAGTAAAAGAAGAAAGAATAGAAGAAGAAGAAGAAGATATGGAGGAGAGGGAGAGAGGTGTGGGTTTCGGCCAAGGGGGAGAAGAGATGGTAGTGTTGTGTGAAAATGAAAAAGGATGGAGGGATTTATATAGTGGAGGGATAGGGGTATTGGTTCGGTCATTTAGGGTAGGTTTGGGTGGGAAAGAGATTTTGAATTTAAATGTAGGTGGGGTTTATTGAGGTGTCAAGGATTTCTCATCCCTGCACCTTTTAGGCGTGTAAAATGCCCTTTGTATGCAATCCTGGTGTTTAACGCCAGACTGCAGCATGTTTCTGGCGTTAAACGCCACCTCCATGCTTGTTTTGGGCGTTCAACGCCAATCTGCAGCATGTTTCTGGCGTTGAATGCCACTTCCATGCTTGTTTCTGGCGTTTAACACCAGCTCTACTCAGGGTGTAATCCTGGCGTTTAAACGCCAGACTGCTACTTGTTTTTGGCGTTCAATGCCAGCTTCATGCTCGTTCTGGCGTTAAACGCCAGCCAGATGCTCTTTACTGGCATTTAAATGCTAGTAAGCTCTTCCTCCAGGGTGTGCTGTTTCTTCTGCTATTTTTTATTCTATTTTTAATTTTTGCAATTGTTTTGTGACTCCACATGATCATAAACCTAATAAAACATAAAAGAACAATAGAAATATAGATAAATAAAAATTGGGTTGCCTACCAATAAGCGCTTCTTTAATGTCAATAGCTTGACAGTGAGCTCTCATGGAGCTTCACAGCCAACACCAAACCTAAAGTTTGAATGTGGGGGTTCAACACCAAACTTAGAGTTTGGTTGTGGCTTCCCAACACCAAACTTAGAGTTTGATTGTGCAGGCTTTGTTTGACTCTGTATTGAGATAAGCTTTTCATGCTTCCTCTCCATGTTTACAGAAGGATAACCTTGAGCTTTAAACACAAGGTAGTCCCCATTCAATTGAAGGACTAGTTCACCTCTGTCAACATCAATCACAGCTTTTGCTATGGCTAGGAAGGGTCTTCCAAGAATGATGGATTCATTCTCGTCCTTCCCAGTGTCTAAGATTATGAAATCAGTCGGGATGTAAAGGTCTTTAACCTTTACCAACACGTCCTCTACCAATCCATAAGCTTGTTTTATTGACTTGTCTACCATTTCTAATGAGATTCTTGTAGCTTGTACCTCAAAGATCCCCAGCTTCTCCATTACAGAGAGTGGCATAAGATTTATACCTGATCCCAGGTCACATAGAGCCTTCTCAAAGGTCATGGTGCCTATGGTACAGGATATTAAGAATTTACCAGGATCTTGTTTCTTTTGAGGTAGAGTTTGCTGAACCCATGTATCTAGTTCACTAATGAGCAAGGGAGGTTCACCTTCCCAAGTCTCATTACCAAATAACTTGGCATTCAACTTCATGATGGCTCCTAGATATTGAGCAACTTGCTCTTTAGTTACATCTTCATCCTCTTCAGAGGAAGAATAGTTCTCAGAGCTCATGAATGGTAAAAGGAGGTTCAATAGAATCTCTATGGTCTCTAGGTGAGCCTCAGATTCCTTAGGTTTCTCAGTTTGGAACTCCTTTTTGTTTGGAGGACGTCCCATGAGGTCTTCCTCATTGGGATTCACGTCTTCCCCTTCCTCTTTGGATTCGGCCATTTTGTTAATATCAATGGCATTGCACTCTCTTTTTGGATTCTCTTCTGTATTGCTTGGGAGAGTACTAGGAGGGGTTTCAGTGATTTTCTTACTCAGCTGACCCACTTGTGGCTCCAAATTTCTAATGGAGGACCTTGTTTCACTCATGAAACTTAAAGTGGCCTTAGATAGATCAGAGACTATGTTTGTTAAGCTAGAGGGGCTCTGCTTAGAATTCTCTGTCTGTTGCTGAGAAGATGATGGAAAAGGCTTGCTATTGCTAAACCTGTTTCTTCCACCATTATTAAAGCCTTGTTGAGGCTTTTGTTGATCCTTCCAAGAGAAATTTGGATGATTTCTCCATGAGGAATTATAGGTATTCCCATAGGGTTCACCCATGTAATTCACCTCTGCCATTTCAGGGTTCTCAAGATCATAAGCTTCTTCTTCAGAAGATGCCTCTTTAATACTGTTGGATGCATTTTGCCATCCATTCAGACTCTGAGAAATCATGTTGACTTGCTGAGTCAACATTTTGTTCTGAGCCAATATGGCATTCAGAGTATCAATTTCAAGAACTCCCTTCCTCTGAGGCGTCCCATTATTCACAGGATTCCTTTCAGAAGTGTACGTGAACTGGTTATTTGCAACCATGTCAATGAGTTCTTGAGCTTCTGCAGGCGTTTTCTTTAGGTGAATGGATCCACCTGTAGAATGGTCCAGTGACATCTTAGAAAGCTCAGATAGACCATCATAGAATATATCTAAAATGGTCCACTCTGAAAGCATGCCAGAAGGACACTTTTTGGTCAACTGCTTGTATCTTTCCCATGCTTCATAGAGGGATTCACCATCTTTTTGCTTGAAGGTCTGAACATCCACTCTAAGCTTGCTTAGCTTTTGAGGAGGAAAGAGCTTGGCCAAAAAGGCCGTGACCAGCTTATCCTAAGAGTCTAGGCAATCTTTAGGTTGTGAGTCCAACCATGTTCTAGCCCTGTCTCTTACAGCAAAAGGGAAAAGCATGAGCCTGTAGACTTCATGATCTACTCCATTAGTCTTAACAGTATCACAGATCTGCAAGACTTCAGTTAAAAACTGATAGGGATCTTCTGATGGAAGTCTATGGAACATGCAGTTCTGTTGCATTAGAGTAAATAGTTGAGGCTTCAGCTCAAAATTGTTTGCTCCAATGGCAGGGATTGAGATGCTTCTTCCATAAAAATTGGAAGTAGGTGTAGTATAATCACCAAGCATCCTCCTTGCATTATTGTTGTTGTTATTATTTTCAGTTGCCATCTCCTCTTCTTTTTCGAAAATTTCTGTCAAGTCCTCTTCAGATGGTTGTGATTTAGCTTCCCTTAGCTTCCTCCTTAGAGTCCTTTCAGGTTCAGGATCTGCTTCAACAAGAATGTTCTTGTCCTTGCTCCTACTCATATAAAAAAGAAGAGAACAGAAAAGGAAGAGGAATCCTCTATGTCAGAGTATAGAGATTCCTTTATGTGAGTAGAAGAAGAAAAGAATAGAAGAAGGATGAGAAAAATTCGAACACAAAGAAGAAGAGAGGGTTCAAATTTTGAGATGAGGAGAAGTGTTAGTAAATGAATAAATAAATAGAAAGAGATGAGAGAGAAGAGTGTTCGAAAATTGTTTTTGAAAAATAAGTTAGTGATTTTCGAAAATTAAGAGAAGAAATAAAATTAAAATTAAAATTTAAAACAATTTGTTAAATAAAAGAATTTTGAAAAAGAGGGAGGTAATTTTCGAAAATTAGAGAGAGGAAAGTAGTTAGGTGATTTTGAAAAAGATAAGAAATCAAACAAAAAGTCAATTAGTTAGTTGAAAAAGATTTGAAAATCAATTTTGAAAAGATAGGAAGTTAGAAAAGATTTTGAAATCAATTTTAAAAAAAGATATGATTTGAAAAAGATATGATTGAGATTTGTTTTGAAAAAGATTTGATTTTTAAAATTGAAATTGATTACTTGACTAACAAGGAACTAAAAGATATGATTCTAGAATTTAAAGATTGAACCTTTCTTAACAAGAAAGTAACAAACTTCAAATTTTTGAATCAATCACATTAATTATTAGTAAAGTTTTTGAAATTTTGAAATAAAGATAAGAAAAAGATTTTGAAAATCAAATAAGAAAAATTTTGAAAAATAATAAGAAAAATGAAAAAAAAATTGATTTTTGAAAAAGATTTTGAAAAGATAGGATTTTTAAAAATGAAATCTTGACTTGACTAACAAGAAACAACTAATTTTAAAAATTTTTGACTAAGTCAACCCAAAGATTTTGAAATTTATGAGAGAAATAAGGAAAAGATATTTTTTATTTTTGAATTTTTAAAGATGAGAGAGAAAAACACAAAAATGACTCACAACATGAAAAATTAAGATCAAAACAAAGAAAACATGCAAGAACACTATGAATGTCAAGATGAACACCAAGAACACTTTGAAGATCAAGATGAACATCAAGACTTATTTTTGAAGAATTTTCAAGAAAAGAAAAACATGCAAGATATCAAACTTAGAAATTTTCAATGTTTAGACACTATGAATGCAAGAATGCATATGAAAAACAACAAAAGACACAAAACAAGAAAATATGAAGATCAAACATGAAAACTTACCAAGAACAACTTGAAGATCATGAAGAATGCAATGCTTGAATTTTTCGAAAAAAATGCATAAATTTTAAAAACATGCAATTGACACCAAACTTAAAAATTGACTCAAGACTCAAATAAGAAACACAAAATATTTTTGGTTTTTATGATTTTATAATTTTTTTGGATTTTTCGAAAATTATTTTTTTGAAAAACGAAAACAAAGAAAAATCTTTTGAAAGATTTTTGAAAACTTTTTGAAAAGAAAATTACCTAATCTGAGCAACAAGATTCACCGTCAGTTGTCCAAACTCGAACAATCCCCGGCAACGGCGCCAAAAAATTGGTGCACGAAATTGTGATCATCAACAATGGCGCCAATAGACTTGGAGCTCTCAAACGTGAATCACACTTTGTCACAACTTTGCACAACTAACCAGCAAGTGCACTAGGTCGTCCAAGTAATACCTTACGTGAGTAAGGGTCGATCCCACGGAGATTGTTGGTATGAAGCAAGCTATGGTCATCTTGTAAATCTCAGTCAGGTGGATTCAAATGGTTATAATGATTTTCGAATATAATGATAAATAAAGCATAAAATAAAGATAGAGATACTTATGTAATTCATTGGTGGGAATTTCAGATAAGTGTATGGAGATGCTTTGTCCCTTCTGAATCTCTGCTTTCCTACTGCCTTCCTCCAATCATTTATATTCCTTTCTATGGCAAGCTGTATGTAGGGCATCACCGTTGCCAATGGCTACTTCCCATCCTCTTAGTGAAAATGGTCCAAATGCTCTGTCACAGCACGGCTAATCATCTGTCGATTCTCGATCATGTCGGAATAGAATCCATTGATTCTTTTGCGTCTGTCACTACGCCCAACAATCGCGAGTTTGAAGCTTGTCACAGTCATTCAATCCTTGAATCCTACTCGGAATACCACAGTCAAGGTTTAGACTTTCCAAATTCTCAAGAATGGCCGCCAATAATTCTAGCTTATACCCCGAAGACTCTGATCTTTCGGAATAGAGGCTAAGAGACATGCGCTTGATCTAAGGTAGAACGGGAGTGATTGTCAGGCACGCGTTCATAAGGACAGATGATGATGAGTGTCACGGATCATCACATCCATCAGGGTAAAGTGTAGCGAATATCTTAGAATAAGAATAAGCTTGAATTGAATAGAAGAACAATAGTAATTGCATTAATTTTCGAGGTACAGCAGAGCTCCACACCTTAATCTATGGTGTGTAGAAACTCCACCGTTGAAAATACATAAGTGATCAAGGTCTAGGCATGGCCGAATGGCCAGCCTCCCCAAAGGACATATGAATCCAAAAATAGGGAACAAGACCAGATGTCTAATACAATAGTAAAAAGTTCTGTTTATACTAAACTAGTTACTAGGGTTTACAGAAATAAGTCTTAATGCAGAAATTCACTTACGGGGCCCACTTTGGTGTGTGCTTGGGCTGAGCTTGAGCTTTACACGTGCAGAGGCTTCTTTTGGAGTTAAACGCCAAGTTGTAACGTGTTTTTGGCGTTTAACCCTGGTTTGTGACGTGTTTCTGGCGTTTTACTCCAGAATGCAGGATGGGACTGGCGTTGAATGCCAGTTTGCGTCATCTAAGCTCGAACAAAGTATGAATCATTATATATTGCTGGAAAGCCCTGGATGTCTACTTTCCAACGCAGTTGAGAGCGCTCCATTTGAAGTTCTGTAGCTCCAGAAAATCTATTTTGAGTGCAGGGAGGTCAGAAACCAACAACATCTGTAGTCCTTTTTCAGCCTGAATCAGATTTTTATTCAGGTCCCTCAATTTCAGCCAGAAAATATCTGAAATCATAGAAAAATAAACAAAATCATAGTAAAGTCCAGAAATGTAAATTTTGCATAAAAACTAATAAAAATCCCTAAAAGTAGCTAGATCCTACTAAAAACTACCTAAAAATAATGCCAAAAAGCGTATAAATTATCTGCTCATCAGCCTACACAGATGTCATTGGATTTAGTGGATAGATCACTGGTAATTCCCAAGGGTGTGATTGAAAATCTCTTGTTCAGAGTGGGAAAATTCATATTTCCAGCAGATTTTGTAATCCTAGACTTAGGGGAAGAAGGGAATTATTCTATTATATTAGGAAGACCTTTCTTGGCTATAGCAAGGGCCATCATTGATGTGGAATAAGGAGAAATGACTTTGAGGGTACATGATGAAAAGATCACTCTAAATGTCTTTCAGGAAATACAGCATACTGTTGAAGAGAAAAGCTGTATGAGGGTCAAAGAAGAAGACTTGCGTTGGAAAGAAAAACCCGATGAAGTACTCATTAGCTCACCTCCGAAGCAAAAGACAAACAATGAAGAAGAGCAAAAAGGTAATGAAGATGCAAAGAATGAGAAGAGAATGCAGGAAGAGAGTGAGGAGTTGATCACTAGGAAGACAGACCCTAACATACAGCCTGATGTCAAGACAGAAGGATCACCAAAGAAAGGAAAGAAGAGCAAGAAAAGGATTCCAAAAGGGTGGAAAAACAAAAAAATCCCAACTGAAGAATTCTCAGAAGGAGACAAAGTGAAACTGATATATCAGCAGTTGGAGACAGGCCCACAAACTGATGATTACTACATTGTCAATAAAATACTGTCGTTGGAGAACATAGAGATTGACCATCAAAGCACGGGAAGAAAGCTCACAGTGAGAGGGGACAAGCTGAGGCACCATAATCAGCAACCACCCTAACAAGGATCCAATGTCAAGCTAGTGACAATAAAAGAGCGCTCCATGGGAGGCAGCCCATGATTTAATATTCTTGCTTTTGTTTTAATTTCAATAATTAATAGTTTTTCTAGCATAAATTTGAGCTCTCATGAGTAGATTTAATAACTGCACACATCATTTTGGAGTATATGTTTGATTCCTAAGTTTGGTGTGCCTAAAGGCACTTTAAAATAGCTTTTCAAGCATGATTCATCATAGAACCATTTTGGGATATATACTCATTTATTCTGTTGAAGTATATAGCCAAACATTAAATTTAGTGTCTATATATGCTATGAATTTCAAGAAAATCACTTTTGCTCAAAGGCTCAAATTCATGAATAGATAAACCATACATTGCATCATTTTATGAGTTTATGGTAGTATGGTAGCAAATAAAATTTTCCTTATAATGAATAGACTAATTATGATAGATATTCATTGGGTTTCATATGAATCACTTAGCAGAAAACAAGCTTAGTGTTCACCAAAATTTTGTTCAATTTCTAAGGGGCCATAGTTGGTTATTCATAGATAAGGAACATATAACAATATTTTCTATATATATATATATATATATATATATATATAATAACCACCACCTTATGAAATTTAAATTTTAAGCTCAATGTTGCTTTGATTCATGTGGATAGGTATGAAGAAGATTGAGGAAAGGACAAAACCACATCATGTACGGTTGTCACAAGGGGGAAAAGTGAGTCACATGTGCTTAGGGAATTGTGTTCTCTTGGAAACAAAATCTGCACGGTTTAACACCTAGGAGGCCGAACCACATGCCCAATGAAGGAGTGATCCTTGTCTTCACCCATCTCTACATGCACACCGTCCATTCCATGGATTTTCAATAAAGACATGCTCAATCTTCACCCTTCATTGCAACATAACCGAACCACCAATTCATTGCTTTCTCCAACAGTGCATTCTCGTGCTATAAATTGACCAACAACACCTCCTAATCTATTTGCCTTTGTTTCATTCATACATTCCTCCCAAACACGTTACAACAACCTTTTCTTACCCAAAGACAACACACAATACCCAACTTCTTCTCCCTTCTATCCTAAACCGTGCCTTAACCAAGGTTCATCCTTTCTTCTCCCTTCTTTCCTAATTCATGGCTTCATCAAGTTCCAAAAGAAGGAAAGGAAAGGAACCAGAACCAGCTGAAGCTGAACCACCAAACTATGATACCAAGAGATTTAAGTCTCAATTTCATGAATCAAGATATCACAGGATAATGGAATCAAAACAAGTCATTCCAGAGATGGGTTTTAGATTGAAAGAAGAAGAATACCCCATCATGAGAAGAATAACCGTAGAGAGGAGATGGAAACTCCTGTGTGAACCTCTCACAGACATAAGTGCAACCATGATAAGGGAGTTCTATGTAAATGTTGTGAGGTCAAGCAAGACCAGCCCTCCCTATAAGAGCTATGTTAGGGGGGTTGAGGTAGATTTTAGCCCATCATCCATCATGAGAGTCCTACAGATAAGAGTGATACCCTATGAAGAACCCAGCTTTGATGAAAGACTGATGGGTGAGAATGATCCTGATAAGATACTAAATGGTTTATGCTTTGAAGGCAAAGATTGGGAAAGGGACTCAGAAGGGGATCCAAGCCACTTGAAGAGAATGGATCTCATACCTAAAGCCAAAGGTTGGTATGAGATAGTAAGAAGATCCATACTCTCTACTACAAATACCTTAGAGGTTACAATAAAGAAAGCAATCCTGACATACTGCAGACTCAAAGGAGGAGAAATCAATATCCCACAGCTCATAGCAGATAGCATTCAAGAGATGGCTGAGGATACTAGCAAGGAGAGGAGACTTGGTCACCCAAGTACTATTCTGAGGTTGTGCAATAGAGCAGTGTTACTCTTTGAGGATGCAGATACAGATCGGGTAAAGGGAGGCAGAGGAATCACCAAGCAAAAAATGGACGGTGTCACTGAAACCCAGGAAGAGAGAAGAACTCAAGGAAGAAGAAGGAGACTACAAATGGGGGGAGAACAAGCTTCTGGTGCAATGGACTTAAGCCAAATGCAAAGAGCCATTGAAGAAATGTCTCAACAATATATGAGAGCACAGAAGCAATAACAAGAGCAATACTTGAAGCAACAAGAGCAGTACTTGAAAGCCCAAGAGCAACAGGAGCATTGGCAGCAGCAAATGATAGAGAAGCAAGAAAACTTCCAGCTTAAGATGTTGGATCAACAGAGAGAATTTCAAGCAAGAACTTCTGATTGGCAAAGGGAACAATCGGCACACTTTCAAGAATCATTTAATAGATTGTCCCTACAACAAGGCAAGCAAGGAGAATACATCGAAAATCTTTATCAATGAAAGAACATAGATCATACAATTGGAGAGCATAGGAACTTGGACAGGATGGAGTACGATATAGAAACTCAAGCAAAGTTAGACTATGTAGTCAGTTGCATGCCAATATTGAACCGAGAGATCAAGCCATATGTTCAATGCCAAGAATTGGTAGATGGTGCACGAAATTGTGATCATCAACAATGGCACCAAAAACTTGCTAGCACTCTCAAACGTGAATCACACTTAGTCACAACTCCGCACAACTAACCAGCAAGTGCACTGGGTCGTCCAAGTAATACCTTACGTGAGTAAGGGTCGATCCCACGGAGATTGTTGGTATGAAGCAAGCTATGGTCATCTTGTAAATCTCAGTTAGGCGGATAGTAAATGTTATGGAGTTTTCGAATAATAAATGAAACAGAAAATAAAGATAAAGTTACTCATGTAATTCAATGGTGGGAATTTCAGATAGGTGTATGGAGGTGCTGTGTTCCTTCTGAATCTCTGCTTTTCTACTTCTTCCTTCCAGTTTTTTATCACTCCTTTCTATGGCAAGCTGTATGTAGGGCATCACTGTTGTCAATGGCTACATCCCATCCTCTCAGTGAAAATGGTCCAAATGCTATGTCACAGCACGGCTAATCATCTGTCGGTTCTCAATCAGGTTGGAATAGAATCCAGTGATTCTTTTGCGTCTGTCACTAACGCCCAGCCTTCAGGAGTTTGAAGCTCGTTATAGTCATTCAATCCTGGAATCCTACTCGGAATACCACAGACAAGGTTAGACTTTCCAGATTCCCATGAATGCCGCCATCAATTCTAGCTTATACCACGAAGATTCTGATCAAGAAATCCAAGAGATATGCGCCCGGTCTAAGGTAGAACGGAAGTGGTTGTCAGTCACACGCGTTCATAGGTGAGAATGATGATGAGTGTCACGGATCATCACATTCATCAAGTTAAAGTGCAACGAATATCTTAGAACAGGAATAAATCGAATTGGATAGAAAATAGTAGGAATTGCATTAAAACTTAAGGTACAGCAGAGCTCCACACCCTTAATCTATGGTGTGTAGAAACTCCACCGTTGAAAATACATAAGTGAAAGGTCCAGGCATGGCCGAATGGCCAGCCCCCAGATCTAAGAACTAAACATCCAAAGATTGCTAATACACTAGTAAAAAGTTCTATTTATAATAAACTAGCTACTAGGGTTTACAGGAGTAAGTAATTGATGTATAAATCCACTTCCGGGGCCCATTTGGTGTATGTTTGGGCTGAGCTTGATCTATTCATGAGCTGAGGCTTCTCTAGGGATTGAATGCCAAGTTTTAACGTGTTTTGGGCATTCAACTCTGGTTTGCGACGTGTTTCTGGCATTTGACTCTAGAATGCAGCATGGAACTGGCATTGAGCGCCAGTTTACGTCATCGAATCTAGAATAAAAGTATGGACTATTATATATTGCTGAAAAGCTCTGGATGTCTACTTTCCAACTTCATTGAGAGCGCTCCATTTGGAGTTCTGTAGCTCTAGAAAATTCATTTCGAGTTCAGGGAGGTCAGATTCCAACAGCATCAGCAGTCCTTTGTCAGCCTCTTATCAGAGTTTTGCTTAGGTCCCTCAATTTCAGCCAGAAAATACCTGAAATCACAGAAAAACACACAAACTCATAGTAAAGTCCAGAAATGTGAATTTAGCGTAAAAAATAATGAAAACATCCCTAAAAGTAACTAGATCATACTAAAAACTACCTAAAAACAATGCCAAAAAGCGTATAAATTATCCGCTCATCAGTAGACCATCAGAGAGCAAAAGCTAAGAAAAATTGTAGCACACATGAAACAAGGATTGAAGGATGCTAGGCTCTGGGATCAGGTAGACCAAATTTGGGATCGTAGGTGCCCTGTTGAAGAACCTCAAGAAACAAACAAGAAACGGAAGAAGAAAGGAGAATCCAGCAAAGGACAGGAGCATAACAACTAGAGGTGGTGGAGTCCCTTTTATAGATTTAATTAAATAAGGATGATGCATATCTGAAATATGATATGCCCCCAAATATTTTAAGTTTTGCACTTTCATATCTTAGTAGATTTATTATTAGGATCTGCATTATGCTTGTTATCACTCATCTGCACTAAATTCTGTCTTGTTCCTTTTGCATCAATAAGAGAAAATATTTGAAATAGAAAGTGATTGTCCAATGTGGTAGGAATTAGAATGAAGTTCAGTGGTGGTAATTGCTTGATTAGATGATAAGCTCAATAATAAAAGATGCAGAATAGAATGTCCTTTGTAGTGTGAACTTAGTTGCTGTTATAAAATCTCCAACTAATGAACATCCCTAGAAAATAAAGAAAGGTAAGAAGGAAAAAGAAAAGAAAAGCCAAGAATTGGCAACAAGAATGAAAGAAACAAATAATAAGGCTAGACACCAATAGCTTGGACCTTAGGACATATGTTTGTGGTGCTTCTTGTACTAGGATCTGCTTGACAATAGGTTCTGAGGAGTGTTTTAAAACTTGGTAACTTGGATTAACTAATCCAGGATTACCAACCGAAAGTCCATTATCAAGAGCAACCTAGTTACAAAGCATTTAGTAACCCAAAGAGGTGCTGGGCATCAATGTTCCTAAGAAGAATTGTGAGCCAAGTGTCTGTAGTGAAGAGGTGTTGAGAAAAATTGAGCCAAAAGGCTGCTGCAATACTTGACACTGAGCTATCATTGAGAAATAAGCTTTCTAAGCAAAATAAAGAAGGAAAAATCTAATAGGGATCAATCAAAGAGCAAGGCATTATAGCAGCAACTCTAGTGAATCCTCAAAGGGACATTTCATATCAGACAGATAATAATAATTGAGCTGCATTTTGTCTGCGTAAAACCTCATGAACCAAGTTTTATAATCTGCTAAATAAGGACACACATGCTTCTCTGTTTCATTTCATTTCTTCTCATGTTTAGTGCTTGCTTGGGGACAAGCTAGATTTAAGTTTGGTGTTGTGATGACAAGTCATCTTATGCTAGTTTTACAAGCATTTTTCATTAGTTTCATTAGGTTTTTATGCACTTTCTTGCCCAATAAGTAAGTGATTAGAGTGGATCTTCATGATTATTTTGAATCAATCAAACATCATTTATTTTACAAAAAATTATAGGTTTTATGCTATAATTAATTGATTTCATGAATGATGCAAAGACTTTGTGATTTTGGTGAGACTTTGATTGGTTGTTTGGTTGCTTGTAGGTGAAGAAATGAAGAAAAGGGGGAAGCAATCAAGGAAGCATTACATTCAAATAGAGAACGCCACGCTTAGGAAAACAAACAGCTAGCGTTCACGTTGGAAGTGAGCACCACGTTTACTTTCTTAACTTTTTCGTGGATCTCAAGCTTTGGAGCAAAGGTTTCGTGCCATCCGTACCAGGCAGCGCTGGCCAAGGAAGAAAGGCGCGCACCAAAGGAGAAAGGGTAGCGCTCAAGGAGTGAGCGTAGCGCTCAGTAAGGGAGCACCATGAGGAGAAGTGCTCAACCAAGGAAGCACACAAGCTGCAGCGCTCGACAAAGCAACTGAGCACTCAATAAGTGAGTGCTAGTAGAAGGAGTTGAGCACGCGAGGGGGCATGCCTTGGTAAAGTGAATGTAGCGCTCACAAAGCGCACTGAGCGCTCCACTGGGAGCTTCACAATGCACCGTAACCTAATTTCATTCAAGGCCAACCCAAAAGCCCATTCTAATTGCTCAATGACTGAAAATAGAAAGTGTATAAATAGGATCAAATTTGATTTGGATTGACACACAGACTTTTACTTTTAGCTCATTTTTAGTTTTTTCTTTTTAATTTTCCTTTAGAATTTTGGGAAATTGGGATCAGATCTAAGTTTTGCTTTCTGTGCTCATTTTACTTTCTTTTGCAACTTTAATTTTCAGTTTTGGGATTTGAACTCGGATTGAAGAACTCCACTAAAATTCTTTATCTGAGAATCATCTTTTACTTTTCCTTTTTATAGTTCTAAGAATTGGAAATTGGATCTGAACTTTCTTTCTGCTTTCATTTTATTTCTTCTGCAATTTCTTCTTTACTGTTTGGTCAAGAGAGTAATTGGGATCTAGATTTGCTTTCTGTTCTTGTTACTCTTTTACAATTGTCGATTTCTCTTTTAGGATTTCACAATTGAGCTAAGCTTTCTTGCTGTTTTGATTCTTCTGCAATTTTTCATTTCTGTTTTGGTTCTTTTGCAATTTCTCTTCATCTCACACTTCTTTAATTTACTGCACTTTACATTTTCCAGCTTTGTTTTGAATCCCAGTACCCAAAACACTTTTATTCTTCATGCAATTTAAGTTTTCGACAATTTAGATTCAGCAATTTACATTTCTTGCACCTTAAGTTTCAGTCATTTTCCTTTCTTGCAGTTTAAGTTTCAGCTTGTTTACTTTCTTGCACTTTAAGTCTCTGTAATTAACTTCTTCTGTACTTTAAGATTCAGCAAATTTTCATTCTCCCTTTTATTTTCTTGCAATTTTACTTCTGTTAATCAAGTTTCACTCAAATCATCAAATATTCGCTTAACTAAATTCATTACCTAACTAAAGTTGCTCAATCTATCAATTCCTGTGGGATCGACGTCACTCTTGTGAGTTATTACAACTTGATACGATCCAGTACACTTATCGGTGAGTTTGTGTGGAATTATTTTTCCCTCATCAGTCATGCGCACGCATCACATTTTATTTTGGGCCACCCACACGTACACGTGGACGACGCTCACGGGTCATGGTGCACAACTTCGTATAGCTGAACCAGCAAGTGCACTGGGTAATCCAAGTAATACCTGAGCGAGTCAGGGTTGATCCCACGAGGATTATGGTTTGAACCTAGCTATGGTTACCTTTCAGAACTTAGTCAGGTGGATAGAAGAGTTATCGGATTTGGAAGATGGAATTACAAGGTTTGATTATAAGAATAAGAAGATGGTCAAGGCTTGGAGATGTTTTGTCCTTTTGGATTAACTCTGGTATTACTGTCTTCTTCAATTGTGATTGATTTTTTCTATAGCAGGTTGTATGTGATCAACGTCGCACGGCCGCGGTCGCCAATCTCTTCCAGATCTGGACCCCAGGGTTAGTGCTAATCCATTCTGATTGAGGGTGAAGCTCCTGCAGTCAATTCTCCTTAATGATCCTACTCAAAACTTCATAGACAAAGTCGAATCTTCCGAATCAGAGAATGCTATGCCTTTGGATTCTAGCCTTTACCACATAGACCCTAATCTCCCTATACCTCGCTGAACTGGTGTCTCGAGAAGTTCCTAACGAAGTCGTGGATTAGCCATCTAAGAGATGTATAATCAAGCTGGCGGTTCGATGCTTTCCAGTCATGTATTCACACGAACCCAAGAAAACACGGGTAGTTGTCAGGCACGCAGTCTTAGTATGAAGAACAGAGCTGATTGTCATAGATCATCCCATTCATCAAGTTGAAGAACGAATATACATCTTAGAATTGAATCAAACACGGATTGAAGAGAAATAGTAATACTTTTATTAATCCATAAAACTCAGCAGGGTACCTCCCCTTAACCTATGAGGTTTAGAAACTCATACTGATAGAAAATACAATGATAAAAATGTGTAAAATGTCAAAAGGTGGAAGAAGCTCCTAAACAAGGTTGATCTTCTCCTTTAAATACTAAACTAACGACTAGTAATGGTAAAACAGTCTTTTTAGTGCTAAAATCCACTTCTGGGGCCCACTTGGTGAGTGTTTGGGCTGAGCTTTGATGAGATCCACGTGCTAGGAGGCCTTTAGAGCGTTGAACGCTGGCTAGGGGGTCCTCTTTACGTGTTTGGAAGCTGGTCTCCTTCTTTGGACGCTGGACGCCTAGAATGGGGCAGGAGGCTGGTCTATTCTGAAACAAGGTATAAACTGTTACATATTGCTGGAAAGCTTTGGAAGTCAAATTTCCATAGCCGTTGAGAAAGCTCCATTTAAACTTCTGTAACTCCAGAAAAACTCTTCCGAGTGCAAGGAGGTCAGATCCGAACAGCATCTACAGTGCTTTCTCTGTCTCTGAATTAGACTTTTGCTCCAGCTCCTCAATTTCAGCCAGAAAATACTTGAAATTGTACAAAAACACAAAAACTCATAGTAGAATCCAAAAATGTGAATTTAACACTAAAACCTATTAAAACTTAATAAAAACTAACAAAACACACTAAAAACTATATGAAAATGATGCCAAAAAGCGTATAAAATATCCGCTCATCAAACTCCCGGCTAGGTACCCTGGCTGGCGTTCAATGCTAGGCTTGTGCTATACCATCACTGCTATGACCCAGAAATTTCACTTGAAGAAAATATTGAAAACCGCCCAGATGGAATTACTGCGGACTATTGGAGATGGTTTCTCGATTATCGCAATAGCGAAGAAACACAGGTAATATAGTTTTGTTTCATAACAGAAAAGTCCATTTATGTCACATTGAGTTAGTCAGAACAAGTGTCTAGTAACTCTTAATTTAATGGCATAACAGGAGAAGTGTAAGAAAAATGCTGAGAATCGATCAAAGCAGCTTTACACCCACACCGGCGGATCAAAAAGCTTGGCAAGGCTCGGAGAAGTGGTAATCTAATTTTGGAAATGTCTTTAAACTATATCTTCCTCTACTTATTCACTTTGTCATCAATATTGGTACAGTCGGAACCACAAGGGAGGAGAGTAAGTAGAGGAGAGTTGTATCACATAACGCATAAAAGAGCTAATGGCTCCTATGTCCATGATACAACTCGGGCTATTGGAGTAAGTAATGCGTTGAGAATCGAGAAGTAGTTTCTCCTATGTTTTAGTTTTTAAAATTTTATTAGAAGTCAGTGCGGTTAACGACTAGCTAATAAATGCTTATAATTGCTTATCTATGTGTGTAGGAAAGAATTGAGACTATTGAGCAACGTGATGAATCCTCTAGACTAAAAGACAGGCAGTAGAGGATGAAGTAGCAGCTGGGAAGGTCAGGATGCAGGAAATGAAGAGTGCTTTGATATGTTTACTTCAGGGACAAGGTAGGAAGCTGCCATCAGACGTCGCCGCATGGATGAGTACGTGGAGGGACAGAATAGACAGTAGATCTTAGTATTATGGAATCTTTTCTTCTTTCAGATATACACTTTTATGTTGTTGATTATGAAACTCTTAGTAAGGAGTACACTTTATTGATATTCAGATAATTATGTTAATTAAATTAATGGTTTTGCTATTGTCGTTTACCTTGCAATTTATTTTTCGGGATATAAAATAATTTAATTTACTAATATTAATAAGGATTAAAAAAACAAAAAAATGTACATTAAAATAAAAAACAGCGTGGATTGCCAGTGTACAATTCAGTATTTTTGCGGCCATTTAACCGGAAAATAGTGGCGATTGCGAACTAGCCGTTAGAAATTTGAAAATTCAGGTTAGGAGATAGCGGCGGTTTTAAACCGCCACAAAACCGCCGCCAGTTACATTTCAAAAAACATTGGCCCTTAAACAGTAGCGTTTTCAAACCGCCGGTGATTACATTTGAACAAAACCATGGACATTAAACAGTGGCGGTTTCAAACCGCTGGTCATTTCGTGCGGATCACTGTTGTCCAAATCGCGGCGGTTTCAAACCGCCGCTAAACATTGCGACACTATTTCTCGGTTTTGCGGCGGTTGTGTCAGCGGTTCCTGAAAACCGCCGCAAAATCATATAACCACCCCCTAATAGGCGACGGTTAACAAACCGTTGGGATCCCATTTCGCGGCGGCTTAGAAGCGCCGCAAATCACTCCAAGAACCACCGCTATTTCTCGTTTCCTTTGTAGTGATAATATAACAAGAAAGTGAATACAAACATCTATATATAACTATTAGTTTTTTTTTTCAAAATCTTTGTTGGGGGCAAATTGCCCCATCTTCCTTTCACTTGAGTCCGATTCCTGTTTATATATTTCAATTTAATGAAGTACAATTGAACTTATTATTATTTTTTTCTGTTTTACAGAGTAATACTAGGAAATAATTTTTTTTCAATTAATTTTTTAAATTATTTTATTTATCTTAAATTTTAGACTCTAATTCATAAATCTTTAACTTTAAATCCTAAATTATAATCTAAACTCTAAAATTAGCTAATATTTTATTAATTAAAAGTTAGTTTTTATATATTTTTTTGGTTATAATAGATCCTAATATGTTGTTGAATAGTAGAGTTATGCTATTATTTTATGAGTAAAACTTTTTTTTATCCTTATCCTTTTTTGATTTAAACTAGCCGCACTTTAACAATTGAAAAATGACAATTCACCTCTTCTTCTTCTTTTTCTTCAGACACATGAGCCCTTCCATGAAAATTTCCGATAAAAAGTGACAAAAAATAATGCTTATGTGTGATGTTAGCTTGTATGATTTGGTTTTCATCTGTCCTACATTAATAAAATTATGAAATAATAAGAAAAGTAAAAGATGAATGATTTTTATTATATGTTGTTGTTCTTTCTAAAACAGTCGGTTGTGATCAAGCCATTCTTGGGAGTCTATGAAATTCACACTTGTCATCATATTAACCGTCTCTAAATCCAACATTTTTAATCCAATTTACTCGTTTGGAGGTATCAGAATCTAGTCCAAAATTGTCATACTTTGCAAACATAATGTGATCCTCATGTTGAGAGAATTTTCATGGGTCTCAACCAGAGGGTTGAACACTGTCGGACATACTTGTGTTTTAGAAAAGAACTCTAGCATAAGGTCTCGAAGGCCTTCCCAAAGAAGTTGTACCATTTTCAAAGACATTGCAATTCTTAAATACAAATCCATTTGAATCCTTTGGACTTGTCCTCCCTTGTAATGTTATATATCCTACAAACTCTTTTTTTAATACCTTTCCAATCACATTTATGCTACACCTCTCAAACGAAGATTGGCTAGCACCAAATATAAAATCAGCGGCACCTTGAATGGTACAAAGTTTGTAGTAATGTCTTTGTAACACAAGAATTTAATATGCTCCCGTAAGCTGGTGGATAGAAGATGTCAATAATCCACAACTTGAATAAGTTCTGATGAAATAGTTGAGGAAGACGTGTGTGGTACGGTGATGCATAAACATAGGAGATGCCGTACTTGAGGGAGAGAGAGCAAGCACCAATCTTCAGAAGGTGCGTAAAGCACGATGACAGAGGGCGCGTAGAGCGCCACAATTTTGGGTCTATTGGATTCGGAAGGATAAGTAAAGAAAAGATGAAGGTATGCAGAAACAAACATAGAAGGAGATGCTGTGCTTGAGGGAGAAAGAGCAAGCAGTGATCTTCAGAGTGCGCATAAAGCGTGATAAGATTGATCTTCAGAGGGTGCGCAGAGCGTGATAAGAGTGACCTTCAAAGGAGGTTGAAAGGTTGGATTCTGAGCTAAATTGAAAGATTGATTATTTATTGTGGGAGGAGGTTGAAAAAGAAACATGGTGATTTCTCACAAAAAAAGATGATAGCTTATATATCCTCCTCAAGGAGGATACATGACTCTGATACCATAATAAAACTATGAAAAAATAAGAAAAAATAATATGAAAATTTTTTATTGTAAGTTGTTGTTGTATATAGGAGAACAATGCTACCTATTTATACTAATTACTAAACTGATTTAGAATTTTAAAATAAGATAAAACAACTAGAATCTCTAGATGATTCTATTAGAGAAAAATAAGTATAACTAACTTAGAAAAAGATAAATATAACAAATTTTTTTCTAGAAAAAAAAGATAAGATAACAAATAAACATAACACAATAATTTAATATACATGGATGATAATAACAACCATTTGATTGAGACATTATTGTGATGATTATGGAAGAACTTAACCGTCTCAATAAAATGGTTATTATTCACGTAAGACTAAAAAAGGTCAAGTCATAGAAGTTATGTTACACTTAAGTATTTTCTAACATTCTTTATCAAAAATTCTCACATAAAGACTTATATGTCTACAAAAGAAAAAAAAGGATAAATTATCATTTTTCAATTATTAAAGTACAAATTGTCTAAAATAAAAAAAATTGGGATCGAAAAGGAATTTTATACTTATTTTATTGTTTAACTATACCAGTGTGTTAAAATATTTTATATTCTTGGAAATAAAAAATGAGCTTGATTAGCTAATATATGTTTTGGGTACAAGTGTGTAACTTCTCTAAACTAGCACCAAGTTAAATGTTTATTTATCGTTAGCTTAGTTAATGTTAACTTGTATATGTTCAATAATAATAATATATGTATTTATATCTAATTTTAATAATCTTCTCATCACATTCGCATGGACAGCATTAACCCTCTTATTGACCAACAAGATCACTTTTCTTCCTTGTAAAAAAGACCAACAAATTAAATTTAGCAACTATTCATTATCAATTGGTGATTCCTGAGAGTTGCCTATTACAGTGAAGGGCCAATTAGTGGAAACCTTAATCTCTATAATAATTTGCATCTTAATTAACGACCTCTGCCTTCGTACTTGTTATTAATCTATCTTAATTTCATCTTTATAATAAGTGAAAGATCATGGTTTCTTTTTCGTGGATGGTAGTTATAAAAAATGAGCGACACATTGACAATAACAAAAATTAGTTTACTTAATGATAATAATAAAAGAAAATTGCATAGATCGTGGAAAAGTTATAAGCACTAAAATTGAAAAAGAATATTGGACGCCAAATTTCATCGAATTATTCCAATAATAATAATAATAATAATAATAATAATAATAATAATAATAATAATAATGAGTAACAATAAAAATAAGTAATAATAATCAGCCATAATAAATTTTGGATGTACCGTTGTTGAAATTTTGAAGAATGTGAAAAATTATTTTATATTTTGCTAAAATTTAATTTATGTTCCTTTAAGAGGACCGATAATAATAAATACCAACCAATCATGGCAATTTTTTTCCTATCTTTGTTATTGGCATCTAAATCCTATTATCTATTGAGTCTTCGTATTTAAGTTGGTTTAAAAAATTGTGACTATTTATTACTTTAACTTTTAGGACTTAAATTTAAAATCAGTAAAAAAAAAAAAGGGAATTTGCTTACTGATCGACCAATTCAATATTGGTATTAGAATTAGATAATGACAAATGGAGCCTAAGACATTACCAATTATTTTTAAATAAAAAAAATAAAAAGTTATATGGTAAAATTGAGATAATAGTATAAGTTCAAAAAATGTACAGTGAAGACACATAAGAGTACAAGTTCAATAATGGAGTCCGGAGAAAGAAGCAAGGAGCGAGATTCACGGCACAAATAACTGTTGGAGGGAACCTTCCCTACCAACTGTCCCAACTTGTTCTTAAATTATTTCACTTCTCTTCTCTTCATGTCCCCTCCTTATTATATAAGTTTATAACACTCTCCCACGTATACACTACAAACCTCACTTCATTTTAATATATTACACTTTCTTGCTAAAACGGAAACATGTATAACTAAACAATTTTTCTTAAGGACAGAGAGGTGTTAATTATATGCTTAAACATAGAATAAAGTTGCATATGTATAAGGGATTTTTTTTTATAAATAAATATTAAATTATTTCACCAAAATATGTAATTTGCAGTGTATTTATTAATTTATATCACATTAATTTATTTTATTTATAGTGTAAATGAAATAATTATAAATGTATCTCTATATGTATTATTATTAAAAAGTTATGATTAAAGTAATATCAATTTAATTTTTATTTTTAAATTAATCCAGTTTTTAAAAGTTATATCTTAAAACTATTGCGCTACGTCTTTAAAAGAGTAAAGTATCGTTTTTGACCCCAACGTTTGGAGTAAGTCTCAAAGTTGTCCCTAATATTTAAATCGTCATATTTAAGTCCCTAACGTTTAAATCGTCCTATTTAAGTCCCTAACGTTAAAATTGACTCAATGTTGTCCTGCCGTTAGGAATCTGTTAACAGAATTAACAGCGGGACAAAATTGAGACGATTTTGAAATGTTAGGAACTTAAATAGGACAAAAACATTGGGGACAAAAACGATACATATAAATAAATTTTGATTTTATCCTTCAATAATATCAATTTTTCATAGTCATCATTATTCAATTATTTTTTAATCACATCTAAGTAAATTATAAGGTTAAGTACTGAAATCATCCCTAAGGTCTGGGGTGAAAATCAAAATCGTCTCCGACCTTTTTTTGTTATTAAAATCATCCTTAACGTTACAAAATGTTATAAAATCGTCCTTTTTCACTTCAATTTTATTTTTTTCATATTACCCTTCATTATTAATAAAAATAATTAAAAATAATATTAAAAATTAAAACAAACTCCCCCCTCCCCTCCCTCACCCCACTCCCTCACTCACCCTTCTGTAACCCCCTCAGCCCACTCCCTCACCCCTCACTCCCTCACTCACCTAATCTCCTTCCACTTCCTCCCTCTCCCTTTTCTCACCATTCATTACTCATAACAAAACAAATTAACAGTAACATTCACAAAACAAAAAAATTAGAAGCAGAAGAAGCATAACAATTTCAATAATCACATCAATTTCAATAAACAATAATTCAATAATCATCAACTACAATTTCAGTTTTTAGATCCAAAAGTTCAATAATCATCAAGTTACAATTTTAGAAGTAGAAGTTCAAGCAGAGCAGAGGAAGAAGCAGAGGCAGTCATAGAACTCCTCACCGTAACCCCACTCCTCACCCCCTCACCCCCTTCTTCATCACCACTAACGCAGTAACCCCTAATTCCCTTCTTCATCACCAAAATAAATAAAAGATTCGGCAACAACATCAATCACAAAATTGGCAACAATCCATCATCAATCATGTATATGTTCTTCAAAAAATAAAAAAAGAAAAAAGAAAAATAGGAAGAAGGAAGGGGCGGCGGCGGGTTGGACGTAGGGGCGACGCGCGGGTTGGACGCAGGGGCAGCGGCTGGTTGGACGCAGGGGTGGCACGCGGGATGGACACAGGGGCGGCGGCAGGTTGGACGCAGGGGCGGTGTGCGGGTTGGACGCAGGGGTGAGGGGGTGAGGGAGTGGGAACTGATGATGATGGAATTAGGGGTGGGTTTGGGGTGGAGGGAGAGACGAAGGGATGCTGGGTGTGGGTGGGGTGGGGTTTTATTTTTTTAATATTATTTTTATTAATAATTAAGGGTAATTTGGTCCAAAAAAATAGAAAATGACGATTTTATAACGTTTTGTAACGTTGAGGATGATTTTAATAATAAAAAAAGGTCAAGGACGATTTTGATTTTCACCCCAGACCTTAGAGACGATTTCATTACTTGACCCTAAATTATACTTAATCACATTTTTTTGTTCTAAATAAATTTATTTTTTTATAATTTTACTCTTAAAAATTTTTACTCATCATAAAATGTTTATAGAATGACTAGTACATAAACTTGTGGGAAAAAAATGATACATATACAATAAAGTAGTGTGATTCTAGTCATTCTACAAATATTTCATGATGAGTAAAAATCTTTAAGAGTAAAATTATAAAAAAACATAAATTTATTTAGAATCAAAGTAATGTGATTAAGTGTAATTTACTTAGATGTGATTAAAAAATAATTGAATAACTATGTACTGTAAAAGATTGATATTAGTGAAGGATAAAATTAAAATTTATTTCTATGTATCGTTTTTGTCCCCAATGTTTTCGTCCTATTTAAGTTCCTAACGTTTCAAAATCATCTCAATTTTGTCCCGCTGTCAATTCTGTTAACAGATCCCTAACGGCGGACATCATTGAGTCAATTTTAAAATGTTAGGGACTTAAATAAGACGATTTAAATATCAGAGATAACTTTGGACTTATCCCAAACATTAGGGACAAAAACGATATTTTATTCTATTTAAAACTAGTGATTTAAAATTATCCATTTGAAATAAGTGTATTATGTTTTTTAAAAACTAACTCATTTGAATTAATACTTAAAAAGAGTATATAATTTAAATTTGGAAAAAAATATGGTTGTACATGTTCAAATCCCATAATAAGAAGAAACACGGTAATTGAATCGTTTGGTGCGCGAGAGAATATCAGGCATAGACAGTTATTATATTAAAAGAATTGTGAAGTTGATGGGGTATATAAATCAGAAAAAAAGTGGGAGAGATAACTGCATGTTCTCATCATAAAACCAAAACAAGTGGAAACAAGTGGGAGAGATAATCGCGTAAACCAGAACACATAGCTTTCCATCCCAGATATTCTCTTATTATGGATCTGAACACACGTAACCTCTCATCCCTAATAAGCATACTCAATGTTTTAATTTTTACACGTAACTTTTCATCCTTTGTAAAACCTTTTTTTTCAAATTTAAATCAATCCAATTTGATTTATTTTCTATATACTCATTTGAGTACTAATTCAAATGAGTTGGTTTTTAAGAAAATTGATATTATTTTAATTGTAATTTTTTTAATAATAATATACATATCTTGTTTACGCTGTAAATAAAATATGATGTATATTTTTTCAAATTTTATATACCTTGTTTACAGTGTAAATAAGATGGTGAGTTCTACCCAATCCCCTCTGTTTCAACATGTAAATTACCCCTCGTGACGTGACATGCTTTAATTGGATGCTTAGTTTTAGTTTGAGTTAATTTAACTCAATAAGAGTTAATATGTTAACTAAAGTAGGGTAATTTTGTAATTAAATATTTTTATAAGAGAGATAAATATATAATTTCTATAAACATTAAAAAATAAAGTTATATTTTTATCATTGTGTAGAAATTCAATTTACCCCAGTCCCATTTCTCTTTGAAATTGAAAGAAAAAATCAACTCATTGGTGTTCCATATTTTGATGAACCAGGAAATAATAAGCTTCTGCGTTTCACCAACGGGCTTTTAGCCATCAATACTCAATCTTTATTTATTTTTTACCAATTTTATCCTTTATGCATACTATTGTATTATTTATATTATTTTTGTTTATATGAACTATCTTTTTCTATTATTTACTATTTTTTTATTAATTATTTATTGATATTATACACTTTTATAATTATAATTTTTTGTATTATTTTTATTTTTTTAATATAATATTGATCCTATTAAGAAAGTAAATTAAACAAAAAATTAATTGTAATAATAATAATAAAAAATTATAACATACTAAAAAAGAGTACTAAGAGTACTAAAATATACTGTATAAAAAATATCATAATTTTTTTTGATTTATTTCAATTACTACCAAAATAAATATTTAATTTTTTTATTATTTTTAGTACTCTCTAAAATTTATATTTGTTAGTTTTAATTAAAAGTATATTTTGCCAATTTTTATATATTATTTTTATCTTAGTGTATAAATATTAATTTTATTATAGAATTACTTAATAACATCTATTCAAATATCTAAATTAAAATAATATACAAAAATTATTTAAGTTGATGTCTATTTTAGTAATTTTGTATCTAAAAGTGATTTTGAATAGTGTAATCCAAACAACATTTATTTTACTATAATTCATTTTGATATAAATATTGCCAAACATAAATCACTTGATACAAACTTACTTTTCATCAAAATCAAGTTTGCAAAATTAATTTTATTCAAACTCCCGTTTGCAAACTGTAATCCAAACACACACTAAGTATTTAGAGAAAATAACTAATTAAATGGCCAGGAAAAAATATTTGAGTCTGTCAGAACACCGTGAGACCATCTCGACCACAAGGTTGTAGCGCGAACGATCCTCTACCGTTCAGATGGCATGCGCTTTGGAACAATTAATCACGCTCTGACCTCACGGTCATAGTTCAACCAAAGTCTTCTTAGAACTCAAGGATACAGATGTACGAGCCTATAGAACAGATCCTGTTCAAGTAAGATCGTGTTCTGTATTTTGTGTTCTTTGTGTTTAGTTATAAAAACTGCTTTTGTTTTGTGAACCTAGCCCAGGTGAGACTAAGTTTACGTTTGCGAAATTCAGAAAATCTTAAAATTTAAGAACGTGAAATCGATTATAATGGCTTTTTATGATGATAGTGTAGAAGGGGAAGACGAAAAAGAAAATGAAAATAATGATGATGATGATGATGATGGTGATGGTGATGATGATATGGGATTTCTGGATGGCATTGAAATTAAATTTGGAGGTATTTAATTACATAATCACCCACTTTGGGCTATAATTTAATTACCAATAATTTAACCATAGTTAACATAGCAACCAAATAAAAGATGACATGTCACAGAGGGTAAATTACATGTTATTATAGAAAGGGTAGGCTAGAATTTACCAAATAAGATATATTCATAATTTTTTTGTTTACATTGTAAATGAGATAAATCAATATGTTATAAATTAGTAAATATACCATAAATTACATGTTTTTCTAAATAAAATAATTAAATTATTTATTTATAATAAAATCCTATGTATAAGGTTAAATTTATCATAGTAGGCCATTTAGATTAGTTATGTTATATGGGATAGAATATTAATAGAGAACAAAAAATCAAGAAGAAAAATATATGCTTATTGTTTCAAAATTGAAAATAGCTTTATAATTAAATTAGTGTGGTCACACTAGAATGAACCGATCAAAGACAAATGGGAGAGAACTAATAAGGTAATTGTTTCGAGGGTTACCTGAAATATTGATTTGGGCCTGAACGTGAGCTTCATGTTCCTTTAGTGGTAGCGACTGACTTGTTATTGGTTCTAAGGTACCGCCATCCAAGTTTTTCGCGAGGAGGTGGGGGTATTACCTGCAAGAGACTCCGATGTCTAATTTAGCAAAGGCTTTAGGCAGGTTTTTAGTAGATTATAACGTAAATAATACCTGAGGGGTGTCAGTGTATTTATAGTAGATTTGATAACCACCTTTGTTGCGGTAGTTCCATCTTTATTGACGGATAATCATTCCCTTTTATCTTGGGAGTTTGTTGAGGTCTGTCTTTTAGGGAAGATAGAGATAGTGGAGAGATTCGTGGAGACAGTTACTTGCTTTAGGCAAGCAGAGCTAGGCTCTCTCAACGTTATCCGACCTCTTTAAAGAGGTCGAGTAAGTGAAGACCAACCCTTATGGGTTGGGCCTTTTATTCTTTAGTGGGCTTGGCTTCAAACTTTGGGCCAAGATATGAACAGTGCCCCTACTTGAGTTTGAGCTTTCCAAGAAGTCGAGCTCAAGAATCATAGATCCTCTAGCTTTCAGGTCGGGTTTTCAATGTATTTCAAAATTTTGAACGTTGCTATCTTTCAGGTCGGCAGTTTATCTTAGGGTTCACAAACATTTTGGTAAGGAGTGTAACGGCTGCCCTGCTATTGTTCCCCTTATATAAGGCGTTTTTCCCTTATCCCTTTTCTCCTTTCTTTAGTTTGAAATCATTTCCTTCATATTGTGAAAGACTTCTTCTACTTTTCTTTCAATTTCTTGCTTCCTCTGTACCCTTGATTCCAAGATTTCTCCATCTTGTTTCTTCTGGAGCTGTCTTGTGGTGTTCGGAGAGGAACGTTTGTGCTTCTACTGATTGACATGCCCACCCTTGTTTTTGCATCTTCATCGAGGTTGGTTTTTTTCTGCTTTCTAGTTCGAATAGTTCGAACGCTGCTGCATTAATGTGTGTTAAATTTTATGAAAAACTATTCCTTAAGAAGAACCGTTCCTATCTTCATTGGCTAGTTCCTTTATTGTTTTGTTTTTTCAAAAACTTTGGACGCTCCTTGGTGGAAATGCTAGGGCCTCAATCTGATTTCTATAAAGATTGTTGTTTGATTCGAATTATGGAATTCATAACTGTCTTGATTTTGTTGCTACTATGTGTGTGTTACCCCTGAATGGCGTCGTTTTTCTTAGTCTAGAAAAGGGGTGCCATTTCTGGATTCGTTGGTATTCTTTGTGGTAACGAATATATGTTTTTGTTTTTATCAAAGTAGCTCGGGTTGAACCCAATTTCTATGATCGGTCCTCTTAGTTGTTTGTAGTGACATTTGTTGTTATTTTATTTGTTGGTGTAGCTTTTATGTCACGATCTGTTCTTACAATTATGTCAACCAAAGTTCCTTATAGTCTCCGAAATTGGGTAGACACCACTGTCCTTTCTTGTGTTCTTGTAACTAATAGAGAGTATTGTGAGGGATTTTGTAGACACCATAGCTTATGTGAGAATAGGGAAGATGAGAGGAACTATGAATTAGTAGCGCTCGATCCATAAGAGGGGGTGTGTTTCCCCCCTTTAAAGGAATCTGAGTGACCTTTCTTTTATGCCTATGACTGTTTCTTTACTAGGCTAGGTGTCTGATTTTCTTTTACCGATTTCGAGATCAATGTGTTGTGGTCCAACAACCTTTTCCCTACTCAACTGCACCCTAATTCTTGGGACTTTTTGAAGATATACCAGCTCCTATGTCAGGAGTTAGATGTCCGACCTTCTCTAAATGTATTCTTCTACCTTTTTGTTTTGACCAAACCCTAGAGTTCCACAAAGAAGTCCGGTTGGATATCCTTCTGAGCTGTTCAAGGTCGGAAGGTTTTTGCCATTTTTTATGATTCTTTTCACGACTTTAAGAACCACCTTTTTAAGGTCCGGGGTTTTGAGGGAGTCCGGCCTTTCTTTTTAGGTGAAAATCAAGAGCCTCATTTTCCCTTATATTGGCAACATACACTCATCACCCTTAGGCAAAAAGTGGACGAGTTAGATGATCTCGAGAGGAGTGTGGTAGACTTCTTTTAGGATACTTGGGGCCAAGCTCCTTACTTGGATACAAAGAGATTCCTAGGGGACCCTAGTGTTCATACCCTAGACCGAGCTATATAGTCCCGGTTGGACGAATGACCGACCTCTTTTAACGAGCTATATGGTTCCTAAAGAGCTCGGCCAAATCGCTATAGAGGCCCAAAACAGGCCCAAAGCAGAGGAACACAGCCCACCTGAAGGCGGCTGACCAAAAGATAAGTGATCTCACCAACAAAAGATAAGATAAGATAACTACTTTTCTCAAAGGAAGATCACCCAACAGTACTATAAATACACTAGAACACCCAGGTATAATTCATACTCCAATTCTACAAAAAACCTGCTTAAAGCCCGTGCTGACTTAAGCTTCGGAGTCTCTTGCAGGTACCATCCCCCTTCGGTGATCAAAGATAGCAGCACCTCAAGCTCCAATAAGTCAGACACGGCAACTCCGACCATACCAGAAGATCTCATCCGAGATCGACCTCATCGTTTCAGGTAACCACCGGAACATTGGCACCGTTGTCGGGGACCTGAAAATCACCCCATCACTATGGCAAACAACCCTGCCAACGACCTCAACTCGGGATTAGAAGAAGGAATGCCATTTAAGAACGCGAATGCCACACCAAACTCCCCAAAGGACACACACCAATCCAAGGGAGACAAACAGACTCAGAACATAGAAAGTTTAGATGCCATTCGTGAACAGCAGGATTGCCTCAAACATCTCGAACAAGAAGCCGAATGTAAGCGCGAAGCCGAGCGAGATCTTCGGAGAGAAACAAGACGACGTTGAGAGCTGGAAGAGAAACTCTTAAAGCTCGAAGTTGACCTCAAAGTTAGAACCGCTCGGTCCAACCGTGAAGATAGCCCCCACAAGGACCAAGACCCATTCACGAAAGAAATCATGAAGGCTAAAGTCCCAAAAGACTTTAAAGCCCCAGACATGACCCCATACGATGGTACATCCGACCCAAGTCATCACCTCAGCAACTTTAGGAGCCGGATGTACCTCACAGATGCTACAGACGTGACCCGTTGCAAAGCCTTTCTGACCACCTTGACCAAGACGGTAATAAAGTAGTTCGACAGCCTGCTGCCAAGGTCGATCACAAGCTTCGATGACCTCGCCAAGAAATTCTTAGCTAGATTCTCCATTCAGAAGGACAAAACCAAGCACGCTCCAAGCCTGCTAGGGATCAAACAAGGAGATCGGAAAAGTCTTCGCAGTTACATAGAAAGATTCAATAAAGCATGACTTGACATACAGAACCTTTCTACAAAAGCAGCAATTATGGGACTCATCAACGGTCTATGGGAAGGACCCTTTAGCCACTCCATATCTAAAAAATACCCAACATCTCTGAATGAGGTACAAGAACGGACAGAAAAGTACATCAATATGGATGAGAACTTCCAATTAGGAGAAACCTCAAAAACCGAATTCTCCTACCCACCTCGAGACAAGGATAAAGATTTTAGGAAAAAAGAAGACTAACCTACTGAGAAACCCAGAAAGTACCACAACTACACTCCCCTTCGAGTGTCCCTTGTGGATGTTTACCGAGAGATATGCAACACTGAGAAGATCCCATCCCCTCGCCCGATTAAACACAAGAGAGGCAGAAGTCGGACAGAGTATTGTGAATACTACCGAATCTACGGGCATTCTACCAATGAGTGCTACAACCTGAAGAATATCATCCAAAAATTGGCACGAGAAGGGAGACTAGATCGGTTCTTAGCCAATAAAGCGGATGAAAAAAAAAAGAGAAGAAGGGATGAAGAGGTCGGACGAGTTGAACATCCCCATCACACCCGTGAGAGACATGTCCACATGATAAATGGAGGATTCACAGGAGGATGGATCTCTAAGTCATCCCGTAAAAGACACTTTAAAGAGGTGTATCATGTCGGAGAAGGGGACAGGTCACCCGACCTCCCCACTATTACCTTCACTCAAGAGGATGTCGCAGGCAGCATAACGGGGCATGATGACCCCTTGGTCATTACCATCATACTCGCCAATGCCAATCTCTACCGAACATTGGTAGACCAAGGAACCTCCGCGGATATCCTGTTCAAATCCGCCTTCGACAAGCTCGGCCTACAAGAGAAAGAGCTCAGAGCATATCCAAATAGCTTATTCGGGCTCAGAGACGCCCTAATCCAGCCACTTGGGTACATCCCACTACATACAACATTTGGAAAAGGAACATGGTCTAGAACGTTGAGCATAGACTACATTGTAGTCGACGTGAGCTCCGCATACAACGCCCTCATAGGTCAGACAACACTAAATCAGCTCACCGCGGTGGTCTCCACTCCACACTTATGCATCAAGTTCCCAACTCCAGAAGGGATCGCCTCCATAAAGGGAGACCAAAAACTCGTGCGACACTGTTACAACGAAAGTCTGAACCTTAAAGGCAATCCCAGAGGAAAAGAAACCAATACTATAGAACTCGGGGAAATCCGAGCTCGCGAAGAACTCTGCCCTCAACCGGAAGGTGAGACCGAAGAAGTTTAAATCGAAGACACTCAAGACAAAACAACAAACATAGGGGCGAATCTAAAAGGATACCTAAAGGAGCTACTAACAAAGCTCCTAAAATATAATTCTTACCTCTTTGCATGGAAGGCCGCGGACATGCCTGGCATCGATCCCGGACTAATGTGCCATAAACTGGCAGTATACCCTAAATCTCGGCCAGTACAACAGAAACGAAGGAAGCTTGGCCCAGAGAGATCGCAAGCTGTAGAGGAAGAGGTACAGGCCTTGTTAGAGGCAGGGTTCATAAGTGAGGTAAGGTACCCATTATGGCTGGCTAATGTCGTACTGGTCAAAAAGTCAAATGAAAAGTGGCGAATGTGCACTGATTACACCGACCTCAACAAAGCCTGCCCAAAAGATCCCTGTCCACTCCCGAATATAGACATGCTTGTCGACGCTTCCTCGGGATATAAGTACCTCTTCTTCATGGATGCTTACTCGGTATACAACCAAATCCCGATGTATCAATGGTGCACGAAATTGTGATCATCAATGGCGCCATCAACATGGTACGCTCATTGCAATCTCAACTCTTCATCACAACTCCGCACAACTAACCAGCAAGTGCACTGGGTCGTCCAAGTAATAAACCTTACGCGAGTAAGGGTCGATCCCACGGAGATTGTTGGTATGAAGCAAGCTATGGTCACCTTGTAAATCTTAGTCAGGCAGACTCAAATGGTTATGAATGATATACGAATAAAACATAAAGATAAAGATAGAAATACTTATGTAATTCATTGGTGGAAATTTCAGATAAGCGCATGAAGATGCTGTGTCCCTTCCGTCTCTCTGCTTTCCTACTGTCTTCATCCAATCCTTCTTACTCCTTTCCATGGCAAGCTTATGCAAGGGTTTCACCGTTGTCAGTGGCTACCTCCCATCCTCTCAGTGGAATTGTTCAACGCACCCTGTCACGGCACGGCTATCCATCTGTCGGTTCTCGATCAGGCCGAAATAGAATCCAGTGATTCTTTTGCGTCTGTCACTAACGCCCTGCCTTCAGAAGTTTGAAGCACGTCACAGTCATTCAATCATTGAATCCTACTCAGAATACCACAGACAAGGTTAGACCTTCCGGATTCTCTTGAATGCCGCCATCAGTTCTTGCCTATACCACGAAGACTCTGATCTCACGGAATGGCTGGCTCGGTTGTCAGGCGAGCACTCGGTTGTCAGGCGATCAACCATGCATCGTGTATCAGGAATCCAAGAGATATTCACCCAATCTAAGGTAGAACGGAGGTGGTTTTCAGGCACAAGTTCATAGGTGAGAATGATGATGAGTGTCACGGATCATCACATTCATCAAGTTGAAGAACAAGTGATATCTTGGAACAAGAACAAGCGGAATTGAATAGAAGAACAATAGTAATTGCATTAATACTCGAGGTACAGTAGAGCTCCACACCTTAATCTATGGTGTGTAGAAACTCCACCGTTGAAAATACATAAGAACAAGGTCTAGGCATGGCCGAATGGCCAGCCTCCCAAAGAGGGTTCAATCATAAAAACATGATCAAAAGATGATCTAGAGATCTAAAGTGATCAAAAGATGATAACACAATAGTAAAAGGTCCTATTTATAGGGAACTAGTAGCTTAAGGTTTACAGAGATGAGTAAATGACAAAAAAATCCACTTCCGGGCCCACTTGGTGTGTGCTTGGGCTGAGCAATGAAGCATTTTCGTGTAGAGACTCTTCTTGGAGTTAAACGCCAGCTTTTGTGCCAGTTTGGGCGTTTAACTCCCATTTTGGTGCCAATTCCGGCGTTTAACGCTGGAATTTCTGAAGGTGACTTTGAACGCCGGTTTGGGCCATCAAATCTTGGGCAAAGTATGGACTATCATATATTGCTGGAAAGCCCAGGATGTCTACTTTCCAACGCCGTTGAGAGCGCGCCAATTGGGCTTCTGTAGCTCCAGAAAATCTACTTCGAGTGCAGGGAGGTCAGAATCCAACAACATCTACAGTCCTTTTCAGTCTCTGAATCAGATTTTTGCTCAGGTCCCTCAATTTCAGCCAGAAAATACCTGAAATCACAGAAAAACACACAAACTCATAGTAAAGTCCAGAAAAGTGAATTTTAACTAAAAACTAATAAAAATATACTAAAAACTAAACCAAATATACTAAAAACATACTAAAAACAATGCCAAAAAGCGTACAAATTATCCGCTCATCACAACACCAAACTTAAATTGTTGCTTGTCCCCAAGCAACTGAAAATCATATAAGATAAAAAGAAGAGAATATACTATAGACTCCAAATTATCAATGAAACTTAGCTCCAAATTAGATGAGCGGGACTAGTGGCTTTTTGCCTCCGAACAGTTTTGGCATCTCACTTTATCCTTTGAAATTCAGAATGATTGGCTTCTTTAGGAACTCAGAATCCAGATAGTGTTATTGATTCTCCTAGTTAAGTATGATGATTCTTGAACACAGCTACTTATTGAGTCTTGGCCGTGGCCCAAAGCACTCTGTCTTCCAGTATTACCACCGGATACATACATGCCACAGATACATAATTGGGTGAACCTTTTCAGATTGTGACTCAGCTTTGCTAAAGTCCCCAATTAGAGGTGTCCAGGGTTCTTAAGCACACTCTTTTTGCCTTGGATCACAACTTTATTTATTTCTTTTTCTTTTCTTTTTCTTTCTCCCTTTTTTTCTTTTTCGTTTTTCTCCTTCTCTTTTTTTTTTGTATTCACTGCTTTTTCTTGCTTCAAGAATCATTTTTATGATTTTTCAGATCCTCAGTAACATGTCTCCTTTTTCATCATTCTTTCAAGAGCCAACAATTTTAACATTCATGAACAACAAATTCAAAAGACATATGCACTGTTCAAGCATACATTCAGAAAACAAAAAGTATTGTCACCACATCAAACTAATTAAGCTAGTTTTAAAGATGAATTCGAAATCCTGTACTTCTTGTTCTTTTGTAATAAAAACAGTTTTCATTTAAGAAAGGTGATGGATTCATAGGACATTCATAACTTTAAGGCATAGACACTAAGACACTAATGATCATAAGACACAAACATGGACAAACATAAGCATAAATTTTCGAAAAACAGAAAAATAAAGAACAAGGAGATTAAAGAACGGGTCCACCTCAGTGATGGCAGCTTGTTCTTCCTCTTGAAGGTCTTATGGAGTGCTTGAGCTCCTCAATGTCTCTTCCTTGTCTTTGTTGCTCCTCTCTCATGATTCTTTGATCTTCTCTAATTTCATGGAGGAGGATGGAATGTTCTTGGTGCTCCACCCTTAGTTGTCCCATGTTGGAACTCAATTCTCCTAGGGAGGTGTTAATTTGCTCCCAATAGTCTTGTGGAGGAAAGTGCATCCCTTGAGGCATCTCAGGGATCTCATGATGAGAGGGGTCTCTTGTTTGCTCCATCCTTTTCTTAGTGATGGGCTTGAGGTCATGCCTTCTCAGTTGAACTGGCTTCCCTCTTGAGTTTCTCTTCCATTGAGTGCCCTCTTCACAAATGTCTGTGAGGACTTGGTCAAACCTTTGATCAAAGTTGACCCTTTTTGAGTTTGAAAGGGACCTCGGGGATCACCTTCTTCAAGGCCACAACTTCATAGAAGTGGTCTTGATGCACCCTTGAGATGAATCTCTCCATCTCCCATGACTCGGAGGTAGAAGCTTTTGCCTTCCCTTTCCTCTTTCTAGAGGTTTCTCCGGCCTTGGATGCCATAAATGGTTATGGAAAAACAAAAAGCACTGCTTTTACCACACCAAACTTAAAAGGTTTGCTCGTCCTCGAGCAAAAGAAGAAAGAAGAGAGTAGAAGGAGAAGAAATGAGGAAGAAGGGAATGGCTTTGTGTTCGGCCAAAGAGGGGAGAGAAGTGGTGTTTAGGGTGTGTGAAAATGAAGGGGTGAGGAAGGGTTTTTGGGGAAGAGGTGTTGAGGTGATTGGTAAATGGGTGAAGAAGAGAGAGAGTGGTGGGGTTGGTGGGGTCCACAGATCCTGAGGTGTCAAGGAAAAGTCATCCTTGCACCAAATGGCATGCAAAAATGCGTTTTGAGCCAATTCTGGCGTTAAACGCCGGGCTGGTGCCCATTTCTGGCGTTTAACGCCAGGTTCTTGCCCTTTCCTGGCGTTTAACGCCAGTCTGGTGCCCCTTTCTGGCGTTAAACGCCCAGAATGGTGCCAGACTAGGCGTTAAACGCCCACCTGCTAGCCTTACTGGCGTTTAAACGCCAGTAGGTTCTTCCTCCAGGGTGTGCTATTTTTCTTCCTGTTTTTCATTCTGTTTTTGCTTTTTTAATTGATTTTGTGACTTCTCATGATCATCAACCTACAAAATAAAATAAAATAACAAAGGAAAATATATAAAATATAACATTGGGTTGCCTCCCAACAAGCGCTTCTTTAATGTCAGTAGCTTGACAGAGGGCTCTCATGGAGCCTCACAGATGCTCAGAGCAATGTTGGAACCTCCCAACACCAAACTTAGAGTTTGAATGTGGGGGTTCAACACCAAACTTAGAGTTTGGTTGTGGCCTCCCAACACCAAACTTAGAGTTTGACTGTGGGGGCTCTGTTTGACTCTGATTTGAGAGAAGCTCTTCATGCTTCCTCTCCATGGTGACAGAGGGATATCCTTGAGCCTTAAACACAAAGGATTCTTCATTCACTTGAATGATCAGTTCACCTCCATCAACATCAATCACAGCCTTTGCTGTGGCTAGGAAGGGTCTGCCAAGGATGATAGATTCATCCATGCACTTCCCAGTCTCTAGGACTATGAAATCAGCAGGGATGTAATGGTCTTCAATTTTCACCAGAACATCCTCTACAAGTCCATAAGCTTGTTTTCTTGAATTGTCTGCCATCTCTAGTGAGATTCTCGCAGCTTGTACCTCAGAGATCCCTAGCTTCTCCATTATAGAGAGAGGCATGAGGTTTACACTTGACCCTAGGTCACACAGAGCTTTCTTGAAGGTCATGGTGCCTATGGTACAAGGTAGTGAAAACTTCCCAGGGTCTTGTCTCTTTTGAGGTAATTTCTGCCTAGACAAGTCATCCAGTTCTTTGGTGAGCAAAGGAGGTTCATTCTCCCAAGTCTCATTTCCAAATAACTTGTCATTTAGCTTCACGATTACTCCAAGGTATTTAGCAACTTGCTCTTCAGTGACATACTCATCCTCTTCAGAGGAGGAATACTCATCAGAGCTCATGAAAGGCAGAAGTAAGTCCAATGGAATCTCTATGGTCTCATTTTGAGCCTCAGATTCCCATGGTTCCTCATTGGGGAACTCATTGGAGGCTAGTGCATGCCCATTGAGGTCTTCCTCAGTGGCGTTCACCTCCTCTCCTTCCTCTCCAAATTCGGCCATGTTGATGGCCTTGCACTCTCCTTTTGGATTTTCTTCTGTATTGCTTGGAAGAGTACTAGGAGGGAGTTCAGTAATTTTCTTGCTCAGCTGTCCCACTTGTGCCTCCAAATTCCTAATGGAGGACCTTGTTTCAGTCATGAAACTTTGAGTGGTTTTGATTAGATCAGAGACCATGGTTGCTAAGTTAGAGTGGTTCTGCTTAGAATTCTCTGTCTGTTGCTGAGAAGATGATGGAAAAGGTTTGCCATTGCTAAACCTGTTTCTTCCACCATTATCGTTGTTGAAACCTTGTTGAGGTCTCTGTTGATCCTTCCATGAGAAATTTGGATGATTTCTCTATGAAGAATTATAGGTGTTTCCGTAGGGTTCTCCTAGGTAATTCACCTCTTCCATTGAAGGGTTCTCAGGATCATAGGCTTCTTCTTCAGATGAAGTATCCTTAGTACTGCTTGGTGCATTTTGCATTCCAGACAGACTTTGAGAAATCAAATTGACTTGCTGAGTCAATATCTTGTTCTGAGCCAGAATGGCATTCAGAGTATCAATCTCAAGAACTCCTTTCTTCTGATTAGTCCCATTGTTCACAGGATTCCTTTCAGAAGTGTACATGAATTGGTTATTTGCAACCATTTCAATCAGCTCTTGAGCTTCTGCAGGCGTCTTCTTCAAATGAAGAGATCCTGCAGCAGAGCTATCCAAAGACATCTTGGATAGTTCAGAGAGACCATCATAGAAAATACCTATGATGCTCCATTCAGAAAGCATGTCAGAAGGACATTTTCTAATTAATTGTTTGTATCTTTCCCAAGCTTCATAGAGGGATTCTCCATCCTTCTGTCTGAAGGTTTGGACTTCCACTCTAAGCTTACTCAATTTTTGAGGTGGAAAGAACTTTGCCAAGAAGGCATTGACTAGCTTTTCCCATGAGTCCAGGCTTTCTTTAGGTTGTGAGTCCAACCATGTCCTAGCTCTGTCTCTTACAGCAAAAGGGAATAGCATAAGTCTGTAGACCTCAGGGTCAACCCCATTAGTCTTGACAGTGCCACAGATTTGTAAGAATTCAGCTAAGAACTGATGAGGATCTTCCAATGGAAGTCCATGGAACTTGCAATTCTGTTGCATTAGAGAAACTAATTGAGGCTTAAGCTCAAAGTTGTTTGCTCCAATGGCAGGGATAGAGATGCTTCTCCCATAGAAGTCGGGAGTAGGTGCAGTAAAGTCACCCAGCACCTTCCTTGCATTGTTGGCATGTTGTTGTTTTCGGCTGCCATGTGTTCTTCTTCTTTGAAGATTTCTGTTAAGTCCTCTACAGAGAGTTGGGCCTTAGCTTCTCTTAGCTTTCGCTTCAAAGTCCTTTCAGGTTCAGGGTCATCTTCAACAAGAATGCTTTTGTCTTTGTTCCTGCTCATATGAAAGAGAAGAGAACAAGAAAATGTGGAATCCTCTATGTCACAGTATAGAGATTCCTTGAGGTGTCAGAGGAAAAGAAAAATAGAAGAAAGAGGTAGAAGAATTCGAACTTAGTTAGATAGAGTTCGAATTGTGCATTGAGGAGGAGTGGTGCTCCATAAATAGAAGGATGTGAGAAGAGGGGAAGAGCTTTTTCGAAAATTAATTAAAAAGATTTTAAAAGCATTTTGAAAAACTTTAATTTGATTTTCGAAAATCAAGAGTGAGAAAGGGATCAAGAAATTTTTGAAAAAGATTTTGAAATTAGAAATCAAAAAGATTTGATTGAAAACTATTTTGAAAAAGATGAGGTTAAGAAGATATGATTGGTTTTAAAAAATATGTGACTGAGAAGATATGATTTGAAAACAATTTTAAAAAGATTTGATTTTAAAAATTAATAACTTGGCTATCAAGAAAAGATATGATTCAAACATTAAACCTTTCTCAACAGAAAAGGCAACATACTTGAAATGTTCAATCAAATCATTAATTGTTAGCAAGTATCTTTGAAAAAGGAGAGAAATTGATTTTGAAAACATTTGATTGAAAAGATATGATTTTGAAAAACTTTGAAAACTTGAAAAAAAATTGATTTGAAAACAAAATCCTCCCCCTTGTGCCATCCTGGCGTTAAACGCCCAGAATGGTGCACATTCTGGCGTTTAACGCCCAATGCACTACCTTTTTGGGCGTTAAACGCCCAACCAGGCACCCTGGCTGGCGTTTAAACGCCAGTCTGTCCTTCTTCACTGGGCGTTTTGAACGCCCAGCTTTTTCTGTGTATTTCCTCTGCTGCATGTTCTGAATCTTCAGTTCCCTGTACTATTGACTTGAAAATAGAACCAAGATCAAATAAACAATGCATGCAAGACACCAAACTTAAAATTAGACACTAGACTCAAACAAGAAACATAAAATATTTTTTGGTTTTTATGATTTTGAAATTTTTTTTTTGGATTTTTCGAAAATTAAGTGGAAAAGAGAATAAAGGTATCAAAATTCTTAATGAGAATTCCAGGAATCATGCAATGTTAGTCTAAAGCTTTTAGTCTAAAGGATTTAGACATGGATAGCCAAGCTTCAGCAGGACATTGCATTCAAGAGCTAAATTGATGATAATCAATCAGCTTTGGTGATGGTAAGATCATCACCTTGAAACACTAGAATTCACTCTTAAGAATTCTGAAAAATACCTAATCTAAGCAACAAGATGAACCGTCAGTTGTCCATACTCGAACAATCCCCAGCAACGGCGCCAAAAACTTGGTGCACGAAATTGTGATCATCAATGGCGCCATCAACATGGTACGCTCATTGCAATCTCAACTCTTCATCACAACTCCGCACAACTAACCAGCAAGTGCACTGGGTCGTCCAAGTAATAAACCTTACGCGAGTAAGGGTCGATCCCACGGAGATTGTTGGTATGAAGCAAGCTATGGTCACCTTGTAAATCTTAGTCAGGCAGACTCAAATGGTTATGAATGATATACGAATAAAACATAAAGATAAAGATAGAAATACTTATGTAATTCATTGGTGGGAATTTCAGATAAGCGCATGAAGATGCTGTGTCCCTTCCGTCTCTCTGCTTTCCTACTGTCTTCATCCAATCCTTCTTACTCCTTTCCATGGCAAGCTTATGCAAGGGTTTCACCGTTGTCAGTGGCTACCTCCCATCCTCTCAGTGGAAATGTTCAACGCACCCTGTCACGGCACGGCTATCCATCTGTCGGTTCTCGATCAGGCCGGAATAGAATCCAGTGATTCTTTTGCGTCTGTCACTAACACCCCGCCTTCAGGAGTTTGAAGCACGTCACAGTCATTCAATCATTGAATCCTACTCAGAATACCACAGACAAGGTTAGACCTTCCGGATTCTCTTGAATGCCGCCATCAGTTCTTGCCTATACCACGAAGACTCTGATCTCACGGAATGGCTGGCTCGGTTGTCAGGCGAGCACTCGGTTGTCAGGCGATCAACCATGCATCGTGTATCAGGAATCCAAGAGATATTCACCCAATCTAAGGTAGAACGGAGGTGGTTTTCAGGCACAAGTTCATAGGTGAGAATGATGATGAGTGTCACGGATCATCACATTCATCAAGTTGAAGAACAAGTGATATCTTGGAACAAGAACAAGCGGAATTGAATAGAAGAACAATAGTAATTGCATTAATACTCGAGGTACAACAGAGCTCCACACCTTAATCTATGGTGTGTAGAAACTCCACCGTTGAAAATACATAAGAACAAGGTCTAGGCATGGCCGAATGGCCAGCCTCCCAAAGAGGGTTCAATCATAAAAACATGATCAAAAGATGATCTAGAGATCTAAAGTGATCAAAAGATGATAACACAATAGTAAAAGGTCCTATTTATAGGGAACTAGTAGCTTAAGGTTTACAGAGATGAGTAAATGACAAAAAAATCCACTTCCGGGCCCACTTGGTGTGTGCTTGGGCTGAGCAATGAAGCATTTTCGTGTAGAGACTCTTCTTGGAGTTAAACGCCAGCTTTTGTGCCAGTTTGGGCGTTTAACTCCCATTTTGGTGCCAGTTCCGGCGTTTAACGCTGGAATTTCTGAAGGTGACTTTGAACGCCGGTTTGGGCCATCAAATCTTGGGCAAAGTATGGACTATCATATATTGCTGGAAAGCTCAGGATGTCTACTTTCCAACGCCGTTGAGAGCGCGCCAATTGGGCTTCTGTAGCTCCAGAAAATCTACTTCGAGTGCAGGGAGGTCAGAATTCAACAGCATCTACAGTCCTTTTCAGTCTCTGAATCAGATTTTTGCTCAGGTCCCTCAATTTCAGCCAGAAAATACCTGAAATCACAGAGAAACACACAAACTCATAGTAAAGTCCAGAAAAGTGAATTTTAACTAAAAACTAATAAAAATATACTAAAAACTAAACCAAATATACTAAAAACATACTAAAAACAATGCCAAAAAGCGTACAAATTATCCGCTCATCAATCAACCCAACCAAGAGAAAACCTCATTCCTAACCCCAAGAGCAAACTACTGCTACATAGTCATGCCCTTTGGACTCAAGAATGCAAGGGCTACATACCAAAGGTTGATGAACAAAATTTTCGCCAATCACATCGGGAAGTCGATGGAAGTTTATGTAGACGACATGTTGGTAAAGACACAAAAGAGGAAATGTTGTTATTAGACCTCGCTGAAGTGTTCAACACCATAAGAAAGCATGGGATGAGACTTAATCTTGCAAAATGAACCTTTGCGGTAGAAGCTGGCAAATTCTTGGGCTTCATGCTCACCCAAAGGGGGATCGAAGCAAACCCGGATAAATGCCAGGCCATACTTAGCATGAAAAGTCCCACCAGTGTCAAAGAGGTCCAGCAGCTCAACGGAAGAATAGCAGCTCTATCTAGATTCCTAGCTGGATCGGCCTTAAGATCTTTCCCTTTCTACGCAACAGTAAGGAAAGGGAAAAGGTTTGAATGGACCCCATAATGTGAACAAGCCTTCGAAGACTTCAAGACATTCTTGGGGCGACCACCTATCTTAACCCGACCCATGGAAGGTGAAGAACTAATCCTATACCTCACCGTAGGAAGCCGGGCGATAGCTTCAGCACTAGTCAAAGAAGACGAAAACGGGTAACAACCTATCTACTTCATCAGTAAGGCTCTGCAAAGGGCTGAACTAAACTATCAAAAGATAGAAAAGTTCGCCTATGCCCTTATACTTACCTCTCAATGACTCTGATGATACTTTCAGGCTCATACCATTAAAATTCGAACCAACCAACCCATAAAAGGTATCCTGCAGAAAACTGATTTAGCAGGAAGAATCCAACAATGGGAAATTGAGTTGTCCAAATTTGACCTTAAGTATGAGGCTCGAACAGCCATCAAATCTCAATACCTGGCCGTTTTCATTGCAGAGTACACAGACACCTCGGGCACCCCATAGAATGGAACCTTTATGTCAATGGCTCCTCAAACAAAGCCGGGGTGGGCAGGTGTGATCCTAGAAAGTGATCAGGGAACCCAACTCGAACTCTTCCTAAGGTTCAAGTTCCCTGCCTCAAATAACCAAGCCGAGTATGAAGCCTTACTGGCTGGTTTGAAGCTGGCCAGGGAAGTGGGAGCTCAAAAGCTTACCATCTTCAGCGACTCATAAGTAGTCACCTAGCAAATAGAAGGGAGCTATCAGGCCAAGGATCTCACCATGAAGAAATACCTAGACAAGACCAGAGAAAAGATCAGAAAATTCATGGGATATGAGATCCGACATATACCTCGGGAACAAAATGCCTGAGCTGATGCACTTTCAAAATTAGCTAGCACCAAACCAGGGGGCAACAATAGAAGCCTCATCCAAGAAACACTACAAAATCCATCAACCTCAGAAGAAAAGAAGGTCTTAAGCATATCGGACCAGGACCAAGAGTGGATAACTCCCATAATCAGTTATCTTAAGTCTAAAACACTCTCCGCAGATAAAAAGGAGGCAAAAAGGCTAGTATGACAAGCACAGCACTACACCATAGTACACGACGTCCTATATAGGAGAGGAATCTCTACACCCCTCCTAAAATGTATCCCGATCTCCGCTACGAGGGAAGTCCTAGAGGAAGTCCATGGTGGCATGTGCGGCAACCACCTCGGGGCACGAGCTCTTTCCAAAAAGGTAGTCCGAGCTAGCTTTTTCTAGCCGACCTTACAAAAAGAAGCAACATAGTTTGTCAAAAGATGCCCCCCATGCCAAAAGCACGCCAACTTCCATACCGCACCACCCAAGGAACTCATCTGCGTCACTTCACCCTGGCCATTTGCAAAGTGAGGGCTCGACCTCATCGGACTATTCCCCCAGGGATCAGGGCAAGTCTAGTTCCTCATTGTAGGAATAGACTATTTCACAAAATGGATTGAGGCTGAACCTTTAGCCACTGCCACCGTCCAAAGAAGTAGGAAGTTTCTGTACAAAAATATTGTCACAAGGTTTGGGCTCCCACATGCTACATCACCACAGACAATGGCACTCAATTCACCGACACGGGCTTCAGAAACCTGGTAGCCGATTTGAAAATCAAGCACCAGTTTACCTCCGTAGAACACCCACAAGCCAACGGACAGGCAGAAGCTGCCAACAAAGTCATACTAGCCAGGTGATAAACCACTATTTTATGGTTTATCTTATGATCAATCGAGTGGTTTTTACTAAGTCTTTGCACACTTATCCATACAATTTGCATGATTTTACAATTCCTTCCCAATTTGGTTCTATGGTTGAAAACTTGCTTCCAAAACCTTTAAATTATATCTTTTTAATCCCCCTTTATACCATTCAATGCCGTGATACTAATTTGAAATTCAAAAGTTAAAAAAAAAAAGAATTTTTGATTGCATCAGAAACGACATTTTTTGAATTTGGTATGGATAAAAGATCTTCCTATGTTATACTATTCCATTCTCGATGATGAATCGATTTGATAGCTTAGCTTAGATATTGTTATTCATGATATTATATTGGTTCTATTTGATATCATCGAGATGTGATTTAGACCATTGAATTTGCTAACGAAAGATTTACCATCTCTATGGGATTAGATCCCGAGTTATTTATTGGATTCTGAAATGTTTATGTAATGTAGTAAGAGGGGGATTTGAGATTCATCAACACTGAGTATTTGACTTTTGGAGAGTATTATTCTGGATAAGTAACTCAGGTATAGATGTATACATAGGGAAAGCCGTGTGCAATGAAAAATGCAAGCACGGCTTGGGGAGAGATTTGTTATTGTTTTCCTTTTTCAATTCATTAACAAATCCAATTTCTACTCCATCCGACTAGTTCCGGGTTCGAGTCCCGGGCAACCCATATAATATATAGAATATATATATATATATATTAATTAATATAGATATAATGATATCCATATTAATTTTAATTATAAAATCTATAAGAAAATACATCGAAGTTGTATTTATATTTGATTGTGCATCAACTATATCAACTGTACTTAAACTATTAGATAATGCTAGTCGGTGAGAACGTTACTGTCCCCATCGCTATTCCAGAACCGTACATGAGATTTTCACCTCATACGGCTCCTCGAAAGCCTTAAATAAACCTAAGGACCTAGCCGATTATTTCTTTCTTGCGATATCCCTAAGATTAATAAGATTAAAAATTATCGGATGGTTCTGAATTAGACCAATTGAATTCTGTCTGTTCTCATTGTATTTTAAAATAAAGACAAATAAAATTAATTTATATATATTCTAAATGATCCGTGCGTTACGTGTTTTCAGAATATATAGGGCAAGAATGGCTTAGAGGATGGAGAGGATGCTTGCATAAATGGAAGGAGCACAAGAATTAAAGGAGATAACCAAAAAGGAGCGATGCGTGCACATACCGGACGCGTGCGCGTGATTTGGGGATTTGCACGGCGACACGTGCGCGTACCTAACGCGTACGCGTGACACGCGAAGAAGACCATCGATGTGTACGCGTGACTTACGCATACGCGTGACATGTACACGTGCAGAAAACGCAGAAAATACTGGGGGCAATTTTGGGCCGAGTTTTGACCCATTTTTCGGCCCAGAAACACAGACTAGAGCTAGGGGATAGCAGAGACTTAAGAGACATTGACACAGGCAATCATCAATCATTAGTTTTTAAGTTTAGTTTCAAATCTTGGAAGAGAGATACTACTTCCTCCAAGGTTCTTCATTGTCATACCTTTTTCTAGTACTACATTTTGGATTGGATAGTTGTGAAGAGTTATTACTATTACGTCCATGAAGTTTAAGCATTATAGTTTGTTTTCTAATCCCTTTTCCTTTTTAGTTACCATTCACATCATTCAGAGCTACTTATGGATATTTCTGACTTTGGGATCTATTAATACAAAGAACACCTTTTTCCATTTAGTTTCGTTGTTTGTTGCTTGCTTTCAATTAATTTGATTATTATGTCTTCCTTCTACCCCTTGAATATGTATGTGAAATTGGCATCCATGTCAATGGAGTAGACTCCCAACTTGACTTGGGAGTGGATTAAAAGGAAACCCTTGAGTTGGGATACTCAAGCATCAATCGGTGATTGGAAGTTGTTGGTCGGCTCTCTAGTTACTAATGCTAATCCTTCCCTAGGGAGAGGATTAGGACTTGTGAATAGAAGTTGGCTCAATACTTGACTTTTCCTTATTCGGTAAGGGTTAACTAAGTAGAACAACAACCAATCATTATTAATCTTGAGGAAACCAACAAGGATAGAACTTCCGATTAATCTCCTCCCAATCAAGGCTTTTTACCATAATTAATTAAATCTCTCGTTCATTTTCCTTGCTCTATTTTTATTCTCCAACTCCAAAATCTCCCAGAAACCCCCTGATCAATAAATAGCATTCTCTTAGCAACTCGTTGGGAGATGACATGGGATTTATACTCCCAGTATTTTATTCTTAAATTGTGACAAAACCCCTTTCTAAATTGATACGCAAAATCTTTGTTGGTTAAGAGCTATACTCGCAACGTCGGTTCATTCTAAATTCTTAATCGACAATTTTTCGCACGTCAATTTTTGGCGCCGTTGCCGGGGAGTTACAATAGTGTGCTAAATTATTTATTAGTGCAAATATTTTTATTTACATATTTGTATATTTTACTTTATATTTTTATTACCATGAGCCGTATGTTTCTTTCATTGAATGACGTGTTCACTACCTGATCTGAGCTTAGCCACATTTGATTCAGAAATTAAAAGAACTCTTTCACGTATACGGCGAGCTCGACGTCGGTTAGCCTCTGAGGGTGGTGAAGTGATTACCACCAATTCATCAGTCTTATTTAAGGATGAATCTGAAGTGTCATTTAAGGGAGAAACAAGCTCATCTTCTACTGACTCTGTTGATTTACGCGCAGATAACATGGCAGCACCTAGGAGGGTTACTTTCCAGGAAGCAGGAGCTCCAGACGTGACACTGCCACCTTTCCAAGTGTGTCATCCAAATCTGGGTAGAGACATTGAACTGAAGACTGCACTAATCAGTCTACTACCAAAGTTTCATGGCTTACCTGCTCAAGAGCCTCTTAAGCACCTTAGAGATTTTCAGACAATCTGTTCTACTGTTAGGCGTCATGGTGCAAACAAGACTTCTATTCTGCTAAATGCCTTCCCGTTTTCTCTTGAGGAAAAGGCGAAGGAGTGGTATACACTCAACCTGAAGTAGTTGTTACTAACTGGGATATGCTCAGGAGAGAGTTCTTAGAAAAATACTTTCCAGCTGAAGTGACTGATAGACTAAGGAAAGAAATTTCCTGCATTATTCAAGGCGACTCAGAGACTCTGTATGAGTATTGGGAGCGCTTCAGGAACCTCCTAGACGCTTGTCCCCACCACATGATTGACAAGTTAGTGTTGATTAGCTACTTCACACAGGGCATGAAGTCTCAGGACAAGACTACATTAGATGGTGTGAGTAATGGTTCTCTGAAAAAGTACAAGACCGCAGATGAAGCATGGCAACTGATCACCAACCTGGCTGAATCTACTCGGAATGCCAGGCACAGGAATAACCATCCCAAGGCTGTTGCAGAGGTTTCCTCTAGCAGCAAGACTACTGCCCTCACGCAGACTCTGTGTGAGATGACCAACTTACTAAAGCAAATGCAGCTGAGTCAACAGCAACCTCAGCCTCCTCCACAATAACAGTGTCAACAACTGGTCCCTCAAGAGTGTGTGAAATATGTGCATGCTATACTCATTACACTGATGAGTGTCCGCAACTCCAACAAGAGGACAACACCTTGGCAGCTACCCATAACTTCTATGACCACCCGAATCAAGGATACCATCAACAAGGCAATAATTATAACTAAGGTGGGAACTACAATCAAGGTTGGCAAGACAACCCCAACCAGGGATGCAGGGATAACTCCAACCAAGGGTGGAGAGGTAACTCTAACTAAGGATGGAGGGAGAACTACAATCAAGGAGGCAGAGACAATGGTGGAAATCAGAGATGGAACAACAACAGCATCAACAGAACCAGTCTCAGCAAAATCAAAACCAGCCTTACCGAGCACCTTACCAAAGGCAAGCCCAGGCACCTCAAAAAAACCAGTAGCAAGCCCCTCAAATTACTTACCCCTCTTTCTCTCCCAATGATGAGCTGCTTCACTCTATTGCTCAAGGACAAAAAGACCTTCAAAACTCAATTAACTCTACCATGAATGTTCTTAACTCCACTTTACAAGCTCTCATCTACCGATTGGAACCAGCTTCCACCCTCAACAATCAACCTGCAAGCTCAAATACACTTCCTTCTCAACCTTTACCCAACCCCAAAGGAGGAATCAATGCCGCTACTTTGAGGTCTGGGACTACACTGCCATAGAGGAGTCATGAGGAGCCGAGCTCAAAAATAGACATCCCAGTTGAAGACATTGTTGAGGTTGAGGACGTTGAAGAAGAGGATGCAGTACAATGAGCAGTTGAAGAAGAAGCAGCCCCACCAAGGAAAGAAGCATCAAGAGGCGCAGACACTACAGGTGGCGCCATTCCTATTCCATTTCCACACCTTGCTAGGAAGCCCAGAAAGCAGATGGAGCTAGACCACAAAATGGTAGAAATATTAAAAAAGGTTGAGGTAACAATTCCCCTTTTTGATGCCATTCAGCAAGTACCTAAATATGCTAAGTTTCTAAAAGATTTTTGCATGCATAAAGATAAAATAAATGACTTAGAAACTATTCCTCTAGGTAGCTCTATTTCTACTTTAATTGGTGCCATACCAGAAAAATTTAGGGATCCGGGTCCATGCATGGTTACTTGTGTTATTAATGGTGTACAATTTTCTGACTGCATGTGTGATTTAGGCGCGTGTGTGAGTATTATGCCATTATCTGTATATGATGCTTTGAGGCTCCCTCCCTTAAAAAGGTCGGCAACACATTTTGTTTTGGCAGATAAGAGCATTATCTCAGTGGCTGAAATTGCTGAGGACGTACTAGTGAGCATTAAGGGGCTAACATTTCCTATTGACTTCTACATTTTGGAAATGCCCCCTAATGAATCAGGAAGACCATCATCCATCCTGCTTGGAAGGCCATTTCTGAAGACTTCAAGGTTCAAATTGGATGCCTTCTCAGGAACTTACTCTTTCGAGATAAATGGCAGAACAATAAGCTTCAACCTGGATGAAGCCATGAAGCACCCACTGGAAGATCACTCCATCTTCCAGTGTGACATTATTGATGAGACTATGGCTGAAGTTCACCAAGAAGAGGTAGAAGAGGCACTTATGGAGCAATAGGCAAGTGTGGGGACACCCTTTGAGCTTACTCAAGATACCTTGCCACCACAATTAGCTCTAGATGATCAAGAACCTAGTCATGAACAGAAAATGAAGCTGAAGCCCCTTCCACCCCACCTCAAGTATTCTTACCTTGAGGATAATCAAAAGCTCCTAGTTATCATTGCAAGGGAACTCACTTCCCAACAGGAGGAGCAGCTACTTAGTTGCTAAGAAGACACAAGAAGGCAATAGGGTGGAGCTTGGCGGATATAGTAGGCATCAGCTCTCAAGTCTGTGAGCATCATATATTTTTAGAAGAGGGAGCAAGGCCTGTCCGTCAACCTCAGAGGCGGCTGAACCCTATCATTCTAGAGGTGGTCAAGAAGGAAGTAACCAGACTGCTTGAAGCTGACATCATCTATCCAATCTCGAATAATGAATGGGTCAGCCCAATACAGGTGGTTCCAAAGAAATCAGGAGTCACAACAGTAAAGAATGAGCATGGATAGCTCATTGCAACTAGAGTGCAGAACACCTGGAGGGCATGCATTGATTACAGGCGTCTCAACCAAGCTACCCGCAAGGATCACTACCCCCTGCCCTTTATCGATCAGATGCTCGATCGCCTATCAGGTAAATCACACTTCTGTTTGCTAGATGGTTACATTGGCTATTTTTAGATTCATATAGCTCCTGAAGATCAGGAGAAAACTACTTTTACATGTCCCTTTGGAACATATGTGATAAACCACTATTTTATGGTTTATCTTGTGCTCAATTGAGTGGTTTTTATCAACTCTTTACCCACTTATTCATACTATTTGCATGAGTTTACGTTTTCCTTCCGAATTTTGTGCTATGATTGAAAACATGCTTCTTTGGTCTTATATTTGTTAATATTAATCCTCTTTTATTACCATTAGATGTCGTGATATGTGTGTTAAGTGATTTCAGGGATTAGTATGCGTATAAGAGGATGCCTTTTGGCTTGTGTAATGCACCGGCAATGTTCCAAAGATGCATGATGAGTATTTTCTCAGATTTTCTTGAGAACTGTATGGAAGTCTTTATGGATGACTTCAGTGTGTATGGTGATTTTTTTAGCCTTTGCTTGGATAGTTTAGCTAGAGTATTGTACAGGTGTGTTAGTTCAAACCTTGTATTAAATTTTGAAAAATGTCATTTTATGGTCCAACAAGGTATTGTTCTAGGACTTGTTGTTTCTAATACTGGCATTTCAGTTGATCCAGCAAAGGTAGACGTTATTTCGATTTTACCTTACCCCTACTCTGTGAGGGAAGTCCGTTCGTTTCTTGGTCATGCAGGTTTCTACCGGCAATTTATCAAGGACTTCAGTAAGGTAGCACTGCCTTTTTCCCGCCTGCTGCAAAAGGAAGTTGAGTTCGAGCTGAATGCAGACTGCAAGGAGGTGTTTGATAAGCTAAAGACCGCCTTGACCCAAGCCCCTGTTGTGAGAGGGCCTGAATGGAGTCAACCCTTTGAGATAATATGTGACGCCTCCAATTATGCAGTAGGAGTGATACTGGCTCAGCGCGATGGTAAGGACCCTTTTATTATTGCCTATGCATCTAAGACCTTAGACACTACTCAGTCTAATTACACTACCATTGAAAAAGAGCTTCTGGCAATTGTTTTTGCTCTGGATAAATTCCGAGCCTACTTACTTGGTACCAAGGTGGTAGTGTACTCAGACCATGCATCTCTAAAATATTTATTAGCTAAGAAAGAGTCCAAACCAAGGCTCATACATTGGATATTGTTGCTGCAAGAATTTGATTTAGAAATTAAGGATAGGAGTGGTTCACAGAATTTAGTGGCAGACCACTTGAGTCGCCTAGAGCACATCAAGGATGACTCCACTCCTACCAATGATGCTTTCCCATTTGATAGCTTGCACGCAATATCTGAAGTAGTTCCTTGGTATGCACCTATAGCTGATTACCTTGTCAGTTGTACCTTCCCTCCTGATTTTACTAAGCATCAAAAGGACAAGCTTAAAAGCGAGTCCAAATATTATATATGGGATGACCCATATTTATGGAGATGTGGTGCTGACCAGGTAATTAGAAGGTGTGTGTCTCAGTCAGAATTCCAGTCCATTTTGGAGGCCTGTCACTCTTCTAGGAGAAGCTCATGCGCCCTCCTCTTGATGGGGTTGTCTTAAGCTTGAGATCCATCCAATATCTTTTTAGTGATTGGGTGCTCAGTTGGGATGAACTCATCCACCCCTATCTGTACCCCTGCATCCTTACATAACAGATAGATCAAGCTTGGGTAAGCCAATTTGGCCTCAGTAGATTCCTTTTGTGCAATTGTGTACATTTCGCAAGGAATTAGCTGATGAACCTCCACCTCTCATCCCAAGATAATACAGTGAATCATCACTGCCCTTTTTACAGTAACTTCAGAATGATTACTTGTGGGAAGTATAGAATGCCCAATGAAATCTAGCCATCCCTTAGCAACTGGTTTGAGATCTCCCTTCTTTAGTTGATTTGGGACATCTTTTGTGTTGGTTATCCACTTGGTTCCAGGGAGGCATATGTCCTCTAGAACTTGATCTAGCTTTTTATCTTTAGCCATTCTCCTATTAAAGGATTCTGGATCATCTTGCAATTGAGGAAGTTTGAGGACTTCTCTTACTTTGTCAAGGTGAAAGTAAATAATCTTTCCCCTGACCATAGTCCGAAAGGTGTGGAAGGCAGTTCCCTCTATTCTTTGCTTATCTGTTAGCCATAGATTTACATAGAATTCCTGGACCATGTTTCTTCCCACATTCATCTAGGATTTCCCAGCCTCTATTTTGAATCTGTTCTTGGATCTCTGGATATTCGTCTTCTTTCATATCAAATTTAACTTCAGGGATCACTGATCATCTGCACGTGATTTTGAAGTAATGGTCTGCATGTTCTTTGGTGCAGAACCTCTCATGCATCCAAGGTTTTGGATTGTTCTCTTTCTTGCCTCTTAGAGTGGTTTGTTTTCCTTTAGGGGCCATGATCTTGGTGAGTTTTAGCTCAGTGATCATGAAAAAATACACCAACCTTAGAGGTTTGCTTGTCCTCAAGCAAAAGAAAGGAAAGAAGAGGGATAGAAGGAGAGAAGGATTTGAATGGTGATTGATTGGGGATGGCCGAATGGGATTTAAAAGGGAGGGAGGGTGGGTTTTTGAAATTTTTTTTAAAAAAGATATGATAGTAGGATATGATTGGTAAAAGATAAACACGATATGAAAAAGATAGGATTTTAAAATTTTTAAAGATATGGAAAAGATATGGGGAAATTAAATTTGAATTTTTGTTAATGCATCTAAAAAGTAAGAGATAAAATGGGTGATTTGAAAAGATATGGAAAGAAATTGGAAAGATGAATGAGTTTTAAAAATGTTTTTGAAAAAGAATTGAAAGGGAATTAAGAAGAATTTATAAGATTAATAATTTTTGAAATAGGGATTGAAAGATGAAGATTTGTAATGTTTTATGCAAAAAATTAAGAATTAAAACAAGAAAATTTGAAAAAAATTGAATTGGGAACGAAATTCCCCTCTCCCTGCTGTTCTGGCGTTAAACGCCCAGAATGGTAGCCAGCAGATGGGCGTTAAACACCTAGAATGGTATCCATTCTGGCATTTAACGCCCATCTGCTGGCCAATCTGGGCGTTTAACGCTCAGCCAGGTACCCTAGCTGGCGTTTAAATGCTAGAAACCCGTTGTCACTGGGCGTTTTTCTAAAGGCCCAGGACGCTGCTCATTCTGGTGTTAAACGCCCAGAATGCTGCCCATTCTAGCATTTAACGCCCAGAATACTTCTTTACTGGTGTTTTAACACTAGTGAGCTCTTTTTCTCTGTGGTTCCTCTGCTTTATACTCTGAATGTTTTGTTTCTCTGTATTATTTAACTAACATGAATAAACTTATATAACTATTGCAAACATCTGATGTCTGCTGATGGCTGGGTTGCCTCCCAGCAAGTGCTTCTTTACTGTCTTTAGCTAGACTTTACTGAGCTTAAATCCAGTCTCAGTCTTGAGCATTCTTGCTCAACATTTCCTTCAAGGTAATGCTTGACTCTTTGTCTATTAACAATGAACTTTTTGTTAGAGTCAGTATCCTGAAGTTCTAGATATCCATATGGTGACACACTTGTAATCACATATGGTCCCCTCCACCGGGATTTCAATTTCCCGGAGAACAATCAGAGCCTAGATTTGAACAACAGAACCTTCTGTCCTGGCTTAAAGACTCTAGATGATAGCTTTTTGTCATGCCACCTTTTTGCTTTCTCTTTGTAAATTTTGGCATTTTCGAAACCATTGAGTCTGAACTCCTCTAGCTCATTCAGCTGGAGTAATCTCTTCTCTCCAGCTAACTTAGCATCAAGGTTTAGGAATCTGGTTACCCAATAGGCCTTTTGTTCCAGTTCCACTAGCAGATGACAGGCCTTACCATACACAAGTTGGTATGGAGAGGTCCCTATAGGAGTCTTGAATACTGTTTTATATGCCCACAGAGCATCATCCAAACTTCTTGCCTAATCCCTTCTACGGGTACTTACAGTCCGTTCCAGGATTCATTTTAGTTCTTGACGTGAGCGGAAATTGGCAGATTAAAAATTAATTAGAGAAATGGCGTTGTGAGTACAGTTCTTAACCGGCAAAAATCCACTCGTCGATTTAGAAAAGGGTTGTCACAAATTTTAGAAATAAAATACTGGGAGTATGAGTCCCAGGTCATCTCCCAACGAGTTGCAGGAAGATGTGCTATTTTATCAATCAGAGGTTTTCAAAAGGGGTTTTGAATTTGATGAACAGAAAATTAAATTAGAGAATTTATATGATTTAAATAAAATCTTGACCGGGAGAAGATTAATTGGAAGTTCTATCCTTGTTAGAATTTTATCAAGAGCAATTAATAATTAGTCATTGTTTACATTTAGTTAACCCTCAACGAATGAAGGAAAGTCAAATTAAAAGTCAACTTCTATTCACAAGTCCTAACCCTCTCCCTTGGGAAGGATTAGAGTTAGTGATTAACAAGTCAACCAACAATGAACCAATTATAATTGAACTCTTGAGTATTCCAACTCAAGGTTCTCCTTTTAATCAACTCACAATCAAGTTGGGGGACTACCCCATCATCATAATTGTAAACTTCACAAAATCAATAGGGGAAGTAGAAGAAGACATAATAAATAATAATAAAAGAGATTAATTAAAAGTAAAAATAGTCTTGTATTAATAAACTATGAAAAATAATCCAATGTCAACTCTGGATAAATTAAGAATATGGAAGAGTAAATGAAAAGTAAAATAACAAGCTATAATGACTAGTACCGGAGGTAGACTCTTCTCAAAAGCTAAAGCCAAAATTCTTCAAAATCCTAATTTATGAATGTTCAAGTGAGAAACCTAGGGGAGGAGTAAATCCAGATCTAAAAAATTGAAATTGTTTGGAATGAATTATGTTCGTCTGTCTCTGCATGTTCCTTGGCTCTAATCTGTGTTTCTGGGCCGAAAACTGGGTTGAAATGCGGCCCAGAATCTGTGCCAGCGACTTCTGAAATTCTGCAGATCGCACAGGTCATGCGGCCACGTCGTCCACGCGTTCGCGTCACTCAGCGTTTCTCGTACCACGCGTGCGCGTCGTCCACACATTTGTGTCATTCGCGCAGCTTCCAATCCACGCAGTCGCGTCAGGCACACGAGCGCGTCACTGTGATTTCTTCCATTTCACGCAGTCGCATGAGCCATGCGACCGCGTGACTTCTCACTGGTCATCTCCTCAATTCCTTGTATTCCTTCCACTTTTTCACGCTTCCTCTTCATTCCTTACGCCATTCCTGCCCTATAAAGCCTGAAACACTTAACACACAGATCACGACATTGAATGGTATGAAGGAAGATAAAAATATACAACTAAAAGGTCTTTAGGAAGCAAGTTATCAATCATAGAATATTTTTATGAAGGAATTGTAAATACATGCAAATCATATGAATAAGTGGGTGAAGAGTTGATAAAACCACACAATTAAATACAATATGAATCATAAAATAGCGGTTTATCAACCTCCCCACACTTAAACATTAGCATGTCCTCATGCTAAATTGAAGGAGATAAATATAAATGAATAGGAACATGTAAGACTCATGTAATGCAATGCAACCTATATACATATGAATGCAACTATATGATTTTGTCTATATGATTAAAAAAATAGATAAGTTCTCTAAGACAAAACATGGGGTAGATTTTACTAATTCAATTCATATTGTAAAAGCAGATAAATTTGTAAGAAGATAGCTCGTGAAAGCAGGGAGTACAGGATTGAGCATTGAACCCTTACTGTTGGTGCGTGTGCACTCTAATCATCTCTAATATATGGGGTAATCACTCTATCCTTCTCTAATCATGCTTTCAAAAATTTTATTTTTCACCTAATCAATCAACAATTTTAAAGTGCCAATGCAAACATCATGAGGTCTTTTCATAGTTGTAATGGGGCTAAGGTAAGGGTGAGGGTACACATATGGCTAAGTGATCTTATACATTGAATCTTTAATTAACCTAAGCTCCCACCTAACATACATGTATTCTATATAATTCCAACATTCATCTTAGCTACCCAAAATCTCATTTTCACATTCCATACTCATGCATCAACCTTTATTTTAATTTTATATCACAAGTGCATTGATTATTAAACTCTGACTTATCATTGGGGTGATTTTGTCCCCTTATTCACTAAAATAAAGAAATTTTTAAATTTTATTTTCTTTTTTTTTGTATAGCTTATCAATGCACATAGATTTGTAATCTTTCTTTTATGGTTTCACATGAATAGGTACCCAAATTCCCTTTATTCTATTATGACATATTTTCTATTACCCTTTATTCCCACAATTTTCCCACACTCAGTTAACACACAAATTCTATCTTAAGCTAACCAAAGATTCAATTGGGATTTTCAATTGTTTTTCGCTTAAGGCTAGTAATGTGGTAAAATATAGAACGAATGGGATTAAAAACGGCTCAAAGTGGTTAACAAAGGTAATTAAAAGGGTTGGCTTATTTGGGATATGTGAGCTAAACAAACAATGGCCTCAATCATATGCATGCACATAACACATTAACATTGGACATATAGGATAAAACAAAATTCAGATTACAATCATAGAAAAGTAAACACATGAGAAAAAAAATGTTTATGGTTAAGTAGTGTAACCATGTATTTAGGCTCAAAGTCTCACGGGTTGTGTGTTCTTTTAGCTCAAAAATTCTATTCCAATTTCAACTTCAAACAAATTTAACATAAATGTTTTGATTTAAATTAGTGAAATTTTCGAAAAATATATGGTCTTAAAAGAAACTTATTGTCTTTTCAATCAGTAGAACATGCATGTAATTAACCTACTAATATGCAATCTATCCTACTCTAAAGAAAAAGAAGTTGGTGTTAGGGGGAAAGAATTACCTCCGGAAGTCAGGTACTGACCGACCTCTCCACACTTAAGGCTTTGCACCGTCCTCGGTGCCATCTGTCAGGAACAAGGGTGGGCTGTGGCAGTATCTCCACAGTCGGGACCGTCATGGCTCCCTGTGCCGGTAAAGGAAGTGGAGTCCAGAATGCCTGGGTCCTCGTCAGGTCTGTGGTTGCCTGTGAGTAGCTCTTTGAGGTATTTGAATCGGCGGTGATTGTGGCGCTCTCGGAGCTTTGCTTTTTGGTGTTGTTGGTCCAACCTCTTCAGTATTTGGTGCAGCAGCTGACTAGTAGATGGTGGAATGTCTGCAGCATCTTCTGTGGATTGGCTGGTAGTGGCAAGTGGTAGCCTGAGATATCTCCCGTTAGGGACGTACTGATCATCCCGTGGAAGTATGGCTTTGGTGTCCCCAGCTCTGTAGGAGACTCCGGCTGCTGAGACAAGATCTGAGACCAAGGCGGGGAAAGAAAGGTTGCCCGCGATTTGCACGTGTCCCATAGCATTCCAGATGTGTCTCGGTAGATTTAGAGGCTGGTCTGTGAGGATGCACCATAGTAGAACGGCCATGTCTGCGGTGAAGGAGGACTCATGAGTGCTCGAAAAGACGTAATGGGACATAATTTGTGCCCATACGTGAGCCTCTAAGGTGAGTGCGGAAGCTAAAATTTCCTTAGGATGGGAACGATGGTATCTGAAGATCCATTTGCTGCCAGGTTGTGCGATAACTCTGAGAACAGCATCCCAGTCAAATTTGTACGCCTGGCGCTTGAGTGCAGCTTCTTGAAAAGCGTCCAGTTCTTCTGGAGCAGGGGAAAGATATAAGGCTCACTGAATGGCCTCTTCTGTAATGGGGATTTGCTTCTGACGGACATAAACAGACTGCAAGATCGGCAGGTGGAAATTGGAGTAGAACTCAACTACCCAAGAAAGATTAACCTGTCGTGGCTGTCTCAGTAGGAATCCCCAATGTCTTTGTGCAATTTGTGGCTCAACAAATGTGGCAATACGAGGTGGAAGGATAAGAAGGTGTTCATTGTTGTAATTCTGAGCTGCTAGAATGGGGAACATCTGCTCACAGTAGCGATTGGAAAATCGTGCAGTGTCCTTTGCTGGGAAGGCTTTCTCTTTTTCATCGACCTTGATAATCCTTTTAATTCTTTTTGTTGAGGGCTTAATCGCAGTTGAAGAAGGCTCTGCCACTAATGCTTTTTTTGTTCCTTTTCTTGCTGTGGATTTGGGGGTAGCTTTCTCTTTGCCTTTCTTGGTGGCCATCCTGAAAGGAAACGAGTAAATACATGAATATTTCAAGGGTTATAGCAAGGAAAAGAATGAGAAAGGTGGTAATGAATGCACAAAAAGGGAAAATGATGTGAACACATGGTCATGACTACATGTGACAAATCAACAACGGAAATATAGCAAGTGCATATGGTGACAGTTAAATGCAATGTGTTTATTGGCATGCCGGCAAGGGCATGAGTAGCATAGATCAAGCATTCAATGTCCAAGTTAGATTACCAAGTTTTCCAAACTAACAATATGTTTGTAATAACAATTATATTTAATTAAATAAATATAAAAGGGTTTTGTGAAAAGTAAGCATTTAGAGTAGTAGATTGAAAGAAATCTAAAAATAGTGCAAAATGCCATATGGGCATTTTCACAAACACATAGCATGCAAGTTAAATAAGGTATGGAAAAATTAATTTTGAACATGCAAGTAACCCTATAAAAATCATATATAATTGTTAAACAAGTCCTAAATAATTTACAAGCAACATATAAGAATAATGACCCAAATAAATTTTTAACACCAATAGAAGGAAGAAGAAAAGAAAAAGAAAACATGGATAGAGAAATTAGAAGAGAAAGAAAAAGAAAACATGAAAATATGAAGAGGAAAGAAAAAGTAGGGAGGGGAGAAGAGAAGAAAAACCTTGATAATGGTGGTAGGAAAGAGGGGGTAGAAGAGAGAAAGAAGGGAGAAAGAAGGAGGGGAAAAAATAAAATAGGAATGGTATGAGAAAAGAAAAGATAATCTAGCATATTTGAATGAGTTGGGCGGCGAAAGTGACGCAGACGCGTGAGGCACGCGGTCGCATGGAAAGCCCTTAAATGAAATGACGCGGATGCGTGACATGATTTGCTCTAGTGGCGCGAAGGCAGCTTCGCACTCGCACAATTCTCTGTTCAAATTATGTTTTGCCAAAATTTAGGGTGATGCGATCGCGTGGTTGACGCGATCGCGTAGATGGCCAGATTGAGAAAACGGCGCGAGCGCGTGGGGCACGCGAGCGCGTGGCAGGGCTTGTGCGACTAGCACAAGTGTAGCCCAAGTCCAGCTCAACTTCCGGCCATACACCCTTTTTACATCAATTTATAGGGCACGCGTTCGCGTGGGTGACGCGGACGCGTGGGAGGCCTTTTCCCACATGACGCGGACGCGTGGGCGACGCGGTCGCGTGGAACAATTTGTGCCAAAGGCACGCCTCCAGCCATAATTTCCCGTGACTCTCTGTTTCTTTTCTTCTCGTGTCCCAGGCACCTATGACGCGGATGCGTCATCGACGCTGTTGCGTCGTGTGCTCTTCTTTTTTTTTTAGCATAAAAATATGCAATATGCAGTATGCGAATGAGATGCAAAAAAAATAGGCATTAGTACTGAGAAGAGTTATTGATGAGGGAAGATAAGGAGAGGAGAAGGAACGATCATACCATGGTGGGTTGTCTCCCACCCAGCACTTTGCTTTAACGTCCTTAAGTTGGACGCTCCACTAGCTCAGTCTCCTGCTGTGGGTGGATCTTCCAAGAGGAAGATCTCTAGTTCCTAGTTCCTGGTTTTTTGCCATCTTTTCACCATGGAATAACTTCAAGTGATGTCCATTGACCTTGATAAGTTCAGAGCTTGAAGGATGGCTCAAGTGAAAGACTCCGTATGGTTCCACCTTCTCTACTCATTATGGACCATCCCATCTGGATCTCAGCTTGCCTGGCATGAGTCGCATTCTGGAGTTGTAAAGTAGGACTAATTCCCCTGGTTGGAATTCTCTTCTCTTAATGCTCTTGTCATGCACAGCCTTCACTTTCTCTTTATACACCCTGGAGTTTTCATAAGCTTCAAGGCGAAGGCTCTCTAATTCTTGCAGTTGCAACTTCCGTTCAGCTCTGGCTCTCTCATAGTCCATGTTGCATTCCTTTACCGCTCAGAAGGCCTTGTGTTCTAACTCAACTGGAAGATGACAGGCCTTTCTATAAACCAAGCAGAAAGGACTCATCCCAATCGGTGTCTTGTGTGCTGTTCAATATGCCCAAAGCGCGTCTTGGAGCCTGGTGCTCCAGTCCTTCCTATGAGGCTTGACTACCTTTTGCAGTATGCACTTTATCTCTCTGTTAGACACCTCTGCTTGCCCATTAGTCTGGGGGTGATAGGCAGTTGATACTTTATGAATGATGCCGTGCCTCTTCAGTAAACCTGTTAGTCTCTTGTTAGAAAAGTGAGTGCCTTGATCGCTCACGATTGCTCGTGGTGATCCAAAGCGACAAATAATATGATTTCTAATAAAGGAAACAACAGTGTTAGCATCATCAGTACGGGTAGAAATTGCTTCCACCCATTTAGAAACATAATCTACAACTAACAGTATATAAAGGTGGCCATTAGAATTTGGAAATGGACCCATAAAGTCAATGCCTTAAACATAAAAAATTTCACAGAAAAGCATAATTTGTTGAGGCATTTCATCCCTCTGGGATATATTACCAAACCTTTGGCATGGTGGACAAGATTTACAAAGATCAGCAGCATCTTTAAAAAGAGTAAGCCACCAGAATCCACAGTCTAAAACTTTTCTAGCAGTTCGTTGAGGGGCCAAAATGTCCTCCACTATCAGATGAGTGGCAGGCCTCTAAAATGGACTGGAATTCTGATTGAGGTACACACCGTCTAATTACCTGGTCAGCACCACACCTCCATAGATATGGGTCATCCCATACATAGTATTTGGACTCGCTTTTCAGCTTGTCTCTCTGATGCTTAGTGAAATCAGGAGGAAAAGTATGGCTAACTAGATAATTAGCTACAGGTGCATACCAAGGGGCTACATCAGATACTTCCTGTAAGCTATCAAATGGGAAATTATCATTGATAGGAATGGAGTCATCTTTAATGTGCTCAAGGCGACTCAAGTGGTCTGCCACTAAATTCTGGTTACCACTCCTATCTTTAATTTCCAAATCAAATTCTTGCAGTAGTAGCATCCAACGTATTAGCCTTGGTTTAGACTCCTTTTTAGCTAATAAATATTTTAGAGCCGCATGGTCTGAGTACACTACTACCTTAGTACCAAGTAAATAGGCTCGGAATTTATCCAGAGCAAAAACAATAACTAGAAGCTCCTTTTCAGTAGTAGTGTAATTAGATTGAGTAGCATCTAAAGTCTTAGATGCATAAGCAATTACAAAAGGGTCGTTACCTTCATGTTGAGCCACTCCTACTGCATGATTGGAGGCGTCACACATGATTTCAAATGGTTGACTCCAGTCTGGTCCCCTCACAATCAGAGCTTGAGTCAAGGCAGTCTTTAGCTTATCAAACGCTTGTTTGCAATCCTCACTGAACTCGAACTCAATGTCTTTCTGCAGTAGTCTGGATAAGGGTAGTGCTACCTTACTGAAGTCCTTAATGAATCTCTTATAAAAACCTGCATGGCCAAGGAACGAACGGATTTCCCTCACAGAGGAGGGGTAAGGTAAACTAGAAATAACATCCACCTTTGCTGGGTCTACAGAGATACCAGTATCAGAAACAACATGTCCTAGAACAATACCTTGTGTTACCATAAAATGACACTTTTCAAAATTTAAAACAAGGTTTGAACTAACACACCTGTCCAATACTTTAGATAAACTATCCAAGCAAAGGTTAAATGAATCACCATAAATGCTAAAGTCATCCACAGAAACTTCCATACAAGTCTCAATGAGATCAGAAAAAAGACTCATCATACACCTTTGGAAAGTAACTGGTGCATTGCACAAGCCAAAGGGCATTCGTTTATAAGCATAAGTCCCAAAAGGACATGTAAAAGTAGTCTTTTCCTGATATTCAGGAGCTATATGGATTTGAAAATAACCTGTGTAACCATCTAGAAAGCAGTAGTGAGATTTACCTGACAGACGATCAAGCATCTGATCAATGAATGGCAAGGGATAATGATCCTTACGAGTGGCTTGGTTGAGACGCCTGTAGTCAATGCAAATTCTCCATGCGTTCTGCACTCTGGTTGTCAAAAGTTCTCCTTGCTCATTCCTTATTGTTGTGACTCCAGACTTCTTGGGCACTACTTGTACTGGGTTGACCCATTCGCTATCTGAAATGGGGTAAATAATATCTGCTTCAAGTAGTCTAGTAACTTCCTTCTTGACAACTTCTAAGATGGTGGGATTCAATCTTCTCTGAGGTTGACGGATAGGCTTTGCTCCTTCTTCTAAGAATATTCTATGCTCACAAACTCGAGGGCTGATGCCTACTATATCCGCCAAGCTCCATCCAATTGCTTTCTTATGCATCCTCAATACACTAAGCAGTTGTTCTTCTTGTTGGGAAGTGAGATCCCTTGCAATGATAACTGGAAACTTCTGCTTGTCCTCACGGTATGCATACTTGAGGTGTGGAGGAAGGGGCTTTAATTCCATTTTCTGCTCATGGTTTGGTTCTGGATTCTTTGGGGCTGGTGAAAATGGTGATGAATCTTCATTATGTTCAGAGGGTGTCCCCACACTTGGATCTTGCTCCATGTGACTCTCTTCCATTTCTTCTTGGTGAGTTGCAGCTATAATTTCATCAATGATGTCACAATGGAATATGGAGTGATCATCTAGGGGATGCTTCATAGCTTCATCTAGATTGAAGCTCACTGTTCTGCCATCTACCTCAAAGGAATATGTACCCAAAAAGGCATTGGTGCACGAAATTGCAATCACACTTTTGCAATTCCGCACAACTAACCAGCAAGTGCACAGGGTCATCCAAGTAATACCTTACGTGAGTAAGGGTCGATCCCACGGAGATTGTCGGCTTGAAGCAAGCTATGGTTATCTTGTAACTCTTAGTCAGGATATCAATAATTATCAGGTTTAATTTTGAAAAGTAAAAGAACATGAAATAAGTACTTGTTTTGCAGTAATGGAGAACAGGTTGAGGTTTTGGAGATGCTCTATCTTCTGAATCTCTGCTTTCCTACTGTTTTCTTCTTCATGCACGCAAGACTCCTTCCATGGCAAGCTGTATGTAGGGTTTCACCGTCGTCAATGGCTACCTCCCATCCTCTCAGTGAAAATGTTCAACGCGCTCTATCACAGCACGGCTAATCATCTGTCGGTTCTCAATCAGGTTGAAATAGAATCCAGTGATTCTTTTGCGTCTGTCACTAACGCCCAGCCTTCAGGAGTTTGAAGCTCGTCACAGTCATTCAATCCTTGAATCCTACTCAGAATACCACAGACAAGGTTTAGACCTTCCGGATTCTCTTGAATGCCGCCATCAATTCTAGCTTATACCACGAAGATTCTGATTAAGGAATCCAAGAGATATCTACTCAATCTAAGGTAGAACGGAGGTGGTTGTCAGGCACACGTTCATAGGTGAGAATGTTGATGAGTGTCACGGATCATCACATTCATCAAGTTTAGGAACAAGTGATATCTTAGAATAGAAGCAGGCGTGATTGAATGAAAAACAATAGTAATTGCATTAATCCATCAAGACACAGCAAAGCTCCTCACCCCCAACCATGGGGTTTAGAGACTCATGCCGTAGAAGATACAATAAGAAACGTGTAAAGTGTCATGAGGTAGAGATACAATGTAAAAAGGTCCTATTAATAGTGAACTAGTAACCTAGGGTATACAGAAATGAGTAAATGATGTAAAAATCCACTTCCGGGATCCACTTGGTGTGTGCTTGGGCTGAGCATTGAAGCTTTCATGTGTAGAGACTTTTTCTGGAGTTAAACGCCAACTTTTATGCCAGTTTGGGCGTTTAACTCCAATTTTTGTGCCAGTTCCAGCGTTAAACACCGGGAATTCTGAAGCTGATTTGTAATGCCGGTTTGGGCCATCAAATCTCAGGAAAAGTATGGACTATTATACATTGCGGGAAAGACCAGAATGTCTACTTTCCAACGCAATTGAGAGCACGCCAATTGGGCTTTTGTAACTCCAGAAAATCCACTTCGAGTGCAGGGAGGTCAGAATCCAAGAACATCTGCAATCCTTTTCAGCCTCTGAATCAAATTTTTGCTCAGGTCCCTCAATTTCAGCCAGAAAATACCTGAAATCACAGAAAAACACACAAACTCATAGTAAAGCCCAGAAAAGTGAATTTTAACTAAAAACTAATAAAAATATAATAAAAACTAACTAAAATATACTAAAAACATACTAAAAATAATGCCAAAAAGCGTATAAATTATCCGTTCATCAGGCATCTAGCTTGAATTTTAAAGTCTTCAAAAATGGTCTACCAAGCAGGATTGATGAAGGTCTCCCTGAGTCATTTTGGGGCATCTCCAGGATATAAAAATCAATGGAAAACGTGAGCCCCTTAATGCTCACTAATACATCTTCAGTAATTCCAATCACTGTGATAATGCTCTTATCTGCTAACACAAAACGAGCTGCCGACCTTTTTAAGGGAGGGAGCCTTAAAGCATTATATATAGACAAGGGCATAATACTCACGCATGCTCCTAAATCACACATACAGTCAGAAAATATCACACCTCAAATGGTGCAGTTAACCATGCATGGGCCTGGGTCACTACATTTTTCAGGTATATTTCCCATTAAAGCAGATATAGAACTACCTAAAGGAATAGTTTCTAATTCATTAATTTTATCTTTATGTATGCACAAATCTTTTAGAAACTTTGCATATTTAGGCACTTGTTGAATAACATAAAAAAGGGGGAACAATTATCTCAACCTTTTTGAAAATATCGACCATTTTAGGATCTAGTTCCATTTGCTTTCTGGGCTTCTTAGCAAGGTGTGGAAATAGAATAGGAGTGGCATCTTTTATAGCTTCAGCTTGCTGGGATTCTGCATTCCTTGGTTGGGCTGTTTCTGTTTCAACCATGCCTTGCACTTCATCTTCTTCTTCAACATCCTCTACCTCAACCGTGTCTGCAGTTGGGGCGTGTTCTGATGGGCTTGATTCCTCTAGATTCCTCTCTTGTAGTGTGGTTCCAGATCTCAGGGTAATGGCATTGACACCACCCTTGGGGTTGGGTAATGGTTCAGAGGGGAGTCCACCAGAGCTTGAGGACTGGTTGTTAGAGTTATTCAGTGATCCAATCTGTGAGACAAGGGCTTGTAAGGTAGAGTTCAGACCATTTAGAGTAGAAGTAAGGTTGTTTTCCATGGCCTGATGTCTTCGATCAATAGATTGTAGCAACTCATCATTATGAGATGAAGAGGGGTAAGTGATCTGAGGGGTCTACTGAGATGCTTGAGGTTGCCTTAGATGAGGTTCTCTATAGGCCTGATTCTGATTCTGCTGCCTGAAGTTGTTATTGTTATTCCACCTCTGATTTCCATTGTTATCTCTGCCTCCTCTGTTATGATTGTCCCTCCAACCTTAGTTGGAATTATCTCTCCAACCTTGGTTGGGGTTATCCTGCCATCCATGGTTGTAGCTGCCACCTTGATTGTACCCTTGATTGGGGCGGTCATAGAAGTTATGAGTGGCTGCCACAGTGTAGTCTTCCTGTTGGAATTACGGATACTCATCAGTATAATGACTGTAATCGGTACAGATCCCGCACACTCTTTGTGGAACCAACTGTTGGCTGTGCTGTGGTAGAGAAGGCTGAACTTACTGAGCTTGTTGTTGACTTAGTTGTATCTGCTTCAGTAAGTTAGTCATTTCACATAAGCTCTGAGTTATAGCAGTAGTCTCCTTGCTAGAGGATACCTCTACAACAGCTCTTGACCGACTTTGTTTTTGCCTGTGATTCCTAGTAGATTCAACTAAGTCGCTGATCAATTGCCATGCCTCTTCCGTAGTCTTGTACTTCTTCATAGACCCATTGCTAGCACCTTCCAATGTGGTCTTATCTTGAGATTTCATGCCCTGTGTAAAGTAGCCGAGCAACACTATCTTGTCAATCATATGGTGGGGACATGCTTCCAAAACATTATTGAAGCGCTCCCAATATTCGTGGAGAGTCTCATATTCGTCCTAAACGATCATGGAAATGTCTTTCCTCAGTTTATCGACAATCTCAGCTGGAAAGAATTTCTCCGAAAATTCTCTTCAAAGCGTATCCCAGTTAGAAACAGTTGCTCCAGGTTGAGTGTAGTACCACTCTTTTACCTTCCCCTCAAGAGAGAATGGAAAAGCCTTTAGTAGAATAGAAGTTCGGTCAGTACCATCATGCTTAACAGTAGAACAAGCTGTCTGGAAATCCCTAAGGTGCTTGATAGGCTCTTGAGCAGGTAAGCCATGAAACTTGGGCATCAAGTTGAGTAGTGCAGTCTTTATTTCAAAATCTACAGCCACTGCTGGGTGGCGTGCCTGGATTGGTTGTAGTGTAAAATCAGGGCCTGCAGCCTCCTGGATAGTGACTCTCCTAGGTGCTGCCATGTCACCTGCACGTGAATCAACTGGATCAGTAGAGGGGGAGCTTGTTTCTCCCTTAGATGACGTTTCAGATTCGTCCTCGGAGAGGACTAGCCGACGCTGAGCTTACCTTATACGTGAAATAGTTATTTCATTCTCAGGGTCAAACACTGGCAAGCTTGGATCAGGAAGTGAACGCGTCATTTAATGAAAGAAACGTACAGCTCATAGTAACAAATTTAGAAAAGGGTTGTCACAAATTTTAGAAATAAAATACTGGGAGTATGAGTCCTAGGTCGTCTCCCAACGAGTTGCAGGAAGATGTGCTATTTTATCAATCAGAGGTTTTCAAAAGGGGTTTTGAATTTAATGAACAAAAAATTAAATTAGAGAATTTATATGATTTAAATAAAATCTTGATCGGGAGAAGATTAATTGGAAGTTCTATCCTTGTTAGAATTTTATCAAGAGCAATTAATAATTAGTCATTGTTTGCATTTAGTTAACCCTCAACGAATGAAGGAAAGTCAAATTAAAAGTCAACTTCTATTCACAAGTCCTAACCCTCTCCCTTGGGAAGGATTAGAGTTAGTGATTAACAAGTCAACCAATAATGAACCAATTATAATTGAACTCTTGAGTATTCCAACTCAAGGTTCTCCTTTTAATCAACTTCCAATCAAGTTGGGGGACTACTCCATCATCATTATTGTAGACTTCACAAAATCAATAGAGGAAGTAGAAGAAGACATAATAAATAATAATAAAAGAGATTAATTAAAAGTAAAAATAGTCTTGTATTAATAAACTATGAAAAATAATCCAATGTCAACTCTGGATAAATTAAGAATATGGAAGAGTAAATGAAAAGTAAAATAACAAGCTATAATGACTAGTACCGGAGGTAGACTCTTCTCAAAAGCTAAAGCCAAAATTCTTCAAAATCCTAATTTATGAATGTTCAAGTGAGAAACCTAGGGGAGGAGTAAATCCAGATCTAAAAACTTGAAATTGTCTGGAATGAATTATGTTCGTCTGTCTTTGCATGTTCCCTGGCTCTAATCTATGTTTCTGGGCCGAAAACTAGGTTGAAATGTGGCCCAGAATCTGTGCCAGCGACTTCTGAAATTCTGCATATGGCGCACGTCACGCGGCCGCGTCGTCCACGCTTTCGCGTCACTCAGCGTTTCTCATACCACGCGTGCGCGTCGTCCACGCGTTCGCGTCATTCGCGCAGCTTCCAATCCGCGTGGTCGTGTCAGGCACGCGAGCGCGTCACTGTGATTTCTTCTATTTCGTGCGGTCGCGTGAGCAATGCGACCGTGTGACTTCTCGCTGGTCATCTCCTCAAATCCTTGTATTCCTTCCACTTTTGCACACTTCCTCTTCATTCCTTATGCCATTCCTGCCCTATGAAGCCTGAAACACTTAACACACAGATCACGGCATCGAATGGTATGAAGGAAGATAAAAATATACAACTAAAAGGTCTTTAGGAAGCAAGTTATCAATCATAGAATATTTTTAGGAAGGAATTGTAAATACATGCAAATCATATGAATAAGTGGGTGAAGACTTGATAAAACCACACAATTAAATACAATATGAATCTTAAAATAGCGGTTTATCAGTTCTCTATTTGAGACTTCAGCCTGCCCATTTGTCTGTGGATGATATGGAGTTGCCACGTTGTGGTTAATTACATATCGGACTAGAGCAGAGTCAAGCTGTTTACTACAGAAGTGAGTGCCTCCATCACTGATTAATATTCTAGGGACACCAAACCTGCTGAAGATATGCTTCTGGAGGAACCTCAGCACGGTCTTAGTATCATTAGTGGGTGTTGCAATTGCTTCTACCCATTTAGATACATAGTCTACTGCCACCAGAATATAAGTTTTTGAGTATGATGGTGGGAAAGGTGGTACGCAAAATCGTGATCTCACACACTTTCTTCACAACTCCGCGTAGCTGACCAGCAAGTGCATTGGGTCGTCCAAGTAATACCTTACGTGAGTAAGGATCGATCCCATGGAGATTGTCGGCTTGAAGCAAGCTATGGTCATCTTGTAAATCTTAGTCAGGCAGATTCAAATGGTTATGGGATTTTGAAAATTAAAAGACAGATAAAACATAAAATAGGATAGAGATACTTATGTAATTCATTGGTAGGAATTTCAGATAAGCATATGGAGATGTTTTGTTCCTTTTGAATCCCTGCTTTCCTACTGCTTTCATCCAATCATGCGTACTCCTTTCCATGGCAAGCTGTATGTTGGGGGATCACCGTTGTCAATGACTACCGTCCGTCCTCTCAGTGAAAATGGTCTGGCTACGGGTTACGTAGGGCTAATCATCTGTCGGTTCCCACTTGTGTTGGAATAAGATCCAATGATCCTTTTGCGCACTGTCATAGTCATCCCATCCCAGATCCTACTCGGAATACCACAGACAAGGTTTATACTTTTCGGATCTCAAGAATGTTGCCAATTGATTCTAGCTTATACCATGAAGACTTTGATCTCACGGAATGAAAGGCTCTGTTGTCAGGAGAGGCAACCATGCATCGTGGACCAGGAGGCCAAGAGATACACACTCAAGCTATTGCAAATAGAACGAAAGTGGTTGTCAGGCACGCGTTCATAAGTGAGAATGATTATGAGTGTCACGGATCATCACATTCATCAGGCTGAAGTACGAGTGAATATCTTAGAATAAGAATAAGATTGAATTGAATAGAACAACAATAGTACTTTGCATTAATTCATGAGAAACAGCAGGGCTCCACACCTTAATCTTTGAGGTGTAGAAACTCCACCGTTCGAATGGCCAGCCCCCTAAACATGATCAAGAGATCAATAGTGATACAAAGATAGTCTCAAAAATGATCTAAAGATCTCCCGATTAAAATACAATAGTAAAAGGTCCTATTTATAATGACTAGTAACCTAGGGTTTACGGAGATAAGTAAATGATGCAGAAATCCACTTCCGGGGCCCACTTATTGTGTGCTTGGGCTGAGCATTGAAGCTTTCACGTGCATAGGCTTTTCTTGGAGTTAAACGCCAGTTTTGGTGCCAGTTTGGGCGTTTAACTCCAGCTTTTATGCCAATTCTGGCGTTTAACGCTAGAAAAGGGTAGAAAGTTGGCGTTAAAATGCCAGTTTGCATTATCAAAACTCAGGCAAAGTATAAACTATTATATATTTCTGGAAAGCCCAAGATGTCTACTTTTCAAAGAAATTGAGAGCGCACAAATTAGGCTTTGGTAGCTCTAGAAAATCCATTTTGAGTGCAGGGAGGTCAGAATCCAACAGCATCTGCAGTCCTTTTTCAGCCTCTGAATAAGATTTTTGCTCAGGTCCCTCAATTTCTGCCAGAAAATACCTGAAATCATAGAAAAACACACAAACTCATAGTAAAGTCCAGAAATGTGATTTTTGCATAAAAACTAATAATTATATACTAAAAACTAACTAAAGCATACTAAAAACTACCTAAAAATAATGCCAAAAAGCGTATAAATTATCCGCTCATCACAACACCAAACTTAAATTGTTGCTTGTCCCCAAGCAACTAAAAATAAAATAGAATAAAAAGAAGAGATATACAATTAATTCCAAAATATCAATGAAGCTTAGCTCCAATTAGATGAGCGGGACTAGTAGCTTTTTGCTTCTAAATAGTTTTGGCATCTCACTTTATCCTTTGAAGTTCAGAATGATTGGCATCTCTAGGAATTCAAAATTAAGATAGTGTTATTAATTCTCCTAGTTCAGTATGTTGATTCTTGAACACAGCTACTTTATGAGTCTTGGTCGTGACCCTAAGCACTTTATTTTCCAGTATTATCACCGGAAACATAAATGCCACAGACACATAATTGGGTGAACCTTTTCAGATTGTGACTCGGCTTTGCTAAAGTCCCCAGTTAGAGGTGTCCAGAGTTCTTAAGCACACTCTTTCTGCTTTGGATCATGAATTTAATCACTCAGTCTCAAAAACAAAAAGTATTGTCACCACATCAAAATAATCAAACTAATTTCAAGATAAATTTTGAAATTCAAGTACTTCTTGTTCTTTTGTAATTAGGCACATTTTTCATTTAAGAAAGGTGAAGGGTTCATAGGACATTCATAGCCTTAAGACATAGATACTAGACACTAATGATCATGTAATAAAGACACAAACATAGATAACACATAAATCATAAAAATTGAAAAACAGAAAGATAAGAACAAGGAAATCAAAGAACGAGTCTACCTTAGTGATGGCGGCTAGTTCTTCCTCTTGAAGATCCAATGGAATGCTTGAGCTCCTATATGTCTCTTCCTTGCCTTTGTTGCTCTTCCCTCGTGGCTATTTGATCCTCTCTAATTTCATGGAGAATAATGGAGTGCTCTTGGTGCTCCATCCTTAGTTGCTCCATACTGGAACTCAAATTTCCCAAAGAGGTGTTGAGTTGCTCCCAATAGTTGTGTGGAGGAAAATGCATCCCTTGAGGCATCTCAGGGATTTCTTGATAAGGGACTTCCTCATGCTCTTGTTGAGGTCCATGAGTGGGCTCTCTTATTTGCTCCATCCTCTTTTTAGTGATGGGCTTGTCCTCTTCAATGAAGATGTCTTCTCCTATGACAACTCCAGCTAAATTGCATAGGTGACAGATGAGATGAGGAAAGGCTAACCTTGCCAAGGTGGAAGTTTTGTCAGCCACTTTGTAGAGTTCTAGAGATATGACCTCATGAACTTCTACTTCCTCTCCAATCATGATGCTATAGATCATGATAGCCCGATCTACAATCACTTCGGATCAATTGTTAGTAGGAATGATAGAGCGTTGGATGAATTCCAACCATCCTCTAGCCACGGGTTTAAGGTCATGCCTTTTCAATTGAACCGGCTTGCCTTTGGAGTCTCTTTTCCACTGAGCTCCTTCCACACATATGTCCATGAGGACTTGGTCTAACCTTTGATCAAAGTTTACCCTTCTAGTGTAGGGGCGTGCATCTCCTTGCATCATTGGCAAGTTGAATGCCAACCTTACATTTTCCAGACTGAAATCTAAGTATTTCCCCCGAACCATTGTAAGCCAATTCTTTGGGTTCAGGTTCACACTTTGATCATGGTTTTCGGTGATCCATGCATTAGTATAGAACTCTTGAACCATTAAGATTCTGACTTGTTGAATGGGGTTGGTGAGAACTTCCTAACCTCTTTTTCGAATCTCATGTCAGATCTCCTGATACTCATTCCTTTTGAGCATGAAAGGGACCTCAGGGATCACCTTCTTCTTGGCCACAACTTCATAGAAGTGGTCTTGATAGACCTTTGAGATGAATCTCTCCATCTCTCATGACTCGGAAGTGGAAGCTTTTGCCTTCCATTTCCTCTTTCTAGAGGTTTCTTCGGCCTTAGGTGCCATAAATGGTTATGGAAACACAAAAGCAATGCTTTTTCCACACCAAACTTAAAAGGTTTGCTCGACCTCGAGCAAAAGAAGAAAGAAGGATGAAAAAGAAGAAGAAATAGAGGAGATGGAGAGTTGTGAGTGGTTCGACCAAGGGGGAGAAGAAGTGTTTGTGATGTGTGAATTTATAGGATGGATGAGGGGTTTATATAGGAGTAGAAAGAGAGGGTAGGGTTCGTGTATTAGGGGTTGGGTTTGGGAGGGAAAGGATTTGAATTTGAATGGTGAGGTAGGTGGGGTTTTGGGGAAGAGTGGGTGGAGGTGATTGGTGAAGAGGTGATGGGAAAGAGAAATAGAGGTGATTGGTGAGGGGTATTTGGGGAAGGGTGTTATAGGAAGGTGTGAAGAAGAGATAGAGTGAGTTAAGGTAGGTGGGGATCCTGTGGGCTCCACAGATCTTGAGGTGTCAAGGATTTCCCATCCCTACACCGTTTTGGTGTGTAAACGCCCCTTTGAGTGCCAATCCTGGCGTTAAACGCCAGGTTGCTGCCCATTTCTGGTCTTTAACGCCAGCTTTTCTTCCCTTTCTGGCGTTTAACGCCAGCTTGGTGTCCTTTTTTGGCGTTAAACACCAGTCTGGTGCCCTTTTCTGGTGTTAAATGCCTAGAATGGTGCCAGACTGGGCGTTTAACGCCCATTCTGCTAATGCCAGTAAGCTCATCCTCTAGGGTGTGCTATTTTCAATGCTGTTTTTTATTTTTGCTTCTGTTTTTGTGACTCCACATGATCATCACCCTAAAGAAAACATAAAATAACAATGAAAAATAGAAACTCAACATAGATAAGTAAAAATTGGGTTGCCTCCCAACAAGCGCTTCTTTAATGTCAATAGCTTGACAGTGAGCTCTCATGGAGCCTCACAAATACTCAGAGCATGATGATGGCCTCTCAACTCCAAACTTAGAGTTTGAATGTGGGGGCTCTGTTTGACTATGTATTAAGAGAAGCTTTTCATGCTTCTTCTCCATGTGTACAGAAGGAGATCCTTGAGCCTTAAACACAAGGTAGTCCTCATTCACTTGAAGGACCAACTCTCCTCTGTCAACATCAATCACAACTTTTGCTGTGGCTAGGAAGGGTCTGCCAAGGATGATGGATTCATCCTTATTCTTCCCAGTGTCCACGATTATGAAGTCAGCAGGGATGTAAAGGCCCTCAACGTTCACTAAAACTTCCTCTACAAGTCCATAAGCCTATTTCAAGGATTTGTCTGCCATTGATAAACCACAATTCTATGGTTTATCTTATGCTCAATTGAGTGATTTTTATCAATTCTTTATACACTTATTCATATAATTTGCATGAGTTTACATTTTTCCTTCCTTATTTTGTGCTATGATTGAAAATATGCTTCTTTGGCCTTATATTTGCTAATATTAATCCTCTCTTATTACCATTAGATTCTGTGATATGTGCGTTAAGTGATTTCAGAGTTTACAGGGCACGAATGGCTCAGAGGATGGAAAGGAAGCATGCAAAAGTGGAAGGAATACAAGAAGTTGAAGAAATTGTTAAACTGTCCAGCCTGACCTCTTCGCACTCAAATGGTCATAACTTGAGCTATAGAGGTCCAAATGATGCGGTTCTAGTTGTGTTGAAAAGCTAACGTCCGGGACTTCGATTTGATATATAATTTGCCATAGTGGCCGTACAGCTAGGAGACGCGAACGCGTGCTCCACACAGACGCATCGTAGTGACAAAAATCAGCGTGGCAGAAATCCATTGGCAGCGTCCTTGAGAATCCGAAAAGTCTAAACCTTGTCTGTGGTATTCCGAGTAGGATTCTGGGATTGGATGACTGTGACGAGCTTCAAACTCGCGAGTGTTGGGCGTAGTGACAGACGCCAAAGGATCAATGGATCTTATTCCGACATGATCGAGAATCGACAGATGATTAGCCGTGCTGTGACAGAGCATTTGGACGATTTTTACTGAGAGGATGAGAAGTAGCCATTGACAACGGTGATGCCCTACATACAGCTTGCCATGGAAGGAGCCTTGCATGTATGAAAGTGAGAAAGCATTATGTTGTAGGAATTCAGAGGACAAAGCATCTCCAAAACTCCAACATATTCTCCATTATTGCGTAACAATTATTTATTTTATGCCCTTTCACTTTTTACAATTAAAACTAAGAATCATTATTAATATTATATCCTGACTAAGAGTTACAGGATAACCATAGCTTGCTTCAAGCCAACAATCTCCGTGGGATTCGACCCTTACTCACGTAAGGTAATACTTGGACGACCCAGTACACTTGCTGGTTAGTTGTGCGAAGTTGTGAAAAATTGTGATTTCCAATTTCGTGCACCAAGTTTTTGGCGCCGTTGCCGGGGATTGTTTGAGTTTGAACAACTGACGGTGATTCTTGTTACTTAGATTAGGAAAAATTTGTCTTTTTGGTTTAGAGTCACTAGGATTGCATCGTCTATTATTCCTTTTAAAAAGTTTTCAAAAATATTATTTTTCTTTAATTGAATTTTCATTTTTTTATGAGTTTAGTGTCATGTTCTAAGTTTGGTGTCAATTGCATGCTTTTCTTTGTCTCTCAATTTTCGAATTGCGTGTTCTTGTTTTTCATTGATCTTCAAATTGTTCTTGTCAATTTTTCTTGTTTGATCTTTGGTTTGTCTTGTTTTGTGTCTTTTCTTTTTTTTCTTGTGCTTTTTCAAATTTTTAGTTTTCAAAAAAAATTATTTATTTATTAATTACCTTTCTAAAACACGTTAAATTTATAACTCAGTTGGCTAGAGTGTTGGCTTATGTTCTTGGCAATTGGGTATCTTCTTTTTAAAACTTTTTCAAAAATAATTTTTCTTTGATTGAATCTTGTGCCAAACTTTAAGTTTGGTGTTCTCTTGTTAATTTTCTTTAATTTTCGAAAATTTAATTTAGTTTTCAAAAAATTTTAAGTTTGGTGTTCTTTCTTTTGTTCTTGTTGTTCTTGTGAATCTTCAAAGTGTTCTTGAGTCTTCTTTGTGTTTTGATCTTAAAATTTTTAAGTTTGGTGTACTTTGGTGTTTTCCCTCCAAAATTTTCGAAAACAAGGAACATTAGATCTAAAAATTTTAAGTCTTGTGTCTTTTGTGTGTTTTTCTCTTTCATCATAAAATTCAAAAATAAAAAAATTATCTTTTCTAACTATTTTTAAGCAAATTTTTTGAAATTTTCTATAAAAAAATTTAGATTTCAATTTCAAAAATTTTCAAAATCTTATCCTTTTAAGATTTTTTTAGAAAAAATCACATCTTTTTCAAAAATATCCTAACCACTTTTTCTCTCCTCATTTTTTTTCGAAAATTTTTAAAATATTTTTTAAATTTTATTTTTATTTTTTATTTTGGTTTTTATTTTATTCTATTTTATTATTTCAAAAATAATTTTTTTATATAATAAAATAAATCCACATCATCTCCCTTTCTCCATCATGGACCTAAGTGGAAATGAACATTCCAGAAAGACTCTGGGGTCATATGCTAACCCCACTACTGCTTCATACGGGAGTAGTATCTGTATACCCTCCATCGGTGTCAGTAGCTTTGAGTTGAAACCTCAGCTCATTATCATGGTGCAGCAAAGTTGCCAGTATTTCGGTCTTCCACAGGAAGAACCTGCAGAGTTTCTGGCACAGTTTTTACAAATTGCTGACACAGTACATGATAAGGAAATAGATCAGGATGTCTACAGATTATTACTATTTCCATTTGCTGTAAAAGACTAAGCTAAGAGGTGGTTAAATAACCAACCTAAGGACAGCATAAAGACATGGAAACAGCTGTCAGAAAAATTCCTGAATCACTATTTTCCTCCAAAACGGATGACACAGCTAAGGCTGAGCATCCAGGCTTCAAACAAGGAGATAATAAATCCCTTTATGATGCTTGGGAGTGATACAAAGAGATGCTAAGAAAATGCCCCTCTGAAATATTTTCAGAGTGGGTGCAGTTAGACATCTTTTATTATGGGCTTACAGAGAAAGCTCAAATTTCTCTAGACCACTCATCTGGTGGATCTATACACATGAGAAAGACAATTGAAGAAGCTCAAGAGCTCATTGATACAGTTGCTAGAAATCAGCATCTGTACCTAAGCAGTGAACCTTCCATCAACGAAGAGGCTAAAATAGTAATTGCTGAACTCAGTCCTGCAGATCAAGCTACTGAATTCAATCAGCAATTAGATTTTCTGACAAAACAGTTAGTCAAATTCAAGGAAATATTGCAAGAAACAAGAATGGCTAATATGAATATGGAAGTCCAGTTGAAGCAAATAGGACAGCAGTTATCAAAATAAATAACAGAAGAGTGCCAAGCAGTTCAATTAAGAAGTGGGAAAACAATAAATACCTCACTTCAAGGTAGCAGATGATGACAAGTCATCATATACCCATTTTTCAAGCTAATTTCACTTGTTTTGTTAGCATTTATGCACTTTCTTGCATCCTAAGTAAGTGATTTGGAGTGAAAATGCATAACTTCTTTAAATCAAGCAACCACCATGAAATTAATATTAAATCATGAGGTTTAAGCTAATTTTAATTGAATTTTAATTGATTTATAAGCCTCTTGAATTTAGTGATACTTTGAGTGGTTGTTTTGGTTTATTGTAGATGAAGAAAAGAAAAAAAGGAAAAGCGTAGTCTAAGGAAGTGTGGCCCAAGGAGAAGAAAGTGTGGTCAAAGGAAGGAAAAGTGTGCCGCATGCAATGGGGGGAGGCAAGCATTGCCCTCCACAAGGGCACACTGCCCTCTAGGAGGGCAATATAAGGGAACAAAGCAAAGAAGGCAACTCTGCCCTGCCCACTACAAGGGCAGAGCACAAATTTGTGCTTTGAAATCAAGAAGAAGAAAATGTTGCCCTGCCCTCCACAAGGGCAGTATCGGGCTCACAAGGGGAGAAAATCAAAGTAAAATATCTCCAAATGCTTGCCACAAGAGTTGAACACGGGACCATGAGGAAGCAAGGAACTAAGTTCCATTACCGTGCCAAGAAAGCCAAAGAAAATGAATAAGCGTGTGTAGCAGCCAGGATTCGAACGCGGGACTTCATTTTGGAAACACTGCCCTGCCCTCCGCGAGGGCAGGGCAGCATTTTGTTGGTGCATGACTCTGGCGCACCAAGGCTCAATTCTGGCGCACCGTGGCATGATTCTGGCAGCATCAGCACGCACCAAGGCATTTCTGGCGCACCAATTTTTCCTGCCCTGCCCTCCGCGAGGGCAGGGCAGCGTTCTGCGCACCAAGACCGCACCAGCCCGCACCAAGCCGCACCAAGCCGCACCAAGCAAGCACCAACACGCACCAAATCCTGCCCTGCCCTCCACAAGGGCAGGGCAGCCTCCTGGGAGCTATTGTTTTTGGGCCGAAAATTCAATTAAAATTCGAATTTAATTCATTTCTTCACCAAATCAAAAGCCCATCCAAATCCCAAAATCCAAGAATAGAAAGTGTATAAATAGGAGCTAGTTTGATGTAATTAGGACTTTTGAACTTTTAGCTTTGCTTTTGAATTTTGCACTTTCTTTGAGCTTGGAATTTTATTTTTGCACTTTGGAACTTCTCTTGGTGCCTTCACTGAGATTTCAGAGAATTAGGGAGGAGAATTGATCTCTCTTCTTCCTCGTTCTTGCTTGGATCTTTTTAATTTCCTTGTTTTGATTCTTGGGTGTTAAGAATTGAGGAAATTCTGTCTCAATCTCCACTCAAGAAATCTTTAGTTTCTTTTCTGCATAATTGAATCTATTTACATTCTCTTTACTGTTTCTTCTTCAATTTCTTGTCAATTGCTTTGAGAACTTGGATCTAGGAAGGTAATTGAGATCTAGGCTCTGCTACCTAGTCTCTTGAACCCTGAGATCCCAATTTACTTTTGGTTCTTCTGTGAACCTTGCTGCATTTTAATTTCAATTTCTGTTTGAATCCTCATTGCTTCCAATTCAATTTCTGCTCTATTAATTGTGGCAATTCAATTTTTCTTTGTTTAAATTCTGCAATCCCTGTCCTCAAATCCCTTTTATATTCAAGCAATTTATATTCCTTGCAATTTAAGTTACTGCAATTTACATTTCTTGCACTTTAAGTTTCAGTCATTTACTTTCTTGTTCTTTAAGATTCTGCAAGTTTACTTCCCTGCTCTTTAATTTACTGCAATTTTCCCTTCCCCCTTTACATTTACTGTCATTTACTTCCTGTTAAACACAAATCACTCAACCAATACTTGATTCGCTTGACTAAACCAACCACTAAACTAAAATTGCTCAATCCTTCAATCCCTGTGGGATCGACCTCACTCATGTGAGTTATTATTACTTGATGCGACCCGATACACTTGCCGGTGAGTTTTGTGTCGGATCGTTTTCCGCACATCAAGTTTTTGGCGCCGTTGCCGGGGATTGAAATAGATTGACAATGATTAAGTGAAGTGGAGGTCTAGATTAAGCACTTTTTCTTTTCTGTTTCTCTAACACACTAACTGTTTGAATTTTTGCTTAAACTAACTAAAACCTCATTCTAGCAATAGATTGAAGTTTTATTGATTTTCTGGATCTGTGTGTTTATTGTTGTGTTTTTGTATGTCAGGTACAGGAAGATCTTCCCCTGTCCTCTCTGAAATTGACAAAAGAACTCTTCGAAGAATAAGAAGAGCTAAAAGAGGAAAGAACGTTATTGGAGAGGAAGAATCTGAGGAGGAATTCCAAGAAATGGAAGGAGATCCATCAAATCCCAATCAACTAGAAGGAGGAGCCAACAATAATCAACAACAAAGGAGAGTACTGGCTTCCTATACATTTGTAAATGCTAGACACTGTGGGAGTAGCATTCTTCCCCCCAATGTCAATGCAAACAATTTTGAACTCAAGCCACAACTCATCACTCTGGTTCAAAACAACTGTTCTTTTGGAGGAGGACCATTGGAGGACCCAAACCAACACTTATCCACCTTCTTGAAGATTTGTGACACTGTTAAAACCAACGGTGTGCCTCCTGACAGTTACAAGTTGTTGCTCTTTCCATTTTCTCTCAGAGACAAAGCCACTCAATGGCTAGAAACGTTCCCAAAGGAAAGCATTAACACTTGGGATGACTTGGTGAGCCAGTTCCTTGCCAAATTTTATCTCCCTCAAAGAATCATAAGATTGAAGACTGAGGTGCAGACATTCACTCAAATGGAGGCTGAGAATTTATATGAAGCATGGGAAAGATATAAAGCTCTATTGAGAAAGTGTCCACCAGAGATGTTTACTGAATGGGATAAGTTACAAAACTTCTATGAAGGACTCACTCTAAAGGCTCAAGAAGCACTTGATCACTCAGCCGGAGGCTCATTACAACTCATAAAAACCACAGAGAAAGCTCAAAACCTCATTGACATGGTGGCCAACAACCAATATTTCTTTGCTCATCAAAGACAACGCCAACCATCACAGAGAAGAGGAGTAATGGAGTTAGAAGGAGTGGATTCAATTCTAGCTCAGAACAAGATGATGCAGCAGCAGATTCAACAACAGTTTGAGCAAATGGCCAAAAGAATTGATGGCTTGCAAGTGGCAGCAGTGAGCACCACAAGCCAACCACCAACCACTTGGGTGCAAAGTGAAGAAACTCAAGAGGAGCAACAGCAAGAGCAAGTCCAATACATGCACAACCAAAATCCTGGAACAAATGAAGTTTATGGTGATACTTACAATCCATCTTGGAAGAACCATCCCAACCTCAGATGGGGAGACAACCACAATCAAAACCAACAATCATGGCAAAGAAACTCAAGTCAGAACAATTGGAAAAACACAAACCACAACCCCCAGCCAAACACTAACCAAAACACATACAGAAAACCACAAAACAACTACCCCAATTCTAACCATCACCTACCCAATAACCACCCAACTAACCAAAGCACTTACCATCATCCATCAACACCTCAAAATCAACCAATCTCATAAGACTCACAGAGGATCACTAATCTAGAGCTGCTCATTGAGAAAATGATGAAGAACCAAGAATTGACAACAAAGAACCAAGAAGCTTCCATGAAGAACGTAGAGAGGCAGATTGGACAAATCTCCAAACAGATTTCTGTTGAAAAACCATCAAGCTCACTACCAAGTTACACCATTCCCAACCCAAAGGAAGAATGCAAGGTCGTGCAACTAAGAAGTGGAAAAATGTTAGTGGATGGTAACCAAGGAGCAACAAAGAAACTTATGGAGAATGACAATGAGCCAACAAAGAATGCTGAAGCCATCAACAAGGACATGACAACCAAGAATGTCCCAGAAGAACTCACAGAAGAAAATAACCAACCACAAAATTTGAAGAAGGGAAAGCAGATCATGGAAGAACCAATCCCAAGACAACTTCAAGGGGAGAAAAACTTGACACCCCCAATACCTTATCCACAAAGATTCCACAAAGAAACAAAGGATCAGCACTTCCACAAATTTCTTGAGACTTTCAAGAAGCTGGAAATCAACATACCTTTGGTTGAGGCATTAGAGCAAATGCCTCTGTATGCCAAGTTTCTAAAGGAGCTCATCAACAAGAAGAGAAGTTGGAATGAGAAGGAGACTGTAATGCTTAGTGAAGAATGCAGTGCACTCATCAGAAAGGGACTCCCTCCCAAGCTTGAAGATCCTGGAGGTTTCTTCCTACCCTGCACTATTGGAAACCTATTCATCAATAAGGGGATATGTGACTTAGGAGCAAGCATAAATCTAATCCCATCTTCTTTAGTGAAAAAGCTTGGCATAGAGGAGGTGAAACCAATACAGATATCCTTGGAATTGGTGGATCAATCAGTAGTGTATCCTAAAGGGCTGATTGAGAACCTTTTAGTTAAGGTTGACAAGTTCATTTATCCGACAGATTTTGTGATCTTGGATTCTTCAGAAAATGGAAATGACTCCATAATACTTGGTCGACCATTTTTAGCCACTGCTAGAGCCATTGTGGATATAGAGCAAGGAGAGCTAACTCTCAGAATGCATGAGGAGAGCATCACCTTGAAAGTCTTTCCAGAATTACAAAGGAATGAAGAAGCAAGCAAGACAAGTGGTGACTTCCTTCCAAAGCAAACAACCTACAAGGCAGTAGAACAGGAAAACAAGCATCCACAGAAAGAAAAAGGGATTCAAAAAGAAGCTGGAATAATAAATAAAAAGGAAGGCAACACAACTCAAGTCACTGTCAAGGGAAGCATATCAACAAGGAAGAAAAAGAAGAAAAACAAGAAAAGGGCCTACAAAGGGTGGAAGAACAAGAAAATCCCAACAGAAGGATTTGCCAAAGGTGACAAGGTGCAACTAGTGTATCAACAGCTGGGAACAAAGGATTATTACACTGTCAACCAAGTACTCTCTCTTGAGCACATTGAAATTGAGCATCAAGGAACACAGAGAAAGCTTACAGTGAGAGGTGACAAGTTGAGACATCACCAACATCAACCACCTTAAAGGGAGTTCAATGTCAAGCTAGTGACAATAAAAGAGCGCTTGTTGGGAGGCAACCCAACCTGAGGTAGTTTTCTTTTCATAGCTTTTTCAATAAAAGTGTTGAATAATTGGTATGCATTGCAAGGAGCTAAGTTTGGTGTTGCACACCAAAATAATTTAACGGAGAGTGAAGGATTCTAAGTTTGGTGTTCCACCAAAATTCTCATTTGAAAGCACATTCTCACTTCTTGCATGATGCTAGCTCCAAGCAACCAAACACATTATTCAACTGTTTAATTGCTTTCTAGCTTAGATTCCATAACCTTTAGCAAGAATACAGGGTTTCACATATAGTTAACTTGTTGTATCTGAGACAGTGGCAAACAATTAAGTTTGGTGTTCCCACACCAAAATAAATCCAAGAGTCACACTCAATTTATGCATACTAACCATACACTTAAGGGCTTGAGAAGCAAGCAACTTTGAGAATTATGCAGGACATGAGTCAACAATTGAAGATATTGTGCATCTTAACTCAAAGAAAACACAACAGAAGGAAGAATCAAAGGTCTGCAACTTCAAAGGTTGTATCTAAACTTAATCCTTGCTGCTGTGTATTGTTTTGAACATGGGAACCATTATATATCTTGCTAAAGTGTTTAATTGGTTGCAAGTGGAATTGTTTGATTATGAACGATTTGCATAAGGCTTGTCATTCATCACTTAGCTTTAATTTTGTTTTGTTTCCCATATGCTTGAATAAAAGAGATTTGGTTTGAATTAAAAAGTGAAATATTCAATGTTGCATAAGTAGAATGGAAATTAATGGTGGTATATGTGTTTGATTAAATGCATAACTCATGAAATAACTGCTGCATAATATCATTCTCATTCAAGTGTGAGTTAGCTTGCTGTTATAAAGACTCTTATCAATAATGAAAAAGCCCTTGGTAACAAAAACGGAAAGAAAAGGGAAAGAAAAAGCCAAAATGGCAAGAAAAACAAAGAATAAAGGTTGGACACCAATAGCTTGGACCCTAGGACACATGCCTGTGGTGTTCTTGTACTAAGATATGCTTGGATGAGTAAATTCTAAGGGGTATTTTAAAACCCGATCACTTAGATCAACTGATTTGGGATGGCCAATTGAAAGTCCACAATAAAGAGCAACTTAGATACAGAACATTTAGTTATCCAAAGAGATGCTGGGCATCAATGATCCTAGGAAGAATTAGTGAGCCAAGTGTCTGTGGTGGAAAGATGTTGAGTAAAAGAAAGAAACAAATAAAGCCAAAGGCTATTACTGCAACATTTGACACCAAAACTTCCAAAAGAATAAGCTTTTTAAGCATTATAAGAAAGAAAAGTTAGCAAGGGAGTGAGTAAAGAGTAAGTCTTATAACAGCAAGTTTAGCAAACCTTTGATGAAAAATGTGTATTGTGTAACAGCAAACAATAACTTGAGTTATCATTGTCTGCATAAAGACCCCATAGATTAAGTTTTGCTATATGCCTAATAAGGATATATATCTTTTCTTGTTCATTTCAATTTCTCTTAGTTTTGATGCTTGCTTGGGGACAAGCAAGATTTAAGTTTGGTGTTGTGATGACAAGTCATCATATACCCATTTTTCAAGCTAATTTCACTTGTTTTGTTAGCATTTATGCACTTTCTTGCATCCTAAGTAAGTGATTTGGAGTGAAAATGCATAACTTCTTTAAATCAAGCAACCACCATGAAATTAATGTTAAATCATGAGGTTTAAGCTAATTTTAATTGAATTTTAATTGATTTATAAGCCTCTTGAATTTAGTGATACTTTGAGTGGTTGTTTTGGTTTATTGTAGATGAAGAAAAGAAAAAAAGGAAAAGCGTGGCCTAAGGAAGTGTGGCCCAAGGAGAAGAAAGTGTGGTCAAAGGAAGGAAAAGTGTGCCGCATGCAATGGGGGGAGGCAAGCATTGCCCTCCACAAGGGCACACTGCCCTCTAGGAGGGCTACATAAGGGAACAAAGCAAAGAAGGCAACTCTGCCCTGCCCACTACAAGGGCAGAGCACAAATTTGTGCTTTGAAATCAAGAAGAAGAAAATGTTGCCCTGCCCTCCACAAGGGCAGTATCGGGCTCACAAGGGGAGAAAATCAAAGTAAAATATCTCCAAATGCTTGCCACAAGAGTTGAACACGGGACCATGAGGAAGCAAGGAACTAAGTTCCATTACCGTGCCAAGAAAGCCAAAGAAAATGAATAAGCGTGTGTAGCAGCCAGGATTTGAACGCGGGACTTCATTTTGGAAACACTGCCCTGCCCTCCGCGAGGGCAGGGCAGCATTTTGTTGGTGCATGACTCTGGCGCACCAAGGCTCAATTCTGGCGCACCATGGCATGATTCTGGCAGCATCAGCACGCACCAAGGCATTTCTGGCGCACCAATTTTTCCTGCCCTGCCCTCTGCGAGGGCAGGGCAGCGTTCTGCGCACCAAGACCGCACCAGCCCGCACCAAGCCGCACCAACATGCACCAAATCCTGCCCTACCCTCCACAAGGGCAGGGCAGCCTCCTGGGAGCTATTATTTTTGGGCCGAAAATTCAATTAAAATTCGAATTTAATTCATTTCTTCACCAAATCAAAAGCCCATCCAAATCCCAAAATCCAAGAATAGAAAGTGTATAAATAGGAGCTAGTTTGATGTAATTAGGACTTTTGAACTTTTAGCTTTGCTTTTGAATTTTGCACTTTCTTTGAGCTTGGAATTTTATTTTTGCACTTTGGAACTTCTCTTGGTGTCTTCACTGAGATTTCAGAGAATTAGGGAGGAGAATTGATCTCTCTTCTTCCTCGTTCTTGCTTGGGTCTTTTTAATTTCCTTGTTTTGATTCTTGGGTGTTAAGAATTGAGGAAATTCTGTCTCAATCTCCACTCAAGAAATCTTTAGTTTCTTTTCTGCATAATTGAATCTATTTACATTCTCTTTACTGTTTCTTCTTCAATTTCTTGCCAATTGCTTTGAGAACTTGGATCTAGGAAGGTAATTGAGATCTAGGCTCTGCTACCTAGTCTGTTGAACCCTGAGATCCCAATTTACTTTTGGTTCTTCTGTGAACCTTGCTGCATTTTAATTTCAATTTCTGTTTGAATCCTCATTGCTTCCAATTCAATTTCTGCTCTATTAATTGTGGCAATTCAATTTCTCTTTGTTTAAATTCTGCAATCCCTGTCCTCAAATCCCTTTTATATTCAAGCGATTTATATTCCTTGCAATTTAAGTTACTGCAATTTACATTTCTTGCACTTTAAGTTTCAGTCATTTACTTTCTTGTTCTTTAAGATTCTGCAAGTTTACTTCCCTGCTCTTTAATTTACTGCAATTTTCCCTTCCCCCTTTACATTTACTGTCATTTACTTCCTGTTAAACACAAATCACTCAACCAATACTTGATTCGCTTGACTAAACCAACCACTAAACTAAAATTGCTCAATCCTTCAATCCCTGTGGGATCGACCTCACTCATGTGAGTTATTATTACTTGATGCGACCCAGTACACTTGCCGGTGAGTTTTGTGTCGGATCGTTTTCCGCACATCAGCAGAAAGCTAAGAAATGAACAAACTGCTACCCAAAATCCCTCTGAGGACAGTCAGAGCCCAGAGAGGAATAATTCTAGCGCTCAAACGCCAGAAAAGAGGTGGAAAGCTGGCATTGAACGCCCAACCCATGCTCAATCCTGGCGTTCAATGCCAGAAACAGGTAAGGAATTGGCATTGAATGCCCAAAAGAAGCACAGTTCTGGCATTTAGACGCCAGAAACAGGTAAGGAGTTGGCGTTTAATGCCACTCCAGCTTCCACCCATGGCATTCAAACGCCAGTGGGAGATTAGACACATACAAGTGCTGATAGCAACCCCTCTAAAAAGACTTCTCAACCCACATCTGTAGGTAATAAATCTGCAGCAACTAAGGTTGAAGAATACAAAGCCAAAATGCCTTATCCTCAGAAACTCCGCCAAGCGGAATAGGATAAGCAATTTGCCCGCTTTGCAGACTATCTCTGGACTCTTGAAATAAAGATTTCGTTTCAAGAGGAACTTGAGCAAATACCCTCTTATGCTAAGTTTATGAAAGAGATCTTAAGTCATAAGAAGGATTGGAGAGAAACTGAAAAAGTTTACCTCACTTAAGAATGCAGTGCAATCATTCTGAAAAGCTTACCAGAAAAGCTTAAAGATCTCGGAAGCTTTATGATACCATGCACATTAGAGGGTACTTGCACCAAGCAAGCTCTATGTGATCTTAGGGCAAGTATCAACCTAATACCTGCATCTACTATCAGAAAGCTTGGTTTGACTGAAGAAGTCAAACCAACCCGGATATGTCTCCAACTTGCTGATGGCTCCATTAAATACCCATCAGGCGTGATTGAAGACATGATTGTCAAGGTTAGGCCATTTGCCTTTCCCACTGACTCTGTGGTGCTGGAAATAGAGGAGCACAAGAGTGCAACTCTCATTCTAGGAAGACCTTTCCTAGCAACTGGATGAACCCTCATTGACGTCCAAAAAGGGGAAGTGACCCTGAGAGTCAATGAAGACGAGTTTAAGTTGAATGTTGTCAAAGCTATGCAGCATCCAGACACCCAAAATGACTACATGAGCATTGATATTATTGACTCTCTGGTAAAAGAGATAAATATGACTGAGAGTCTCGAATCAGAGCTAGAGGATATCTTTAAAGATGCTCAGCCTGATCTGGAGGAACCAGAGAGAATAATAGAACCTCCGAAAATCCCTCAGGAAAAGGAAAAACCTCCCAAACCCGAGCTCAAACCATTACCACCATCCCTGAAATATACATTTCTGAGAGAAGGTGATACCTTTCCTGTAATCATAAGCTCTACCTTAGAGCCACAGGAAGAGGAAACACTAATTCAAGTACTAAGGACATACAAGACAGCTCTTGGGTGATCAATCAGTGATCTTAAGGGCATTAGCCCAGCTAGATGCATGCACAAAATCCTATTGGAGGGTGACGTTAAGCCAGTGGTTCAACTACAGAAGCGGCTGAATCCAACCATGAAGGAGGTGGTGCAGAAGGAGGTCACTAAATTACTAGAGACTGGGATTATTTATCCCATTTTTGATAGCCCCTGGGTAAGCCCTGTCCAAGTCGTCCCTAAGAAGGGTGGTATGACAGTGGTTCATAATGAAAAAAATGAACTGGTTCCTACAAGAACAGTTACAGGGTGGCGTATGTGTATTGATTATAGAAGGCTCAATACAGCTACCAAAAAGGATCATTTTCCTTTACCATTCATAGACCAAATGCTAGAAAAACTAGCAAGTCATGAATACTACTGCTTCCTAAATGGATATTCAGGTTATAATCAAATTGCAGTAGATCTCCAGGATCTAGAGAAAACAGCATTCACATGTCCATCCGGAGTATTTGCATACAGAAGGATGCCATTTGGTCTGTGCAATGCACCTGCAACCTTTCAAAGGTGCATGCTCTCTATTTTCTCTGATATGGTGGAAACATTTCTGGAAGTCTTCATGGATGACTTTTCAGTATTTGGAGACTCATTCAGCTCCTGTCTTGACCATCTAGCACTTGTTCTAAAAAGGTGCCAAGAGACTAACCTGATTTTAAACTAGGAGAAATGCCACTTTATGGTGACTGAAGGAATTGTCCTTGGGCACAAAATTTCGAACAAGGGAATAGAGGTGGATCAAGCTAAGGTAGAGGTAATTGAAAAATTACCACCACCTGCCAATGTTAAGGCAATCAGAAGCTTTCTAGGGCATGCAGGATTCTATAGGAGGTTTATAAAAGATTTTTCAAAAATTGCCAAACCTCTGAGTAATCTGCTAACTACTGACACGCCATTTATCTTTGATAAGGAGTGTCTGTAGGCGTTCGAGACTCTGAAAGCTAAGCTGGTCACAGCACCAGTCATCTCTGCACCAGACTGGACATTACCATTTGAACTAATGTGTGATGCTAGTGACCATGCCATTGGTGCAGTGTTGGGACAAAGGCATTACAAGCTTCTGTACGTTATTTACTATGCCAGTCGTGTTTTAAATGACGCACAGAAGAACTACACAACCACAGAAAAGAGTTACTTGCAGTGGTTTACGCCATTGACAAGTTTAGATCTTATTTAGTAGAATCAAAAGTGATTGTGTACACTGACCATGCTGCTCTTAAATATCTACTCACAAAGCAGGAATCAAAACCCAAACTCATCATATGGGTGTTGCTTCTGCAAGAGTTTGATATAGAAATAAAAGACAGAAAAGGGACAGAGAACCAAGTAGCAGATCACCTATCCCGAATAGAACCAGTAGAAGGGGCGTCCCTCCCTCTTACTGAGATCTCTAAAAACCTTTCTAGATGAGCAACTCTTTGCCATCCAGGAAGTGCCATGGTTTATAGACATTGCAAACTACAAGGCAGTGAGATTCATACCCAAAGAGTACAATAGGCAACAATCAAAGAAATTGATTACTGATGCAAAGTACTATCTTTGGGATGAACCATATCTCTTCAAGAGATGTGCAGACGGAGTAATCCGTAGATGTGTGCCTAAAGAAGAAGCATAGAAGATCCTCTAGCACTTCCATGGATCACAGTATGGAGGACATTTTGGAAGTGAGCGAATGATGAGCGGATAATTTATACGCATTTTGGCATTGTTTTTAGGTAGTTTTTAGCAAGTTCAAGCTACTTTTAGGGATGTTTTCATTAGTTTTTATGTTAAATTCACATTTCTAGACTTTACTATGAGTTTGTGTGTTTTTCTGTGATTTCAAGTAATTTCTGGCTGAAATTGAGGGACTTGAGCAAAACTCTGAAAAAGGCTGACAAAAGGACTGCTGATGCTGTTGGAATCTGACCTCCCTGCACTCAAAATGGATTTTTCTGGAGCTACAGAAATCCAAATGGCGCTCTCTCAACGGCGTTGGAAAGTAGACATCCAGAGCTTTCCAGCAATATATAATAGTCCATACTTTATTCGGAAATTGACGACGTAAAGTGGCGCTCAACGCCAAGTACATGCTGCTGTCTGGAGTTAAACGCCAGAAACACGTCATAACCCGGAGTTGAACGCCAGAAACACGCTATAACTCGGCGTTCAACTCCAAGAAAAGCCTCAGCTCGTGGATAGATCAAGCTCAGCCCAAGCATACACCAAGTGGGCCCCGGAAGTGGATTTATCCATCAATTACTTACTCATGTAAACCCTAGTAGCTAGTCTAGTATATATAGAACATTTAACTATTGTATTAGACATCTTTTGACCATTCGGTCTTTTGATCACCTTCATGGGGGCTGCCCATTCGGCCATGCCTGAACCTTTCACTTATGTATTTTCAACAGTGGAGTTTCTACACACCATAGATTAAGGGTGTGGAGCTCTGCTGTACCTCAAGTTTCAATACAATTACTATTATTTTCTATTCAATTCTCTTTTATTCCTTATTCCAAGATATACGTTGCACTTCAACTTGATGAATGTGATGATCCGTGACCCTCATCATCATTCTCACCTATGAACGCGCGTGACTGACAACCACTTCCGTTCTACTTTAGGCCAGGCGCATATCTCTTAGATTCCCCAACAGAATCTTCGTGGTATAAGCTAGATAGATGGCGGCATGCATGGGGATCTGGAAAGTCTAACCTTGTCTGTGGTATTCCGAGTAGGATCCCGGGAATCCGGAAAGTCTAACCTTGTCTGTGGTATTCCGAGTAGGATTCCGGTATTGAATGACTATGACGAGCTTCAAACTCCTGAAGGCTGGGCGTTAGTGACAGACGCAAAAGAATCAAGAGATTCTATTCCAACCTGATTGAGAACCGACAGATGATTAGCCGTGCTGTGACAGAGCATTTGGACCATTTTCACTGAGAGGATGGGATGTAGCCATCGGCAAGGGTGATGCCTCCAGACGATTAGCCATGCAGTGACAGCGCATAGGACCATTTTCCCGAGAGGATGAAAAGTAGTCATTGACGACGGTGATGCCCTACATACAGCTTGCCATGGAAAGGAGTAAGAAGGATTGGATGAAAGCAATAGGAAAACAGAGATTTGAAAGGATTCTAGCATCTCCACACGCCTATCTGAAATTCCCACTATGTATTTACATAAGTATTTCTATCCTATTTTATTTTCTGTTTATTATTTATTTTCAAACCTATCATAAACCATTTAATCTGCCTAACTGAGATTTACAAGGTGACCATAGCTTACTTCATACCAACAATCTCTGTGGGATCGACCCTTACTCACGTAAGGTATTACTTGGATGACCCAGTACACTTGCTGGTTAAGTTGAACGGAGTTATGATCACACCAGGGATTATTAAGATCCCAATTCATCACACCATGATCTCTTTGGGGTATTTTTGATTTCATACAAATACAAAGAGACCAACTTTGAGGATCACAATTTCGTCCACCAAGTTTTTGGCGCCGTTGCCGGGGATTGTCCGAGTATGGACAACTGACGGTTCATCTTGTTGCTCAGATTAGGTAATTTTCTTTTTAAAAAGTTTTCAAAAAAATTTTTCAAATTTTTTTTATTATTTTTCGTTTTTCTAATAATGTTTTTCGAAAAAATAATAAAATTCCAAAAAAATTAATAAAATCATAAAAATAAAAAATATTTTGTGTTTCTTGTTTGAGTCTTGAGTCAACTTTTAAGTTTGGTGTCAATTGCATGCTTTAAAAATATTTTCTTGCATTTTTCGAAAATTTCATGCATTCATAGTGTTCTTCATGATCTTCAAGATGTTCTTGGTAAGTCTTCTTGTTTGATCTTGATGATTTCTTGTTTTGTGTTGTTTGTTGTTTTTCATATGCATTTTTCGTTTGTTAGAGTTCATGCATTAAAGATTTCTAAGTTTGGTGTCTTGTATGTTTTCTTTGCATAAAAAATGTTTCAAAATTATGTTCTTGATGTTCATCATGATCTTCAAAGTGTGCTTGGTGTTCATCTTGACGTTCATAGTGTTCTTGCATACATCATGTGTTTTGATCCAAAATTTTTATGTTTTGGGTCATTCTCATGTTTTTCTCTCTTATCATCATAAATTCAAAAATCAAAAAAATATCTTTTCCTTTTTTCTCTCCAAATTTTTGAAACTTTGGGTTGACTTGGTCAAAAATTTTTAAAATTAGTTATTTCTTACAAGTCAAGTCAAAATTTCAAATTTAAAAATATTATCTTTTCAAAATCTTTTTTTTAAAAAAAAATCATGTCTTTTCCAATTTTTCCTCTTTTTCGAAAAAAAAAATTCTTTTTCAAAATATTTTCAAAATCTTTTTCTTATCTTTATATCAAATTTTCAAAAAATTAGCTAACAAATAATGTGATTGATTCAAAAATTTGAAGTTTGTTACTTTCTTGTTAAGAAAGGTTCAATTTTTAAGTTCTAGAATCTTATCTTGTAGTTTCTTGTTAGTGAAGTAAGAAATTTTAAATTTTTGAATTAAATCTTTTTATCTTTTATCTTATCTTTTTCAAAAATTTTATCTTTTTCAAAATATGATTTCAAAATATCTTATCTAACTTCTTATCTTCTAATCTTTTCAAATTTGATTTTAATATCTTTTTTTTCAACTAACTCTTTGACTTTGTGTTTGTTTCTTTTCCTTTTCAAAACCACCTAACTACTTTTCCCTCTCTAATTTTTGAAAATATCTCATCTCTTTTCAAAAATTCCTTTTTGTTTTAAATTTTAATTTTAATCGTACCTTATCTCTAATTTTCGAAAATTACTAACCCCTTTTTAAAATTATTTTCGAATTTTCTATCTCTTCTCTCTTATTCTATTTAATTATTTATTCACCAACACTTCTCTTCACCTCTCTTCATCTAAATATCCGAACCCACTCTTCTTCACTCTTCTCCCCTTTCTTCTTCTACTAACATAAAGGAATCTCTATACTGTGACATAGAGGATTTCTCTTTCTTTTTTTGTTTTCTTCTCTTTCATATGAGCAGGAACAAGGACAAAAGCACTCTTGTTGAAGCTGATCCCGAACCTGAAAGGACTCTGAAGAGGAAACTAAGAGAAGCTAAATTACAACAATCCAGAAGTAACCTTTCAGAAATTTTCGAACAAGAGAAGGAGATGGCAGCCGAACCCAATAATGATAATGCAAGGAGGATGCTTGGTGACTTTACCAAACCCACGTCCAAATTTGATGGAAGAAGCATCTCCATTCCTGCCATTGGAGTAAATAATTTTAAGTTGAAACCTCAGCTAGTTGCCTTAATGCAACAAAACTGCAAGTTTTATGGACTTCCATCTGAAGATCCTTATCACTTTTTAACTGAGTTCTTGCAGATCTGTGAGACTGTTAAGACGAATGGAGTAGATCCTGAAGTCTACAGGCTCGTGCTTTTCCCTTTTGCTGTAAGAGACAGAGCTAGAATATGGTTGGATTCACAACCTAAGGATAGCCTGGACTCCTGGTAGAAGCTGGTCATGGCCTTCTTGGATAAATTTTTTCCTCCTCAAAAGCTGAGCAAGCTGAGAGTGGATGTTCAAACCTTCAAACAAAAAGATGGTGAATCCCTCTATGAAGTTTGGGAAAGATACAAGCAGCTGACCAAAAGGTGTCCATCTGACATGTTTTCAGAATGGACCATATTAGATATATTCTATTATGGTCTATCTGAATTTTCGAAAATGTCATTGGACCATTCTGCAGGTGGATCAATTCACCTAAAGAAAACGCCTACAGAAGCTCAAGAACTAATTGACATGGTTGCAAATAACCAGTTCATGTACACTTCTGAGAGGAATTCCGTGAATAATGGGACACCTCAGAGGAAGGGAGTTCTTGAAATTGATGCTTTGAATGCCATATTGGCTCAGAATAAAGTGTTGACTCAGCAAGTCAACATGATCTCTCAAAGTCTGAATGGATGGCAAAATGCATCCAACAGTATTAAAGAGGCAGCTTCTGAAGAAGCTTATGATCCTGAGAACTCTGCAATAGCAGAGGTAAATTACATGGGTGAACCTTATGGAAACACCTATAATTCATCATGGAGAAATCATCCAAATTTCTCATGGAAGGATCAACAAAAGCCTCAACAAGGCTTTAACAATGGTGGACGCAATAGGCTGAGCAATAGCAAGCCTTTTCCATCATCTTCTCAGCAACAGACAGAGAATTCTGAACAAAACACTTCTAATTTAGCCAATCTAGTCTCTGATCTGTCAAAGGCCACTTTTAGTTTCATGAGTGAAACAAGATCCTCCATCAAAAATCTGGAGGCACAAGTGGGCCAGCTGAGTAAGAAAGTCATTGAAACTCCTCCCAGTATTCTCCCAAGCAATACAGAAGAGAATCCAAAAGGAGAGTGCAAGGCCATTGATGTAATCAACATGGCCGAATGCACAAGGGAGGAGGAGGACGAAAATCCTAGTGAGGAAGACCTCCTGGGACGTCCCTCAAGCAAGAAGGAGTTTCCTATTAAGGATCCAAAGGAATCTGAGGCTTATATAGAGACCATAGAAATTCCATTAGATCTCCTTCTGCCATTCATGAGCTCTGAAGACTATTCTTCCTCTGAAGAGGATGAAGATGTGACTGGAGAGCAAGTTGCTCAATATTTAGGAGCCATCATGAAGCTGAATGCCAAGTTGTTTGGTAATGAGACTTGGGAAAGTGAACCTCCCTTGCTCATTAATGAACTAGATACCTGGATTCAGAAAATTTTACCTCAAAAGAGACAAGATCCTGGCAAGTTCTTAATACCTTGTACCATAGGCACCATGACCTTTGAAAAAGCTCTATGTGATCTAGGGTCAGGGATAAATCTTATGCCACTCTCTGTAATGGAGAAGCTGGGGATCATTGAGGTACAACCTGCCTTGTTCTCATTACAATTGGCAGACAAGTCATTAAGACAAGCTTATAGAATAGTAGAGGACGTGTTAGTAAAGGTTGAAGGCCTTTACATCCCTGCTGATTTCATAATCTTAGACACTAGGAAGGAAGAGGATGAATGCATCATCCTTGGAAGACCTTTCCTAGCCACAGTAGGAGTTGTGATAGATGTCAATAGAGGTGAATTAGTCCTTCAATTGAATGGGGACTACCTTGTGTTTAAGGCACATGGCCATCCCTCTGTGACAAAAGAGAGTAAGCATGAAGAGCTTCTCTCAGTTCAGAGTCAAGAAGAGCCCCCACAGTCAAACTCTAAGTTTGGTGTTGGGAGGCCACAACCAAACTCTAAGTTTGGTGTTAAGATCCCATATCCAAACTCTAAGTTTGGTGTTGGGACTATACAACATTGACCTGATCACCTTTGTGGCTCCATGAGAGCCCACTGTCAAGCTATTGACATTAAAGAAGCGCTTGTTGGAAGGCAACCCAATTTTATTTATCTAATTTTTATTTTATTTTATTTTATTGTTATTTTGTGTTTTATTAGGTACATGATCATGTGGAGTCACGAAAAAAATATAAAAATTAAAAACAGAATCAAAAACAGAAGAAGAAAAATCACACCCTGGAGGAAAGATAGACTGGCATTCAACACCAGTAAGGAGCATCTGGCTGGTGTTCAACGCCAGAACAGAGCATGAATCTGGCGCTGAACGCCAGAAACAAGCAACATTCTGGCGTTTGAACGCCAGGAATGTGCCTTGAGAAAAGCTGGCGCTGAACGCCAGTAACAAGCATGGAACTGGCGTTCAACGCCAGAAACATGCTACATATGGGCGTTGAACGCCCAAAACATGCTACATATGGGCGTTGAACGCCCAGAACATGCTTCACATGGGCGTTGAACGCCCAGAACGTGCATCACCTCGGCGTTAAAACGCCAGAATGGTATGCAAAGGCATTTTACATGCCTATTTGGTGCAGGGATGGAATTCCTTGACACCTCAGGATCTGTGGACCCCACAGGATCACCTCAAGATCTGTGGACCCCACAGGATCCCCACCTAACATATTCCCACCATACCTCCTAATCCTATAACACTCTTCCCCATGTCACACTTCCCAACAACTTCAATCTCTGAATCTCTCTTCCCAATAAACACTCTTTCCCAAAACCCTTCACCAATCACCTCAATCTCTCTTCCCCATCACCTCTTCACCACTCACATCCATCCACTCTTCCCCATAAACCCCACCTACCTTCAAAATTCAAAAACACTTTCCCACCCAAACCAACCCTAAAATGGCCGAACCTACCCTCTCCCCTTTTCCTATATAAACCCCTCCATTCCACTTTATTTTCACACAACACAACCCCCTCTTCTATACCTTGGCCGAAACCCACACTCCCCATTCTCCTCCATATTTTCTTCTTCTTCTTCTTCTCTTCTTTCTTCTCTTGCTCGAGGGCGAGCAATATTCTAAGTTTGGTGTGGTAAAAGCATAAGCTTTTTGTTTTTCCATTACCATCAAATGGCACCTAAGGCCGGAGAATCCTCTAGAAAAGGAAAAGGGAAGACAAAAGCTTCCACCTCCGAGTCATGGGAGATGGAAAGATTCATCTCCAAAAGCCATCAAGACCACTTCTATGATGTTGTGACAAAGAAGAAGGTGATCCCTGAGGTCCCTTTCAAGCTCAAGAAAAATGAGTATCCGAAAATCCGACATGAGATCCGAAGAAGAGGTTGGGAAGTCCTAACCAACCCCATGCAACAAGTCGGAATCTTAATGGTTCAAGAGTTCTATGCCAATGCATGGATCACTAGGAACCATGATCAAAGTATGAACCCGAGCCCAAAGAATTATCTCACAATGGTTCGGGGGAAATACTTAGATTTTAGTCCGGAGAATGTGAGATTGGCGTTCCACTTGCCCATGATGCAAGGAGATGAACGGCCCTACACTAGAAGGGTCAACTTTAATCAAAGGTTGGAGCAAGTCCTTATGGACATATGTGTGGAAGGAGCTCAATGGAAGAGAGACTCCAAAGGCAAGCCAGTCCAACTAAGAAGACTGGACCTCAAGCCTGTGGCTAGAGGATGGTTGGAGTTCATTCAACGCTCCATCATTCCCACTAGAAACCATAATTCAACGCTCCATCCTAATTGATTTTCAGTTGCTTGGGGACAAGCAACAATTTAAGTTTGGTGTTGTGATGAGCGGATAATTTATACGCTTTTTGGCATTGTTTTTAGGTAGTTTTTAGCAAGTTCAAGCTACTTTTAGGGATGTTTTCATTATTTTTTATGTTAAATTCACATTTCTGGACTTTACTATGAGTTTGTGTGTTTTTCTGTGATTTCAGGTAATTTCTGGCTGAAATTGAGGGACTTGAGGCTGACAAAAGGACTGCTGATGCTGTTGGAATCTGACCTCCCTGCACTCGAAATGGATTTTCTGAAGCTACAGAACTCCAAATGGCGCGCTCTCAACGGCGTTGGAAAGTAGACATCCAGAGCTTTCCAGAAATATATAATAGTCCATACTTTATTCGGAAATTAACGACGTAAAGTGGCGCTCAACGCCAAGTACATGCTGCTGTAACTCGGAGTTAAACGCCAGAAACACGTCATAACCTGGAGTTAAACGCCAGAAACACGTCATAACCTGGAGTTGAACGCCAGAAAGACGCTATAACTCGGCGTTCAACTCCAAGAAAAGCCTCAGCTCGTGGATAGATCAAGCTCAACCCAAGCATACACCAAGTGGGCCCCGGAAGTGGATTTATGCATCAATTACTTACTCATGTAAACCCTAGTAGCTAGTCTAGTATATATAGAACATTTAACTATTGTATTAGACATCTTTTGACCATTCGGTCTTTTGATCACCTTCATGGAGGCTGGCCATTCCGCCATGCCTGAACCTTTCACTTATGTATTTTCAACGGTGGAGTTTCTACACACCATAAATTAAGGGTGTGGAGCTCTGCTGTACTTCAAGTTTCAATACAATTACTATTATTTTCTATTTAATTCTCTTTTATTCCTTATTCCAAGATATATGTTGCACTTCAACTTGATGAATGTGATGATCCGTGACACTCATCATCATTCTCACCTATGAACGCGCGTGACTGACAACCACTTCCGTTCTACTTTAGGCCGGGCGCATATCTCTTAGATTCCCCAACAGAATCTTCGTGGTATAAGCTAGATAGATGGCGGCAATCATGGGGATCCGGAAAGTCTAACCTTGTCTGTGGTATTCCGAGTAGGATCCCGGGAATCCGGAAAGTCTAACCTTGTCTGTGGTATTCCGAGTAGGATTCCGGTATTGAATGACTATGACGAGCTTCAAACTCCTGAAGGCTGGGCGTTAGTGACAGACACAAAAGAATCAAGGGATTCTATTCCAACCTGATTAAGAACCGACAGATGATTAGCCATGCTGTGACAGAGCATTTGGACCATTTTCACTGAGAGGATGGGATGTAGCCATCGGCAAGGGTGATGCCTCCAGACGATTAGCCATGCAGTGACAGTGCATAGGACCATTTTCCCGAGAGGATGAAAAGTAGCCATTGACGATGGTGATGCCCTACATACAGCTTGCCATGGAAAGGAGTAAGAAGGATTGGATGAAAGCAATAGGAAAACAGAGATTCGAAAGGATTCTAGCATCTCCACACGCCTATCTGAAATTCCCACTATGTATTTACATAAGTATTTCTATCCTATTTTATTTTCTGTTTATTATTCATTTTCGAACCTATCATAAACCAGTTAATCTGCCTAACTGAGATTTACAAGGTGACCATAGCTTGCTTCATACCAACAATCTCTGTGGGATCGACCCTTACTCACGTAAGGTATTACTTGGATGACCCAGTACACTTGCTGGTTAAGTTGAACGGAATTATGATCACACCAGGGATTATTAAGATCCCAATTCATCACACCATGATCTCTTTGGGGTATTTTTGATTTCATACAAATACAAAGAGACCAACTTTGAGGATCACAATTTCGTCCACCAACGAACAGCCACAAAAGTCCTCCAATGTGGCTTCTACTGGCCTACTCTCTATAAAGACTCCCGAGTGTTTGTACTTAATTGTGACAGTTGCCAAAGATCTGACAATCTGCCTCACAGTTATGCCATGCCTCAACAAGGGATCTTGGAGATTGAGTTGTTTGATGTATGGGGTATTGACTTCATGGGGCCTTTCCCACCATCATACTCAAACACTTATATTTTGGTGGCAGTGGATTACGTATCCAAATGGGTTAAAGCTATTGCAACACCCACTAATGATACTAAGATAGTGTTGAAATTCCTCCAAAAACACATCTTCAGCAGATTTGGTATCCCTAGAGTACTAATCAGTGATGTGGGCACTCATTTCTGCAATAAACAGCTTTACTCTGCTTTGGTTTAGTATGGAGTTAGCCACAGCGTGGCCACTCCATATCATCCACAGAAAAATGGGCAAGCTAAAGTCTCTAATAGAGAACTTAAAAGAATCCTGGAACGGACTGTGATTAACCGTAGAAGGGATTGGGCAAGAAACTTGGATGATGCTCTGTGGGCATACAGAACAGCATTCAAGACTCATATAGGAACTTCTCCATACCAGCTTGTGTGTGGAAAAGCCTGTCACTTGCCAGTGGAACTGGAACATAAGGCCTATTGGGAAACCAGATTCCTAAACCTTGATGCCAAGTTAGCTGGAGGAAAACGATTGCTCCAGTTAAATGAGCTAGAGGAATTCAGACTCAACGCTTTCGAAAATACAAAAATTTACAAAGAGAAAGCAAAAAGATGGCATGATAAGAAGTTGTCATCCAGAGTCTTTGAGCCAGGGCAGAAAGTTCTACTGTTTAATTCTAGGCTCAGATTATTCCCCGGGAAATTGAAATCCCGGTGGAGAGGTCCATATGTGATTACAAGTGTGTCACCATATGGATACGTGGAGCTTCAGGATAATGATTCTAACAAAAAGTTCATTGTTAATGGACAAAGAGTCAAACATTATCTTGAAAGCAATTTTGAGCAAGAATGCTAAAAACTGAGACTTGATTAAAACTCAGTAATAGTCCAGCTAAAGACAATAAAGAAGCGCTTGCTGGGAGGCAACCCAGCCATTAACAAAGCTTAATTGTTAATTAATTGATTTTTACAGGTTTATGTCAATTATCTTCATAGGTAAAATAGCAATTGCTTGAGTTCATAGAGTTATAGAAGGATTCAGAGGATAAAACAGCAAAAAGGAAGCTCACTGGTGCAAAAAAGCTAGTAAGAGCTGTTTTGGATGTTGAACACCCAAAAGAAGCATCTACTGGGGGTTCAACGCCAGTAGAGATAGCCATCTGGGCGTTGAACGCCAGAAAGAAGCACCTTCTGGGCGTTGAACGCCAGATTTACTGCGTCCTGGGCGTTCAGAAAAACGCCCAGTGACAAAGGAATTCCTGGCGTTTAACGCCAGCCAGAAGCAACAGCTAGGTGTTAAACGCCCAGGAGAAGCTACAGATGGGCGTTAAACGCCCAAAACATGCAGCGTTTGGGCGTTTAACGCCAGGATTATGGGGAGGAGGTGAATTTGTTTTCAACTCAAATTTCTTTCATTTTTCATGTTTCAATTCATGATTTCTTGCATAAACATATTATAAATTCTCAACTTTCAACTTCAAAATGCAAAAAAAATTCTTAATCCTAAAAATATTTCTTCATTCTTCTTCAATCTCTTTTCAAATCTTTTTCAAAACTCATCTATATTTTTTGAATTCTTGTCAAATCTTGTTAATTTCTTCTCAAATCTTTTTCAAAATCTCATCATATCTTTTGAATTTTCGAAATTTCCTCTCCTTCTATTCCTCTCCTTTCCTTTCTTTTGCTTGAGGACAAGCAAACCTCTAAGTTTGGTATATTTTTCCGTGATCACTGAGCTAAAACTCATCAAGATCATGGCACCTAAGGGAAAACAAACCACTTCAAGAGGCAAGAAAGAGAATATTCCAAAACCACTTTGGAATCAAGAGAAGTTCTTAACCAAAGAACATGCAGACCATTACCACAAAATAATGGATCTGAGATCAGTGATCCCGAAAGTTAAATTCGATCTGAAAGAAGACGAATATCCGGAGATACAGAAGCTGAAGCGCCAGAAGCTTTCTCTTCAAGGACTAGACACCCCACAGGTTGAAGGAGCACCCATCATCTTCCAAACTAAAGGTTGTTGAGTTCTAATCTTAGCCTTAACTCTGTGATAATTTTTCTTATTAGGAATTTACCTTAGAAGTTACATATGAGTAGTAGTAACTAGTATATCTATTTTGATTTTATCTCCAATTAAGCTATAATTTATTTTACTCATCATCATCAAACATGAATAAAATAGTGGATTTTTAGAATAAAGAGGCAATATTTTTTTTCGAGTTCTTAATAAGGAAAATTCTAATTATTTATATGTGGTGGCAATACTTTTTGTCTTCTGAATGAATGCTTGAACAGTGCATATTTTTTATATTGAATTTTATGAATGTTAAAATTGTTGGCTCCTGAAAGAATGATGAACAAGAGAAATATTATTGCTAATCTGAAAAATCATAAAATTGATTCTTGAAGCAAGAAAAAGCAGTGAAAAGAAAAAGAAAAAAAGAAAAAAAAAGCAAAAGAGGTAAAAAAAAGCCAATAGCCCTTTAAACCAAAAGGCAAGGGTGAAAAGGATCCAAGGCTTTGAGCATCAATGGATAGGAGGGACCAAGGAAATAAATCCAGGCCTAAGCGGCTAAATCAAGATGTTCCTAACCATGTGCTTGTGGCATGCAGGTCCATGTGAAAAGCTTGAGACTGAGTGGTTAAAGTCGTGATCCAAAGTAAAAGAGTGTGCTTAAGAACTCTGGACACCTCTAATTGGGGACTCTAGCAAAGCTAAGTCACAATCTGAAAAGCTAAGCCCAAGATGTTTACTTTCCAACGCAATTGAGAGCACGCCGATTGGGCTTCTTCTGTAGCTCCAGAAAATCCATTTCGAGTACAGGGAGGTCAGAATCCAACAGCATCTGCAGTCCTTTTTCAGCCTCTGAATCAGATTTTTGCTCAGGTCCCTCAATTTCAGCCAGAAAATACCTGAAATCACAGAAAGACACACAAACTCATAGTAAAGTCCAGTAATGTGATTTTTTCATAAAAACTAATAATTATATACTAAAAACTAACTAAATCATACTAAAAACTACCTAAAAACAATGCCAAAAAGCGTATAAATTATCCGCTCTTTAAAAGGCCCCATGAAGTCAATACCCCATACATCAAACAACTCAATCTCTAAGATCCTTTGCTGAGGTATGGCATAACCGTGAGGCAGGTTACCAGCTCTCTGGTAACTTTTATAGTTACGTACAAACTCTCGAGAATCTCTATAGAGAGTGGGCCAGTAGAAGCCAGACTGGAGAACCTTTGTGGCTGTTCGCTCACCTTCAAAATGTCCTCCATATTGTGATCCATGGCAATGCCATAGGATTTTCTATGCCTCTTCTCTAGGCACACATCTATGGATTATTCCATCTACACATATCTTAAAGAGATATGGTTCATCCCACAAGTAGTACTTTGCATCAGAAATCAATTTTTTTGTTTGCATCTTACTATACTCCTTGGGTACGAATCTCACTGCTTTATAGTTTGCAATGTCTGCAAACCATGGTACTTCCTGAATGGCAAAGAGTTGCTCATCCGAAAAGGTTTCCGAGATCTCATTAGGAGGGAGGGATGCTCCTGCTACTGGTTCTATCCGGGACAGGTGATCAGCTACTTGGTTCTCTGTCCCTTTTATGTCTCTTATTTCTATATCAAACTCTTGCAGAAGCAACACCCACCTTATGAGTCTGGGTTTTGAATCCTGCTTTGTGAGGAGATATTTAAGAGCAACATGGTCAGTGTACACAATCACTTTTGATCCGACTAAATAAGATCTGAACATGTCAATGGCATAAACCACTGCAAGCAACTCCTTTTCTGTGGTTGTGTAATTCTTTTGTGTGTTATTTAAAACACAGCTAGCATAATAAATGACATGCAGACGCTTGTCATGCCTCTGTCCCAATACTGCACCAATGGCATGGTCATTGGCATCACACATTAATTCGAATGGTAATGTCCAATTTGGTGCAGAAATGATTGGTGTTGTGACCAACTTAGCTTTCAGAGTCTCAAAGGCCTGCAAACACTCTATGTCAAAGATAAATTGTGTATCAGCAGCTAGCAGATTGCTTAGAAGTTTTGCAATTTTTGAAAAATCCTTTATAAACCTCCTATAGAATCATGCATGCCCCAGAAAGCTTCTGATTGCCTTAAGATTAGTAGGTGGTGGTAATTTTTCAATTACCTCCACTTTGGCTTGATCCACCTCTATCCCCTTGTTCGAAATTTTGTGCCCAAGGACAATTTCTTCAGTCACCATAAAATGACATTTTTTCCAATTTAAAACCATTTAGTCTCTTGGCATCTTTTCAGAACAAGTGCTAGATGGTCAAGACAGGAGCTGAATGAGTCTCTAAATACTGAGAAGTCATCCATGAAGACTTCCAGAAATTTCTCTACCATATCAGAGAAGATAGAGAGCATGCACCTCTGAAAGGTTGCAGGCACATTGCACAGAGCAAATGGCATCCTTCTGTAGGCAAATACTCCAGATGGACATGTGAATGCGGTTTTCTCTTGGTCCTGAGGATCCACTGTAATTTGGTTGTAACCTGAGTAGCCATCCAAAAAGTAGTAGTATTCATGACCTTCTAGTCTCTCTAGCATTTGGTCTATGAATGGTATAGGAAAATGATCCTTTCTGGTGGCTGTGTTGATCCTTCTGTAGTCAATACACATACGCCACCCTGTAACTGTTCTTGTAGGAATCAGTTCATTCTTTTCATTATGAACCACTGTCATGCCTCCCTTTTTGAGGACAACTTGGACAGGGCTCACCCAGGGGCTATCAGAAATAGGATAAATAATCCCAGCCTCTAGTAATTTAGTTACCTCTTTCTGCACCACCTCCTTCATGGCTGGATTTAGCCGCCTCTGTGGTTGAACCACTGGCTTGCCATCATCCTACAATAGGATCTTGTGCATGCATCTGGCTGGCTAATGCCCTTAAGATCACTTATGGACCACCCAAGAGTTGTCTTGTGTCTCCTTAGCACCTGAATTAGTGCTTCCTCTTCCTGTGGTTCTAAGGAAGAGCTTATGATCACTGGAAAAGTGTCATCTTCTCCCAAAAATGCATATTTTAAGGATGGTGGTAGTGGTTTAAGCTAGGGTTTAGGAGGCTTCTCCTCTTCATGAGGAGTTATCAAAGGTTCTTCTATTTTCTCTTATTCCTCCAAATCAGGCTGAACATCTTTAAAGATGTCCTCTAGCTCTGATTTAAGACTCTCAGTCATATTAACCTCTGATGAGCGGATATTTTATACACTTTTTGGGGGTAATTTCATGTAGATTTTAGTATGTTTTAGTTAGCTTTTAGTAGATTTTTATTAGTTTTTAGGCAAAAATCATATTTCTGGACTTTACTATGAGTTTGTGTATTTTTTTGTAATTTCAGGTATTTTCTGGCTAAAATTGAGGAAGCTTGGTAAAAATCTGATTCAGGCTGAAAAAGGACTGCTGATGCTATTGGATTCTGACCTCCCTGCACTCGGAATGGATTTTTTTGGAGTTACAGGAGTCCAATTGGAGCGCTCTCAATCGGGTTGGAAAGTAGACATCCAGGGCTTTCCAGCAACATATAATAGTCCATACTTTGCGCGAAGATAAATGATGTAAACTGGTGTTTAAAGCCAGTTCCATGTTGCATTCTGGCGTTCAGCACCAGAAACAGGTTGCAAGTTGGAGTTCAGCGCCAGAAACAGGTTACAACCTGGCGTTCAACTCCAGAAATAGCCCAGGCACATGAGAAGCTTAAGTCTCAGCCCCAGCACACACCAAGTGGGCCCCAGAAGTTGATTTCTTCACTATCCATCTTAGTTTACTCATTTTCTGTAAACCTAGTTTACTTGTTTAGTATTTAAACAACTTTTAGAGACTTATTTTGTATCTCATGACATTTTAGATCTGAATTATATATCTTTTGACAGCATGAGTCTCTAAACTCCATTGTTGGGGGTGAGGAGCTTTGCAGCGTCTCGATGAATTAATGCAATTATTTCTGTTTTCCATTCAAATACGCTTGTTCCTATCTAAGATGTTCATTCGCACTTCACTATGAAGAAGGTGATGATCCGTGAAACTCCTCACCTTCCTCAATCCATGAACGTGTGCCTGACAACCACCTCCATTCTACATTAGATTGAATGAGTATCTCTTTGATTCCTTAATCAGAATCTTCGTGGTATAAGCTAGAATCCATTGGCAGCATCCTTGAGAATCCAGAAAGTCTAAACCTTGTCTGTGGTATTCCGAGTAGGATTCTGGGATTGGATGACTGTGATGAGCTTCAAACTCGTGAGTGTTGGGCATAGTGATAGACGCAAAAGGATCAATGGATCTTATTCCGACATGATCGAGAACCGACAGATGATTAGCCATGCTGTGACAGAGCATTTGGACGATTTTCACTGAGAGGATGGGAAGTAGCCATTGACAATGGTGATGCCCTACATACAGCTTGCCATGGAAGGAGCCTTGCATGTATGAAAGTGAGAAAGCATTATGTTGCAGGAATTCAGAGGACAAAGCATCTCCAAAACTCCAACATATTCTCCATTATTGCGTAACAATTATTTATTTTATGCCCTTTCACTTTTTACAATTAAAACTAAGAATCATTATTAATATTATATCCTGACTAAGAGTTACAGGATAACCATAGCTTGCATCAAGCCAACAATCTCCGTGGGATTCGACCCTTACTCACGTAAGGTAATACTTGGACGACCCAGTGCACTTGCTGATTAGTTGTGCGAAGTTGTGAAGAATTGTGATTTCCAATTTCTTGCACCAAGTTTTTGGTGCCGTTGCCGGGGATTGTTTGAGTTTGAACAACTGACGGTGATTCTTGTTACTTAGATTAGGAAAATTTTGTCTTTTTGGTTTAGAGTTACTAGGATTGCATCGTCTATTATTCCTTTTAAAAATTTTTCAAAAATATTATTTTTCTTTAATTGAATTTTCGTTTTTTTATGAGTTTAGTGTCATGTTCTAAGTTTGGTGTCAATTGCATGCTTTTCTTTGTCTCTCAAACCAAGCTTTTTGATAGTGGATGCAGGTATCAGGTTGATACTCGCCCCGAGATCACATAGAGCTGTCTTGGTGCAAGCACCCTCTAATGTGCATGCTATCATAAAGCTTCCAGGATCATTAAGCTTCTCTGGTAAGCTTTTTAAAATGACTGCACTACATTCGTCGGTGAGAAAAACTTTTTCATTTTCTCTCCAATCCTTATTATGACTTAAGATCTCTTTCATGAACTTAGCATAAGAAGGTATTTGCTCAAGTACCTCTGCAAACAGAATCTTTATCTCAAGAGTCCTGAGATAGTCTGCAAAGCGGGCAAATTGTTTATCCTATTCTGCTTGGCGGAATTTCTGTGGATAAAGCATCTTGGTTTGGTATTCTTCAACCTTAGTTGCTGCAGATTTATTTCCTATAGAAGTGGTTGGAGAAGTGTGCTTAGGAGGGTTGTTATCAGCACTTGCAGGTGCTTGATCCCTCATTGGCGTTTGAACGCCAAAATTGGGTGCTGAATGGGCGTTTAACACCAGATTGTCACCCTTTTTTGATGTTTGAATGCCAGAACTGGCATCTTTATTGGCGTTTAATGCCAGGTTGCTGCCCTTTTCTGGCGTTTGAAAGCTAGAGTTGGCAGCTAAATGGGCGTTTAACCCCTGTTTTTTACCCTTTTCTGGTGTTTGAACGCCAGAATCATTCCTCTCTGGGCTCTTACAGTCCTCAGGAGAATTTTGGGTAGTGTATTGGTCATCCTCTGTCAGATGTTCTTTTCTTGGCTTCCTGCTGCTTTGATTTGAGACGTTCAATGTCTTTCCACTCTTTAAATAAATAGCTTGGAATTCTTCTGTTATCTGCTTGGATAATTACTGTTTTGTCTTATTTAATTGTTTTTCCATATTCTGGTTAGCATCTTTGGTTTCTTGTAGCATCTCCTTAAATTTTGCTAACTGTTTTGTTATAGAAAAGAATTGTTGATTGAGTTCAGCAACTTGTTATGGAGGACTAAATTCAGTGGATACTGCCTTAGCCTATTCTTTCATGGAGGACTCACTTTTTAAGTACATATGCTGATTTCTAGCAATCGTATCTATGAGCTCTTGAGCCTCTTCAATTATTTTTCTCATGTGTATAGATCCACCAGCTGAGTGGTCTAGAGATATCTGGGCCTTTTTTGTAAGCCCATAGTAGAAGATGTCTAACTACACCCATTCTGAAAATATTTCAGAGGGGCATTTCCTTAGCATCTCTCTGTACCTCTCCCAGGCATCATAAAGGGATTCATTATCCTCTTGTTTAAAGCCTTGGATGTCCAGCCTTAACTATGTCATCTTTTTTGGAGGGAAATATTGATTCAGGAATTTTTTTGATAATTGTTTCCATTTTTTATGCTTGCTGTAGGTTGGTTATTTAACCACCTTTTGGCTTGATCTTTTACAGCAAATAGAAACAGTAATAATCTATAGACATCCTGATCTACTTCCTTATCACGTACCATGTCAGCAATCTGTAAGAACTGTGCCAGAAACTCAGTAGGTTCTTCTTGTAGAAGACCAGAATACTGGCAATTTTGCTGCACCATGATAATGAGTTGGGGATTTAGCTCAAAATTACTGGTTCTAATGGGGGGTATACAGATACTACCCCCATATGAAGCAGTAGTGAGGTTACTATATGACCTTAGAGTCCTTCTGGACTGTTCAGTTCCACTTAGGTCCATGATGGAGAAAGAGAGGTGATGTAAATTGTGAGTAAAATTTTATTTTATTTTATTTTATTTTAATATATTTTTATTTTTTTAATTTTTTTTGGACCGAAATAAATAATAATAATAATAAAATTGGAAACTAAAATAATTAATTATTTAAAAAAATTTGAAAAATTTTTATGAGGATTTTCGAAAAAAATTGAAGAGAGAGGTGGTTAGGAAGTTTTGAAAAAGATATGATTTTTTTAAAAAAATTTAAAAGATATGAATTGAAAAAGATATAATTTTAAAAATTTTGACCAAGTCAACCCAAGGGATTCGAAAATAATGAGTAAATAAAGGAATATATATTTTTGAATTTAATGAGGAAAGAGAAAAACAGTAAAATAACACCAAACTTAGAATTTTTAGATTAAAACAAAGAAAACAAACAAAAAAATCTGAATGTCAAGATGAACACCAAGAATACTTTGAAGATCAAGATGAACACTGTTCATACCCTGGGTCGAGCTATCCGACCCGGGATGTTCTACTGACAAGTCGACCAACTTCTTCAGGTCAGGACAATCCGACCTTTTCTCAAAGAGCTCGGCCAAATCACCAGGAAAGCCCAAAAAGGGCCCAAATGGAGAACCACGCCCAAAATCCTAAGGCAGCCCAAGCCTACAGAGAGAAAGGTGGTTCCCTTGAAGATAAGATGACCTCACTTGAAGATAAAGATAAAGATAAAATAAGATAACTAACTTATCTTATCTAAGAAGGTCACTCTACACCATTATAAATACACTGGAGCACCCAGGTATAACTCATACTCTGATTCTACTAAAAACCTGCTTAATACCTTTGCTAACTTAAGCATCGGAGTCCCTTGCAGGTACCACCACCCTCCAGAGACGAAGGATCAGCGCCACTACCAAGTCCAACAAGTCGGACGCGGCGGCTCCGAACACCATCATCAAGTCAGACACATCAGCTCCGACCACCACAGAAGATCTCGTCCGAGATCGACCTACAGTTTTAGGTAATCCTATGAACATTGGTGCCGTTGCCGGGGAACCTGAAAGTCATCCCACCACCATGATGGACGACCATGAGAACGACCACGATTCGGATCTAAAAGACAGAACGCCGCACAAAAATGTGGACACTACACCAAAAGATATCCCGCTACCTAACGGAGACAAAAATTCACCAAACCCGAGAGCCCTTGAGACACTTCAAGATCATTTAAAACAACTTGAGGAAGAAGCCCAACATCAGCTAGAAGCTGGGAAGGACCTACAAAGGGAGATAAGGCGACGCCGGGAATTGGGGGACAAACTCCTAAAACTCGAAGCCGATCTCAAAGCCAAAGTGACTCGATCCACTCACGAGGACAGCTCCTGCAAGGACCAGGATCCATTTACCAAGGAGATCATGAAGACCAAAATCCCAAAAGACTTTAAATTCCTGGATATGGCTTTATACGATTGCACGGCAGATTCCAGCCACCACCTCAGTAATTTCAGGAGTTGAATGTACCTCAATGACACCTCGGACGCAGTCCGCTGCAAAGCCTTCCCGACTATCTTAACAAAAACGGCGATCAAGTGGTTCGATAATCTACCCCCCAGGTCCATCTCAAGCTTTGACGACCTAGCCAAAAAGTTTCTAGCCAGATTCTCTATCCAGAAAGACAAAACCAAGCACGCCCCAAGTCTATTAGGAATCAAATAAGGAGACTGGGAAAGTCTCCACAGCTACATGGAAAGATTCAACAAGGCATGTCTAGACATACAAAGTCTGCCCACAGAAGCGGCCATCATGGGCCTCATCAATGGCCTACGAGAAGGGCCTTTTAGCCAATCCATATCGAGAAAACATCCCGCATCTCTAAATGAGGTACAAGAATGAGCAGAGAAGTATATCAACATGGAGTAAAACTCTCGACTAGGAGATACCTCAAAATCCGGATTCTCCTACTCCTCCCGAGATAAGGACAAAGAATCCAAGAAAAAAGAATATCGACATGGGGAAAAGAACAAAAAATACCACAATTAGACCCCTCTTCAGGTATCCCTTGTGGATGTCATGTCTATAGAGAAGTATGCCATACTGAAAAGATACCTCCAGCTCGACCACTCAAAAGTAAAAAAAGAGGGGGAAACCGGGCAGAATATTGTGAATATCATCGAATCTATGGACATTCCACCAACGAATGTTTCGACCTAAAAAATATCATAGAAAAATTGGTAAGAGAAGGAAAATTAGATCGGTATTTGGCGAGCCGAGCAGACGATCCCAAAAAAAGAAGAAGGGATGAAGATGTCAGACAGGCAGAACGATCACCTCGTACACCCGAGAGACACGTCCACATGATACACGGAGGATTTACGGGAGACGGGATCTCTAAATCATCTCGCAAAAAATATTTTAAAGAAGTATATCATGTCGAGGGAAGAAAGGAAACACCCGACATCCCCACAATTACTTTTACCAAAGAGGACGCATCTGGCATCATCTCGGGACACGACGATCCTATGGTCATCACTATCGTATTGGCAAACGCAAATCTCCACTGCACACTGATAGACCAAGGAAGCTCCGCCGACATCTTATTCAAAATTGCCTTCGACAAACTCGGCGTAGAAGAAAAAGAACTCAGAGCATATCCGAACAGCCTATTCGGACTGGGAGATACCCCAGTTCAACCACTCGGATACATCTCACTACACACGACCTTTGGAAAAGGAAACCAGTCAAGAACACTCAAGATATACTACATTGTGGTCGACGTAAGTTCAGCCTATAATGCCTTAATAGGTCAGACAACATTGAATCAGCTCGGCGCAGTAGTCTTGACTCCACATCTATGCATGAAATTCCCAACTACAGAAGGTATAGCTACAATAAAAGTAGACCAAAAGACGGTACGCCGCTGCTACAATAAAAGTTTAAACTTCAGAGGCAGAGGAGAAGAATTCCACACAATCGAACTCGGTGGAGCTCAGAGGCGGGAAGAACTCCGCCCACAACCTGAAGGTGAAGTAGAAAAATTCCAAATCGAAGATATCCTGGATAAAACAACAAATATCAGTACAATCCTAAACGGAGACATAAAAGAATCACTCGTACAGTTCTTGCGAGATAACGTCGACCTCTTTGCATGGAAGGTGATGAGCGGATAATTTATACGCTTTTTGGCATTGTTTTTAGGTAGTTTTTAGTAAGTTCAAGCTACTTTTAGGGATATTTTCATTAGTTTTTATGTTAAATTCACATTTCTGGACTTTACTATGAGTTTGTGTATTTTTCTGTGATTTCAGGTAATTTCTGGCTGAAATTGAGGGACTTGAGCAAAACTCTGAAAAAGGCTGACAAAAGGACTGCTGATGCTGTTGGAATCTGACCTCCCTGCACTCGAAATATATTTTCTGGAGCTACAGAACTCCAAATGGCGCGCTCTCAACGTCGTTGGAAAGTAGACATCCATAGCTTTCCAGCAATATATAATAGTCCATACTTCATTCGGAAATTGACGACTTAACTTGGCGTTGAACGCCAAGTACATGCTGCTGTCTGGAGTTAAACGCCAGAAACACGTCATGATCCGGAGTTGAACGCCCAAAACACGTCATAACTTGGAGTTCAACTCCAAGAGAAGCCTCAGCTCGTGGATAGATCAAGCTCAGCCCAAGCATACACCAAGTGGGCCCCGGAAGTGGATTTATGCATCAATTACTTACTCATGTAAACCCTAGTAGCTAGTCTAGTATATATAGGACATTTAACTATTGTATTAGACGTCTTTGGACCACGTTTCATCTTTGGTCTCAGTTTTGTTTTATTCTTCATCTTAAGAGGCTATTGATCACGTTTTGGGGGCTGGCCATTCGGCCATGCCTGAACCTTTCACTTATGTATTTTCAACGGTGGAGTTTCTGCACACCATAGATTAAGGGTGTGGAGCTCTGTTGTACCTCAAGTTTCAATACAATTACTATTACTTTCTATTCAATTCTCTTTTATTCTTATTCCAAGATATACGTTGCACAACACTTTGATGAATGTGATGATCCGTGACACTCATCATCATTCTCACCTATGAACGCGCGTGACTGACAACCACTTCCGTTCTACTCTAGGCCGGGCGCATATCTCTTAGATTCCCCAACAGAATCTTCGTGGTATAAGCTAGATAGATGGCGGCATTCATGGGGATCCGGAAAGTCTAACCTTGTCTGTGGTATTCCGAGTAGGATTCCGTTATTGAATGACTGTGACGAGCTTCAAACTCCTGAAGGCTGGGCGTGATGACAAACGCAAAAGAATCAATGGATTCTATTCCAACCTGATTGAGAACCGACAGATGGTTAGCCGTGCTGTGACAGAGCATTTGGAACATTTTCACTGAGAGGATTGGATGTAGCCATCAGCAAGGGTGATACCTCCAGACGATTAGCCGTGCAGTGACAGCGCATAGGACCATTTTCCCGAGAGGATTGAAAGTAGCCATTGATGATGGTGATGCCCTACATACAGCTTGCCATGGAAAGGAGTAAGAAGGATTGGATGAAAGCAATGAGAAAGTAGAGATTCAAGAGGAGCACAGCATCTCCATACGCCTATCTGAAATTCCCACTATTAATTTACATAAGTATTTCTATCCCTTTTTATTTTCTATTTATTATTAATTTTTGAAACCCATAACCATTTAATCTGCCTAACTGAGATTTACAAGGTGACCATAACTTGCTTCATACCAACAATCTCTGTGGGATCGACCCTTACTCACGTAAGGTATTACTTGGATGACCCAGTACACTTGCTGGTTAAGTTGAACGGAGTTGTGTCCACACATAGGTGCCATAATAATGATTCCATACAACAACAAAGAATACTACATTGATGTGATCGCAATTTTGTCCACCAAGTTTTTGGTGCCGTTGCCGGGGATTGTTCGAGTATGGACAACTAACGGTTCATCTTGTTGCTCAGATTAGGTAATTTTCTTTTCAAAAAAACTTTTTCAAAATTTTTCTTTTCTTTTTCGTTTTTCCAAAAATATTTTCGAAAAAAATTAATAAAAATCCAAAAAAATTAGAAAATCATAAAAATCAAAAATATTTTGTGTTTCTTGTTTGAGTCTTGAGTCAATTTTTAAGTTTGGTGTCAATTGCATGCTTTAAAAATTTTTCTTGCATTTTTCGAAAATTCCATGCATTCATAGTATTCTTCATGATCTTCAAGTTGTTCTTGATAAGTCCTCTTGTTTGATCTTGATGTTTTCTTGCTTTGTGTTGTTTGTTGTTTTTCTTATGCATTTTTTGTTTGTTAGTATCCATGCATTAAAGATTTCTAAGTTTGGTGTCTTGCATGTTTTATATGCATCAAAAATTTTTCAAAATTATGTTCTTGATGTTCATCATGATCTTCAAAGTGTTCTTGGTGTTCATCTTGACATTCATAGCATTCTTGCATGCATTCATTGTTTTGATCTAAAAATTTCATGCATTGAGTATTTTTGTTGTTTTTTTCTCTCATAATTAAAAATTCAAAAATCAAAAAAATATCTTTTCCATATTTCCCTCCAAATTTTCGAAATTTTGGGTTGACTTGGTCAAAAAATTTTTAAAATTAGTTGTTTCTTACAAGTCAAGTCAAATCTTCAAAAATTTAAAAATCTTATCTTTTTAAAATCTTTTTCAAAAATCATATCTTTTTCATTTTTTTATCATTTTCGAAAATTTCAAAAATATTTTTCAAATTATTTTCAAAATCTTTTTCTTATCTTTATATCAAATTTTCGAAAATATGCTAACAATTAATGTGATTGATTCAAAAATTTGAAGTTTGTTACTTTCTTGTTAAGAAAGGTTCAATCTTTAAATTCTAGAATCTTATCTTGTAGTTTCTTGTTAGTTAAGTAATTTTAAAAATTAAATCTTTTTCAAAATATCTTTTTATTAAAATTTTTATCTTATCTTTTTATCTTATCCTTCTCAAAATTTTATCTTTTTCAAAATTTGATTTCAAAATATCTTATCTAACTTCTTATCTTCTTGTCTTTTTAAAATTTGATTTCAAATCTTTTTCAATCAACTAACTAACTTTTTGTTTGTTTCTTATCTTTTTCAAAACCACCTAACTACTTTTCCCTCTTCAATTTTCGAAAATATCTCTCTCTTTTTCAAAAATTCTTTTTAATTAACTAAATGTTTCATGTTTTAATTTTAATTACATTTATCTCTAATTTTCGAAAATCACTAATCCCTTTTTAAAAATTATTTTCGAAATTTCCCTTCTCTTTTCTTATTCTATTTAATTATTTATTTACTAACACTTCTCTTCACCTCTCTTCATCTAAAAATCCGAACCCAATATATCCCGTGTGTTTGGATTCTTCACTTTTATTTCTTCTACCCCCTTCTTTTTCTACTAACATAAAGGAATCTCTATACTGTGACATAGAGGATTCCTCTTCTTTTCTTGTTTTCTTCTCTTTCATATGAGCAAAAAGGCACTCTTGTTGAAATTGATCCAGAACCTGAAAGGACTTTGAAGAGAAAACTAAGAGAAGCTAAATTACAACAATCCAAAAGTAACCTTTCAGAAAATTTCGAACAAGAGAAGGAGATGGCAGCCGAACCCAATAATAATAATACAAGGAGAATGCTTGGTGACTTCACAAGCCAACGTCCAAGTTTGATTGAAGAAGCATCTCCATTCCTGCCATTGGAGCCAATAACTTTGAGCTGAAACCTCAGCTAGTTGCCTTAATGCAACAAAACTGCAAGTTTTATGGACTTCCATCTGAAGATCCTTATCAGTTTTTAACTGAGTTCTTGTAGATCTGTGGGACTGTAAAGACGAATGGAGTTGATCCTGAAGTCTACAGACTCATGCTTTTCCCTTTTGCTGTAAGAGACAGAGCTAGAATATGGTTGGATTCACAACCCAAGGATAGCCTGGACTCTTGGGATAAGCTGGTCACTGCCTTCTTGGATAAATTCTTTCCTCCTCAAAAGCTGAGCAAGCTGAGAGTGGATGTTCAAACCTTCAAACAAAAAGATGGTGAATCCCTCTATGAAGCTTGGGAAAGATACAAGCAGCTGACCAAAAGATGTCCATCTGACATGTTTTCAGAATGGACCATATTAGATATATTCTATTATGGTCTCTCTGAATTTTCGAAAATGTCATTAGACCATTCTGCAGGTGGATCTATTCACCTAAAGAAAACGCCTAAAGAGGCTCAAGAACTCATTGACATGGTTGCAAACAACCAATTCATGTACACTTCTGAGAGGAATTCCGTGAATAATAGGATACCTCAGAAGAAAGGAGTTCTTGAAATTGATGCTCTGAATGCCATATTGGCTCAGAACAAAGTGTTGACTCAGCAAGTCAACATGATCTCTCAAAGTCTGAATGGATGGCAATATGCATCCAACAGTACTAAGGAGGCAGCTTCTGAAGAAGCTTATGATCTTGAGAACCCTGCCATGGCAGAGGTTAATTATATGGGTGAACCTTATGGAAATACCTATAACTCATCATGGAGAAATCATCCAAATTTCTCATGGAAGGATCAACAAAAGCCTCAACAAGGCTTTAACAATGGTGGACGCAATAGGCTGGGTAATAGCAAGCCTTTTCCATCATCTTCTCAGCAACAGACAGAGAATTCTGAACAAAACACTTTTAATTTAGCCAATGTAGTCTCTGATCTGTCAAAGGCCACTTTCAGTTTCATGAGTTAAACAAGATCCTCCATCAGAAATCTGGAGGCACAAGTGGGCCAGCTGAGTAAGAAAGTCATTGAAACTCCTCCCAGTATTCTCCCAAGCAATACAGAAGAGAATCCAAAAGGAGAGTGCAAGGCCATTGATATAATCAATATGGCCGAATGCACAAGGGAGGAGGAGGACGAAAATCCTAGTGAGGAAGACCTCCTGGGACGTCCCTCAAGCAAGAAGGAGTTTCCTATTAAGGATCCACAGAAATCTGAGGCTCATATAGAAACCATAGAGATTCCATTAAATCTCCTTCTGCCATTCATGAGCTATGAAGACTATTCTTCCTCTGAAGAGGATGAAGATGTAACTGGAGAGCAAGTTGCTCAATATCTAGGAGCTATCATGAAGCTGAATGCCAAGTTGTTTGGTAATGAGACTTGGGAAAGTGAACCTCCCTTGCTCATTAGTGAACTAGATACCTGGATTCAGCAAATTTTACCTCAAAAGAGACAAGATCATGGCAAGTTCTTAATACCTTGTACCATAGGCACCATGACCTTTGCAAAAGCTCTGTGTGATCTGGGGTCAGGGATAAATCTTATGCCACTCTCTGTAATGGAGGAGCTGGGGATCATTAAGGTACAACCTGCCTTGTTCTCATTACAATTGGCAGACAAGTCATTGAGACAAACTTATGAAATAGTAGAGGACGTGTTAGTAAAGGTTGAAGGCCTTTACATCCCTGCTGATTTCATAATCTTAGACACTAGAAAGGAAGATGATGAATCCATCATCCTTGGAAGACCTTTCCTAGCTACAGCAGGAGCTGTGATAGATGTCAACAGAGGTGAACTAGTCCTTCAATTGAATGGGGACTACCTTGTGTTTAAGGCACATGGCCATCCCTCTATGACAAAAGAGAGTAAGCATGAAGAGCTTCTCTCAGTTCAGAGTCAAGAAGAGCCCCCACAGTTAAACTCTAAGTTTGGTGTTGGGAGGCCACAACCAAACTCTAAGTTTGGTGTCAAGACCCCATATCCAAACTCTAAGTTTTGTGTTGGGACTATGCAACATTGACCTGATCACCTTTGTGGCTCCATGGGAGCCACTGTCAAGCTATTGACATTAAAGAAGCGCTTGTTGGGAGGCAACCCAATTTTATTTATCTAATTTTTATTTTATTGTTATTTTGTGTTTTCTTAGGTACATGATCATGAGGAGTCACGAAAAAATCATAAAAATTAAAAACAGAATCAAAAACAGCAGAAGAAAAAAATCACACCCTGGAGGAAGCACAGGCTGGCGTTCAACGCCAGTAAGATGCATCTGGCCGGCGTTCAACACCAGAACAGAGCATCATTCTGGCGCTGAACACCAGAAACAAGCAACATTCTGGCGCTGAACGCCAGGAATGTGCCTAGAGAAGAAAAGCTGGCACTGAACGCCAGTAACAAGCATTAAACTGGCATTCAACGCCAGAAACATGCTTTACATGGGCGTTGAACGCCCAGAATGTGCACCACACGGCGTTTAAACGCCAGAATGGTGTGCAAAGGCAATTTACACGCCTATTTGGTACAAGGATGGAATTCCTTGACACCTCAGGATCTGTGGACCCCACAGGATCACCTCAGGATCTGTGGACCCCACAGGATCCCCTCCTACTATATTCCCACCTTACCTCCTAATCCTATTTTTGTGATTTATATTCCCCATGTCACACTTCCCAACACTCTTCACCAATCACCTCAATTCCTCTTCCCAATCATCCCCTTCACCACTCACATCCATCCACTCTTCCCCAGAAACACCACCTACCTTCAAAATTCAAAAACATTTTCCCACCCAATCCCACCCTAAATGGCCGAAACTTCACTCTCCCCTCTCCCTATATATACCCTTCCATTCTACTTCATTTTCACACAACACAACCCCCTCCTTCATACCTTGACCGAACCTACACTTCCCCTTCTCCTCCATATTCTCTTCTTCTTCTTCTTCTCTTCTTTCTTCTATTGCTCGAGGGCGAGCAATATTTTAAGTTTGGTGTGGTAAAAGCATAAGCCTTTTTGTTTTTCCATTACCATCAATGGCACCTAAGGCCGGAGTATCCTCTAGAAAAGCAAAAGGGAAGACAAAAGCTTCCACCTCCGAGTCATTGGAGATGGAAAGATTCATCTCCAAGAGCCATCAAGACCACTTCTATGATGTTGTGGCAAAGAAGAAGGTGATCCCTGAGGTCCCTTTCAAGCTCAAGAAAAATGAGTATCCGGAGATCCGACATGAAATCCGAAGAAGAGGTTGGGAAGTCCTAACCAACCCCATGCAACAAGTCGGAATCTTAATGGTTCAAGAGTTCTATGCCAATGCATGGATCACTAGGAACCATGATCAAAGTATGAACCCGAGTCCAAAGAATTATCTCACAATGGTTCGGGGGAAATACTTAGATTTTAGTCCAGAGAATGTGAGATTGGCGTTCCACTTGCCCATGATGCAAGGAGATGAACGGCCCTACACTAGAAGGGTCAACTTTAATCAAAGGTTGGAGCAAGTCCTTATGGACATATGTGTGGAAGGAGCTCAATGGAAGAGAGACTCCAAAGGCAAGCCAGTCCAACTAAGAAGACTGGACCTCAAGCCTGTGGCTAGAGGATGGTTGGAGTTCATTCAACGCTCCATAATTCCTACTAGCAACCGATCTAATGTTACTGTGGATCGGGCCATCATGATTCATAGCATCATGATTGGAGAGGAAGTAGAAGTTCATGAGGTCATCTCCAATGAAATCTACAAAATAGCCGACAAGCCCTCCACCATGGCACGGCTAGCTTTCCCTCACCTTATTTGCCATCTGTGTTACTCAGCTGAAGTTATCATAGAAGGAGACATCCTCATTGAAGAGGATAAGCCCATCACCAAGAAGAGGATGGAGCAAGCAAGAGAGACCCTTCACGGTTCTCAAGAGATGCATGAGGAAGCTCATCATCAAGAAATCCCTGAGATGCCTCAAGGGATGCACTTTCCTCCCAACAACTATTGGGAACAACTCAACACCTCCTTAGAAGATTTGAGCCACAATGTGGAATAATTAAGGGTGGAACATCATGAGCACTCCATCATTCTCCAAGAGATAAGAGAAGATCAAAGAGCAATGAGGGAGGAGCAACAAAGGCAAGGAAGGGACATAGAAGAGCTTAAGAACATCATTGGTCCTTCAAGAAGAAGACGCCACTAAGGTGGATTCATTCCTTGTTCTTATTTCTTTCTGCTTTACGGTTTTTATGTTGTATGCTTATCTATGTTTTGTGTCTCTACTTCATGATCATTAGTATGTAGTAACCATGTCTTAAAGCTATAAATAAATTTCATTAATCCTTCACCTCTCTTAAATGAAAAATGTTTTAATTCAAAAGAACAAGAAGTACATGAATTTCGAATTTATCCTTGAATTTAGTTTAATTATATTGATGTGGTGACAATACTTTTTGTTTTCTGAATGAATGCTTAAACAGTGCATATTTTTGATCTTGTTGTTTATGAATGTTAAAACTGTTGGCTCTTGAAAGAATGATGAACAAAGAGAAATGTTATTGATGATCTGAAAAATCATGAAATTGATTCTTGAAGCAAGAAAAAGCAGTGAAAATTAAAAAGCTTGCGAAAAAAAAATGGCGAAAAAAAAAGAGAGAAAGAAAAAGCAAGCAGAAAAAGCCAATAGCCCTTAAAACTAAAAGGCAAGGGTAAAAAGGATCCAAGGCTTTGAGCATTAATGGATAGGAGGGCCCAAGGAAATAAAATCCAGGCCTAAGCGGCTAAACCAAGCTGTCCCTAACCATGTGCTTGTGGCATGCAGGTCCAAGTGAAAAGCTTGAGACTGAGTGGTTAAAGTCGTGATCCAAAGCAAAAAGAGTGTGCTTAAGAGCTCTGGACACCACTAACTGGGGACTCTAGCAAAGCTGAGTCACAATCTGAAAAGGTTCACCCAGTTATGTGTCTGTGGCATTTATGTATCCGGTGGTAATACTGGAAAACAAAGTGCTTAGGGCCACGGCCAAGACTCATAAGTAGCTGTGTTCAAGAATTAAAATGCTTAACTAGGAAAGTCAATAACACTATCCAAAATTTTAAGTTCCTAGAGAAGCCAATCATTCTAAACTTCAAAGGAAAAAGTGAGATGCCAAAACTGTTCAGAAGCAAAAAGCTACAAGTCCCGCTCATCTAATTATAATTAATATTCATTGATATTCTGGGATTTATAGTATATTCTCTTCTTTTTATCCTAATTGATTTTCAGTTGCTTGGGGACAAGCAACAATTTAAGTTTGGTGTTGTGATGAGCGGATAATTTATACGCTTTTTGGCATTGTTTTTAGGTAGTTTTTAGTAAGTTCAAGCTACTTTTAGGGATGTTTTCATTAGTTTTTATGTTAAATTCACATTTCTGGACTTTACTATGAGTTTGTGTGTTTTTCTGTGATTTCAGGTAATTTCTGGCTGAAATTGAGGGACTTGAGCAAAACTCTGAAAAAGGCTGACAAAAGGACTGCTGATGCTGTTGGAATCTGACCTCCCTGCACTCTAAATGGATTTTCTGGAGCTACAGAACTCCAAATGGCGCGCTCTCAACGGCGTTGGAAAGTAGACATCCAGAGCTTTCCAGCAATATATAATAGTCCATACTTCATTCAGAAATTGACGACTTAACTTAGCGTTGAACGCCAAGTACATGCTGCTGTCTGGAGTTAAACGCCAGAAACACGTCATGATCCGGAGTTGAACGCCCAAAACACGTCATAACTTGGAGTTCAACTCCAAGAGAAGCCTCAGCTCGTGGATAGATCAAGCTCAGCCCAAGCATACACCAAGTGGGCCCCGGAAGTGGATTTATGCATCAATTACTTACTCATGTAAACCCTAGTAGCTAGTCTAGTATATATAGGACATTTAACTATTGTATTAGACGTCTTTGGACCACGTTTCATCTTTGGTCTCAGTTTTGTTTTATTCTTCATCTTAAGAGGCTATTGATCACGTTTTGGGGGCTGGCCATTTGGCCATGCCTGAACCTTTCACTTATGTATTTTCAACGGTGGAGTTTCTGCACACCATAGATTAAGGGTGTGGAGCTCTGCTGTACATCAAGTTTCAATACAATTACTATTACTTTCTATTCAATTCTCTTTTATTCTTATTCCAAGATATACGTTGCACAACACTTTGATGAATGTGATGATCCGTGACACTCATCATCATTCTCACCTATGAATGCACGTGACTGACAACCACTTCCGTTCTACTCTAGGCCGGGCGCATATCTCTTAGATTCCCCAACAGAATCTTCGTGGTATAAGCTAGATAGATGGCGGCATTCATGGGGATCTAGAAAGTCTAACCTTGTCTGTGGTATTCCGAGTAGGATTCCGTTATTGAATGACTGTGACGAGCTTCAAACTCCTGAAGGCTGGGCGTGATGACAGACGCAAAAGAATCAATGGATTCTATTCCAACCTGATTGAGAACCGACAGATGATTAGCCGTGCTGTGACAGAGCATTTGGAACGTTTTCACTGAGAGGATGAGATGTAGCCATCAGCAAGGGTGATGCCTCCAGACGATTAGCCGTGCAGTGACAGCGCATAGGACCATTTTCCCGAGAGGATTGAAAGTAGCCATTGATGATGGTGATGCCCTACATACAGCTTGCCATGGAAAGGAGTAAGAAGGATTGGATGAAAGCAATGAGAAAGTAGAGATTCAAGAGGAGCACAACATCTCCATACGCCTATCTGAAATTCCCACTATTAATTTACATAAGTATTTCTATCCCTTTTTATTTTCTATTTATTATTAATTTTCGAAACCCATAACCATTTAATCTACCTAACTGAGATTTACAAGGTGACCATAGCTTGCTTCATACCAACAATCTCTGTGGGATTGACCCTTACTCACGTAAGGTATTACTTGGATGACCCAGTACACTTGCTGGTTAAGTTGAACGGTGTTGTGTCCACACATAGGTGCCATAATAATGATTCCATACAACAACAAAGAATACTACATTGATGTGATCACAATTTCGTCCACCAGAAGGCTGCAGACATGCTAGGCGTAGACCCCAAGTTAATGTGCCACAAGCTAGCAGTCTACCCAGGATCTCGGCCAGTACAATAGAAATGTAGAAAGCTCGGGCCAGAACGATCCCAAGCTGTGGAAGAGCAGGTACAAGCTCTACTAGAGGCATGATTCATAAGAGAAGTCACGTACCCACTATGGCTAGCTAACGTTGTCTTGGTGAAAAAATCAAATGGGAAGTGGCGGATGTGCACCGACTACAATTGATCTCAATAAAGGCTGCCCAAAAGATCCTTATCCACTCCCAAGTATTGATGCTCTAGTAGATGCCTCCTCCGGATATAAATACCTCTCGTTTATGGACGCATATTCAGGATACTATCAAATCCCGATGTATCCACCCGACCAAGAAAAAACCTCATTCTTAACCCCAAAAGCAAACTACTGCTACATCGTCATTACTTTTAGACTTAAAAACGCAAGAGCTACTTATCAGAAATAATTGAATAAGATCTTCACGGATCACATTGGAAAATCATGGAAGTATATGTGGACGACACGTTAATAAAGACACAAAGTGAAAAGACGCTGCTGTCCGACCTCACCCAAGTATTTGACACTATAAGAAGGCATGGCATGCGACTTAATCCTGCAAAATACACATTCGCAGTAGAAGCTGGCAAATTCTTGGGTTTTATGCTCACACAAAGAGGAATCGAGGCAAATCCGGATAAATGCCGGGCCATACTCGACATAAAGAGCCCGACTTGTGTCAAAGAGGTACAACAACTCAATGGAAGATTGGCAGCCTTGTCCAGATTTCTAGCTGGATCAGCAATAAGATCTCTCCCCTTCTATGCCACTCTAAGAAAGGGAAAGAGGTTTGAATGGACAACAGAGTGCGAACAGGCCTTCCAATATTTCAAAAGATTCCTGGGACAGCCACCTATCCTAACTCGGCCTCGGGAAGGAGAACCACTTATATTATATCTAGCAGTAGGAAGTTAGGCAGTAGCCTCAGCACTAGTCCGAGAAAACGACAATGGGCAACAACCTGTATACTTCATCAGCAAAGCATTACAAGGATCCGAGCTGAACTACCAAAAAATAGAAAATTCGCCTATGCTCTCATACTAACATCTCGACGGCTTCGTCTATATTTTCAAGCTCACATCATTAGGGTTCGGACTAACCAACCCATAAAAGGGATTTTACAGAAAACGGACTTAGCAGGCAGAATTTTGCAATGGGCAGTTGAGTTGTCAGAATTCGACCTTCAATATGAAGCTCAGACAGCCATCAAATCGCAATATCTAGCCGACTTCATTGCAGAATTTACAGACACTCCAAAAACTCCTACAGAATGGAATCTTTATGTAGACAATTCCTCAAACAAAACTGGAAGCGGCGCAGGTGTTATCATAGAAAGAAACCAGGGAACACAAATCAAACTTTTTCTCAAATTCGGGTTCCCTGCCTCAAACAACCAAGCCGAGTATGAGGCACTACTGGCTGGTTTGAAGTTGGCTAAGGAGGTTGGAGCTCAAAAGCTCATCATCTTTAGCGACTCACAGGTAGTCACTTCACAAATAGCAGGAAGCTACCAAGCCAAAGATCCCACCATGAAAAAGTACCTGGACAAAACCAGGGAACAGCTCGGACAACTCAGGGGATATGAGGTCCGCCACATATCCCGAGAACAGAACGCCCGAGCTGATGCACTCTCAAAACTAGCCAGCACCAAGCCAGGGGGTAACAATAGAAGCCTCATCCAAGAAATGCTGCAGAACCCGTCAATCTCGGAAAAAGAAAAAGTCCTAGCCATAACAAGTTAGGATCAAGGATGGACGACTCCCATAATTAGCTACCTCAAAACAGAAACACTCCCCAAAGATGAAAAGGAGGCAAAGAGGTTAAAGCGAGAAGCACAATACTACACTATCATAAACAATACCCTCTACAAAAGAGGGATTTCAATACCGTTGTTAAAATATGTGCCAACTTCCAATACAAAGGAAGTCTTAGAAGAAGTACACAGTGGCATCTGTGGCAACCATCTCGGAGCATAGGCTCTTACCAAAAAGGTACTCTGGGCCAGATTTTGTTGTCCGACTCTACAAAGAGAAGCCACAGAATTTGTAAAGACATGTCCACCATGTCAAAAACATGCCAACTTTTACATCGCCCCACCAGAGGAGCTTAACAGCGTAACCTCACCCTGGCCATTCGCAAAATGGGGACTCGACCTTCTCGGTCCTTTCACATCATACCCTGGGTCGAGCTGTCCGACCCGAGATGTTCTACTGACAAGTCGACCGACCTCTTTAGGTCAGGACAACCCGACCTCTTCTCAAAGAGCTCGGCCAAATCACCAGGAAATCCCAAAAAAAGCCCAAATAAAGAACCACGCCCTAAATCCTAAGGCAGCCCAAGCCTACAGAGAGAAGGGCGGTTCCCTTGAAGATAAGATTACCTCACTTGAAGATAAAGATAAAGATAAGATTTATCTTATTTAAGAAGGTCACTCTACGCCATTATAAATACACTGGAGCACCCAGGTATAACTCATACTCTGATTCTACTAAAAATCTGCTTAATACCCTTGCTAACTTAAGCATCGGAGTCCCTTTTAGGTACCACCACCCTTCGGAGACGAAGGATCAGCACCACTACCAAGTCCAACAAGTCGGACACGGTGGCTCCGACCACCATCATCAAGTCGGACACATTAGCTCCGACCACCACAGAAGATCTCATCCGAGATTGACCTACAGTTTCAGGTAACCCTCGGAACAAACACCAAGAACAAATTTTGAAAATTTTTTAAGAAAACAAAAACAAAGAAGACAGCAAACTTAAAAATGAAACTAAACTCAAGGAAAAATAAAAAATTAATAAAGAAAAATAAGATTTTTGAAAGATTTTTGAAAAGAAAAGAAGAAAAAATAGAAGATGCAACTCTAGTGACTCTAAACCAAAAAAAATAAATTTTTTTCTAATCTAAGTAACAGGATAAACCGTCAGTTGTCCAAACTCGAACAATCCCCGGCAACGGCGCCAAAAACTTGGTGCACGAAATTGGAATCACAATTTTGTAACTCCGCACAACTAACCAGTGGTGCACAAAATTGTGATCATCAATGGCGCCATTAACATGGTACGCTCAATTGCAATCTCAACTCTTTATCACAACTTCGCACAACTAACCAGCAAGTGCACTGGGTCGTCCAAGTAATAAACCTTACGCGAGTAAGGGTCGATCCCACGGAGATTGTTGGTATGAAGCAAGCTATGGTCACCTTGTAAATCTTAGTCAGGCAGATTCAAATGGTTATGGATGATATACGAATAAAGCATAAAGATAGAGATACTTATGTAATGCATTGGTGAAAATTTCAGATAAGCGTATGGAGATGCTTTGTCCCTTCCGTCTCTCTGCTTTCCTACTGTCTTCATCCAATCCTTCTTACTCCTTTCCATGGCAAGCTGTATGTTGGGCATCACCGTTATCAGTGGCTACAATCTCGTCCTCTCAGTGAAAATGTTCAACGTACCCTGTCACGGCACGGCGAATCATTTGTCGGTTCTCAATCAGGTTGGAATAGAATCCAGTGATTCTTTTGCATCTGTCACTAACGCCCAGCCTTCAAGAGTTTGAAGCTCGTCACAGTCATTCAATCATTGAATCCTACTCAGAATACCACAGACAAGGTTTAGACCTTCCGGATTCTCTTGAATGCCGCCATCAATTATAGCTTATACCACGAAGATTCCGATTAAAGGATCCAAGAGATATCCACTCAATCTAAGGTAGAACGGAGGTGGTTGTCAGGCACACGTTCATAGGTGAGAATGATGATGAGTGTCACGGATCATCACATTCATCAAGTTGAGGAACAAGTGATATCTTAGAACAAGAACAAGCTGAATTGAATAGAAGAACAATAGTAATTGCATTAATACTCGAGGTATAGCAGAGCTCCACACCTTAATCTATGGTGTGTAGAAACTCCACCGTTGAAAATACATAAGAACAAGGTCTAGGCATGGCCGAATGGCCAGCCTCCCAATGATCTAAGAACTAGGCATCCAAAGATGATCCTAAGATCTAAAATGATTAAAAGATGAAAATACAATAGCAAAAGGTCCTATTTGTAGAGAACTAGTAGCCTAGGGTTTACAAAGATGAGTAAATGACATAAAAATCCACTTCCGGGCCCACTTGGTGTGTGCTTGGGCTGAGCATTGAAGCTTTCATGTGTAGAGACTTCTCTTGGAGTTAAAGGCCAGCTTTTGTGCCAGTTTTGGCGTTTAACTCCCATTCTTGTGCCAGTTCCGGCGTTTAACGCCTGGCAGTTTTGAGCTGATTTGGAACGCCGGTTTGGGCCATCAAAGCTCGGGCAAAGTATAGACTATTATACATTGCTGGAAAGCCCAGGATGTCTACTTTCCAACGCAATTGATAGCGCGCCAATTGAGCTTCTGTAGCTCCAGAAAATGCACTTCGAGTGCAGGGAGGTCAGAATCCAACAGCATCTACAGTCCTTTTCAGCCTCTGAATCAGATTTTTGCTCAGGTCCCTCAATTTCAGCCAAAAAATACCTGAAATTACAGAAAAATACACAAACTCATAGTAAAGTCCAGAAAAGTGAATTTTCACTAAAAACTAATAAAAATATAATAAAAACTAACTAAAACATACTAAAAATAATGCCAAAAAGCGTATAAATTATCCACTCATCAACCAGCAAGTGCACTGGGTCGTCCAAGTAATACCTTACGTGAGTAAGGGTCGATCCCATGGAGATTACCGGCTTGAAGCAAGCTATGATTATCTTGTAACTCTTAGTCAAGAGATTAATAATAAAAAGGATTTTGCTCGTGAAAAGTAAAAGAGCATGAAAAGAATGGTACTTGTTATTCAATAATAGACAGCAGGTTGAGGTTTCGGAGTTGCTCCGTCTTCTGAATTTTTTCTTTCCTGTTGTCTTCTTCTTCCAAAAATACATGTCCCTTCCATGGCAGGTTGTATGTTGGTGGATCACTGTTGTCAATGGCTACCATCCGTCCTCTCAGTGAAAACATGTCCTCTACAGTTTTCCACATGGCTAATCATCTGTCGGTCCTCACTTGTGTCGGAATAGGATACATTTATCATTTTGCACACTATCATTGCGCCCATCATTCGCGAGTTTGAAGCTCGTCACAGTCATCCCATCCCAGATCCTACTCAAAATATCACAGATAAGGTTTAGACTTTCTGAATATCAAGAATGCTGCCAATTGGTTCTAGCCTCTACCATGAAGGTTCAGATCTCACGAGTTTGAGTGCTCTATTGTCAGGAGATGTAGGTCAAACTCGTGGATTAGAAACCCAAGAGATACGCACTCAAGCTGTCGCCCAATGACTACGTTGAGCTCATGTAGAACGGAAGTGGTTGTTAGGGACACGTTCATAAGTTAGGGAATGATGATAAGTATCACGGATCATCACATTCTCCATATTGAAATACGAGTGAGTATCTTAGAATAGAAACAAACGTGATTGAATAGAAAACAGTAAGAATTGTATTAATCCATGGAAACATAGCAGAGCTTCTCACCCCCACCTATGGGGTTTAGAGGTTCATACTATAGAAGATATGATAGGATTTGTCAAAAATGCCATAAGTTACAATAGGTTTACACAGAATGAGTAACTAGATGCAAGGGGTATAGAGATCCACTTTCGGGGCCCACTTGGTGAGTGTTTGGGCTGAGCTTCCTAGCTTTCACGTGCATGTGCCATTTCTAGAGTTAAACGCCAGCTTGGATGCCATTTTGGGCGTTTAACTCCAGCTCTGGTGCCAATTCTGGCGTTTTACGCCAGAAAAAGGGTTTCTGGTGGGCGTTTAAACGCCAGTTTGGCCCATCAAATCTCAGGCAAAGTATGGACTATCATATATGACTGGAAAGCCCAAGATGTCTACTTTCCAACGCAATTGAGAGCGTGCAAATTGGGCTTCTATAGCTCCAGAAAATCCATTTCAAGTGCAGGAGGGTCAGAATCCAACAGCATCTGCTGTCCTTTCTCAGCCTCTGAATCAGATTTTTGATCAGGTCCCTCAATATCAGCCAAAAAATACCTAAAATTACAGAAAAATACACAAACCCATAGTGAAGTCCAAAAATGTAATTTTTGAATAAAAACTAATAAAAATATGACAAAAAGTGAATGAAACATGTTAAAAACTATATGAAAATACTATCAAAAAGCGTATAAAATATCCTCTCATCAACGCCCTTTCCAAAGGTGGTGTACAAAGAGATGATCCCAAGAAGCCGGATCAGAGTATCTCCCAATCTGAAGAGGTTGTCGGGATAGGCTTTTAGCTCCCTTACTTCTAACCTGAGCTTGTCGAAAGTGGGTTTGAACAATATGTATGATGAGCTGCCTTGATCCATTAGAGTGTTATGGAGGTTCGCGTTAGCTAAGACCACTGTTATTACTATTAGGTTATCATGACCAGAAGTTATTCCATAGGAGTCCTTCTTGGTGAATGAAATGGTTGGTAAGTCGGGCATCTTGTTATCTTTCCCGACCTGGTACACTTCCTTCAAGTGCCATTTTTGGGATGAGTTTGAAATCCCTCTACCAGTGAACCCTCCATTTATCATGTGTATATGCCGCTCTGGGGTCTAAAGTAGATGTTCTTGCCATCCTCCTTCTTCTTCCCTCCTTCTTTTCCTTGGGTCTTCGGGCCGCTCAACCAAGTATCTATCCAGTTGACCTTCTCTGGCCAACTTTTCATTGACAATTTTTAGGTCGTAGAAGTCATTTGTTGAATGCCCATAAAGCTTATGGTATTCGCAATACTCGTTCCGACTTCCGGTGTTCTTATGATTAATAGGACGAGGCGGCGAAAGTTTCTCAGTATGACATATCTCCCTATAAACATCTACAAGGGAGACTCGTAGAGGAGTGTAGCTATGGTATCTGCGAGTTTTCTCCGACCTGTATTCTTCCTTTTTCTTGGCTCTTTCTCTTTTTCCCGAGGCGAGTAAGGCAGGCTGGACTTTGGGAGAGGTTCTCGCAGTCGAGCATTTCTTCCATGTTGATATATTTCTCTTCTCGTGCTTGGACTTCATACAAGAAATACGGGTGTCGCTTTGATATGGATTGAGAGAATGGTTCTTCTTTAAGGCCATTAACTAATCCCACTATTACTGCTTCTATGGGCAAGTTATATATCTCTAGGCATGCTTTATTAAATCTCCCCATATAATCCCAAGTGTTTCCCTGACTTCCTGCTTGATTCCTAACAAGCCCGGTGCATGCTTTACTTTATCCTTCTGGATGGAGAATCTGGTAAGGAACTTCCTTGTCAAGTCATGAAAGCAAGTCACCGACCTGCTAGGTAGGTTGTCAAACCATTTCATCACAGCTTTGGTCAAGGTCATTGGGAAGGCTTTACAGCGGGTGGCATCAGACGCATACGCAAGGTACATCCGGCTTTTGAAATTGCTAAGATGGTGCCTTGGATCGGTTGTCCTGTCGTTGAGATCCATGTCGGGCATTTTGAAATTTCTTGATACCTGAGCTCGCATGATCTCTTTTACAAACGGGTCTTCTTCTCCCAAAGGGCTTTCTTCCTGATTTGTTCAATTACTTCGGTTGCGAAGGTCGGTCTCCAACTTCAGGAGTTTTTCTTCTAGCTCTCTGCGTCGTTTCACCTCCCTAAGCAGCTCTTGTTCAGCTTTCAATTGCCGCGAGCTTCATGTTTAAGCTGTTCTAGTCGCTCTCGCTGGCCATGGACTATGTCCAGTATTTCAGTTGTGTGAGGGATCTCCTCATATTTAGGATGGTGGATTTCCGAATGAATCCTTCTCAGGTGGGGATTCCCTGAGGGTCCCTCCCCGGGAAGTCCTTGAGTGTGTTGTGGTGGTGGAGGGAGTACAATAGCATGACTTTTTGGCTGGGCTACAGGTTTATATTTAGATGCACTATGACCATCTTCATACTGGTTGTTCGCCATCATTAAGGGGTGAATTCCAGGTCCCCGGCAACGGTGCTAATATTTCGAGGGTTACCTGAAATATTGATTTAGGCTTGAACGTGAAGTCTAGGCTCCTTTAGTCGCAACGGCCTACTTGTTCTTGGTTTCGAGGTGGCACCGTCTGAGTTCCTCGCGAGGTGGTGGGGGTGGTACTTGCAAGAGACTCTGATGCTTAAGTTAGCAAGGGCTTCGGGCAGGTTTTTAGTACATTAGAACATAAATAATATCTGAGGGGTGTCAGTGCATTTATAATAGATTTGATAACCTCTTTTGTTGAGGTAGTTCCATCTTTATTGATGGATAACCGTTCTATTTTTATCTTGAGAGGTTGTTGAGGTTTATCTTTTAGGGAAGATAGAGATAGTGAAAAGATTCACAGAGGAAGTTACTTGCTTTGGACAAGTAGAGCTGGGCTCTCTCGATGGTGTCTGACCTCTTTAAAGAGGTCGGGTAAGTGCGAAGACCAACCCTTCTGGGTTAGGTCTTTCATTCTTTAGTGGGTCTATCTTTAAACTTTGAGCCAGGGCATGAACACTTTCCCTTTCTCAAAATTGAGTACAAAGGTAGTGATTTTAGTGCCGACCCTGCTGGGAATCTAGATAGAGCTGCTAATTTCGCATTTAGTTACTGAACTTCTTTGAGGCAGGTCAGCCTCTTCATGTCGAGTATGGCTCGACATTTGTCTGGTTTTTTATTTCTATGCCTCTTTGTGTTAGAATGAAGCCCAAGAACTTACCGACTTCTGCTGTAAAGGTGCATTTCAAGGGGTTTAACCTCATCTCATTCTTCCTTATTGTGGAAAAAACTTCAAAGAGATTGAACAATAGTGCCTAATCATTTTTAGTCTTAACAAGCATATCCACATAGACCTCCATGAGCTTCCCTAGATGGGGGTGAAAACACTTTGTTTATGAACCGTTGATATGTGGCTCTAGCATTCTTTAACCCGAAGGGCATCACTATGTAACAATAGTTAGCCCTTGAGGTTATGAACGAGGTCTTTTATTGGTCTGGCTTATAGATCGAGATTTGGTTGTATCCCAAGTAGGCATCCATAAAGGACAAGTATCGATATCCTGAAGCTGAGTTAACAAGAGCGTCGATACTTGGGAGAAGATACATATCCTTGGGAAAGCTTTATTGAGATCGGTGTAGTCCACACACATTCTCTATTTTTTGTTCTACTTTTTTACTAGCACAATGTTCGCCAGCCATAAGGGATATTTTATCTCTCTTATGAATCCAGCTTTAAGTAGGGTCTGCACTTGTTCTTCCACAACCTGTGTCCTTTCTGGTCCGAGCTTCCGATGTCTTTGTTGAATATGTCGAGAACCCAGGTACACTACAAGCTCATAGGACATTACGTCGGGATCTATTCCGGACATATCGGATGCTTTCCAATCGAAGAGGTCGAAGTTTTCCCTAAGTAGATTAATGAGCTTCAATTTTAATCCATCTTCTATGTTTGCCCTTATGCTTGTTATTTTTTTGGGGTGATCTCCTATTTGGGCTTGCTGTATTTCTCCTTTTGGTTGAGAATGTAACTCCTCCTAAGTTCGAATGCCATTGAGTTCGATGGTGTTGATTTCCTTTCCTCCCAGATTGCCTTTTAAATTAAGGCTCTCATTATAACTTTTTCATGCCAACTTTTGGTCTCCCTTAATTGTAGCAATTCCATCTACAGTGGGGAACTTCATGTACAAATGGTGTGTTAAAATAATCGCAGCTTGTCAATTCAGAGAGGTCCGACCTATCAGGGCATTTGATGAAGAGGAAAGGTTGTGTTGGTAAAGAATTTCTCAATAAAATCTCGTTATAAGTATAGTTCTAAACTAACAAACAATCCTCCCAATCAAAATTTGTTTGTCACAAGTAACAAACCCCAATAAAAATAACCGAAGTATTTAAACCTCGGATCATCTCACAAGGAATATCAATGAAGTGATCAATTATTGGCTATGATGAAATAAAGGGTTTGATTGATAAAAGGGAAAGAAAATAAATGGTAAGAAAATAAAGGAAACAACTAAAGAAAACAAGTAATAAAGAGAGGCATTCATGGCAAAGATTGAGAATATAGGCTTTCTATCATAGTAATATAATGATTAATTCATCCTATTTAGTCAACTCAAACAAGGAAGAAGGTACAATATTAACTTCCACGAGAGAACGTCAAATAAGACTAGTTAATCATATCACAATAATAAACAAGAGTTTATCCTATTTAGTCATCTCAAACTAGGAAGAAGGTACAATGTTAACTCCCATGAGAGAACATCAAATAAGACTAACAACCCTAGATCACCAACATAAGTTGGGTATTCATGACTCAAGATCACCTAATTTCTCTTTCCAAACCCAGAATGCTCAAAAAGCTACTCTAACATCCTATCAAGCATTTTATCAAACACTTGGAAGGCATAAAAGGAAAGCATAATAAATTGCAAGGAAAGATAAAACCTAACAACTACCAATTTCAAGGAAACAATAATAACAACTCAAATCAACAATAAAAGAACATCAAAGATCAAATTTCATTAAAAGGAGATACAAATCCAACATGAGCATTCATAAAACTAAAGAGAGGCATCAAAGAAAAATTAACACTACAAACTAAGAGAATTAAAATGTAGGAACAAGAAATTATAAAGAAACAAGATGAGAACAAGAATTAAACCCTAGATCTAAGATGCAATTAAGCCTAAGAACCCTAATTCTAGAGAGAAGAGGCAACAACTTCTCTCTCTAGAAAACTAACCTACATGATGCTATTCTACAACTAAGTGCTCCCCCCTTTGCTCAAGAAATGAGTTGGATTTGGGCCTGGAAAGCTCAGAAATCGCTCCCAGCATTTTCACTTTAATAAGGTCACATGCGAGCTGTGACGCGTACGCGTGGGTCACGCGTACACGTCGCTTGGCATTTTACTATCCACGCATACGCGTCATGTCACGCATACGCGTCACCATGCGACATCATCGCCACGTGCGCGTTGGTGCGCGAAATTGTGAACAATACTTTTCACAACTCTCATAATCCCTGGTCATGAACTCCAAAAATTTGGTGGTTCAATTCCATGGCATTACACAACTTCGCACAACTAACCAGCAAGTGCACTGGGTCGTCCAAGTAATACCTTACGTGAGTAAGGGTCGATCCCACGGAGATTGTTAGCATTGAAGCAAGCTATGGTCATCTTGTAAATCTTAGTCAGGCAAACTCAAATGTATATGATGATGAATGAAAACAACATAAAAGATAAAGATAGTGATACTTATGTAATTCATTGGTAGGAACTTCAGATAAGCGTATGAAGATGCCTTCCCTTCCGTCTCTCTACTTTCCTACTGCCTTCATCCAATCCTTCTTACTCCTTTCCATGGCAAGCTCGTGTAGGGTTTCACTGTTGTCAGCAGCTACCTCCCATCCTCTCATTGAAAACAATTGCATATGCTCTGGTCACAGCATAGCGGAATTCATCTGTCGGTTCTCAATCAGACCGGAATAGAATCCAGTGATTCTTTTGGCGTCTGTCACTAACGCCCCGCCCTCAGGAGTTTGAAGCACATCACAGTCATTCAGTCATTGAATCCTACTCAGAATACCACAGACAAGGTTAGACCTTCCGGATTCTCATGAATGCTGCCATCAGTTCTCGCCTATACCACGAAGACTCTGATCTCACGGAATGGTTGGCTCGTTTGTCAGGCGAGCACTCGGTTGTCAGGCGATCAACCATGCATCGTGCAATCAGGAATCCAAGAGATATTCACTAAGCCTCAGATGCTTGTAGAACAAGAATGGTTGTCAGTCACCTTGTTCATGAGTGAGAATGGTGATGGGCATCAATCATCACCTTCATCAAGTTGAAGAACAAGTGATATCTTGGACAAAGAACAAGTGGAATTGAATGGAAGAACAATAGTAATTGCATTAATACTCGAGGTACAGCAGAGCTCCACACCTTAATCTATGGTGTGTAGAAACTCCACCGTTGAAAATACATAAGAATAAGGTCTAGGCATGGCCGAATGGCCAGCCTCCCAATGATCTAAGATAGCATAAAACGAAGATAGCTACCAAAGTCTTTAGATACAATAGTAAAAGGTCCTACTTATAGATAACTAGTAGCCTAAGGTGTACAAAGATGAGTAAATGACATAAAAATCCACTTCCGGGCCCACTTGGTGTGTGCTTGGGCTGAGCAATGAAGCATTTTCGTGTAGAGACTCTTCTTGGAGTTAAACACCAGCTTTAGTGCCAGTTTGGGCGTTTAACTCCCAATTAGGTGCCAGTTCCGGCGTTTAACGCTGGAATTCCTTGAGGTGACTTTGAACGCCGGTTTGGGCCATCAAATCTTGGGAAAAGTATGGACTATTATATATTGCTGGAAAGCCCAGGATGTCTACTTTCCAACGCCGTTGAGAGCGCGCCAATTGGGCTTCTGTAGCTCTAGAAAATCCACTTCGAGTGCAGGGAGGTCAGAATCCAACAGCATCTGAAGTCCTTTTCAGTCTCTGAATCAGATTTTTGCTCAGGTCCCTCAATTTCAGCCAGAAAATACCTGAAATCACAGAAAAACACACAAACTCATAGTGAAGTCCAGAAAAGTGAATTTTAACTAAAAACTAATAAAAATATACTAAAAACTAACTAGATCATACTAAAACATATTAAAAACAATGCCAAAAAGCATACAAATTATCCGCTCATCACAACACCAAACTTAAATTGTTGCTTGTCCCCAAGCAACTGAAGATCAAATAAGATAAAAAGAAGAGAATATGCAATGAACTCCAAAAACATCTATGAAGATCAGTCTTAATTAGATGAGCGGGGCTTTTAACTTTTTGCCTCTGAATAGTTTTGGCATCTCACTCTATCCCTTGAAATTCAGAATGATTGGCTTCTTTAGGAACTTAGAATCCAGATAGTGTTAATGATTCTCCTAGTAAAGTATGATGATTCTTGAACACAGCTACTTCATGAGTCTTGGCCGTGGCCCAAAGCACTCTGTCTTCCAGTATTACCACCGGATACATACATGCCACAGACACATAATTGGGTGAACCTTTTCAGATTGTGACTCAGCTTTGCTAAAGTCCCCAATTAGAGGTGTCCAGGGTTCTTAAGCACACTCTTATTGCCTTGGATCACACTTTATTTCTTTCTTTTTCTTTCTTCTTTTTTTTCAGTTTTTTTTTTCGTTTGCTTCCTTCTCTCTTTTTTTTTTTGTATTCACTGCTTTTTCTTGCTTCAAGAATCATTTTTAATGATTTTTCAGATCCTCAGTAACATGTCTCCTTTTTCATCATTCTTTCAAGAGCCAACATTCATGAACCACAAATTCAAAAGACATATGCACTGTTTAAGCATACATTCAGAAGACAAAAGTATTGCCACCACATCAAATTAATTAAACTATTATAAAATTCAGAATTCATGCAATTCTTTCCTTTTCAATTAAGCACGTTTTTATTCAAGAAAGGTGATGGATTCATAGGACATTCATAACTTCAAGGCATAGACACTAAGACACTAATGATCACAAGACACAAACATTGATAAACATAAGCATAATTTTCGAAAAACAGAAGAATAAAGAACAAGGAAATCAAAGAACGGGTCCACCTTAGTGATGGCGGCTCTTTCTTCCTCTTGAAGATCCTATGGAGTGCTTGAGCTCCTCAATGTCTCTTCCTTGTCTTTGTTGCTCCTCCCTCATGATTCTTTGGTCTTCTCTAATTTCATGAAGGATGATGGAGTGTTCTTGATGCTCCACCCTTAGTTGTCCCATGTTGGAACTCAACTCTCCTAGGGAGGTGTTTAGTTGCTCCCAATAATTTTGTGGAGGAAAGTGCATTCCTTGAGGCATCTCAGGGATCTCATGATGAGAGGGGTCTCTTGTGTACTCCATCCTTTTCTTGGTGATGGGCTTATCCTCATCAATGGGGGTATCTCCCTCTATGTCAACTCCAACTGAATAACAGAGGTGACAAATGAGGTGAGGAAAGGCTAACCTTGCTAAGGTAGAGGACTTATCCGCCACCTTGTAGAGTTCTTGGGCTATGACCTCATGAACTTCCACCTCTTCTCCAATCATGATGCTATGGATCATGATAGCCCGGTCTATGGTAACTTCGGACCGGTTGCTAGTGGAAATGATTGAGCGTTGTATGAACTCTAACCATCCTCTAGCCACGGGCTTGAGGTCATGCCTTCTTAATTGAACCGGCTTTCCTCTTGAATCTTGCTTCCATTGTGCGCCCTCTTCACATATGATTGTGAGGACTTGGTCCAACCTTTGATCAAAGTTGACCCTTCTTGTATAAGGATGCTCATCTCCTTGCATCATAGGCAAGTTGAACGCCACCCTCACACTTTCCGGACTAAAATCCAAGTATTTCCCCCGAACCATAGTGAGATAATTCTTTGGATTCGGGTTCACACTTTGGTCATGGTTCTTGGTGATCCATGCATTGGCATAGAACTCTTGAACCATCAAGATTCCGACTTGTTGAATGGGGTTGGTGAGTACTTCCCAACCTCTTCTTCGGATCTCATGGCGGATCTCCGGATATTCACCTTTTTTGAGTGAAAAGGGGACCTCGGGGATCACCTTCTTCAAGGCCACAACTTCATAGAAGTGGTCTTGATGCACCCTTGAGAGGAATCTATCCATCTCCCATGACTCGGAGGTGGAAGCTTTTGCCTTCCCTTTCCTCTTTTTAGAGGTTTCTCCGGCCTTGGATGCCATAATGGTTATGGAAAAATGAAAAAGCAACGCTTTTACCACACCAAACTTAAAATGTTTGCTCGTCCTCGAGCAAAAGAAGAAAGAAGAGAGTAGAAGAAGAAGAAATGAGGAAGAGGGAGAAGGTGGTGTGTTCGGCCAAGAAGGGAAAGAAGGGGTTTTTAGGTTGTGTGAAAATGAAGGGTTGAAGAAGGGTATATATAGGAGAGAGGGGGGGTAATGGTTCGGCCATTATGGGTGGGTTTGGGAGGGAAAGTAGTTTGAATTTGAAGGGTGAGGTTGGTGGGGATTTGTGAAGGATGGATGTGAGTGGTGAAGAGAAAGATGGGATTTGATAGGTGAAGGGTTTTTGGGGAAGAGGTTTTAAGGTGATTGGTGAATGGGGGAAGAAGAGAGAGAGTGGTGGTGGGGTCCTGTGGGGTCCACAGATCCTGTGGTGTCAAGGAAAAGTCATCCCTACACCAAGTGGCATCAAAATTCACGTTTTGAGCCATTTCTGGCGTTAAACGCCGGGCTGGTGCCCATTCCTGGCGTTTAACGCCAGGTTGTTGCCCTTTACTGGCGTTTAACGCCAGTCTAGTGCCCCTTTCTGGCGTTAAACGCCCAGAATGGTGCCAGACTGGGCGTTAAACGCCCAACAGCTAGCATTACTGGCGTTTGAACGCCAGCTTCTTCTCCTCCAGGGTGTGCTGTTTTTCTTCCTATTTTTCATTCTGTTTTTGCTTTTTTCATTGTTTTTGTGACTTCTTATGATCATCAACCTACAAAAAAGATAAAATAACAAAAGAGAATAGTTAACTATAAAACATTGGGTTGCCTCCCAACAAGCGCTTCTTTAATGTCATTAGCTTGACAGAGGACTCTCATGGAGCCTCAGAAATACTCAGAACCGTGTTGGAACCTCCCAACACCAAACTTAGAGTTTGAATGTGGGGGTTCAACACCAAACTTAGAGTTTGGTTGTGGCCTCCCAACACCAAACTTAGAGTTTGACTGTGGGGGCTCTGCTTGGCTTTGTTTTGAGAGAAGCTCTTCATGCTTCCTCTCCATGATGATAGAGGGATGTCCTTGGGCCTTAAACACCAAGGATTCTTCATTCACTTGAATGATCAACTCTCCTCTATCAACATCAATCACAGCCTTTGCTGTGGCTAGGAAGGGTCTGCCAAGGATGATGGATTCATCCATGCACTCCCCAGTCTCTAGGACTACGAAATCAGTAGGGATGTAATGGTCTTCAACTTTTACCAGAACATCCTCTACAAGTCCATAGGCTTGTTTTCTTGAGTTGTCTGCCATCTCTAGTGAGATTTTTGCAGCTTGCACCTCAAGGATCCCTAATTTCTCCATTACAGAGAGGGGCATGAGGTTTACACTTGACCCTAAGTCACACAAGGTCTTCTTGAAGGTTATGGTGCCTATGGTGCAAGGTATAGAAAACTTCCCAGGATCTTGCCTCTTTTGAGGTAATTTCTGCCTAGACAAGTTATCCAGTTCTTTGGTGAGCAAAGGAGGTTCATCCTCCCAAGTCTCATTTCCAAATAACTTGTCATTTAGCTCCATGATTGCTCCAAGGTATTTAGCAACTTGCTCTTCAGTGACATACTCATCCTCTTCAGAGGAAGAATACTCATCAGAGCTCATGAAAGGCAGAAGTAAGTCCAATGGAATCTCTATGGTCTCATTTTGAGCCTCAGATTCCCATGGTTCTTCATTGGGGAACTCAGAGGAGATTGGTGCACGCCCATTGAGGTCTTCCTCAGTGGCGTCCACCTCCTCTCTTTCCTCTCCATATTCGACCATGTTTATGGCTTTGCACTCTCCTTTTGGATTTTCTTCTGTGTTGCTTGGGAGAGTACTAGGAGGGAGTTCAGTAATTTTCTTGCTCAACTGACCCACTTGTCCTTCCAAATTTCTGATGGAGGACCTTGTTTCATTCATGAAACTTTGAGTGGTTTTGATTAGATCAGAGACCATTGTTGCCAAGTCAGAGGTATTCTGCTTAGAACTCTCTGTCTGTTGCTGAGAAGATGATGGAAAAGGCTTGCCATTGCTAAACCTGTTTCTTCCATTATTGTTGTTATTGAAACTTTATTGAGGTCTCTCTTGATTCTTCCATGAGAAATTTGGGTGATTTCTCCATGAAGAATTGTAGGTGTTTCCATAGGGCTCTCCTAGGTAATTCACCTCTTCCATTGAAGGGTTCTCAGGATCATAAGCTTCTTCCTCAGATGAAGCTTCCTTAGTACTGCTTGGTGCATTTTGCATTCCAGACAGACTTTGAGAAATCAAATTGACTTGTTGAGTCAATATCTTGTTCTGAGCCAGTATGGCATTTAGAGCATCAATCTCAAGAATTCCTTTCTTCTGATTTGTCCCATTGTTCACAGGATTCCTTTCAGAAGTGTACATGAATTGGTTATTTGCAACCATTTCAATTAGTTCCTGAGCCTCTGTAGGCGTCTTCTTCAGATGAAGAGATCCTCCAGCAGAGCTATCCAAAGACATCTTGGATAGTTCAGAGAGACCATCATAGAAAATACCTATGATGCTCCATTCAGAAAGCATGTCTGAGGGACATCTTCTGATTAATTGTTTGTATCTTTCCCAAGCTTCATAGAGGGATTCTCCATCCTTCTGTCTGAAGGTTTGGACTTCCACTCTAAGCTTACTCCATCTTTGTGGTGGAAAGAACTTTGCCAAGAAGGCATTGACTAGCTTTTCCCAAGAGTCCAGGCTTTCTTTAGGTTGAGAATCCAACCATATTCTAGCTCTGTCTCTTACAGCAAAAGGGAATAGCATCAGTCTATAGACTTCAGGGTCAACCCCATTAGTCTTGACTGTGTCACAGATTTGCAAGAATTCAGCTAGGAACTGATGAGGATCTTCCATTGGAAGTCCATGGAACTTGCAATTCTGTTGCATTAGAGAAGCTAATTGAGGCTTAAGCTCAAAGTTGTTTGCTCCAATGGCAGGGATAGAGATGCTTCTCCCATAGAAATCAGGAGTAGGTGCAGTAAAGTCACCCAGCACCTTCCTTGCATTGTTGGCATTGTTGTTGTTTTCGGCTGCCATGTGTTCTTCTTCCTTGAAGAATTCGGTCAGGTCCTCTAAAGAGAGTTGTGCTTTAGCTTCTCTTAGCTTTCTCTTCAAGGTCCTTTCAGGTTCAGGATCAGCTTCAACAAGAATGCCTTTGTCTCTGCTCCTGCTCATATGAAAGAGAAGAGAACAAGAAAATGTGGAATCCTCTATGTTACAGTATAGAGATTCCTTGAAGTGTCAGAGGAAAAGAAAAATAGAAGAAGAAAAGGTAGAAGAATTCGAACTTGATTAGATAGAGTTCAAATTGTGCATTAAGAAGGAGTAGTACTCCATAAATAGAAGGATGTGGGAAGGAGGGAAGTAATTTTTCGAAAATTAATTAAAATATTTTGAAAACATTTTTTTGAAAAACACTAATTGATTTTCGAAATTAAAAGTGGAAAAGAAATCAAGTGATTTTTGAAAAAGATTTTGAAATTAGAAGTTTAAAAAGATTTGATTGAAAACTATTTTGAAAAAGATGAGGTTAAGAAGATATGATTAGTTTTAAAAAGATGTGATTGAGAAGATATGATTTGAAAACAATTTTAAAAAGATTTGATTTTGAAAATTAGTGACTTGCCTAACAAGAAAAGATATGATTCAAACATAAAACCTTCCTCTACAGGAAAGGCAAAAAATGTTCAATCAAATCATTAATTGTTAGTAAGTATCTTTGAAAAAGGAAAGAAATTGATTTTGAAAACATTTGATTGAAAAGATATGATTTGAAAAAGATTTGATTTTGAAAAACTTTGAAAACTTAAAAAAAATTGATTTTAAAAACAAAATCTTCCCCCTAGCACCATCCTGGCGTTAAACGCCCAGAATGGTATACATTCTGGCGTTTAACGCCCAAAATGCTACCTCTTTGGGCGTTAAACGCCCAACCAGGTGCCCTGGCTGGCGTTTAAACGCCAGTCTGTCTTCTTCACTGGGCATTTTTGAATGCTCAGCTTTTTCTGTATAATTCCTCTGCAGTATGTTCTGAATCTTTAATTCTTTGTATCATTGACTTGAAAAGACACAAATTAAAAATATTTTTGGATTTTTAATAATCAAAATGCAACAAGAATCAAATAACAATGCATGCAAGACACCAAACTTAGCAGTTTGTGTACTACTGACACTATATGAAACACCAAGATACTCAAGTCAATAGAATTTAAAGATCAAAACAAAGAATTATATGCATGGATTCGAAAGATATAACAAAAACATGCATTTGACACCAAACTTAAGATGAGACACTAGACTTAAGCAAGAAACATAAAATCTTTTTGGTTTTTATGATTTTGTGAATTTTTTTGTATTTTTCAAAAATTAAGTGGAAAAAGATATCAAAATTCTTAATGAGAATTCCAGGAATCAGTGCAATGCTAGTCTAAGACTCCGGTCCAGGAATTAGACATGGCTTCACAGCCAGCCAAGCCTTCAAAGAAAGCTTCGGTCCAAAACACTAGACATGACCAAAGGTCAGCAAGCCTCAGCAGATCACTGCCCCAAAAGCAAAATTGATGAAAATCAACAAGCTCTTGTGGTGATAAGTTGAAACCTCGGTCCAATCAGATTAGACATGGCTTCTCAGCCAGCCAGATTTCAACAAATCATCATGAAACTCTAGAATTCATCTTCAAGAATTTCGAAAAAAAATAAATACCTAATCTAAGCAACAAGATGAACCGTCAGTTGTCCAAACTGAACAATCCCCGGCATTGTTACCAAAAGCTTGCTCAAAACTTGAACAATCCCCGGCAACGGCGCCAAAAACTTGGTGCGCGAAATTGTGAACAATACTTTTCACAACTCTCATAATCCCTGGTCATGAACTCCAAAAATTTGGTGGTTCAATTCCATGGCATTACACAACTTCGCACAACTAACCAGCAAGTGCACTGGGTCGTCCAAGTAATACCTTACGTGAGTAAGGGTCGATCCCACGGAGATTGTTAGCATTGAAGCAAGCTATGGTCATCTTGTAAATCTTAGTCAGGCAAACTCAAATGTATATGATGATGAATGAAAACAACATAAAAGATAAAGATAGTGATACTTATGTAATTCATTGGTAGGAACTTCAGATAAGCGTATGAAGATGCCTTCCCTTCCGTCTCTCTGCTTTCCTACTGCCTTCATCCAATCCTTCTTACTCCTTTCCATGGCAAGCTCGTGTAGGGTTTCACTGTTGTCAGCAGCTACCTCCCATCCTCTCATTGAAAACAATTGCATATGCTCTGGTCACAGCATAGCGGAATTCATCTGTCGGTTCTCAATCAGACCGGAATAGAATCCAGTGATTCTTTTGGCGTCTGTCACTAACGCCCCGCCCTCAGGAGTTTGAAGCACATCACAGTCATTCAGTCATTGAATCCTACTCAGAATACCACAGACAAGGTTAGACCTTCCGGATTCTCATGAATGCTGCCATCAGTTCTCGCCTATACCACGAAGACTCTGATCTCACGGAATGGTTGGCTCGTTTGTCAGGCGAGCACTCGGTTGTCAGGCGATCAACCATGCATCGTGCAATCAGGAATCCAAGAGATATTCACTAAGCCTCAGATGCTTGTAGAACAAGAATGGTTGTCAGTCACCTTGTTCATGAGTGAGAATGGTGATGGGCGTCAATCATCACCTTCATCAAGTTGAAGAACAAGTGATATCTTGGACAAAGAACAAGTGGAATTGAATGGAAGAACAATAGTAATTGCATTAATACTCGAGGTACAGCAGAGCTCCACACCTTAATCTATGGTGTGTAGAAACTCCACCGTTGAAAATACATAAGAATAAGGTCTAGGCATGGCCGAATGGCCAGCCTCCCAATGATCTAAGATAGCATAAAACGAAGATAGCTACCAAAGTCTTTAGATACAATAGTAAAAGGTCCTACTTATAGATAACTAGTAGCCTAAGGTGTACAAAGATGAGTAAATGACATAAAAATCCACTTCCGGGCCCACTTGGTGTGTGCTTGGGCTGAGCAATGAAGCATTTTCGTGTAGAGACTCTTCTTGGAGTTAAACGCCAGCTTTAGTGCCAGTTTGGGCGTTTAACTCCCAATTAGGTGCCAGTTCCGGCGTTTAACGCTGGAATTCCTTGAGGTGACTTTGAACGCCGGTTTGGGCCATCAAATCTTGGGAAAAGTATGGACTATTATATATTGCTGGAAAGCCCAGGATGTCTACTTTCCAACGCCGTTGAGAGCGCGCCAATTGGGCTTCTGTAGCTCTAGAAAATCCACTTCGAGTGCAGGGAGGTCAGAATCCAACAGCATCTGAAGTCCTTTTCAGTCTCTGAATCAGATTTTTGCTCAGGTCCCTCAATTTCAGCCAGAAAATACCTGAAATCACAGAAAAACACACAAACTCATAGTGAAGTCCAGAAAAGTGAATTTTAACTAAAAACTAATAAAAATATACTAAAAACTAACTAGATCATACTAAAACATATTAAAAACAATGCCAAAAAGCATACAAATTATCCGCTCATCACGCGTCTATCAGCGTGCACGTCTATCATGCGTGCGCGTCGATGTATGCACCCCAATCCTTGTTCTTTTCCATGATTTCTCCACTTTGCATGCTTTTCTCTTCACTCTTTTGATCCATTCCTAGCCTTTTCAACTTGAATTCACTAACAAACACATCAAGGTATCTAGTGGAATCAAAGGTGAATTAAAATTAGCAAATTAAAGGCCTTAAAAGCATGATTTTAAACTTAAGCACCAATTGAGGGAGAATTACAAAACCATGCTATTTCATTGAATAAATGTGGGAAAAGGTGATAAAATCCCCTAAATTAAGCACAAGATAAACCACAAATTGGGGTTTATCAGCGTTATAGGCTGACGCAACGTCAACTACTATGTAGTCAACACTTAGCGTTTTCGTGGTGTACAAAGAGATGAACCCAAGAAGCCGGATCGGAGTATCTCCCAATCTAAAGAGATTGTTGGGATAGTCTTTTAGCTCCCTTACTTCTAACCCGAGCTTGTCAAAAGCGGGTTTGAACAATTTGTCTGCTGAACTGCCTTGATCCACTAGAGTCTTATGGAGGTTTGCGTTAGCTAAGACCACTTTTATTACTACTGGGTTATCATGACCAGGCATTATTCCATAGATGTCCTTCTTGGTGAATGAAATGGTGAGTAAGTCGGGCATCTTGCTATCTTTCCTGACCTGGTACACTTCCTTCATGTGCCTTTTTCGAGATGATTTTGAAATCCCTCTACCAGTGAACCCTCCATTTATCATGTGTATATGCCGCTCTGGGGTCTAAGGTGGACGTTCTTGCCGTCCTGCTTCTTCGTCCCTCCTTCTTTTCCTTGGGTCTTCGGGCCGCTCAACCAAGTATCTATCCAGTCGACCTTCTCTGGCCAACTTTTCAATGACAATTTTCAGGTCGTAGAAGTCATTTGTTGAATGCCCATAAAGCTTGTGGTATTCGCAATACTCATTCCGACTTCTGGCCTTCTTATGCTTAATAGGACGAGGTGGTGGAAGTTTTTCGGTATGACATATCTCCCTATAGATATCTACAAGGGAGACTCGTAGAAGAGTGTAGCTATGGTATCTATGAGTTTTCTCCGAGCTGTATTCTTCCTTTTTCTTGGCTTCTTTCTCTTTTTTCTGAGGTGGGTAAGGCAGGCTGCACTTTGGGAGAAGTTCTCGTAGTCGAGCATTTTCTTCTATGTTGATGTACTTCTCTGCCCATTTTTGGACTTCGTACAGGGAAGTTGGGTGTCGCTTTGATATGGATTGAGAGAATGGTCCTTCTTTAAGGCCATTAACTAATGCCATTATTACTGCTTCGGTGGGCAAGTTATGTATCTCCAAGCATGCTTTATTAAATCTCCCCATATAATCCCAAAGTGTTTTTCTGACTTCCTGCTTGATTCCTAGCAAGCTCGAAGCATGCTTTACTTTATCATTCTGGATGGAGAATTTGGAAAGGAACTTCCTTGCCAGGTCGTCAAAACAAGTCACCACTCTGGAAGGTAGGTTGTCAAACCATTTCATCATAGCTTTGGTCAAGGTCGTTGGGAAGGCTTTATAGCGGGTAGCATCAGACGCATTAGGAGGTACATCTAGCTTTTGAAATTGCTAAGATGGTGTCTTGGATCGGTTGTCCCATCATAGAGATCTATGTCGGGCATTTTGAAATTTCTTGGTACCCGAACTCACATGATCTCTTCTACAAACTGGTCTTCTCCTCCTAAAGAGTTTTCTTCCCAATCTGTTCGATTACTTTGGTTAAGAAGGTCGGCTTCCAACTTCAGGAGTTTTTCTTCTAGCTCCCTACGTCGTTTTACCTCCTTCCGTAGGTCTCATTCAGCTTTGCATTGCTGCTCGGCTTCGTGTTCGAGCTATTTTAGTCGTTCTCACTGGCCATGGACTATGTCCAGTATTTCAGTTGTGTGATGGGTCTCCTCATCTTCAGGATGGTGGATTACCAAATGTATCCTTCTTGGGTGGGGATTCCCTGAGGGCCCCTCCTCGTGAGGTCCTTGGGTGTGTTATATTGGTGGAGGGATTACAATAGCATGACCTTTTGGCTGGGTTTCAGGTTCAGATTTAGACACAGTATGACCATCTTCATACTGGTTGTCCGCCATTGTTAAGGGGTGAATTCCAGGTTCCCGGCAACAGCGCCGATGTTCCGAGGGTTACCTGAAACGTTGATTTGGGCTTGAACGTGAGGTCCAGGCTCCTTTAGTGGCAGCAACCGACTTGTTCTTGATTTCGAGGTGCCGCCATCTGAGTTCCTCGTGAGGAGGTGGGGGTGGTACCTGTAAGATACTTCAATGCTTAAGTTTGCAAAGGGTTTAGGCAGATTTTTAATAAATTAGAACGTAAATAATACCTGAGGGATGTCAGTGTATTTATAGTAGATTTGATAATTACTTTTGTTGCAGTAGTTCCATCTTTATTGATGGATAACTATTTCCTTTTATCTTGGGAGTTTGTTGAGATCTATCTTTTAAGAAAGATAAAGATAATGGAGAAATTCGCGTAGACAATTACATGCTTTGGGCAAGCAAAGCTAGGCTCTTTTGACGGTGTCCGACCTCTTTAAAGAGGTCGGATAAATGCGAAGAAACAGTAATACTTACCATTAAAAATTTGGTAATTTTTTTCTTATATTATGTTATTTGAATGTATTTAGAAAAAGTCAAAAGAACATTCAATTAAGATAGTAGAGGAGGTGAGAAACATCATGTAAATTAGTAGTAACGGAGAAATACCTGTAAGAAAAAAAAGGCATAAATAAATTTATTAAAATAAAAAGTTTAAGTATAAATAATTTTGTTATAGTTATTGTTCATACCTGAACCAACAACTACAAGTCCAATAACACGTGTCCGAGAATACTGATTTTCCATTTTATTTGAATAGCGTATTCCGACTTGATCCAAACGAGAGCAAGGCCAAGCTAGCAGGTCACTATACCCAAACAATTTCGAACTCAAATCCCGAATTCGAATTCGATCCGACTGGGAAAGCAAGAAAAAAAAAAAAACTTAATCCTAGCTACTATTTCGGTTATTAACATGCAAATAATAATCAACTTATCTTTGCGTAACTTCTCCTACATTAAAAAAAAAATAACTATCTACTATCATTTTAAAAAGAATCCTTTTGTTAATGACTATATCATCATTCTACTTTATAAATATTCTATTATTTTAGGTATTTTTTATTTAATTCTATCACATGGGTGTTTAAACTCTTGTTAATCAATTTAAATATTAAAGTCTCTTTTAGATATTTTTTATTATTGTGCAGGTTAAACTTTACCTTTTAAACCCATTTCTTTGTAGTTTCGTAATTTACAGAACATATATAATTTATGATAAAATATAACAACATTATTTATCATTTAATTCAAATAATTGATCTCATATATAAAAGTTAAAAATTAATTTTTAAGTAGTTAATATTAGCTAATTTTTTATTGTAAAATTATTCTTTTAAAATTTTTTTAAAAGATTTAAAATTTAAAATTAAAAAAATTAATTGATGTTTAAAAGAAAGAGTTGGTTTTTTAATTCAATTCTATTAGAAAAAGACAATGTTATTAATTTAAAATTAGGATATATAGAAGTACAGGCCTTACGCCTTACAGATTGATGATGACTATGATCATTAGTTTAATATGGTGTTAACACCGACAAGATAGAGTAGAGATTAGAGAAGAATAATGGAGCGAGTTTGCTTTCATTAACTCCATTTTTTTTGCAGTACGGTATTATTGATTGCACATGGGGCTGTGATGATTGGTGAGTTTTTAATGTCATAATCTCCACCATCTCTGATCTCTGATCAGATATATGCAAGAAATTAAATAAAGAAAACAATCCTTTCGGCTTTGAATTTATTAGTTACTGACGTGTTGCTGCACACCATCAGAATGCTTAACAAATAAATAAACACTACTCGTTAGCTATCTAGCCAGTTGCATTCAAAAAATGAACAAAATTGAACATTTTTGCTTTCATAGTTTTCAATCTCTTTTTGCTGGTTCCATGACTGAAAATAAGTGATTGTTTTGTGTTTCATTCTTTCTGTCTCAAGGTTCGAAATTTCTACATTTTTTTGTTTTCACAGATTATATATCGAGAAATATAACAAATCATTTTTGGTTTTCATGACTACGAAAATGCTTTAATTGATAAACTTTTATATTCCAATTTAGATATGTAAATAATAAAAAAATTATTTAAATATTAAAAAGGCGTTGATAGTTTTAAAATTGTCGGATACTGTTAGATTTATTGACAAATTTTGTGTCAGCCACTAATTACTATCAAATTTAGTGGTGGATATTAACTTTTAATTGACGAAATTTTGGAGTTTGCTATCTTCGAATTTATCTCTTGATAAAATTAAATTTTATTTTTTTAAATTATTTAAAAATTTAATATGTAATTTTAAATGTTTAAATTCAATGATTTTAAACTAACAAAATTTAAAATTTTACAATTTTTCATAATAATTTGTTATAATTTTATGTTAAAAGTTCATAAACAAGTTCACACATTAAAGTTTAAGACTAAAGAAAAAATAATAATAATTATTCGTATAAGAAAAAAGGTAGTACTATAAACATATATTCTAAATCTAAAAAAGATGAATTTATATAAAGTTCCATTATGAAAAACAAGATATCTCATAGTAGTTAAGTAAATTGCATAATTGAAGTTTTATGGACAATAAATATTAAACAAAAAAATTAATTATACAAATGAAACAAATTAAGATTATAAGTAATCCATATTTATCTGCAAATGAGACAAATTAATTATACAAAAAGAGTGCAAATTATAGGTAAATAAAATAAATTCATAAAGAATCAATTAACATATCATAACACATTAAGATTTCAAGTATTTCACTAACATACATATACATATCGAATTGTATATCATTTAAACTTATACAATTTCATTAATTTACAAACTTAGTTGGAGATTTTGCATTATAAACCATTAATCTATGAGCAAAGAATTACCAGCATCGGAGACCTACCGTCTACAGGAATATTTTTCAAAATAGCAAGTTGTACACCTTCAATTAACTTAGATAACAATAAAATCAGAAAATTAACAATCATCTAAAACATCATCAACTCAGAACAAACTCTAAATTACACCATATCTAATCTAATATTATTTAATTTCTAATTACACTAAATTAATATAAACAAACCTTAATCACAAACTTCATTAAAAAGTTTAATCAAGAATTTAATAAAATATCTAACAAAATCCTAAACAAACAAAAAAATATGGAAAAATACAAAAGCTATAAAAAAGTTTCTCTGATAGTGGCTGCAGGATGGTAGAAATGTGGTGACGACAGAAAACAACAGTAAAACCTACGATGGTAACGATGACAAGGTGACGATCTCTGACGGTAAGAAACACTAACAGCAGCGACACGGCGAAGACTTTCCACGGAGATTCTAGCAACAATGATGACGACATGTTGATCGGCGATGACAGTGTGGCTTACCGGTGATGACGACAGCTCCAAGTAGTGGCGGCGTAACCTTCTTCAATGGAGCAGAGGGAAAGAGATGAGAGAGAAACGAGAGAGAGAAGAAGAGAAAGAGAGAGAGAGTTTGTAAAAGTGAGGAAGAGGGTTTTGTGTTTGAATTTTATCCAAATTTATCATCGGATTTACTAGAGAAAAAATCCAACAATAAAGTATTCGTCGTTGTCTAAATACCGCATTTCACTAAATTCTGTTACTGTCGAAATTTTTCGACAGAAAATCCAACGCTAAGTTTGGCGCTAATAAAATTAATTTCTCCCTTCCATCTACCGTCTGATTTAAAATACCGTTGAATTTAATTGCGAAACTTTAATTTTAACAGTAATTTATTTAAAAGATGAAATTTTACTCGTAATGATCAGAATGTCTACTGCTAAATTTGTCAATAACATCCGTCGTTAAATTCAATACTATTCGATATGTTTTTTATAGTGAATTTGTATTGAGAAATTGGTTATCATCATATTGTGATTACTTAATTACTAACGAATTCGCAAAAGTATATATTGATAACTTTTATATAACAAAATCGAAATAACAACATAATGGGGCTATTTTTTGTATAGAAAAAATATTAGTGTTTTTATTGAAAATGGGAGTATTTGGTGTAATTACATATGGGTGGATTTTTTTGTAGAAAGTCAACATGTGGGGGGCGTAGTGTAACACGTGGGGGGCGTAGTGAACACATGGCAGCATTTTAGGCAACACGTGGAGCGTGTTGAACACATGACAGCATCTTAACCAACACGTGGGGAGCGTGGTGCAACACATGGGAGACGTGTTGAATAATTTTCACAACACTGTAATACACTTCAAATATCAATATTCAATTAAAACACCACTTCTCTTTCCATATTAAAAATAATTTCTGACATAATGCAATTGCAATAATTGTCGGAGTCAAAAGTGCATTATTTTCATTATTACAGTAAGATTCATAAGCCACCGAAAAACATGAATTGAAGATATCTATCACTGCTGGAAATAACGAATAGCGGCCAAAAAAACCATAACATTTATGACTTTAGTTACTGTCACAAGCCACTGGGAATTTAAATCCCCAGGAAAAGTAACGATCATGGATCAGTCATGCAGCAACATTTCCCCTCTTTTACCCTACAGATTTATTTATGTCAATAATAAGCTTTTTTTACTATACATATGCATTTGAATATTTCCCCCCTCCCCTACATATGTATTCGAGCTGAAATGTGAAAAATTTTTATGGATTAATAATTAAAGTTATCTTTAAAAGATCACTTATTTTTTAAATTGGTTCTCAAATAATTTTTTTAGTCATATTAGTCTTTAAAAGATAAAATATAAGTCATATTGGTCCTTTTGTTAGCTAGTTGGATAATGACATGTCATGTTAAATGTCACATGACATGATGACGTGGTAGGTTAATATCACGTGTCATAAGATGATTGGTTGACGTATCAGCTTAGTGACACCTGACATGCCACGTATTATTTGACTGTCATAAATTTATTTATAATCAAATTAGTCTCTAAAAATATAAATTAGTCTTTATATAAATTAGTCTTTGAATTTTTAATATTTCTTAATCCTACTCATTTTAATTTTGTTTTTACACCTTAATAAAAAAATTTTGTTCAAATAAAATAATAAAAATAATTAAATTGTTACAAAGTTATTTTCTCATATGTATTTTTAAATTTTTCAATTTCAAATTTAGGGTTTTTTAGTAAAAATTTTTTATATAAAAATTTTATCAAACTATTATTAATCCATTATCTATTATATATTATTAATTTCATAATAAAAATGTGTCACATTTCATTCTTTTATTGTAATTGAAATTAAATCTACCCTCTAAAACTACTTTCTCTATCTCATTTCTTCACTTACTTTACATCTCGTATATATCATTGTCAATAATTACTTATAAATTTAACAATCAAAATGTGCAACATGACATTTTCTATTTATAATTAAAATTAAAATTAAAATATTAAAATTAAAATTAAAATATAACTATATTATATTACTAATTTAACAACCAAAATATGTCACATGACACTCTCTCATTAAAATTAAGATGAAATATTTTCTTCTAAAATTAATAAATTTTTTTCTTCATCCTCTTATCCACCGCTCTTCCCTTCTCTATCTCTCTCTATCCTTTTCACTTTATATATAATTTATAGAGTAATTACCCAAATCAGTCCCAAATGATTTTAAAAGCGGACATTTTAGTCCCTAAGAAAAATTAATACACAGATCAATCTCCAAAATTTTACGCCGGCAGACAAATCAGTCCCCAGTTCATTTTTCGGCAGAGTAATTACCCATATCAGTCCCCAAAGATTTTAAAAGCAGACATTTTGGTCCTAAAAAAATTAATATACAGATCAATCCACAACATTTTTTTCGAACATAATAGTCCTCTATCCAAAAAAAATAAAATAAAATAATAATAATTATTATTATTAATTGTACAATAATACTGTACCATAATTTTTTATATTTAAAAAAAATAATAAATTTATTCATTAAATTCTTATGTATTTATAATATAAAAAGTATATATATATATATATATATATATATATATATAGTCACTTAATAATAATAATAATAATAATAATAATAATAATAATAATAATAATCAATAAAATTATTAGATATTATTCTACAAGAAATTTAAGATTGAAATTAGATATTTTTGTATTTAATATAATCAAACGATGACTTATTTTAAAAAAATATTTGTATTAAAAGAAAATATTTTAATTTGGATTTCAAAGTATCATTATTCACCTTACTTGTTTATAATGAGAAGAGTGTATTAATATGCTAATGTCGTCGTCCACATGCACAAAACTAAGTTAATAATAATAAATGTCGACATATAGTAAAAGTAAAATAGACGGGAGGACTGTTATGTCTGACAGAGAAAAACGTTGGGGATATTAATTTTCTTTGGGGATTAAAATGTCCACTTTTAAAATTCTTGGGGATTGATTTGGGTAATTACTCTGCCAGAAAATGAACTGGGGACTGATTTGTCTGCCGAAGTAAAACCTTAGGGATTGATTTATGCATTAATTTTTTTAGGAGTAAAATGTCTGCTTTTAAAATCTTTGGGAACTGATTTGGGTAATTACTTTAACTTATAATTTATATTTTATATTACTAATTTGACAAAGCAAAATTAAAATAATCTTTCATGAGATATTCTTTCATTACAATTAAAATAATTTTTTCATCCAAAATTGACAAATATAAAACTCGAAAAATTAGTAAATGATTATCCAATAAATTAATTATTAAACAAATAAATTAGAAAATAGAATTTTATGGTTTAGTGAGGTAGAACTAATTAAAATAAGAATTTTAATACTAATTTTAAATAATTTAGCTCAAAATTAGGCAAAACGGATCAAACCGAATGAACCGGACCCAAAACGGGCCCAAGGCCCATTTATATAAAGCCACACTTCAGCCATTTTCCCCCGAAATGAAGAGAATCACGCTGAAGGAGAAGGGATATTGAAGAACCATAAAAACCTAACCCTTCATCGATTTCAATCTCAAATAACTTTTGATTCGAAGTTTCGATCGCCGCACTGTTTGCGGCCACGCGACCAACGCGACGAGCTCTACAAAACCCAGTTCTTGATTAGGTATGAAACTCACTTCTCAGTTTCAATTTTTTTCTCCCCAATTTCAAATTCAATGTGAATGCATGTTGAATTTTTTATGGTTTCAGTGTTTAGATTTGAATTAACTTACGGGTGTTGTCAAGTTTAGCTCATTAGAGCTGTGAGTCAGGTAATCACTCTCAAACCCTAAGCTTTACATTGATTGTGGTGATAATTGTGTTGTTAGATTAAAATTAGTTGTTGATCGGAGTCGATTTGAGAATTTGGAAGCTTGTGATCAAGTCTTGGAGGCTGGGTTTTGCTTGGAGAGGAGTTGGGATTTCAAAGCTTGGGGTGTAGTATATAAGAAAGGTGTTCCGGGTTTATCGAAGAATCAACCAAGGTATGATTTTGGTTTCTCGTATTTAATATAGGGTTAATAGTCAAATTCGTCCTTGAAAGATCACCTATTCTTTAAATTAATCCTCAAATGATTTTTTTAGTTATATTAGTCATTGAAAGATAAAACGTAAGTTAAATTGGTCCTTCCGTTAGTTAGATGATAACATGTCACGTTAAGTGCCACGTGTCACCAGATGATTGGTTGACGTGTCAAATCAGTAACACCTAGCATGCCACGTGTCACTTGACATGTAAAAAAGTTATTTATAATCAAAATAGTCTTTGAAAGTCCAGACGTAAGTTATTTTCATCTCTAAAATTTTTAAAATTAATCAAATTAGTCCTTATATAATTTTTTTCATAATATTAAATTTAAAATATTTTTTGATAGTACTAATTTTAATATTATTTTAAGACCTTAATAAACAAAATTCTCTTTACATAAAATAATAAAAATAATTAAATTATTATAAAATTATTTTGTCATTTGTATTTTAAAATTTTACATTATTATTGTAAGTTTTTTTATAGTAAATTTTTTTTATTTAAACGAGTTGATCAAATTATTGTTGATTATATATTTAAAAATTTAATATTTTAAATCTTACTAATTAATATAGTATTTATTTTAAAATTTAAATCTTTTAAATTTTTTAAAATTATAATTTATATTATTGTTTAATTTATATGATAGAACTCAATAATTTAAAAACCGATTTATTGGATCACTTGTTGAGTAAAAGATTAAAATATTTAAAATAACTACTATATTTATTTAGTGAAATCCAAAATATTAAAACTTTTAGTATATACTAGTTATATACTAGTTATTAAGATTCAACAATAATTTGAGTTATATCATATAAATATTTTATATTAAAATATTAAGATTCAACAAGTGATTCGACAAATAAGTTTTTTAATTATTGAGTTCTACCATATAAATTAAACAATAATAAAATTATAGTTTTAAAAATTTAAAATATTTAAAATTTAAAATAAATACTATATTATTTAGTGAGATTTAAAATATTAAATTTTTAATATATAATCAACAATAATTTGATAAATTTGTTTAAATAAAAATTATAATTTAAACAGGTAAAATTTTAAAATACAAATGGCAAAATAACTTTATAATGATTTAATTATTTTTATGTAAAGAGAATTTTGTTTATTAAGGTCTAAAAATAATATTAAAATTAGTACTATTAAAAAATATTTTAAATTTAATATTATGAAGAAAAAATAAAAAAAATTATATAAGGACTAATTTGATTAATTTATAAAATTTTAGGGATAAAAATGACTTACGTCTGAACTTTCAAGGACTATTTTGATTATAAATAACTTTTTTACATGTCAAGTGACACGTAGCGTGCTAGGTGTCACTGACCTGACACGTCAACCAATCATCTAGTGACACGTGGCACTTAACGTGACATATCATCATGCCACGTGGTACTTAACGTGAAACGTCATCATCTAACTAACGGAAGGACCAATTTGACTTACGTTTTATCTTTCAAGGACTAATATAACAAAAAAAATCATTTGAGGACTAATTTGAAGAATGTGTGATCTTTCATGGACGAATTTGACTATTAAGCCATTTAATATATAATGTCTTGTGAAAACTTTAATTAGATGACCATAGGCTAGGAATGAATGCATGAGTATGTTAATTGTTTAGTACCTTTGATAATATTTGTTGATATGGATTGAGAAGTTGTTGGTGTCTATTGATTATGATAGAATTAGAAATGATGAGTGATGGTTTGATGATGAGTGGTATGTTGCCGTGTTGGCAATAATGAATGTGTATATATGATGGAATGTTGATGGTTGTTGGTATAATTGTGAAGAGTATGTATGATAGTTTTGTGAAAATGAGGAATGGTGGGTGATGGAAGGGTGTGATATTGTGTTAATGTGATTGGTATCTTGTGGTGCTGAATTATGTATATGGAATGTTGAGGTTTGAGTTGATTGTTAATGAAAATAGAGGTTGGGGGATTTTTGTGTAAAACTTATTTTTGGCCAAACTTTGACAAGCCATAAGTCGGCTTCCGGATTCCGAAATTGTTTCAAACTTGTTTCATATAAAAATTGGGTGCGTGAAGTTTACGCCGTTCAAAGAACAGATGAAAAATATTTTAAAATGAAAATATTATGCGCATTGGAAGTTTGGAGTGAAAAACTAAAAATTCTACAATATTCATCATTTTTCCCAAATTTGCAGATCTTGCGTACGTGACCACTTACACGTGACGTGACCAACCTATTTGGGTTGTGCATCTGACAAACCCCATTTTGAGGGTTTATCTTGTGCTGATTTCAGGGGTTTTATCAATGATTCCACACACTTTCTATATGAAAATACAAGATTTTGCATTCCTTTCCTAGTTTTGCCTCATGAATGAAAACATGCTTATTTTGCACTAAAATAGATACATCTCTAATCTTCTCTTGATGCCATTCGATGCCGTGACTTGTGTGTTAAGTGGTTTCAGGATATAGAGTAGGAATGGACCGGAAGAGAGAAGGAAGACGGGTGCAAAGGAAAGAAGCATGAGAGTTGAGCCTTGGGAATTTCCGCATGGGCACGTGCGCGCACCTGGCGCGTCCGCGCGGACAGAGCAACGTGAAGCCGAGACTAAGAGCCAAGCCACGAGCCGGCTTGAGTAGCGGCTAAGCCAGGACCTTCATGGACGCGCACGCGTACATCACGCCTCCGCGCACTTTACAAGACGCCTCGATGGCGCGTACGCGTACCTTGCGCGTGCGCGCCGATTTGCGAATATGATTTTTTAGAAGTCACGTGACTTAGGCGTGGAGGTAGTTAAGAACCCCACTTTTGGGGAAATGCCTTGGCGGGAAAAGCTTAAGAAGACCAAAGGAGCAAGGGTTAAGGACACTTAGTTCATTTTCTAGAATTAGATATTTTTGGAGGAGAGTTAGTTACACTTTTGGGAGAAGAAGAGGGAGATTCCAAGCTTTTCACTAGGGTTCATCTTCATCTAATTTCTGAATTTTCAATGACTTTTTGGTGAGATCCATTACAATTCTCACTCCACTTTGTTCATGTCATAGATTTTCTTCTCCAATTTCAAGTAGTAGATGTAATTGATCAATTCTCATAGATCTAGAATTCAACTTTGTAATTTGGATTTCATCCATACTTTGAGAATTTGATTTCTATTGTTGCTCTTTGAGACTTGTTGTTAGATCCTTGTGTTGCAATACTTTCAATTCTACTTTTCTTCTCATTTTACTATGACTTTCTTTTTCGCTCATCACATGTTTGATAAAATGTCAATACTAGCTATGGAGTAGAATTTTTACACTTGGCATAGGGTTTGGTCATTGGAAGAAGTTGAATAGTTGTATCACTAGTTGATTTGGAATTAGGGATTGCTAGTTGGCTTGGAGGGCACTAAAGCTAGTTTCCCATTAGGTGAAGCTAGGACTTGTGACTCAAGTTGATTGTGTTCATTTGAACTTCCTCTATATTTAGGGGATAACTAAATGAAGCAAAGCCTAATTGTTGTCAACATTGAATGGACTATAAGGATAGAACTTCTAATGCCAACCCTAAGCCAAGTCTTTTGATAATTGATTGTTTGTTTCTCATCACTTTGCTAAACCTTTCAAGGAATTCCAACAAGGCTTACCAAATCAATAAGATGCACACTTTGGCAATTCCAAGGGAGAACGACTCGGGAGACTAGGACTCTCGGATATAGATTGTAGATTTGTTTGATGATGGATTTTGCGTCGGTTTAGACTATACTACGATTGATCACTTGATAATTTCTATACCGGCAAAAATTCATTTGTCAAAATGGCGCCGTTGCCGGGGAATTTGCTTAGTGTGCCATGTTATTGTTTTGGATTAAGCGTGTGTATATGTACATAGTTGCACTTCATTGTAAACTGCTCAATTGACTAACCCCTCATCGTTACAATGAATTCCATTTCCCCTTCATTGCATGACGCGTTCACAACCGAATCCGAGCTTAGTCCCTTTTGATCCGGAAATAGAACGAACTTTGTTTCATATTAGACAAGCTCGGAGGCGGCTAAGGTTTGGAAAAGGTGAAGAGGTTTTCACCACCTCAACCACCTTACTAGAAGTGAACATTGAACCGTCACTCAAAGAAGACACTAATCATACTTCCATCAATCTCATTAACAACTCTTCTTTTATTTTAGGTACTAATACCATGGATGCTCCAAGGAGAGTTACCATCAAGGAAGCGGGTGCACCGGATTATGTCCTTCAACCCCTTCATGTAACTCACCCTCACTTGAATGCAAACTTTGAATTGAAGACTGCTTTGATCAACCTCTTACCCAAGTTTCACGGGCTTCCCGCACAAGACCCTATTCGACATCTCAAGGACTTCCATCGCATATGCTCAACTACTAGACGGGAAGGGTCCGATGAAGTTGCTATATGGTTGTTTGCTTTCCCTTTCTCTCTTGAGGACAAGGCTAAAGAATGGTTCTACACTCTCTCTAGTGAAGTCACCTCCGATTGGGACCTACTTAGAAGAGGATTCTTGGATAAATTCTTGCCCTCGGAGAAGATGGATAGGCTAAGAAAGGAAATGTCTTGTATTGTGCAAGGCGAGACGGAACCACTCTATGAGTATTGGGAACGGTTTCGCAAACTACTAGATGCATGCCCTAATCACATGATCGACACTCAAGTATTGCTTGGATACATATGTCAAGGGATGCGAGAGCAAAATAGAACCCTCTTGGACACTTCTAGCAATGGTTCTTTGTCCAAATATAAAACCGCGGAGGAGGCATGGCAACTTATTATTGACTTAGCCGAATCCAATCAACATATGAGGCGAAGAGTCAACCGTCCAAGGACCGTGAATGAGGTATCAACTAGTAGTGAAGCCACCGCTCTAACTCAATCCTTGAATGAGATGACATCCATCTTGAGGCAACTCCAATTGAACCAACAACAACCACAACAACTTCAATCATATCAACAACACCCTCCACCACCTCAACAACACAACCAACAATTGGTCCCCCAAAGAGTATGTGGCATTTGCTCTTGCTACTCTCACTACACGGATGAGTGCCCAAGCCTTCAAGAAGACAACACCTTGGCGGCTACCCATAATTTCTATGACCGACCCAATCAAGGGTACTACCAAGGCGGTAATCCTAACCAAGGGCACCCATATCAAGGAGGAGGCTACAACCAAGGAAGTGGACACAATAATTAAAATTGGAGAGACAACCATCAACAAGGGAATAGGGACAACAACAACAATGGAGGAGGTCAAAGATGGGGCAACAACTCACAAAACTTCCCACAAAACCGGCCATACAACTCACAAAATCAACCATACAACCAACAAAACCCACAAAGAAACTACCAAACATATCAACCACCGCATCAAAGACCACCACCCAACCAATCACAAGCTCCCCAACTCACATATGCAACCACCCCCTCCAACCAAGACGAAACACTCCGGACCATTATCCAAGGCCAAAAGGAACTACAAAACACACTTGCTTCCGGCCTCACCGGCCTCACCTCTACACTACAAGCTCTTCTTGCACGTATGGATACACCATCAACTCCCACTCCTCAACCCCCAATCCAAAGTGTAATTCCCTCTCAACCGCAACCAAATCCAAAGGGGGGCATCAATGCCATCACCCTTAGATCCGGTACGCAACTAAAAGAGAAAGAAGCAAAGGACTCAAGTCCTATCACAACTGCCCAAGAGGAAGAGAGAATAGATATAGAAGAGTTAGTAGAAGAGGAACCACCACAAGTCATAGTTGAGGATGAAGCCCAATCAACAAAGGAAACAACCAAGGCCAAGAGAGCATTGGAAGAAGAAATTGTTCAACCACTTCCATTTCCAACACTTGCAAAGAAAGCTAGGAAGCGCATGGAACTCGACCCCAAAATGGTAGAAATGTTCAAGAAAGTTGAGGTAACCATCCCCCTCTTTGATGCCATCCATCAAGTTCCTAGATATGCCAAATTCCTCAAAGATTTATGCATAAACAAGGATATGATTCTTGAACTAGAAACCATCCCATTGGGGAGTTCTATTTCCGCTTTAATGGGAGCATTGCCCGAGAAGTGTGATGATCCGGGCCCTTGTATGGTCACTTGCACCGTTAATGGAGTTCAATCTATAGATTGCATGTGTGACCTAGGAGCATGTGTTAGCATCATGCCGCTCTCCGTCTACCGGGTATTGAAGTTGCCACCACTAAAAAGGTCGACGGCAAGATTTGTCCTAGCGGATAAAAGCATAATAACCGTGATGGGTGTTGCGGAAGACGTATTGGTGAACATAAAAGGATTGGTGTTTCCGATTGACTTTTATGTCCTTGAAATGCCATCAAGCGAAACCGAGAGAGCATCATCTATTCTCCTTGGAAGACCATTTTTGAGAACTTCTAGATTCAAGCTAGATGCCTACTCGGGGACCTACTCTTTTGAAATAGATGGGAGAGTTGTGAGTTTTAGCCTAGAAGAAGCAATGAGGCATCCACCGGAGAATCACTCTCTATTCCGGTGTGACCCAATTGATAACATGGTTGCCGAAGTGCAACTTGCAAAGTTAAATGAGAAGTACATGGTTGAAGAAGCAAATGGAAGTTCAAGCGAACTAAACACCACACATCATACAAACCATCCGGAAACTCATACTTCAAGGAATGAAAAGAAGATGGAATTGAAGCCACTACCACCTCACTTAAGGTATTCATACCTTGATGAAGCCCAAAAGCTACCCGTGATAATTGCACAAGAGCTAACTCCTCAACAAGAAGAAAAATTGCTGAATGTATTCAGGAAAAACAAAAGGGCAATTGGATGGAGTTTGGCGGATCTAGTGGGAATAAGCCCCCAAGTATGCGAGCACCGCATATTCCTTGAAGAAGGAGCAAGACCGGTCCGACAACCTCAAAGGAGACTTAACCCAACCATTCTTGAGGTAGTAAAGAAAGAAGTCACTAAGCTACTTGAAGCGGACATCATCTATCCTATCTCGGATAGCGAATCGGTAAGCCCGGTCCAAGTAGTGCCAAAGAAGTCCGGAGTGACAACAATCAAAAACGAAAGTGGTGAACTTATAGCAACAAGAGTGCAAAATTCGTGGAGAGTATGTATAGACTACCGAAGATTGAATGCGGTCACAAGAAAAGATCATTTTCCACTACCATTTATCGATCAAATGCTTGATCGATTAGCCGGTAAATCATATTATTGTTTTCTTGATGGATACTCCGGATACTTCCAAATCCATATTACTCTAGAGGACCAAGAAAAAACCACATTTACTTGCCCCTTTGGAACGTATGCTTACAAGCGTATGCCGTTTGACCTATGCAATGCACCGGCAACGTTTCAAAGATGCATGATGAGCCTATTTGCGGATTTTCTAGAGCAATCGATGGAAGTTTTCATGGATGACTTTAGTGTGTATGGTGACTCATTTGAGCATTGCTTAGGTAACCTTGAAAAAGTCTTAGAGAGATGCACCAAAACAAACCTTGTCTTAAATTTTGAAAAATGTCATTTCATGGTCAAACAAGGTATTGTTTTGGGACACATAGTCTCAAAAGAAGGTATCTCCGTGGATCCGGCAAAAATAAATGTCATATCTAGTTTACCTTACCCCTCCTCCGAGAGGGAAGTCCTTTCTTTTCTTGGACATGCAGGATTCTACTGGAGATTCATCAAGGACTTTAGCAAGGTGGCCCTACCTCTCTCTCGATTACTACAAAAAGACACCGAATTTGAGATGAGCAAGGAATGTATGGAAGCATATGACAAACTGAAAGTAGCACTGACACAGGCTCCTATAGTACGAGGCCCCAATTGGACTCAACCTTTTGAAATCATGTGTGATGCTTCGAATTATGCGATAGGAGCCGCGTTAGCACAACGCGAGGGTAAGATTCCCTATGTCATAGCTTATGCTTCCAAAACATTAGACGGAGCCCAATCCAACTACACTACTACCGAAAAGGAACTCCTAGCTATTGTTTTTGCTTTGGACAAGTTCCGAGCCTATCTTCTTGGTTCCAAGTTAGTAGTGTACTCGGATCACGCGGCACTAAAATACTTGTTGGCCAAAAAGGAATCAAAACCGAGATTAATTCGTTGGGTGCTTTTGTTACAATAATTTGACTTGGAAATCAAAGATAGGAGCGGTTCCCAAAACCTAGTGGCGGACCATTTAAGTCGCCTCGAACACACAAAAGGCGACACCACTCCTATCAATGATTCCTTCCCCTTAGATGCTTTGCATGCAATCTCGGAAGTGGTTCCTTGGTACGCCCCAATAGCAAACTATTTGGTTTCACACACTCTCCCTCCCAATCTCGACAAAAACAAAAAGGATAAGCTGAAAAGCGAATCCAAATACTACATTTGGGATGATCCCTATTTGTGGAGGTGTGGAGCGGACCAAATAGTGCGACGATGCATACCTCAAACCGAATTCCAAGCAATCTTGGACGCTTGCCATGCTTCCGAAGGAGGTGGTCACTATGGGCCCCAAAGAACGACAAGAAAGGTCCTTGATTGCGGATTTTGGTGGCCAACTCTTCTCAAAGATGCTTCTCTCTATTGCAAATCTTGTCCCCAATGTATTAGGTTTGGAGATATTTCCAAGAAAGACGAAATTCCCCAACAAAATATGCTTTTTTGTGAAATTTTTGACGTGTGGGGAATCGACTTCATGGGACCATTTCCAAATTCCAATGGTTTTCTCTACATCTTGTTAGCCGTCGATTATGTGTCAAAATGGGTGGAGGCAATCCCCACCCGAACGGATGATGCTAATGTTGTGTATTCTTTTGTGAGGAACAATATCATTTGTCGCTTTGGCGCCCCAAGAGCAATCATAAGCGACCAAGGATCTCACTTTTGCAACAAAAAAATAGATGGCCTCATGAGAAAATATGGCATCATCCACAAAGTCGCCACGGCTTACCACCCTCAGACAAACGGCCAAGCCGAAGTCTCTAACCGGGAAATCAAGCATGTGTTAGAAAGGATTGTAAAGCCGAATAGGAAAGATTGGAGCATCAAACTCTCCGATGCACTGTGGGCCTATCGAACGGCTTACAAAACACCCATTGGCGTGAGCCCCTTCCGGCTTGTATATGGTAAAGCATGTCACTTACCGGTGGAGATTGAACACAAAGCTTATTGGGCCGTAAAGGAGTGCAATATGAACTTGGGTGGGGCCGGAATAGAAAGAAAGCTTCAATTGGCAGAATTGGAATGTTTGAGATTAGAAGCTTACGACAACTCTAGGCTTTATAAGGAAAAGTTGAAAGCTATCCATGACAAGAACATTAGGAGAAGAGAATTCCGACCCGGTGACCTAGTCCTTCTCTACAATTCAAGGTTGAGATTACTACCCGGAAAGCTTAGATCAAGGTGGGATGGACCCTACCAAGTGGAGAAAGTAGAACCCTATGGGGTCTACCACTTGCGCCACCCAACAAACCCGGACATCTTCAAGGTAAACGGGCACCGTCTCAAATTGTATCATGGTGAGCAAAGAAAGAACTCCAAGGAATTTGAAGTGTTCCTCTTGAGAGATGCAACTCTTGAACAAGCATTATGAGCTACAGAAAGTCCAACTTAAGGACGTTAAACAAAAGTGCTAGGTGGGAGACACCCCACCATGGTAAGATCTTCCTTTGAGCTTTGTACATAGACACTTGCCTTCATGTTTGTTAGCTAGATTTTAATGTCAATTCTCCTTCATTTGTTAAAATTCATTGATAGTTTACCAATTAAAATGCCCTGCTATAGTGTTTAAGTGGCTGCATGGGGGGGAGAGGGTGTTGAAATGTCAAAAGTGATGTAAACACTTGCAAAATTAGAAAAAAAAAACACCCCTCTACGCGTGCGCGCACCTGGCGCGTACGCGCCCTTATGGCACTCAACGGTCATCTACGCGAACGCGCACCATGCGCGGACGCGTGGATTGCGAATAACAGCCCTCCATACATTTATCCGAGAGTTGCGCCCACACCATGCCAGGGCTATGCCTGAAGCACAGGAAGCTCGCGCGCGCGCGCACATGGCGCGTCCGCGCACATGGGCGAAATCTGCCAATCAACGCGCAAGCGCACTATGCGCGTCCGTGCCGATTGCCTTGCCACACCCCTAGTACATCTTACAGAGAGTTAGGCCATTCTTAAGCCTACGCTAAGCCACCGGCCCAGCACCTCTGCCGCGTGCGCGTACCGTGCGCGCACGCGTCCATACAAAGCGAGCACGAGATGCGCGCGCGCCTCAGCCGCGCCCGCGCCCTTTGATTCTGCACTCCTCTCTGAGCCACTTCACAGAGAGTTGAGCCCCCTCCAGGCCCTTCTCATGCCTGGGGCACAACCGCGTTGACGCGTGCGCGCACTGTGCGCGCGCGCGCCAAAAAGCCCTGAAGCAACCTCTGGTACTTCGTCCAGAGAGTTATGCCACCCCTGTGCCTTTCCTGTGCCGCCAGCCCAAGCGCATGGGCGCGCGCGCGCAATGTGCGCGCGCGCGCCCCACTTCACCTCGCCTCCCTGCGCGAGCGCGCACTGTGCGCGCACGCGCGGATGATCGGCGCCAATGTAAGAAGGGGCACACTCACCCCTTCACTCTCATTTCACATTTCCGTCCCCTTCTCATACCTTCCACTACACATCCAACTTGAAAAAGGGGCACACTTACCCCTTCATCCTCATTCCACCATTCCCTCTTCTCCACTACCTTCTACCACCTATCACCAATGGCCCAATATTAATCCTCATCCTCCATCAACCCACATTACAACTTTTTCTTCCTTATCCTTCTCCATCTCATAAGGTATTATACTACGCTACCCTCTTAGTCCAATAATCTCTTGTGATTCTTAATCATTCAGTTGCACCATCTTTTAGGTAGCTTCTTTCTTTTCTTTCTTCTTTCTTTAATACTTTTTTGGGATGTCTTTGCTCTTTTCTCTCTTTCAATCTAATTCTTCATGGGCATTTGGGTCTCAAACTCACTTACATGAGTGGATGAATGGGGTTGCTTAATTTCCTTGCAATCAATATGCACTATAATCATTAATAATGGATTGTGGAATGTTACATTGCTCTCATTTTTGCATAATCACATACTACTTCAAGGATGCACGCCAAGTGTTCGATGAAAGGCACATTTGAATTTTGGACTCATTGTGACTACCTTGCCTCTCAACCAATCACTATTGAGTGCATCCCCACTTTCCACAATCCATTCACTCACATTTTCTTAGCTTGCTTTCCATTTATGGTCCCTAAGGGTGTATGCTTCTCATGCTTCTTCCTTGCATGCTTATACCACCCTTGCACCACATGAAAATGATTTGCCTTGCTCTTCACCCATTATCCTAGTTACATGTTGCAGCTGTCATGTAACAAAGATACCCATATTCTATGGCATAACTTTTCAGTGCATAAAGCTTATTTACTTCCACTTCTTTGGGTTTGATATTTTTCCTTTCTTGTTTCCACAGGATGGTCATAAAAAAGAACAAGGGGAAAGGCCCCAAGAAGCCAGCTTCAGATAAAGTGCGCCAAGAACTAACGGCCAAGCCCCTCCTAAAGAAGTCCAAGGGCCCTGTTGATGTTCTAGAGAAGGACAACCCTCCTAAGGATTCAAACAAGTTTCCCAACCGTTACTGCGAACTTGTTTACTCAAGAATGATTAAAAGGAATTACCATCCGGAACCCCTCCTAGTCTTACCGGCTCACCTCCATCCGATTGTGATGCCACACATTGACCGGAGGCAATGGAGGTTCCTCTTGAGGCAACCAAAGGAGGCCAATCTCTCATGGGTAGTGGAATTCTACTCCAACTTCCACTCACCCCTTCTCACATCAATATTTGTGTGCCGAAAGCAAGTGTCGATCACAGTGGAAACCATCCGAGAAGTCCTTGGGGTTGAACCGTCAACGGATGCGTATGACGCCTACCAGGAAGCCTTGGCTACATGCGATGACCGCGCATTCGATTGGGGCGCAATCCTCCGCGTCATTGCTTTACCCGATGCATATTGGATTCGGGGGACCATAAAGCAAAGATCCAAGGGTTTAGATGTCCGCCACCTTACTCAAGAAGCCACGACATGGGCCCAAATTCTGGCTCACTATGTGCTCCCAAGCACACATGGATCATCCATCACCGCCGAGCTGGCCTTATTGATATGGTGCATCTTAACTGATAAACCGGTCGACGTTTCGCATGCCATCCGCCAATCCATGGGGCGCATTCATGCTAAGGGAAATCTACCATTCCCCGCTTTAGTGACGGCATTAGTTGCGAAAGCCGGCGTCAACCGGGAGGCTAAAGATAGGAGAACCTCAATTCCGGTCGATGGTGATATAATTCCGACCAAGAGATGCCTCAAGCCTCCGGAAGCCACCAAGGACATTGGACTACCCACACCAACTTGCAAACCTACCACTTCATCTACATCACAAAAATCGGCCACCCAACGCCTTGAGGACCTTCACAAGAAAGTGGACCGTTATGAGAGGCGTAACCAACGCCGTTATACTCATATGAAGAGACTTCTAAGCATAGTCACCCCACCTTTGGAGGAACCCGATATCTCCACATCCACCGCGACTTCAAGCGAAAATAGCGATGACATTGGAGATGTGGGACAATCGGAGCTCAACCACTCACTGCGCCTAACCTATAGCACGGAGGACCGTGCTAAGTTTTAAGTGTGGGGAGGTCGGCCGACCGATCTCCGTAGGTAACATCTGAATAAATTAGGATAGGTTGCATGGTTAGGTTTTAGTTAGCACCATCTACATGATAAGTTTACTTGGTTGGAACAATGAAATTCTTTCTTAGGAAACCAATACCTTGGGGCAACCGTGGGGCATTGCAAAATTTTAAATGCTTTGATGCCAAAAATTGCATGAGGAATTATATTTTGGAACATGGGTTAAGTGAAGAACACAAGCTAGTGAGTTTTGAGCCTAATTGCGTGGTCATATCTTATGACCATTTATTCCCCTTCTTGTGTGCATTATTCTCTTCCTATGATTGTAATCCTTGATTTGTTTGATTCTTTATATCCATTGTTTTGTGTATTCATGCATTTGTATGATTGAGGCCATCATTTCATTAGCTCACTTACCCAAATAGCCTTACCTTTTATCCTCCCTTGTTAGCCAACTTTGAGCCTACGCTTAACCCACTTATTCTTATTTTAACACATTACAAGCCTTAAAGCGGAAAACAATGAATGTCCCTTATTTGGATCTTTGATTGGCTTAGGCTAGTGAGTGTGAGTGCCACCCAAGAGTGGGAAGACTTTAGGACGTTGGTTGGGATAAAAGGGTGTTTGTGTTTTGTGTTTTTTTTTACATTGGGAAATTGGGTACATGCTCATGTATTGATTAAATGTATAGACCTTATGCATTGATGTTCTTGTATATGGTTTGAAAAAAAAAGAAGAGAAATAAAAGTTAAAAAGAAAAAAAAAAGAGAAAAGAAAAGAGAAGGTATATAAAAAAAAGAAAAAAAAAGAAAAGAAAGAAAAAGAAAAACAATAAAGGGGACAAAATGCCCCAAAGTGAAGCTCAATAGGAGTCAATGCATAAGTGTGGTGAAACGAAAAAAATTGCATGAGTATGTGGAAAAGTGAGGAATGGATAGTTAGGTTAGTACTTAATTGTATAGGTCATTGTATAGGTTAGGTGGGAAAGTCTACGTTAATCAAAGATTCAAATCCTAAGTCCACTAGCCATATATGACCCTACCTTGACCCTAGCCCCATTACAACTTAAGGAAAAGACCTCATGATAATTGTATGCATGCATTGGATAATTGTTGATTGTTAGATGAAAAACAAATCTTGGAAAGCATGATTAGGGGAGAATTGAGAGAATAAACCCCAAACACCGAGTGACTAGAGTGCAAACATTTCCGGTGAGGGTTCGATGCTCAATCCTATGATTCCCGGCTCTCGCAAGCATACCTCATGCAAAGTTGCACATATTGCATTTGATGCTTAGAAAGTGGCAAGTCCCATGCTTTGACCACTATCGTGTCCCATGTGCTCGCATAGGTCCTAAGAAGGCTAATTTGTTCCCAACCAAGTGGATAGTAGCACTAGTCATAGTTGCATGCATATAAGTAGGTTGCATTTCATGAGTCTTATACTTTTTGCAATCCCTCGGTCTTCTGTGTTTCTTTGCATTTCTCTAAGCATAAGGACATGCTAGAATCTAAGTGTGGGGAGGTTGACAAACCCCATTTTGAGGGTTTATCTTGTGCTGATTTCAGGGGTTTTATTAATGATTCCACACACTTTCTATATGAAAATACAAGATTTTGCATTCCTTTCCTAGTTTTGCCTCATGAATGAAAACATGCTTATTTTGCACTAAAATAGATACATCTCTAATCTTCTCTTGATGCCATTCAATGCCGTGACTTGTGTGTTAAGTGGTTTCAGGATATAGAGTAGGAATGGACCGGAAGAGAGAAGGAAGACGGGTGCAAAGGAAAGAAGCATGAGAGTTGAGCCTTGGGAATTTCCGCATGGGCACGTGCGCGCACCTGGCGCGTCCGCGCGGACAGAGCAACGTGAAGCCGAGACTAAGAGCCAAGCCACGAGCCGGCTTGAGTAGCGGCTAAGCCAGGACCTTCATGGACGCGCACGCGTACATCACGCCTCCGCGCACTTTACAAGACGCCTCGATGGCGCGTACGCGTACCTTGCGCGTGCGCGCCGATTTGCGAATATGATTTTTTAGAAGTCACGTGACTTAGGCGTGGAGGTAGTTAAGAATCCCACTTTTGGGGGAAATGCCATGGCGGGAAAAGCTTAAGAAGACCAAAGGAGCAAGGGTTAAGGACACTTAGTTCATTTTCTAGAATTAGATATTTTTGGAGGAGAGTTAGTTACACTTTTGGGAGAAGAAGAGGGAGATTCCAAGCTTTTCACTAGGGTTCATCTTCATCTAATTTCTGAATTTTCAATGACTTTTTGGTGAGATCCATTACAATTCTCACTCCATTTTGTTCATGTCATAGATTTTCTTCTCCAATTTCAAGTAGTAGTTATAATTGATCAATTCTCATAGATCTAGAATTCAACTTTGTAATTTTGGATTTCATCCATACTTTGAGAATTTGATTTCTATTGTTGCTCTTTGAGACTTGTTGTTAGATCCTTGTGTTGCAATACTTTCAATTCTACTTTTCTTCTCATTTTACTATGACTTTCTTTTTCGCTCATCACATGTTTGATAAAATGTCAATACTAGCTATGGAGTAGAATTTTTACACTTGGCATAGGGTTTGGTCATTGGAAGAAGTTGAATAGTTGTATCACTAGTTGATTTGGAATTAGGGAATGCTAGTTGGCTTGGAGGGCACTAAAGCTAGTTTCCCATTAGGTGAAGCTAGGACTTGTGACTCAAGTTGATTGTGTTCATTTGAACTTCCTCTATATTTAGGGGATAACTAAATGAAGCAAAGCCTAATTATTGTCAACATTGAATGGACTATAAGGATAGAACTTCTAATGCCAACCCTAAGCCAAGTCTTTTGATAATTGATTGTTTGTTTGTCATCACTTTGCTAAACCTTTCAAAGAATTCCAACAAGGCTTACCAAATCAATAAGATGCACACTTTGGCAATTCCAAGGGAGAACGACTCGGGAGACTAGTACTCTCGGATATAGATTGTAGATTTGTTTGATGATAGATTTTGCGTCGGTTTAGACTATACTACGATTGATCACTTGATAATTTCTATACCGGCAAAAATTCATTTGTCAGCATCCTGCATACGCGAGCATGGAAAAATGCACGCCCATGCGTACGCATGACCCCGGTTTTTAGCAAAGTGGATTTTTAGCTTTTAAAACCTAATTTTGAACCTCTATATCCCTATTTTTACTCTTTTAGCCCTTAAACCTTAGTTGTATGCCTAGTGATGAGGTAAAGTTAGGGAAGGTGAGGTAGGTTAGAAGTGAAGAAAGGTTTGGATGATAAATTGTGTTTGAGGAAGTGTATAATTGATGATGATGTATGATTAATGACAGAGTTTGAGAATAATAAGGTTTAATCCATGATGTGATTGTGTTGAGGGGTGAATGTTGAGATTGGTGAGGAATGGTCGAGATGGCAAGGTCTGGGTGTGAACCCACTTGCGTGCTAACTTGAAAATGTGTTCGGATGGAAAGTTGAGGACGGAGGATTCTCTCTCTTGTCGTGATGAGGATGTAGGGAAGGTAAAACGATACTCTCCTTTGTGTTGTTTCTCCCCACATTCTTCTCTAGTTGTGTTAGAAAAAATAGAATTCTTATAAAAAATTATAAAAAGAAATAATTAGTTACATGATAATGTCTCCATATATAATATTTATATTTATTTTAATTAAATTAGGTCATTTGACAATGTAATTATTTATTTGATTTTTGAAACTGACCTCAACAAGAAGTACGGGAACAGTTAATGGGTAATTCAAATTTTTCGCAAGTGGTGTACAAAGAGTAACTGTTAGCTGACATTAGGTTAGTCTATAAATAGAGCTTTAGGTACACATTGTAGGGAGTTCAGTTCTTTTGGAAAACTCTTGGAAACCCAAAATGCTCTCAGCCCCTTAGCATTACAGAGTAAAATTGGGAATCTTAAGTAATTCCTCTGAACTCAGACACTTGTAATTTTCTTTCTTTTCATTTTTTATTAATAAAATTTCTCTACTTTTACTTGTTCATCTATTTTACGTTTATGTTTCTTTTTCATCTTCTCTTTAATTTCTTGTTTGCTTTAATTTCTGTAATTTACTTTTCCTCCGACACATTGCATTTATTGGTTTATTTGTTACTTTCAGTCCTTTTAATTTTATTTGACATTACAATTGCGACATTAAGATACCCACATTTTCTTTTAAATATTAACAAAAATTTGATTAAAATAAATTGGCACGCCCGGTGAGACATTGTCAATAGATTGTAGTTTGTCAAAAGAAAAAATAAGGAGTTTTGAATTTGCATGTGGTTACGTAGTGGGAAGATTGTGTTTCCAAAAACCAAGAAATCAATGTCAGTTGACATGTCAAATACATTTGCAGTATCTTCTTCTACTTCCAGCGATGAGACTAGAGGAAATGAGTCCGGGAGTTCTCCCGTGATGTCAAACGCAGAGCCTACCTTGATGTCAGTGAGGCATGATGGCGTTGGCCATACCCATCCAGGGTTAAATGCAACTCACATAAATACCGTGGGGTGGCTGCCGTATGGCTTGCCACCGGGTATGTGCCACCCATGGTGACACAAGGATTGCCTGTGCCTCTCTACTCAACTTTTCAAAATTCTCTTTACCAGAATGCATATGGCATGTCAAATGTACCTATTTCTGGGGTGTTAGGTTCACATATGTCGCAACAAAATTTTTCACATGCTATTAACATAGGAAATAACAGTGTATCTAATCCTACTACACCCACTGTTACTAGGGTAGAAAACTTCAGGCCTGTGTTTCCTGACATGTCAAGAGCAATGCATGTTAATCAACCTAGTTAAACCGTTGGATCTTTAGCAAATATTAGACAACAGATAGATGAAAGCCACCATGATCTAGTAAACATGTTAACTCATCAAATGGTGACAGTTTTAAATCCTCTTTTAGAAAACACAAATACTAGAATTAAGCAATTAAATAGGCAAGTCAATAGAATTGCTAATGTGGTAAATTTAGGGCATGATAATGTCAACCAAAATGGTGGAGCAATTCCTAATTATGACGTTCATATGCCTAGATATGGTCAAAATATTGATGATATGTTAGAAAGACTTAGGAAAAACAACTTAGGGGCATTATAATCTAGCAAGAAATGTTGAATAAGTTTTAAACCGTTTGGGATTTAATGTTAGTTTCTTAAATAGACCATATTTCATGTCTGCTTTTCTTGAATGTGTTCAACAAGCAGAACTTCCAAGAGGTTGGAAAATTCCAAAATCCCTTACAAAATTTTCTAAAGAAGAAAATGAGTCTATAATAGAGCATATATCTTGATACATTGTTGAAATTGGGGAAGCAGCTTCTAATGAATATCTCAAGATGAGATATTATCCTTATTCTTTAACAAAAAATGCAATTACATGGTTCTCCAACTTGAGACCGAATTCCGTTCATTCTTGGGCACAATTAGAAAGAAATTTTCATGATCAATTTTTTTGAGGTGAATTGAAAGTTAGTCTTATGGATTTATTTTCTGTTAGACGTGCAGAGGAGAATCCATTGACACTTATTTGGCACGATTTAGAAATATGAGAAATAAATGTTTTACTCTGATTCCAGAAACTAAAGTTGTCAAAATAACTACTAATGGATTAGAATTTGGAGTTAGGAAGAAACTTGTCAATCAACATACTTTAGATCTTTCCCAGTTAGCTGAGAGAGTAAGACAAATAGAACAAACTAAAAAAGAAAAAGAAAATTTCAAAAAGGTTCTAAAAAAGGTTGTATATGTTGATTGTTTTTCCGATAGTAGTGATTCAGATGAGAAAGAGGTTTATATTGCTGAATTGCGTGGGGGTCCTCCTTATGTATGTAAATATTTAAAGCCTGTTAAATGAAAAGAAAAAGTCTCTTCATATTCCAAAGTTGAAAATAAGACTTAATATTTTGATATTTCCAAGGCAGATCAAATATTTGAGGTTTTATTAAAAGATAAGCAGCTTATTTTTACCAGAAGGAAAAAAGATGCCTTCAGCCGATGAAATAAAGAATAAGAAATTTTGTAAGTTTCATTAGTTATTTTCACACACCACTAATAATTGCATCCGTTTCAGGGATTTGATACAAAAAGCCAATGAAGAGGGAAGGTTGAAGTTTGAGGATGAAGCTACTATGAAGATAGACACTGAACCATTTGCTGCTGATTCAAATTATGTTGAGCCATTCAATTTGTCAGTCAACATGGTAGAAGTTGCGCCACAATGGTTAGTGCTTAAAATGAAAATAAAGACCTGAGGATTTTTTAGCGAGACAAGAAGCTAGTTTATCCTTGTCCTGGTGAGGATCTGTTAGATTTTTTATTGAGAATTAAAGAATCTGACAGTACCATCACAATGTGCCCAAAGTGCAGTGCTATTTTTGACAAGGAAGCTGCAAAAGAATTTGAAAAGTATAAAGTTGAAGAGAAGGAAAAAGGCTAAGTTGAGAAAAAATATTGCTAAAAAAGAAAATGAAACTAACGGGCTAAAGCAGAAGATAGCTGAGGGAAAACAAAAGTTGGACGGTCGGGCTCCTTTGAACAAGTGTGTCAATAACACTGGGATAGAACTCGTCAACCAGAAGATGAAGACTGTAGTCATGATTGATGGAAAACCTGATAGATTTTCTCAAAAGACAAGAGTTCCTCCCACCAAAATTTCAAACAATAAATAGGTCCAGAATACGAGAAATGTGCAGAATCAACCTACTTCTTTTGCAAGAGAAAAAAACAAATGGGTGAAGCCTAGACCTTTTAAGCCTAGGTACTACAAGTCTCAGTTATAGAACATGAATCATGCACAAGATGGAGGTAGTATATATATTCCAAAAAATGTGCCTATTCCCTCAAAGCCAAATTATTTTTGTTATAATCCTAACATGCAGTAGGTTTCTAATTATTCTCCTTGGCCAAATTGTCAAAATATTCTAAAGTATTCTCCTTTTATAACTTTTGAGCAAAAAGAGAATATACCCGAGTGTGTTCCTTTAGATCCATACAAGGGGACACGGTGTAGATTTTCCTCCTTTGCCAGCCATGGCCAAGTCAGCAGAAACAGGCAATCCTTTTAATCACCCTAAATGCAATAAAAATGTAAAGAAGAATCTTGCTGGAAAGAAGGTAATGGTTGAAAACAAGGGAGAAAAGAATGAAGATTTAATTACTGATAATTTTGACACTGGTTTTGATGACAGCTTAGAAGTAGTATTTGGTGTTAAGCAACCTATAGTTGTGGTGTCAATATTGCCCGAGGAGTATAGTCAAGTCTGGGAAGTGGAGTCATTAGAAGATGATTATTATGATGACTTTCCTGGAAGCGAATGCTTATTGCTAGATGACAATATGTGTGGTGGAGGATTGTTTGAGAAGCCTACTAAAAATGACAAGGAACACTTGCGTCCACTGCATATCAAGGCTCGTGTTGAAGGAAGGATAGTCAATAAGATTTTGGTTGACGGGGGAGCTACTGTCAATCTCATGCTTGAAAGAATGATGGGAAGACTTGGAAAGACTGAAAAAGATTTTATCAAAAGTAGCATTAGGGTGATTGATTTTAATAGAAGGACTTCTTCTGTTAGAGGTGTGGTTCTGCTGTCAATTGAGGTTAGCACTGTCAATAGGCCAACTCTATTTGTTGTTGTTCCTTCTAAGGCTGGTTTTAACTTGCTTTTGGGACGTGATTGGATTCATGAAATGGGTGTTATTCCATCCACTCTACATCAAAATTTGACTTTCTAGAACAAAGATGGAGGAGTGGAAGAAGTTCCTGCTGATAATAGTACATGTTACTATGACGAGATGTATGTGAAGTTCAGAATGTATAATCCTGGAGTCAAGCCACTGACGGTTGACACCAAGGCATTTAATCCTGAAAGTATTGAGATGTGCAAAATAAATATGAATGATTTTATTTTAGTCCCTAAGGCCGAGAAGGATACGGCCTCAAGAGAAACTTAGATGATGAGTTTGACGAGCCAATTGGCTCAGCTGTCAGCCTATATGGCGAACACAGAAGGGTGCATTGACAGTGTACCTTATGATTGTATATATGATGATGGTTCTTTAGGTTTAAAAAAATAATACGGATGATGTGAAAAAAGTTGAGGTGTAGGATCCTTTGGAGAAGATAGATATTGGTAACAGTGATCATCCTAGACAAACATATGTGAGCAAGATGTTGTCTGATGATTTCAAAAAAGAAATGGTGGAGATATTAAAGGAATATTGTGACTGTTTTGCATGGGATTATGAAAAAATTCCAGGGTTGAGTTATGAATTAGTAGAACATCAATTGCCATTGAAGGCCAATGTCAAACCTATCAAGAAGCCACCAAAGAGATTTGCTCCTGAAGTCATGCAGAAGATTAAAGAAAAGATTGAAAGACTTCTTAAGGCTAAGTTTATAAGAACAACAAGGTATGTCAACTGAATTTCTAATGTTGTTCCTATCATGAAAAAGAATGGAAAGTTAAGGGTTTGCATTGATTTTAGAGACTTAAATTCTACAACACCAAAAGATGAATATCTAATACCTATAGCTGATATGTTAATAGATTCTATTGTCGGTCATGAAATTTTAGGTTTTATGGATGGATATTCAGGTTATTATCAAATATACATAGCTGAGGAAGATGTGTCAAAAACTGCATTTAGGTGTCCAGGTACTTTAGGAACTTTTGAATGGGTTGTGATGAATTTGAGCTCAAAAATGCCGGTGCAACTCATCAAAGGGATATGAATAAAATTTTTCATGATTTTATTGGAAATTTTATGGAAATTTATGTTGACGATGTGGTTGTCAAATCAAATGCTAAAAAAGAGCATCTAGAAAATTTTAAGAAAGCATTTGAAAGAATGAGAAAGCATAAATTGAAAATGAGTCCCTTAAAATGTGCTTTAGGTGTGAGTGTAGGGAATTTTCTTGGTTTCTTGGTGCAGAAAAAAGGGATTGAAATTGACAAAAATAAGGCAAAGGCTATCTTAATGGCTCCTCCTCCAGCTAACAAAAAACAACTGCAAGCATTTTTAGGGAAGGTCAATTACCGTAGAAGGTTCATTTTCAATCTGTCAGGAAAAACTAAGGTTTTTGCACCTCTGATCAAATTGAAAAAAGAGGAAGAGTTCCAATGAAAAGAAGAGCATCAAGAAGTGCTTGACAACATCAAGCAGTACTTGACTAATCCTCCTATTATGACACCTCCATGGGATGGAGCACCTCTAAAACTTTACGTGTCAGCTTCTGAAGCAACAATTGGTGGAATGCTGGCTCAAGAAGATGAGAATAGCAACGAAAGAGTGATTTATTACCTAAGTCGTGTGCTAAATGATGTTGAGAGCTGTTATTCTCCAATTGAAAAACTTTGTTTAGCTTTATATTTTTCTTATTTAAAACTTAAGTATTATTTAATTCCTAAGAATGTTTATGTGATTTCTAACTTTGATATTCTTAAATATATGTTGTCTTCTCCAATATTGCATGGTAGACTAGGAAAATAGATGTTGGCCTTAACGGAATTTCTTTACATTTTGTTCCTGCAAGAGCTGTTAAGGGTCATGTTCTAGCTGATTTTCTGGTTGACCATCCTTGTATGGACATTGATGAGAAGTTACTGGGTTTCGTTGGTTTGGTACCTTGAAAATTATATTTTGACGGTTCATGCCATAAGAGTGGTGTTGGTATAGGAATTTTAATTATTTCTCCAAGCAGCGAGCCAAGTAAATTCCTATTTGAATTGAATTATTCATGTTCCAACAATGAGGTAGAGTATGAAGCATTAATAATGGGACTGGAGTTATTATTTGAAAAAAGATTTAAAAATGTGAAAATTTTTGGAGATTCACAGCTTGTAGTCCGTCAAGTATCACTTGAGTATAGGTGTGTTAGTAAAAATTTAAGAAAGTATTTCAATGTGGCTACAAAGTTGTTGAGTGGGTTTGACAATGTCATTTTAAGGCATGTTCCAAGGGAGTTAAATCAAGAAGCAAATGAATTAGCTCAAATTGCTTCAAGATATAAGATCAAGCCCTCAACACTAGAAAAATTCGTAAGGATAAAGGACATATTTATGCCTTTGAGAGAAAGAGAAGTGTTGTCATTAGAAAAACTAGACCCCAAAGATTGGAGAGTACCAATTATGGAATATCTAGAAAATCCAAGTCTCAGTGTCGATAGAAAACTTAAATATAGAGCTCAAAGTTATGTTCTAATAAATAATATCTTGTTTAAGAAATCTGTTGATGGAAACCTTTTGACATGTTTGGGAGAAAAAGAAGCATATTTGGCTCTTGCTAAAGTGCATGAGGGAATTTGTGATGCCCATCAGTCAGGAAAAAAATGAAATAGGTGATAAATAGGAGAAGATTGTATTGGCCGACTATTCAAAGAGATTGTATAAATTATGCTAGGTATTGTGAAGAATGCCAAAAACATGGAAGCCTTCAACATATTTCAGCGTCAGAATTGCATGTTATAGTTAAGCCATGGCCGTTTAGAGGTTGGACTTTAGATTTGATCAGTCAGATTTACCCACCTTCTTCTAAAGGTCATAAGTTCATTTTGGTTGGTGTTGATTATTTTTCTAAATGAGTAGAGGCTATCCCTTTAAGGGAGGTGACTCACAATGAAATAATTGATTTTATTGAGTAGCATATTGTGCATAGGTTTGGAATTCCTCAGTCTATTACCACTGATCAAGGAACCATGTTTATTGGAATAAAGGTAACGGAATATGCCAAGTCTACAGATATAAAAATGCTTTCTTCTACATCGTATTATGTCCAAGCCAATGGACAAGTAGAGGCAGCGAATAAAATTTTGATTGCATTAATTAAAAAACACATTGGAAGGCAGCCAAGAAATTGGCACCAAACTCTCAGCCAAGTTCTTTGGGCTTATCAAAATTCTCCAAGAGGTTCTACTGGGACCACCCCGTATAAGTTAGTTTACGGTCATGATGCAGTGTTGCCAATTGATATTAATTTGCAAAGTATAAGGGTGGCTAGACAAGATGAGATACCAGTAGTAGATTATTGGAATTCTTTGTATGATGAGCTCAATGAACTAGATGACGAAAGGTTGAGAACTTTAGAGCGGGTGATTCGACAAAAAGAGATTATGTCAAAATCATACAACCGCTGTTAAAGCAAAGACATTTGCAGTTGGAGATTTAGTGTGGAAAACAATTTTGCCTATAGAAAAAAAGTAAAAAACTTATGGTAAGTGGTCTTGAACTTGGGAAGGACCTTATGTAGTTGACAAGATTTATTCTGGAAATGCCTATAAGATTATTGAAGTTGGATCAGGAAAAAGAATTTCTTCAATAAATAGCAAATATTTAAAAGTATATAGGCCAGGCATACATGAGATAAACATTCCACATGTTTAAGGACACGAAAATATCCAGTTGAAGTGTCAAAGGAAAAAATAAAGAACTAATGAATATTTGCAATTCAGTTTGTAAAAGCTAACATGTCCTTTTGATTTCTCTGAATTCCAAGTTCCATTGACAGTGTAAAGCATTAAGATTATGAGACAAAGATGTGTCCAAAGCATTAATTTAAAATAAGAGTTAATACAGAAAATGACTTATCATTTTGTGAGCGCAGTATAATACATGCTGATGGTTTTACAGTGGCTAAGAGAAGGGGGATTGAATCTTAGCCCCTTTTTAACTTAATAACACTTGCTGGTCTTTGAAACAACTTCTGGAGACTTTTTTTATTTTTGTCTCGTACCCAGCCACGAGACTTTTTTTTTATCTCGTAACCCGGCACGAGATATTTTTCAGTTTTATCTCCTATGCAGCAGAAACAGAAATGGAGTAGAAGCGAGAGAGAATTACACCAAGATATATCCTGGTTCAGCTGCTAAGTGCAATGCAGCCTACATCCAGTCTCCATCACAACAATGATGGAATTTCACTATAATCATCTTTGATTACATACACCAATTCTCCCTAGGAACTACCCTTCCTATTCGTGACAAGTCCAGAATCTAAACCCAAAGACTGAACTTGACTTGGTCACTGCCAAGCTTTCAACTGCTAAGTGCTAACCCAACTTGCAAGGAAATTTCCACAGAATCATGAAACACAACACAGATGTACAAAGGACCTCTAAGGACATCTATGGCTTTTGCTTTTAATTTTGCACTCTCTGCCTTTTTCCGCTCTATGGCTTTTTCTTACAAACCTCACTGTTTGCCTTTTCCATGAGACTCAAGACAGATAAAATTAAACAGAAAATTACAAAATGAAGAACATTGAAGGAGAAGAAAGTTCTGTTAGCTTAGGTAGCTATGTGAACACTGTGCCTTGCACTCTCACTCCTTGCTTCAAGCCATAGCTGTTCTCCCTTATATAGAGGGGAAGCCTCCACGGTTGAAACCAAATACACCAAGCTAAACTTCTTCTTCTTCATGCAAAACCGGTTCGGCCAAAGAGAGAGAAGAGGGAACCGAATGCTATATCCAACATGCAATTACCTCTGAGTCTTCTCTTTACACCAAGCTTCATCAATCTGAGCCATCCCTCTTGACTTGCACTCCAAGAAGGACTCCTAGCCCTTGATGCTTCTTGATGCATGACAGCTCCTCCTGCTCCACTTTTGTTTCCTCCTTCATGTAGCCTCCCTAGCTACCTTCTGTGATGAGTGAACACAAAAGCAGAGACGAGCCATGACTCTGAGATTTTCTTCCTCTGACCGAGATCTTCCTCTTCCAATTTTGGTATGGAGAGGTTGAGCTTACTTCACCAAATCTTACCTCCTTTGGTGAAGATCTCAGCCACAACATACTTTTTATTTTCTTTTTCTTGCCATAATTACAATGGTCTTGTTGCTTGCTTCTTCTTCTCTACGGTAGCTTGCCATAGCTTCCATGGTTTCTACTGTGATATGACCGAATAGAGAAGAGAGATGAGAGAGAAGAGAGAGTAGAAAGAAAAGCAATTAAATGAATTTGAACAAAATAATTAAAAATGAGTTGCTTTTGCTTCCCTTTTGCTGAGTAGCGTGCCTCATTAAGGCCAACCATCTAATCAATTATAATTTCTCTCTCATAGTTCCAAGGACTGCATTAACTCCTTTTTATAAAATTTGAATTCCATCATATGATAAAAAGGAAATCCGTTGGAAGCAATGGAACTTTGCTTTCTTTGCTTAATGGTTTCGGACCAAGCTTTGGTCTATTTAGCAAAGATTTTAATTGGGTTTGTAGCAATAATAATCCAATCTGGCCCAAATACATAACCATGATTTTAGCCAACATGATTACAATAGTTTAATAAAAAAGTTGTTCCAATGGGCTTGTTATATTTTGGCCCAAAATCTGCATAGGAAAATTATTTAAATTAGCACTTATTAAAATAATAATTTTGCAATTAATTATTTGAATAATGCTTGATCATCATCAAATTAAATTAGAGTTTTCCAAACTATCAATCTTTTCCTTGATGACAAAAATTATTAAAAATTGAAATGGAAGAAAATTTAGGATTAGAGTATAAGGTACTCCCTTTGAAGATTTGTATTTCTCCTCCTTTCCAATTGTCACATGGCTCCCCTTTAATATATGCCATTTTTACCAAGGAAAGCTCTTACCTGTAACATTTTTATCAAGCCTAAGGCATCTATGTTATTCAACATAAGAAGTTTGAAATGTTGAATGGCTTGATATATGAGCAGAATTGAATGACAAACAAAACTCATTTGTTATCATATAAATGACTTTCTGCTCAAACACACACAAAGAAATTGAGTACATATCAACCAAAAATATTTTTGATGTTTCAAGAAATTGCTGTTCAATTTATTTGAAAATATTTTCCAGCCAACATATCAGAGCAAAATTATCATAGCAAGAAAAACATTTTTAATTAAGCATTATCATCTCAAAACACAACAACTATCAGAATTTATTTACATATCCAGAATACATCAAGTATATCCACAATGGTAAATCAAATGCATCAAATGCATCAAGCAGATCACCACAACAAATAATTGAAACAAGGGTGATCATGAATCCACAAAGGATTTCATCCCCTGTTTTCTCTCAATTTCAATTTTTCAGCCATTTCTCCCCCTTTTGTCATCAAAGGGAACCTGCAAATAATGACATGGATATACAAAATATCCAAAATATCACAGCAACAAAATAACAGAGTATCACAAGTCAAGAGTATCACAAGTCATAACAGCCTACAATAGTATCAAAATAAGCCAAACCAAGCCAGAAATCAACAATAAACACGGTGATCAATCATTAGATAAATTGTACTCAGAGCCATCTGCCTCATCATCACTAGCAGCCCCCATCTCTTCCTCAAAACTCTGCAGCATTAGACCCACTCTGTCTTTGCACTTCATCTAAGCCCTTTCGTTTTCAAAAGCTTGCTTGCGGGCAGCCTTATATGATTGCACCATTAGCTTGGACATGTTGGAGAGTTCAGTAAGAATTTCCTTGATCGATTCTATTGTCTTGGAAGACTCAGGTGGCCGACTCTCAAACTTACTATCCGAGGGTACTGACTTCTTTCCTTTGGTGCCCTTCATAACTCCTCCTCCTTTAATCATTGAGACCTTATTCTCTACAGCTTCATTTGTTAGATCAACTTTAAAGTATTCAAAAATACTGGTGATAAATATGCCATAAGGTAGATTTTCCTTTTTGGTACTTTTAACAGATTTTCACATGTGCCTTATCATAAGATATCCAAATGAGATAGCAGAGGAAGTAACAATAGCAAAAAGTACAAGAGAGTCAGAAATAGTTACTTTGTTATGTGAACCACTTTGAGGAGTTAAAATATGCGTAATGATTCTGTGTAGCAATGAGTTTGCAGGACCGAGGGCCTTGTGAGTGGGGATGGTGCCATCTAAGCCAGACAAGTTCTCACAGATTTGTTGAAGGGCTAGCTTGTATGTGACCCCAACCTGAGAGTCTCATTTTTCAGTCATGTACACTCTTGGTCCCTCATCTGTGTAGCCTAGGGCAACGCTGATAGTCTCTGAGTTTAGAGTCATGTATACCTGATGAGCGGATAATTTAGATGCTTTTTGGCATTATTTTTAGGTAGTTTCTAGTAAGATCTAGCTACTTTTAGGAATGTTTTCATTAGTTTTTATGAAAAATTCACATTTCTGGACTTTACTATGAGTTTGTGTGTTTTTCTATGATTTCAGGTATTTTCTGGCTGAAATTGAGGGACCTGAGCAAAAATCTGATTCAGGCTGAAAAAGGACTGTTGATGCTGTTGGATCCTGACCTCCCTGCACTCGAAATGGATTTTCTAGAGCTACAGAACTCCAAATAGTACGCTCTCAACGGCGTTGGAAAGTAGACATCCAGAGCTTTCCAGAAATATATAATAGTCCATACTTTGTTCGAGTTTCGACGATGCAAACTGGCGTTCAATGCCAGTTTCATGCTGCATTCTGGAGTAAAACGCCAGTTCCAAGAGAAGCCTCTGCACGTGTAAAGCTCAAGCTCAGCCCAAGCACACACCAAAGTGGGCCCCGAAAGTGAATTTCTACACTTAGACTTAATTTTGTAAACCCTAGTAGATAGTTTAGTATAAATAGAACTTTTTACTATTGTACTGGTGTCTAGTCTTTTGACCATTAGATCTTTTGATCATTCAGGGGGGTTGGCCATTCGGCCATGCCTGGACCATTACTTATGTATTTTCAACAGTGGAGTTTCTACACACCATAGATTAAGGGTGCGGAGCTCTGCTATACCTCAAGTTTTAATGCAATTACTACTATTTTCTATTCAATTCAGCTTATTCTTGTTCTAAGATATTCGTTGCACTTCAACATGATGAATGTGATGATCTGTGACACTCATCATCATTCTCACCTATGAATGCGTGACTGACAACCACTTCCGTTCTACCCTAGAACGAGCATGTATCTCTTGGATTCCTTAATCAGGATCTTCGTGGTATAAGCTAGAACCCTTTGGCGGCCATTCTTGAGAATCCGAAAAGTCTAAACCTTATCTGTGGTATTCTGAGTAGGATTCAGGGATTAAATGACTGTGACGAGCTTCAAACTCGCGATTGTTGGGCGTAGTGACAGACGTAAAAGAATCAATGGATTCTATTCCAACCTGATTGAGAACCGACAGATGATTAGCCGTGCTGTGACAGAGCATTTGGACCATTTTCACTGAGAGGATGGGAAGTAGCCATTGACAACGGTGATGCCCTACATACAGCTTGCCATAGAAAGGAGTAAGAAGGATTGGATGAAAGCAGTAAGAAAGCAGAGATTCAGAAGGAACACAGCATCTCCATACACTTATCTGAAGTTCCTACCAATGATTTACATAAGTATCTCTATCTATTTTATGCTTTATTTATCTTTATATTCAAAAACCATTATAACCATTTGAATCCGCTTGACTGAGATTTACAAGATGACCATAGCTTGCTTCATACCAACAATCTCTGTGGGATCGACCCTTACTCACGTAAGGTATTACTTGGACGACCCAGTGCACTTGCTGGATAGTTGTGCGAAGTTGTGACAAAGTGTGATTCACGTTTGAGAGCGCCACCAAGTTTTTGGCGCCATTGTTGATGATCACAATTTCGTGCACCAAATTTTTGGCGCCGTTGCCGGGGATTGTTCGAGTTTGGACAACTGACGGTTCATCTTGTTGCTCAGATTAGGTATTTTTCTTTTCAAAATATTTTCAAAAATCTTTTAAAATTTTTTCCTTTTTCGTTTTTCTAAAGATAATTTTCGAAAAAAAATTAATAAAATCATAAAAAACCAAAAATATTTTGTGTTTCTTGTTTGAGTCTAGTGTCAATTTTTAAGTTTGGTGTCAATTTCATGTTTTAAAAACTTTTGCATTTTTTGAAAATTCATGCATATGTTCTTCATGATCTTCAAGTTGTTCTTAACAAGTCTTCTTGTTTGATCTTTAAATTTTCTTGTTTTGTGTTTTTTGTTGTTTTTCATATGCATTCTTGCATTCATAGTGTCTAAGCATTGAAAAGTTCTAAGTTTCGTATCTTGCATATTTTTCTTTTCTTGAAAATTTTTCAAAAATAAGTCTTGATGTTCATCTTGATCTTCAAAGTGTTCTTGGTGTTCATCTTGACATTCATAGTGTTCTTGCATGCATCATTGGTTTTGATCCAAAATTTTCAAGTTTTGGGTCAGTTTTGTATTTTTCTCTCTCATCATTAAAAATTCAAAAATAAAAAATATCTTTTCCTTATTTTACTCAAAAATTCGAAATCTTTGGTTTGACTTAGTCAAAAATTTTCGTTTCTTGTTAGTCAAGTCAAGATTTCAATTTTAAAAATCTTATCTTTTCAAATCTTTTTCAAAAATCAAATCTTTTTCATTTTTCTCTTCTGATTTTCGAAAATTTGAAACTTTTTCTCAAAATCTTTTCTTATCTTTATTTTAAAATTTTGAAAACTTTACTAACAATTAATGTGATTGATTCAAAAATTTGAAGTTTGTTACTTTCTTGTTAAGAAAGGTTCGATCTTTAAATTCTAGAATCATATCTTTTTAGTTTCTTGTTAGTCAAGTAATCAATTTTAATTTTAAAAATTAAATCTTTTTCAAAATATCTTTTCAAATTATATCTTTTTCAAATTCAATTTCAAAATCTTTTCCAACTTCTTATCTTTTCAAAATTGAATTTCAAATCTTTTTCAACTAACTAATTGACTTTTTGTTTGTTTTACTATTTCTTATCTTTTTCAAAACCACCTAACTACTTTTCCATCTCTAATTTTCAAAAATTCTTCCATCTTTTTCAAAATTCTTTTAATTAACTAATTGTTTCAAATTTGAATTTTAATTGTTTTTCTTCTCTTAATTTTTGAAAATCACTAACCCTTTTTCAAAATTAATTTTCGAAATTCTCTCTCTCATCTTTTTCTATTTATTTATTTAATTACTAACACTTCTTTTCATCTTAAAAATTCGAACCCCCTCTTCCTCTCTGAGTTCGAATTTTTCTCTTTTCCTTCTTCTATTCTTTTCTTCTTCTACTAACATAAAGGAATCTTTTTACTGTGGTAAAGAGGATCCCTAGTATTATTTTCTGTTCCCTTCTTTTTCATATGAGCAGGAGCAAGGACAAGAATATTCTTGTTGAAGCAGATCCCGAAGCTGAAAGGACTCTAAAGAGGAAACTAAGAGAAGCTAAATTACAACAATCCAGAGACAACCTTACAGAAATTTTCGAAAAGGAAGAGGAGATGGCAGCCGAAAATAATAATGCAAGGAGGATGCTTGGTGACTATACTACACCTACTTCCAAATTTGATGGAAGAAGCATCTCAATCCCTGCCATTGGAGCAAACAATTTTGAGCTGAAACCTCAACTAGTTACTCTAATGCAACAGAACTGTAAGTTTCATGGACTTCCATCAGAAGATCCCTATTAGTTCTTAACTGAGTTCTTGTTGATCTGTGAGACTGTTAAGACTAATGGAGTAGATCCTGAAGTCTACAGGCTCATGCTTTTCCCTTTTGCTGTAAGAGACAGAGCTAGAACATGGTTGGACTCACAACCTAAGGATAGCCTGGACTCTTGGGATAAGCTGGTCACGGCCTTCTTGGCTAAGTTCTTTCCTCCTCAAAAGCTGAGCAAGCTTAGAGTGGAAGTTCAGACCTTCAAACAAAAAGATGGTGAATCCCTCTATAAAGCTTGGAAAAGATACAAGTAGATGACCAAAAGATGTCCTTCTGACATGCTTTCAGAGTGGACCATTTTGGATATATTCTATTATGGTCTATTTGAGTTCTCTAAGATGTCACTGAACCATTCTACAGGTGGATCCATTCACCTAAAGAAAACGCCTGTAGAAGCTCAAGAACTCATTGACATGGTTGCAAATAACCAATTCATGTATACTTCTGAGAAGAATTCTGTGAGTAATGGGACACCTCAGAGGAAGGGAGCTCTTGAAATTGATGCTCTGAATGCCATATTGGCTCAGAACAAAATATTGACTCAGCAAGTCAACATAATTTCTCAAAGTCTGAATGGATGGCAAAATGTATCTAACAGTACTAAAGAGGCATCTTCTAAAGAAGAAGCTTATGATCATGAGAACCCTGCAATGGCAGATTAAATTACATGGGTGAACCTTATGGAAACACCTATAATTCCTAATGGAGAAATCATCCAAATTTCTCATGGAAGGATCAATAAAAGCCTCAACAAGGCTTTAATAATGGTGGAAGAAACAAGCTTAGCAATAGTAAGCCTTTTCCATCATCTTCTCAGCAACAGACAGAGAATTTTGAGCAGAGCTCCTCTAGCTTAGCAAACATAGTCTCTAATATGTCTAAGGCCATTTTAAGTTTCATGAGTGAAACAAGGTCATCCATCAGAAATTTGGAGGCACGCGTGGGCCAGCTGAGTAAGAAAATCACTGAAGCTCCTCCTAGTACTCTCCCAAGCAATACAGAAGAGAATCCAAAAAGAGAGTGCAAGGCCATTGATATAATCAATATGGCTGAATGCACAATGGAGGAGAAGGACGTGAATCCCAATGAGGAAGACCTTCTGGGATGTCCTCTGAACAAAAAGGAGTTCCAAACTGAGGAACCTAAGGAATCTAAGGCTCACCTAGAGACCATAGAGATTCCATTGAACCTCCTTTTGCCATTCATGAGCTCTGAAAACTATTCTTCCTCTGAAGAGGATGAAGATGTAACTGGAGAGAAAGTTGCTCAATATCTAGGAGCTATCATGAAGCTGAATGCCAAGTTGTTTGGTAATGAGACTTGGGAAGATGTACCTCCCTTGCTCATTAGTGAACTAGATACATGGGTTCAGCAAACTTTACCTCAAAAGAAACAAGATCCTGGTAAATTCTTAATACCCTGTACCATAGGCACCATGACCTTTGAGAAGACCCTGTGTGACCTGGGGTCAGGCATAAATCTTATGCCACTCTCTGTAATGGAGAAACTAGGGATCTTTGAGGTATAGGTTGCCACATTCTCATTAGAGATGGCAGACAAGTCAATAAGACAAGCTTATGGATTGGTAGAGGACATGTTAATGAAGGTTAAAGGCCTTTACATCCCTGCTGATTTCATAATCTTAGACACTAGGAAGGATAAGGATAAATCCATTATTCTTGGAAGACCCTTCCTAGCCATAGCAGGAGCTGTAATTGATGTTGACAGAGGAGAATTAGTCCTTCAATTGAATGGGGACTACCTGGTGTTTAAAGCTTAAGGATCTTCCTCTGCAACCATGGAGAGGAAGCATGAAAAAGCTTCTCTCAATAAAGAGTCAAACAGAGCCCCCACAATCAAACTCTAAGTTTGGTGTTGAGAGGCCACAACCAAACTCTAAGTTTGGTGTTGAATCTCCACATTCAAACTCTAAGTTTGGTGTTGGGAGGTCCCAACAATGCTCTGAGGATTTGTGAGACTCCAAGAGAGCTCACTGTCAAGCTATTGACATTAAAGAAGTGCTTATTGGGAGGCAACCCAATTTTTATTTATCTATATTTTTATTGTTCTTTTATGTTTCATTAGGTTTATGATCATGTGGAGTCACAAAATAATTGCTAAAATTAAAAACAGAATCAAAAACAGCAGAAGAAATAGTACACCCTGGAGGAAGAGCTTACTGGCGTTTAAACGCAAGTAAGGAGCATCTGGCTGGCGTTCAATGCCAGAACAGAGCATGAATCTGGCGTTGAATGCCAAAAACAAGCAGCAGTCTGGTGTTTAAAAGCTAGGATTACACCCTGAGGAAAGCTAACGTTAAACGCCAGAAACAAGCATGGAACTGGCATTTAACGCCAGAAATATGCTGCAGATTGGCATTGAACGCCCAAAATAAGCATAGAGCTAGTGTTGAACGCCAGAAACAAGCATCAATCTGCGTTGAACACCAGGATTGCATGCAGAGGGCATTTTACACGCCTCATTGGTGCAGGGATGATAAATCCTTGACACCTCAGGATCTGTGGATCCCACAGGATCATTTCAGGATCTGTGGATCCCACAGGATCATTTCAGGATCTGTGGACCCCACAGGATCCCTACCTACCTCAACTCACCTTCTCTCTTCTTCACACAATCCAATAACACTCTTCCCCCAGAACCCTTCACCAATCACCTCAATCTCTCTTCCCCACCTACCTTCAAATTCAAAATCCCTTTCCCACCTAAACCCACCCTAATGACCGAACCTACTACCCTCTCCCTCTACTATATAAACCCCTTTATCCTTCTTCATTTTCACACATTATAACCCTCTCTTCTCCCCCTTAGCCGAATACACACCCCTCTCCCTCTCCTTCATATCTTCTTCTTCTTCTATTCTTTCTTTTCTTTGCTCGAGGGCGAGCAACATTCTAAGTTTGGTGTGGTAAAAGCATAGCTTTTTTGTTTTTCCATAACCATCTGTGGCACCTAAGGCCGGAGAAACCTCTAGAAAGAGGAAAGGGAAGACAAAAGCTTCCACCTCCGAGTCATGGGAGATGGAGAGATTCATCTCAAAGGTCCATCAAGACCACTTCTTTGAAGTTGTGGCCAAGAAGAAGGTGATCCCTGAGGTCCCTTTCATGCTCAAGAAAAATGAGTATCCGGAGATCCGACATGAGATCCAAAGAAGAGGTTGGGAAGTTCTGACCAACCCCATTCAACAAGTCAGAATCTTAATGGTTCAAGAGTTCTATGCCAATGCATGGATCACTAGGAACCATGATCAAAGTATGAACCTGAATCCAAAGAATTATCTTACAATGGTTCGGGGAAAATACTTAGATTTTAGTCCGGAAAATGTAACGTTGGCATTCAACTTGCCTATGATGCAAGAAGATGCACGCCCCTATACTAGAAGGGTTAACTTTAATCAAAGGTTGGACCAAGTCCTTATGGACATATGTGTGGAAGGAGCTCAATGGAAAAGAGACTCAAAAGGCAAGCCGGTTCAATTGAGAAGACTGGACCTTAAGCCCGTGGCTAGAGGATGGTTGGAGTTCATCCAACGCTCCATCATCCCCACTAGCAACCGATCTGAAGTTACTGTAGATCGGACCATCATGATCCATAGCATCATGATTGGAGAGGAAGTAGAAGTTCATGAAGTCATCTCTCTAGAACTCTACAAAGTAGCCGAAAAGCCCTCCACCTTGGCAAGGCTAGCTTTTCCTCATCTTATTTGCCATCTATGCTACTCAGATGGAGTTGTCATAGAGGGAGACATCCTCATTGAAGAGGACAAGCCCATCACTAAGAAGAGGATGGAGCAAACAAGAGAGCCCATTCATGGATCTCAAGAGACACATGAGGAAGCTCATCATCAAGAAATCCCTGAGATACCTCAAGGGATGCATTTTCCTCCAAACAACTATTGGGAACAACTCAACACTTTCCTAGAAGGATTGAGTCATGACATGAACCAATTAAGGGTGGAACACCAAGAGCACTCCATCATTCTCCATGAGATTAGAGAAGATCAAAGAGCAATGAGGGAGGAGCAACAAAGGCAAGGAAGAGACATAGAAGAGCTCAAGGACATCATTAGTCCTTCAAGAAGAAGACGCCACCATCAGTAAGGTGGACTCATTCCTTGTTCTTATTTCTCTGTTTTTCGGTTTTTATGCTATATGTTTGTCTATGTTTGTGTCTTTACTACATGATCATTAGTATTTAACAACTATGTCTTAAGGCTATGAATAATTCTATGAATCCTTCATCTTTCTTAAATGAAAAATGTTTTTAATACAAAAGAACAAGAAGTACATGAGTTTCGAATTCATCCTTGAATTTAGTTTAATTATATTGATGTGGTGACAATACTTTTTGTTTTCTGAATAAATGCTTGAACAGTGCATATTTTTTATCTTGTTGTTTATGAATGTAAAAATGTTGGCTCTTGAAAGAATGATGAAAAAGAGAAATGTTATTGATGATCTGAAAAATCATAAAATTGATTCTTGAAGCAAGAAAAAGCAATGAATAACAAAAGCTTGCAAAAAAAAAGAAAAATGGCAAAAAATATATATATATAAGAAAAAGAAAAAACAAGCAGAAAAAGCCAATAGCCCTTAAAACCAAAAGTCAAGGGTAAAAAGGATCCAAGGTTTTGAGCATCAATGAATAGGAGGGCCCAAGGAAATAAAATCCAGGCCTAAGCGGCTGAATCAAGCTGTCCCTAACCATGTGCTTGTGGCATGCAGGTCCAAGTGAAAAGCTTGAGACTGAGTGGTTAAAGTCGTGATCCAAAGCAAAAAGAGTGTGCTTAAGAGCTCTGGACACCTCTAACTGGGGACTTTAGCAAAGTTGAGTCACAATCTGAAAAGGTTCACCCAGTCATGTGTCTGTGGCATTTATGTATCCGGTGGTAATACTGGAAAAACAAAGTGCTTAGGGCCACAGCCAAGACTCATAAAAGTAGCTGTATTCAAGAATCAACATACTTAACTAGGAGAATTAATAACACTATCTGAACTCTGAGTTCCTATAGAAGCCAATCATTCTGAACTTCAAAGGAAAAAGTGAGATGCCAAAACTATTCAGAAGCAAAAAGCTACAAGTCCCGCTCATCTAATTAGAACTAATATTCATTGATAATTTGGGATTTATAGTATATTCTCTTCTTTTTATCCTATTTGATTTTCAGTTACTTGGGGACAAGCAACAATTTAAGTTTGGTGTTGTGATGAGCGGATAATTTATACGCTTTTTGGCATTGTTTTTAGGTAGTTTCTAGTAGGATATAGCTACTTTTAGGGATGTTTTCATTAGTTTTTATGCAAAATTCACATTTTTGGACTTTACTATGAGTTTTGTGTGTTTTTCTGTGATTTCAGATATTTTCTGGCTGAAATTGAGGGACCTGAGCAAAAATCTGATTCAGGCTGAAAAAGGACTACTGATGTTGTTGGAGCTACAGAACTCTAAATGGCGCGCTCCCAATGGCGTTGGAAAGTAAACATATAGGGCTTTCCAGAAATATATAATAGTTTATACTTTGTTCGAGTTTAGACGACGAAAACTGGCATTCAACGCCAGTTCTATGCTGCATTCTGGAGTAAAATGCTAGAAACACGTTACAAACCAGAGTTAAACGCCAAAAACACGTTACAACTTGGCGTTTAACTCCAAGAGAAGCCTCTGCACGTGTAAAGCTCAAGCTCAGCCCAAGCACACACCAAAGTGGGTCCCGGAAGTGGATTTCTGCACTTGGACTTATTTCTGTAAACCTTAGTAGCTAGTTTAGTATAAATAGAACTTTTTACTATTGTACTGGTGTCTAGTCTTTCAGCCATTCGGTCTTTTGATCATTCAGGGGGGCTGGCCATTCGGCCATGCCTGGACCATCACTTATGTATTTTCAACGGTGGAGTTTCTACACACCATAGATTAAGGGTGTGGAGCTCTGCTGTACCTCGAGTTTTAATGCAATTACTACTATTTTCTATTCAATTCATCTTATTCTTGTTCTAAGATATTCGTTGCACTTCAACATGATGAATGTGATGATCCGTGACACTCATCATCATTCTCACCTATGAACGCGTGACTAACAACCACTTTCATTCTACCTTAGAACGAGCGTGTATCTCTTGGATTCCTTAATCAGGATCTTCGTGGTATAAGCTAGAACCCTTTGGCGGCCATTCTTGAGAATTCGGAAAGTTTAAACCTTGTCTGTGGTATTCCGAGTAGGATTTAGGGATTGAATAACTGTGACGAGCTTCAAACTCACGATTATTGGGCGTAGTGACAGATGCAAAAGAATTAATGGATTCTATTCCGACATGATCGAGAACCGACAGATGATTAGCCGTGTTGTGATAGAGCATTTGGACCATTTTCACTAAAAGGATGGGAAGTAGCCATTGACAACGGTGATGCCCTACATACAGCTTACCATAGAAAGGAGTAAGAAGGATTGGATGAAAGCAGTAAGAAAGCAGAGATTCAGAAGGAACACAACATCTCTATACACTTATCTGAAATTCCTACCAATGATTTACATAAGTATCTCTATCTATTTTATGCTTTATTTATCTTTATATTCAAAAACCATTATAACCATTTGAATCCGCCTGACTGAGATTTACAAAATGACCATAGCTTGCTTCATACTAACAATCTCCGTGGGATCGACCTTTACTCACGTAAGGTATTACTTGGACGACCCAGTGCACTTGCTGGTTAGTTGTGCGAAGTTGTGACAAAGTGTGATTCACGTTTGAGAGCGCTACCAAGTTTTTGGCGCCATTGTTGATTATCACAATTTTGTGCACCAATACCCTCTTTACATAGGAATGAATGGTACCATCGATCAGTCTCATATTAGCATAAAATTCTTGTACCAATCCAAGATAAACATGTTTCTGAATATGGAGCAGAGAAGTCCATTTCAGATTCTCAAACAGAAGAAATGTTGATTCCTTTGGATGTGAGTGAGTCCAGATTCACTAGGTATGTGGCACATAGGTGGCGTTTCTCCAATACTTCCTTGTGGAACTCATAGGAGGCACACGAATTGAATCTGGCTGGATCATAGTGTGAATGAGGTTTGTTGTACTTATTTTTGAATTCCAATGATTCCAAGTTGGCTGGTTCCCTTGTGTTGTGTAACACAAATCTTTTGGTATTCTGTGAGCTGCGTCTAAGGGTGGTCTTCTTCGGCAGTGATGGCGGCAGTGATGGAGGCGGTGAGGTGTGGGACTCCTCTTCTTCTTCAACCACGGGTTCCTTCTTTTTTCTTGAGGAAGTCTTGGTTGCTATCACCTTTCTTCTTATGGTGTGCGTTTGCTTCGATGATGGTGAGGGAGAGGATGAAGAAGTGGAATGAATGTGTATATGAGTGTGGGTTTGAGGAGTGGAAGGTTTTTGGGAGAGAAGGATTCGTTCACTTTTTCTTGGAGCAGTTTTCTTTTTCATGATAATAAAAATGGAGAAGTGAAAAGGGGGAAGGTGAAGAGAGAACCGAATTGAGTGGAGAGATGAGGTAGGTTAGGGATGCATTAAATGTTGAGTGGGGAGAGAATTGGAGGAAGTTAATACCCATTAATGAGCGGTTATTAACCAAGGGAGGTTTCCTTTTATTTGAAATTAAAACTGAAAGGTTGGTTCCTAGAATCAAGGGATGAGAAGAGGGAAGAGATTTGATTTGACACACAACTTCCTCCTTTGATAAGACAACCTCCAAGATCATGATTAAGGCAACTTCAAACAGAAAACGGGTCAGACCAAGGTCAAAGAGATTTTTGGGGCCCAAGATATTTAATGCAAGCACTGTCTCCCCTTGTCTCATGGCCCATTCGTCATAGCTCAAAATTTGTCTCCTATTTTTTGACGAGACAAAAACACACAGAATCAGAAAATTCCCAAGTTATTGATAGAACATAATTCTATCATTCCCAAACTACTTCTCAAAGTACAGAATCTGTCTTCACACAAGGGCTTAGTGAAAATATCCGTAAGTTGATCTTCGGATTTTACAAATTGAATATCAATAGTTCCCTTTTGTACATGTTCTCTAATGAAATGATATTTTATTTCAATATGCTTTGTTCTTGAGTGCAAAACAGGATTTTTTGAAATATTTATGGCACTCATATTGTCACAAAACAAGGGTATACTATTGATCTTTAATTTGTAATCCTCTAATTGTGTTTTTAACCATATTAATTGTGAACAACAAGCGGAGGCAGAGATATATTCAGCTTCGGTTGTAGATAGAGCTACTGTGGCTTGTTTCTTGCTTGACCACATATTGAGTGAGCTTCCAAGGAAGCAACACATGCCCGATGTGCTTCTTCTATCCACCAGATCTCCCGTATAATCTACATCACAAAACCCTACTGCACAAAAATGATCAGATTTTGGATACCATAAGCCATAATCATTAGTTCCTTTAATGTATTTAATGATGCGTTTAACAGCCCAAAAATGGGATTTTTTTGGGTGAGATTGAAATCTTGAACATACACCCACACTTTGAACAATATCCGGTCTAGAGGAAGTAAGATACACGATGAACCTATCATTCTTCTATACCTTGTTTCATCCACATCTTTTCTATTATCATCCTTTTCAAGTTTAGTATTTGGATGCATTGAAGTTTCCATTGGTTTGGAGTTTTCTAGGCCAAATTTTTTGATTAATTCTTTAGCATACTTTCCTTGGTGAATAAAGGTACCACTAGGAGTTTGTTTAATTTGGAGGCCAAGAAAGAAAGTTAGCTCTCCCATTAAACTCATCTCAAACTCACTAGTCATGAGTTTTCCAAACTCTTCACACAAGGATTCATTGGCCGATCCAAACACAATATCATCCACATTAACTTGAACTAGGAGAATATTATCATTAGATGCTTTAATAAATAAAGTTGTGTCGGTAGTACCCCTTTGAAAGTGATTTTCCAATAAGAAGGCACTAAGCCTTTCATACCAAGCTCTTAGAGCTTGCCTAAGGCCATAAAGGGCCTTTAAGAGTTTAAAAACATGATTTGGAAATTATTTATGTTCAAAGCCGAGGCGTTGAGCCACATACACTTCTCTATCAATAAAGCCATTAAGGAAAGAACATTTAACATCCATTTGAAACATTTTGAAACCCTTAGGCAAGAAGCAACCTAATTGCTTCCATTCTAGCTACCGGGCAAAAGACTCATCAAAATCTATACCCTCTTCTTGATCGTAACCTTGGGCCACTAATCTAGCCTTGTTACGAACAACATGTCCATCCTCACCAATTTTATTTTTAAAGACCCACTTAGTACCCGTTACCTTCTTACCATCCGGATGAGGTACTAGTGTCCAAACCTCATTTTTGTCAAATTGAGCCAACTCCTCTTGCATAGCTTTGACCCAAGAGGGATCTTCAAGTGCTTTCTTAACATTGTTGAGCTCCATTTTTGATAAGAGAGCAAAGTTGCTTGGTTTGGATTGCCTTTTGGATGAGGATCTTGTTGTTACACCTTGTGAGGGATCACCAATGATAAAGTCATGAGGATAACCCCTCATGGACTTCCATTCTCTTGGTTTTTGAATTAAAGTTGAGCCTTGTTGAGCCTCATCACGCTGGTCAGTTTTAGTTTCTCGTGCTGATTCAAGAGACAAAATAGAAATGTCTCCTCCATTCTGATGAGACAAAATTGGACAGACAGATTCATTCTGAACAGACTTGGAATTTTCTCCATTGGTTTCTTTATTGACAACATCTTCACAATCTGAATCATTATCTATCACAGTACTGGGAATTGAATTAGAATCACAAAACGATACATGTATGGATTCCTCTATAGTTCTATGCTCTTTGAGGTAAATTCTATAAGCTTTGCTAGTGGTGGAGTATCCAACAAACATTCCCTCATAAGATTTTGGATAAAATTTACCAAGATTTTCTTTGTTGTTAAGTACAAAACATTTGCATCCAAAAACATGAAAATACTTAAGATTAGGAGGGGTTCCTTTCCATAGCTCATAAGGAGTTTTCTTCAACCCTTTTCTAATGATGGTCCTATTCAAAATATAACAAGCTGTATTTAAAGCTTCAGCCCATAGAAATTTTGGAACCTCATTTTCACATAACATAGCCCTAGTCATCTCTTGAAGGCTTTTATTCCTTCTTTCAACAACCTCATTTAGTTGAGGTGTTCTAGGGCATGAAAAGTTATGAGCAATTCCAAAATCATCACAGAATTTTTCAAAGTCTTGGTTTTCAAATTCCTTTCCATGATCACTTTTCAAATGGCAACTTTTAAATCTTTTTCATTTTGAATTCTTTTGCAAAGGGTTGAAAAGGCATGAAAAGCATCATTTTTATGAGCAAGAAAAAGTACCCAATCGAATCTAGAGTAATCATCCACCACCATTAAGCCATAGTGTTTACCTCCTAAACTTTGAGTTCTTGTTGGTCCAAAAAGATCTATGTGTAACATCTCTAATGGCCTCTTGGTTGAAATTCCATCTTTTGTTTTAAAAGAGGATTTTACTTGTTTGCCTAATTGACAAGCATCACAAGTAAGATCCTTATCAAATTTAATATTTGGAATTTCTCTTACCAAGTTTTTCTTAACTAGCTTAGAAATATGGTACATGCTAGCATGACCCAATTTCTTATACCATAGCCATTTTTCAGATTCAAGAGAGGTAAAACATGTTACTTTTTGATCTTTCAAGTCCTCAAGAGTCAATCCATACACGTTATTACACCTTTTAGCCTCAAACAAAGTATCCCTAGACTTCTCACATACAACTAAACATACAAACTTTCTAAAAACAACTTTAAAACCTAGATCACACAATTGGCTAACACTAAGTAAATTATGTTTCAAGTCATTAACAAGAAGAACATCATTTATAGAAGATGAGAAACTTTTATCAACTTTTCCAATGGCCACTATTTTTCTTTTACCATCATCACCGAAAGTGACAAATCCTCTATCATACTCATCAAGCTTTATGAAGAAGGTTGCCTTTCCGGTCATATGCCTAGAACATCCGCTGTCCATATACCACATATTGTCCTTCCGTTTGGATGCTAGGAAAACCTAAAAAATGAGCTCAAGTGACCTTAGGTATCCAAATCTTATTGGATTCTTTCACGTTAAACCATCTCCTATGTCCCAATCTATTGTAGTAAAAAATAACTTTGTAAACTTTGTCACCAATCATTCTTTAACCAAAAAAATATTGAATGGGAAAGTGTCCATTCCTATTGCATAGTCTACAAAATCTTGGAGTTGATGTTTTGTTAAAGTAGGTTGGGTTTTGAAACCTTGTATCATCAGAAGATGAAGCTATGTTTTCAAACGAAGGTTTCTCAATAGATTTGAAATTTTTATGAAATGCCAAGCCAGCTTTATCAAAAAGAGGTTTTTGACTAGCCAAAATTTGATTAAATTTTTAGAACTTTGAGTGAATTTGGCTAAGTCATTTTCAAGATTTTTGATCTTTTAACTCTTCATTTTCTTTAAAACAATTTACATATGCAACAACAGAATGATCACTTTCACAGCTTCTAAGTTGAGCTTTTAACTGCTTGTTTTTTTCAACAAGTTCAACAACAGTTTCAGCCTCTCTTAGTTTATCTTTAAGAAAACCATTTTAAGCTTTTAAGATGGTGATTTATTGCTCAAGATCTTGGTTTTCAAGTAGAAAACATCTAATTTTTTCAAAGAGGTGGTCTATCATAAGATGGAGATCTTCAGTGTCAGGGTTGTGAAAGATTACCTGATCAATGTGATATGCCATGAGACATGGTTGTGACTTGGTCTCAGATTCCTCATCATCCTCTGAGTCATTTTCCAAGTCCTCCCATAAAGCCATTAGTCCCTTTTTCTTTCCTCTCTTTGGCTTCTCTTCCTTCTTCAATTTAGGGCAATCAGATTTAAAATGCCCAGTCTCTTTGTAGTTGTAGCATGTCACCTTACTGAAATCTTTCTTTTGTTTTCTTGAGCTGCTTCCCTTGCCTCTTTCCTTGAACTTCACCATTTTCTTAAATTTTTTGGCAAACAACACAAATTCATTTTCAGAGGAATTATCACTGGATTCATCATCCAGGGGGTTAGTAACAGATGTAAAAGCAATTCCTTTCTTTTTGAATCTTTTTCCAAATAAGTGTTTTCGAAAGCAAGCAGATTTCCTCTCAAGTCATCATATGTCATAGAATCTAGACTACTACTCTCAGATATGATTAATGCTTTAGTTTCCCACTCTTTAGTGAGACATCTTAAAACTCTTCTCACAAGCACATAATCAGGATACGTAATTTCCATAGCATCCAAGCCAACAACGATGATGTTGAATCTTTCAAACAGCTCATCAATAGATTCTCCTTCTTTCATTGCAAACATTTCATATTCTCTATTCAACATATCTATCTGGGTCTTCTTCACTATGGTGGTTCCTTCATGGGTGATTTGAAGTTTATCCCAGATTTCCTTTGCGTTGTGCATCGTGATACCCATCGGTATTCCTCGAAGCTGATAGCACAGTTGAGCAGATTGATAGCCTTGGCATTGAGCTCCACCTTCTTTCTGTCTTCTTCGGTCCAGGTTGCTTCAGGTTTGAGAGAGATTACTCCTTTTGCACTTGTGGTGGTTAGAAATTGAGGATCCTCCAGGATAATTTTCCAAAGTCTGTAGTCCACTGCTTGCACAAAAATCTTCATTATCTCCTTCCAATAGGTGTAGTTTTTTCCATTAAAAAGAGGAGGTCTGTTGCTTGACTGTCCTTCTGTCAGGTTGTAGGACACCAGATTAGAGCCACTATTTTTTGCCATTTGGATCTTTTCTCCAAGCTGCAAAGCTTGATCTCTTTGAGACCAAGCTCTGATACCAATTGATGGTTTTACAGTGACTAAGAGAAGAGGAGGTTGAATCTTAGCCTCTTTTTCACTTAATAACACTTGCTGGTCTTTGAAACAACTTCTGGAGACTTTTTGATTTTTGTCTCGTACCCAGCCACGAGACTTTTTCTTTTTATCTCATAACCCAGCACGAGATATTTTTTAGTTTTATCTCTTGTGCAGCAGAAACAGAAATGGAGTAGAAGAGAGAGAGAATTACACCAAGATATATCCTGGTTCAGCTGTTAAGTGCAATGCAGCCTACATCCAGTCTCCATCACAACAATGATGGAATTTCATTATAATCATCTTTGATTACATACACCAATTCTCCCTAGGAACTACCCTTCTTATCCGGGACAAGTCCAGAATCTAAACCCAAAGACTAAATCAGACTTGGTCACTACCAAGCTTTCAACTGCTAAGTGCTAACCCAACTTGCAAGGGGATTCCCACAGAATCATGAAACACAACATAGATGTACAAAGGACCTTTAAGGACATCTATAGCTTTTTCTTTTAATTTTGCACTCTCTGCCTTTTTCCGCTCTATGGCTTTTTCTTACAAACCTCACTGTTTGCCTTTTTTCATGAGACTCAAGACAGACAAAATTAAATAGAAAATTACAAATTGAAGAACATTGAAGGAGAAGAAAATTTTGTTAGCTTAGGTAGCTTTGTGAACACTGTGCCTTGCACTCTCACTCCTTGCTTCAAGCCCTAGCTGTTCTCCCTTATATAGAGGGGAAGCCTCCACGGTTGAAACCAAATAAACCAAGCTAAACTTCTTCTTCTTCATGCAAAACCGGTTCGGCTAGAGAGAGAGAAGATGGAACCGAATGCTATATCCAACATGCAATTACCTTTGAGTCTTCTCTTTACACAAAGCTTCATCAATTTGAGCCATCCCTCTTGACTTGCATTCCAAGAAGGACTCCTAGCCCTTGATGCTTCTTGATGCATGACAGCTCTTCCTGCTCCACTTTTGCTTCCTCCTTCACATAGCCTCCCTAGCCGCCTTCTGTGATGAGTGAACACAAAAGCAGAGATGAGCCATGCCTCTGAGATATTCTTTTTCTGACCGAGATCTTCCTCTTCCAATTTTGGTATGGAGAGGTTGAGCTTACTTCACCAAATCTTACCTCCTTTGGGGAAGATCTCAGCCACAACATACTTTTTGTTTTCTTTTTCTTTCCATCATTACAATGGTCTTGTTGCTTGCTTCTTCTTCTCTACGGTAGCTTGCCATAGCTTCTATGGTTTCTACTGTGATATGACCAAATAGAGAAGAGATATGAGAGAGAAGAGAGAGTAGAAAGAAAAGCAATTAAATGAATTTGAATAAAATAATTAAAAATGAGTTGCTTTTGTTTCCCTTTTACTGAGTAGCATGCCTCATTAAGGCCAACCATCTAATCAATTATAATTTCTCTCTCATAGTTCTAAGGACTGCATTAACTCTTTTTTATAAAATTTGAATTCCATCATATGATAAAAAAGGAGATCCGTTGGAAGCAATGGAACTTTGCTTTCTTTGCTTAATGGTTTCGGACCAAGCTTTGGTCTATTTAGCAAAGATTTTAATATGGCTTGTAGCAATAATAATCCAATCTGGCCCAAATACATAACCATGATTTCAGCCAACATGATTACAATAGTTTAATAAAAAAGTTGTTCCAATGGGCTTGTTATATTTTGGCCCAAAATCTACATAGCAAAATTATTTAAATCAGCACTTATTAAAATAATAATTTTACAATTAATTATTTGAATAATGTTTGATCATCATCAAATTAAATTAGAGTTTTCCAAACTCATCACATGCCAACATATAGAACTAAAAGTTTAGTTAATAAACCTGTATGAATCGAGAGGCATGTCAATAAATGCACATTTGATTCAATTTGATAGCACTTGAGGCGAATGCACACAAGATGGCATGCACTAGTGCAACTTGACATGGATAGATATGGAGGTCATCCCAAATGAAATACAAAAGTGGTCACTGTGATATTAATAATTGGTTTAGTGTGAAGTAATATAATAACTTCCCAAAAAATAGCAAGTGTTGACCAGTCTCCAAAATAAGGATAGAGTGTATACAAAAGCAAGTAATAAACAAAACTCTAAAAGTTCAAAAAGTGAAGATTGTAGGGACATATTAAAATGACAGAGGTTCACATAAGAAATACAAGACTAAGCTTCAAAGATCTCCATCAAGCGAGTAACTTCAATTTGGAGAGCGGTTTGGAAATTCCTGGCTTCTTTTGCAACTTCATGTGAGGAAAGCATCTTCACTTCAAGTGACTGTAAGGAGGCATTGCTACTGTCAAGCATGCTACTTGCCTTGGAAAATTGACCCTCATTCTTTATCAAAGCAGCATCTAGCCTATTTTTTACTTCTCTTTTGACAGTCAGCTATTGTTCTAAGTCTCGAATCTCCTCAGATAACTCGTGAGTCTGATCTTTAGCTTTTGCAATATGGGCAGCCAAGGTAGTTTTGGCGGTCTCAAAAGAGGAGGTGTCTTGTTTCAATATAGAAGGAGCTTCAGTTGATTGTTGATATGATGATATAGCTGCTTGAAAATCCGAAAATTTGACATAAAGGTTCTCAAAAACCTTTCGCAAGCGAGCCAACAAAGGATCAATAGTCACAGAATGTGGTGTAATTGAAAAAGTTTGAAGAATGTCAGAAAACTAAGCCTTAAAGTTCAGATAGGTGGCAAGTGTCAAAACAGGTTTTGATAGAACAACACTGAGTTATTGGGCAAATGGAAGCATGATGGAATTGTCGACAGTCTTGGTTGTGGGAGGTGTAGTATGAAGCTACTCTGTTGGAAGGTGACTTTGAATGTTAGAGCAAGATTCAACTATGGCCTTCTGTGTATCCATGCTACATTCATATGCTCTATTCAGTCTTTCTATATCAGCCAATAAATCATTCACCACATTAGGGGTCTGAGCATGAATGGAAGTGATTGGTATTTGTTTTTCTAACCGCTCACTCGGGGGGATTTCAGAATTTTGAAGCTAAACAAAAAATGCAATAGAAGGTGTCAACATATATAAAAAAAAACAAGAAAGAGATATTTAATGATATGGCTAAATGACATGTCATACCTTATTGGCATTGGCTTTAGGAGTAGGCTTGTCAGATATGGCAGCCATCAGATTTTCAGTGCTGGGCACAATCAAAGAAATGGTAGGAGCCGCAGTGACCTAAAGCAAGAAATGAAATGAAGACAAAAGTAATTAATGAGATTAAAAAAAAGATGAAATTTCGACATGTTTGTGCCAAGAAAATGAAGCATCCCTTCTATCCTGTTGTTGGGAGCAAAGTGGACAAAAAAATATATTTTTTTTCTTTTCCTACTTCTTCTTTCGTACTTGAAAATAGAAAAAAGACTGCAACATAACAAAATTGAAGAATAGAGATCAATGGTCAAATAGTAATTTGAGTCAAAGAATGTAAAAGAAAAAAGGAGAATGCTCTTCAGAGTAAGATTCTAGTACTCATAGTCTTGGATAACATAAGGGATATTTTGCATGCCATTTTTGGGATTGGAGTTCCTCTGAATCAACAATGCAAAAGAGAAAGATAAAAATGGAGCTAACAATGAAATCCTACCTGAAATATCAGAAGATCTAGATATGAATTCTTATGAATGGAAGAAGCCCACCATAGTAGATGAAATTTGGAAGAATAAGAGACGTAGAGTTGAAGAAGAAGTTTTTGGGTGTTCAAACACTAACGTATTCTCTTTCTCACAAGTATTACAAGAAGATAACAGTACTAAGCTATTTTACTTTTTCGTTTAGCCAAAAAAATAAATAAATAAATAATTAAAATAACAAAGAAAAGAGAAAGAGTACGAGTACTAAGTGACATTTCAAAATATCATTCTTGTTAATACATGTTTTTATTATTTATATATATATATATTAAAAAAGAAAAAATACATATATATAATAAAACAATATAAAAATATATATAATAAAAAAACATATGTATGTATAAAAAAAATAATAATAAATAAAAAATAACAAAAATAAAGATACGTTTGCATATACTCCTTTTATTATTATAAATAACAAAATTTTTTCCCTTTCAATCACTGTATGATTTCAAATGAAAAATTTTGAGGGCATTATGTTAAACAAAATATAATTCTTATAAGAAAATTATAAAAAGAAATAATTAGTTACATGATGATGTCTCCATATATAATATTTATATTTATTTTAATTAAATTAGGACATTTGACAGTGTGGTTATCTATTTGATTTTTGAAACTGACCTCAAGCAAGCGGGAACAGTTACGGGGCAATTCAAATTTTTCGCAAGTGATGTACAAAGAGTAACTGCCAGCTGACATTATATTAGTCTATAAATAGAACTTTAGGTACACATTGTAGGGAGTTCAGTTCTTTTGGAAAACGCTTAGAAACCCAAAACGCTCTCGGCCCATTGGCATTACAGAGTAAAATTAGGAATCTTAAGTAATTTCTCTGAACTCAAATACTTTTACCTGTTCATCTATTTTACGTTTATGTTTCTTTTTCATCTTCTCTTTAATTTCTTGTTTGCTTTAATTTCTGCAATTTACTTTGCCTCCAGCACATTGCATTTATTTGTTTATTTGTTACTTTCATTCCTTTTAATTTTATTTGACGTTACAATTGCGACATTAAGATACCTACATTTTCTTTTAAACATTAACAAAAATTTGAGTAAAATAGGTTGCAAGGTGGAAAGGCACGCTCCTTCAATGTGAAAATGCATTCTCCTTTGTTTATCCTCCAGAAGAAGGTAGAAAGGCATGCTCCTTCGATGTGGAAAGACTCTCTCCTTCGTTATGATCCTCCTGAAGATGCGCAACCTAGAGACAAATGTATGGGTTAGCTACCAGATATGTCGGGTTCTAGCAATTTGATCAACACGTGAGCTCACGGCTAGTAGGATAGACATGCATCATGTGCATTTGTATGTCTTGTTTGAGTGTACATTGTCTTGGCTTGCTTAATTGTTTATTCATGTTAATTGGTAACTGCCTACTTGTTATATATGCTTTCTGATTGTGCTTGACTTGTCTTTTTGTTTGCCTGTGGTTCACCGGAGTTAGGGGATTGGAGGAAAGGCGGAGGATTGAGGGTTTTGATTAAGGTTGACCAAGTTTAGAAACTTAGAGAATTACCCTTGTTTATGGTGTCTGTTTTAGTTCCTTAAGTTTTATAATCTGAGTGTTGGCATTCTATGATTACCTCTAGTTTTCCCAGGACCTTATATCATATGTATACGACACCATTACCATGCTGAGAACCCCCTGTTTTCATCCCATACAATATTTGTAGTTTTCAGATGCAGGTCAGACTGCACCTCGCTAAAGCATTCTGGGAGCTTTCGAAAGTGAAGATCTTTTGTAATTTTGGGAATTTAGTTGGTTACGATGTATATATTTATAGATACTTTTTATCTCCACTACATATTATGTTATGTTTTATCCTTCTTAGAGGTTGAATTTGGAGAAACAGGTTTTGTGGGCTGTCTTTTGGGTCTTTTAGGATTTGGATGTATATATGTATATATGCTATGTCCAGATTTAATTTCGTGAGCCGGGTCAGAAGCTTTGTTATCTATATCTTGGATCTCTTTTGTATACTTTCATGCTTATTTTATTCTTATCCGGCTTCGTTATGTTTATCGCATTCGGGAGTGTTGTGCTTTTCTGTTTAACGTTTTTGTTTTTAAACTTCTCTTCAAAGGCTCCTAGTTATAAATCCTTTTCACTATAGTATATATAAAATTTTTATTTTTAGAGGTCGTAATACCTCACCACCTCTATTTTATAACTTAAACATAAGACTCTGTGTAGTAGGGTGTTACAACAAACACTCGTTCTCTCTGTTATTCTTCTTCTTTATCTTTCTCTCTCTTTTTTCTCTCATTTTCTATCTTTCTTTATATTTCCGTTCTACCAAAGATAAAATTTATAAAATAATATAAGTCAAATAAATTCATACAATTATAAAAAATACATTAAATTTATAATTAAATAAATTAATAAATACCTCATAACATTATTCACATAAAAAATATATTATTATTATATATATTTTTTTAAAATTTTTATTTAATTTCATATTTTCATTGCTTATCTTTCTAATTTATATTTTCACTTCTCTTCTTTCAGATATTTATTACATATAATTTGAAAAAATACTAATGTAATAATTAGATCAATATTCAATTGTTTCAAAAAAATAATTTTAAATTAATTTTATAACTATTAATATAAACTTTTTATACTAATATATATATATATATATATATATATATATATATAGAGAGAGAGAGAGAGAGAGAGAGAGAGAGAGAGAGAGAGAGTATTTTTTTTAAATAATAAACATGAAAATTAATTATTTTTATTTATGTAACATACTTAACACCTAATCAAATGTAAAAGTATAAACATTAAATTTTTTTAAGTTTTAGATAATGAATGCTAAAATTAATTTTTAGTAAAAAAGTTAAACTCCTTCATATGAAAATAATAGCTAAAAAGTTTATTATTTGATTTTTTTATTTACGAAGACTCTAGTCTTTTTAATCGACAGAAACTTTTGTTTCCTACGACCTTTTTATAAAAGTAGTTTGATTTTATAAATATTTTTTGTCATAATCTATAATATCATAACAAAGACGACACAATTTTAAAAGATTTATATTCTCGTAATGTTATTTCAGGCAAAAACACTAGTTATATACTAAAAGTTTTAATATTTTAGATTTCATTAAATAAATATAGTAATTATTTTAAATATTTTAATTTTGTTAAAAAGATAATAACAATATATTTGCTCCCTGTAGTAAGACTAGAAGATAAGGGTTTTGCAATAATATTGTGCAAATAAGAGTGAACACAGGAAAATAACTTTCAGATAGCTGGTGGTGTTTTTCTATTATTGCTGTTAATTATGATCCAATACACTTGATACAATAAGTACAGACATGGATATTTATATAGAGTGAGTTCTAAACAAAATGTAACGAACTAATCTGTTCTTGATAACATACTTGATTGCTAACTAACTTGCTTATAAACCAAGTCATCATTGGCCTAACGACCTTTGCCATCACCTCCGATCCATAAAAATTGTTTTCTTAATCACCTGTTTTTGCATGAAATGAAGATAGTTGAGTTTAGTAAATAAAAATATGCAATATGAAGACAAATATTTGGTTGGATTGAAAGTTCATATTTGGTCTAATGTGTTTGTTAGTAAAGCGGGTCCAAATTCAGTCCAAAAGAACAAAAAGCATAACAAATGTGACTGCACAGCACATCGGATAAAATATAGCAGTTCGGGCTAAGCACCATATATTAGAAGAAAGGATTTACAACCTCTAAATTTTAGATTTTATTTGGGAGGATAAAGTATGATTTTTCATCATTTATTTTATAGGTGGGACTAAAAAAAACATAAAAAAAAAATATTCAACGATGAGAAATCACACTTTATTCTCTCAAATAAAAATTTAAAATTTGGAGAATTCAAATTTTAAAAGAAAGCATTAGTCCATAAAAAGAAAAATACTACATCACACTTAGAGACAGAGCTGGAAGAATGATAGAAGATCAAAACATCATCATACAAGTACCATTATAAAATCACAACTGCACACTTGGCACTCATTGGAGTTGCAAGGACAATCAAAGTGGTACTACCACAGTAGCAACGGTCTATGAATTCAGGGGGTGGTGATTCAATTTTGGAAGCATAGCCTCATCTATATAGTGGCAATCAATCAGAATTTGTTCTCAAGGAAAAGAGTGCACCCACAAGCATTTTCCAATATTCTGATATTCATCTTTTCCTTCGCAAGAGCTTACTTGAATATTATTTTTAGAGATGGCAATACCATCCGAACTCGTGGGTACCCACTCCGCCCTTACTCGTTTGGGGCGGGTAATTATCCGTCCCGCACCGGAACAGGTTTTTAGCGAGACGGGTTCTTGGGAGGGGCAGGGCGAGGTCGGGTTTAGATAATACCTGCCCCGCTATATATATAATATATATTATTTTAATATATAATATGTGTAAAATCCGGTTAATTAACGGCTAATTAATTCATAAATGAGAATTTATTCTAGAAAGCCTAAAATGTGATTTTTATGGCTAAATGTGATAGAGGAGACTGAGACGAGAATTTCGGTACCAATTTTATAGAATTCGGACCAAGATTGGACCGAACGGGCCAAACCGGGCCAATTGGACCCAAAGTGGGCCCTTGGCCCAACATAACTAGACCAAAACCCTAGTTTTCAGCATTCTCTCCTCACTAACACACTACATGCTGAAAATGGAGGCCATGGAGGGAAGAACTCTCTCTCAAGTTCTTTCTCTCACTTGATCTTCAAACCACCATAACTTTTGATCTAGAGCTCCGATTGCCGCTCCGTTTGCGGCCACGCGTTCACCGCGGAGAGCTCTACAAAATTCATATAATCAATCTTGAGATAAGCTACAAGTTTCTGTTCGAAATTCCAGCCCTTATTTTCGAATTTCATGGGTGAAATGTTGAGATTTTGGGTTCTTTGATGTTATAGGACCCAACTCTCTTGAAGGAGAAGGTTAATCTTGTCTCCTTGGACCTTGGGTGTGGTAAGATTCTCAACCCTAGTGTGATTGTGATTTTATGATGTTTGGGTTTGAGATGTTGTGTATGGGTATGATGGTTGTGGCTTAGGTTGTGTATGTGGATATTGGAGCTTGATTGGTGACTTTGAAAAGCTTGGAAAGGGTTTGGTGGTGAAAAATCTGTTCTTGGAGGTTTGAGGCCTTGAGAGCTTATGGATAAGTGGTTTGGAAGTGCTCCGGTGGAGCTTGGGAAATTCGGCTAAGGTATGGTTTCGGTTTCCCGTATCTAATATGTAATGTGGTAGGAAATACTTAGGCTAGAGGCCCTAAGATAGGCATTGAATGGTTGATGTTGTTAAATGATTGAGATATATGATGTGGTCATATATGTGATGATGAGTATTGATGCCTTAATGGTATGATGTATGAGAAATGCATGTTGTGATATATGCTTGATGATTGGTTATGGTTGAATTGTGGATTGAACCATGTTGATGGTGAGTATGATGTTGATGTGTACAATAATGATTTATTGGAATTGGTTGTTGAGAATTGGCATGAGGAATAGTATATGATATGTCAATGTGTTTGAGTTTGAGCCACTTGGGTGAAGTGGGATAAAATGATGAGATAGTGATTTTGGTAAATTGTGGTTATGTGTCAATGTGTGAGTTGAGGAGGCTTGATGTTGAATTTGATACATTTTGATTGATTTCAAAGAAAAGGGATGAAATTGGCATGTTTTGATTGACTTTGAAAAGAGTTGAAAATGGTTTGTTTTGAAAATGGCATATTGTGGTTTTGTATGAAAATATGGTTTTTGGGCATACTTTGACGGGACATAACTTGGGCTACGGATCTCCGTTTTGTACCAAATCTGTTTAGAAATGAGATTGGATCCGGGATGTCCATGCCGATCGAAGAACGGGTGAAAACGATTTAAAATGAGGAAGTTATGTCCGTTGGAAGATTGGGGTGTAAATCTGTGAATTCTGCAGCTTTTAACTTAGAAAATTTTTAGCAGAACGACCCATTGCGCGTGGGCGCACCTGGCGCGTACGCGCCGATCTTCCAGAAGGCGCCATCCACGCGTGCGCGTGATGTGCGCGGGCGCGCCGATTGTGCTGCACCCAATGCCAAGCCATTTTCCAGAGAGTTATGCCAGAACTATGCCGGTGTTGTGCCTGGGGCACGAGAACACCTGCGCGTACGCGTGGTTGACGCGTGCGCGTCGATTGACAAGTTTGTAATCCACGCGTTAGCGTGCATGACGCTTGCGCGTCAATGAGTTTTTGAGGCCATCCACGCGTGCGCGTAGAGTGCGCGTACGCGTGGCTCTGTTTTCATCCCAAAGATGAATTTTGAGTTTTAAAAGCCAAATCTCATACTTCTAAGCCTCCGATCTCACCATTTATGTCTTAAATCATTATGACATACCTAGCTATTAAAAAGGGGCTAGTGAATGAGGTAACTTGCGAGTGAAGCAAGGGAAAGATGAATGATCAATGAGGATCAAGATGATTTTGTGAGGTGCGGAGGATGGTGGTGGAAGTGCTTGTTATGCCATGGGCCGAAAGGATGTAATTGTTAATGAAATGGCTGGTTATGGATTTAACCGTAAGCCGGAATAGCTGTGTATGCTATGAATATTGGCTGGTTATGGATTTAACCGTGAGCCGGAATAGCTGTGTATGCTATGAGTATTGGCTGGTTCTGGTCTGAACCGTGAGCCGGATGGCTGATATGGATGTTGATCCATGGATGAGGATTCATGCATGTTTATGCTGAATTATTGATAATTGTGATTTGCACTTCCACTATCTGAGATACGAGTTTCCCTGGGTAGTAGCAGTGGCTAGCCACCACGTGCTCCAGGTTGAGACTTGATACTCTGGTGAACCTATGTCGTAAGTGTGGCCGGGCACTGTGAAAGACCCGGATGAGCTCGCCCCCGAAATATTCACCAGTGAGGGTGATGGATATGGATCATGTTTATGATCAAGTTTATAACGAGTATAACTCGAGTTGGGGATGCGCGACAGAGGGACAGTCCAATGGTTAGCGACCAGGACTTGTCGGGTTGGCTCTATAACCGACAAGATGATATCATCGGCCACTAGGGACAGGCATTCATCATATGCATACTATGTGAATTGTTTGAGATTGCCTATTTGACTGCATATTACTTGCTAATTGTCTAAATGTCTTAACTGCTCCTATTTGTATATTCTTTGTCTGATATAACTGTGTTTGCTATAATATACTCCTGCTGGTGGTTGGGAGGTTTGAAGGAATTGGAAAGGGAAGTATTAGTTAGACTGAAGAATCTTTAGTCAGATGCCCTTATATGGTTTAGCTTGTTTATAAGCTTTGATATTATCTGGAGGAAGTTCTAGGATTGCCTTGGGCTTTCCTCCATTATTATGTATTATATATGTGGAAGCTGTTACCATGCTGGGGACCTCTGGTTCTCACCCATGCGGATTTTGTGGTTTTCAGATGCAGGACGTGAGGTTTCCCGCTGAGGCATGCTGGAGACTTCTAGATTTGCGAAGATCCTTTGTTCTCGGGGCTATGTTTGGTTTATATGTTTTGTTTAGATACTTTTATCTCCATTAAATAATACAAACTGTGATGACTCCTCTTATGGGAGATTTTGGAGAATAGGTTTTATGTATTTGTGTCCCTTTGGGTTTCCTTTGGGGTTTTCCTTATTTTATCATATGTATATATTGCTATGCTCGGACCGGTTATCTTCGCAGCTGGATCTTGAGTCTTGATATTCCTGTTTTTGACACTCCTTTGTATATATACAATATCGCGTTGGTTTATCCTTGTTCTTTACGTTATCGATCGGAGTGATGCGCTTTTGAGTTGCGGTTTTTGTTTACCCCTTTTTCTACAAAGGCTTCTAGTTATAATCAATCATTCATACTACTATACGTACTAAATTTTTATTCTAGAGGTCGTAATACCTTGCCATCTCTGAATTATGACTTAAGCATAAGACTCTGTATGGTAGGGTGTTACATTATGGTATCAGAGCAGTTCGTTCCTGTAGAGCCTGAGGGATGGACTGACTATGCTTCTGTGCATTCTCTATGTGTGTGTTATGTGCTATTAGTATATCTGCTTGATATAGTTGGCATAAACGTTCAGGAGCATGCTTTTGGGACTTTGAAGTACTAGACTTCCGATATTGAGACTGATCAACTTAATATCGATTGTTTGGTATGTATAGGAACCAGATGGCGCCTCGTGGATGTGGTAGAGGTAGTGCGAGAGGTCGTACGAATGCTCGTGCACCGGAGAATAACCCTAATGACCCGGTGAACTTTATGGCTGCGTTGGAGAACATGGCTGCTGCTATGCAAGCCACTGCTGAGGCTCTTGGTCAACAGATGAACAACCATGGTAATGATGGAGGTGGAGTTCAGGGTCCGATGACCTTGGCAAACTTTTTGAAGGTTAATCCGCCTAAGTTCAAGGGAACTACTAGCCCGACTGAGGCTGATACATGGTTTCAGGCTATAGAGCGAGCACTGCAAGCACAAGTGGTACCTGAAGGACAGCGTGTCGAGTTTGCCACCTATATGCTCACCGGTGAAGCGTCGCATTGGTGGCAAGGTATCCGACGTCTTCTGCAGCAGGGTGATGACTATATCACCTGGAATGTTTTTCAAGAAGAGTTCTATAAGAAGTACTTTCCGACTTCTGCTAGGACGGCTAAGGAACTTGAATTGTTACAGCTGAAGCAGGGTACTATGTCCATATCAGAGTATACTGACAAGTTTGAGGGGCTGTTCAGGTTCTCTCGTATGTGCCAAGGGACTCCGGTGGAATATGAGGAATGGAAGTGTGTTAAGTATGAAGGAGGACTCCGAAGTGATATCTTCAGTTCAGTGGGACCAATGGAGATTAGGACTTTCTCCGAATTAGTGAACAAGTGTAGGGTTGCTGAGGAGTGTGTGAAAAGGGCAACCACTGAGAAAGGGAGTCACAAAGGTTCATTTCCACAGAACCGAGGGAAGAGCTTTGCACCTAGAGGTCCGTCTTTCAAGAGGGGAAGCTCTTTCAGGAGGCCCAACAACAACAATTTCCAAGGGAAGAAGTTTGGGAAGCAGCCTCAGAATGATCAAGCTTGCACTAGGTATGGGAGTCACCATCCGGGAGCACATGCAAGGCCGGATGGGGTTTGTGCTACAATTGTGGAAAAGCAGGGCATAAGATCGCAAGCTGCCCGGAAAAGCAGAAACAAGGTGCTGGGAAAGCACAACAGACTGGTCGGGTGTTCACCACTTCAGCTGTAGGAGCTGAGGGATCCGAGACACTTATTCGAGGTAACTGTGAAATGGCTGGTCAAACTTTAAATGCTTTATTTGATTCGGGAGCATCACATTCATTCATTGCATTTGAGAAAGCCCATGAGTTAGGCTTGAAGATTGTAACTTTAGGTTATGATCTAAGAGTGTACAATGGTACCCATGAAGCCACGGTAACCAGGCTAGGATGCCCGAAAGTTTTGTTTAGGTTCAAGCAGCGTGACTTTGTTCATAGTTTGGTCTGCTTGCCGATGGTCGGTCTTGATCTTATCTTGGGATTGGACTGGTTATCTAAGAACCATGTTCTGCTAGATTGTTCTACAAAGTCGGTGTACTTTATGCCGGAGGATACAGAAGGGCCGGTCGTGGTAAATAATTATTACTTGAACTCGATGATGGTGAACTGTTTTGGAATCGAATGTCAGGGTATCATGTTGTTAACCGCGGGCGTTTCGGGTGATGATCAAAGGTTGGAGCAGATTCCGGTTGTGTGTGAGTTTCCGGAAGTGTTTCCTGATGATATTGATGAGTTTCCACCTAACCGAGAGGTTGAGTTTGCTATTGAGTTGGTGCCCGGGGCGGGACCAATCTCAAGTGCTCCTTATAGGATGTCACCGTTAGAGATGAACGAGCTAAAGTCTCAGTTAGAGGATTTGTTGGGAAAGAATTTCATACGACCAAGTGTCTCTCCATGGGGTGCTCCAGTGTTACTGGTGAAGAAGAAAGATGGGAGTATACGGCTCTGTGTGGATTACAGGCAGCTGAACAAGGTTACAATAAAGAATAAGTACCCACTACCGAGAATTGATGATCTCATGGATCAGTTACAAGGAGCTGGAGTTTTCTCCAAGATTGATTTGCGATCAGGTTATCACCAGATAAGGGTGAGGGGTGAGGATATCCCTAAGACCGCTTTCAGGACTCGTTATGGTCATTACGAGTACACTGTGATGTCCTTTGGGTTGACGAACGCTCCTGCAGTATTCATGGATTACATGAATAGAGTTTTCCGTCCGTTTCTGGATAAATTCGTTGTTGTCTTCATTGATGACATACTAATTTATTCCAAGACTGAAGAAGAGCATGCGGAACACTTGAGGACCGTGTTGCAGATTCTAAAGGAGAAGAAACTTTATGCAAAACTGTCTAAGTGTGAATTTTGGAAGAGTGAGGTGAAGTTTTTGGGCCATGTGGTGAGTAAGAAGGGAATAGCCGTAGACCCAACTAAGGTGGAGGCTGTGATGGATTGGAAACAACCAACCACCGTAACAGAGATAAGGAGTTTTCTGGGTTTAGCTGGCTATTACCGAAGGTTTATCAAGGGCTTTTCACAGATAGCTTTGCCAATGACAAAGTTAACCCGCAAAGACACTCCGTTTGTTTGGACTCCTGAGTGCGAGGAGAGCTTTCAGACATTGAAGAAAAAGTTGACTACTGCACCTGTGTTAGTGTTACCCGAGCCGAATGAGCCTTTTGAGGTGTATTGTGACGCCTCATTGAAGGGTCTAGGGTGCGTGCTGATGCAGCACCATAATGTGGTGGCGTATGCCTCACGACAGTTGAGACCTCATGAAGTTAGTTACCCTACGCACGATTTGGAACTCGCTGCGGTTGTGTTTGCCTTGAAGGTGTGGAGGCATTATCTCTATAGGGTTAAGTTCCAAGTTTTCTCTGATCATAAGAGCTTGAAGTACCTCTTCGATCAGAAAGAGCTTAATATGAGATAGAGAAGGTGGATGGAATTGCTGAAGGACTACGACTTTGAGTTGCATTACCATCCGGGAAAAGCAAACGTAGTGGCGGATGCGTTAAGTCGAAAGTCATTATATGCGGCTTGGATGATGCTCCAAGAGGAGAAGTTGCTCAAGGGATTCGAGAGTCTGAAAATTGGTTCTCAAGAAGTATTCGGAACTTTGTGTTTGAGCCGATTAGAAATCTCAAGTGACTTTAAGTCCGAACTCCTAAAGGCTCATCAAAATGATGAAGCTTTATGGAAGGTGTTACCGGCCATTGAGCAAGGAAAACAGTGGAGAGTGTCGGAAGAAAAAGATGGGTTATGGAGATTCAAGGGTAGAATCATTGTGCCGGATGTTGGCACTTTGAGGCAAGATATCTTAAAGGAGGCACACAAAAGCGGATTCTCCATTCACCCGGGAAGTACTAAGATGTACCATGATTTAAAGGTGATGTTTTGGTGGCCGGGTATGAAGAATGATGTGGCGGAATATGTTTCAAAGTGCCTAACTTGTCAAAAGGTAAAGATTGAACATCAAAGACCTTCCGGGATGTTGCAACCTTTAGAGATTCCACAATGGAAGTGGGAAAGTATTGCAATGGACTTTGTGTCGGGATTGCCAAGGACTAGGACTGGTTTTGATGCTGTTTGGGTGATTGTGGACCGACTGACGAAGTCAGCTCACTTTTTGCCCATTCGTATGAATTACACCCTTGAGGAGCTAGCACGGTTATACATAAAGGAGATTTTGAGACTTCATGGTGTACCTGCTACTATAATCTCTGATAGAGATCCTCGTTTCACTTCAAGGTTTTGGGGTGCATTTCAGAAGGCTTTTGGAACCCGATTAAGCTTGAGCACGGCTTACCATCCTCAAACAGATGGTCAATCTGAGAGGACGATCCAAACACTAGAGGATATGTTGAGAGCTTGTGTTTTGGACCAACCGGCGAGTTGGGATCGGTATATGCCATTGGTGGAGTTTGCATACAATAATAGTTATCATGCGAGCATCGGAATGGCTCAGTATGAGGCCTTGTATGGGAGGAAATGTCAATCTCCGCTATGTTGGTATGAAGCTGGAGAGAAAGGCTTGTTGGGGCCGAAAATGATAGCTGAGACTACTGAACAAGTCAAGAAAATCCGTGATAGGATGCTTACGGCGCAGAGTCGCCAAAAGAGTTACGCCGATCAGAGGCGAAAGCCCTTAGAATTTGAGGAAGGAGACCATGTTTTCCTTAAGGTTACTCCGACTACGGGAGTAGGTAAGGCGATTAAGGCAAAGAAGTTGAATCCTCGTTATATTGGTCCATTTCAAGTCCTAGAGAGGATTGGACCGGTGGCGTATCGAATGGATCTACCACCTCATCTTTCGAACCTGCACGACGTGTTTTACGTGTCGCAGCTTCGGAAGTACACTCCTGATGCTAGCCATGTGTTAGAACCTGAGTCGGTTCAGTTAAGGGAAGATTTGACGCTTCCAGTGGCTCCGGTCAGAATTGATGATACTAGTATTAAACGGTTGCGTAGAAAAGTGGTTTCTTTAGTGAAAGTGGCTTGGAGTCGAGGCGGTGTGGAGGAACACACTTGGGAACTTGAGTCGGAGATGCGAACGGATTATCCGCATTTATTCTCAGGAAATTGCATTTGAATTTTGTGGGCAAAATTCCCAATTAGGTGGGTAGAATGTAAAATCCGGTTAATTAACGACTAATTAACCCATAAATGAGAATTTATTCTAGAAAGCCTAAAATGTGATTTTTATGGCTAAATGTGATAGAGGAGACTGAGACGAGAATTTCGGTACCAATTTTATAGAATTCGGACCAAGATTGGACCGAACGGGCCAAACCGGGCTAATTGGACCCAAAGTGGGCCCTTGGCCCAACATAACTAGACCAAAACCCTAGTTTTCAGCATTCTCTCTCCTCACTAAACACACTCACATGCTGAAAATGGAGGCCATGGAGGGAAGAACTCTCTCTCAAGTTATTTCTCTCACTTGATCTTCAAACCACCATAACTTTTGATCTAGAGCTCCGATTGCCGCTCCGTTTGCGGCCACGCGTTCACCGCGGAGAGCTCTACAAAACCCATATAATCAATCTTGAGTTAAGCCACAAGTTTCTGTTCGAAATTCCAGCCCTTATTTTCGAATTTCATGGGTGAAATGTTGAGATTTTGGGTTCTTTGATGTTATAGGACCCAACTCTCTTGAAGGAGAAGGTTAATCTTGTCTCCTTGGACCTTGGGTGTGGTAAGATTCTCAACCCTAGTGTGATTTGTGATTTTATGATGTTTGGGTTTTGAGATGTTGTGTATGGGTATGATGGTTGTGGCTTAGGTTGTGTATGTGTGGATATTGGAGCTTGATTGGTGACTTTGAAAAGCTTGGAAAGGGTTTGGTGGTGAAAAATCTGTTCTTGGAGGTTTTGAGGCCTTGAGAGCTTGTGGATAAGTGGTTTGGAAGTGCTCCGGTGGAGCTTGGGAAATTCGGCTAAGGTATGGTTTCGGTTTCCCGTATCTAATATGTAATGTGGTAGGAAATACTTAGGCTAGAGGCCCTAAGATAGGCATTGAATGGTTGATGTTGTTAAATGATTGAGATATATGATGTGGTCATATATGTGATGATGAGTATTGATGCCTTAATGGTATGATGTATGAGAAATATGCATGTTGTGATATATGCTTGATGATTGGTTATGGTTGAATTGTGGATTGAACCATGTTGATGGTGAGTATGATGTTGATTGTGTACAATAATGATTTATTGGAATTGGTGTTGTTGAGAATTGGCATAAGGAATAGTATATGATATGTCAATGTGTTTGAGTTTGAGCCACTTGGGTGAAGTGGGATAAAATGATGAGATAGTGATTTTGGTAAATTGTGGTTATGTATCAATGTGTGAGTTGAGGAGGCTTGATGTTGAATTTGATACATTTTGATTGATTTCAAAGAAAAGGGATGAAATTGGCATGTTTTGATTGACTTTGAAAAGAGTTGAAAATGGTTTGTTTTGAAAATGGCATATTGTGGTTTTGTATGAAAATATGGTTTTTGGGCATAGTTGACGGGACATAACTTGGGCTACGGATCTCCGTTTTGTACCAAATCTGTTTAGAAATGAGATTGGATCCAGGATGTCCATGCCGTTCGAAGAACGGGTGAAAACAATTTAAAATGAGGAAGTTATGTCCGTTGGAAGATTGGGGTGTAAATCTGTGAATTCTGCAGCTTTTAACTTAGAAAATTTTTAGCAGAACGACCCATTGCGCGTGGGCGCACCTGGCGCGTACGCGCCGATCTTCCAGAAAGCGCCATCCACGCGTGAGCGTGATGTGCGCGGGCGCGCCGATTGTGCTGCACCCAATGCCAAGCCATTTTCCAGAGAGTTATGCCAGAACTGTGCCGGTGTTATGCCTGGGGCACGAGAACACCCGGGCGTACGCGTGGTTGACGCGTGCGCGTCGATTGGCAAGTTTGTAATCCACGCGTTAGCGTGCATGACGCTTGCGCGTCGATGAGTTTTTGAGGCCATCCACGCGTGCGCGTGGAGTGCGCGTACGCGTGGCTCTGTTTTCATCCCAAAGATGAATTTTGAGTTTTAAAAGCCAAATCTCATACTTCTAAGCCTCCGATCTCACCATTTATATCTTAAATCATTATGACATGCCTAGCTATTAAAAAGGGGCTAGTGAATGAGGTAACTTGCGAGTGAAGCAAGGGAAAGATGAATGATCAATGAGGATCAAGATGATTTTGTGAGGTGCGGAGGATGGTGGTGGAAGTGCTTGTTATGCCATGGGCCGAAAGGCTGTAATTGTTAATGAAATGGCTGGTTATGGATTTAACCGTGAGCCGGAATAGCTGTGTATGCTATGAATATTGGCTGGTTATGGATTTAACCGTGAGCCGGAATAGCTGTGTATGCTATGAGTATTGGCTGGTTCTGGACTGAACCGTGAGCCGGATGGCTGATATGGATGTTGATCCATGGATGAGGATTCATGCATGTTTATGCTGAATTATTGATAATTGTGATTTGCACTTCCACTATCTGAGATACGAGTTTCCCTGGGTAGTAGCAGTGGCTAGCCACCACGTGCTCCAGGTTGAGACTTGATACTCTGGTGACCCTATGTCGTAAGTGTGGCCGGGCACTGTGAAAGACCCGGATGAGCTCGCCCCCGAAATATTCACCAGTGAGGGTGATGGATATGGATCATGTTTATGATCAAGTTTATAACGAGTATAACTCGAGTTGGGGATGCACGACAGAGGGACAGTCCAATGGTTAGCGACCAGGACTTGTCGGGTTGGCTCTATAACCGACAAGATGATATCATCGGCCACTAGGGACAGGCATTCATCATATGCATACTATGTGAATTGTTTGAGATTGCCTATTTGACTGCATATTACTTGCTAATTGTCTAAATGTCTTAACTGCTCCTATTTGTATATTCTTTGTCTGATATAACTGTGTTTGCTATAATATACTCCTGCTGGTGGTTGGGAGGTTTGAAGGAATTGGAAAGGGAAGTATTAGTTAGACTGAAGAATCTTTAGTCAGATGCCCTTATATGGTTTAGCTTGTTTATAAGCTTTGATATTATCTGGAGGAAGTTCTAGGATTGCCTTGGGCTTTCCTCCATTATTATGTATTATATATGTGGAAGCTGTTACCATGCTGGGGACCTGATGAGCGGATAATTTGTATGCTTTTTGGCATTGTTTTTAGTACATTTTCAGTATGATCTAGTTAGTTTTTAGTATATTTTTATTAGTTTTTAGTTAAAATTCACTTTTTTGGACTTTACTATGAGTTTGTGTGTTTTTCTGTGATTTCAGGTATTTTCTGGCTGAAATTGAGGGACCTGAGCAAAAATCTGATCCAGAGACTCAAAAGGACTGCAGATGCTGTTGGATTCTGACCTCCCTGCACTCGAAGTGGATTTTCTAGAGCTACAGAAGCCCAATTGGCGCGCTCTCAACGGCGTTGGAAAGTAGACATCCTGGGCTTTCCAGCAATATATAATAGTCCATACTTTGCCCAAGATTTGATGGCCCAAACCGGCGTTCAAAGTCACCTCAAGAAATTCCAGCGTTAAACGCCGGAACTGGCACCTAATTGGGAGTTAAACGCCCAAACTAGCACTAAAGCTGGCGTTTAACTCCAAGGAGAGTCTCTACACGAAATTGCTTCATTGCTCAGCCCAAGCACACACCAAGTGGGCCCGGAAGTGGATTTTTATGTCATTTACTCATCTATGTACTAGTTTTCTATAAGTAGGACCTTTTACTATTTTATAGAGAGACTTTTGGTAGCTATCTTTGTTTTTATGCTATCTTAGACCTTGGGAGGCTGGCCATTCGGCCATGCCTAGACCTTGTTCTTATGTATTTTCAACGGTGGAGTTTCTACACACCATAGATTAAGGTGTGGAGCTCTGCTGTACCTCGAGTATTAATGCAATTACTATTGTTCTTCCATTCAATTCCGCTTGTTCTTTTACCAAGATATCACTTGTTTTTCAATAGGATGAAGGTGATGATTGACGCCCATCACCATTCTCACCCATGAACAAGGTGACTGACAACCATTCTTGTTCTACAAGCATCTGAGGCTTAGTGAATATCTCTTGGATTCCTGATTGCACGATGCATGGTTGATCGCCTGACAACCGAGTGCTCGCCTGACAAACGAGCCAACCATTCCGTGAGATCAGAGTCTTCGTGGTATAGGCAAGAACTGATGGCGGCATTCAAGAGAATCCGGAAGGTCTAACCTTGTCTGTGGTATTCTGAGTAGGATTCAATGATTGAATGACTGTGACGTGCTTCAAACCTGTAACCTACTGGGCGTTAGTGACAGACGCAAAAGAGTGATTCTATTCCGGTAGGGGAGGGAACCAAACCGGTGATTGGCAGTACTGTGACAGAGTGCGTGCATTAGCTTTCACTGCGCGGATGGGAGGTAGCTGCTGACAACAGTGAAACCCTACACGAGCTTGCCATGGAAAGGAGAAAGAAGGATTGGATGAAGGCAGTAGGAAAGCAGAGAGACGGAAGGGAAGGCATCTTCATACGCTTGTCTGAAGCTCTTACACCAATGATATACATAAGTATCACTATCTTTATCTTTTATATTATTTTCGTTCATCATCATATACATTTGAGTTTGCCTGACTAAGATTTACAAGATGACCATAGCTTGCTTCAATGCTAACAATCTCCGTGGGATCGACCCTTACTCACGTAAGGTATTACTTGGACGACCCAGTGCACTTGCTGGTTAGTTGTGCGAAGTTGTGTAATGCCATGGAATTGAACCACCAAGTTTTTGGAGTTCATGACCAGGGATTATGAGAGTTGTGAAAAAGTATTGTTCACAATTTCGCGCACCAAGTTTTTGGCGCCGTTGCCGGGGATTGTTCGAGTTTTGAGCAAGCTTTTTGTCCGGTAACATCAGTGCCAAAATCCGGCAACAGCACCAAGTTTTTGGCGCCGTTGCCGGGGATTGTTCAAGTTTTGAGCAAGCTTTTGGTAACAACGCCTGGGATTGTTCTAGTTTGGACAACTGACGGTTCATCTTGTTGCTTAGATTAGGTATTTATTTTTTCGAAATTCTTAAAGATGAATTCTAGAGTTTCATGATGATTTGTTGAAATCTGGCTGGTTGAGAAGCCATGTCTAATCTGATTGGACCGAGGTTTCAACTTATCATCACAAGAGCTTGTTGATTCTTATCAATCTTGCTTTTGGAGCAGTGATCTGCTAAGGCTTGGCTGGCCTTTGGCCATGTCTAGTGTTTTGGACCGAAGCTTTCTTTGAAAGCTTGGCTGGCTGTGAAGCCATGTCTAATTCCTGGACCGGAGTCTTAGACTAGCATTGCACTGATTCCTGGAATTCTCATTGAGAATTTTGATATCTTTTTCCACTTAATTTTCGAAAAATACAAAAAAATTTACAAAATCATAAAAACCAAAAATATTTGATGCTTCTTGCTTAAGTCTAGTGTCTCATCTTAAGTTTGGTGTCAATTGCATGCATTCATGTGTCTTAAAGATCCTCAAGTAATTCTTGATGATTTTTGTGTTCTAATCTTTGAACTCTATTGACTTGAAGTATTTTGTGTGTCTCATATGCATTCTCATATTGTTAGTGTCAGTAGTATACAAACTGCTAAGTTTGGTGTCTTGCATGCATTGTTATTTGATTCTTGTTGCATTTTGATTATTAAAAATCCAAAAATATTTTTAATTTGTGTCTTTTCAAGTCAATGATACAAAGAATTGAAGATTCAGAACATGCTGCAGAGGAATTATACAGAAAAAGCTGAGCATTCAAAAATGCCCAGTGAAGAAGGCAGACTGGCGTTTAAACGCCAGCCAGGGTACCTGGTTGGGCGTTTAACGCCCAAAAAGGTAGCATTTTGGGCGTTAAACGCCAGAATGTATACCATTCTGGGCGTTTAACGCCAGGATGGTGCTAGGAGGAAGATTTTGTTTTCAAATCAATTTTTTTTCAAGTTTTCAAAGTTTTTCAAAATCAAATCTTTTTCAAATCATATCTTTTCAATCAAATGTTTTCAAAATCAATTTCTTTCCTTTTTCAAAGATACTTACCAACAATTAATGATTTGATTGAACATTTTTTGCCTTCTCTATTAAGAAAGGTTTTATGTTTGAATCTTATCTTTTCTTGTTAGGCAAGTCATTAATATTTTTTTTTAAATTCATATCTTTTCAAATTGTTTTCAAATCATATCTTTTAAAATTGTTTTCAAATCATATCTTCTCAATCACATCTTTTTAAAACCATAACTTTTCAATCAAATCTTTTTAATCACATCTTTTTCAAAATAGTTTTCAATCAAATCCTTCAAATTTCTAATTTCAAAATCTTTTTCAAAAATCACTTGATTTCTTTTTCACTTTCAATCTTCGAAAATTATCAACATCTTTTTAATTAAATTTTCGAAAATTCTCTTCCCTCCTTCCCACATCCTTCTATTTATGGAGTACCACTCCTTCTAAATGCACAATTCGAACCTTATCTAATTAAAGTTCGAATTCTTCTTCTCCTTCTTCTTTCTATTTTTCTTTTCCTCTGACACTTCAAGGAATCTCTATACTGTGACATAGAGGATTCCACATTTTCTTTTTCTCTTCTCTTTCATATGAGCAGGAGCAGAGACAAAGGCATTCTTGTTGAAGCTGACCCTGAACCCGAGAGAACCTTGAAGAGAAAGCTAAGAGAAGCCAAAGCACAACTCTCTTTAGAGGACCTGACCGAATTCTTCAAAGAAGAAGAACACATGGCAGCCGAAAACAACAACAATGCCAACAATGCAAGGAAGGTGCTGGGTGACTTCACTGCACCTACTCCCGACTTCTATGGGAGAAGCATCTCTATCCCTGCCATTGGAGCAAACAACTTTGAGCTTAAGCCTCAATTAGTTTCTCTAATGCAACAGAATTGCAAGTTCCATGGACTTCCAATGGAAGATCCTCATCAGTTCTTAGCTGAATTCTTGCAAATCTGTGACACAGTCAAGACTAATGGGGTTAACCCTGAGGTCTACAGACTGATGCTATTCCCTTTTGCTGTAAGAGACAGAGCTAGAATATGGTTGGATTCTCAACCTAAAGAAAGCCTGGACTCTTGGGAAAAGCTAGTCAATGCCTTCTTGGCAAAGTTCTTTCCACCACAAAGATGGAGTAAGCTTAGAGTGGAAGTCCAAACCTTCAGACAGAAGGATGGAGAATCCCTCTATGAGGCTTGGGAAAGATACAAACAATTAATCAGAAGATGTCCCTCAGACATGCTTTCTGAATGGAGCATCATAGGTATTTTCTATGATGGTCTCTCTGAACTATCTAAGATGTCCTTGGATAGCTCTGCTGGAGGATCTCTTCATCTGAAGAAGACGCCTGCAGAAGCTCAAGAGCTAATTGAAATGGTTGCAAATAACCAATTCATGTACACTTCTGAAAGGAATCCTGTGAACAATGGGACTAGTCAGAAGAAAGGAGTTCTTGAGATTGACACTCTGAATGCCATATTGGCTCAGAACAAGATATTGACTCAACAAGTCAATTTGATCTCTCAAAGTCTGTCTGGAATGCAAAATGCACCAAACAGTACTAAGGATGCTTCATCTGAGGAAGAAGCTTATGATCCTGAGAACCCTTCCATGGAAGAGGTGAATTACCTAGGAGAACCCTATGGAAACACCTATAATTCTTCATGGAGAAATCACCCAAATCTCTCATGGAAGAATCAAGAGAGACCTCAACAAGGTTTCAATAATAATAATGGTGGAAGAAACAGGTTTAGCAATAACAAGCCTTTTCCATCATCTTCTCAGCAACAGACAGAGAGCTCTAAGCAGAATACTTCTGACTTAGCAACAATGGTCTCTGATCTAATAAAGACCACTCAAAGTTTCATAAATGAAACAAGGTCCTCCATCAGAAATTTGGAAGGACAAGTGGGACAGCTGAGCAAGAAAGTTACTGAACTCCCTCCAAGTACTCTCCCAAGCAATACAGAAGAAAATCCAAAAGGAGAGTGCAAAGCCATAGACATGGCCGAATATGGAGAGGAAAGAGAGGAGGAGGACGCCACTGAGGAAGACCTCAGTGGGCGTGTACCAATCTCCTCTGAGTTCCTCAATGAGGAACAATGGGAATCTGAGGCTCAAAATGAGACCATAGAGATTCCATTGGACTTACTTCTGCCATTCATGAGCTCTGATGAGTATTCTTCCTCTGAAGAGGATGAGTATGTCACTGAAGAGCAAGTTGCTAAATACCTTGGAGCAATCATGAAGCTAAATGACAAGTTATTTGGAAATGAGACTTGGGAGGATGAACCACCTTTGCTCACCAAAGAACTGGATGACTTGTCTAGGCAGAAACTGCCTCAAAAGAGGCAAGATCCTGGGAAGTTTTCTATACCTTGTACCATAGGCACCATGACCTTCAAGAAGGCCTTGTGTGACTTAGGGTCAAGTGTAAACCTCATGCCCCTCTCTGTAATGGAGAAATTAGGGATCTTTGAGGTGCAAGCTGCAAGAATCTCATTAGAGATGGCAGACAATTCAAGAAAACAAGCTCATGGACTTGTAGAGAATGTTTTGGTGAAGATTGAAGACCATTACATCCCTACTGATTTCATAGTCCTAGAGACTGGGAAGTGCATGGATGAATCCATCATCCTTGGCAGACCCTTCCTAGCCACAGCAAAGGCTGTGATTGATGTTGATAGAGGAGAGTTGATCATTCAAGTGAATGAAGAATCCTTGGTGTTTAAGGCCCAAGGACATCCCTCTATCATCATGGAGAGGAAGCATGAAGAGCTTCTCTCAAATCAGAGCCAAGCAGAGCCCCCACAGTCAAACTCTAAGTTTGGTGTTGGGAGGCCACAACCAAACTCTAAGTTTGGTGTTGAACCCCCACATTCAAACTCTAAGTTTGGTGTTGGGAGGTTCCAACACGGTTCTGAGTATTTCTGAGGCTCCATGAGAGTCCTCTGTCAAGCTAATGACATTAAAGAAGCGCTTGTTGGGAGGCAACCCAATGTTTTATAGTTAACTATTTTCTTTTGTTATTTTATCTTTTTTGTAGGTTGATGATCATAAGAAGTCACAAAAACAATGAAAAAAGCAAAAACAGAATGAAAAACAGGAAGAAAAACAGCACACCCTGGAGGAAGAAGCTGCTGGCGTTTAAACGCCAGTAAGCCTAGCAGTTGGGCGTTTAACGCCCAGTCTGGCACCATTATGGGCGTTTAACGCCAGAAAGGGGCACCAGACTGGCGTTAAATGCCAGAAAAGGGGAACAACCTGGCGTTAAACGCCAGGAATGGGCACCAGCCCGGCGTTTAACGCCAGAAGTAGCTCAAAACGTGATTTTGAGCAACATTTGGTGCAGGGATGACTTTTCCTTGACACCACAGGATCTGTGGACCCCACAGGACCCCACCATCACTCTCTCTCTTCTTCCCCCATTCACCAATCACCTCAATACCTCTTCCCCAAAAACCCTTCACCTATCAAATCCCATCCTTCTCTTCACCACTCACATCCATCCTTCATAAAACCCCACCAACCTCACCCTTCAAATTCAAACCACTTTCCCTCCCAAACCCACCCATAATGGCCGAACCATTACCCCCCCTCTCTCCTATATATACCCTTCTTCAACCCTTCATTTTCACACAACCTAAACACCCCTTCTTTCCCTTCTTGGCCGAACACACCACCTTCCCCCTCTTCCTCATTTCTTCTTCTTCTACTCTCTTCTTTCTTCTTTTGCTCGAGGACGAGCAAACATTTTAAGTTTGGTGTGGTAAAAGCGTTGCTTTTTCGTTTTTCCATAACCATTTATGGCATCCAAGGCCGGAGAAACCTCTAAAAAGAGGAAAGGGAAGGCAAAGGCTTCTACCTCCGAGTCATGGGAGATGGATAGATTCCTCTCAAGGGTGCATCAAGACCACTTCTATGAAGTTGTGGCCTTGAAGAAGGTGATCCCCGAGGTCCCCTTTTCACTCAAAAAGGGTGAATATCCGGAGATCCGCCATGAGATCCGAAGAAGAGGTTGGGAAGTACTCACCAACCCCATTCAACAAGTCGGAATCTTGATGGTTCAAGAGTTCTATGCCAATGCATGGATCACCAAGAACCATGACCAAAGTGTGAACCCGAACCCAAAGAATTATCTCACTATGGTTCGGGGGAAATACTTGGATTTCAGTCCGGAGAGTGTGAGGGTGGCGTTCAACTTGCCTATGATGCAAGGAGATGAGCATCCTTACACTAGAAGGGTCAACTTTGATCAAAGGTTGGACCAAGTCCTCACAACCATATGTGAAGAGGGCGCACAATGGAAGCAAGATTCAAGAGGAAAGCCGGTTCAATTGAGAAGGCATGACCTCAAGCCCGTGGCTAGAGGATGGTTAGAGTTCATACAACGCTCAATCATTCCCACTAGCAACCGGTCCAAAGTTACCATAGACCGGGCTATCATGATCCATAGCATCATGATTGGAGAAGAAGTGGAAGTTCATGAGGTTATAGCCCAAGAACTCTACAAGGTGGCGGACAAGACCTCCACTTTGGCAAGGTTAGCCTTTCCTCACCTCATTTGTCACCTCTGTTATTCAGTTGGAGTTGACATAGAGGGAGATACCCCCATTGATGAGGACAAGCCCATCACCAAGAAAAGGATGGAGTACACAAGAGACCCCTCTCATCAAGAGATCCCTGAGATGCCTCAAGGGATGCACTTTCCTCCACAAAATTATTGGGAGCAACTAAACACCTCCCTAGGAGAATTGAGTTCCAACATGGGACAACTAAGGGTGGAGCATCAAGAACACTCCATTCTCCTCCATGAAATTAGAGAAGATCAAAGAATCATGAGGGAGGAGCAACAAAGACAAGGAAGAGACATTGAGGAGCTCAAGCACTCCATAGGATCTTCAAGAGCAAGAAAGAGCCGCCATCACTAAGGTGGACACATTCCTTGATTTCCTTGTTCTTTATTCTTCTGTTTTTCGATTTTTATGCTTATGGTTATCCATGTTTGTGTCTTGTGATCATTAGTGTCTTAGTGTCTATGCCTCAAAGTTATGAATGTCCTATGAATCCATCACCTCTCTTAAATAAAAACGTGCTTAATGGAAAAGGAAAGAATTGCATGAATTCTGAATTTTACAATAGTTTAATTATTTTGATGTGGTGGCAACACTTTTGTTCTCTGAATGTATGCTTGAACAGTGCATATGTCTTTTGAATTTGTGGTTCATGAATGTTGGCTCTTGAAAGAATGATGAAAAAGGAGACATGTTACTGAGGATCTGAAAAATCATTAAAAATGATTCTTGAAGCAAGCAAAAGCAAAAAAAAAAAAAAAAGAAGGAAAAAAAAACCGAAAAAGAAAAAAAAAACCGAAAAAAAAAGAAAGAAAAAGAAAGAAATAAAGTTGTGATCCAAGGCAAATAAGAGTGTGCTTAAGAACCCTGGACACCTCTAATTGGGGACTTTAGCAAAGCTGAGTCACAATCTGAAAAGGTTCACCCAATTATGTGTCTGTGGCATGTATGTATCCGGTGGTAATACTGGAAGACAGAGTGCTTTGGGCCACAGCCAAGACTCAATAAATAGCTATGTTCAAGAATCATCATACTTTACTAGGAGAATCATTAACACTATCTGGATTCTAAGTTCCTAAAGAAGCCAATCATTCTGAATTACAAGGGATAGAGTGAGATGCCAAAACTATTCAGAGGCAAAAAGTTAAAAGCCCCGCTCATCTAATTAATACTGATCTTCATAGATGTTTTTGGAGTTCATTGCATATTCTCTTCTTTTTATCTTATTTGATCTTCAGTTGCTTGGGGACAAGCAACAATTTAAGTTTGGTGTTGTGATGAGCGGATAATTTGTATGCTTTTTGGCATTGTTTTTAGTACATTTTCAGTATGATCTAGTTAGTTTTTAGTATATTTTTATTAGTTTTTAGTTAAAATTCACTTTTTTGGACTTTACTATGAGTTTGTGTGTTTTTCTGTGATTTCAGGTATTTTCTGGCTGAAATTGAGGGACCTGAGCAAAAATCTGATCCAGAGACTCAAAAGGACTGCAGATGCTGTTGGATTCTGACCTCCCTGCACTCGAAGTGGATTTTCTAGAGCTACAGAAGCCCAATTGGCGCGCTCTCAACGGCGTTGGAAAGTAGACATCCTGGGCTTTCCAGCAATATATAATAGTCCATACTTTGCCCAAGATTTGATGGCCCAAATCGGCGTTCAAAGTCACCTCAAGAAATTCCAGCGTTAAACGCCGGAACTGGCACCTAATTGGGAGTTAAACGCCCAAACTGGCACTAAAGCTGGCGTTTAACTCCAAGGAGAGTCTCTACACGAAATTGCTTCATTGCTCAGCCCAAGCACACACCAAGTGGGCCCGGAAGTGGATTTTTATGTCATTTACTCATCTATGTACTAGTTTTCTATAAGTAGGACCTTTTACTATTTTATAGAGAGACTTTTGGTAGCTATCTTTGTTTTTATGCTATCTTAGACCTTTGGGAGGCTGGCCATTCGGCCATGCCTAGACCTTGTTCTTATGTATTTTCAACGGTGGAGTTTCTACACACCATAGATTAAGGTGTGGAGCTCTGCTGTACCTCGAGTATTAATGCAATTACTATTGTTCTTCCATTCAATTCCGCTTGTTCTTTTACCAAGATATCACTTGTTTTTCAATAGGATGAAGGTGATGATTGACGCCCATCACCATTCTCACCCATGAACAAGGTGACTGACAACCATTCTTGTTCTACAAGCATCTGAGGCTTAGTGAATATCTCTTGGATTCCTGATTGCACGATGCATGGTTGATCGCCTGACAACCGAGTGCTCGCCTGACAAACGAGCCAACCATTCCGTGAGATCAGAGTCTTCGTGGTATAGGCAAGAACTGATGGCGGCATTCAAGAGAATCCGGAAGGTCTAACCTTGTCTGTGGTATTCTGAGTAGGATTCAATGATTGAATGACTGTGACGTTCTTCAAACCTGTAACCTACTGGGCGTTAGTGACAGACGCAAAAGAGTGATTCTATTCCGGTAGGGGAGGGAACCAAACCGGTGATTGGCAGTACTGTGACAGAGTGCGTGCATTAGCTTTCACTGCGCGGATGGGAGGTAGCTGCTGACAATAGTGAAACCCTACACGAGCTTGCCATGGAAAGGAGTAAGAAGGATTGGATGAAGGCAGTAGGAAAGCAGAGAGACGGAAGGGAAGGCATCTTCATACGCTTGTCTGAAGCTCTTACACCAATGATATACATAAGTATCACTATCTTTATCTTTTATATTATTTTCGTTCATCATCGTATACATTTGAGTTTGCCTGACTAAGATTTACAAGATGACCATAGCTTGCTTCAATGCTAACAATCTCCGTGGGATCGACCCTTACTCACGTAAGGTATTACTTGGACGACCCAGTGCACTTGCTGGTTAGTTGTGCGAAGTTGTGTAATGCCATGGAATTGAACCACCAAGTTTTTGGAGTTCATGACCAGGGATTATGAGAGTTGTGAAAAAGTATTGTTCACAATTTCGCGCACCAGGACCTCTGGTTCTCACCCATGCGGATTTTGTGGTTTTCAGATGCAGGACGTGAGGTTTCCCGCTGAGGCATGCTGGAGACTTCTAGATTTGCGAAGATCCTTTGTTCTCGGGGCTATGTTTTGGTTTATATGTTTTGTTTAGATACTTTTATCTCCATTAAATAATACAAACTGTGATGACTCCTCTTATGGGAGATTTTGGAGAATAGGTTTTATGTATTTGTGTCCCTTTGGGTTTCCTTTGGGGTTTTCCTTATTTTATCATATGTATATATTGCTATACTCGGACCGGTTATCTTCGCAGCCGGATCTTGAGTCTTGATATTCCTGTTTTTGACACTCCTTTGTATATATACAATCTCGCGTTGGTTTATCCTTGTTCGTTACGTTATCGATCGGAGTGATGCGCTTTTGAGTTGCAGTTTTTGTTTACCCCTTTTTCTACAAAGGCTCCTAGTTATAATCAATCATTCATACTACTATACGTACTAAATTTTTATTCTAGAGGTCGTAATACCTTGCCATCTCTGAATTATGACTTAAGCATAAGACTTTGTATGGTAGGGTGTTACAATATGTATAATATATGTAAAATAATTAATAAATAATTAATAATATTGTATCATATTTAAATTTTTATTTTAATTTATGTTATGTATGTAATGATGGTTATATAAATTTTGAAATTTAATTTTATTTATTGGATTTTAATAACTATAGGAGCGGGTAGGGACGGGGCAGGTACCCGCAGGGGTGGGTTAGGGTTCAGCGTTTTACTACCCGCGAGTAGAAGCGGGGCGGGTTCTATGCGGATTGGTGTACGACGGGACGGGGTCGGGTAGAGTAAAAACCCGCCCCTACCGACCCCGTTGCCACCCCTAATTATTTTGCATAATTCAAGATGAGATAAAATGAAAATATTTTCCAAATTTTCTATTTTGCAAACTTAATAGAAAAAATTTTAAGTTTAAAAGGGAAAAGAATGCTTGATTCAATCCTACTCTCTCTCTCTCTCTCTCAAGGCCACATAGACATTTCAAAGATCAATATAAAAATACTTACGATGATTATAGAGTACTGGATTGACTCAAGAACTATACTCAAGTTGTCATAAAAAATAGTAATAGATATTAGTAGATAAGAAGTTCATGCAGCAGTTTTTGAATCCAAAGAGTAGGTAGTAAAATTAGTCTAAAAGTTTTGCAAAGTGTTGGTTGCGTTCAACTTGTCCAAAAATTAGATTATTCCCAAGAAATGCACAATAACCACTTCTAAACCTCCTATCATCAACATCACTTGCTAAATTCGCATATGCAAAAATGAAGATTCTAAAGCCAATACTGGATTGAAGTGTATTCCATGGCTAGCAACACTGGATAATTGTCTAAAGGATCATTGTCCACAGTAATACAATAGTGTTGGAGAGATTTCTACATAATTTGTTGACTCTATTTACTGCAAAAATAATTTTAGAGTTTGAGTCAACATGGCATATTTAAAGGCCTCCCACGATAGAACAAAAAAAGTGGATTGTCAAAGAAATCAATTTCTTGTGTAGTGAGTATGAGAGATGTACGTTGTTGAGTTAAGTAAATTATAAGGATGATAAACATGTTGGTAGTTTGGTTAAAAGTCCAATTGGGTTCGATCGTTGTATTAGTGTTGCAGGGCTAAAATAATTAAGCATCCCAATTAATACCAACTTGGATAGCAAACCAAGCCAAATTCAGTCCACTAACCTCTTGAAAAATAAAATGTAAAGTGTTGTTGTTGAAGGTAGCTTAGTCAGCTCGGGTAACACATGCATTGAGAAGAAATAGAAGTTCATTTTCTTTTATCAAGTGCCAAAATAGAAGAAAGAAAAGCTAATCAAGGAGGTTATGTCAAATCAAAATCAGCATAACAAGTTAAGCTAAATCAGAAAATAAAGGTATGAAGTTTCCATTAACATGCAAGTCAATTACTTGTTGATTTTCTTCTTTCTTCTGCACAACTATTTCGAACAATATGAAAAAAGTAGTGGCTACTTTATTCTGTTGTGAATCAATGGCTAATATTAGAACTTAAGGCAAAAATACAAGGTTAATGGTTTTGATTTATCAAACTCATTGAGGATTTATTTTCAAGAAAACTGCTTTGCTTAATTCTAATTCAAAATTCTTGGTTATTTGGTTTGATGAAAGAAAAAGGAAGTAAAACCTTAACTAGCTCAAACTTCAAGAAGTTGACTTTGTTTTGCAATTCCTAGAGCTGGCTACAGAACTCCATACAAAAAGAAAAAATCACTTTAGTTTGTAAGCAAGGAGAGAGAACGAAATCAAAATTGAGAGAAACCTCACAAATCAAAGCTTGAAGTCTTGGAAGCATTGCACCTACACAAAAGGGAGCACTTTGCCAAGATGAATAGCAATGTTTGAGAGTTCAAAAACTGGGTTAAGCATATAGAGTTCGAGCTGTTCAACATCATCTCCTTCATAGTTTATCATTGATTACTCTGTTTGTATATTGTATCTTACTTTTTCTTTCCATTTAGTAGAAAAAGGCATATAAGAGAGGCATTAAGAAAAAGCCATTGAGAGAAAATTCAGAGAGAGAAACTTGGAGAGAAAAGCCAATATTTATGTCTTAATCTTTTTTTATTGTATCTCTGTTTTGTATCTTGTATCTGAGGTATCCTTTGCTAAGTTGAGTGAACACTTAGTGTGTTCAGAGTCTAGGAGGTAGTATAACATACTGACTATCAGAATGTCACGCTTCCGACTGCACCACTCTAATTGAAAATACATGGTAATATAAATAATTTTCTTTATCCCTAAAACTTAAAGTATTAAATTATAAAAATATAAAGTATTTAAATTAAATCATATAAAATTCTTATTATTTGACAACTACTAACTTTATAATTTAAATATGGACAACAAATCAATAATTATAAAATTAGATAAAGTCCTAATTTAAAAAGCCAAACCTCATTATTTTTTAATTTTTAAAACTTTAAATTGTAAATAAAAAAACAATCCATAATTATAGAGTTTGGATAAAAATTCTTAATTTATTTCAAATCCAATTAATCAAAACTGCTTTTAATTATTTTCAATAAAATAATTTCTGAAATTAAAACTGTAAATAAATATATAATTTAAAATTAGTTCATAATAAACTTTTCAAAAGTTCTGGGTCTTACATTCTACCTACCTTATAAAAATTTTCTTCCTCGAAAATTAAATTAATATATAAGATAATACATAACCTTAGTGCTCTACTTTTTAAATACTTTTTAGAAAGATGAGAAATCTTAGTACATATATATAAATGTTCAAAACATCAGATAACCATAAGATTTAAATATAAGAGTAAAATATGTGGTAAGGCAGAAGATAAAAGATAGGCTCGATGCAAAAAGGTTATATGGTTTCAAAATTTTACAAAAGCTTGGAGGAACAAAATAGGGTGCAAGTCAAGATAGTCGTTCACAAAGCAAAGCTAAAGTTAATATGGCAAAAGGTTACGAAACAGGTTGGTATTAAAAACAACGGATATAACGTTCGCTCACAGATCTCATACCTACTTCAAAACTTCGACTTCCTAACTCCATCAATCACTTCACAAGTCTAACATCTGCAAACCCCTTTTGTGATAACCGAAACTTCCACAACTTCACATAACGTTGCACACTTATCGTTCACTTTCCATATCCACATACCACGTCTTAAAGAACTAACGCATTAGATTACTATGCCTAAAGGTCACACGTGACATTAAAATAATTCTCGAGTTTACTCAGAAGGATACAAGACTTTGAAAAAGAACAAGCAACAAGGACACTATCCGCAAAGACTTAAAAAGATTATTGGGATCACAAGTAATTAAGGATGTACAAGGAATGAAGAGCTTTGGACAAAAAATTCACTTTGGCAACCTCAAAAATGACCCCCGAATCAAAGAAGTCCAATAAGAACGATAAAAGGAAAAGCAGTGCAGTAGTTATACCAAAATCAAGCTGAGTCAAAGAAGTGTGAGTTTTATAGAAGATGAATGTCTAAAATCGAAGACAAGGCTTACAAGACTCAAGAGTAGGATTAAGAATACTTTTGAATGCATTGCTCATGAAAAGTGAAAAACTTTTCAAAATCTATTTCATGTTTTCAAAGAAAAGGTGAGCAACAAACACTTTGTAAAATAATAATAAAAGTATAATTGTGGCATTACGTTAATACAATCTCATGTTGAAATTGATTAAGTAAAGTTTTAAAAACCTAATGAACACCAGTTTGGTTAAGAGGAAAAATATTTCCTCAAATTTTTAGAAAGATAGTCATGTAGACAACTTAACCAAAAGCAGGCATAAAACTCGAAGGAAAATTAAGTTGCCTCATGTTAAAACAATTTCTAAGTTAAAGACAAAATAGGTGAGGTTTGAAAACGGAAAGTCAATTCGGTTAAGGCCAAAACAAATTTCCAAAAATTCTGAAAAACATTTAGGTACTCAATCAGATAAAGGTATACAGTGAAATCGTGGCAAGGTTGTAAGAAAATCAAATGTTTGTTAAAAAATTCTCAAGGTTTATATTCAAATAAGCGTGTATAAAAGTTATAGCAAATATGGAAGAAGAAATTAAACTTTATTCAGAAAAGAAAATCTGACGTAAAAATTTGCTTATAAACCAGTAAAGGAAATAAGTGGTGCCTTGCAACTAGACGGGTTTCTGCTAAATAAGGAAGCTTTTCAAAACTTCATTTAAAATAATGCATGCCAACTTCAAAATAACTTTGTCAAAATTTGAAGAATAGTTTTAATTACAATCAGGCAACAGAAAAATTTAATTTGGAATTTCTTCAAAGAGAATTCAAAACTTCTTTAAAAAGGTTCAAAACAAAACTCCAAGTGTAACACCTACCACATAGAGCTTTACGCTTAAGCCGTAAAATAGAGTTGGTGTGGTATTACGACCTCTAAAATAAAATGTTTACATATAATATCAGAAAAATTATAATAACCACTTCATTTCAGAAGCTCAGACGCCTCAGGAGGTGCCTCTCGACCTGCATCTGAAAAAAAATAACAACATAGTATGGAGGTGAGAACCAGAGGTTCTTAGTATGGTAAAGGTGCCACACATATAAGATATAAGGTCCTGGGAATGCCAGAGGCAATCCTAGAACGCCGACACTCATATTACAAAGCTTAGAGTATTAAACAGAAGCCATAATAGGTGGTTTTCTAAGGGTAACTAAGCCTATCTTAATTTAATCTTGAACCTAAGTCCCATTGCCTCTCCTCCAAAACTCCATCTCCAACAACATTTCACAGACAAATAAGCATATAAAAGCAAACACAAGAAGGTTTCAAGTACTGCAAGTAGCAAATATACATTTAACATAGCAAATGCACTTAGGCACACCCATTTCATCTGTCGGTTCTCAAGCCAACCTGACAAGTCCGGTTTGCTAAACCTTTGGACTATCCCCCGATGCACATCCCCATGAGTTTATGCATAGCAATTTCTCTTATATATATATAATCGCTCAATAGGGGTACCATCCCCGGGAATTTATAAGTGCCCAGTCACCCTTACGTCGTAGGGTCAACAAAGTATCGAGTTTTCGACCTTGTACATGTGGTGGCAAGCCACGGTACTTTACCCAGAGAATCTCGTATCTCAGATCATTTGATTATTCAACCCAGATATCATACATAATCATTCATAGCATTTTCATATTCAATTTATCACTTTTTCAGCTTTATTTCATCTCCAAGTTATCCTCTTCTCCTAACTTCATCTAATTATCAAGTTTAAAACTATTATTTATGAATAAAGGAATGAAAATAGTGGTTTAGAAGTTTGGAATAGAGTTCAAAACTTAGAAAAATCATGTTTGCTGGAAAAGGGGCCACGCGTACGCGTGGCTCACGCGTATGCGTGGGAGTGTAAAAATGCAGCTCGCGCGCGCGTCCCCTTGTCAAGTGTACACGTGAGCCATGCATACGCGTGGACATGCATGCTGGCTCATTTCGCATACGCATAGGGCTATTCGCGTACACACAGTCCAAAATTGCATGCCACGCGTACGCGTGGACATACGTTTTTCCAAAAAAATCAAATCAACCAAAGAGCTGCATAACCATGAAATGTTCACCTACATAATCGCATATTACACTCCAAAAAATCGTTTTTCTTCTTTTCTTTGAACGGCATAAACTTCACAGAACTAATTCTTTATTAAAACAAGTTTGAAACCATTTGGGGGTCCGAAAGCCAAGTTATAGCTCACCGAAATTCCGTCAAAAACCAATTTTCATCCTACTTCAAAAACCTCAATTTTCTTTAAACAATTTCAAAGTCGCTTCCTTTACCTACATTTAGCACAAACATACAATATATAAAAACTTCAAATCATCTACCATCCATAGATCATCATTGTCATCAATCAATAAAATTCCATACTTCCTTCAACAAAATTACCACTATTTTACCATACATACATATGAAATCATTTCCACCAACTTACCAACAACACCACCAACACAAACATAATTTTTATTACCAATCAATGCTATTAATACTAAGCATCCAACATACATAATCTTTCCAACCTATCCTATGGTTATCTAACCTAAGTTTTCATAGAACATTATATATTAAATGCGAGAAACCTAAACCATACCTTGGCCGGTTTCTTTGTAGTGATTAAGACAATTTATTAAAACCAACACAGCCCTAACAACCTCAACAAAATACTAGTGTTTAGCTTCTTCCAAGTTTCAATATCCACAATTTCAAGCTCCAATTATTTATTCACAACCTAATACACGTTCAGAACACACATATACCATATTTAATAACCAAGACATAAATTCAGTAAAATTAAAATAGAATTGTGGTATTCTCACCTTACCCAAGCTTCATATAAGTAAGAGTGAACGTTTTTCTCAAGCTAATTGGATCCTAAAACATCAAAGAGCAAAGAAGTTCAATACCTCCACTTAATTTTTCAAAAATTGGGGAAGAAGAGGCTGAGGGTGAATAAGCGGGTTATTTATGAAATTGTTCCAGTAGAAACATAGTGCTCGACGCGGTGGTCGCGTGGCCGCAAACGGTGCAGCGATCGGACCTCGAACGGAGGAGTTACAGCATTTTGAAATCACCGTAAGGGTTTCGTTTCCTTCTTCTTCCCTGCTACATTCAGGGCTGTTTCTGTTGTATTTTGAGAAGGAAATGAGCTTTGGACTTATTTAAATACTGGGCTGGTTGGGTCTACGGGCTGAGTTTGGGCCTAATTCAACCGGTTCGGCCCGTTCGGTCCAATCTTGGACCGATTTCTTCGAAATTAGTGTCAAAATTCTCGTTTCGATTAGCTCTATCCTAATTTGATATAATACTCACATTTCTAATCTTCTTTATTAAAAATTAATTTATTGGCTAATTACTTACTAATTTAATGGCGTTTACACCAAGAGTATACTTGAAATCACCACCTCACAAGAACATTCAAGAAGATTAGGAATTACATAAAAAGAAATCAAGCCATATGATAAAGGACCTTAAATAAGGGAGTTCAAACAAGATCCACGAGGCATGAGACATCAAATAAAGTTTCAATTGATCCAAAAGAATATAAAACTCGTAAGGAAAGACAACTCAATCAGTAGTGAATTCTCAGAAAAGAACCTTTGACTAAAGAAAGACAAATAAGAGGACAAATGATGCACTAGATTGAAACAAATTCAAGATGACTCAGATGAGTATGAGATTTTCAAGAGAAGAAAAACTGAGATTAATAGTCATGTTCATAAAAGTAAAAGAATAATTACAGAACTAAGTATGACATCCATAGAAATGAAAATCTTAAGAAGGAATTGGTCAATTCTCAAAAGGAAGGATATGAGTCCAATATTTTCAAAAGAACAACAAATGCATAAATAATGTATCATGCTAAACCAAATTTAAATTAAAATAATTCAGGTGAAGTTTGTCTAACAAAGATCAATTGGGATGAAGACGAAAATCCTCTCTTTCATGAATTTTAAAAAATACCTAAGCACATGATCGAGTAAAGATATGCATAAAAACTGTAGTAAAGTTGTTAGAAAGAATAAAGTTATATTTAAAGTAAAGTATATTTTCATAAACTAGTAAAAGAACAAACGAGATATTGGGAATAAATAGTTTTTAAATTGCATAAGGAATTTCCAAAGTTATATACGGAGAAGCCTATATCGAATCAAAAGCGATTTTATAAAAATTTGAAAGATGGTTGTAAATATAGTTAAAATAATAGAAAAAATGAATCACAATTTCTTTAATAAGAGACTCGAAATAATAATTTAAAAAAGGAACACTGTATCAAAACAAGTTCAAAATCATATAGAAAAATACATGAATCCATAAGAAGGGTTTAAACAGAGAAAGACAGATACATCAAGAAATAAGCATATGGAATTAGGAGTAAACAAGGATGCATATGAGCAGAGAAATAGGGTTGGAAAAACCAAACTACTTTCCAAAAGAAAAAGCAACAAGAAATTCAAGATAAGCTAGGAAAGAATAAGGCACGTGACTCTAACAGATTTCAAGACACACAATTGAGTAACATCGAGAAATAATTTCTAACGTTCCCAAAACCCATGATAAGCGCTACCTATTACTCGTATATCGTCTATGACAACCCATTAGTACTTCCATATACATAATCCACTAGTTTTAAGCAGGCCAAACTTAATACCAGGAAATATGCAATGATAGACTAACGACATTAATCAAAAGACAGACATGTGCATAAAGCTCTAATTCTCGTCATTCGTCAAGACTATTACATGACAGACGCTCAAAGTATGCAATTGAAGCATAATCAATCCATTCCTCAGGCTCTACAAGAAAGACGCTCTGATATCACAAATGTAACACCCTCACTATCAGAATGTCATGCTTCTGGCTGCGCCACTCTGATAGTTTGGATATTACGACGACTCTAAACATATTTAATTACTAAAATAGGAGGCTGTTTAAACTTAAAACCGCATAACCTTTCAAAAACACTTTTTCGTTGAAAACATATACATATATATACATAAAAATAACTTACAGACATACATATCAGAAATTTCGATCCCTCTTACAAAATTAGTAAGGATAAAGGCGAGGGAAAATAATAACTAAGATAATACAAAAATATCGAATCAAAAGAAAATGAAACAACTCTTCTGGAACTTCGTCGTCCATATCCTGAAAAGGAAAAAACCTGTAAGGAAGTGAGAACATCGTCCTCACTGGTTCTCACTATAGGGTTACAGAATTGCCACAATAAGATACGTAAAATAAAACTATTTTTAAAGTACAGTGATCACTGCTCATCTTATGTATCTTCTCAAATACCAAGGTTCACGTTCAAGAATCCAAAAATCCTTTTTAAAGAGAACTTGATTAATTCTTCAAAATCAAAACATTTTTCCATTCTTGTAAAATCTTAAAGGTTTTTCCTAAATACTATGAATGACCAACATGTCCCAAACATAGGTTCAATTAAGTCTATGCTGTAAGAGTTTTATTTTTCATACTTTACTAGACCACAATATGAAAGCAATTACTTACGCAGTGTAAATAATCATCCTGTTTCATGCATAGGTTCATTAAGTCTATGTTGAACCAATCAGATGCTTTATACATAACTAGACCTCAAACATACCAACCATGGCCTCAAACCTATCCAATCCAACATGGTCCCCGGCCCAAACAACTCAATCATTAATCAATTGATCACGAACCAACTAATCAAACACAATCACAATTAATGTAGTTCAAGCATAATCAAGAGCAATTACAACAAGTATAACAATTAGCAGTTAACATAAGTATTCACATAGGCAAACTAAATACAATATGTACACCCAAACAATGTCACATAGATGCAAATGATGAATGTCTGCCCTACTGGCTATGATATCACATTGTCGGTCCAATTTCCAACCTGACATATTTCCATGGGAATGTCGCCTTTCAGTCACGAATATAAAAATGGGATCCCCCACGGATATAGTACCGGACACACTACCCATGGATATAGTGTCAGGCATACTCTTATGATCCGAAAGGATGTGAACGGGACTATCTACCTCTGTCCTCACATAACCCACAGATATATTGCTGGGCACACTCTTGCAGTAGAAGATCTGCATGCCAGTGATATAGTACTGGTGGACGAAATTGTGATTCATATGTTATTGCATTTTGTAAAATTCATTGCTTTTTCTTTTCCTGGCAATGGCGCCAAAAACTTGGTGCCAATACCATGGTTTCACAACTTCGCACAACTAACCAGCAAGTGCACTGGGTCGTCCAAGTAATACCTTACGTGAGTAAGGGTCGATCCCACAGAGATTGTTGGTATGAAGCAAGCTATGGTCATCTTGTAAATCTCAGTCAGGCGAATAAAATTATGGAATTTGGAAAATCAAATATGTTAAATGAACATAAAATAAAGATAAAGTTACTCATGTAATTCCATGGTGGGAATTTCAGATAGGCGTATGGAGATGCTGTGTTCCTTTTTGAATCTCTGCTTTCCTACTGCTTTCATCCAATCCTTCTTACTCCTTTCCATGGCAAGCTGTATGTAGGGCATCACCGTTGTCAATGGCTACATCCCATCCTCTCAGTGAAAAAGGTCTAAATGCTCTGTCACAGCATGGCTAATCATCTGTCGGTTCTCAATCAGGTTGGAGTAGAATCCCTTGATTCTTTTGCATCTGTCACTAACGCCCAGCCTTCAGGAGTTTGAAGCTCGTCACAGTCATTCAATTCCGGAATCCTACTCGGAATATCACAGACAAGGTTAGACTTTCCGGATTCCCATGAATGCCACCATCAATTCTAGCTTATACCACGAAGATTCTGATTAAGGAATCCAAGAGATATGCGCCCGGCCTAAGGTAGAACAGAAGTGGTTGTCAGTCACGCGCGTTCATAGGTGAGAATGATGATGAGTGTCACGGATCATCACATTCATCAAGTTGAAGTGCAACGAATATCTTAGAATAGAAATAAAGAAAATTGAATAGAAAATAGTAGTAATTACATTGAAACTTGAGGTACAGCAGAGCTCCACACCCTTAATCTATGGTGTGTAGAAACTCCACCATTGAAAATACATAAGTGAAAGGTTCAGGCATGGCCGAATGGCCAGCCCCCATGTGGTCTAAGGACTAGGCGTCCCAAGATATCTAATACACTAGTAAAAAGTTATATTTATAATAAACTAGCTACTAGGGTTTACATGAGTAAGTAATTGATGCATAAATCCACTTTCGGGGCCCACTTGGTGTATGTTTGGGCTGAGCTTGATCTATCCACAAGCTGAGGCTTTTATTGGAGTTGAACGCCAAGTTGTAATGTGTTTTGGGCGTTCAACTCCGGGTCGTGACGTGTTTCTGGCGTTTTACCCCAGACAGCAACATGGAACTGGCGTTGGGCGCCAGTTTACGTCGTCAATTCCCAAATAAAGTATGGACTATTATATATTGCTGGAAAGCTCTGGATGTCTACTTTCCAACGCCGTTGAGATCGCGCCATTTGGGGTTCTGTAGCCCAAGAAAATCTATTTCGAGTGCAGGGAGGTCAGATTCCAACAGCATCAGCAGTCCTTTGTCAGCCTCCTTTTCAGAGTTTTGCTCAAGTCCCTCAATTTCAGCCAGAAATTACCTGAAATCACAGAAAAATACACAAACTCATAGTAAAGTCCAGAAATATGAATTTAACATAAAAACTAATGAAAACATCCCTAAAAGTAGCTTGAACTTACTAAAAACTACCTAAAAGTAATGGCAAAAAGCGTATAAATTATCCGCTCATCAAGTACCCTGCACACTCTTTCAATAACCAACAGTCTCTCATTTATCTCCAAATTCCGAAACTTATAATCAAATTCCAAATTTATGAACTCAATTCCTTTAACATCATAACCCATTTCTTTGGTAAAATTTTCCAAAAATTACAAACATTTCAAAATTATGTCAATTGTGATTCTCTTCCAAAAGTCCTAAAAAATAATTCATTTTAAATCAAGATTTGGTCATAGAATTCCTCAGCAGAGTCTTAAGACTTTAGGGGTGAATAACCTAACTCATTTTCTTAAATTCATTAAAAACCTCTAAAACCTTAACTTCTTGATTTAAATAAATAAAATAGAATTTAATTAAAACCAAATCATGTATTTCAAACATTTTGAACCAATTTCAAAACCAACTTACGTAAGCAAAACCAAATTCTTTTAAACCGAAAACTAATTTTTCAATTTCATTCTTAAACCTGTTTCCAAAGGCTCGGAAATTGTTTCAATTTTGCTAAATCAAAGTTTTCAAAGAATATTTCAAACTTTTCCTAAAATGTCATAAAGTGAAATTAGTTAATCGAACTTCAAGTCTCTTTTAAATCCACTAAAACTCAAATTTATACGCTTTTTGGCATTGTTTTTAGATAGTTTTTAGTATAATCTAGCTACTTTTAGGGATGTTTTCATTAGTTTTTATGCTAAATTCATATTTCTAGACTTTACTATGAGTTTGTGTGTTTTTCAGTGATTTCAGGTATTTTCTGGCTGAAATTGAGGGACCTGAGCAAAACTCTGATAAAAGGCTGACAAAGGACTGCTGATGCTGTTGGATTCTGACCTCCCTGCACGCGAAATAGATTTTTTGGAGCTACAAAACTCTAAATGGCGCTCTCTCAACGGCGTTGAAAAGCAGACATCCAGAGCTTTCCAGCAATATATAACAGTCCATACTTTACTCGAGATTAGATGACGTAAGAGCGCCAGTTCCATGCTGCATTCTGGAGTCAAACGCCAGAAACACATCACGAACCAGAGTTGAACACCAAAAATACGTTACAACTTGGCGTTTAACTCCAATAGAAGCCTCAACTCGTGTAAAGCTCAAGCTCAGCCCAAGCACACACCAAGTGGGCTCCGGAAGTGGATTTCTGCATCAATTACTTATTTCTGTAAACCCTAGTAGCTAGTCTAGTATAAATACGACCTTTTACTATTGTATTTTCATGCTGGATTGTATTTTTGATCATGTGATCACGTTTTGGGGGCTGGCCATTCGGCCATGCCTGAACCTTCATCACTTATGTATTTTCAACGGTGGAGTTTCTACACACCATAGATTAAGGGTGTGGAGCTCTGCCGTACCTCAAGTTTTAATGCAATTACTATTATTTTCTATTCAATTTGACTTATTCCTGTTCTAAGATACCATTCGTACTTCAACCTGATGGATGTGATGATCCGTGATACTCATCATCATCCGTCCCTATGAACGCGTGCCTGACAACTACTTCTGTTCTACAAGCGAAAGCTAGAGTGTGTATCTCTTGGATTCCTGATGCACGATGCATGGTTGCCCTCGCCTGACAACCGAGCCTTCCATTTCGTGAGATCAGAGTCTTCGTGGTATAAGCTAGATTGATGGCGGCATTCATGAGAATCTGGAAAGTCTAAACCTTGTCTGTGGCATTCCGAGTAGGATTCAGGAATTGAATGACTGTGACGAGCTTCAAACTCGCGATTGTTGGGCGTGATGACAAATGCAAAAGAATCAAGGGATTCTATTCCAACATGATCGAGAACCGACAGATGATTAGCCGTGCCGTGACAGAGCATTTGGACCTTTTTTACTGAGAGGATGGGATGTAGCCATTGACAATGGTGATGCCTTACATACAGCCTGCCATGGAAAGGAGTAAGAAGGATTGGATGAAGGCAGTAGGAAAGCAGAGATTCAGAAGGAGCACAACATCTTCATACGCCTGTCTGAAATTCCCATCGATGATCTACATAAGTATTTTTATCTTTATTTTCTGTTTATTTACTGTTATTATTCGAAAACTCTATCACCATTTATTATCCGCCTGACTGAGATTTACAAGATGACCATAGCTTGCTTCATACCAACAATCTCTGTGGTATCGATCCTTACTCACGTAAGGTTTATTACTTGGATGACCCAGTACACTTGCTGGTTAGTTGAGCGAAGTTGTGAAATTATGTTTAGACCATGGTATTGAGCACCAAGCTTTTGGGGCCATTACCTGGGAATTAATTTCGAACAACAATTTAAGTATGAATCATAATTTCGTCCACCAAGTTTTTGGTGCCGTTGCCGGGGATTGTTCGAGTTTGGACAACTGACGGTTCATCTTGTTGCTCAGATTAGGTAATTTCCTTTTTGTTTTGTTTTCAAAAAATTTTCAAAATTTTTTTTCCCTATTTTCGAAAAAATTTTAATTAAAAATAAATTATTCTATAACTTCAGAATTTTTAAGAATGGATTCTAGAGTTTCATGAAGCATGTTGAATCCTAGCTGGCTGTAAAGCCATATCCAAATCCTTTTGGAATGAGACTTCAACTAATCACCTCAATGCATGTAATTCAATCCTAAAGCGGGCTGGCTATTAAGCCATGTCCAACCCTTGGATTGGAGCTTTAGGCTAACATTGAAAGATTCCTGGAATTCTTCTCAAAAATTTTGAATTTTTTATTTTCTTTTTCCTATATATTTTTCGAAAAATATAAAACAAAATACAAAAAAATTCATAAAATCATAAAAACCAAAAATATTTTGTGATTCTTGTTTGAGTCTTGTGTCATATTTTAAGTTTGGTGTCAATTGCATATTCATCTTGTTCATGCAATTTTCGAAAATTCATGCATTCATAGTGTTCTTTATGATCTTCAAGCTGTTCTTAGTAAGTCTTCTTGTTTGATCTTGATGTGTTCATGTTTTGTATTTTTTGATGTTTTTCATGTGCATTTTTGCATTCATAGTGTCTAAGCATTAAAGATTTCTAAGTTTGGTGTCTTGCATGTTTTTTTTGCATCCAAAATTTTTCAAAAATATGTTCTTGATGTTCATCATGATCTTCAAAGTGTTCTTGGTGCTCATCTTGACATTCATAGTGTTCTTGCATGCATCGTATGTTTTGATCCAAAATTTTCATGTTTTGGGTCATAATTGTGTTTTTCTCTCTCATCATTAAAAATTCAAAAATAAAAAATACATCTTTTAAAATTAGTTATTTCTTATAAGTTAAGTCAAATTTTCAATTTTAAAAATCTTATCTTTTCAAAACTTTTTCAAAAAAAAAAAAAACAAATCTTTTTCATTTTCCTTACTAATTTTCGAAAATTTCTTTTTAAATATATTTTTCAAAAATCTTTTTCCTAATTTTATCTTGATTTTTGAAAATTATATTAACATGTAATATGATTGATTCAAAAATTTGAAGTTTGTTACTTTCTTGTTAAGAAAGGTTCAATCTTTAAATTCTAGAATCATATCTTTTAGTTTCTTGTTAGTCAAGTAATCAATTTTAATTTTAATCATATCTTTTATCTTATCTTTTATATCATATCTTTTTAAAAAATTTGATTTTAAAATATCTTTTCTAACTTCTTATATTCTTATCTTTTCAAAATTGATTTTCAAATATTTTTCAACTAACTATTTGACTTTTTGTTTATTTCTTATCTTTTTCAAAACCACCTAACAACTTCCCTCTCTAATTTTCGAAAATACCTCCCTCTTTTTCAAAAATTTTTTTTAATTAATTAATTGTTTTAAATTTTAATTTTAATTTTATTTCTTATCTTAATTTTTGAAAATCATTAACTCCTTTTCAAAATTATTTTTGAAAACTTCTGTCTCTCATCTTATTTATTTATTCATTTACTAACACTTCTCTTCATCTCAAATCTCTACCCCTATCCTCACCCTTGTGTTTGGATTCTCCTTTCTTTATTCCCTTCCTTCTTCTACTAACAATAAGGAACCTCTTTACTATGACATAGAGGATTCCTCTTCTTTTTCTGTTCTCTTCTCCTTCATATGAGCAGGAACAAGGAAAAAGGCATTCTTGTTGAAGCTGATCCAGAACCTGAAAGGACTCTGAAGAGAAAACTAAGAGAAGCTAAATTACAACAATCCAGAGACAACCTTGCTGAAATTTTTGAACAAGAAAAGGAGAAGGCAGCCGAACCCAATAACAATAATGCAAGAAGGATGCTTGGTGATTATACTGCACCTACGTCCAAGTTTGATGGAAGAAGCATCTCAATTCCTGCCATTGGAGCAAATAATTTTGAGCTAAAACCTCAATTAGTTGCTCTAATGCAACAGAACTGCAAGTTTCATGGACTTCCATCAGAAGATCCCTACCAGTTCTTGACTGAGTTCTTGCAGATCTGTGAGACTGTTAAGACTAATGGAGTAGATCCTGAAGTCTACAGGCTCATGCTTTTCCCTTTTGCTATAAGAGACAAAGCTAGAGCATGGTTGGACTCTCAACCTAAAGATAGTCTGGACTTTGGGGATAAGCTGGTCACGACCTTCTTGGTTAAGTTCTTTCCTCCTCAAAAGCTGAGCAAGCTTAGAGTAGATGTTCAGACCTTCAAACAAAAAGATGGTGAATCCCTCTATGAAGCTTGGGAAAGATACAAGTAGATGACCAAAAGATGTTCTTCTGACATGTTTTCATAATGGACCATGATAGATATATTCTATTATGGTCTATCTGAGTTCTCTAAGATGTCACTGGACCATTCTGCAGGTGGATCCATTCACCTAAAGAAAACGCCTGCAGAAGCTCAAGAACTTATTGACATGGTTACAAATAACCAGTTCATGTACACTTTTGAGAGGAATTTCGTAAATAATGGGATGCCTCAAAGGAAGGGAGTTCTTGAAATTGATGCTTTGAATGCCATATTGGCTCAGAACAAAATATTGACTCAGCAAGTCAACATGATTTCTCAATGTCTGAATGGATGGCAAAATGCTTCCAACAGTACTAAAGAGGCATCTTCTGAAGAAAAAGCTTATGATCCTGAGAACCCTGCAATAGCAGAGGTAAATTATATGGGTGAACCTTATGGAAATACCTATAATTCATCATGGAGAAATCATCCAAAATTCTCATGGAAAGATCAACAAAAGCCTCAACAAGGTCCTTAGCAAATTTAAGTTTGGTGTTGTGATGAGCAGATAATTTATACGCTTTTTGGCATTGTTTTTAGATAGTTTTTAGTATAATCTAGCTACTTTTAGGGATGTTTTCATTAGTTTTTATGCTAAATTCACATTTCTGGACTTTACTATGAGTTTGTGTCTTTTTCTATGATTTCAGATATTTTCTGGCTGAAATTGAGGGACCTGAGTAAAACTCTGATAAAAGGCTGACAAAGGACTGCTAATGCTGATGGATTCTACCTCCCTGCACTCGAAATAGATTTTCCGGAACTACAGAACTCCACATGGCGCGCTCTCAACGCCGTTGGAAAGTAGACATCCAGAGCTTTTCAGCAATATATAATAGTCCATACTTTACTTGAGATTAGACGACGTAAACTGGCGCTCAACGCCAGTTCCATGCTGCATTCTGGAGTCAAACGCCAGAAACACGTCACAAACCAGAGTTGAACGCCAAAAATATGTTACAACTTGGTGTTCAACTCCAATAGAAGCCTCAGCTCGTGTAAAGCTCAAGCTCAGTCCAAGCACACACCAAGTGGGCCCCGAAAGTGGATTTCTGCATCAATTACTTATTTCTGTAAACCCTAGTAGCTAGTCTAGTATAAATAGGACCTTTTACTATTGTATTTTCATCCTGTATTGTATTTTTGATCCTGTGATCACGTTTTGGGGGCTGGCCATTCGGCCATGCCTAAACCTTCATCACTTATGTATTTTCAACGGTGGAGTTTCTACACACCATAGATTAAGGGTGTGGAGCTCTGCTGTACCTCAAGTTTTAATGCAATTACTACTATTTTCTATTCAATTCAACTTATTCCTGTTCTAAGATACCATTCGTACTTCAACCTGATGGATGTGATGATCCGTGACACTCATCATCATCCGTCCCTATGAATGCATGCCTGACAACCACTTCTGTTCTACAAGTGAAAGCTAGAGTGTGTATCTCTTGGATTCTTGATGCACGACGCATGGTTGACTTCGCCTGACAACCGAGCCTTCCATTCTGTGAGATCAGAGTCTTCGTGGTATAAGCTAGATTGATGGCGGCATTCATGAGAATCCGGAAAGTCTAAACCTTGTCTGTGGTATTCCGAGTAGGATTCAGGGATTGAATGACTGTGACGAGCTTCAAACTCGCGATTGTTGGGCGTGATGACAAACGCAAAAGAATCAAGGGATTCTATTCCAACATGATCGAGAACGGACAGATGATTAGCCGTGCCGTGACAGAGCATTTGGACCTTTTTCACTGAGAAGATGGGATGTAGCCATTGACAACGGTGATGCCCTACATACAGCCTTCCATGGAAAGGAGTAAGAAGGATTGGATGAAGGCAGTAGGAAAGCAGAGATTCAGAAGGAACGCAACATCTTCATACGCTTGTCTGAAATTCCCATCGATGATCTACATAAGTATTTTTATCTTTATTTTCTGTTTATTTACTATTATTATTCGAAAACTCTATCACCATTTATTATCCGCCTGACTGAGATTTACAAGATGACCATAGCTTGCTTCATACCAACAATCTCTGTGGGATCGACTCGTACTCACGTAAGGTTTATTACTTGGGTGACCCAGTACACGTAAGGTTCATACCAACATTCTATGGCAAGCTGTATGTAGGGCATCACCATTGTCAATGGCTGCATCCCATCCTCTCAGTGAAAATGGTCCAAATGCTCTGTCACAGCACGGCTAATCATCTGTCGGTTCTCGATCATGTTGGAATAGAATCCCTTGATTCTTTTGCGTTTGTCATCATGCCCAGCAATCGCGAGTTTGAAGCTCGTCACAGTCATTCAATTCCGGAATCCTACTCGGAATACCACAGACAAGGTTAGACTTTCCGGATTCCCATGAATGCCGCCATCAATTCTAGCTTATACCACGAAGATTCTGATTAAGGAATCCAAGAGATATGCGCCCGGTCTAAGGTAGAATGGAAGTGGTTGTCAGTCACGCGTTCATAGGTGAGAATGATGATGAGTGTCACAGATCATCACATTCATCATGTTGAAGTGAAACGAATATCTTAGAATAGGAATAAGTCGAATTGAATAGAAAATAGTAGTAATTGCATTGAAACTTGAGGTACAGCAGAGCTCCACACCCTTAATCTATGGTGTGTAGAAACTCCACCATTGAAAATACATAAGTGATGAATGTCCAGGCATGGCCAAATAGCCAGCCCCAAAAATATGATCAATAGTCTCCTAAGATGAATAATAAAATAAAACTGAGACCAAAGATATCTAATACAATAGTAAAAAGTCCTATTTATACTAGACTAGCTACTAGGGTTTACAAAAGTAAGTAATTGATGCAGAAATCCAACTCCGGGGCTCACTTGGTGTGTGCTTGGGCTGAGCTTGATCTTTGCACGAGCTGAGGCTTATCTTAGAATTGAACGCCAAGTTGTAACGTGATTTTGGTGTTCAACTCTGGTTCATGACGTGTTTCTGGCGTTTGACTCCAGAATGCAGCATGGAACTGGCGTTGAGCGCCAGTTTACGTTGTCAAATCTCGAATAAAGTATGAACTATTATATATTTCTGGAAAGCTATGGATGTCTACTTTCCAACGCCGTTGAGAGCACGCCATTTGGAGTTTTTTAGCTCCAGAAAATCCATTTCGAGTTCAGGGAGGTCAGAATCCAACAGCATCAGCAGTCCTTTGTCAGCCTTCTTATCAGAGTTTTTCTTAGGTCCCTTAATTTTAGCCAGAAAATACCTGAAATCACAGAAAAACACACAAACTCATAGTAAAGTCCAGAAATGTAAATTTTACATAAAAACTAATGAAAACATCCCTAAAAGTAGCTAGATCCTACTAAAAACTACCTAAAAACAATGCCAAAAAGCGTATAAATTATCCGCTCATCAGTGCCTCTCGACCTGAATCTGAAAATCACAAATATATGTATGGAATGAGAACCAGAGGTTCTCAGCATGGTAATGGTGCCAGCATATATAATATATGAAGTCCCGGAAAAGCCAGAGGCGATCCTAGAACTTCGACACTCAGATTTAAATCTTAAAGTTATAATTTAAAACCAGAAACAAGGTAGGGTATCTAAAGAACTTAGCTTCTAACTCAATTCTATCTTAATCCATTCTAACTCAATCCCTCATTTTTTTATTTTCCTCCAATCCTCCAAAACACCGATGAAACTTTCCTCATCACTCCTCTGCCAGACGAGAGAGATCTCAGTTGCACAAACAAACAATGCATACAAGTAATATACAAGTAGAACAAGTAGCAGATAAGTAGAGTTATACAGTTAAGCAATCCAAATACAAGGCACACCCAAGCAAAACATACAAATGCATATGATGCATGCTTGTCTTATGGCTGATGAGTCTCATCTGTCGGTTATAAAGGTAACCTGACATGTCCTGATAGCTAACCTTGGACAGAAACACTCTTCGCAGAGTGACTGGGGCTGAGCCACAACTCCCTTATACTACCTGCTCAATCCAAAGCAAGTGGAATAACCACTGCTGCTGTTAGTCTGCTACTACCCAGGTGGGTGTTTATAAGCTCAACCTGGAGCAAGTGGATTAATCCACTACTGCAGCTACTCTCCAGGTATCACAATCTCTGACTTGGAGTAAGCAGGACAAACCATAATACTTGCTACTGCCCTGGTATCTCAAACATACATTCATTTCAGTCTTAATCAATTGTCATTATTATCAAATCTCAAACATTGATCTGGAGTAAGTGGGATGAACCACAATCCTTGCTACTGCCAAGGTATCATAAACATACATTCATTAAATCTTAATCAATCATCATTATTATCACATTCAACATTTTCAGCACCGTTCGATAACAAATCTCTACTTTACAACCTTCCTCAACATCAAATTAATTCATCCAATAAGTTTACTCACACTTTACAGCCTAAAAACCAACTACCAAGCTTTAATTAAGAGTTATAGAGGTTTTGAGAAATGGTTTAAAACTTTAAAATCCACCTTTCACAAAAATAGGGGTCCGCGAAGAGAAATACAGGAAATGTCAAAGACAATATTCGAAAGAGGTCAGGTAGGCAATTAGATTTACAAACAAATAAAGGTACATAGGGACAATAGGGTTTGATTGGAAAATAATCAAATCACGTTCTAAGAAAATCCAAACCAAGAATTCCAATGAAGAAAATGAAGGAAGAGATGGCACGAGTTCGTGAAGCACGAATAAAGATTATACTTGGAAACTGCACTATCTTCGTAACCTCTAACATTCCCAAACTCCATAATTCGCATTACCTGTTACTAAAAGCCCAGGAGTTACTCTAGAAATCCGTTTGTCAAAAGAGATGCACCTAACCCAAAAATTAGAAAATTCAAAATTTTTAATCACTTTCAACATTATGCACACAGAAATCATAGTTCTACTTGCAATAAACTGGGTCATTCCTCCTACCAATGATTTATTATAAAAAAAATAGTGAAAAATAAAACATACAGGGTTGTTTGTGATTTCAATACACTTGGACAACCAAGATAGATTAACTTCAAAGGATCCAAATTAATTTGAATACCTAAGGTTACTTAAGAATGTGTGCAGATTTGCCTAGCTTCCAAGAAGAAGAAAGACATGTGGTATTTGGATAGTAGATACTCTAGGCACATGATAGAAAAGTCAACATTTTTTTGTCAAACTCAACAAGTATAATGGAGAATTTGTGACTTTTGGTGATGATGGTAAAGGAAAAATCATAGTAATTCAAAAAGTTGGTAAAGATCTCTCTACTTTCATTAATGATATTTTTCTAGTTTATGGGTTGAAACACAATCTTTTGAGTATTATCTAATTGTGTGATCTTGGTTTATTTGGTAATTTTCAAAAAAGATTAGAATGCATTGTTGTGAATGAAAAATTTGGTATAGTGTTGTTTGTGGCAAAAAGATGTGATAATGTATACGGCCTCACTTTAGATGAACTCAAGAGTAAAAACGTAGCTTATTTCCATTCAAAAAATTTTGAAAAATGGCTATAGTGCAAAAGATTAGGTCATGCTAGCATGTTTCAAATTAACAAGCTTGTAAGAAGGGAATTAGTGAAAAGACATCCGAATATCAAGTTTGACAAAGACATCACTTGTGATGCTTGTCAAATGGAAAAACAAATCAAGAGTTCTTTTAAACATATGGAAGACATTTCTACTAAAAGACCTATTGAATTGCTACATAGTGACCTCTTTGGTCCAACTAGAACTTAAAGTCTAGGTAGTAAATACTATGACTTAGTAATTGTGGATGATTATTCAAGATTTGGTTGGGTGCTATTTCTTGCACATAAAAATGATGTATTTTCAGCCTTTGAAGTGTTTAGCAAAAGAATACAAAATGAAAAGGATTTGAGGATTGCTTCTATTAGAAGTGATCATGGTAAATAGTTTGAAAATCAATTCTTTGAATCGTTTTATGAAGAACTTGGAATTTCACATAATTTCTCTTGTCTAAGAACACCCCACCAAAATGGTATTGTGAAAAGAAGAAATAGAAGTCTCCAAGAAATAGCTAGGGCCATGTTATATGAAAGTGAAGTTCCTAAGTTTTTTTGGGCTGAAGCCGTGAATACAGCATGCTACATATTGAATAGAACAATCATTAAGAAATTTTTGAAGAAAATCCCTTATGAACATTGGAAAAAAAATCCACCAAATTTGAATTACTTTCACATCTTTAGATGCAAATGTTTTATTTAAACACCAAAGAAAATTTAGAAAAATTTGATCCAAAAGCCTATGAAAGTATTTTTGTTGGTTACTCCACAACTGGCAAAGCCTATAGAGTTTACCATCAAGATACAAAAATTATTGAGAAGTCCATATATATTACATTTTGTGATTCTATTGTTGTTTCAAGTGTTTTGGGAGATGGTGATGCAGGTAATCTAGTGGAAGGTAACATGAATGAAGTCCAAGATTATGAGAATTCTGAATCTGTGCATCTTACTCTTGACTCAGCTACTGCAGAAAATTCTGCAGGAGACAATCTCGATTTATCTCCTGCAACTAGTGAAATTCCTAGGAATACGAGTACCAATGAACCCAACATGCTCGAATCTGTTCCTATATCACCAAGACCCTATGAATAGAGATTTCTAAAGAACTATCTACAAGAGTTCATCATAGGGGATCTATCTTAAGGTGTCACCACAATATCCTCTTCAAGAAGAGCACCAGAGGAAAACAATTTGGCATTTCTCTCTCAAATTGAATCCCAAAATCTAAATGAGGCTCTTGATGATTCGTTTTGGGTCAAAGCCATAGAAGATAAGCTACAACAATTTGAGAAGAATCAAGTGTGGACACTTGTTCCAAATCCAATTGGAAAGAAAATGATGTATACTAAGTGGATTTTTAGGAACAAATTGGGTGAAGATGGAGGCATAGCTAGGAACAAAGCAAGATTGGTGGCTGAGAAATATGATCAAGAAGAAGGAATAGATTTTGATGAATTATTTGCTCCTATAGCCCGAATAGAAGCTATAAGACTTCTCCTTGCATATGCTGCTTATTGTAACTAAAAGCTTTTTTACACGGATAAGAAATGTGCATTTTTGAATGGTATCATTGATAGAGAAGTGTATGTGGCTCAGCCTCCATGATTTAAAAATAAATAATTTCCAAACCATGTTTTCAAGCCTTCAAAAGCACTTTATGGTCTAAGACAGGTTCCAAGAGCTTGGTATGAAAGACTATGTTGTTTCCTTTTGAAAAATAATTTTCAAAGAGACACTACTAGCACTACTCTCTTTATTAAAAATTCTAATGATTCTTTCATTCTAGTGCGAATTTATATTGATGATATTATTTTTGGTTCAGCCAATGAGTCCCTTTGTGTTGAGTTTGGTAAACTCATGACTAGTGAATTTGACATGAGCATGATGGGTGAGCTTAATTATTTTTCTTGCGCTTCAAATAAAACAAACTTCTAATGATATTTTCATTTATCAAAAGAAGTATGGCGATAAACTAGTTAAGAAATTTAGAATGGAGAATGCCAAATCCATGGGCACTCCAATGCATCCAAATTCACGGTTGGTAAAGTGATGAACAAGCATGAAATGTAAAGGAAAGCAATAAAGAGCAAGGAAGGTAGATGACAAGGAATGTAAAGTGCGAAAAAATTAAATGCTAGAAAGTAAATCGCAAGGAATAGGCAGTACAAGAAAGTAAAGTGCAAGAAAATAAATGATGGAAAGTAAAGATGGAAAACATAAGAGATTGGAGATGTTGATTTCTTTTGGATCAATGGGTTCCACTCCTTCTCAATCATATGAAGTAAGTCTATGGTGGATTGCGATAATTGAATCCAAATTCCTTGGCAATCCAATTTCTTTTAACACAAACAATTGCCAATCGCTTGATCTAATTGTTCATGAGAAGAGGTTAGGCTCTATTCTCAAATCCGTAAGCCACACAAGTTCTCAGGACCATAATTTATCCCGAATTTATTGATCAAGAGAGTTGTGAGGAAAAGAGCTTCAAACTGATTTCACGATCCCCCTTCTGAAGCTCACATGAAGATTCCTTAGCACAGAAGTTATCCCTTAGCTTACAATAAGCGGATTGACTTCTGATCTCATACTACATAATTCCAAAGACATCAATATTAGAGCGGTTATATGTCACATACCAATCTCTAAATTGAGATCAACTTTATTATGCCAAGAGAGATCAAACTGAACCCTATAATCCCTCTTCCGAGGCTCACAATAAGGTTCTAATAGATCCAAGGACCTACACTATGATCCCTGATGAGCGGATAATTTGTACGCTTTTTGGCATTGTTTTTAGTATGTTTTTGGTAGTTTTAGTTGAGTTCTTAGTATATTTTTATTAGTTTTTAGTTAAAATTCACTTTTCTGGACTTTACTATGAGTTTGTGTGTTTTTCTGTGATTTCAGGTATTTTCTGGCTGAAATTGAGGGACCTGAGCAAAAATCTGATTCGGAGACTGAAAAGGACTGCAGATGCTGTTGGATTCTGACCTCCCTGCATTCGAAGTGGATTTTCTGGAGCTACAGAAGCCCAATTGGCGCGCTCTCAACGGCATTGGAAAGTAGACATCCTGGGCTTTCCAACAATATATAATAGTCCATACTTTGCCCAAGATTTGATGGCCCAAACCGGCGTTCAAAGTCACCTACAGAAATTCCAGCGTTAAACGCCGGAACTGGCACCTAAATGGGAGTTAAACGCCCAAACTGGATTAAAAGCTGGCGTTTAACTCCAAGAAGAGTCTCTACACGAAAATGCTTCATTGCTCAGCCCAAGCACACACCAAGTGGGCCCGGAAGTGGATTTTTATGTCATTTACTCACCCTTGTACACCTTAGGCTACTAGTTTTCTATATATAGAACCTTTTACTATTGTATTTTCATCTTTGGACATCTAGTTCTTAGATCAGATCTTGGTTCTTCTGGTTCCCTCTCTGGGACCGAAACCAATGATCACTTTTGTTCTTATGTATTTTCAACGGTGGAGTTTCTACACACCATAGATTAAGGTGTGGAGCTCTGCTGTACCTCGAGTATTAATGCAACTACTATTGTTCTTCCATTCAATTCTGCTTGTTCTTTTACCAAGATATCACTTGTTCTTCAACATGATGAAGGTGATGATTGACGCCCATCACCATTCTCACCCATGAACAAGGTGACTGACAACCATTCTTGTTCTACAAGCATCTGAGGCTTAGTGAATATCTCTTGGATTCCTGATTGCACGATGCATGGTTGATCGCCTGACAACCGAGTGCTCGCCTGACAAACGAGCCAACCATTCCGTGAGATCAGAGTCTTCGTGGTATAGGCAAGAACTGATGGCGGCATTCAAGAGAATCCGGAAGGTCTAACCTTGTCTGTGGTACTCTGAGTAGGATTCAATGATTGAATGACTGTGACGTGCTTCAAACCTGTAACCTACTGGGCGTTAGTGACAGACGCAAAGAGTGATTCTATTCCGGTAGGGGAGGGAACCAAACCGGTGATTGGCAGTACTGTGACAGAGTGCGTGCATTAGCTTTCACTGCGAGGATGGGAGGTAGCTGCTGACAACAGTGAAACCCTACACGAGCTTGCCATGGAAAGGAGTAAGAAGGATTGGATGAAGACTGTAGGAAAGCAGAGAGACGGAAGGGAAGGCATCTTTATGCGCTTATCTGAAGTTCCTACCAATGATATACATAAGTATCTCTATCTTTATCTTTATGCTATTTTCGTTTATCACTATACCCAATTGAGTCTGCCTGACTGAGATTTACAAGGTGACCATAGCTTGCTTCATACCAACAATCTCCATGGGATCGACCCTTACTCACGTAAGGTATTACTTGGACGACCCAGTGCACTTGCTGGTTAGTTGTGCGAAGTTGTAGTGATCACAATTTCGTGCACCAAGTTTTTGGCGCCGTTGCCGGGGATTGTTCTTGTGTATGGACAACTGATGGTTCATCTTGTTGCTTAGATTAGGCATTTATTTTTCTTCAGAGTTCTTAAGAATGAATTCTAGTGTTTCAAGGTGATGTTCTTATCATCACCAAAGCTAATTGATCATCATCAATTTAGCTCTTGAATGCAATGTCTTGCTGAAGCTTAGCTAGCTATGTCTAATTCCTTTAGACTAAAGCCTTAGACTAACATTGCATGATTCCTGGAATTCTCACTAAGAATTTTGATACCTTTATTTTCCTTTTCACTTAATTTTCGAAAAAAACACAAAAAAATTAGAAAATCATAAAAACCAAAAATATATCTTGCTTGAGTCTAGTGTCTCATCTTAAGTTTGGTGTCAATTGCATGCATTCATTCATGTGTCTTAAAGATCTTCAAGTAATTCTTGATGATTTCTTACTCTGATCTTTGAATTCTCTTGACTTGAGTGTTTATGTGTCTCATATGCATTTTTATTAGTGTCAGTAGTATACAAACTGCTAAGTTTGGTGTCTTGCATGCATTGTTATTTCATTCTTGTTGCATTTTGATTATTAAAAATCCAAAAATATTTTTAATTTGTGTCTTTTCAAGTCAATAATACAGAGAATTGAAGATTCAGAACATACTGCAGAGGAATTATACAGAAAAAGCTGGGCATTCGAAAATGCCCAGTGAAGAAGGCAGACTGGCGTTTAAACGCCAGCCAGGGTACCTGGTTGGGCGTTTAACGCCCAAAAAGGGTGCATTTTGGGCGTTAAACGCCAGAATGGATACCATTCTAGGCGTTTAACGCCAGGATGGTGCTAGGGGGAAGATTTTGTTTTCAAATCAATTTTTTCAAGTTTTTCAAAATCAAATCTTTTTCAAATCATATCTTTTCAATCAAATGTTTTCAAAATCAATTTCTTTCCTTTTTCAAAGATACTTACTAACAATTAATGATTTGATTGAACATTTTTTGCCTTTTCTGTTGAGGAAGGTTTTATGTTTGAATCATATCTTTTCTTGTTGGGCAAGTCATTAATTTTTAAAATCATATCTTTTTAAAATTGTTTTCAAATCTTTTTTTTAAAAATTGTTTTCAAATCATATCTTTTCAATCACATCTTTTTAAAACCAATCATATCTTCTTAACCACATCTTTTTCAAAATAGCTTTCAATCAAATCTTTTTTATTTCTAATTTAAAAATCTTTTTCAAAAATCACTTGATTTCTTTTCCACTTTTATTTTCGAAAATCAATTTATGTTTTTCAAAAATGTTTTCAAAATATTTTAATTAATTTTCGAAAAATTACTTCCCTCCTTCTCACATCCTTCTATTTATGGAGTACCACTCCTTCTCAATGCACAATTCGAACCTTATCTAAGTAAAGTTCGAATTCTTCTTCTCCTTCTTCTTTCTATTTCTCTTTTCCTCTGACACCTCAAGGAATCTCTATACTGTGACATAGAGGATTCCACACTTTCTTGTTCTCTTCTCTTTCATATGAGCAGGAGCAGAGACAAAGGCATTCTTGTTGAAGCTGACCCTGAACCCGAGAGAACCTTGAAGAGAAAGCTAAGAGAAGCCAAAGCACAACTCTCTTTAGAGGACCTGACTGAATTCTTCAAAGAAGAAGAAGACATGGCAGCCGAAAACAACAATAATGCAAACAATGCAAGGAAGGTGCTGGGTGACTTTACTGCACCTACTCCCAATTTCTATGGGAGAAGCATCTCTATCCCTGCCATTGGAGCAAACAACTTTGAGCTTAAGCCTCAGTTAGTTTCTCTAATGCAACAGAATTGCAAGTTCCATGGACTTCCAATGGAAGATCCTCATCAGTTCTTAGCTGAATTCTTGCAAATCTGTGACACAGTCAAGACTAATGGGGTAGACCCTGAGGTCTATAGACTGATGCTATTCCCTTTTGTTGTAAGAGACAGAGCTAGGACATGGTTGGACTCACAACCTAAAGAAAGCCTGGACTCTTGGGAAAAGCTAGTCAATGCCTTCTTGGCAAAGTTCTTTCCACCTCAAAAATTGAGTAAGCTTAGAGTGGAAGTCCAAACCTTCAGACAGAAGGATGGTGAATCCCTCTATGAAGCTTGGGAAAGATACAAACAATTAATCAGAAAATGTCATTCTGACATGCTTTCTGAATGGAGCATCATAGGTATTTTCTATGATGGTCTCTCTGAACTATCTAAGATGTCTTTGGATAGCTCTGCTGGAGGATCTCTTCACTTGAAGAAGACGCCTATAGAGGCTCAAGAACTAATTGAAATGGTTACAAATAACCAATTCATGTACACTTCTGAAAGGAATCCTGTGAACAATGGGACTAATCAGAAGAAAGGAGTTCTTGAGATTGACACTCTGAATGCCATTTTGGCTCAGAACAAGATATTGACTCAACAAGTCAATTTGATTTCTCAAAGTCTGTCTGGAATGCAAAATGCACCAAGCAGTACCAAGGATGCTTCATCTGAAGAAGAAGCCTATGATCCTGAGAACCCTTCTAGTACTCCCTCCTAGTACTCTCCCAAGCAATACAGAAGAAAATCCAAAAGGAGAGTGCAAAGCCATAACCATGGCCGAATTTGGAGAGGAAAGAGAGGAGGTGGACGCCACTGAGGAAAGCCTCAATGGGCGTGCACTGACCTCCAATGAGTTTCCCAATGAGGAACCATGGGAATCTGAAGCTCAAAATGAGACCATAGAGATTCCATTGGACTTACTTCTGCCTTTCATGAGCTCTGATAAGTATTCTTCCTCTGAAGAGGATGAGTATGTCACTGAAGAGCAAGTTGCTAAATACCTTGGAGCAATCATGAAGCTAAATGGCAAGTTATTTGGAAATGAGACTTGGGAGAATGAACCTCCTTTGCTCACCAAAGAACTGGATGACTTGTCTAGGCAGAAATTACCTAGAGACAAGATCCTGGGAAGTTTTCCATACCTTGTACCATAGGCACCATGACCTTCAAAAAGGCCCTGTGTGACTTAGGGTCAAGAGTGAACCTCCTGCCTCTCTCTGTAATGGAGAAGCTAGGGATCTTTGAGGTGCAAGCTGCAAGAATCTCATTAGAGATGGCAGACAATTCAAGAAAACAAGCTCATGGACTTGTAGAGAATGTTTTGGTTAAGATTGAAGACCATTACATCCCTACTGATTTCATAGTCCTAGAAACTGGGAAGTGCATGGATGAAAACATCATCCTTGGCAGACCCTTCCTAGCCACAGCAAAGGCTGTGATTGATGTTGATAGAGGAGAGTTGATCATTCAAGTGAATGAAGAATCCTTGGTGTTTAAGGCTCAAGGATATCCCTCTGTCACCATGGAGAAGAAGCATGAAGAGCTTCTCTCAAATCAGAGACAAGCAGAGCCCCCACAGTCAAACTCTAAGTTTGGTGTTGGGAGGCCACAACCAAACTCTAAGTTTGGTGTTGAACCCCCACATTCAAACTCTAAGTTTGGTGTTGGGAGGTTCCAACATTGCTCTGATCATTTGTGAGGCTCCATGAGAGCCATCTGTCAAGCTACTGACATTAAAGAAGCGCTTGTTGGGAGGCAACCCAATGTTTTATAATTAACTATTTCCTTTTGTTATTTTATCTTTTTTGTAGGTTGATGATCATAAGAAGTCACAAAATCAATGAAAAAAGCAAAAACAGAATGAGAAACAGGAAGAAAAACAGCACACCCTGGAGGAAGAACTCACTGGCGTTTAAACGCCAGTGAGGCTAGCAGTTGGGCGTTTAATGCCCAGTCTGGCACCATTCTGGGCGTTTAACGCCAGAAAGGGGCACCAGACTGGCGTTAAACGCCAGGAAAGGGCTAGAACCTGGCGTTAAAAGCCAGAAATGGGCACCAGCCCGGCGTTTAACGCCAGAATTGGCTCAAAACGTGGATTTTGATGCCATTTGGTGCAGGGATGACTTTTCCTTGACACCTAAGGATCTGTGGACCCCACAGGATCCCCAAACAACCCCACCACTCTCTCTTCTTCTTCACCCATTCACCAATCACCTCAACATCTCTTTCTCTTCACCACTCACATCCATCCTTCATAAAACACCACTTCTTCCCCTTTTTTGGCCGAACCACAAAGCCATCTCCCTCTCCTCCATTTCTTCTTCTTCTACTCTCTTCTTTCTTCTTTTGCTCGAGGACGAGCAAACCTTTTAAGTTTGGTGTGGTAAAAGCATTGCTTTTTGTTTTTCCATAACCATTTATGGCATCCAAAGCCGGTTCAACTGAGAAGGCATGACCTCAAGCCCATCACTAGGAAGAAGATGGAGCAAACAAGAGACCCCTCTCATCAAGAAATCCCTGAGATACCTCAAGGGATGCACTTTCCTCCACAAGACTACTGGGAGCAAATTAACACCTCTCTAGGAAAATTAAGTTCCAACATGGGACAACTAAGGGTGGAGCACCAAGAACATGCCATCCTCCTCCATGAAATTGGAGAAGATCAAAGGATCATGAGAGAGGAGCAACAAAGACAAGGAAGAGACATTGAGGAGCTCAAGCACTCCATAGGATCTTCAAGAGGAAGGAAGAGCCGCCATCACTAAGGTGGACCCGTTCCTTGATTTCCTTGTTCTTTATTCTTCTGTTTTTCGAATTTTTATGCTTATGTTTATCCATGTTTGTGTCTTATGATCATTAGTGTCTTAGTGTCTATGCCTTAAAGCTGTGAATATGAATCCATCACCTTTCTTAAATGAAAACTGTTTTTATCACAAAAGAACAAGAAGTACAGGATTTCAAATTCATCTTTAAAACTAGCTTAATTAGTTTGATGTGGTGACAATACTTGTTGTTTTCTGAATGTATGCTTAAACAGTAGTGCATATGTCTTTTGAATTTGTGGTTCATGAATGTTAAAATTGTTGGCTCTTGAAGGAATGATGAAAAAGGAGACATGTTACTGAGGATCTGAAAAATCATAAAAATGATTCTTGAAGCAAGAAAAAGCAGTGAATACAAAAAAAAAAAGGAAAAGAAGGAGAAAAACGAAAAAAAAAGGGAGAAAGAAAAAGAAAAGAAAAAGAAAGAAATAAAGTTGTGATCCAAGGCAAAAAGAGTGTGCTTAAGAACCTTGGACACCTCCAATTGGGGACTTTAGCAAAGCTGAGTCACAATCTGAAAAGGTTCACCCAATTATGTGTCTGTGGCATGTATGTATCCGGTGGTAATACTGGAAAACAGAGTGCTTTGGGCCACGGCCAAGACTCAATAAGTAGCTGTGTTCAAGAATCATCATACTTAACTAGGAGAATCAATAACACTATCTGGATTCTGAGTTCCTAAAGAAGCCAATCATTCTGAATTTCAAAGGATAAAGTGAGATGCCAAAACTGTTCGGAGGCAAAAAGCTACTAGTCCCGCTCATCTAATTTGGAGCTTAGTTTCATTGATAATTTGGAGTCTATAGTATATTCTCTTCTTTTTATCTTATTTGATTTTCAGTTGCTTGGGGACAAGCAACAATTTAAGTTTGGTGTTGTGATGAGCGGATAATTTGTACGCTTTTTGGCATTGTTTTTAGTATGTTTTTGGTAGTTTTAGTTGAGTTCTTAGTATATTTTTATTAGTTTTTAGTTAAAATTCACTTTTCTGGACTTTACTATGAGTTTGTGTATTTTTCTGTGATTTCAGGTATTTTCTGGCTGAAATTGAGGGACCTGAGCAAAAATCTGATTTGGAGACTGAAAAGGACTGCAGATGCTGTTGGATTCTGACCTCCCTGCATTCGAAGTGGATTTTCTGGAGCTACAGAAGCCCAATTGGCGCGCTCTCAACGGCATTGGAAAGTAGACATCCTGGGCTTTCCAGCAATATATAATAGTCCATACTTTGCCCAATATTTGATGGCCCAAACCGGCGTTCAAAGTCACCTACAGAAATTCCAGCGTTAAACGCCGGAACTGGCACCTAAATGGGAGTTAAACGCCCAAACTGGATTAAAAGCTGGCGTTTAACTCCAAGAAGAGTCTCTACACGAAAATGCTTCATTGCTCAGCCCAAGCACACACCAAGTGAGCCCGGAAGTGGATTTTTATGTCATTTACTCACCCTTGTACACCTTAAGCTACTAGTTTTCTATATATAGAACCTTTTACTATTGTATTTTCATCTTTGGACATCTAGTTCTTAGATCAGATCTTGGTTCTTCTGGTTCCCTCTCTGGGACCGAAACCAATGATCACTTTTGTTCTTATGTATTTTCAACGGTGGAGTTTCTACACACCATAGATTAAGGTGTGGAGCTCTACTGTACCTCGAGTATTAATGCAACTACTATTGTTCTTCCATTCAATTCCGCTTGTTCTTTTACCAAGATATCACTTGTTCTTCAACATGATGAAGGTGATGATTGACGCCCATCACCATTCTCACCCATGAACAAGGTGACTGACAACCATTCTTGTTCTACAAGCATCTGAGGCTTAGTGAATATCTCTTGGATTCCTGATTGCACGATGCATGGTTGATCGCCTGACAACCGAGTGCTCGCCTGACAAACGAGCCAACCATTCCGTGAGATCAGAGTCTTCGTGGTATAGGCAAGAACTGATGGCGGCATTCAAGAGAATCCGGAAGGTCTAACCTTGTCTGTGGTACTCTGAGTAGGATTCAATGATTGAATGACTGTGACGTGCTTCAAACCTGTAACCTACTGGGCGTTAGTGACAGACGCAAAAGAGTGATTCTATTCCGGTAGGGGAGGGAACCAAACCGGTGATTGGCAGTACTGTGACAGAGTGCGTGCATTAGCTTTCACTGCGAGGATGGGAGGTAGCTGCTGACAACAGTGAAACCCTACACGAGCTTGCCATGGAAAGGAGTAAGAAGGATTGGATGAAGACTGTAGGAAAGCAGAGAGACGGAAGGGAAGGCATCTTCATGCGCTTATCTGAAGTTCCTACCAATGATATACATAAGTATCTCTATCTTTATCTTTATGCTATTTTCGTTTATCACTATACCCAATTGAGTCTGCCTGACTGAGATTTACAAGGTGACCATAGCTTGCTTCATACCAACAATCTCCGTGGGATCGACCCTTACTCACGTAAGGTATTACTTGGACGACCCAGTGCACTTGCTGGTTAGTTGTGCGAAGTTGTAGTGATCACAATTTCGTGCACCAATCCCTCTTCTGAGGCTCACAATAGAAATAGATCCAAGGATCTTTGAAGAACGAAACTCTCTTGCAATGATTCTAATAGATACCCAAGTATGACGATAGAATTAAAAAGAGAAAGAAACAAATATCAATTCAATCAAAACTTGAAACAGACCTCCTTTCCAAAATGAATAGGGATTTAAATGGTCATTGCTCTCAAATGAAGATTAAAGTGCATGAAGGTAAAGATGAAAATTAAAGATTCATAACTGAAATGAAAACTAAAGATTCATAAATGAAAATTAAAGATTAAACTAAACTATTACAAAGAAAGAGAAAAAGAGGAAGAGAAGAAGAGTGTATGAGGGGAGGGGTCCGAAAACCCACTCCCCTTGGAGTGCGCCAATTCACAGAATGTCGAATTGGTCTTCACTCTCTCCCAATCCCCTCTCTTCGGGAGTGTCCAGCTCTATGAAAACTAATGCCTATATATAGGCTTCCCTAGAATACAAATTGAAATGAAAAGTAAATTACAAGTGAATGAAAATTCCTATTCTAGATGCTTCTTGTGCCTTTGATTGAGTGATGTTAATAGGTTTTGCTTGCTTGAAAAGTGAATGCATGCTTTAGGGGTGGATTGACGTTATCGGGGCCGTTATTGGTGTTGCTAACGCTAAGAAAATGCTCCTAGGCCCTTTTCAGCATTAATACCCACGTTAACAACATTATTACTGGTGTTAACATGCTAACATTGTCACTAACATTTTTTTAGTGACGTGTACGCATCACCCACGCAAACACATCAACACTTGTATTTGGTCATGTCACGCGTAAACGTCGCCGATGCGCACGCGTGACTTGTGAATTTTGCCACTTGTGCGTACACACAAGGCAGTGCGTGTACACACACTAGGTGATTCATTCAGCCCCCAACTTATGAAATAATCGAAGACGTTAGTATGCTAACATTACCCAAAGTTAGCACACTAACATTGGCACCTTCTTGTGCAGTAGCATTGGTGTTGGCAACTAACATTGGGCACAACGTTAGCACTGACGTTGGTGTGCTAACGTTGCCCATTAACACTCCCTTCTTTCTTGACCAACGTTGGTATTGGCGTTAGTATGCCAACGTTGCCACTAACTCCCCCACCTCCTTGCTTTCCTCTGCTTCTTCTTTGCCTATCATCAATAAATAAGTGCATCAAAGTAATATACAAGATGATCTTAATATACTAATTATGCTAATAATACTCAAAATCACAACTTTACTTAGTGTTATCTATTTCATCATATTTACCTTGTATATTAGCTGAAATTCATCTATGCTTGAGATTTTTCTTAATGCAAAGATTTTTCATGCTATTACTTATTTATTAACAGAATTTGTATGAAAACTTAACTAAAATCTATTAAAATAACAACTAAAAACAGGCAATGATGCATCCGCATCACAACACCAAACTTAAACCATGCTTGTCTCCAAGTAAGAAAAGAACTATACACAAAGAATTCTCTCCTAATGGGAATGTGCTGAAGAATTGCTTATGATGCCTTAATGAGTGAAGTGACTAAGTGATAATGGGGGTGAACTCCAATTGTAAGCTTATGCAAGGATTCCAGTGCTCACTAACAAGGATAGCAAACCAAGCTAAACTCATTCCACTAACCTCTTGAAAAGTAAAAGGTAACGTGTTGTTGCTGAAGGTAGCTTAGTCAGTTCGAGTAATGCACAAAGAAGAAAAGAAAGCATATTTTCTCTTATCAAATGCGAAAGCAGAAGAAAGAAAAGCTAATCAAGGAGGCTATGTCAAATCAAAATCAACATAAACAAGTTAAGCTAAATCAGAGGATAAAGGTATAAAGTTTCCATTAATATGCAAGTCAATTACTTGCTGATTTCTTCTTCTCTCTGCATAACCATTTCAGGCAATATAAAGATAGTGGTGGCTACTTTACTTTATTGTGAATCAATGGCTAATATTAAAACTTGGGGCCAAAGCACAAGGTTAATGGTTTTGATTTATCAAACCCATTGAGGATCTGTTTTCAAGAAAGTTGTTTTGCTTAACTTTGCTTCAAAATTCTTGGTTTTTTGATCTGATGAAAGAAAAAGGAAGTAAGACCTCAACTAGCTCAAGCTTCAAGAGGTTGATTTTGTTTTGCAATTCCTAGAGCTAGCTACAGAACTCCATACAAAAAGAAAAAATCACTTCAGCTTGCAAGCAAGGAGAGAGAATCCGAAATCAGAATTGAGAGAAACCTCACAAATCAAAGCTTGAAGTCTTGGAAAGATTGCACCTACACAAAAGGAAGCACTCTGCCAAGATGAATAGTAATGTTTGAGAGTTCAGAAACTAGGTGAAGTGTATATAGTTTGAGCTGCTCAACATCATCTCCTTCATAGTTTATCATTGATTATTCTATTTGTATGTTGTATCTTACGCTGTTTTTACCTAGTGGAAAAATTACATATAAGAGAGGCATTAAGAAAAATCCTTTGAGAGAAAAGAAAAATTGAGAAACTTGGAGAGAAAAGCCAAGATTTATATCCTAATCGCTTTTGATTGTATCTCTATTTTGTATCTTGTATCTAAAGTATCCCTTGTTAGGTTGGGTGAGCACTTAGTGTGTTAAGATTCTAGGAGGTAACCTGGCCAAGTCAAGCTCATGTTGAAGCTTGGTTTGTCCCTAATAGGATTAGGTTGAATCCTTGGAAATTGGTGTATGTAATACTTGAAAAGATAATGAAAAATCTACTACTGTTCTGGTGGAGACTGGATGTAGGTTGCATTGCACAAGACAGCTGAACCAGGATAAATAACTGTGTCATCTTTTTCTTCCCTGTTCTATTTTTGTTTTTCATGATTTATGAGACAAAATAAAATTGTCTCCTGCATGATCAATATCGCAGACTAAACAGAAGCAAAATTTCATTTTCTGGTTTGAGGACTAATTATTCAAGATTAAAAGAAAGCCATAGATTCAACCACCCTCCTCTAAGCCATCAAGAACCTGAATATGTTAACCTAGGAATAGGGACAGGTTTGCTTGTTGCCATGCCTCCTCAAGCAAGCAAGTCATGAACATATTTAGATAAAGATATATAAAGAGATCCATTGATAGTTTATTATATTCCAAACCAAGAAAATAATGAAAATTTCTCAAATATTTGAGAGAGAACCACCACAAGAAACACGCTGCATAGTAGAAGGAAATTGGTGATCATTTTCGAAACCATTGTAAACTGGAAGAATATCACAGATCTGCAAGAAATCAGAGATGAATCTGGTGGGATCTTCCTGTAGAAGTCTATGAAACTGGCAGTTCTCTTGAACTAGAGTGACCAGTTGAGGCTTCAACTCAAACTTATTTGCACCAACGGTAGGTACAAAGATGCTCCGTGCATATAAGTCAGAAGTGGGTGTAGTAAAGTCACCTAGGACCTTCCTTGTGTCTCCTCTGTCATTGGGATTGGCTGCCATGTCAGTATTCTCAGTGTAACACCCTAATTAGCCTATGCTTTACCTCACGTTGTAAAGCAAAGGTTAATAAGAGATTATGACAGTTCTAAAGCTCATACATATAATATATAGAGGAAATAATATAATGTAGAAGTCCGATAAAATATATAGCTCAAAAATAGGATTCGAAAAGCGCAAAAACGTGCTAACGAAGCATCTAACTTAAAGCACAAGGTATACATAATATAAAAAAAGATAAGAGTATAATATCATAAGAATCTAGCCACGGCTCACGGAGTTTAAGTCAGCTAGCTATATATAAACATACAGAACCAGACCGTAAAAATCAGCTTATACAAGTTTTTCTTTCTCAAATACAAGCCTCTAGGCAAAAATAAAATACAAATGTGAGAGATATATACACAAAATAAATAAAAAATACTCCAAGAGTAACGGGATCCTCCGCTTCTATCACCATCCAGACAACTCACCGAGGTGGGTTGCGACCTGCATCTGAAAGACAACAACAGAATATGGTATGAGAACCGGAGGTTCTCAGTATGGCAATAGTGCCCAGTGATGTAGGATATAAGACCCCGGGACGCCAAAGGCAATCCTATACTTCATATCCATCACAAGATTCAATCTTAAGGCATAGTAAAATAGTAAAGCATAACTTAAACCATAATACAATAAAAGGGTAATCTATCTTAAGGAGTTTCTAATCTAACAAACAACTGTTGTCCCACAGCCTCCACCAACCTATCCTCCATGCAGTCCCATTGCCACCGCCTTTCAAACCTCCTCAATCCCAGTAGAAAGCACAATTATATACAATGTAAGTAAAAGACAAGTATTGCATGTAAGGCAAGTTGTAACAATCCCAATTTTCGAGTACGCGAGATCTTTTCTGAAAATACGGATTTCTCCGAAAGATCAGTAAGGGGAGAACTTCTGCTATATCATCAAGTATCTCAATCCTCATTGTCATTATGTCATCTTTAAGATAGAACCTTTTCTGAGGCAAGCTCGATAACGTAGTCACGAAGAACCCATTTTTTGAACCGTATCGGTTAGGAGTTTTGATTCTATTTTTCATAAATAGTCTTAGTTTGATGAACCGGACTCGATTCATGAGAGAAGATAGATAATAGGATAATATTATCATTATATTAGTATTAGTAGCTTCTTGAATGATATTATAAGGTTACCTGGTCAGTTTTAGTTAAAAACGAAAAATCGGTTTAACCGAGTTCACAATTTACTAGTGCAGCTTAACACCAGCACTCTCTGATGATTTTAGCAATGCTAAGGCCTCATCATACATGATCTATTCTCATATTAAATAAGTTACTAGTTTCTTTTATGCTAGTAGCTCAGAAAAGAATTTTTAGAGATGTTTTTACGTGTGTTCCGATACACCTAGTTTTAGTAGTTATACACCTGAGATATTTTATTATTATTTGAATCCACCTTCAAGCCAACCAATCAAAACTCACCCTACACCCCCAAGACACTCCAAGGCTGTCTCATTTCTTCATTTTGGCCGAAAATAACAAGAGAGAAAAGAGAGAAACTTTCATGAACACTAAATCTTCAAAGCTTGATTTCTGCTAAACTAAAACTCAAATCAAAATTCCGATTTAACCAAAATGATCCTCTCTTCTTCCTCTACATAACCATACAACATATCAAGGCTGGAAATAAGGTGAGATGGCTGTCTCCCTCCCTCTTCAATTCGGTTTTCAAGGAAAACCATGCAAAACATGTGTTTTCTTGATGTTCTTCCTTAGGATTCATGCTTAACTGGACTTGAGGGCCAAGAAACATTAATTTCCAGCAAGTTTAAAGTGAGATATCCCTTCCTAACGTGCTGAGAGAGATTTGGTCAGCTGAGGGCTTTTGGATTTAAAGTTGTTGTTGATGTGATTTAGGAGGAAAAAGTGCTTACGGACCACCTGAAAGTCTAACCGAATTAGGAGCAGCAAAATCAGGTAGGGTGTAACGAAATTAATCTTGATTATTTGTGTTTGAGTTGTGTGAATGTTGTATGATTTGGCTGTGCTAAAAATTGGTTGCATATATTATTGATTCTTGGTGAAAATTTGGTGAAATTTTGATGAAATTTGATGAAATTCAAGCTTTGAGTTCATGTTCTTGGAGCAGCTAGAAAACAAAACCCTAGACCTTAAATTGGAGTTCAATTTGTGTTAAAATCATGTAGAAAAGATGGGGTTTTAGTGTCTGCTAATTTATTATGAATTATAGTAAAAATCGGTTGCTGAAAAGATTGACAAACGGGTAAAAACAGAGAAAGAATCTGAAAAATTTACGAAGAACACGAAGAACACTTCGAGTGTGATGAAGAACATTGAAGAACACCTTTTAGATCTTAAAAAGGGCATGTTTGTAATCATTTTGGTGTTTGAGGGATTATTTTGTAATTTCTGAAAGTTAGGGTGGTTAAAGTAGAAATATTAAAAGTTACGGGTGGTAAAAAGTGAATTTTAAAGGTTAAAAGCTAAAGTGGGGTAATTTTTGAAAATTTATTGATAACATAATAAATAATAATAAAATAATAAATAATAATATTTAATTAAAAATAATATTTTAATAAAAATAATAAAATAATACAGAAAAGGCAGTTTTTTGTAAAAGCTTTAAAAAGACAACTTTAAGCGTAGAATATCATAATTACCTTCATAAAACACTTAGGGAGTGGTAATAACATGTTAGTGAGGCAAAGATAAAAGAAAGATAAAAATTTGAAGAATAGATAAAAATCAAAGAAAAAGTCTGTAAAATTTTAATGATAGAAAAACAGATAGAGATTAGTGAACGTTCTAGGGCAATATAGTTAGTCCTTGAGTTGTGATTAGGGTTGGGTATTATATGAAAAGTTAAACTGTTTCAGTATGGACTTAATGAACCTATACTTGGGACAGGCTAACTATTCATCCCGAAATTTACATAAGCCTTAAATACAAACGTTAAACAGAGAAATCAGAGCAGAATAAAGTAACACAGAGAACAGAGTATGCAGAGTAAAGTAAATAGATAAAGAAAAAAAGAGTAATATAGATACAAAAGAAAGAGTAATCAGAGAAAAATAAAGGGATACAGAGAACAAAGTAACCAGAGCAGAGTAAAGAAATATAGAGAAAAGAGAAACAAGAACAGAGCAAAGAGATAAAAGAGATGAGTAATACAATAAAGAGATATTTGTTTTATGTACATTTGTTGCTTGAGGCAACCTAACAGATGTTTGTTTATTCATTTGTTGCATTACGGCAACTCTAGAATTATTTGTATGCTCATCTGCTGCATTGAGGCAGTCAGATAAATAGTGGTACGACCACAGAATGTTTTCCAGTGCTACACAGCTATTGAGAGCTATACCTGCAACTGATAACCTGGGATCACTTGCAGAGGATATTAATTCATACACGGCTAGAATGCCGCACCTGTAATGCAAGGAATGCTTACAGAGGACATGATTTCATACACGGCTGGAATGCCGCCACCTGTAAGGCAGAGTCTGCTTACAGACGATATGACGCATACGTCGGTTAGTGAGAACTGTACCTATGCTGACTGGAAAACCATACCCATTTCTGCTGCTTCAGATTACGTCGGGAGCGGGTAGAAACTGACAAATGAGCTCATTACCTGCACTAGTACTAGACATGCATCATATTTGGTTGTGCATTTCCTCTGTTATGATTGTTGTATGAGTGTATGCTTTCTTGTTTGTATTCTATATTCTGTGTCTGTGTTTTATTTTCATGTATTCTTTTGTTTGTGTTCTACTTTCTGTTTTCTCTAATTTCTCTATTTATCTACATCTTCTGTTTACTACTTCACTGTATTCTGCTATTCGTCTGCAAAACAATACAGAATTAATGTGCTTAACTAATAACCCCGGCCTTACTAAGAACACCCCAGTTCTTACCCCTTCTCTCTCCCTTCCCCCTTCAGATGGAAGCATGAGTACCATTCCGTAGTTTGCTGATGACTGTTCTGCAAAGAGGATTTCGCTCTAGGTAGTCTTCTGAGTCTAGAGTGAACTCCGTTACCTGTTTATATGTATATACTGTGAGGGCAGCCAATGTCTGCACCCTGCTTATCTACAAACCTTAGCCTAAGTCCTCCGTACGATGTTGCTGTTATGTGGCCACTCAAGGAAGTACTTGAGAGATGCTCTTTGATGACATATGATCATGCAGAGGAGTAGTAGACAACCTTCCACCTTTTGATGACGTTCCACCTGACTTGAGTTTTGAAGACCTAGAACGTTCTTTCCCTTGCTTTAGTAGTTTAGAGGGACTAGGTGAGTATAGAGTCTAGGCTAGCCTGGGCGCCAGCTTAGGGACTTCTTGAACAGGTCAGGAGCTGGGATGTTGTATATATATATATATATATATTATTTAGCTATATCTAGGGGTGTTATAACTAAAAGTCTATACTCTAATAAAGGCTGGATCACGGAATGTTACCAACTGCTTGATTTGTTTTTATGTGTGGTTGTTTATAACTGTTGTATTGGTTATTATTTGCAAATTGATTGTGAATGATTCAGTTTATTAATCCAAACCTTTTTTAAAAAAATACCTTGCAAAATAACTACATTTTTAACAATGAATCAGGCTCATATAATAAATAATAGATAATAATTAGGAAGACAAGTTGGTAGCACTCAGTTTCTAGTATGATCATGACGTACCAGAAATTGGGTCGTTACACAAGTAATTCAAATAGCAATTAGGCATGTTATACAATTAGGCAAGTAATTACAAGTCGGCAAAGCAAACAAACAGATAGAAAATGCACATGCTGAATGCCTATTCTACTGGCTGTGATATCACATTATCGGTTCAACTACGAACCCGAGATATGGTGCTCGGATCACCGTCCAGGATTTTGTGCCTGCACACTCTATTGACCGAAGGGATGCGAGCGGGATACTCTTGCCTCAGACCTCACATCTCAACATAAGTGGGATTAACCACCGTCCTTACACCGCCGCCGTTACCTCGACAGGCGGGAATAACCACCGTCCCTGCCTGGCATATAGCGTCTCATTTATCTCAGAATAAAACAGTAGTTTAGTGGTTTTTCAGAAAACATTTTCAATACATCAATGATTCATCATTTCACATTCGAGTCCCCGACTCATCTCAACCACTGTCACATCAACATTTCCATTCTGAGTCCTGGACTCATCTCAACTACTGTCAATTCATATTTCCATACCAAACTCAACAGTTCATCAGTTCTCATCTCATATACCAATCATTCTTCACATGCCATCAAACCATCCTCAGTAAACACGAAACCTAAGCCTCCATTTTTCTAATTTTTTTTCATAATATTATCAACTAAAACTCTTAGGTTATTTCCCATGTTCTCATACCCGAAATTAAGCCCAAAAGTCTTAAAATAGTGTCACAGAAGCTTATAATCTTGTTGGGAAGGTGAAATATTGGAAAACAAAATTTAAATTTGAGAAATAGGGCATGTGGTGTGTGTGCACACGCCCAGGAGAAGTTTTAAAACGTGTTCGTATGCATAGAGGTGTCCGTACGCACAGGTACCAATTTTTGTAATTCTGTTCGCTCGCACAAGGCATGCTAGCGCCCTCTACAGATTGCCCTTTCCAACGTGTGCGTGCGCACAGGGCTGTGCGTACGCACAGGATGTAAACGTTCATTGGGCATGTGCGCGCACAAGCTGTGCTAGCCCTTTAAACAGAATGCCTACCTCTGCGTGTGCATACGCACAAGTCTGTGCGTGCACACACATTGAAATTTCGTAGGTGTGTGCGTGCCCACTGATGCTAGGGCATCTAGGCCAATTTTACTGACCTTTTCTTTACTATTTTAGGGTAGTTTCATGCATTTTCTTAGTGAATAAGGCAAGTTTTGGATGAAATTACACCTACACCTTCATTCAAGCAACTTTTGTGAACTTTGCATAAATTCATGAGTATTTTGCTAGAATTGCATGATAAATTGATGATGCGTAATCTCATGACTTTGGCTAGAGCTTTGATGCACTTTAATTGCTTGATTTCAGGGTAAAGGAGGCAAGAAAGAACCGCGTTAGTATTCACGTCAACCTAGTTAACGTGAACACTAATGTGGAATGGTAAAGCTTGCAACGTTAATGAGAAAAGTGATCACAATAACACTACGTGGTAGTTAACGTAGAAGAAAAAGGAACTCCAACGTTAAGAGAAAACGTGAACACCACTAACTTTGGAGAACTTGGCAATGATCCACGTTAAGAGTCACGTTAACTTAGTTAACGTGAACTCTAACGTGGAAGAGGAAAACAAAAGCCAACGTTAGTGACACTCACTTTTGTCACTAACGTTGGACCAACTAGCATTGCCTACGTTAACTCTCACGTTAAGACTATTAACGTGAAAGTTAACGTGGAGTTGAGATCAAAGAGCTAACGTTAGTGACACTCACTTTTGTCACTAACGTTGGAAGATGGCATCACTACTACGTTAAGAACCACGTTAACTTAGTTAACGTGAGTTCCAACGTAGAGAATGTGGCATTTGGAGCGTTAGTGACAAAGGTGAGTGTCACTAACGCTCTCGAAGGTGGATCACACCTACGTTAAGAGTCACGTTAGCTATACTAACGTGGACTCTAACGTAGGAACAAAGGGGCACTAAGCAACGTTAATGGGAAAAGTGATTCCCATTAACGTTCGCGAAGGGGTACAAGCCAACGTTATTGGGAAAAGTGAGTCCCAATAACGTTGGCCTAATTTTGAGAAAGCAACGTTAGTGGTCACGTTAAGACCACTAATGTTGGATTTAACGTGGATGTATGAGGTTGGAACGTTAGTGGAAAAAGTGAATGCCACTAACGTTCTCGAACCCATAATGGCAATCAACGTTAAATCTTACTAAATACCCAAAGCCTAATTCATATTTCTCTGCAAGTTGGGCCCACTAAAGATGAGAACTGCTTCAACTCAAGATCCAAAGCCCACATCCAAGACTTGAAGAACTCACTAGAAGATCAAGAGGAGTAGTATATATAGGAGTAGTTTTGAACTATAGAGAAGCTTGGCACTTTTGGGAACTACTCTCTATAGATTTACTTTTCTGCACTTTTAGCATGGATTCTTCTTTTCTGCCATTTTTCATTTCTAGAGCTATGAACAACTAAACCCCTCTCATTGGGTTAGGGAGCTCTGTTGTAATTTGATGGATCAATTATAGTTTTCATTCTTCTTCTTCTTTCTTTTCTCTTGATCTTACTAGAAAGCTTTCGATCTTAATTCAATTGGTTAGTTGTCTTGGAAAAGAAACTCTCCATAATTGGATCTCCTTTGAGCCTTGGAAAAGGGATGAGGACATCATGCTAGAAATGCTTTCTCATGTTGGACCAAATTGGGGTCTGGGCGGATATAGTGACATGTAATCCTCCCAACACTTTGATTTGGAAATACATGTGGTATAATCAGTGACCACACTTCATCTCTTCCCATGAGCAATTAAATCAAGGAATTGGGCAATTGTTCAAGCTTAGAGAGATTGGATTGCCAAGGAATTGGGATCCAATCACATAAGATTGCCAAGGGGATCAATGAATGCATTGATTGAGGAAGAGATGAGAATGAATTTGATCCGAAGAATGCAACATCTCCTGAACCCAATGATTTCCCCATTTCTGATCTTACCCATTCTCTTTACTTTTTGCCATTTAATTTCATGCTCATTACCCCAAATTCCCATTTAAGATTCTGCACTTTAATTTCTGTTATTTACTTTCCAGTCATTTAAATTTCTGCATCTCAATCTAAATTCTGTTTAGCTCAACTAGCATATTCTTCTAACTAAAGTTGCTTGACCAATCAATCCTTGTGGGATTCGACCTCACTCTATTGTGAGTTTTACTTGACGACAATTCGGTATACTTGCCAAAGGGAATTTTGTTGAGAGACAAGTTTTCATGCATCACCCACAAGGCTGTGCGTCCGCACTAATGAGCGGATAATTTATATGCTTTTTGGCATTGTTTTTAGATAGTTTTTGGTATGATTTAGTTAGTTTTTAGTATATTTTTATTAGTTTTTAAGCAAAATTCACATTTCTGGACTTTACTATGAGTTTGTGTGTTTTTTGTGATTTCAGGTATTTTCTGGCTGAAATTGAGGGACCTGAGCAAAAATCTGATTCAGAGGCTGAAAAAGGACTGCTGATGCTGTTGGATTCTGACCTCCCTACACTCGAAATAGATTTTTTGAAGCTACAGAAATTCAAATGGCGCTCTCTCAATTGCGTTGGAAAGTAGACAACCAGGGCTTTCCGGAAATATATAATAATCCATACTTTGCTCGAGTTTCGATGACGCAAATTAGCGTTCAAACGCCAACTCCCTACCCTATTCTGGCCTTAGACGCCGGAAACAGGTTACAAGCTGGAGTTAAACGCCCAAAACAGGCTGAAAACTGGCGTTTAACTCCAAGAGAAGTCTCTACACATGAAAGCTTCAATGCTTAGCCCAAGCACACACCAAGTGGGCCCGGAAGTGGATTTCTATATCATTTACTTATTTCTGTAAACTCTAGTAACTAGTATAGTATAAATAGGACTCTTTACTACTGTACTCACATGCTGGGATCTTTGATCAGTTTTATGCTATCTTAGACATTGGGGGCTGGCCTCACGGCCATGCCTGGACCATCATCACTTATGTATTTTCAACGGTCGAGTTTCTACACACCATAGATTAAGGTGTGGAGCTCTACTGTTCCTCGAGTATTAATGCAATTACTACTATTTTCTATTCAATTCATGCTTATTCCTGTTCTAAGATATCCATTCGCACACAAGAACATGATGAATGTGATGATTATGCGACGCTCATCACCATTCTCACTTATGAATGCGTGCCTGACAAACACTCCCGTTCTACATGCAAACAAGCTTGAATGCATATCTCTTAGCCTTCTCGTTCACGATCAGAGTCTTCGTGTTATAAGCTAGAATCAATTGACAGCATTCTTGAGATTCGAAAAGTCTAAACCTTTGTCTGTGGTATTTCGAGTAGGATCTGGGATGGGATGATCGTGACGAGCTTCAAACTCGCAAGTGTTGGGCGTAGTGACAGACGCAAAAGGATCAATGGATCCTATTCCAACATGAGTGAGAACCGACAGATGATTAGTCGTGCGGTGACAGTGCATTTGGACCATTTTTACTGAGAGGACAGACGGTAGCCATTGACAACGGTGATCCCCCAACATATAGCTTTCCATAGAAAGGAGTATGAAGGATTGGATGAAGGTAGTAGGAAAGTAGAGATTCAGAAGGAATAACGCATCTCCATACGCTTATCTGAAATTTCCACCAATGAATTACATAAGTATCTCTATCTTTATTTTATGTTTATTTATATTTTAATTATCAAAACTCCATAATCATTTGAATCCGCCTGACTGAGATTTACAAGATGACCATAGCTTGCTTCAAGCCGACAATCTCCGTGGGATCGACCCTTACTCACGTAAGGTTTATTACATGGACGACCCAGTGCACTTGCTGGTTAGTTGTGCGAAGTTGTGAAAAAGAGTTGAGATTACAACTATGCATACCAAGTTATTGGCACCATTGAGATCACAATTTCGTGCACCAAGTTTTTGGCGCCGTTTGCTGGGGATTGTTCGAGTTTGGACAATTGACGGTTCATCTTGTTGCTTAGTTTAGGTAATTTTCTTCTTGTTTCAACCTTTATTTTATTTTCAAAAAGTTTTCAAAAATCATTCAAAATTTTTCTTCTTTTTCGTTTTTCCAAAATAATTTTTAAAAAAAATTCAAAAAAATTTAATAAAATCATAAAAACAAAAATATTTTGTGTTTCTTGTTTGAGTCTAGTGTCAATTTTTAAGTTTGGTGTCTATTGCATGTTTTTAAAATTTGTGCATTTTTTGAAAAATTCATGCATTGCATTCTTCATGATCTTCAAGTTTTTCTTGACAAGTCTTCTTGTTTGATCTTCATATTTTCTTGTTCTGTGTCTTTTCTTGTTTTTCATATGCATTTTTGAAATCATAGTGTCTAAACATGAAAAATCTCTAAGTTTGGTGTCTTGCATGTTTTTCTTTTCTAGAAAATTTTTTAAAAATAAGTTCTTGATGTTCATCATGATCTTCAAAGTGTTCTTGGTGTTCATCTCGACATTCATAGTGTTCTTGCATGCATCATTTGTTTTAATCCAAAATTTTTATGTGTTGAGTCATTTTGTGGTTTTTCTCTTTCCTCATTAAATTCAAAAAATAAAAAATATATTTTCCTTATTTCACTCATAAATTTCGAAATCTTTGGGTTGACTTAGTCAAAAATTTTTAAAATAAGTTGTTTCTTGTTAGTCAAGTCAAGATTTCAATTTCAAAAATTTATCTTTTCAAACTCTTTTTCAAAATCAAATATTTTTCATTTTTTTTCCTTTGTTTTTCGAAAATTTTCAAAAATCTTTTTGAAAATTTTTCAAAATCTTTTTCTTATTTTCACCTCATATTTTTCAAAATTAATACTAACAATTAATGTTTTGATTAAAAAATTTCAAGTTTGTTACTTTCTTGTTAAGAAAGATTCAAACTTTAAATTTTTAAATCATATCTTTTGATTTCTTGTGAGTCAAGTCATTAATTCTGATTTTAAAAATTAAATCTTTTTCAAAATAAATTTCAATCATATCTTTTCAAACTTATCTTTTTCAAATCATATCTTTTTCAAAATCAATTTCAAAATCTTTTCTAATTTCTTATCTTTCCAAAAACTGATTTTCAAATCTTTTTCAATAAACTACTTAGCTTTTTGTTTGATTTTAAAATTCTTATCTTTTTCAAAACCACCTAACTACTTTTCTCTCTCTAATTTTCGAAAATTGTTAATTTCTTTTTCAAAATTCTTTTTAATTAACTAATTGTTTTAAATTTTAATTTTATTCCTTTTCTTAATTTTCGAACTCTAACAAAATATTAAAATAAAAACAAAAAATAATTTTCTTTTTTTAAAATTAAAATTCAAAAACTCTCTCTCTCTCTCTTCTGCTTCTATTTATTTATTTAATCACTAACACTCTTCTCTTCTTCTTATAATTCGAACCCTCTCTCCCTCTCTGTGTTCGAATTCTTCATCTCTTCTCTGTACATCATTCTTCTATTCTTTTCTTCTTCTACTTACATAAAGGAATCTCTATACTGTGACATAGAGGATTCCTCTTCTTTTTCATATGAGCAGGAGCAAGGACAAGGACATTCTTATTGAAGCTGACCCTGAACTTGAAAGGACTCTGAAGAAGAAGCTAAGAGAAGCTAAAGCACAACAATCCAGAGAAAACCTTACAGAGAATCTCGAAAAAGAAGGAGACATGGCCGAACCCAACAACAATACAAGGAAGATGCTTGGTGACTTTACTGTACCAAATTCCAATTTCCATGGAAGAAGCATCTCAATCCCTGCCATTGGAGCAAACAATTTTGAGCTTAAGCCTCAATTAGTTTCTTTGATGCAACAGAATTACAAGTTTCATGGACTTCCATCAGAAGATCCTTGTCAGTCCTTAACTGAATTCTTGGAGATCTGTGATACTGTTAAGATCAATGGAGTTGATTCCGAGGTCTACAAGCTTATGCTTTTCCCTTTTGCTGTAAGAGACAGAGCTAGAACATGGTTGGACTCAACCTAGAGATAGCCTGAACTCTTGGGATAAGCTAGTCACGGCTTTTTTAGCCAAATTCTTTCCTCCTCAAAAGCTGAGCAAGCTTAGAGTGGATGTTGAAACCTACAGGCAGAAAGAAGGTGAAACCCTCTATGAAGCTTGGGAAAGATACAAGCAACTGACCAAAAAGTGTCCTTCTGACATGCTTTCAGAATGGACCATCCTGGATATATTCTATGATGGTCTGTCTAAATTGTCTAAGATGTCATTGGACCATTCTGCAGGTGGATCTATTCACCTGAAGAAAACGCCTACAGAAGCTCAGGAACTCATTGAAATGGTTGCAAATAACCAGTTCATGTACACCTCTGAGAGGAATCCTATGAGTAATGCGACGCCTCAGAGGAAGGGAGTTCTTGAAATTGATGCTCTGAATGCCATATTGGCTCAGAACAAAATGTTGACTCAGCAAGTCAATATGATTTCTAATGAGCGGATATTTTAAGTAGTTTTTAGTAGGATCTAGCTACTTTTAGGGATGTTTTTATTAGTTTTTATGAAAAATTCACATTTCTAGACTTTACTATGAGTTTGTTTATTTTTTTATGATTTCAGGTATTTTTTGGCTGAAATTGAGGGACCTGAGCAAAAATCTGATTCAAGCTGAAAAAGGACTGCTGATGTTGTTGGATTCTGACCTCCCTGCACTCAAAATAGATTTTCTGGAGCTACAAAACTCCAAATGGCGCACTCTCAACTGCGTTGAAAAGTAGACATCCGGGGCTTTCCAGAAATACATAATAGTCCACACTTTATTCGAGTTAAGACGATGCAAACTGGCGTTCAACGCCAGTTCTATGCTGCATTCTGGAGTAAAACGCCAGAAACACATCACAAACTAGAGTTAAACGCCAAAAACATGTTACAACTTGGCGTTTAACCCCAAGAGAAGCCTCTGCATGTGTAAAGCTCAAGATCAGCCCAAGCAAACACCAAACTGGTCCCTCGAAGTGGATTTCTGCACTTAGGCTTATTTTTGTAAACCCTAGTGGCTAGTTTAGTATAAATAGAACTTTTTTACTATTGTATTGGTGTCAGTTTTTTGACCACGTCTCTGGATTGTATTTTGATCCTTTGATCACGTTTTGGGAGCTGGCCATTCGGCCATGCCTGGACCATCACTTATGTATTTTTAACGGTAGAGTTTCTACACACCATAGATTAAGGGTGTGGAGCTCTGCTGTACCTCGAGTATTAATGCAATTACTACTATTTTCTATTCAATTCATGCTTATTCTTATTCTAAGATATTCGCTGCACTTCAACATGATGAATGTGATGATCTGTGAAACTCATCATCATTGTCACCTATGAACGCGTGATTGACAACCACTTCCGTTCTACCTTAGAACGAGCGTGTATCTCTTGGATTCCTTAATCAGGATCTTCGTGGTATAAGCTAGAACCCTTTGGCGGCCATTCTTGAGAATCCAGAAAGTCTAAACCTTGTCTGTGGTATTCCGAGTAGGATTCAGGGATTGAATGACTGTGACGAGCTTCAAACTCACGATTGTTGGGCGTAGTGACAGACGCAAAAGAATCAATGGATTCTATTCTGACATGATCGAGAACCGACAGATGATTAGCCGTGCTGTGACAAGAGCATTTGGACCATTTTCACTGAGAGGATGGGAAGTAGCCATGGACGATGGTGATGCCTTACATACAGCTTGCCATGGAAAGGAGTATGAAAGATTGGATGAAAGCAGTAGGAAAGTAGAGATTCAGAAGGGTTAAGCATCTTCATACACTTATCTGAAAGTCTCATCAATGAATTACATAAGTATCTCTATCTTTATTTTATGCTTTATTTATTATTATTTTCGAAACCTTTATAACCATTTGAATCCGCCTAACTGAGATTTACAAGATGACCATAGCTTGCTTCATACCAACAATCTCCGTGGGATCGACCCTTACTCACGTAAGATTTATTACTTGGACGACCCAGTGCACTTGCTGGTTAGTTGTGCGAAGTTGTGACAAAGTGTGATTCACGTTTTAGAGCACTAAGTCTATGGCGCCATTGTTGAGGATCACAATTTCGTGCACCAAGTTTTTGGCGCCGTTGCTGGGGATTGTTTGAGTTTGGACAACTGACGGTTCATCTTGTTGCTCAGATTAGGTAATTTTATTTTCAAAAATTTTTCAAAAATGTTTCAAAAAATTTTTTCTCTTTTTCGTTTTTCTAAAGATTATTTTCGAAAAAAAAACCCAAAAAATCATAAAATCATAAAAACCAAAAATATTTTTGTGTTTCTTGTTTGAGTCTAGTGTCAATTTTTAAGTTTGGTGTCAATTGCATGTTTTAGAAACTTTTGCATTTTTTCGAAAATTCATGCATGTGTTCTTCATGATCTTCAAGTTGTTCTTGACAAGTCTTCTTGTTTGATCTTTAAATTTTCTTGTTTTGTGTTTTTTGTTGTTTTTCATATGCATTTTTGCATTCATAGTGTCTAAGCATGAAAAATTTCTAAGTTTGGTGTCTTGCATGTTTTTCTTTTCTTGAAAATTTTTCAAAAATAAGTCTTGATGTTCATCTTGATCTTCAAAGTGTTCTTGGTGTTTATCTTGATATTCATAGTGTTCTTGCATGCATTAAGTGTTTTTATTCATAATTTTCATATTGTGAGTCATTTTTGTGTTTTTCTCTCTCATCATTAAAAATTCAAAAAAATATATTTTCCTTATTTCTCTCAAAAATTCAAAATCTTTGGGTTGACTTAGTAAAAAATTTTTAAAAATAAGTTATTTCTTTTTTGTCAAGTCAAGATTTCAATTTTAAAAATCCCATCTTTTCAAAATCTTTTTCAAAAATCAAATCTTTTTCATTTTTCTTATTATTTTTTCAAAAAATTCTTATTTGATTTTCAAAATCTTTTTCTTATCTTTATTTCATAATTTTCAAAAATTTACTAACAATTAATATGGTTGATTCAAAAATTTGAAGTTTGTTACTTTCTTGTTAAGAAAGGTTCAATCTTTAAATTCTAGAATCGTATCTTTTAGTTTCTTGTTAGTCAAGTAATCAATTTTAATTTTAAAAAAATCAAATCTTTTCCAAAATATTTTTTCAATCATATCTTTTTCAAAATCAATTTCAAAATCTTTTCTAACTTATTATCTTTTCAAAATTGATTTTCAAATCTTTTTCAACTAACTAATTAACTTTTTGTTTATTTCTTATCTTTTTCAAAACCACCTAACTAATTTTATCTCTCTAATTTTCGAAAATTTCTTCCCTCTTTTTCAAAATTTTTTAATTAACTAATTGTTTCAAATTTTAATTTTAATTTTATTTCTTCTCTCAATTTTCGAAAATCACTAACTGTTTTTCAAAAACAATTTTCGAATTTCTCCCTTTCTCATCTTCTTCTATTTATTTATTTAATTACTAACACTCTTCTCTTCATCTTAAAATTCGAACCCTCTCTTCCTCTCTGAGTTCGAATTTTCCTCTTTTCCTTCTTCTATTCTTTTCTTCTTCTACTAACATAAAGGAATCTCTCTACTGTGGTAAAGAGGATCCCTATTATTATTTTCTGTTCCCTTCTTTTTCATATGAGCAGGAGCAAAGACAAGAATATTCTCGTTGAAGCAATCTTGAGCCTGAAAGGACTCTGAAGAGGAAACTAAGAGAAGCTAAATTACAACAATCCAGAGACAACCTTACAAAAATTTTTGAAAAGGAAGAAGAGATGGCAGCTGAAAATAATAATGCAAGGAGGATGCTTGGTGATTATACTACACCTACTTCCAAGTTTGATGGAAGAAGCATCTCAATCCCTGCCATTGGAGCAAATAATTTTGAGCTGAAGCCTCAACTAGTTGCTCTAATGCAACAGAACTGCAAGTTTCATAGACTTCTGATGAGCGGATAATTTATACGCTTTTTGGCATTGTTTTTAGTATATTTTTAGTATGATTTAGTTAGTTTTTAGTATATTTTTATTAGTTTTTAGTTAAAATTCACTTTTCTGGACTTTACTATGAGTTTGTGTGTTTTTCTGTGATTTCAGGTATTTTCTGGCTGAAATTGAGGGTCCTGAGCAAAAATCTGATTCAGAGACTGAAAAGGGCTGCAGATGCTGTTGGATTCTGACCTCCCTGCACTCGAAGTGGATTTTCTGGAGCTACAGAAGCCCAATTGGCGCGATCTCAACGGTGTTGGAAAGTAGACATCCTGGGCTTTCCAGCAATATATGATAGTCCATACTTTGCCCAAGATTTGATGGCCCAAACCGGCGTGGCAAATCAGCCTCAGAATTTCCAGCGTTTAACGCTGGAACTGGCATAAAACTTGGAGTTAAACGCCCAAACTGGCATAAAAGCTGGCGTTTAACTCCAGAAAAGGTCTCTACACGAAAATGCTTCATTGCTCAGCCCAAGCACACACTAAGTGGACCCAGAAGTGGATTTTTACGTCTTTTACTCATTTCTGTACACCCTAGGTTACTAGTTTACTATTAATAGGATCTTTTGACATTGTATCTGTACCTCATGACACTTTACACGTTTCTCATTGTATCTCCTACAGCATGAGTCTCTAAACCCCATGGTTGGGGGTGAGGAGCTCTGCTGTGTCTTGATGGATTAATGCAATTACTACTGTTTCTTATTCAATCATGCTTGCTTCCGTTCTAAGATATCACTTGTTCTTAACCCGGATGAATGTGATGACCCGTGACACTCATCATATTCTCAACTATGAACGCGTGCCTGACAACCACCTCCGTTCTACTTTAGATTGAGTAGATATCTCTTGGATTCCTTAATCAGAATCTTCGTGGTATAAGCTAGAACTGATGGCGGCATTCAAGAGAATCCGGAAGGTCTAAACCTTGTCTGTGGTATTCTGAGTAGGATTCAATGATCGAATGACTGTGACGTGCTTCAAACTCCTAGCAGGCGGGGCGTTAGTGACAGACGCAAAAGAATCAATGGATTCTATTCCGGCCTGACCGAGAACCGACAGATGGATAGCCGTGCCGTGACAGGGTGCGTTGAACATTTCCACTGAGAGGATGGGAGGTAGCCATTGACAACGGTGAAACCCTACATACAACTTGCCATGGAGGGAGCCTTGCGTGTTTGATGAAGGAGACAGTAGGAAAGCAGAGATTCATAAGATGGAGCATCTCCAAAACCTCAACCTATTCTCCATTACTGCATAACAAGTACTTATTTCATGTTCTTTTGCTTTTCACAATCAATCCTGATAATTTCTGATATCCTGACTAAGATTTACAAGATAACCATAGCTTGCTTCAAGCCGACAATCCCCGTGGGATCGACCCTTACTCACGTAAGGTATTACTTGGACGACCCAGTGCACTTGCTGGTTAGTTGTGCAGAATTGCAAAAGTGTGATTGCAATTTCGTGCACCAAGTTTTTGGCGCCGTTGCCGGGGATTGTTCGAGTTTGGACAACTGACGGCTTATCTTGTTGCTTAGATTAGGACTGTTTTATTTTTGTTGGTTTAGAGTCTTTTAGTTGAGTCTAGTTTCATATTTTAAGTTTGTGTCAATTGCATGTTTTTGCCTTTCTTTTAATTTTTGACTTTGCATGTTCGTAGTCCCTTTTTGATTCATAAAAATTTTAAGTTTGGTGTCCTCTTTGTGTTTTCCTTTAAAATTTTCGAAAATTAGTGTTTGATTTTCTAAAAATTTTAAGTTTGGTGTCTTTTTGTTGTTTTTCTCTTTCCTCTTTTCAAAAATCAAATCTTTTTCAAAAAAATTTTCAATCATATCTTTTTAATTGTTATTTTCAAAATCTTTTTTTTAATTAACTAATTGATTCAGTTCTTAATTTGCTTTGATATTATTTTCCTTGTGATTTTCGAATTTTTATTTTAATTTTCTTTTGTTTTATTTTAATTTTTTTCGTTTAACTTCAAAAAAAAAAAGAAAAATATATTTATCTGTTTGCAATCCATATCATTTCCCTTTATCCATTATGGAACTAAGTGAGATTGATCAGTCCAGAAGGACTCTGGGGTCATATGCCAACCCTATTACAGCTGCATATGGGAGTAGCATCTGTACACCTCCCATCAAAGCAAGCAGATTTGTGCTAAATCCTCAACTCATTATCATAGTGCAGTAAAATTGCTAGTATTCCGGTCTTCCACAGGAAGAACCTACTGAGTTTCTGGCACAGTTTTTACAAATTGCTGACACAGTACATGATAAAGAGGTGGATCAGGATGTCTACAGACTATTACTGTTTCCATTTGCTGTAAAAGATCAAGCTAAAAGGTGGTTGAATAACCAACCTACAGCAAGCATAAAGACATGGAAACAGTTATCAGACAAATTCCTGAATCATTTTTACCCTCCAAAGAGGATGACACAGCTAAGGCTGGACATCCAAGGCTTTAAACAAGAGGATAATGAATCCCTTTATAATGCCTGGGAGAGGTATAGAGGTATGCTAAGAAAATGCCCCTCTAAAATGTTTTCAGAGTGGGTACAGTTAGACATCTTCTACTATGGGCTTACAGAAAAAGCTCAGATGTCTTTAGACCACTCAGCTGGTGGATCTATACACATGAGAAAGACAATTGAAGAAGCTCAAGAGCTTATAGACACTGTTGCAAGAAACCAATACTTATACTCTAGCAATGAGTTCTCTCCAAAAGAGGAAGTCATGGCAGTAGTCACTGATCCTAATCCTCAAGAACAGATGGTTGAACTTAATCAACAATTGCTCCTGATGACAGAACAGTTAGCAGAATTTAAAAAGATGCTCCATGAAACTAAAGTTGCTAACAAGAACATAGAACTGCAGTTGAATCAAGCAAAACAGCAGATATCTAAACAGGCAACCGGAGAGTGTCAAGCAGTTCAACTGAGGAGTGGAAAGACACTGAACAACTCCAATCAAAATAGCAAAAAGTCAAATAAGGAACAATTGACAGAGGATAACCAAACCACTGTTCAAAATCCTTCTGAGGACAGTAAGAGCCCAGAGAGGAATGCTAGTGGCGTTCAAACGCCAGAAGGGGAAGGAAAGCTGGCATTAAACGCCCATTCCTTGCCCAGTTCTGGCGTTCAAACGCCAGAAAAGGGAGAGAAGTTGGCGTTTAACACCCAATCTTCACCCAATCCTGGCGTTCAGACGCCAAAAGAGGATCAGACACCTGAGAGTGCTGACAGTGATCCCTCTAAAAAGGCTTCTTCAACCACTTCTGTAAGGAATAAACCTGCAGCATCTAAGGTTGAAGAATATCAAGCCAAGATGCCTTATCCTCAGAAACTCCGCAAAGCGGAACAGGATAAGCAATTTGCCCGCGTTGCAGACTATCTAAGGACTCTTGAAATAAAGATTCCGTTTGCAGAGGCACTTGAGCAAATACCTTCTTATGCTAAGTTCATGAAAGAGATCTTAAGTCATAAGAAGGATTGGAGGGAAACTGAAAAAATATTTCTCACTGAAGAATGCAGTGCAGTCATCCTGAAAAGCTTACCAGAAAAGTTTCAAGATCCAGGAAGCTTTATGATACCATGCACATTAGAAGGTGCCTGCACCAAGACAGCCCTATGTGATCTTGGAGCAAGCATCAATCTAATACCTGCATCCACTATCAGAAAGCTTGGGTTGACTGGAGAAGTCAAACCAACCAGGATATGCCTCCAACTTGCTGATGGCTCCATTAAACATCCATCAGGCATAATAGAGGATATGATTGTCAAGGTTGGGCCATTTGCCTTTCCAACTGACTTTGTGGTGCTGGAAATGGAGGAGCACAAAAGTGCAACTCTCATTCTAGGAAGACCTTTCCTAGCAACTGGACGAACTCTCATTGATGTACAAAAAGGGGAAGTAACCCTGAGAGTCAATGAGGATGAGTTCAAGTTGAATGCTGTCAAAGCTATGCAGCATCCAGACACACCAAATGACTGCATGGGCGCTGACATTATTGATTCCCTGGTAGAAGAGATCAATATGACTGAAAGCCTAGAATCAGAGCTTGAAGACATCTTCAAGGATGTTCAACCTGATCAAGAAGAACCACAGGAAACAAAGGAATTTTCGAAAATTCCTCAGGAGGAGGATAAACCTCCCAAACCTGAACTCAAACCACTACCACCATCCTTGAAGTATGCATTTCTGGGAGAGGGTGAAACTTTTCCAATAATTATAAGCTCTGCTTTAAATCCACAGGAAGAGGAAGCACTGATTCAAGTGCTAAGGACACACAAGACAGCTCTTGGGTGGTCCATAAGTGACCTTAAGGGCATTAGCCCAGCCAGATGCATGCACAAGATCCTGTTGGAGAATAATGCCAAACCAGTGGTCCAACCATAAAGGAGGCTAAATCCAGCCATGAAGGAGGTGGTGCAGAAAGAGGTCACTAAATTACTAGAGGCTGGGATTATTTATCCTATTTCTGATAGCCCCTGGGTGAGCCCTGTCCAAGTTGTCCCCAAAAAGGGAGGCATGACAGTGGTTCATAATGAAAAAAATGAACTAGTTCCTACAAGAACAGTTACAGGGTGGCGTATGTGTATTGACTACAGAAGGCTCAATACAGCCACCAGAAAGGATCATTTTCCTTTACCATTCATAGACCAAATGCTAGAAAGACTAGCTGGTCATGATTATTATTGCTTTTTGGATGGCTATTCAGGTTACAACCAAATTGCAGTAGATCCTCAGGACCAAGAGAAAACAGCATTTACTTGCCCTTCTGGCGTGTTTGCCTACAGGAGGATGCCTTTTGGTCTGTGTAATGCTCCGGCAACCTTTCAGAGATGCATGTTATCCATCTTCTCTGATATGGTGGAGAAATTCCTGGAAGTCTTCATGGATGACTTCTCAGTATATGGAGACTCATTCAGCTCCTGTCTTAACCACCTCTCACTTGTCCTGAAAAGGTGCCAAGAGACTAACCTGGTTTTAAACTGGGAGAAATGTCACTTTATGGTGACTGAAGGAATTGTCCTTGGAAACAAAATTTCAAGCAGGGGAATAGAAGTGGATAAGGCAAAGGTAGAGGTAATTGAAAAATTACCACCACCTGCCAATGTTAAAGCAATCAGAAGCTTTCTGGGGCATGCAGGATTCTATAGAAGGTTTATCAAGGATTTTTCGAAAATTGCAAAACCTTTAAGTAACCTGCTAGCTGCTGACATGCCATTTGTGTTTGACACACAGTGTCAGTAGGCGTTTGAGACCCTGAAAGCTAAGCTGGTCACAGCACCAGTCATCTCTGCACCAGATTGGACATTGCCATTTGAATTAATGTGTGATGCCAGTGACCATGCCATTGGTGCAGTGTTGGGACAGAGGCATAACAAACTTCTGTATGTCATTTATTATGCTAGCCGTGTTCTAAATGATGCACAGAAGAATTACAAAACCACAGAAAAAGAATTACTTGCAGTGGTTTATGCCATTGACAAGTTTAGATCTTATCTAGTGGGATCCAAAGTGATTATGTACACTGACCATGCTGCTCTTAAATACTTACTCACAAAGCAGGATTCAAAACCCAGGCTTATAAGATGGGTGTTGCTTCTGCAGGAGTTTGATATAGAAATAAGAGACAGAAAAGGGACAGAAAACCAGGTAGCTGATCATCTGTCCCGAATAGAACCAGTAGCTGGGGCGTCCCTCCCTTCTACTGAGATCTCTGAGACTTTCCCAGATGAGCAACTCTTTGCCATTCAGGAAGCTCCATGGTTTGCAGATATTGCAAACTATAAAGCTGTGAGGTTCATACCCCAGGAGTACAGCAGATTGCAAAGAAAGAAATTAATCTCAGATGCCAAGTACTACCTATGGGATGAGCCATATCTCTTTAAGAGATGTGCAGACGGAATGATCCGCAGATGTGTACCCATAGAAGAAGCACAAAGGATCCTATGGCATTGCCATGGATCGCAGTATGGAGGACATTTTGGAAGTGAGCGAACAACCACTAAAGTCCTCCAATGTGGCTTTTACTGGCCTACTCTCTATAAAGATTCCCGAGAGTTTGTGCGTAACTGTGACAGTTGCCAAAGAGCTGGTAACTTACCTCACGGATATGCCATGCCTCAACAAGGGATATTAGAGATAGAATTGTTTGATGTATGGGGAATTGACTTCATGGGGCCATTCCCACCATCATACTCAAACACTTACATTCTGGTGGCAGTGGACTATGTATCTAAGTGGGTAGAAGCAATTGCAACACCCACTAATGATACCAAGACCGTGCTGAAATTCCTCCAGAAACACATCTTCAGCAGGTTTGGTGTTCCCATAGTACTAATCAGTGATGGGGGCACTCATTTCTACAATAGACAGCTATACTCTGCTATGGTTAGATATGGAATTAGCCATAAAGTGGCAACTCCGTATCATCCACAGACGAATGGGCAAGCTGAAGTCTCTAACAGAGAGCTAAAAAGAATCCTAGAACGGACTGTGATAGCCCGAAGAAAGGATTGGGCAAAGAAATTGGATGATGCTCTGTGGGCATACAGAACAGCATTCAAGACTCCTATAGGAACCTCTCCATACCAACTGGTGTATGGGAAGGCATGTCACCTGCCCGTAGAACTGGAACATAAAGCCTACTGGGCAACCAGGTTCCTAAACATGGATGCTCAGCTAGCTGGTGAAAAAAGATTGCTCCAGCTAAATGAGCTAGAGGAGTTCAGACTCAATGCCTTTGAAAATGCAAAAATTTATAAGGAAAAGGCAAAGAAGTGGCATGACAAGAAGTTGTCAACCAGAGTCTTTGAGCCAGGACAGAAAGTTCTGCTCTTCAACTCTAGGCTCAAATTGTTTCCAGGAAATCTCAAATCCCAGTGGAGGGGTCCGTATGTGATCACAGGAGTGTCACCATATGGATATGTTGAGCTTCAGGATAGTGATTCTGACAAAAAGTTCATTGTTAATGGACAGAGAATCAAGCATTATCTTGAGAGCAATTTTGAGCAGGAATGCTCAAAACTGAGACTTGAGTGAGTCTCAGTAGAGGTCCAGCTAAAGACAGTAAAGAAGCGCTTGCTGGGAGGCAACCCAGTCATTAGGAGGTTATATGATTTGTTTTTACAGAGGCAAGTATCAAAAATGAAGGAATTCACAGAGTTACAGAAGGATTCAGCTCAAAAAGCAGAGAAAAAGAGCTTGCTGGCGAAAAAAAGCCAGTAAAGGGCATTTTGGGCGTTAAACGCCAGAATGGGTACCATTCTGGGCGTTTAACGCCAGAAATGGTGCCATTTTGGGCGTTAAACGCCAGAATGGGCACCATTCTGGGCGTTTAACGCCAGGTGTGCAGCATCCTGGGCGTTTAGAAAAACACTCAGTGATAAAGGAATTTTGGCGTTTAACGCCAGCCAGGGCACCTGGCTGGGCGTTAAACGCCCAAAAGGGGCAACAAATGGGCGTTAAACGCCAGAATGGGTGCCATTCTGGGCGTTTAACGCCAGAAAGGTGGGGGGACCACAATTTTGTTTTCAAATCAAATTTTTTTCAAACTTTCCTTTTCTTACCCATACTTTTCAAACTTTCCTTTTCTCAACCCTTCATCATTCAATCTCAAATTTTCAAAAAATCTAAAATCATTCTTCAAATCTCTCAAATCAATCCCAAATCTTGTTCAAAAACTCACCATTCTCTCAAATTCTTTCCATATCTTCTCCAATCTTCTTTCAATTTTTCTTTTTTTCGAAATCTCTCCTCCCCACATTATAAATACACGTTTGGACCCCTCATTCCCCCACACCATTCGAATTTGCTCTCTCCTCTCTCTTCTCCTTCCTTTCTTCTGCTTGAGGACAAGTAAACCTCTAAGTTTGGTGTGCTTTTTCGTGATCACTAAAGCCAAGATTCATTAAGATCATGGCTCCTAAGGGAAAACAAACCAATTTAAGAGGAAAGAAAGAGAATAACCCAAAGAATCTTTGGAATCAAGAGAAGTTCTTAACCAAAGAACATGAAGACCATTATCACAAAATAATGGGTCTGAGGTCAGTGATCCCGGAAGTAAAATTTGATCTGAAAGAAGATGAATATCCGGGGATCCAAGAGCAAATTCGAAACAGAGGATGGGAAGTTCTAACCAATCCTGAAATAAAGGTTGGAAGGAATATGGTTCAGGAATTCTACTCAAATCTGTGGCTAACAGATAAGTAGAGAATGACTGGAACTGCTTACCATACCTACAGAACCATGGTCAGAGGGAAAGTTATGTACTTCCATCTGGACAAAATAAGAGAAATCTTCAAATTGCCTCAACTGCAAGATGATCCTGACTCCTTTAATAGGAGAATGGTGAGAGCAGATAAAGGGTTGGATCAAGTTCTAGAGGACATATGCCTCCCTGGAACTAAGTGGATAACCAATTCAAAGGGTGTCCCAAACCAACTCAAGAGGGGAGACCTCAAACCAATTGCAAGAGGCTGGCTAGACTTTATTGGGCGTTCCATATTGCCCACTAGCAACCGTTCTGAGGTCACTATCAAGAGAGCAGTGATGATTCATTGCATTATGCTTGGAAAAGAAGTGGAGGTTCATCATGTGATTGCTTGTGAGATCTACACAATTGCAAATAAGAATTCCACTGAAGCCAAACTAGCTTACCCAAGCTTAATCTCCTTGCTCTGTAAAGAGGCTGGGGTGAAGATGGGAGTAGATGAATTCATACCCATTGAACATCCAATCACCAAGAAGTCAATGGAAGGACAAATGCAAGACAACTCTATCAAAAGGAGGGCGCAGGAGTTCCTCCCTGAATTCCCTGAAATTGGCTACTGGGCCAGCCTAGAAGCATCTATCAACAAGTTGCAAGAGACTATGGAGCAACTTAAGGAAGAACAGCAGAATCAGAACTGCATGCTCTGCAAATTGCTGAAGGAACAAGAGAAGCAGGGGCGTGAACTCCAAGAGTTGAAACGCCAAAAGCTCTCCTCTCAAGCTGAGGGAGCATCCACTTCTCAAAATCAAGGTTGTTGAGTCCTAACTCTGTGAAAACCTCTATCATTAGGAGCCTATTTAAATTTTTGCTTTTTATTTTTAGTTTCATCTTATATTTATTTTCTGAGTCTTGTTCTTAATTCATAATTAATAAAATTTAAAGTTTATGCCTTAAAGCTACGAATGTCCTATGAATCCATCACCTCTCTTAAATGAAAAATGCTTTAATCACAAAAGAACAAGAAGTACAGGATTTCGAAATTTATCCTTGAAACTAGCTTAATTGGTTTGATGTGGTGACAATACTTTCTGTTTTCTGAATGTATGCTTGAACAGTGCATATGTCTTTTGAATTTGTCATTCATGAATGTTAAAATTGCTGGCTCTTGAAAGAATGATGAAAAAAGAGACATGTTATTGAGGATCTGAAAAATCATAAAAATGATTCTTGAAGCAAGAAAAAGCAGTGAATACAAAAAAAAATTTCGGAAAAAAAAAGAGAAAAAGAAAGAAAAATAAAATTGTGATCCAAGGCAAAAAGAGTGTGCTTAAGAACCCTGGGCACCTCTAATTGGGGACTCTAGCAAAGCTAAGTCACAATCTGAAAAGGTTCACCCAATTATGTGTCTGTGGCATGCATGTATCCGGGGGTAATATTGGAAGACAGAGTGCTTTGGGCCACGGCCAAGACTCAATAAGTAGCTGTGTTCAAGAATCATCATACTTAACTAGGAGAATCAATAACACTATCTGGATTCTAAGTTCCTAAAGAAGCCAATCATTCTGAACATCAAAGGATAAAGTGAGATGCCAAAACTGTTCGGAGGCAAAAAGCTACTAGTCCCGCTCATCTAATTTGGAGCTAAGTTTCGTTGATAATTTGGAGTCTATAGTATATTCTCTTCTTTTTATCTTATTTGATTTTCAGTTGCTTGGGGACAAGCAACAATTTAAGTTTGGTGTTGTGATGAGCGGATAATTTATACGCTTTTTGGCATTATTTTTAGTATATTTTTAGTATGATTTAGTTAGTTTTTAGTATATTTTTATTAGTTTTTAGTTAAAATTCACTTTTCTGGACTTTACTATGAGTTTGTGTGTTTTTCTGTGATTTCAGGTATTTTCTGGCTGAAATTGAGGGTCCTGAGCAAAAATCTGATTCAGAGACTGAAAAGGGCTGCAGATGCTGTTGGATTCTGACCTCCCTGCACTCGAAGTGGATTTTCTGGAGTTACAGAAGCCCAATTGGCGCGATCTCAACGGCGTTGGAAAGTAGACATCCTGCGCTTTCTAGCAATATATGATAGTCCATACTTTGCCCAAGATTTGATGGCCCAAACCGGCGTGGCAAATCAGCCTCAGAATTTCCAGCGTTTAACGCTGGAACTGGCATAAAACTTGGAGTTAAACGCCCAAACTGGCATAAAAGCTGGCGTTTAACTCCAGAAAAGGTCTCTACACGAAAATGCTTCATTGCTCAGCCCAAGCACACACTAAGTGGACCCAGAAGTGGATTTTTACGTCATTTACTCATTTCTGTACACCCTAGGTTACTAGTTTACTATTAATAGGATCTTTTGACATTGTATATGTACCTCATGACACTTTACACGTTTCTCATTGTATCTCCTACAGCATGAGTCTCTAAACCCCATGGTTGGGGGTGAGGAGCTCTGCTGTGTCTTGATGGATTAATGCAATTACTACTGTTTCTTATTCAATCATGCTTGCTTCCGTTCTAAGATATCACTTGTTCTTAACCCGGATGAATGTGATGACCCGTGACACTCATCATATTCTCAACTATGAACGCGTGCCTGACAACCACCTCCGTTCTACTTTAGATTGAGTAGATATCTCTTGGATTCCTTAATCAGAATCTTCGTGGTATAAGCTAGAACTGATGGCGGCATTCAAGAGAATCCGGAAGGTCTAAACCTTGTCTGTGGTATTCTGAGTAGGATTCAATGATCGAATGACTGTGACGTGCTTCAAACTCCTAGCAGGCGGGGCGTTAGTGACAGACGCAAAAGAATCAATGGATTCTATTCCGGCCTGACCGAGAACCGACAGATGGATAGCCGTGCCGTGACAGGGTGCGTTGAACATTTCCACTGAGAGGATGGGAGGTAGCCATTGACAACGGTGAAACCCTACATACAGCTTGCCATGGAGGGAGCCTTGCGTGTTTGATGAAGGAGACAGTAGGAAAGCAGAGATTCATAAGATGGAGCATCTCCAAAACCTCAACCTATTCTCCATTACTGCATAACAAGTACTTATTTCATGTTCTTTTGCTTTTCACAATCAATCCTGATAATTTCTGATATCCTGACTAAGATTTACAAGATAACCATAGCTTGCTTCAAGCCGACAATCTCCGTGGGATCGACCCTTACTCACGTAAGGTATTACTTGGACGACCCAGTGCACTTGCTGGTTAGTTGTGCGGAATTGCAAAAGTGTGATTGCAATTTCGTGCACCAACTTCCATCAGAAGATCCCTATCAGTTTTTAACTGAGTTCTTGCAGATCTGTGAGACTGTTAAGGCTAATGGAGTAGATCCTGATGTCTACAGGCTCATGCTTTTCCTTTTTGCTGTAAGAGACAGAGCTAGAACATGGTTGGACTCACAACCTAAAGATAGCTTGGACTCTTGGGATAAGCTGGTCACGGCCTTCTTGGCTAAGTTCTTTCCTCCTCAAAAGCTGAGCAAGCTTAGAGTGGATGTTCAGACCTTCAAACAAAAAGATGGTGAATCCCTCTATAAAGCTTGGGAAAGATACAACCAGATGACCAAAAGGTGTCCTTCTGACATGCTTTCAGAGTGGACTATTTTGGATATATTCTATTATGGTCTATCTGAGTTCTCTAAGATGTCACTGGACCATTCTGCAGGTGGATCCATTCACCTTAAGAAAACGCCTGCAAAAGCTCAAGAACTCATTGACATGGTTGCAAATAACCAATTCATGCACACTTTTGAGAGGAATTCTGTGAGTAATGGGACGCCTCAAAGGAAGGGAGTTCTTGAAATTAATGCTCTAAATGCCATATTGGCTCAGAACAAAATGTTGACTCAGCAAGTCAACATGATTTCTCAAAGTCTGAATGGATGGCAAAATGCATCCAACAGTACCAAAGAGGCATCTTCTAAAGAAGAAGCTTATGATCCTGAGAACCCTACAATGGCAGAGGTGAATTACATGGATGAATGATGCAAGGGCATCTTGGGCAGTTTCACTGACCTTTTCTTTACTATTTTTAGGGTAGTTTCATGCATTTCCTTAGGAAATAAGCTAGTTTTGGGTAGATATTCACTTACACCTTGATTCAAGCATACATTGTGCATTTTACATGATTTCATGAGGATTTTGCATGAATTTAGTGACAATTGGTATGTTGCATTACCCATGACTTGGACTAGAACTTTGATGCACTCTATTGCTTGATTTCAGGACCAAAGGAAGCAAGGAGGAACCACTTAGCAGTCACGTTAATTTAATTAACGTAGCCACTAACGTGGAATGGGAGGTAACCTGCAAAGTTAATGAGAAAAGTGATTGCCAATAACGCTCTCAAAGCCATCATTGCCCACGTTAAGAGCCACGTTAACTAGGTTAACGTGAGCTCTAACGTGAAGGAAGGACTTTGAGCCAACGTTAGTGACACTTAACATTATCACTAACGTTGGCCAATGATCATAAGTGGCCACGTTAGAGTCCACGTTAACTTGGTTAACGTGGCCTCTAACGTCAATAAGGGGAAGGAAGCCAACGTTAGTGATGTTCAACATTGTCACTAACATTGGCCTAAGGTGCAATGTGCCACGTTAACTTCCACATTAACTTGGTTAACGTGGGAGCTAACGTGAGAAGCAAGAATGGTCGACAATGTTAGTGACACCCAACATTGTCACTAACGTTAGAGGCAACCACAAAACCCCAAGGAGTCACGTTAACTTCTACGTTAACCTAGTTAACGTGGAAGCTAACGGCAATGAGTGAAAGATAAGCCAACGTTAGTGACACTCAACATTGTCACTAATGTTGGAAATGGTTTGCAAAGCCACGTTAGAAGCCACGTTAACCTAGTTAACGTGGACTCTAACGAGAATAGGGGCATATTGGAACGTTAGTGACAATGTTGAGTGTCACTAACGTTCTCGAAGATTGGCACACCTACGTTAAAAGAGCCACGTTAACTAAGTTAACGTGGACTCTAACGTAGGAAAGGGAGAGGCTCTCAACGTTATTGGGAAAGTTGAGTCCCAATAACGTGTGCGAAGGACGAAGAGGCAACGTTAGTGGCAACGTTTGTGCCACTAACGTTGAGGTTAACGTAGCCTTTACTTTGGTAAGAAACGTTAGAGAAAAAGTTGAATGACACTAACGTTTTTGAACCCATTTTCTCACTGAATGTTAACACCTCTAACGTCTTGAGCTAAAGTCTCTGCCCACTTCACACTTTCTCTCTGCAAGTAAAACCAAGCCCAAATGAAGAAAAGAACTGCTTCAAACTCAAGATCCAAAGGCCCAAGACTTGAAGAACCAACTAGAAGCTGAGAAGAGTAGTATATATAGGAGTAGCTTTGAATTATTAGGGAGTTCTGGAGGTTGAAGGGAGAGCACTACTCTCTGTATTTTACTCTGTTTTTCTAGTTCATTGATGTATTTTCCATCTTTGTTTTCAATTTCTAGAGCTATGAACAACTAAACCCCTTTCATTGGGTTAGGGAGCTCTGTTGTAATTTGATGGATCAATACTAGTTTTCATTATTCTTCTTCTCTCTTTTCTCTTGATTTTACTTGAAAGCTTTCGATCTTCATCCCATTGGGTAGTTATCTTGGAAAAGGAGCTATTCAAACTTGGATCTCTTCTGAGCCTTGAAAGTGGAATGAAGAGATTAAGCTAGAAATGCTTTCTCATGCTGGACCAAATTGGGTTTGGATGGATATGTGACTATAATCCTCTCAATACTTGATTTGGGAAATGCATGTGGTATAATCAGTGATCACACTTCATCTCTTCTCATGAGCAATTGACCAAGGAATTGGCTATTGATCAAGATTTGAGAGATTGAATTGCAAGAAATTGTAATTCAATCAATTAAGATTGCCAAGGAGATCAATGAGTGCATTGATTGAGGAAGAGATGAAAATGACTTGATTAGGAGAATTGCAACATCTCCTATGCCCAATGAACTCCCCAAATTCTGATCTAACCCATTCTTCTTAATTTCTGCGTTTATGTTCATAAGCAAACACCCCATTCCCATTTACAATTCTGCAATTTAATTTCAGTCATCTAATTCCAGCTCTTTAATTCTAGCATTTACTTTTCATGTTATTTACATTACTGCCATTTTATTTTCTGCAACTCTCAACCCAAATTCTGAATTAGCTCAACTAGAACATTCTTCTAATTAAAGTTGCTTGATCAATCAATCCCTGTGGGATTCGACCTCACTCTATTGTGAGTTTTTACTTGACGACAAATTCGGTACACTTGCCGAAGGAAATTTGTTGAGAGACAATTTCCACCTGCATCAAGTTTATGGCACCGTTGCCGGGGATTTATTGTGCATCAACAATGATTAGATTAGAAGATTACTAGATTGAGCATTTTTGTTTTGTTGATTTAATTTTCTGTTTGAGTAATTTACTTTCTGTTTTAATTAACTCCTTCTCTTTCCCCCTCTATTCTTTCGTTTTTCTTTGTTATTTACAATTCAATTTGCTAACCCACTAACTGTTTGATATATTGCATCACTCACAACTAACAGTAATTCTGACAGCAATATTCTCTGCACATGGTTTTTCCTTGCTTTTACTTGTTGGTTGTATGATAGGGAGAAGAAGAGGGGCTTCAACTTCTTTCGATTCTGAACCAGAGAGGACCCTCCTTAGATTAAGGAGGGAAGCAAGAGGGAAATGTGCAATCGGTGCTGAAGAGGAGGAGGAACACTTTGAACTAAACATGGAAGGCAACATAGAAAACCAACATGAAGAAGAGGCTAATAACCATGGGGGAGGAGGTAGAGCAAATCATGTTGGGGAGGATAGAAGAGTGTTAAGCTCTTATATCAATCCCAACCCAGGCAACTGTGGGAGCAGCATTCAGAAGCCCACCATACATGCCAACAATTTTGAGCTAAAACCTCAGCTCATCACTCTTGTGCAGAATAATTGCTCATTTGGAGGAGGTGCTCAAGAAGATCCGAATCAACACTTAACCATCTTCTTGAGGATTTGTGACACAGTGAAGTCCAATGGAGTCCACCATGATGTCTATAGGCTACTCTTGTTCCCATTTTTTCTCAGGGACAAGGCATTCAAATGGCTTGAATCCTTCCCAAAAGAAAGCCTAACAAATTGGGAGGAGGTAGTGAATAAGTTTTTGGCAAAGTTTTACCCCCCTCAAAGGATCAATAGGCTGAGAACCGAAGTACAGACGTTCAGATAGCAAGATGGGGAGACACTTTATGAAGCTTGGGAAAGGTTCAAAAACCTAACGAGGAGATGCCCACCAGAGATGTTCAATGAGTGGGTCCAACTGCACATCTTCTATGAAGGCTTGTCATATGAATCAAAGAAGGCAGTAGATCATTCCTCTGGAGGATCCTTGAACAAGAAGAAGACCATTGAAGAAGCAATAGATGTCATTGAAACTGTAGCTGAGAATGACTACTTCTATGCTTCCGAAAGAGGGAACACTAAGGGAGTAATAGAGTTAAACAATGTAGATGCTCTGCTGGCTCAGAACAAGCTCATCACCAAGCAATTAGCTGACCTCACCAAGAAGATGGAGAGGAACCAAGTGGCAGTAATCACCACCTCATCAACAACCCAAGAAGAAGTTGAAGAAGAGGACCTTGAGCAAGCCAACTACATTGGGAACTCACCTAGACAGAACCATGATCCATACTCCAAGATATACAACTCTGGATGGAGGAACCACCCAAACTTTGGGTGGGGGAATCAGCAAGAGCAAGGCCAAGACCAGAGGCGTTACAACTTCAACAACAATGCAACTCATCAACAATTCACACAGAGGACATATCAACACCCCCACAATAACACCTCTCATCCTCCCACCTCTAATCCCAATTTACCATCAATTGATGATAGACTCTCTAAGCTTGAAACCTTACTTGAAGGAATATGCCAAGAGATTCAAGAAAAGAAGGTGTTCAAAGAAGAGGTGCGAGCCAACATTAAGAACCAAGGAGAGACCATCAAGAAGCTGGAATTTCAAGTGGGATGCTTAGCGGAGAAGATTCCCAAACCTACTGATGGCTTCCCAAGTGACACGGAGAAAAACCCAAGAGGAGAGGCAAAGAAAGTAAGATGGGAAGATTGCAAAATGGTCATTACAAGTGATCAAGATGATGAAGACAAGCAAAGCAACCTCTCCCAACAGCTTAAAAACAAATCAACAGAGGAGGAGGATAGAGATCACCAAGAACCAGAAATCTCACAACAAGAGTTGCTGAAGCTCTATGCACCATTTCCCCAACTGCTCAATGGTGCTGTGGGGAAGAGAATATACTCAAGGTTCCTAGACTTGTTTGCATCTCTGCATGTGAACATACCATTCATCAAGGCCATACAACAAATGTCTGCATTCATCAAGTACATGAAGGAACTTCTTCCCAGGAAAAGCTCACTCAAAGGAGGCCAAACTATAGTGTTAAACAAGGAATGTAGTGCCCTTATTCAACCTGAATTGCCTGCAAAAAGAAGAGACCCAGGTAGTTTTCACATCACTTGTGCCATAGGGGAAACAATGTTTGATAAAGCACTCTGTGATTTAGGGGCAAGCATCAACTTACTGCCCCTATCCCTGGCGATGAGGCTGCAGATCAATGAGATAATGCCCACAGATGTGGTCATCAGACTGGCTGACAAGACTCAAAAGCAAGCAATAGGAGTGGTGGAAAATGTGCTACTAAAGGTTGGGAATTACTTTCTCCCAACAGACTTTGTCATCCTGGACATGGAAGATAGTCACATTCACCCAATCATATTGGGAAGACCCTTCCTAGCTACGGCCAGAGCACTCATAGATGTGGAAAAAGGGGAGCTAATATTAAGGATCCATGATGAACGGCTCAGCTTTAATGTCTTCAAACTCTCACAAGAAGTAGACCAAGAACACAAGGAACCAAGTAAAGATCATGATGAGATGCTAAAGGAGGAAGCAAGCACAGAAGCACACCCAACCTATCTGGAGACCCCTTTGGTTAATAAACAAGGGAAACAGCCACTGCCACAGCTCAAGGAAAAGTTGGAGGAACCTAAACCTCTAGAGGCATATGAAGACAACATCATAACTCCTTTAGGAAAAGAGGTAACCAAGAGCAAGGAGACATCAAAAGAAACAAAGAAGAAGGTACCAAGGAAGTGGAGGAACAAAAAGATCCCTACGGAAGACTTCTCCCCAGGAGACAGAGTGATCTCAGCTTACTTTCCAGATATCCCTCCTAATCTCCCTACTGTACCATCTCAGTTACCTAAAGTCTTCATGATCAACAGAGTTCTCTCCTTGGAACATGTAGAGATCATTGATACAACCAATGGATACAAGTCCACAGCAAGAGGGGAGGACTTCAAGCATTACCAACCACCCTGATTGGGGGAGAATCGTCAAGCTAGTGACGATAAAGAAGCGCTTTGTTGGGAGGCAACCCAACCTTAGGTAACTACTTTTTCAACTGCATTTCAATAAAGATCACAAGTTGTTTCCCCTGCATTGCAAGGAGCTAAGTTTGGTGTTCCACACCAAAACAATTCAAGAGTGAAAGTGCGATTCTAAGTTTGGTATCTCACCAGAGGATGCTAGTTAGAATCACACTATACTCTCAAAGCACATTGCTAGCTCTAACCAATTAAGGGAACCACTTGGATATAGATTAGTCTTTAGTTAATTGGCTGCTAACAGCAAGATACAAGGTTCTACACATGTATGCAAGGTTTTGTAGTAAACAAGGAACTAAGTTTGGTGTTCACACACCCAAAATAAGTTCAGAAATCATAAGCATACATGCGAGCTGACTATTCCTCAAGTGCTTTGGAAACAAGCAACTTCCAATAACCTTGCAGGAAACTTATGAGGAGATGGTGTACCTTCAACTAAGAAAGTAAGGCATCCAGAACTATGACAATGACAACAAGAAGGCAACTGGATTGGCAGAGCAAACCATCTCTCAAAGGTTGTATTGCTACTTAATTCCATCTCCTCATCCTGTTAAAAATTGGAAGTCCGAATGCACTGTTAATTAATAGTCATACGTTGATTGGAACCTAGTTCAACTCTGCATTTTTAGTTTTATTGCTTAGGTCTATGTTTGCTGGTTCTTTATGTCACTGCACCACTACTTTACTTAATTGTATGTTTGTCCTTAAAATCAAATGAAAAAGAGAATGATTGTGTTTTAAAAAGACCAGAGAGGAGTTCATAATATGGAGTAATTTTCTGAATCTTTGGTGTGATCATAAGTTAGCTAAGTTGGTTCAACCATGAGGTGGGAAGACAACTATCTGTCCTGAATCATATGCTTTGAACACACCCCATGAGACTAGCTAAATAACAAGATCCTAATAAGAGAAAGGGAAAGAACAATGAAATTGAAAAACAAAAGAAAAAAAGGAAGTAATAAAGCTAGGCACCAATGGTTTTAATCTTGAGGCATGTGTCTGTGGTGTTCCTGTGTGAGGGATCTACTTGGATGAATAAGCTCTTAGGGGTGCCTTATCACTTGGTAACTTGGGTTAACTAACTCGGGATTATCAGCTGAAAGTCCACTATCAAGAGTAACCCTCACTACAGAGCATTTAGTAACCCAAAGAGGTGCTGGACACCAAGGTCTCAAGAAAAGAAAACAAATAAACCATATGCCTGTGGTGTGTATGTATGGGGGAGAGACTTGAGAAAGTAAGTCCGTAGGGGTGTTTCAACACCTAGCACCTTGAACCAACTGGTTCGGGAGTGTTGGCTGAAAGCTTATTTTAAAGAGTTGCCCCCTTACAGAGCACCTAGCCTGAAGAACACAAATAAGCCCTGAAATGACAATAAAAGGATCAATAAAGGTCTCATGGTATGTAAGCAAAACCAGTGTTTTAGAGCATGATAAAGGTCTGAAAGCCAGTAATGGAATGAACCTAAGTTGCTATGCATGAAACCACCATAAAATCAGTAACATGACCTCCACAAGAATGACTCATTTCTCTTGGCATTCCATTCATCATTCTCTTGTTCCAGTACTTGCTTAGGGACAAGCAAGCTTTAAGTTTGGTGTTGTGATGCAAGGGCATCTTGGGCAGTTTCACTGACCTTTTCTTTACTATTTTTAGGGTAGTTTCATGCATTTCCTTAGGAAATAAGCTAGTTTTGGGTAGATATTCACTTACACCTTGATTCAAGCATACATTGTGCATTTTACATGATTTCATGAGGATTTTGCATGAATTTAGTGACAATTGGTATGTTGCATTACCCATGACTTGGACTAGAACTTTGATGCACTCTATTGCTTGATTTCAGGACCAAAGGAAGCAAGGAGGAACCACTTAGCAGTCACGTTAATTTAATTAACGTAGCCACTAACGTGGAATGGGAGGTAACCTGCAAAGTTAATGAGAAAAGTGATTGCCAATAACGCTCTCGAAGCCATCATTGCCCACGTTAAGAGCCACGTTAACTAAGTTAACGTGAGCTCTAACGTGAAGGAAGGACTTTGAGCCAACGTTAGTGACACTTAACATTATCACTAATCTTGGCCAATGATCATAAGTGGCCACGTTAGAGCCCACATTAACTTGGTTAACGTGGCCTCTAACGTCAATAAGGGGAAGGAAGCCAACGTTAGTGATGTTCAACATTGTCACTAACGTTGGCCTAAGGTGCAATGTGCCACGTTAACTTCCACGTTAACTTGGTTAACGTGGGAGCTAACGTGAGAGGCAAGAATGGTCGACAATGTTAGTGACACCCAACATTGTCACTAACGTTGGAGGCAACCACAAAACCCCAAGGAGCCACGTTAACTTCTATGTTAACCTAGTTAACGTGGAAGCTAACGGCAATGAGTGAAAGATGAGCCAACGTTAGTGACACTCAACATTGTCACTAACGTTGGAAATGGTTTGCAAAGCCATGTTAGAAGCCACGTTAACCTAGTTAACGTGGACTCTAACGAGAATATGGGCATATTGGAACGTTAGTGACAATGTTGAGTGTCACTAACGTTCTCGAAGATTGGCACACCTACGTTAAAAGAGGCACGTTAACTAAGTTAACGTGGACTCTAACGTAGGAAAGGGAGAGGCTCTCAACGTTATTGGGAAAGTTGAGTCCCAATAACGTGTGCGAAGGACGAAGAGGCAACGTTAGTGGCAACGTTTGTGCCACTAACTTTAAGGTTAACGTAGCCTTTACTTTGGTAAGAAACGTTAGAGAAAAAGTTGAATGACACTAACGTTTTCGAACCCATTTTCTCACTGAATGTTAACACCTCTAACGTCCTGAGCTAAAGTCTCTGCCCACTTCACACTTTCTCTCTGCAAGTAAAACCAAGCCCAAATGAAGAAAAGAACTGCTTCAAACTCAAGATCCAAAGGCCCAAGACTTGAAGAACCAACTAGAAGCTGAGAAGAGTAGTATATATAGGAGTAGCTTTGAATTATTAGGGAGTTCTGGAGGTTGAAGGGAGAGCACTACTCTCTGTATTTACTCTATTTTTCTAGTTCATTGATGTATTCTCCATCTTTGTTTTCAATTTCTAGAGCTATGAACAACTAAACCCCTTTCATTGGGTTAGGGAGCTCTGTTGTAATTTGATGGATCAATACTAGTTTTCATTATTCTTCTTCTCTCTTTTCTCTTGATTTTACTTGAAAGCTTTCGATCTTCATCCCATTGGGTAGTTATCTTGGAAAAGGAGCTATTCAAACTTGGATCTCTTCTGAGCCTTGAAAGAGGAATGAAGAGATCAAGCTAGAAATGCTTTCTCATGCTGGACCAAATTGGGTTTGGATGGATATGTGACTATAATCCTCTCAATACTTGATTTGGGAAATGCATGTGGTATAATCAGTGACCACACTTTATCTCTTCTCATGAGCAATTGACCAAGGAATTGGCTATTGATCAAGATTTGAGAGATTGAATTGCAAGAAATTGTAATTCATTCAATTAAGATTGCCAAGGAGATCAATGAGTGCATTGATTGAGGAAGAGATGAAAATGACTTGATCCGGAGAATTGCAACATCTCCTATGCCCAATGAACTCCCCAAATTCTGATATAACCTATTCTCTTTAATTTCTGCGTTTATGTTCATGAGCAAACACCCCATTCCCATTTACAATTCTGCAATTTAATTTCAGTCATCTAATTCCAGCTCTTTAATTCTAGCATTTACTTTTCATGTTATTTACATTACTGCCATTTTATTTTCTGCAACTCTCAACCCAAATTCTGAATTAGCTCAACTAGAACATTCTTCTAATTAAAGTTGCTTGATCAATCAATCCCTGTGGGATTCGACCTCACTCTATTGTGAGTTTTTACTTGACGACAAATTCGGTACACTTGCCGAAGGAAATTTGTTGAGAGACAATTTCCACCTGCATCAGTGAATCCTATGGGAACACCTATAATTGTTCATGGAGAAATCATCCAAACTTCTCATGGAAGGATCAACAAAAGCCCCAACAAGACTTTAATAATGGTGGAAGAAACAAGCTTAGCAATAACAAGCCTTTTCTATCATCTTCTCAGCAACAGACAGAGCATTCTGAGCAGAGCTCCTCTAGCTTAGCAAACATAGTCTCTGATCTGTCTAAGGCCACTTTAAGTTTTATGAGTAAAACAAGGTCATCCATCAGAAATTTGGAGGCACAACTGGACCAGCTGAGTAAGAAAATTATTGAAACTCCTCCTAGTACTCTCCCAATCAATACTGAAGAGAATCCAAAAAGAGAGTGCAAGGCCATTGACATAATCAAAATGGCCGAACCTAGAGAGGAAGGAGAGGACGTGAATCCTAATGAGGAAGATCTCATGGGACGTCTCCCAGACAAGAAGGAGTTCCCTATTGAGGACCTAAAGGAATCTGAGGCTCATATAGAGACCATAGAGATTCCATTAAACCTCCTTCTACCATTCATGAGCTCTGAGAACTATTCTTCCTCTGAAGAGGATGAAGATGTAACTGGAGATCAAGTTGCTCAATATCTAGGAGCTATCATGAAGCTGAATGCCAAGTTGTTTGGTAATGAGACTTGGGAAGATGCACCTCCCTTGCTCATTAGTGAACTAGATACATGGGTTCAGCAAACTCTACCTCAAAAGAAATAAGATCCTGGTAAATTTTTAATATCTTGTACCATAGGCACCATGACCTTTGAGAAGGCTCTATGTGACCTGGGGTCAGATATAAATCTTATGCCACTATCTGTAATGGAGAAGTTGGGGATCTTTAAGGTACAGGCTGCCACTTTCTCATTAGAGATGACAGACAAGTCAATAAGACAAGCTTATGGAATGGTAGAGGACGTGTTGGTAAAGGTTAAAGGCCTTTACATCCCTGCTGATTTCATAATCTTAGACACTGGGAAGGATAAGGATGAATGCATCATCCTTGGAAGACCCTTCCTAGCCACAGCAGGAGCTGTGATTGATGTTGACAGAGGAGAATTAGTCCTTCAATTGAATGGGGGCTACCTTGTGTTTAAAGCTCAAGGATCTTCCTCTGGAACCATGGAGAGGAAGCATGAAAAGCTTCTCTCAATACAGAGTCAAACAAAGCCCCCACAATTAAACTCTAAGTTTGATGCTAGGAGGCCATAACCAAACTCTAAGTTTGGTGTTGAACCCTCACATTCAAACTCTAAGTTTGGTGTTGGGAGATCCCAACAATGCTCTGATGATCTGTGAGCTCCATGAGAGCTCATTGTCATGCTATTGACATTAATGAAGCGCTTATTGGAAGACAACCCAATTTTTATTTATCTATATTTTTATTGTTCTTTTATGTTTTATTAGGTTCATGATCATGTGGAGTCACAAAATAATTACTAAAATTAAAAACAGAATCAAAAATAGCAGAAGAAACAGCACACCCTGGAGGAAGAGCTTATTGGCGTTTAAACGCCAGTAAGGAGCATCTGGCTGGCGTTCAACACTAGAACAGAGCATGAATATGGTGTTGAATGCCAGAAACAAGCAGCAGTCTGGCGTTTAAACGCCAGGATTGCACCCTGAGGAAAGCTGGCATTTAACGCCAGCAACAAGCATTAGGCTGGCGTTAAACGCCAGAAACATGCTACATTTGGGCGTTTAACGCCAGAAACAATATTCAGTCTGGCATTAAACGCTAGGATTGCATGCAGAGGGCATTTTACACGCCTAATTGGTGCAGGGATAGTAAATCCTTGACACCTCAGAATTTGTGGACACACAGGATCCGCACCTACCTCAACTCACCTTCTCTCTTCTTCACACAATCCAATCACACTCTTTCCCAAACACCCTTCACCAACCACCTCAATCTCTCTTCCCCATCACCTCTTCACCACTCACATCCATTCACTCTTCCCTATAAACCCCACCTACCTTCAAATTCAAAATCTCTTTCCCACCCAAACCCACCCTACATGACCAAACCATAAACCCTCTCCCTCCACTATATAAACCCCTCCATCCTTCTTCATTTTCACACATCACTACCCTCTCTTCTCCCCCTTGGCCGAAACCCACACCTCTCTCCCTCTTCTCCATATCTTCTTCTTCTTCTTCTTCTTCTTCTATTCTTTCCTCTTTTGCTCGAGGGCGACCAACATTCTAAGTTTGGTGTGGTAAAAGCATAGCTTTTTATTTTTCCATAACCATTTATGGCACCTAAAGCCGGAGAAACCTCTAGAAAGAGGAAAGGGAAGACAAAAGCTTCCACCTCCGAGTCATGGGAGATGGAGAGATTCATCTCAAGGATCCATAGCTCAGTAGTAGAGCATTTGACTGCACATCAAGAGAGCCCACTCATGGACCTCAACAAGAGTATGAGGAATTCCCTCATCAAGAAATCCCTGAGATACCTCAGGGGATACATTTTCCGCCACACAATTATTGGGAGCAACTAAGGATAGGAGCACCAAAATCACTAAGGATCAAGCAACAGAGGCAAGGAAGAGACATAGAGGAGCTCAAGGACACCAGTGGTCCTTCAAGGAGAAGGCGCCACCATCACTAAGATGGACTCATTCCTTAACTTCATTGTTCTTATCTCTCTGTTTTTCGGTTTTTTTAGCTTCATGTTTGTCTATGTTTGTGTCTTTACTACATGATCATTAGTATTTAGTAACTATGTCTTAAGGCTATGAATAAATCCATGAATCCTTCACCTTTCTTAAATGAAAAATGTTCTTAATACGAAAGAACAAGAAGTACATGAGTTTCGAATTTATCCTTGAAATTAGTTTAATTATATTGATGTGGTGACAATACTTTTTGTTTTCTGAATGAATGCTTGAACAGCGCAAATTTTTTGATCTTGTTGTTTATGAATGTTAAAATTGTTGGCTCTTGAAAGAATGATGAAAAAGAGAAATGTTATTAATGATCTAAAAAATCATGAAATTGATTCTTAAAGCAAGAAAAAGCAGTGAAGAACAAAAGCTTGCAAAAAAAAAGTGGCAAAAAAAATAAAAGAAAAAGCAAGTAGAAAAAGCCAATAGCCCTTAAAACCAAAAGGCAAGGGTAAAAAGGATCCAAGGCTTTGAGCATCAATGGATAGGAGGGCCCAAGGAAATAAAATCCAAGGCCTAAGCATCAATGTGCTTGTGGCATGCAGGACTAAGTGAAAAGCTTGAGACTGAGTGGTTAAATTCGTGATCCAAAGCAAAAAGAGTGTGCTTAAGAGCTATGGACACCTCTATCTGGGGATTTTAGCAAAGCTGAGTCACAATCTGAAAAGGTTCACCCAGTCATGTATCTGTGGCATTTATGTATCCGGTGGTAATACTGGAAAATAAAGTGCTTAGGGATGGTGCACGAAATTGTGATCATCAATGGCGCCATCAACATGGTACGCTCGATTGCAATCTCAACTCTTTATCACAACTTCGCACAACTAACCAGCAAGTGCACTGGGTCATCCAAGTAATAAACCTTATGCAAGTAAGGGTCGATCCCACAGAGATTGTTGGTATGAAGCAAGCTATGGTCATCTTGTAAATCTCATTCAGGTGGATTCAAATGGTTATGGAGGATTGATAATTAAAAGATGAATAAAACATAAAATAAAGATAGAGATACTTATGTAATTCATTGGTGAGAATTTCAGATAAGCGTGTGGAGATGCTTTGTCCCTTCCGTCTCTCTGCTTTCCTACTGTCTTCATCCAATCCTTCTTATTCCTTTCCATGGCAAGCTGTATGTTGGGCATCACCGTTGTCAATGGCTACAGTCCCGTCCTCTCAGTAAAAATGTTCAACACGCTCTGTCACAGCACGGCTATTCAGCTGTCGGTTCTCGATCATGTCGGAATAGAATCCAGTGATTTTTTTGCGTCTGTCACTAACACCCCACAATCGCGAGTTTGAAGCTCGTCACAGTCATTCAATCCTTGAATCCTACTCAGAATACCACAGACAAGGTTTAGACCTTCCAGATTCTCTTGAATGCCGCCATCAATTCTAGCTTATACCACGAAGATTCTGATTAAGAAATCCAAGAGATATCTACTCAATCTAAGGTAGAACGGAGGTGGTTGTCAGGCACGCGTTCATAGGTGAGAATGATGATGAGTGTCACGGATCATCACATTCATCAAGTTGAGGAACAAGTGATATCTTAGAACAAGAATAAGCCGAATTGAATAGAAGAACAATAGTAATTGCATTAATACTCAAGGTACAACAGAGCTCCACACCTTAATTTATGGTGTGTAGAAACTCCACCGTTGAAAATACATAAGAACAAGGTCTAGGCATGGCCGAGAGGCCAGCCCCCAATGATCTAAGAACTAGACGTCCAAAGATGATCCTAAGATCTAAAGTGATCAAAAGATGAAAATACAATAGCAAAATGTCCTATTTGTAGAGAACTAGTAGCTTAGGGTTTACAAAGATGAGTAAATGACATAAAAATCCACTACCGAGCCCACATGGTGTGTGCTTGGGCTGAGCATTGAAGCTTTCATATGTAGAGACTTTTCTTGGAGTTAAACGCCAGTGATGAGCGGATAATTTGTACGCTTTTTGGCATTGTTTTTAGTATGTTTTTAGTAGTTTTAGTTGAGTTCTTAGTATATTTTTATTAGTTTTTAGTTAAAATTCACTTTTCTGGACTTTACTATGAGCTTGTGTGTTTTTCTATGATTTCAGGTATTTTCTGGCTGAAATTGAGGGACCTGAGCAAAAATCTGATTCAAAGACTAAAAAGGACTACAGATGCTGTTGGATTCTGACCTCCCTGCACTCGAAGTGGATTTTCTGGAGCTACAGAAGCCCAATTGGCGATCTCTCAACGGCGTTGGAAAGTAGACATCCTGGGCTTTCCAGCAATATATGATAGTTCATACTTTGCCCAAGATTTGATGGCCCAAACCGGCGTTCAAAGTCACCCTCAGAATTCCCAGCGTTAAACGCCGGAACTGGCACAAGAATGGGAGTTAAACGCCCAAACTGGCACCAAAGCTGGCGTTTAACTCCAAGAAGAGTCTCTACACGAAAATGCTTCATTGCTCAGCCCAAGCACACACCAAGTGGGCCCGGTAGTGGATTTTTATGTCATTTACTCATCTCTGTACACCCTAGGCTACTAGTTCTCTATATATAGGACCTTTTACTATTGTATTTGAGAGCTTTTGATCATGTTTTTATGATTGAACTCACTTTGGGAGGCTGGCCATTCGGCCATGCCTAGACCTTGTTCTTATGTATTTTCAACAGTGGAGTTTCTACACACCATAGATTAAGGTGTGGAGCTCTGCTGTACCTCGAGTATTAATGCAATTACTATTGTTCTTCTATTCAATTCCGCTTGTTCTTTGTCCAAGATATCACTTGTTCTTCAACTTGATGAATGTGATGATCCGTGACACTCATCATCATTCTCACCTATGAACGTGTGACTGACAAACCACCTCCGTTCTACCTTAGATTGGGTAATATCTCTTGGATTCCTGATACACGATGCATGGTTGATCGCCTGACAACCGAGTGCTCGCCTGACAAACGAGCCAGCCATTCCGTGAGATCAGAGTCTTCGTGGTATAGGCAAGAACTGATGGCGGCATTCAAGAGAATCCAGAAGGTCTAACCTTGTCTGTGGTATTCTGAGTAGGATTCAATGATTGAATGACTGTGACGTGCTTCAAACTCCTGAAGGCGGGGCGTTAGTGACAGACGCAAAAGAATCAATGGATTCTATTCCGGCCTGATCGAGAACCGACAGATGGATAGCCGTGCCGTGACAGGGTGCGTTGAACATTTCCACTGAGAGGATGGGAGGTAGCCACTGACAACGGTGAAACCCTTGCACAAGCTTGCCATGGAAAGGAGTAAGAAGGATTGGATGAAGACAGTAGGAAAGCAGAGAGACGGAAGGGAAAGCATCTTCATACGCTTATCTGAAGCTTTCACCAATGATATACATAAGTATCTCTATCTTTATCTTATGTTTTATTATATCATCTATACCCATTTGAGTCTGCCTGACTAAGATTTACAAGGTGACCATAGCTTGCTTCATACCAACAATCTCCGTGGGATCGACCCTTACTCGCGTAAGGTTTATTACTTGGACGACCCAGTGCACTTGCTGGTTAGTTGTGCGAAGTTGTAGTGATCACGATTTCGCGCACCAAGTTTTTGGCGCCGTTGCCGGGGATTTTTGTGTATGGACAACTGACGGTTCATCTTGTTGCTTAGATTAGGTATTTTTCTTCAGAGTTCTTAAGAATGAATTCTAGAGTTTCATGATGATCTGTTAAAATTTGGCTGGCTGAGAAGCCATGTCTAATCTTATTGGACTGAGGTTTCAACTGATCATCACAATAGCTTGTTGATTTCTATCAATCTTGCTATTGGAGCAATGATCTGCTAAGGCTTGGCTGGCCATTGGCCATGTCTAGTGTTTTGGACCGAAGCTTTCTTTGAAAGCTTGGCTAGCTGTGAAGCCATGTCTAATTCCTGGACCGGAGTCTTAGACTAGCATTGCAATGATTCCTGGAATCCAAATTAAGAATTCTGAAACCTTTATCTTCCATTTTCATATAATTTTCGAAAAAAGCACAAAAAAAAATTTACAAAATCATAAAAACCAAAAATATTTTATGTTTCTTGTTTGAGTCCAGTGTCTAAATTTAAGTTTGGTGTCTCGATGCATTGTTTATGTGATCTTGGTTCTATTTTCAAGTCAATAGTACAGGGAAACTGAAGATTCAAAAATGCAGCAGAGGAATTACACAGAGAAAGCTGGGCGTTCAAAACGCCCAGTGAAGAAGGACAGACTGGCGTTTAAACGCCAGCCAGGGTGCCTGGTTGGGCGTTTAACACCCAAAAAGGTAGTGCACTGGGCGTTAAACGCCAGAATGTGCACCATTCTGGGCGTTTAACGCCAGGATGGCACAAGAGGGAAGATTTTGTTTTCAAATCAATTTTTTTCAAATTTTCAAAGTTTTTCAAAATCAAATCTTTTTCAAATCAAATCTTTTCAATCAAATCTTTTTCAAAATCAATTTCTTTCCTTTTTCAAAGATACTTACTAACAATTAATGATTTGATTGAACATCTCAAATTTGTTGCCTTTTCTGTTGAGAAAGGTTTAATGTTTGAATCATATCTTTTCTTGTTAGGCAAGTCATTAATTTTAAAATCAAATCTTTTTAAAATTGTTTTTCAAATCATATCTTCTCAATCACATCTTTTTAAAACCATAACTTTTCAATCAAATCTTTTTAATCACATCTTTTTCAAAAAACAGTTTTTAATCATATCTTTTTGCTTTCTAATTTCAAAATCTTTTTCAAAAATTACTTGATTTCTTTCCCACTCTTGATTTTTGAAAATCAATTAAAGTTTTTCAAAAATGTTTTCAAAATATTTCACTTGATTTTCGAAAATTTCTTCCTCTCTTCTCACATCCTTCTATTTATGGAGTACCACTCCTCCTCAATGCACAAATTCGAACTATATCCCACTAAGTTCGAATTCTCTACTTCTTCCTTTTAACTTTCTGTTCTTCTTCTGACACCTCAAGGAATCTCTATACTGTGACATAGAGGATTCCATATTTTCTTGTTCTCTTCTCCTTCATATGAGCAGGAACAAAGATAAAGGCATTCTTGTTGAAGCTGACCCTGAACCTGAAAGGACCTTGAAGCGAAAGCTAAGAGAAGCTAAGGCACAACTCTCTGTAGAGAACCTAACCGAATTCTTCAAAGAAGAAGAACCCATGGCAGCCGAAAATAACAACAATGCCAACAATGCAAGGAAGGTGTTGGGTGACTTTACTGCACCTACTCC